>NC_060262.1:7838956-9187170 GCF_021901455.1 Neodiprion lecontei | reverse complement strand
GAGTTGAGCGAGAACGAGGTGTTGAGTTCGCTCACGATGATCTTCTCGGGCGTGGCCTTGGAATGGTTGCGTTGCGAACGAGATAGCTGGGTCACGTACGATGAGTTTCGCGCGGCATTACGTTTGTGGTTCGGGTACGGGACAGTCGGAAGCCGCGTGGAGGACCAGGCTAGGTCGCGAACTCAGGGACCAGTAGAGTCAGTTACTGAGTATCTTTCCTGCGTTCGAGGGTTGTTGAGACAGATGCCGCGTCCGTACACTATGGAACAGCAAATAGACCTGGCCTTTAAGAACCTGCGTCCCGAAATTCGCGAAGTCCTCCGTCGAAGGGAAATTCGTACGTGGAGCGAATTGATCTATCTCGCCACGGAGCGGGAACGAAACCTCGCGTTATCTCGCGAATACCGCCCCCCGCCCATGCCGAAAGAGTCCTTCATTAGTGAATTAGCGTGCCGGACCAAAACCGCGGCGGCTCGAGGCGAACCTGGATTAGCCGCAATTACCGAAGCAGGGATCGCGTCAACCGTAGCGTAGACGATAGAGAAGCTACTTGCGGCCCAGGTGAAAGGGCTCGAGGAGAAATTGATAAAGGCGATGGCAGTGGCGACCCAGAGGGGTAAATCGAGCGGCGCACAGCCGAGTGGCGGAAGCCCGGCTCCAACGAGGCCGACCTCGCCGAAGCGACCCGCGCGGGGACCAAGGAGGGGAGCGGCCCCCTCGGGTAACCAGCCGGCCCCTAGCGTGTCCCGGGCCGAACAATTTTGTGGCGACAAGGTGTGGGACGAAAAGTTATGTATGAATTGTCATCGTCCCGGTCACCGATTTAGCCGCTGTCCAGACCCCTTGCGAATCTTTTGCTACTATTGCGGGTACGACGACGTCTATTCGACGGATTTTCCGCGGTGTTCGGGAAACCAGGGAGGGCAGCCTCGCTAAGTGTCGGCGCGGCGCCCCGAGTGGAAGACACCACGGCATTGCGTGGCGTCGAGGAGGAAATCGCGACGTGTTTTTCGATGCAGACCATGGAGTTCGGTCAACGCTGGTTTTTGCGGGTGTGTATCGGGGGCACATGGGTCAGTGCGTTGTTAGACACCGGCTCATCGCGAACATTTCTCGGTACGATCGGACACCAAATTGCGTTAGAGTACGGGCGACCGGTAAAATCACCCAGCTGTTCGAGTGTCGTATTGGCGAATGGATCGGTAGAGTCAATAACCGGAGAAGTAGAGTTGCCGATAACGTTGCTGGGTGTCGCGCATAAGTTTTCGTTGCGGATTATCCCCACCTTAGTGGGAGATTGCGTCCTGGGTATGGATTTCGTGCGAAAATTTGGCTTTTCGATTGACGGCGCGCGCGAGTCATGGAGAATCGCGAATATTCCGGAATACGAGGGAAAATTTGAGGAGGGGTGGCCGATCCCCGTTACCGAGGTGTCAAGTTGTAGCGGTATCGTAGAGCTAGGGGATACCGAGAATCGCGAATTACAGGAATTCTTAGCGAAGGAATTACCGAAAGTCTCGGGAGACTTGGGTCTCACTCATCTCGCGGAGCACGAAACAGACGTGCAGGGAAGCGCCCCGATCAAGCAGCGTTACTATCTCGTATCCCCGAAAGTGCAGGAGGCTATTAACGAGGAGGTAGACCGTATGCTCGCGGATGGAGTGATCGAACCCTCCCAAAGTTCGTGGTCGACGCCAATCGTGATGGTCAAGAAGCCAAACGGGAAATATCGGTTCTGTTTGGATTTTAGAAAAGTGAATAGCGTTTCGAAAAAGGATGCGTACCCGATCCCGTTTAAGAACGGTATATTGGATAAATTGCGGTCGGCCAAGTACATCTCGACTATAGACTTGAGTCAAGCTTACCACCAGATTCCCTTGACACGCGAGAGTCGCGAAATAACGGCGTTTACGGTCCCAGGTCGCGGATTATTCCAGTTTGTGCGCATGCCATACGGGCTTACCGGAGCCCCGGCCACCTTTCAGCGGTTAATCGACAAATTAATTACTCCCGAGATGGAGCCGCATGCCTTCGCGTATCTCGACGACATTATTGTAGTGACCACCGATTTTCGTTCGCACTTAAAATGGCTATCTCGCGTTATCGAGCGGATAGTGTGGGCCGGGCTTACCATCAACCCGGAAAAATGTGAGTTTTGTCGTAGCGAAGTCCGGTACCTCGGGTTCAAGGTGAACCAGGACGGCCTACAAGTCGATGCCGACAAGGTGGAACCTATCCTAGCGTATCCCGCACCGAAAAACCTACGGCAATTGAGGCGATTTTTGGGTGTGGCGTCGTGGTATCGAAAATTCATCCCCGAGTTCGCGAGTGTGGCGGAACCCCTTACCCGGCTATTGCGTAAGGATAAGAGATGGGACTGGGGTAGCGAACAGGAAGCGGCGTTCAAACGCATAAAAGCCGCGTTAACGTCGGCTCCGGTTCTAACGTGTCCCGATTTTGAGCACGAGTTCGTAGTGCAGACCGATGCGAGTAGCTTTGGCATTGGCGCAGTCTTAACACAGACTATTGGCGGTATTGAGCGTGTGATCGCGTACGCGAGTCGGACAGTGTCGGACGCGGAACGGAAGTATTCCACAACCGAACAGGAACGTCTCGCGGTGATTTGGGCCGTTAAAAAGTTTAGAGCATACCTAGAAGGATATCACTTCGCGGTGATAACCGACCACGCGAGTTTAAAGTGGTTGCGGGAATTGCGGAATCCGACGGGTCGGTTAGCTAGGTGGGCGCTCGACTTACTCGAGTATGATTGCGAGATTAAACATCGAAAGGGGGCGATGCACCATGTGCCCGATGCACTATCGCGGATGTACGAGGGCGAAAACGAGGGGACGGAGCAGCTAGCCGCCCTCGACGTGGCTGGGGACGGCAGACCAGGGACGGAGCGTAAGGCCGTCTGGGAAGTCGTAGTCGATCCCTGGTACCAACATCGCGTCAAGGACGTCCTGGACTACCCACACAAGTTCCGAACTTGGTCGGTGGTCGAGGGGCGTCTATACCATCTCCGGGCGGACCCCTTAGTCGAGCCAATACTAGCGGACTTGGCGCCGTGGAAATTGGTGCTCCCGAGGGAGCAGCGATCGCGGATTTTTGCGGAAGTCCAGGAGGACCCCCAGGCAGGGCATCTTGGCGTCGAAAAGACCTACGCGCGAGCGAGGGCCGACTACTACTGGCCCGGGATGTATCGCGATATAGTTTTGATGGTCCGAGCGTGCGAGCGTTGCCAGGAGTGCAAGGTACAGCAGGTGCCACCAGCGGGCCTTATGGGTCGACGGGTCGTCGACACGCCCTGGACTGTGGTTGCGGCGGACGTCATGGGTCCATTTCCCCGAAGTCGCGCCGGGTTCGAGTATTTGTTGGTCTTTGAAGATCTCTTCACCCGGTGGGTGGAGGTAGCGCCGTTGCGGAAATCCAACGCGAAAAACATTCTTGCCGCGCTGGAAGACCTCGTGCTGTCCCGATGGGGTACCCCGGAGGTGCTCCTGACGGATAACGGCACGGAATTCGCGAATAAGGCCGTCGACGAACTGTGCGCTGCGTACCATATTACCCACGCAAAAGTACCGCCGTACCACGCGCAAGCTAACCCCGTGGAAAGGGTGAATCGCGTATTAAAGACCATGATCGTGGCCTACATCGAGGCAGATCACCGGGACTGGGATGTGCACCTTCACGAATTTCGATTTGCGTATAATACCGCTGTGCATAGCTCACTAAGAGTCAGTCCCGCGTTTTTAAACTTAGGTCGCGATCCCAAACCACGGCTGCAATTGCGTCGGCTAGTGGAAGGTCCCGCGGAAATCCCCGTTCCCCGTCCCGAGGTCTGGGAAGACCGAATGGCGAAGTTATGTGAATTGCGTGACTTAGTGACGAAACATCTCGAGGAGGCCTACGAGCGACAGGCGCACTACTATAATCGAGGGCACCAGGATGTCCGTTTCGCGGTAGGGGATTGGGTTTGGAAGCGGAACCGAGTCCTGTCGTCGGCGGCCCAACAGGTCGCCGCCAAATTGGCGCCAAAATTCACCGGTCCGTTTCGTGTCGTCAATGTAATCTCGCCCGTCGTGTATGAGTTGGAAGATAGCGAGGGAAAGTGTTTCGGAAAACAGCACATTAAGGATCTGAAACCGTACGTAGAGTCTGGGGAGGTTAGGGAATGAGATGGGAGGCGCGTTACCCAGAGGTGGGAAGTGCGGTATACTCGTACTTTACCTCCGCTATTACTTTCCCAACAGTGGACCACACCGCCGCGGAGGACCCAGAGGTACTCCACGCATTTCGCGATGCAGCGCGGCTCGCGTTGCTGCCCGGGCCGGGGGCCGTCACTCCCCCCATTCCGCCTGCAAGGGGACCGTGGCCCCAGGGAGCCCCGCAAGCGACGTGGAGGAGGTGGCTGCCGCCCGGTGGTTGCTTCAACTGCTGGGAGAGGGGGCATGGATACCCCCGATGCTATGCCCCACTGGGGTTCTTCTGCCGCCAATGTGGTTGGCCGGGCATGACAAAGTTCACGTGCCCAGAGTGCTGAAGGCGGCCCAGCGGGCCGTGGGTGAATAACACCCCAGCTGCCCTAGCCGCTTACGAGAGGGGCGAGCCGCGACCGCGGCTGGTCCAGGAGCCGGTCCCCCGCATCAGGGACTTACCCCCGCGAGCCCGCGCAGCGTTGGGGCCGACGCTGAACGACGAGAGGCTGCGGGCCCGCTGGCCGGAGATCCAGCCACTAGTGATCGCGCTGGCGAACCGCGGAAGAGGACGCGGAGTACCGCGCGACGGGGCGACCCCGCGAGCCCGCCGCCGGGAATGATTACCGGCCCGCCGATGGGCCTATTTTTTTTTTCTTTCTTTTCCCTCCATTCTCGTTTGTTTTTTTTTTTGTTTTTTTTGTTGTTTTGATTTCCTTCTTTTTTTTTCTTTTCTTTCTTCTCTTTTGGGTTTCGGTTGCTGTATTGGTGGAAGGGGTGTACATAATGAATAAAATTACATAACTAAGGACAAACTATATTGCATTGTTTTTTTTTCTTTTGGGATTTGGGGTTGTGAATGCCGTCGATAGAGAGGGAGCACCCTGACCCATTGACGTCAGGGGCCCTAGGTTCCGGTCACTCGAGGAGTTCGGTTCGCGGGAATTGGCGCTGGCGCTCTGTCACCCCACGATCCGTCTAGGGGGGGGGGGGGGGGGGGGGGGAGTTGTAACGTGGCAGTTTTACTGCGCGTTCCACACGGCTCCACGAACTCTAGACGGACCACAGACTTAGGGAGCACGCGAAGTAGACCGCGGCTCATTTCGAAAAAGAGCGCCAGGACAACAGTCACGCATCCGAGACTCTAAGAGGGGACCATCGCCGGTTTAGCGAATAAGACTTTTCAGGATTTTTGTTTATTTTTTTTTACGTGGCGAGTAAATGCGGTTTCGGACAGGGGATCGGCAGCAAATCCGAACGATGTTACTGGATGGCAATCGCGGCGGATCGCGACGAAAGGAGGGCCTCGCACGAGGCTACGGAGAGAGCGTCAACGGAGAGCTCTGCCGCGAAGGAATCCAAGGCGGACGAGATTCCCGTTGGTGGCCGGCGAGCCGTAGCCCACCCCCCTCCGTCGCCCAACTGACGACAGGTACCCTCGCGAAGTCATCACCACGCCACTGCCAAGCTACGGGGTACACGAGACTGGTCAGCCAATCAACACCCCGCGACAGCGGAATTCAACGATAGCGATACGCTAGATTGTAAGAATTGCGTAACGAGAACCCCAATGCGAGCGGGAAAATTTTGACTATGGATGGCGCCTATGTTCGGGGCATGTTCGAATTGCGGCTCCGATTTGCAGGACTCGTCACTTGAGTCCTGGCGACAGTTCGCGACGGTTTCGTAGCGTGAAAATTGAAAAAAAAATACTGTGTGTGAAATGGCAGAGACGGGAGTAGGAGAATTCCTCGTGTGGCTGCGGAGCGGTAATCGCTTATAATTCTTTGCGGGCATATTTCGAGCGCAAGTTAAATTGGCACACCGATAAACGGTCGGCCCACGTAATCGTAGAGTTAGAGTAGCGCTCGAAATCTGTTTGCCGATCTCCTTGAGGATGACCGTAGCCTGAGTTTCGCGATAACGTGTAGAGTCAAGGGGATCCCTGTAAAGTCTCGCGTCGAGTCACGGTTTCGCTTGGGGAACAATTGCGGAGTGAAATTGAGTGCGGCCAAATTCCGCTGCACAGGGTCGCGTCGAGTCTGCGTACGTAAAAAGGGTGGTGAACTTTGGGGGAATAGAGACTACGACTGGAGCTCGGATGCGTCATAATACGCTATACACTCGCGCGATTAGAAAAGCTTTCTAGAGTGATTAATTTGGTCGCGATTAGCGCGTCGAGGCACGTCCTTTTTGATTTAGTTTATGAATTATGGTGCATCAGCAAGGTGGTGACTAGCGCTCGTAGAAATAAGATACCAGCTAGATTTAATCAGAATTGCGATTAGCGCGTCGAGTATGATCTAGCTTACGTTTTGTTTAGCGGTTTATAATTAAGTGACGAGTAGCGTCGTAGTTGAGGCCGATCGCGAGCAGCGCATCGAGTCTGATTGTGTTTTTGGGTTTTGCGAGTTAAGGTTATTATTAAGACGGCGACTGGCGCACGTAGGCCGTAGAGGTCTCCTAGATTTATTCATTTTTTTTTTATTTTGTTTGTTTCTCCCTTGCTTATTTCTTTTGGATAAAATTTAAACCTTTGTATTTGGAATCGCGAAGGACGACCTGCGCAGTCGTATGATTATCTTTATTTTCATTTTTGATTTTTTTTGTAATATCGCTGTCGAGAAATATATTATTGGAATTTTATAGTGAATTGGCCAAACCACGCGTTGGCTTACTTGTGTTACATCTCTCTCTACCCAAGAATTACCCCTCCCCTCTCCGCGGTACTGAGCTATCGAGTATATGGTCGCGGTATCTCGCATTACCGATTTCGAGGCGTGTTAATCACGCCAGGCGCCCAACAAATTTCGCGATATTGTTTCAGCTCCAGGATACCTCTCGGACGCCAAATTATTGTGCACGCGGTAAGTTCCCGGTTATTTGCTCCGAGTGACCGAGGCGCGGAAAAATCCACGTCACAATATATATAATCGATTTAAGATAATCTAAAAAGCGAGATACCATACAATAATCACGACCAGCTAGTTATAACCATCGTTCAGAGTAGATGTTCCTAATACCAAATAATAATATCCTCTAGAATAGTATAACACATGATTTTTATTAACTTGAAGACTTTATAAATTGTTATTTTCGGCTCATATATATATATTTATCACCATTGATTGTTATCAAACATTTCAATAACCAAATCGAAATAGAATATACTTCATCTTTTACCAGTCAAATCATATTAAACATTTATTTTGAACGACCTTCTTCCTATTTTTATTATTGTAATTGCCTCAACAATTTAAACAAACCTCACAGACCTGTACAGGTCTATAGCAACACGATCCTACAAATTACCGGCTTATCGAAAGGTAAGTCTTTTTCTTAGTTCTAATAATTATTCATTGTCGTTACGTGGGAGCTTGATTATTCAATTAATCATTAACTACCACCGCTCAGTACACTCTCACCCCCACGTAACATTAGTATCTACACGACCTTTTACCGTGTCTCTGTGACATTTCTCTCAGCTGGTATTATTGTTGCTTCTCATTACACCAAATCGGTTGCATGTCTGATACTTGCTTTAAGTGCAAACGGCTTGTAGCTGGTGAAAAACTCAAGTGTGTAGACTGCTCAAAAAGTTTTCATCCAGGGTGTTACAGATACTATACGAGTAGTAGAAACTCTAGTCCCTGTTGTTATAAAAATCTTATTAACACGCCATCGAGTAGTACTCAAAATATCAGAGAGAAGTTGAATTGTATTGTTGATACACCAGTCATGTCTCATTCGGGCAGAACTCTTGACTCGATAGCAGCCCTTCTAAACAAAAATGTAGATATACTTAATGCTTTCATCAACTGTCAAAATACATTTAATTCTAATATGGCATCTAAGCTTAATGCCATCGAAAATATTGTTAAAACAGTGAGTGATCAAGGTGACAGAATAGCACAATTAGAGGCCAGCAACGTGTTACTTACTAGGGAAATTGATTCTTTACGAGATTCATTAACCAATACACCTATCAACTCCTCTGCCCAGATCACCATTGCTGGTATACCATTTACAGTTACCGATAATCCGTTAGAAGTCGTTACTAAAGTTCTGACTGTGCTTGGTGTTCCTGAACTTGCTTCTAACATACTCGACATTCGTTTAATCACCCGCAGAGCTCCGTCGAGCCAAAATCCTGAGCGGGATAACACTAGAGAGGCATCCAAATCATTTATCGTCTTCTTTAAATCCTCAAAGATCAGTAGCCATATTATAAGGAAAAAGCGTTCGCACGGCGTATTAGCGGTTAGTGATGTTTTTGCATGTGATGAACGGATCAATATTTTTGTCAACGAGTTTCTTCACCCAAACACTTATAATTTGTTGCGCAAAACTGAAAAGATCGCGTCTGACAGAAATTGGAAATATGTATGGTCTAGGGAGGGTCAGATCTACGCACGTAAGCAAGATGGATCTCAGCCTATTCGCATTACCTCTGAGGCTGATCTCGACAAACTAGGTTGACTAAATCATGTACGGAACTCTCGAAAAGCAGTGAGATTGCATGATAGTTCTACGTCCTTGAAAATCTGTCAATTTAATGAAAACTCGTTATTGGGCCACATTGACTACATCAAATCATATCTTAGCGAACATTTTTATCACGTTATTTCTATATCTGAAACATGGCTCAAGCCTGAAATTTCTAATGATCTTGTTAAGATTCCGAACTATTTTATTATTCGTCATGATAGAACAGGAAAGGGATGTGGAGGTGTTGCGTGTTATATTCATGAGTCATTGAAAGCCAATCTATTTGCAGCTTCACCCTGTTTGTATTCTAATCAACCTGAGTTTCTCCTGCTTGACATACACTATCCTAACCAGGACTCTATATTATTCACGTCCATGTACAGGCCACCCAAAAGTAAACTATTCACTGACTATGTAAACACTTTTTGCGAGTTTAGTCATTCCTTCGAAAATGTCATAATTGCTGGTGATCTGAATTGTGATCTTCTGTCTAACTCTGTTGAATCTAGATATCTTAGTGAGATGGTTTCTGCTCTATCATTATACCTGGTTGAATCCCAAGCAACGCATCATACATCCACGTCCGATACGCTTATTGATGTCATTGTCACGAGCGCCGCACACTTACCCGATTATAACAATTATCATTTGTCATATTATTATCTCTAGAGACAAGGAAGCATAGTTTTAGTTAGTCCATATAAAATATTTTATTATAATCAGTTCGTGGAATAGCCAAGCGCAACGGCGTAGTTGGACAGCCAGCAACGTCAGCGTCTTCGCGCCCGCCAGATCCCGGGTGTAATCAACACCGGGATGAGGCGAGCGCGAAATCACGCGCTTCGAGGATGACCGTTGCGAGGCGAGTCTTTGTTCGAAATTGCAAACGTCAGCGAAAAGCTCGCTCCCCGCCCGACGTTCCAAGGGGTGTCGGACGAGCGAGCGAAGACAGTCCCGTTAGAGACAGGATCAAACCAACATCAACGGAATCAGGCTCCTTCAGAGCTGTCGAGTATAGAGCTATAAGCCTTGGGTCTCCGACGATTAGAGAGATAACTCCTTCAAAATCTACACGCGGTGATCCAAGCATCTCGCGTCGCGGCATCAGTCTGTGAAGTTAGAATTAAGCGCAATACGCAAAGCCACGAACTTAATCAAGCCGTGTAGCACGTAAGCGAGTGAGTGAAGTGAACTTCGGCACCTTCGAGGCCGAAGCGGCAACCGAGCGAGAGAGAGAGAGAGAGAGAGAGAGAAGTGAGTAATCTAAGAACATAGTGTAAGCTTCCTTGTCTATAACCTTGCTGCTTCTAGTTGTTTTATTAAACATTTCTACTTGCTTCCATTCAAAATTGGTACCACATAATTGAAATCCTCCAAACCATTTCCCACGGAACGCCCTGTAGAGGACGTTCGCCTCCGAATCCAGCAAAATTAAATATAAACCTCGGTAATAACAAAGAGGGTGAAGTCGTCGCGTGCGAGACCGCTCCGCACGTGACATCATAATTATTGATAGTAGTGACAAAAACATTGCCTTCACAAAGTCTGAAACACCATTTATCGCAGGGCATGACCTTCTTGAACTTTCGTATGCCTTTATTACACCGCAGAATCCTGACCAAATGATAGTTCGCCGCAACTTCAAGAATTTTGACTCACGTCAGTTCTACTAGGTACGTGTAGTTCGCTGGTTGTTCGTCACAGCCTGTCCGTTCTACATACAACAAGTTCACTGCATTCGAAAACTTGGATCAACTCACAAATATGTGGAAATTCACGTTACTGTTATTGCTGTTGATCTATGGAGCTGCAAGGTACTGGAGTAACTCAGAAAATCCCAAAGCGCCAGCAGTGCCTGACGATCAGTACTGGGGGACAAGAGAATCTTACTCGGAAGACAAAACTATTCGGCCATTCAAAATTGATGTTAAACAAGAAGTTAACGATGACCTTAAGATGCGCCTTCGTAGAACCCAATCTTTGAGAAAGCCACTCGAAGACATTGGATGGATTTACGGCGCAGACAGCGAGCACCTAAAAACCGTACTGGAGTACTGGAGGACAAAGTAGGACTGGACCAAACGTCAAAGCCTCCTTAACAAGTATTCGCAGTTCGAGACCAGCATTCAAGGCTTGGACATCCACTTTTACCATGTGAAGCCCAGAATCTTCGAGGACAGTTCTATCAGAGTTCTCCCTCTGCTGCTGGTCCACGGCTGGCCCGGATCCATCGTTGAATTTCAGAAGATCATCCCTCTCCTCACGATACCACGTGATGATCGGGATTTCGTCTTTGAGCTTATCATACCATCGTTGCCAGGTTACGGGTTGTCGGACGCAGCAGCTCGCCCTGGTTTAGGCTCCACTCAGATGACGATAGTGTTGAAGAATCTAATGAGCAGGCTAGGTTTTGAAAAATTCTATGCTCAAGGCGGGGACGCGGGAAGTGTCATCACAGCAAACATGGGAGTTCTCTACCCCGAAAGTATTTTGGGAATACACTCGAACATGTGCCAAAACAATGCACCCTCTGCTTACGTCTGGACCATTCTCGGTGCCTACATTCCGTCTCTAGTTGTCAGCAATGAGCACTGGTCCAAGATGTATCCTCTAAGCTACCATTGGTCACGTCTTTTCGAAGAATTTGGTTATCTACACGTACAGGTTACAAAGCCTGACCCAGTCGGCATCGCGCTCACCGACTCTCCGGCTGGTTTGGCTGCCTACATCTTGGAAAAGTTCAGCACATGGACGAATCCGGATTACAGATTCAACAAAGATGGTCGACTGCTCGAAAAGTTTACCATCGATGAGCTTTTGGACAACGTTATGGTCTACTGGGTGACAAACTCGATCACAACAACAATGCGATTGTACGCCGAAACTTTCAGTATTGCTCATCTGATGTTTCAGACGGAAATATTTCCTATCTACACACCGACTGCATGTGCCCTGTTTCCGCACGAAATTACCTACCAGTCGGAATCCCTATTGCGTTCCAAGTACCGGAATTTGCTTCAGGTAAATCACATGCCTCGGGGTGGTCACTTCGGCGCTTTCGAGGAACCGAAACTTCTCGCCGATGATGTTTGGTCCTTCGTTACCCTGGCGGAAGCAAGAAGAACACTCGAAAAAATTTCCAAATCAACCGAACTTTAACGATCGATACATTATTTTTCGCTTCGATGCGTTACATAGTTTTATACGCCGCGTGATAATTTACCTGTCGCGATATCTTATCGAGAAGTTACGAATTAATCAATTTCGATCACTGATAGTCTCTTTTCGTCTAACAATAATCCTGCCCGTGTGCAGCAAATGTCTCAAATTAAATGATAATATACATCATTCGGCCGTATACAACTAAAAATTTAACAGACACCTCATAAAATAACTTTGACCTCTTACCGGGTCAGCGAGAATAAAACAGATAATTTTTTTCAACGTTTTTGAACAATAAAGATATTTTCGATTACTATAAAAGTTGGGCTAGTTTCTACTTTTATTAGTAATTTTTTTTATAGATATATGGCACAATACAACTCGATAATAACTTGCCTCGCACACAGGCCACCGGATTTTTCACAACAAATTTTTTAAACATAAGATCCACATGGAAATACTGTAAATTCTCATCTACGTGCTTTTCGTCAATTTTTCTTGCTCAGATTTCTTCGATAAATGTCTCAATCTCAGGTATTCGACATTACCGACCGAGCGTTTCAAGTATTTACTCATGGCTGTGAGAAGAATAATGTATATGTACTGTAACGTGGCGTTTCAGAATCGCCCGTCACAAGGGCACACAACCGCTATTATTTTTAGTTTACGCGTCCTCAGCAGGGTACTCCAACCGAACTCGATACAAACTAGGCAATAACTACTTTTAACTAATTCTTTTTTGTAAATTCTTTATTTCGCGCTTCGGCGCAAGCTAACAAGGTACTTGGACGACAACGATCCCGATCAACAAGGGACCACTCTCTACCGTTTCCAGCTCTCGACGACTTCGCCTACCGACGGTCTCATCAGACTATACTGGCTACCTTGGTGCACCTTTATATACACCTGGGGTAGCATCCACCCGAACCTTCCGTATCGCCTCGACTGCCGGTGAACAGGGAGATAAAAATCCTCCCGGCGCCGCGGCGGCCGAGGGCATCGTTCCTCGAAGAGGAACCAGCCGCCAACTCTATCGGATGGCGCACGGATGGCGTGAAGGGCAGACCGTAGCCTGCCATCCTCCGACTTACCGGCCTGGTGCCGGACCGACCCCAAACCACTACGTCCAGGGTGATAAAGCCATCGTTCCGAGGATCGACGCTGCCTCCCTATCGGCAGGGACCAATTGTGTGGGTCGTGGTCCACGGTTTGGCCAACCGTCTGACTGCACGACCTCAGGTACAGGCAGCTAGCTACTGCCTGTACAAAAGCCGGTGGAGGTGAACAATGAGGCGTCACTCTCCACCCGGTAACTTTGGCCGAGAGGCACCCTGTGTATGCCTCTGCCAAAGAAGTCCCCGATGATAGGCAGCCTGGACTGTAAATTGAAGCGACTACAAAATCGTACGAGTTGGTGTCAACGACGAAATCGCGAGCAGCACATTACACCACATCTAGCGGTAATTTTTGGAAAGCGTATGACCACGCAGTAACCAATATTCGCCACAGGGGGATGGCCTATTTGCGGTGGGGATCAACCGACCAATCAAAGAAGAAGAAGAATCACCTCACGACAACCGCGAGATCGGCGAGCTGAACTACGACCTGCTATTCTACGCTCGACCTGTTGAGGAACAGCTTCGTTTTCGATTATTCTCCCGACCATTACTACCGATTTAAGCTGCCGACACCTTTTCCTTCTTTTGCTACCGACCTATCGTCTATTCTACCGCTATCGTTTATCCTTCTAAACTCTTTGCATCCTTTTTCCTTTCTTTATCAGTTTTGCTTTTGTGAAGTATAGTTTGAGTTAGAATCAGTTTGTGTGCCTGAGATCAACCGTTAAGGTAAGGCTTTTGCCTTTGAATTGTACCGTTACGAAGTTGCTCATAATTTCTATTCTTTCTCATAGTACTTATCGACTTTGCGTGAATCATGGTCCACGGTTAAAGTTGCAGTAAGCCGCCGTGTGGCTGCATGATTTCGGTCATTGATATTATATTTATTGTTTCTTGGTTGCATCGTGTGATGCCAATTTTGTGTGAATCATGGTCCACGGCCTAGAGTTGCAGTAAGCCGCCGTGTGACTGCATGATTTCAGTAACCTATTATTTTCGTATCTGAGCGACCTCGTAACTGCCAAATAATTACTTTTCTTGTATTTATGATTTTTCTAATTATTTGTGAATCTCTATTATCCTGCTTCTGTATTTTCTATCGTATTTTGAGCCCTATTGGCTTCATATTTGATTCCATACTCTTTTTGTAATAGTAGTGTGCTTTATATTTTATTTCTGTTATCGCTTATTATATTTTTATTTATTTTTGTGCCTATTGTATCGTATATCGAGTTCCTTGGAGTACAAGCGAGCGTAGAATCACCTCTAGCTATTACCGCATTTTTCTTTGTTACTATTGACCATTTTATATTATTTTTGCCTGTTATTTATTTATTCGTATTTTGTTAAACTAAGTTCTGTGAATTATTCTTTTGTATTGCGGTGTATTTTTGTATATTTCTCTATTTTGTAAACTCTCCGAAATCCTCTCACTCTCATAACTTTGTATTTTGGTATTCTCTCAAAAGTTATATTTAGGAATTCACTATTTAATTCCTCAATTATGTAATGATTGAAAATTATCGAATCTACCGTATGAATAATTCTACCGAAGGCTACCTAGTCGATCGTTTGCCGACTTGGTAAATTGTTACGAAATGTCAATCTCTCATCTTGGTTATAATTTATGGTACATTTGACGTATCATCTACCGAACTACCGTTACGTTGTTTTCTACCGATCGCAGTAAAGCTCTCT
Source organism: Neodiprion lecontei (assembly GCF_021901455.1). Lineage (NCBI taxonomy): Eukaryota > Metazoa > Arthropoda > Insecta > Hymenoptera > Diprionidae > Neodiprion > Neodiprion lecontei. The sequence continues at coordinate 9,172,508 of NC_060262.1, read as the reverse complement.
CGTTCTAATTAACAGAATAATAATTTTCGTAGTGTCATTTGCAACTTGGGTAAGACCACGTCGCCCAGTGACGTGTAGTTTTAAGTCAAATCTTGCATTATATCGCCTCTCTCGACCTACGTCTATTTTTCTCTGCTAGCTACCGTCTCTCGTGTTAAAGCTACCGTTTACTGCTATTCTACCGATATTTTTGTGAACAACGATTATTTATTTTATTAACTACCGCTATCGATACCGCCTTATTTGCCTGCCTCACTCATGTAACCTCCTCGACAATATATGATCGATTAACCTGTTCATCTTCCCTTTTGCCTGGAGTTTATTCTTTATTTGGTTATTTTCTTTAATTCTGGAATTACTGCTAGCTGCCTTGAACTCCGCCACTCTACCGGGATGTACGCGATCGTACCTGTGTCTAGCCAGCCATACAACGGGTTCTCTATTTATCCCTTTTGTACGGTCTTGTGTTAATTTTATTGATTTATGTTATTCTTTGAGAATCGACGCTAATGCGTCTGGCGCCCAACGTAATTATTTTGTTGTAGTTTAATATTGCGGATAAGTAGAGAATCGCGCCAAAGTGTCAACGGTAAGTCCTCATCCGAAAGTAACAAAATTTAGCGTTACAAATTGGCGCTCAACGAGGGGCAGAAAAGACTTAGCGTTACAGTACATAGTGGCGAAGCTCGACTAACGAAAAATCGATGTGTTCCCGGAGAAACGCAGACATTCCGCTTTCTATTCCTATTCGCCGGTACCGATCAGTTATTTTAAAATTTTAACTGATAAAAAAATTAATATCGTAATTTTGAAGATACTGTATTAATGGATTTCGAGCATATCGATCAGCGGATTTTCCTTTTGTTCTGACCATATGATACACTGTTTATATAATTGTAATCATTTCAATTATTGTACACCATTATAGGTTCCAGAATCGATGTATTCCACTTGGCAGATGTATATGAAAATAGGTAAGAGAAGCATATTTATGTCGCCTGTTGGATACGTATATTACAAACGACTAAAGTATTTTAAATAATTTTCAACACCCCAAAACATAGCCTGTGTAAATCTTCTAAAAAAAAAAAAACAGAATATGTTTAGAGAAAGACTGCGAACTCTTAATTCAAGAATGACGCGAGGGAGAAGTGACGGGATGCTTGGGAATGTTGCAACAAATTATAACTGAATACTCGACACGTAAAATAATGCTTCATTTATTAATACATGTTCCTCGATTGAGAGATAGGTTCGGACTGAGCGTGGTCATCGCGACAGCTCCGTTGCTGGGCGAAGAACACGAAAGCGTATCGTAATAAACGTGAGGATAGAAAAAGAAAAACAAAATAAGTGTGGTAGAATAGAATCGGCGAATTTTGGCGTTGAAGCGATACTTTGCCATAACAGTGCATTCAATACAACTGTGGAATTATCTCTTGTTAAGATAGTAGAGCTTGTACCCACAAATCCCTCAATCTCTGATGATATTAACGTGTTTCTTGAGGCCTTAGAAGGTATCTTACTTTTAGCTCTTGACATTCATGCTCCTTTCAAGAATTTTATTGTACGCAAGCCTATTGCACCATGGCTCACACCAGAATTAAAATTACATATTAGAAAACGCAACGTCCTTTATAAACAAGCAAAAAGAGCCAATAGCCCATTAGGGTATGCAATTTATCGGAAATTCAGAGACGAGTTGACGTCTGAGTTGGAACGTGTGAAAAGTGAGTACAACTTTACCAGACTAGCCAATGTTAACAATCTTAACAAACTGTGGAAGAAGCTTGCGACCCTTGGGCTAGTTAAAACATCGTCAACCTCCCCTCTTAATTTTTTCACGCCTGATCAATTGAACTCTTATTATTCCTCAATCTCTAGTTCCTTACCAGCTTGTTCTAAAGGTGAATTGCAGTCCATTAAAAGGCATGTTGATACCTCGAATCATCTGTTTCAGTTCGAGCATGTAACGGAGAATGATGTACTCCGGTTAATTATGTCCTATATCTCTAATTCTCATTCGACTGGACCTGACGGTATTTAGTCTTTCATTATTAAAAAAAGCAGCTCCATTGCTGGTTCCTTTCTTACAGAAATTGTTCAATTCCTGCTTTGACAACTCGTTATTTCCGGCGAGTTGGAAACGATCATTTATTAGACCTTTGTCAAAACAAAATACACCTTTGTCTCCTTCGGATACTCGACCAATTGCGAACTTGTGCGAACTCTCCAAAATCTATGAAAAGATTGCTCATAACCAGATCATTACATATCTCACAGACTATAATATTTTGGATTCTCGTCAATCAGGGTATCGCACAGCTCACAGTACACAGACAGCCTTGCTTCGCCTTTGCCATGACATTAGAAAGTCTGCTGATGATGGACGTGTCACTATTTTAGTTCTCTTTGACTTCAGCAAAGCCTTTGACACGGTCTCTCATTCCATTCTGCTGAAAAAGCTCCGTGACATTGGTTTTTCTGAATCGTCTCTGAGCTGGGTTTACTCCTATCTCACTGGTAGAACTCAGACTGTCATAGATAAGACAAATATTTCGGACTGGCTTCCTATCACATCCGGTGTTCCACAAGGCTCTGTATTAGGACCCTTATTGTTTTCTGTCTTTATCAACGACATAGGAGCTTCTCTCAAGTATTCCGACCACATAGTGTTTGCTGATGATACTCAAATCTACTTGAGCTGTCACCGGTCAGAGCTCAATGTAGGGTTAGCTAAGATACTTTATGATATCAACCAGATATCTGAGTATTCGAATGAAAATAGCCTTAAATTAAATTTAGCGAAGTCTTCTGTAATGATTTGTGGTAGTGGAGCAAACGTTCAGTCCATCGACTTTAAACTGTAACGATTACATTCATTCGAATATGGGCGGCAATATTTCGGATTTGACCGGACGCAAGGAAAGTGCGCGCTTGACCAGTCTGGCGGAACCGGCAACAGATCCGGAGGAGAGAAGCGAAGAGGACTCTGCGGAAAGACGCCAACCTGGGCAGACCGAAACCTATAATACTCCGTAGCAGTTGAAAGTCTAGTCTATTTTTACATTACCAAAACTCAATATACACAGTACGAAGTTCGCCGAATATTCGATGCCATTGCGATCCTTGCTGATTTCATCTCCACTCTGAACGTGTGTAAACAACGAAGCCTGAAGGTGAACATCCAAATTCAAAGTATCTATCGAACGAGAGCAATGGAGAGAAGACGATCAGGATCGGCAAGTGACTCACATGGTGCAACCACATTCGAAAATTAAGACAAGCAAGCAGCATATTTTAACATATTGTGTATCCATGGCGTATTTTTTAAATTGTGTGAATGTGCGAACGAATGCATAGTTTTTAATTTTTTATACGAACACTTTTATTTCTACCCTTTATTGCAATCTGCTTATTTGAACTATTTTATTTATACTATTTTATCGTTACAATTTTGTCGACTCTTTTATTTATAATTTACTTATTTCTGTTTATTAATTGTTCAGGGAGAAATAAAGTGTAACAAAACTATTGCCGGTCATGGCAATAAATCAGACCTCTATACCTTATGTACTAGAGGCTCGTAATCTGGGAGTTATAATGCGAGCAAATCTTTCTTGAGCTAGTCATGTAACAACAATATCTCGCACAGTGAATTTCACACTTCATAGATTAAAATATCACAAGAACTCGCTGTCAACTGAACTTCGCATAAAATTAGTCTCTACTCTAATTTTTCCTTTACTCGACTATTGTTGTGTTGTTTATAATGATTTGTCAAACGAGCTTGACTTAAAACTTCAGCGATTGGTAAACAGTGCGATACGATTCATTTTTGATCTGCGTAGTGATGTACATATCACCCCGTATCGATTACGGTTGAAGTGGCTGTCAGTGTCAAACAGGAGGAAGTACTTTGTAGCTATAGTTACTTATAATATTCTGCATAACCATGCCCCGTCGTACTTACGTGAACTATTTCCCTTACATCATGATTATACTCGTCATTCGTCACGTCTGGGCATGGCTAATACTTTTCATATTCCGCTACATAGAACTTGCATTTACCGCAACTCCTTCCATCTCACTGCTGTTTACCTATGGCATTCTCTTCCTCTAGACATTACTTCCTCGTCCTCATGTGCTGTTTTCAAGGCTAAGGTGTATGAGTACTTCTTATCTAATGAGGTTTCTGCCCTAGCTAGCCCGATTAATTAACCTATCTTTATACTACCTAAGTTATAGTATTGCGTAGTGCTAGTTTATTTTTGTTTATTTTATTTCGCTTATTTAATTGTGTTTTTCATTTAATCTACTCACTTTACTTTATTCTATCTAAAATTTATTATTTTATATTTTATATTACTTTTTATTTTATTTTACTTTTATACTTATGTATATTATTTATATTTTATACGTAGTTTTTCTCTTGCCCCAAAGTATTCTAGGGCATAATAAAATATCTATCTATCTATCTTTCTCTCTCTCTCTCTCTCTCTCTCTCTCTCTCTCTCTCTCTCTCTCTCTCTCTCTCTCTCTCTCTCTTTGTGCGTAAGTAGTGCCTGCACGCTTTCATTTCGCACCTCCTTTACGGAGCTTTTTCTGCCTCTTTCTGCCTTCGGGCCCTTTTATTTGCAGACCCCTTGCACGCGCCTTTTTTTGCAAGCCACCTCTGGCTTGCTTATCTCCACGTCCAGCTGTCTCTCTCACGCCCTTGCTGCACTTTTCTGGTTTGGACTTTTGGGCTACCTGGCCCTACCTAATCTGCACCTGCCACCGGCTTCCTTTCTGCGCATGCCTGGGTCTGTTTACTTCTCCATTTCCGTCTGGCTGGGTCTCTCTCGATAGCGTGACTGTGGCAGTTGTGGCTCCATCCGCCGGTTCTATCGGCACCGTCGCTTTCTCTTGCCTCGCCGCCGCTTGCTCGTCCAGCCGATAAGGTAGGGAACTTCTACTCCTCGGCAGCCGGCCCAGCTGTCATGTGTCCTGCCAGACTCTGCGCTGGCTGTAACAAGCCGGTCCTTGACGCCGTCCACTGCGCCCAATGCAACTCATATTACCATCGAAGTTGTCTAAAGATTAAGGCAACCCGCACTGGCACCCTTCGTTGCTGCCGTGATACTCACTTGCAGTAGGTGCGAAATATGGAGATCTGTCAACTACCACCGTCCTCGCCTTCCGCTCCCGTGCTCGGCTCTAGCTCTGTCTTAGGCTCGCAACCTCCGCTTTCGGCTGCTCCTACTGCCTCCGGATCTCTCCTTACCCCGGCCGTTACGTCTCAAACTACGCTTCTCGGAGAAATGATGCGCCGGATCGACAGCAGATTCGACGACATAGGAGGTCGCATCGATGGCATTGATGATCGTCTTGGCCCATTGACTGTTATGCAAGAGCAAATTGACAAAAATGCAGCCCGCATACAAGATCTCGAGTACCAAAACCGTACCCTCGCTGAGAGACTCGATGAGTTGCGGACAGCCTTCGCTGACCTTTATCGTCACCAGGCTGCTGATCAACCGGAACTGCGGCGCGTCTCTGCCCGGCTCTGTGAGGCGGAGCTCATTATTTCAGGGGTTCTTTACCTATCCCCTGACGAACCTCGCGCAGTCATTCTGCAGGTTGCAGCCTCCCTTGGCGTTACTCTGGGAGACGAGGACGTCCTATCCTCGCGCTTCCTAGTCCCACGATCCCGTGCCCGCCGGGATACCTCCCAGGGTGATGCTCCGCTGCCAGTTATCGCTCTCGGGACTTGTGTCTCCGGCTCATTGCTGCCAAGAAGGCACACGGGATTCTCCGCACCTCCGACCTTCTCCCCCGGCGCACCACTCCTCCGCTTGTCATAAATGTGAACGAGGCTCTCCCAGGGGATGTCTACAAACTTCTTGTCGCAACCCGTACTGTGGCCAAAGCTAGAGGATTTAAATATGTCTGGCATAGCGATGGCGTTGTTTTGCTGAAGTCCAGGGACGGCGAGCGTACTCGGCGTATACGCACAGTTCAGGATCTCGAGGCACTTGAGGTCGGGTCTCCCTCCGCCTCTCCCGGCGGTGGCTCTGATGCCTCTCCGTCCAGCCTGGGTCCCTCTGGCCGTCAACCTAGGCCCGGTTCCGTGCGTGGCCGTACTTTGCAACCACCGTTCTATCGTGGCTCGCGTGGTTCCATCCGCGATACACCAAGGGGTGCCGTCGTCTCACGTCCGCCTCCTTTAGCTGAATGTGAGGTGACACAGGAGGCGCGCACCAGCCCCTCCTCTGCCCGCTCATCGCCTCAGTGACCTGGAACCTCGAGCTTGCCGCCTGCGCCTGGATGTTCACGCTCCTCGCTCCAGATCTGCCATATTAACGCCAACTCCATCCGTGTCCACATGGACTATCTCCGCTACCATTTCACCGCCTCCCCATACCACGTCGTCGCCGTTAGCGAGTCCTGGCTTCACACTGAAGTCTCTGACTCTTCAGTCGCTTTACCCGGTTTCTCCATCCTCCGAAATGATCGCGCTGGTAAAGTGGGCGGTGGGGTTGCTCTGTACCTCCGTGACCCACTGCGTGGACGTATCCTCGCGGCATCTCCGCCTCCTTACTCTGCTCTCCCTGAGTACCTCGTGGCCGAAGTCAAGGCTCCTGGCCTGTCCCCACTTCTGGTCTCGGCAGTTTACCGCCCGCCAAAGACGGCCAACCTGGCCCTATTCGAGTCGGATTTTGACCTCTACTCACCCGGTTACGCTCTCTCTATAGTCTTGGGCGATTTTAACGCGAATCAGCTCGCTGACTCCTACAAGGCCCATAACATTCGTTCATTTTGCCAGTCACACGCGCTTCACCTGGTACCCTTCATGGCCACTCATCACACATCCACCGCTGACTCTCTTCTGGATCTCTGTCTCGTTAGTGACCCTGACGCTGTCGCTGACTTTGCACAATCGGAGACCCCCTTCATTGCTGGGCACGACCTAATTTACGTGACCCTTGCAATGCCCGCTCCCTCGAACCAGCGGCTTATCACCTCGCGCTCCTATCGTAACTTCTCAACTGAGGAGTTCGCCCACTCCCTTGACTCTATGAATTGGGACTGCTTCTTTCCACCTGCCTCCGCTGATGAGCTGCTGCAGCGTCTCCAGGGCAATCTCACCACCGCCTTGTACCTCCTGCATGACGGACCCTGTTTCCCTGGCACCAGCCAGCCCACTCTGAAGCACAAGAGCCTGCAACCCTCCAGCTCCGTGGGTGTTGCATCAAATAGACCTCCCGTCAAGGCCTCTCACCAGGCCCCCGGCGGTGCTGCTCTCATTGTGGGACGTGAGGAGAGCGAGAGTGACGTCACCTAGCTACTTTCGCCGCATTCCAGCAGCGGTCTCTCCTTTCCCCGAACCACAGCGCTCCTACGTCTCGACGGCCACCTAGACATCCCAGTCGGATAGAGAGTGGGAGTCTCCGAAAAGGACCACCGACCCTGAGAATCGCCGCCCCCCGACACCGCCGAGCTCTCCGGAAAGCCGGTATACGCCGCCCCCGAAGACCGAGCCCACTCAGCGCATCACGTCCTCACTACAGCCGCCACCGCGGTACAATCGGACGACGACCACCCCTTCCCTCGCGTGGCAATCCTTATGTTAAATCATGTATATATGTAAATAAAATAGTTAATAAATAAGATGTACATATAATAAAACCAAAAACCTCATCTTTGACTCCAGCGATCTACCCCTTCCACGCGGCTCGGTCGAACAACCAGGTAACAACAAATAGCGAACAATGTCTATCATCCCTATTTTGCAGAATATCTTTGACTCTTCACTGCAAACAGGGGTTTTTCCATGTGGCTGGAAAAAAGCTCCAGTGCGACCTATCCCTAAGATAAGTATGCCTAAAGTACTGCAAGACTTTAGACCTATTAGTATTTTAAATGCCACTTCGAAAATACTCGAGACCGTTGCCTACAGACAAATGTCGGAATTCATCGCTCAACGTGACTTGCTTGATCCGCTTCAATCTGGCTTTCGAAAGTTTCACAGCACTCATTCTGCAGTAGTAAAAATAGTTGATGATGTAAGAGTTGCCATCGACCGTCAGCAAGTCACATTATTGGTTGCGATTGATTTCTCGCGTGCATTTGATTTGGTAAATATTCAGTTGCTCTGTGACAAGCTGTATAATGTGGGATTTTGTGCGTCGGCTTGTAATTGGTTTTGCTCATATCTGACGGGTCGGACTCAGGTAGTGGTGTCCCCCTCAGGCAAGTGTTCTCAATCCCTAGGTAGAAGTGCGGGTGTGCCGCAAGGTTCCATCTTGGGCCCGCTACTCTTTTCGTTATTCATCAACGACATCGGTTCTGTACTGAAGGATTGTTCGTACCATCTATACGCTGACGACTTCTGCATTTATCTTCATGGTTCTTTCAGCGACTTTCCGGATATCATTCGACGCGTTAATGAGGACTTGACTAATGTTGCTAACTGGGCGCGATCCAATTCACTTCTCATTAATACTGCGAAAACCGGTGCAATTTGGTTTGGCTCGAGCAGCTTCATCAAAAGGCTCTCCTCAGTCGTTGCACCTGACATCCTGCTTAGCATCACCGTTGTACGCGTCAGCGAGATGCTGAAGATTTTGGGTGTTACACTTGACTCTGCGTTAACTTTTCGAGCTGAATGCGGCGTAATTAGAAGAAAGTGTACGGCTGCTCTTTATCGTCTTCGTCGATGCGGGCATTCCCTAACACTTTCATGTAGCACTCATTTTCATTAGAGCACTCATAATGACCTTTTTTGTTTATTGTGCAGGACTATATGTTTCGATCTCAGGTGAGCTTGTAACGAAGCTTGGTAGTAGCATGAATGCCGCTATACGGTTTGTAACGGGTGTCCATAAAAGCAGCTACATTTCTCCCGCATACATACAGCTGAACCTGTTATCATACGCATATAGGATTGAGTACCTAGCTATGTCCTTCCTGGCATCCGTCTTGCGTACTGGCCAACCTTCGTATCTCGCAAGTAGATGTAGGTTTAGGGCCCCGAATCGTCCTGGAACGAAGCGCGCGACGCATCTTGATCTTGTAATTTCTAAGGCAAGTCTGAATTATTTGCGTGATTCGCTTTTTGTCTCGTGCGCCGAAAAGTGGAACAAACTCCCGATCTGCGTTAGGAACATGTACGAACGCCCTTGCTTTAGGCAGCATCTGTTTGCCCATTTGTTTAGTAAATTTAAATATGATAAAGTGTTGTAAGTAACACCATTGGTGTGTAGCCTAGGCTAGTTATTAGTCACTTATTTTGTTTGCGCCCTTCTTTGTTATTTTTTCTCGTTTTTATTACACTAATACTTGCTTTGTTTTCTTTTTGTATACTTCATTAGTCTGAATACTAATAAGGTTGTTATAATATTAAGCTTTGTATAATGCAATATAATGCAAGTAGATTTTATCTACTACCATATGTAAATAATCACCTTGATATGTATATTTTGCATATTGCTTAGGCTATACGGGAACTCTAGTCATCGACTTCTGGATCCCTAGCCTCTGATAAATCTAATCTAATCTAATCTAATCTCTCTCCTCTCTCTCTCCCTCTCCCTCTCTCTCTCGTGAGTACTCAAGTCGCTTGCTACATCGCTCGCTCTTTTTTGACTCGATTCTACTCAGTTCTGCCTCCGGGCTTGTTTATTTTCCAGTTCATAAAGCACGCCGATTTATTGCTTTTCACCTCTGCATATCATCGTTACAGAATTGCACATTTCTTCTGGTTTTGAGGTGAAACGTCTATCTGGAGCTGACCTCAAACTTCTTCGGCTTGTGATTTTCCTATCCACGTCGAATTGTGCATGCGCAATATTTTTTTTTTTATCAATTTCTCTCAACTGAGCGATAAAAAGAAAATACATAGGGTTTGGGTACTAGCCCATACAACCATTTTTACACTTGTTATTACATTTTTCAATTATTTCATATTTTGCTTAAATTACAATTATCTGATCATTTTATATTATAAATTATTTGAACATTTTATATTTTATTTTAGCATAAAATATATTATTGTGTCAGAAATTAATTTTTGGAGTTAATAAATTTGATTGAAGCATCAAAAATTATGATCTCTACTTGCTACAATCGTCATCTACAACTACTCTATCGACCAAAACGTCTGACACCATCGATCATCCGCGATGCGTATTGTATCTCTCTGTGGGTAATCTAACACATATAATTACACAAGCTTGATTTGATACTTCCGCTGATAGAAGGCCATCATTCAAAGTTTATGTCGTTAATCGATGCTCATTAAAATGTCATACGCGAAATCGTCATGAAACGAATCGTTTAATCATATAAGCACATTGGTAGCTGAGCATAGGGATAAATCATCATCTCTTGAAAATAAATGCCTAACATTAGCACGTGAGATTGAAACGCATCATTGTCCCATCAACACGTTTCGTGAAGGATGTATGGATGATTCCGATATAACTGTGATATTCAATGTCCTGTCTTGTTTGTTCTGACTGATCATTAATTAATGAAATTTTTGTCTTAGTTAGATGATTATAAACACATTTCAACATTATTTTTATATAATATAACTTGCCACTGAGAGCAAACTTACAATATATCACTTAAATGTCAGTACCGTGTCCTGTCCATTTCTAGAATTTACCGATAAACTGTTAATTTTTTTTGTCGCAATCAATTATTTGAACTAATTTTGTTATAAATTCTAATGTTTATGATCAAACTGAAAAAAATTGACACACTTTTTGTTCAATGTATTGAGTTAACATCGAATTCCGATTCAATAACTTTTGTAGTTAATTTTAACGAATTTTTGAATTTGAATTTGTGTGACTCGAGCGCCATCTCCCTGGAGATTTATGAAACGTCTAGTGAACCATCTTAAAAGTACGTCACCTGCGTAATATTTACAAACATTGAGTTGGTGAAATAGTGCAAAGAGTTTGTGTCATGTGAGAACTCAATTTTGAAAAAGGTATGTCATAAATTGTCTTGTCGATACGGTGGTATTGATAAACTTCATTCACTATTAATTTTTTCCGACCAAAATATTAAATTCTTGTATTAAATACCAGTCTAAATTTTACAGTAAGTGGATATTATCAAATACAAAACCAAACAATTACAGTTATTATTTGAAATGAAAATGTCAGTACCGTGTGTGTCAGTACCATGTGAAAGAATAATAAAAATAGTATATAATTATAGTCATTAGTTGGAAAATTAGTTTAATGATTAATTGTAATTTTTTTTAATACAGATCGCACCAATACTCCGTACTAGAAAGCTACCTCATACTAGTGACACTAAAAATGGAAAAATTCAAGAACTGCCATCAAAAACAAAAATCAACCGTAAAAATACAGTTAGTGCCCAAGTAAAACAATATCGTTTGGAACAAAAACGTACTGCTGAAAAATTAAGGAGAAAAACTACGGAACGATCCAAAGGCTCACAAAAATTATTATCAGAGTGAAAGAGCAAGAAATGAAAAAATAAAAAAGGAACGAAAACTCAAGTCAATTGATCAGTTATCAGAACGAGAAAAGCGACCTCGTCGCAAACAACAAAATTTATGGAAAAAAAAACTCACGGATACGGCAAAAAGAAAATAATGAGTCGACAACGGAGCAAAGTGATATGAATAATAACTTTGAATCTAAGCAAGCCAAGGTAGGAAGGAAGCGAATACAAAAAAATCTACGTAAATGTTTCAGAGACGATAAAAAATTATTGGACGATAATAAAAATCTGCGAATAAAAATAAATAGCTTAAATAAAAAATTACAACGTTTGAATAACAAAAAATCGGACTCGACATCGCCCGAATCTAAAGTTGATAAAATGTTGAACGGTCATAATGTGAATCCTGAAGTTAGGCAAAACATTAATACTTCATGAAGTCATGGTACAGCAACTAAAATCATCTTATGAAGAGTCAAGAAGTTCAAAGTTCAAGCAAAATTAGGTAGATTAGTGACTAGCAATTAGTGGAAAAATTGTGAAAAAATACCGACAACTATCGGCTATTAGGAAAAATGTTGTCCCTATTATTCCTTCAAGAGTTCATAGGAGTAATAAACCATTGGAATATGTAAATAAAATGAAAAGCAATCAAAAACTCATCCAAGATCGAGTGACAAGTCTATATGAAAAAAATAGTCAGATAATTCCTGATGAAAAAGCTTCTATAAAAATGAATGGTAAACAAGTAACAAAGCGTTATGTGAATGCTACGATTCAAGATTTACATTCTAAATTTTGTTCCCAAAATACGTACCGTGTTAACTATTCAACTTTCGCAAAATTACGCACAAAGTATTGTATTGAACCCAAAGTTACTAATCGAAATACGTGTGCGTGTTTCACTCACGAAATTTTTTCTTTGTTGATACAACCTTTTCACAGTCATAAGTTACTGACTCAAAATACCTCATACAAAAATTTGAACAGTTTCTTATGTGACACTAATTCTGAGCAATGTCTTTCAAGAACGTGTGAGATGTGTAAGTTAAAAAAATTGGAATTTAATTTAAAAGAAAGTAATCCTGTTCACAAAATATCTTACATGAAGTGGGAAGTATCTTCAGAACAAAGAATTGATGAAAAAACAAAAATAAAAAACCAATACCTGTTAAAATTACTTCAGGAAAGAAAATTTCATGTACGATGGGGCAAGCAATTGACCATTTTAATCATGAACTAGATTTTTTTATAGCCCATGAATACAGAATTACTCACCAAAATAACTCCATGAAAAAACTTACACACTCTATACAAAGCAATGAGTTAGGACTTCTCATTGACTTCAGTGAAAATTATTCTTGAAAGTGTCACGAGCGCCGCACATTTACCCAAAATTGTAACATATTACCGATCATAACAATTTCATCATTTATTATTATTATCTTTAGAGACAAGGAAGCATAGGTTTAGTTAGTACATATAAAATATTTTATTTTAATCAGTTCGTGGTATAGCCAAGCGCAACGGCGTAGTTGGACAGCCAGCAACGTCAGCGTCTTCGCGCCCGCCGGATCCCGGGTGTAATCAACACCGGGATGAGGCGAGCGCGAAATCACGCACTTCGAGGATGACCGTTGCGAGGCGAGCCTTTGTTTTAAATTGCAAAGTCAGCAGAAATTCGCTCGCCGCCCGACGTTCCAAGGGGTGTCGGACGAGCGAGCGAAGACAGTCCCCGTTAGAGACAGCTAAGAACGACATCTACGGAACCCGGGCTCCTTCAGAGCTGCTGTGTGAAGAGTATCAGACTTAGATTCACCGACGATTAGAGTGGGAATCCCTCTAATTCTATAAGCGGTGTTCCAAAGCATCTCGCGTCGCGGCGTTAGTCCTTGAAGTAGTAATAAGTGTTGAACCTCGAGCCACGAACTCTATAGAGTAGTGTAGTACGTAAGTGAGTGAGTGAAGGTGTAAGCTTCGGCACCATCGAGGCCGAAGCAGAATCCGAGAGAAAGAGTACGAAAGAGCGAGAACGTGAGTAGTATAGGAAAATACTGTAAGCTTCCTTGTCGATAACCCTGCTGCCTTTTAGTTTTTCATTAAATATTTCTACTCGCTTCCATTCAAAATTGGTACCACATAATTGAAATCCTCCAAACCATTTCCCACGGAACGCCCTGTAGAGGACGTTCGCCTCCGAGTCCACCAAAATTAAATATAAACCTCGGTAATAACAAAGAGGGTGAAGTCGTCGCGTGCGAGACCGCTCCGCACGTGACATAAGTATGAAACGGAAGTTCGGTCAGTACACTTTGAGGCTAGTAGAGTTCAATGTACTTTACACACCGGCATGATCTACTCTTCAAAATCTTCCCATGGCTTTGCTACTTTGTCAAAATCACTCAGACATTATCCTTCTGCAATTATTGTTCATATAAAAAAAAAACACTTTACGTTTATCTAGCTACCAACCCAGAGATAAGAAAATTACACATAACGAGTGATGGTGTAACTTTCCTCATTGCTATTCTCAGTTAGAAGATATTACCTACAACTTTAGTGAGGCTGGCCGTGGAAAAAGTTCAGCTGATGGGATCGGCGGCTGCATCAAAAAATTAACTGCCGACCAAGTGAAATACGGCACGGATGTGTCAAATTTTGATTCTCTGTTGGCGATTTTGCGAAATCGTGTTAAATCTGTGTACCAAGAGAATATCTTGAAAGTTAACACTCGGTCACCGCCGACTCGGCACCACCTACGTTCTTCGTCTGTTTTTCGCTGGCTGGCCATCCCATATTTAATTTTAAACTGCGAAAGGCCGAAAAATGATTGCATTCAACACGGCGACGATTATGTTTTAGTTTTATGCATGGAGGTATGGGAATGCCGAATAGGTAGAATACAAGAGCGTGGTATAATCCCTATGTTTTCCTTGGAAATCGAACACAGTACCCTGTCAAGCTGAACATTTGGGTGGTTGTTGTCGACGGCCACATTATCGGGCCGTTTTTCATCGAAGGAAATCTTAATGGGGAAAGATATTAGCAACTACTCAAGGAGCAGATTATACCTGCAATCAGAGCGATTGACGGGGACGTAAGTACAATTTATTCAAGTTATACATAGGTACATTATAAATAATATTATTAATGATGATGATGACGATGATGATGATGATAACAGTAATGAAATTAATGATAATAATGTAAGATCGTGGTCCCCCATGTTGACTAAGAAGTTTATGAAAATCACGATGGCCAAAGTAATCATAAAATGGGCTCAATATGATTTTGCGAGGCAATTGTAGACTGCGATCTTAATTCTTTCGATTATAAATTACAATTGTAATTCGTAAATCAAATCCAATCAATTAGGCCCAACACTGGTTGCAGAGCAGTTGACAGGAAATCGAGAGGACCTGGGTTCAAATCTCAGTGCAGTTACCCGAAGCTTCGGTTTTCCAAGATTCTGCCAATAATATTAACAGTAAAATCATCATCATGATTTAATTCATCGTCAATTGAAATATTTCAACAATTACTCGTCAGAATTGAAAAATAATGATACAAACATCCAACTATCCAACGTAGATAACACATTCCATCTATCAGTAAAGTCTTCGGGTATCAGGGAGCCGTGTCTGAGTGAACCCCAGCATTGCGTCTGACGTTGAAACTTAGATACGGTGTTCGGCGCAGAATCCCCAAACCCTTAGGTAGGGCCCCTGAACCTGCAAAGAGCTACCTGCATTGCGTCAGGCCGTCTTGATGCAGGAAAAGGTATAATTGCGTATAATTGCGTATAATTGCGTGTAATTGCGTATAATTGCGAATAATTGTTATCCTTCAGATAACCATGCTTTCACGTATTCTATATCCTGCCTCACCTTTCGTGAGACGAAATATTATAACCACGAAATAATAACTCATAAACGACAATTTTCAATCGTCCGAATCTATTAAATATCTGCTCGTGCGAACTGATCACATGAGTAAACGATTTCAACTCAAACAATTATAGATTCACAAATGGTATTGTCATTCGTGTTACTCGATTCACGTGAACAAGACACTAAAATATTTCATTAACAAATCATTCTTGGCGCAAACAGACCTCTCGCCTCACGAGTCTTCGGTCAGTTGCGCTAATTCTGTGCCTCGCCTCACGACCACAGAATCAGTTTGCCCCAAAACCGTTCATACGACCTGTGATGATGGGTTTATTCCACTCGTGCTATTGCAAATGAGAGTGATGAAACAACTTCTGAGGCTATCTCGAAAACCAATTTACAGGGTCAAACTCTTGTAACCTCTTCGAGGAGCTCGTTAAATAATTAATAAGTGATAATTTTCCACCTTCCTCACATGTCAAGAGACCGAACCCTGCCTTTCTACTTACGAGACAGGAAATTCATGAAAACTACTACAATATTCGAGGGGGACTTCCGTTTCCGTTTTGGATGTGAGTGGCAGGTGTGCGGAAGAGTGTGAGTGAAAAGGCGAGAATTTAGCAGGATAGAAAAGGTGAGGAGAAAAGGAAATAGGGCAGAGAAGGAGCGGGGAAGACATAGACCGGAGGTCGGGTGAAGGGAATAGGGAGGCAGGAATAGAAGGGAAGGGCAGTTGAAAAAGAAAAAAGGGGGAGAGTTTTGAGGTTAGGCAGAAAGAGCCGGCGGACGGCAACGATAAGGATAAGATAAGAATAGGCGGTGACATCTAGGGAGTAAGAAGGGGGATAGAGTAGAGACAGGTAGGCGGTGGATAGATAAGGTAGGGAGCGGTGACGGAGAGAAAGAATATGAGTAACGCGGGTGGCCAAAAAGAAGGGGCGAACAGGGAAGAGGAGGAGAAAAAGAAGGGTAGGCCGGGGGCAGTAGCAGCGTTAGGGAGGGATAGGAGGCATAGCCTGGGATCGACGACGACGGTACTAGACTTATGGAAGAGAAAGCGGGCGGTGGAAGGGGAAAAAGGGGAGGAGGATGTGGACGAGATACAGGAAAGAAAAAGAGTATTTGGGAAAAGCAGGAAAGTTCACCGGTCGCCGGAGGGTAAGAAAGGTGAGGAAGGGAAGGCAGAGGGAGGGGGTATACAGGATATGTTAAGGTTAATTAGGGAAGAGCTAAAGATAGGTCTAGAGGAGGTCAAAGGGCAGGGAAGGGGGATCAGGGAAGAAATGGAAAAGATTAAAGGCGAAATGACTAGAAGGGAAGAGCAGTGGGACGTAGAGAGGGAGGAGATGAAGGAAATGATAAGGGATCTAGGTAAAAGACTAGAAGAGGTAGAAGAGCGGAGAGGGGGGGAGATGGAAAGGGTAAAGGAGAGGCTGATAGAATTAGAAAAGAAGAGTGCAGAAGGCGGGGGGGAAAGGCAGGTACAGGGGAGTGCGGAAGTGGCGCAGGTAACAATAGATAGGTTAAAAGAGATGGAGTGGGCTATAGAGAGGAAAGAAAGGGAAGAAAGAAGGGGAAATATAGTAGTGAGAGGAGCGAGACTTGAGAAGGGAAGAGAAAAGGAAGGATCGAAAAAGATTTTGCAGCTGATAGGGGTAGAGGTCGAGGTAAAAGATATGTGGAAGGTAGGCGCAAAAAAGGGGGGAGAAAAGGGGATATGGATAGCAAGACTAGGAAATAGGGAGCAAAAGAGGCAGGTAATGGAAAGAAAAAGCCTCCTCAAAGGGAGGGAGGAGAGAATAGAAGAGGATCTCACCTGGGCAGAGAGGAGAATGAAATGGAAGTTGAGGGAGATAGCAGCTATTGAGGAGAGAAGGGGAAACAGAGTAAGAATAGGGTATGCAAAGATCTAGATAGACGGGAAAATGTGGAAGTGGGATGAGATAGGAGAGGTGCTTAGGGACGGTACAGGGAGAGCGAGGGAAGAGGGGCAAAGGGTGGGGAGGGGAGGGGAACAGTAGGGGAAAGCGATAGGGAAAGGTCAGCAAGCGAGGAAAGACAAGAGGGAAGTATAGAAGCACAGGGAAGGGTACGTAGTGAAAGGCAGTCGGGGGAATGGGCAGTGGGGGGGGGCGGGGGGGGGGGGGACACAGAGGCAGGTGGGGTGGGAGATAAAGAGGAGAGAGAGGGGAGTAGGCGAGACGGGAAGGGAGTCGTAAAAAGTAGCTTTTTGGAATGTGGCGGGGCTCGCGAGAAAGTATGAAGATTTCTGGAGGGGGCTAGGGGAGTGGGATGTAATATTTCTAATGGAGACATGGATAGAAAAGAAGGGGTGGGAAAGGATTAGAAATAAGTTGCCAGTAGGGTATAAATGGGAAGTGCAGTATGCGGTTCGAAAAAATAGGAAGGGAAGAGCAATAGGCGGAATGCTGTCAGGGATAAGAAGGGAGATAGTAAGTGGCGAGGGAGGGAGGGAAGAGGTAAAAGAGGGCATGATAACAAGGAAAATAAGTATAGGGGGGGAAAAATGGGTAGTAGTAGGAATATACGTAAATGGGGATCTAAAAGAGAAGATAGGGGAATTGAAGGAGCGGGCAGAAGAGATAGAGGGAGGTGCAAAAGCGCTAGTGGGGGTTGATTTTAATGCCAGGACAGGGCAGGAGGGGGGAGGATGCTGGGGAGAAGGAGAGGAGGAGAGTAGGAAGGTAGGCAGCTGGTGCAATTTTTAGAAGAGACAGGATGGGCAATAATAATGAACGCGAACATAGAGGGGGATGAGGAGGGAGAATTTACGTATGCAGGAGGGGCGGGGGTGACGGTGATAGACTACGCTATAGGAGACATCGAGGTAAGGGATAGGGTCAAAAGGATAGAGATTGGGGATAGGGTTGACTCGGATCATTAGCCGGTAATAGTGTGGTTGAGGGGGGCAGTGGCTAGGACAAGGAAGGGAAAAAGAGTAGGGGGAACTAGCAGAGGAGACTGGACGGAGGAGGGTAGGATGAGGTTTAGAACAGAAGTCAAATGGGAGGGGATATGAGAAGTGGATGTAGGTAAAGAGATAGAGAAAAGAATAAGGGAGTTTAGACGAGCCTTAGATGTAGAAGGGAGGGGGAGGGAAGCGAATAAGGGATGGTGGGATGAGGAATGTAGGCGAAAAAAAGCGGAAGTTACGCAGAGTCTAAGGAAATGGAGAAAGGGGGAGGGGGAAGGGGACGCGTATAGAAAGGAAAGAAGGGAATATAATAGGCTATGCGAGGAGAGGAAAAAGAAAGAAAATGAGGGCTTCATAAAAGAAGCAGCGGAAGCAAGGACAAAAAGCAAGGTATGGGAGATAGTTAATAGGGAAAGAAAGAAGTGGAAGAGGGTGAATGAAGAAATAAGAGATCAGGAGTGGAGAGAGTATTTCATGGGATTATTAGGCAGGGTAGAAAGCAAGGTAACAGAAGGCGGGGAGACGGTAAATAGGAAGGGGGACGGGGAAGGGGAGCTGCAGAGGGAAGAGATTAAAAAGGTGATAGGGAAGCTGAGGGATGGAAAGGCACCAGGGGGGGATGGAATAGTTAGCGAGGTATGGAGGTATGGGGGGGAAGAAATGGAGCAGTGGATATGGAAAACATGTAACAGAGTTTGGGTGGGGGAGGGCTGGCCAGAGGATTGGAGGGAGGGATTGATAGCGCCGATAGTTAAGAAGGGGAAGGGGAAAAAGGTAGAAGAGTATAGGGGGGTGACGTTGATGCCAACTTTATATAAGGTGTATGCGATGGCATTAGCGGATAGGTTAGAAAGAGAGGTAGAGGAAAAGGGCTTGATACCGCAAAACCAAACGGGTTTCAGAAAAGGCATGGGTACAATTGACAATATATATGTACTTAATTATTTAATCAATAGGCAGCTGGGAAAGGATAAGGGAAAGATGGTGGCGTTCTTTGTGGACTTGAAAGCGGCGTTCGATTCAGTGAACAGGAAGGTGCTGTGGGAGACTATGGAAAGGAGAGGGGTGAGGGAAGGGCTAAGGGTAAGGATAGAGGAAATTTACAAGGAAACAAAGAGTCGAGTGAGGAGCGGGGGAAAGGTAGGAGAGGCGTTCTGGACGGCGAGGGGGGTAAGGCAGGGATGTCCGCTCAGTCCGCATGTGTTCAACCTGCTGCTGGCGGACTTAGAAGAGGAAATGGGGAGAGGGAGAAGGGTTGGGGGGGTGGAGTTAGCCGGCGGCAGGGTATGCACGTTAGCTTATGCGGATGATATAGTGTTACTAGCGGAAAGTGAAGAGGAAATGGAGGTAATGATTAGGAAGTTAGAAAGGTATATGGATAGGAAAAGGCTGACGGTAAATGTAGGGAAATCAAAGATTATGAGATTTAGGAAAGGAGGCGGTAGAAGGAAAAACATAGATTGAAGATGGAAAGGGAAAAAGATAGAGGAGGTGAAAGAGTTCAGCTATCTAGGGTATAGAGTAAAGTGCAATGGGGGACAGGAAGCACAGGTGAAAGAGAGAGTACGGAAGGCAGGGGTAGTAATGAGACAGGTATGGTGAATAGGAAAAAGGTTTGGAAGGGATTGGGAAAAAAGGATTTGGTTATTTGACAGGCTAGTATGGACGGTAATAGAGTATGCATCGGAGATATGGGGGTGGAGGGAGTGGAGGGCGGTCGAGGCGGTACAGGATAGATTTTTGAGATGGACATTAGGAGTGGATGGGAGAACACCGGGATATCTAGTAAGGGAGGAACTACAGAGGGAGAAGCTAAGGATTAGGGCAGGGAGAAGGGCATGGAATTTTGAAAGGAAGCTGGAGAGAGGGGAGGGTAGCGAGTTAGCTAGGAGATGCTGGGAAGAGATGAGCGACAAGGCAGAAGCTGGGAGGCAGGGATCGAGGTGGGACAGAGAAAGGGAAAGTTTCTTTGCGGAAAGGGGAGCAGAGAGTAGAGAGGTAGTCGCGAGAAGGGAGAGGGGCGAGATGGAGTTTAGGGAAATAGAGGAGAGAGAGAGAGGGAAGAACAGAGAAAAGAGAGGTGGGAGAAAATAAGGGAATCGAGGTACAACAGATGGTACAGGCTAGTGAAAAGAGAAGGGATACCAGGATATTTGGGAAAGGGATGGGGAGAAAGCAGGCAAGATACTGGGAAGAAGAGGAAAAGAGAAGGTGTAGGGTGTGCGGAGGGGAGGAGGAAACATGGGAGCACGTATGGGAAAGGTGCGTGGGCTGGGATAGAAGGGAGGAAAGCTGGCAGGAGGTGGTGAGGGAGATGTTAGGTGAGGAGGGGGTGGGAGAAGTCTGGATGAGAGAATTGGAAAGGATCAGGGATGCACAAGAGAATGAAAGAGTGAGAGATGAATGGGAAATGGAAGTCAATTAGGATAAGGACGAATTAGGGAATAGAATAAGGTAAAATAGGATAAGGTTAAGTAAAGATAAGGATAAAAAATAAGAAAAGGATAAGAGGGAAAGTAAGGGAATGGCAAGGCAACGGCACAGGGCACAGGCAATTAGAAATTAAGTAAGGATAAGCTAGGAAGTAAGAATAGGGTAAGAATAGGTTAAGAAAACATGTAAAAATATTGTAAAGGAAGAGGAAAAGGGAAGTCCTTGAAACCCCAAGGGGATCAATAAATATTACATACATACTACAATATCCGAGTTTGTGTAAAATCTCCGCGTTATATCATATCACGTGAATACAAATCGCGATATTCAGCGTTTAAGAAAACCTCGAGATGTTTTATTAGCGACCGTGAGTTCCCTTTACTGATTGCACGGTACTCAACTCAAAGTATCGGAGGTTCGTAACTGATTCAAGCCGTTGTGGTACATTGACTGAGGATACATATCGAATATAACAGTTCCCTTGTAATTCTTGTATATCACAATGCAGTGATGGGTGTTCCCGTTGGTTCTGAAGATGAAGTCGAGGGTTCGATAATTTATTCGCATCAACCCGTTCTTAAGATCGTGATACTAGGCGCATAAACAAACTCGAACCGTTTCAATATATAGAAAGTATAGAAAATGTATAAAATGTACAATGTTAAGGATGTGAGGTTAAATAATGGTGTAATATGATGTAATATTCTCAAGCCCAAGGGGCAAGGATGGCTAATAAATGTTATCTATGTATGTAGAACTGCTAATAATTTTTTTTGTACATAACCAAAACAATATAGTATTATCACTTACCTGATAACTTCTGATACAATTCTTGGCCTGAGACGAGAATTTTTAGTATTATGACATTAGAATTAACGATAAACTTCAGTTCCATCCTTCCATCGTCAATTTCGATCATAATTACTTTTGTATTTGAATCGTATTGCTCGAATAATCGTTAGTTTCGCAAGATAAACTTGAATGACCGGAGCGATGACACTGACTTGCAACGGCCACGGCGTGTTCCACTCAGAAGGTTTGCCCCGATGCCGGGCAACGTATGCACGGAACGATTGCCCCCTATTCGAGCCAGTACGCACTCAGTGCAACCAGTGGAAAATGCTATCAGTATGTCAACGAGGGAGAGGATGGACTACCGCCCACCTAACCTGCTGGCCCAATCGTGATCAATCAGAACAAGGATAGGATCACGTGACGACAGCACGCCGAAAATCGATCGGGATCGCGAGGAGCATCCCTCGACCCGGCACATTCTACGTTCAGTGCCTATACCAACTAGACCTGTTTTTGCCGTATCATAAATACCTTTTTTTTGTAACGAACAATGATCGAGAGGATCAACATCGAGTATCCAGCATCGATTTCTCGAAGTAGTTCGTCGAATCGACATTTCGACACGCCAATCCCCACCCTACAAATTAAGGGATCGTCTCAGTGTGAAATTTTCAAAGAATTGTTTTTTTTTTTTTGCATTATCGTATAGTATACACTGTTCTAAACATTCTCTCAAATTTTTAAATTGAAATTCAAATTATTACGGTCGCTACAGCGTTTCTTGTAGAAAGGGAACGGGTTTTCTACCTGCGCGAGTACTAAGGTGCTTAGGTTCTATAACCTTGCAGAATAAACTGTCCAAGCATTTCAGTTCGTTTTTGACATCCACCACGGATAGACGTACGAGAGAAACCCCCAAGAAAAAAATTAAGACCTGGCATCGCCGATTGATCGTAAGTAAACGATTTATCTAAACTTTTCCAACTTCAATCTTTAAACGCGTTTTTCTCAGAATGGTGTTTTTCAAAACGGTTTCCACTCTCAAAGGAAGAGTTTTAAAGATATCTAGTTCCAATTTCGGGAGAACATTTTAAACGTCATTCTTTATCGCGCTATGGAAGCTTTTTTTTTTTTTTTGAAAACTTCCTATTTTTTTTACGAAAAACTGTCGCAAAAAAGGGCCACATTCGACACTTTTTGTTCAAACCGCCGCCATTTTGTCAAATTTGAAAAAAAAAAAAAACCCTCCATAGCGCGATAGCGACTTTCCTACAGATCAATAATCTTTTTGAAATTTTTTTTTCAGATCAAAATTGCGGCCGTCATCGTGGAAACCGTGCAGCACCTTTTTTTTCACGTGAAATTACAACAATTTATACAACAATGATGCACTCAATAAATAAACTTTAAAAAAATCATTTTGTATTCTTCATAAACGTATTTATTTATGAAAAAAAAACCGGACCGATTAGTTTATGTGAACATTAAAAAAAAAATTCGCGAAAATCAGTGATTTTTCGGAGTGTCACACTGAGACGATTCCTTAATAGCGAGATCGACAAGTGAGACCGGAGCTCTGCCTCTTTCGTTCCGGGGTCGTCAACTGACCAAGATCTAATCGACAGCGCGTCCTGGGGTCATCCTCGAAGTCCCAACTCGTCCTGGCCAGGCGCATTCAGAGACTCGAATCGCATTCTCGTTCAAGGGCAAGAAACGCGACGACATCGCCCAACACGCAGATCATCAGACCTCGGAACAGGGGAAAGAGCCAACGTGGGAAAGGCCCCCAACCTCAGATAAGCGATCCTCATTATTTGCCGTTACGAACGAAATTGTCACTTAGTTGTTGATCGTGAACTTGACGGTTCAGTAATATCATGTACAAAAATCATCTGTGAGGGAATGAGTGTTTGACGTGAGGGAATGCCTTGGTGAATGGTCTAGTTATAAAAATCTATGTTGCTCGCACAAAATGAACATGTAAAACTTATAAATTGAATGTCTTCGTGAATGGTCTAGTTATAAAAATCTATGTGCTCGCACAAAATAAAACATGTAAAACTTATATGTTACCGCACCTTTCGCCTCACTTGTGTTTTGCCGCTGTCTCGAATGTTCTGTCTTTTATCTTCTATTCGCGTGAGTGAGGTTTTTCTTTGTTATTTTGTGAAGCCCGAAGTTATTTGCATTGCATCCGATCTATATCTTTTCTCGCAGCTCGTTCTTTATCATATCTCTCGTCTAATACCGCAAATAACTTCGCGACTACTTAGCTCACTTACTTGATTTGTAGTGATTATTGCTTCCTTTCTTAATTTCGCTTTGCTCATCTGACATCGCTGAATTGCAGCTTTTTGCTATCACCTTGCTTCTGATTCTGCAGAAATTACCCAATTACCTGTTTCATTTGAATAGCTGACTATTGTTCTTTGTGATGACCGGAAAATTATTTAGCTTATATATATATTGTTACAAAGGGTAAAATCACCCGTTTCACTCCCCTTTGTAACGATCTGGTAGTCATGTTATCAAATGAATAAGGTTGCTGTATCAACCTATATTCTTATTCCAGACGTAAAAACGGAAAGCACGTACTTCTTTATTGAAGTATTTTTACAACATTTTCAAAGCATTTTCTTTCCTCATTGTAATTGGAATCCAGTCAAGCTCGCGAACCTTTTTTTTTTTTTTTTTTTGCCGAAGATCTACCGCCGAGTTGGAGTTCCTCAGCTCGGGGGCAAGGAACCGCCTTTCGGCATTACATCTTGCTCCCGATCCAGCAAGCTCGATGCGGCACCGTAGCGTGCCTCCCGAGGGAGGCCAGCCCGGGCGCCTGCATCATGCCCGCTGGGGGTAGCCAGCACGGGGCTAAGGTTGGATTCAGCTAGGCCCGTCTACTTTTCTCAACCGGGCTTCGGACCGGCTACGGCAGTCGCCCCTGGTCGGGAGCCCCTCCCCGTGGGAACGCGGAGTAGCACCCTTCCAAGGGATGTTAGATGTCAGGGAGTTCTGTCTGCTCTGTGGGTGTCGGCTCTGAGCCCTATCTTTTTTATGCGCTTTCTCTTCGACCATGTAGGTCCCATGGGGGATAAACTGACTCCTGGGTATCTATAAGGCCCATTTACCACCACCTAGTGGGTTGGCTTTTGCTGAATAGATAAATAAATAAATAGTTAAAAAGTGCTGTAGAATCACTGGAGTAAGGGCTAATGTAAAATGTGTCAAATAGCTAAATAAAAATCGAATAGGATAAAAATCCTGTCAGTAATTAAAAATATCGTGTGTGAACATCGAATAGATAAAAAGTGATGTAAAATCACTGGGGTGTATGAAAGAAAGAAGAAGAAAACACATATCTAAAATATAATAACTAGGTAGGTAAAGTAGACTATATAGTAGCTAAAATATCGTATGTAGATGTGGTAAATAGGTGTTTGTGGTCTCTTGTGCCTAGTACCCCTTGTTCCGGTCGCTTGCTTCTTTGGTGGAGATAAGCTCCATCATTTTCCCGGATATAGCTTTCCAGTTACCTTCTGTTTCTAACATGATGGTTATCATGTTGTCTGGGGTCAAAGTCGGTCCCTGGTACCCCCAGTTATCCTTTCTTATATCCTTCCAGTTCGGACATTCGAAAATAGTGTGTATTGGGCTGTCCACCGCCGTCTCCCTACAATACTCGCATTTGGGGCTCCTTCTTCTCCCAACCTTGTGGAGGTATTCTCCAAACGCCCCGTGGCCTGTCAAGACTTGAGTGAGCGTATAACTCAGCTCTCCATGGTTTCGGTGGTACCATGGATCGATGTGTGGAATCAATCTTCTGGTCCACGCTCCCTTGCTTGTCTTCTCCCATTCGCTCTGCCATTTCCGCAGAGTCGCGGCTCGTGCCTCCTTTTTTTCCTTCCTCTTGAGGCTTTCTCTTATCCTCTCGGTGAGTTGAGAGTCTTTCCTCAGGAGTTGTAAGTTATACAGCTCTCGCTGTTCTTGCGCTATGAGATACAGGGGCGGTTGCCCTGCCAGCACCTCTGCGGCCTCTGTGGAGGTCGTTCTATAGCCACTGATTATTCATAGCGCCTCCATTCTAGATATTTTTTGTATCGCCCTGCGGTGTGTCTGTGTGTTCAGAGCCGTGGCCCAGACTTGTGCTCCATAGAGGGCGACTGACCGCGCTACAGCTGCGTATAGTTTCCTTCGGGGGGGGGGGCGCGGCCCGCCCATGTTTGGCATTAGTCGACCCAATATTGTTGCCGTAGTTACAGCCTTTGACACGGCGCCTTTTATATGCTCACCGTACGTGAGTCGCTTGTCTAGTCTTACGCCCAGGTATTTCAGTGTTTGGGCGTACTCAATCTGATGTCCTAGTACCCTAACCCTCGTGACTCCCTGGTACTTTTTCTTCATGGTGAAGAGCACGGCCTCCGTTTTGTGTGGAGCTACCTCCAGGCCCTGTTCTCCTATCCACTTCACGGCCATATCCGTCGCCAGCCTTGCCCTCTCTGCCGCGGCTCGTGGAGTCTTTCCCACAGCCAGAATCATAGTATCGTCGGCGTAGCATGTAACGGTAGTGCGCTTTGGCAGGTCCAGGCGCATTACCCCGTCGTACATTACGTTCCAGAGGAGCGGACCCAGCACAGATCCCTGGGGAACTCCTCTGGTAACGGTCCGCGCTATAGAATAATGTTCGGTTTCTATAGTGATCCACCGCTCCTGTAGGTAGTCGCTGACCAGCGCCATAAGGTATGCGGGTGTGTCGGCCCTGCAGATCGCCGCCATAATATTCAGCCATCCTGCGGTGTTGAACGCGTTTTTAATATCCAAACATACCGCACATGCGGACTCTTTCGTCCGTAGCGCCTCCGAGATGACGTCGGTCACAGCCCTAAGTCCGTCGGCGGTCGACTTGCCCTTCATGAAGCCGTACTGGTGCCCACTTAATCCCCTGGCCTTACGCAGGTGGATCGTGAGCCTGTTAGCTATAATTTTCTCGTATAGCTTGCCCATGGTATTGAGGAGACAGATAGGTCTGTACTTGGTTGCTTCGTTCGTATCTTTCCGTGGCTTCGGGATGAGTATCAGTCGTGCGGCTTTCCATTCGTTAGGGAAGTTCAGCTTCCTCATTAGTTCCGTATACAGGGATGGCAGAGCGTCCGGATACGCCTCCTGCAGGCCCTTCAGTGCCTCCATTGGAATACCATCCGGCCCGGGTGCCTTGCCCTGGTTGCATGTTTTTAGCGCCTCGATCACCTCAGGCACTGATACTCGCAGGGTCTTCGCGTCGGTTTCCTCGACGACCCTGTCTATTTCTTTCAGGGTGAGTTTTGGGTGGGTTTTTCTCGGTGGGAAAAGCTCTTCCACCGCCTTGACGGCGTCCTCCTTGTACGCCGGTGCCAGGGGGCCGGGTCCCGCTAATTTTCCCGTAATAATTTTATATGACCTCCCCCACAGGTCTGCTTCCAATTGAGCGAGGAGCTCATTCCACGCCCTCTCTTTACTCTGACGTATTAGTGTTTTAAGCTTTTTGCGCGCTTCTCTTAGTCCGGCATTAGCTTCATGGCATATCCTGGCACGAACTCCTGTCCCTATTCGGGACGGCAGTTCAGAGGCAATTATGATGTCGACGTTATTGTTCGCCGCATCGGCAAGTATTAGGTCCAACGCCTGATAACAGCGGTTCAAATTGGCCTGCCATATTTTCATGGTGGGAGGACGATTGTTACCTGCCATTGATGAGGTCTTCCGCGTCCCTATGTCTGCCGGGGGTCTCTGCCCCCATGTCTCCGTTACGAGTGCTGCTCCCGACTGGGGATCCAGCTGGCCCAGTTGCAGCAGGACTTCCTTGCTCAATTGGGGGCCTCCCCTCTCGTTGGTCCTTCCTGCGTGTCTTTGGCGTATTTCCAGCTTTTAGCCTTCCGCATTGTCTTGCGATGTGATCCGTCCTCCCACATCTGTCGCATTTGGTGGGGCTAGTTTTGGTATCGGTGACCTTGGCCTTTGTCCAGCCTACTGTTAGGGTGCCCAGTTGCTTCAGACGGTTCGCAATTCTTGTTGGTAGCTTGACCCACGCAGCCCTCTCCTGCCACGGGTAGGTGAACATTCTTACTACGTGTGTTTGTTCCCGTTCCTCTGCCGATGTGGGGATCTCCGAACAAATGGCGTTGATCAGATCACTTTCATCTACCAGGATGTCCATACCCCGTATCTTGGCTGTAGTTCCGTCCCCCAGGGTTCTGACAACTGTGTCCTGCGGTAGTGCTTCTCTAAGGCAGGCCGCAATGTCACCCGCCTTTGCCGCTTCTGTGACGCAGAGTAGAAGTTTCCCCCCGCGCGTCATCCTGACCTTCTCGACATCCCTTGAGTTGGTCATCTTGGCTTTGACCTCCCGCAGCATGACCTGATACGTTTTTCCCGGCATGTCAACCATCACCGCATGTCCCTTTTTCCTTGGTGAGGTTTTCCTTGCTGTCCCCGTTGATGGTGGGGCCTTCGCAGGGGGGCGTGTCCCCTGTCCGTCATGGCCGTCATGGCCGTCGTGGGGGCGAGCCTCAGCCGTCGTCGCAGTGGCAGCGGCGTACGTCTTCTGGCCTTCACCTCTTCTCCCCTCCGTCCCAGGTGCTATCGCGTAAGGCGCCACTGTCTCGGTCTGGGTGCCGATTGACCTAAGGTACTTGTTGCCCCTGCTTATCTTCATGGCATCGCTCACCGTACTGGTAGAATTCCGACTGGGTCTATTGATCGTCACCTTATTCCTCTGAGGTGGCCCTGCTGCGGCTTTCGGAGGGTTCCTCCTGCCGTTTGTTTTGGGGTCCACATCAGAGTTTGTTTCGCTCGAGTCGTCCTCTCGTTCGCAGTTTCTCGCTACGTGCCCCGGGTCTTTACACCTATAGCAGACTTTTGTTGGTTTCTTGCACGTTCCGGCCATATGCCCTTGGTCTCCGCATTGGTAGCAGGTGCCGGAATCCTGCCAAGGTCGCGTTCTGGCTGTCGACCAGCCGATCCTCAGCCTGCCCTCTCTAATCAGTTTTTTGGCCGCCTGTGCGTCCAATTCGGCGCAGGCTGTCTGGACTCCTGAGCCTTCTTTCGGTACCAGGAAGATGACCCGTGGTGGTTCCCCTACGCCCTGACTAATTGCTATAGCGAGTTCCTCCCGGGTTACGGTGGGTCCTATACCCGTAAATATCACCCTGGTTTTTCGAGGGCCCGGTATAACTGCGGTAAGTCCCTCTTCTGTAATCCTTTTGGTTAGGATCTTTGCTTCCTCCGCACTGCCGGTGTCGACTAAGGCGTCCTCGGTTCTTGCAGCCTTCCGCACCGCTCTGACGTCTACGTCGCTGGTGTTGACCGTTTTTTTAAGGTATTTAATCAGCTCCTGGTAGGACTTACCCTCAGCCCTGATTATGATCATGGCGGCACGTGTGGTTGCGCCTATGGTTACTCCCCGGTTCGCTTCTTCTGCGTTCTGCTGTGCAGGGTTCTGGGTGGATTCCCTGGCGGTAGTCGATTCCTGGGTAGGGGTGGTGGCGGTGTTTCCGTCCTCATTGTCGCCTGTCGTCGGCATTTCCTCTAGGATGCTCGTTGCCGTAGATGTGAGTATAGCCCCGCCTGTGGGGTGCTTGGGCCTTTTTTGTTGCGGGGACTTTTCCGTTATCGTTTCTTCGCTGCTGTTTCGGTCCCTCTGTCCTTCTGATCTTTTTCTACGCCTGCCGGTGTTTACCCATGTCTCTCTCACCTCGTCGACTTCTTCGTTGCTTAAATCAATTTGAGGTTCGCTGCAAAAGTCGTCGATCACCTTCTGTCCGTCCTCCCTTCTTTGATGAAGTAAAGCTATCAGAGCGTTACTAAATCTTTTCTCCTTCGTTATCGTGACCAGGATTTGACTAATCTTCATTGTCCATGTGACTATGAGCCCTTCCCTCTCGTCCATTGGCAGGTATTCGTCGTACAGCTCCTCTGTAATCTTACGAACGCACTCATCCGCTTTTTCGCAGATTTCCCTGCGCAGGTTATTACTGCTGCCATAGGTTTTCATTATACTCCTGCCCAGAGTAGCCAGTTTGTCCACCGTATCTTCCAGCTTTATCCTCCTACGGGCGGCAGGTGTTAACTCCGTCCGGTTTCTTTGGTCGTCTTCATCGATTATGATGCCTGACGAATTTCCGGCCATTCCAGCTGCGGTGTAGTGAGCTGTGTTTCTTGAATCCTTCTTAGTGGGTCCCTCGTGGGTCCTCCCAGTTGCATTTTCCGGTTCCTGAGCCTTGGGGTCCACCCAGGAATTCGGGTTGTAGTTACTGAATTTCGACGGTCGGTGGCCTACTCCCTCACCCCGTGCCGCCGTGGCTGGGGCTCCGTACCCCTGCTCCGTAAGATTTTTTCTGTGATGTCCCTCCATGACGGGTTTTTTTTTCAGGGTCCCTCCCTTAGGTCGCCGTTAGTCACTCTACGCTCCCTGTGGACCTTACCGGCAAGGTAGAACCTACTGGGGCCCGAAGGCCCCGCCGGCATCGCTCCAACAGTTCATCACGGGGAGCCTCAAGCCCCCCACACCACGACAAGGTGGCGACCCTGTGGGGGGAAGCTCGCGAACCTGTATTTTTGCGCAACTTCTCCGAAAATTACAATATATTTTCTCAGTTGTCTTATTCTCAGTATCTTATCTCTATCCTTCATCGCAATTTCTATTACCTTGTCTATATCGTTTTGTCCGATTCGATTAGTGTGCCTTACTATCGATTACTATTGAATAATTAATATATTCAATAAATCGCGTGCGTGATCTTCCATTGCTACGCGGTCCACACGTCGTTCTCGGAACCTGGAGTATTGCGCCGTACTAACATCTTTCTGGTCAACTCTCGCTGCAATCATCGCTGGCATGTAATTTGTCCGTAGTTCTCGCTATTAATATATCGCATTATCGTGCCTTTCGTATGTCTTTTCTTAATACATTAAGAATATCTGTATCTTACAGTTATTCATCTCATATCTTTCCGCATATATTCCAAGCGAGACACTACTTATTAATTTTTCTTCGTAACTATAATTTTCGAGTCCTAAATTCTGTATCGAGTAGCGTGTTTCCCTCAATTGAATTTCTGAACCTCTGATCTAACTTAGATATTATCTGATTGACTTCTACCGCTTGTTCCTTTCGTTTCTTAATTTCTTCATAATTTGTAATATTCTCTGCTTCAATCGTAGACTACCATGACTATTTTTCTTTATTGTAATATTACTATTCCGTCGCCATCGCAGTTTGTTGTCGCTTGCCTTGTTACCCTAATTTAAAAACGTTAGATTGTGGACTGCATGCTAGCCTAACTTGATCGACCTATTTTGTACATCTTGCTGAGTGTACCTCAATAGTATCGCGAACACACGCATTTCTATCGCTCATCACATCTCTCGTCTCGTTAATCCGTTAAGTCTCACTCATACCTTTTCTCTGGACGTATTTGAATTTCTTTTGTCATTTAATTGTACCTGAATGCCTTGCATCTCTCGCTTGTGATTAATATCGCTCGCCTTTCTTCAATATAGTCGATGCTATCACCGGTCTCTATTAAATTGTGTTTGTCTGTAGGATACGACACCTCCCCTCTGCCATTATCTTATCTATACTGAGCCGGCTGCATAAGACCGTCGTAGAACCTGATCGGTTCTTCTCTTGTCTTTCTATAATTACCTTAGATCTGACGCTACTGCGTCTGACGCCCAACAATACAACAAAATCTCCTTAAACAGATCAGTACCTGCGCCGTAAAGTTACCGGACTTAAGCCCTCACAATTATTTTGAAAAATGAAATATAAATGAATTATAAATTAAATAAAAAGAAAACCACGGTTACAGTGTATTCGGTTATTTGTTTTTTTCGTATTCTAAGCAATTGTAGCGCCGGTTGCGCCTCGGTCGGGAAGGGGGCAGGCTCCCTAGTCCCCCGCCAGTGGAATTCCCTCTGGGCCACCCCCTCTTCCACCCCCGTCGGGGGTTGCTGGTACCAAACCGTCTACGGGCCGGTGAATGCCCGCGGACCAGCACGAATTTCGACATGGATTTATTACGTCGGAACAGTACGTTACGTGTGGGTGGAGCGAGTGAAGTTTTTTGACCACATGAGCCCAATGAGAATCTTGCAATTGTTTCGGAATTTATATAAGTTATTGTCGTAATAAAAAAAGAAAAGGGTTTCCGATCGGGATGAGCTCAAAAATTGGGCCATTCTGGCGGTAATTACGACTCCTAAACGCAGGGGTGGAGTGGGATTTGGCCTACAAACGTGGGATATCGGAAACGTGAACTGTGATTTTAAAACGAAAGGTGTTGAATCCGCTCTATAAATTAGCGGCATTCTTTTTCTCGTTACATTCTTTAATCCTAAATCTCTGCGTGGACATTTTAGTCACGTTTTAAGGTCATAAAATACTCAACTGCTGGAAGTTCCCATCCCTTATTGACGAATTTCGTCGACTGATTTGCAAAAAAGGATAATCCTTACGCCTGTCTGCCACATCTGGCAGCCAGTCTTGCAATCTCGACAATTTCTCTACTTTCTACTTGTAAATACCTTTGCTTACCTACCAATCCTCTAATCCTCACTTTTCGTTCCTCGTTTTTTATGACGTGTATCCTAAAACGCCCGCACGTGCATCTCACATTGGGAATGTACGTTTCTGCTTCTCGCTCACGTGCTCACTCCCACTCCCAAGCAAAATTCATCCCTTCTCCCAAGGGACACTCCTACCCCTTCCAGTGGTTTTTTGGCCATCGGAACTCAGTTAATTTTTAAGAACTACTTTTAAGATCAGATTCGTTTCGACCAACGCGAAGAGAAGACCAGCTTATTCTAACTTCCATAACTTCTTCTCACTACCCCGCGTGAATCTCATACAACCGGAGAACAACAGTGTATTCAATTTACTTCAAGCCTTTTAATAAATATATTTGTTGATTTGAACCCTTCGAACATTGAATCATCTTTGAGTCAAACTCAATTGTCTCAAGGACGCCAGTGCATCGAAAATCTTTCCCGATTGGTTTGACGAGGATTTACAACCCTCGTTGGTAAAAAATCTCTTACCGCCATCGATGCCGAGCGCAAACAAAAGGATATGGGTGGTTTTTCCCTGAAAATCTCGGATCGTTCGGTTTTTACGTCCGAATTTTGTCACCTTGTATTCCACACAGCTGCCAGTAAATGTCGCACACTACTGTGCTGTAAGCGGCAATTGGAATCACGCGATTGTTCCCAAATAAGTAAATGGGCATGCAATAAGCCATGTTGTTGACGAATTCTACATCTGTTACTACACATCCGTCAAACCCTCTCCAAATTTCCAGTAAACGTATGTGACTAAATCAATTTCTCGCCTTTGTTTCCAGCCACAGCTTTGCCCATGAAGTGTGTTCAATGTTATTTCACTTTTTTACGGTGATGTGATTCGAAGGTGCTGCGTTATTTAGCGGTGTGAACGGATATTACGAACTTTATATCAAAGGAGTTCAAAAAATACATGGCGGTTGCAATTTAATTTACGACGGGTGTCCGTCGTGCGTGCCGAGGGGGTTGTATACGGGTTCCAGTTCACTATGCATTCAGTCACTTGTATAGGCCCCGTGCGTATCGCGATGCGCCTACTGTTGCGCCATCTCGCGGAACAGTGGTGACAATACGTAGATGCCCAGATGACTGGAGCCTTCCCAAGTAGCATATAATTCATACGCACTTCGAAGTAATTATTAATCGAAAATAATTAAAGTTATGACCTCGACGATAATCCAATGTGGTTTTCAATCAATCTGTTCACATTTTTTTCGTGTAAAATCGATATCAAAAGGTAAGCGAAGTACCAAAAAAAATTAGAAATCCAACCCTTCCGAGTGAATGTGTTGCCGCTTATTATTGAATTGAATTTTAGGTAAAAAACTATTCGAAAACGAGCATGTCTCCAACGTGCGAGAAATTATCAATGTAGATGGTAGACGTATCATCGAGGGAAAAGTTTTACCACAAACTAGGGTAACAAACCCTCCGTACGATGTTACGTTAAGCGTATATAAAAGAAAAAAAAAAATTTCATTGTAAATTGTAATATTAAGATCTGATGTAAACGACACTAAATCATGAATTTTTACAGTTACTTGTATACTTGAATAAGGATAACGACTCGTTAAAGCGAATATGCAGGATCGTACGATCAAAATGGATATACTAAATAAGTATTTTTTAAGCAATTGTAGATTCTAGTTTCATAGCAATTTCACTAGCCTGTTGCACTAATGAATTAATGCTTTGCTCTTTCGTTATCATCAAAGCATGATGTATGGCACTGATGCTATGGTCCTTGTATGATCAAAAACATAATTTTTGTGTTGTTTTGTTCATAGCTATAAATTAATGAACCATTCGATATTTTTTTGTATCCAGTGAACACTGAATATTTCATAGGATCAATTTCTTTATCGCTTGGCTTTTTAACTCTTACACTATTTTATTGTTATAATAATAAGAATGCATTTTTATAGTTGAATGGAGACCGCACAATATCTACGACGCAGTGTGGCTGCAAGGCCGGCTTATCGCTTCGAGGGTGTAAGCACGTCGCTGCTGTTGCCATTTTCATTAACAATGAAAGTTCAAATTCGGAAACTGATCAACCACAAGTTTGGAATCAATCAAAGAAGAGTCAGGTTGAAAAATATAAAAAAGGTGCTACGATAGAAAGTCTCTTTCCTACCACGAAACGTTTGATCGATTGTAATCAAATTTATAAAATCGACAATGTAGAAAACGTGTCAACAGCTATGGCAGACATTGATGGTTGGCTAAGTCGTTACGTGCAATCAGAGAAAGACATAGAGCCTGAACGTAAAATCGCGATGGAGGAAGAACGGAATCGTATGAAAGAAGCACGTCTTGTAATGAAACAAATTTATAAGCTACAGAATTCGAAAACTACTATTTATAATAGTTACGCAGTCTCCTCAATAAGCGATCTCAAAATGCGGGTGAAAAAATTTACGTGTCCTGACAATCTTCGCGAAACATATGAAGAGAAAATTGTAGTAACCGAGAACGACTGCGTAGAAATTTGTTTAAAATCTATAAGCCAATCCGACTGTTTCGAATGGTTCGAAGAAAGAGCGAAAAGGATCACGTGCTCAAGCAAAGCTCATCGCATGAAAGCGCGCGTCAATAAGTTCGAAAATTTAGCGGCGCAATTTAAGAAGGGAAGTTTGACGGAAAGATAAACGACGCTATGAAATATGGAATAAACATGGAATCAACTGCAAGAAAATGTTTCAGCGCGCAAACTGGCTTAAAGGTAGATTTGGTAGGCCTGGTCATCGACGTGCATCAATTGTTTCTCGCCACTAGTCCGTATGGAATTATCATCAGTGAGAACGCATTGTTAGAGATTAAATGCCCGTTCTCTAGTCTAGACAAAGTCATTATAAATCATGAAGAAAAAGAAGCAAACATCCCATACGTCGAAATTGATGAAGAAAACAACGTGCTTCTAAAAAATACCATCAATATTAGACTCAGATTCGAGTTTCCATGTACATTCTGAACATGCGAAGATGCTATTTCTTTATTTACTCAGCCAAAGATAACGTAAACATGAGTGTAGAAAGAGATGAAGATTTTTTAAGAGGGCTGATTCCAAAAATCGAATGGTTTTATTTCACGCATTTCCTCCCGTTGTTGCGTTGATGAGAGGGAAAACTATAAAGGTCTGAAGCAAAAGTATCAAAAAGAAAAAAACTATTATCAAGGTTTCATGTCATAGTATTATAAAATGTTTATTTAAATATACGTAATTTATATTTGGCTATACAATCGTTAATGCACAAAAGTTCTTTAATATGAATATTTTCATGTGAGTACGTTACATAATGAAAGTTTTATATACTACTTTGAATTACATAACAATTCTCATCGTTTTCATTGGCTTTGTTATATCTACTATCTAAATGAATAAATACATGTTTTATTTAAAAATAATGTCAATTTTGTTCGACGTTTGTTCAGTTTGAGTGAATTAGCGGAGTTTTACTATTTGCAATAATACAACACATGTGCAAAATCGCATCGATATGGGGGAGAAGTTCTATCAGTATCATTTGCAAAAGATTGCATAATCTTATGCTTTCAATTGCGCGCTCGACATGGATTCTAACAGATGCTATTTTGTACGTTTCTTCCACATCTTCGTGGCTAAATTGTGGATCGAAAGCAAACGGAGGTATTACTAATACTGCTTCGCGTTTCAATTGCTCAGATTTTATTTGAGGGAAACCTTTGTCGGCTAAAACAGTAACTCCGGGTTCAATCAATTCCGAAAATCGACAATCATTTGTTATAAAACTATCGGTAGCTCGACCTCCATACCCATTTGATAATTTGCAAATAAAACCGTCGGGTATTATTACCACAAGATATTCAACTGTGAAGCGAGACTTGTAGTTGGAATACATTAAAACGCGTTGTTCCACAGTTGGAGGGGTTCCCGTATATATATCTATGCAGTCGATAATGCATCTGCAAATTCGGGTATTTGTGGTATGAAGCCGGTAGATTTTATTTTAACGCTTTCTTTTGACGTCCAGCAAATCCAAGTTTTCGTCTTCTGCGTTAAGCCCGTTGATATTTGAAAAGAAATTTTCGAAGCAGTCGTCCGATGTACGTTAAATGAGGCCACGAGAGCACAAAATGAAATGCCCAATTTCATTTACATTAAAAAAAGTAACAACCGGTTTTCTTTATTTGGGGATCTATAGAATTGTGGCTGACCAGCTTCATTGAAAATTCTGAGATTGAGAAGAACCGAAAAAGACTGGAGCGATATTCCGCCTAGCTGTGCCATGGTTTCGTTGTTTATTACATCCGAGAATCCCGAAAATCCGCCGTGAACTACCTCATCTGGTCCACAGGATGTTGTGCGAACATTTTTGATGTTGCTCACGATTTGTCTCTTATTTTTCGGAGGTTGTCGAATATAAATGTTGGTGTGAGTCGATGCCTCATTTCCGTTAATGAAACAACACACTAAGATGTTTGCCTCCGAAATATTTTCTTCTTCACAATTATGTGCATCTGTTTAGCAGCCTATACTTGTAGAAGTAGACGTCTCCCCAACTTCTTGCAACCCTGAAAAATTCCCGATTTTTGGTTTGCCTTTTTTTTCCAATGTATTCATATCTTTGAAGAAAGATATTTCTGAATTTCCACAAACCTGTTTCGACATTTTCTTGAACTACAGCCTCCACGTTTACCTCCGATGGATTTGAAATCTTTCGTTTCCGGAGTCGATCATGTTGAGTAGCGGCTGCTTGTGATAATGCCCTTTTTTCATAGTTTGATGGAAAAATTGTTGGGATATACGATGGGCTATTTTCAATCGTTGATTTTGCACTGCCAACAAAAAGGAGCACTGCAGATGCGACTGTTTACGTTCGGCACCCACAGTTTCTTGTCTGCACTACTAAAAGATAAGCATATAATAACGCATGATGACAAAAAATTCCTATTCCCTTATAAATATTTCGTCCTCACTGTCTTATATATGCATATATTAGACAACGATAATTTTGAGAAATAAAGAAATAAATGTAATATTGAGTAAAAGTTACTCACACTCGTCTCAAAGCTTGTATCCACTTTGTCATTCGGTCAATTTTATGGCTTTTTCTCGGAAACGAGTATAATTTTAATTGCCGACTATTTTGTTCGGAGTTGTTGCACCCAATAACACAACATTATCCTTTGGCGGGCATTATTTTCCGATATTTTTAGCTATTTTCACAAGTTCGATCCGTATGCACGAGCTCACTTCGATCGACTGTTGTCACCACATGGCCACACGGCAATCTACTACCTTTCCGATTGAGCCGCGAGGGTGGCGCCACATGCGCTCAGCACGGGGCCTATTATCATGTACGTCATGAGACGGAGAAGCCCACGGGAGACCATTGAGTTTGTAAAATACCGATATTTCGGCAAGCTTCCCGCATCAATAACTCACAATCAGACCGTATGTTTGTTCTCACATCCTACATAAAAGTTACGTTGAAATCTCTTAGACGGTTAGTGACGGTCACCATATCACATAATATCGTTGCTCATTTCTCTACGAGCAGCATAGTGCAAAATTACCCGCGATCCAGAGTACGGAATTTCCTTCCGCAACTATGCGTAAATGTTCGGTGCAGTGGGATATACACCTGGCCGGCGTCGCTGGAATTGCGAGAGACGCGCGCCCGTAGCGGGCGCGTGCGGTACTTGGACAGTGCCAGGGGTACGGCGCGCGGCGACAAGATAGCGGCAGCGGATTTCTGACCCCAAGACGTGCGGTGTTTCGGAGTAAGTTCCGAGTCGCTTCGACCATTCTCTCAATAGTTCCGATATAATCAAACATAGCTCAGGCCAGAAACGTAAGTATATATAGCTTTGTGTCTCTCTTTCTCTTCTTGGGTTACAGCTCGAGGCTGACGTTTATCTGGAACGGTCGCTTACTATACTGTGTTCATATTTGTGGTGTGGACGACTTTTCTTAGGTACCCCCCCTATATCAATTTCAAATCATTAAAAAACAATTGCCTAATTTTTTCGGATTCTTGTCTCAACTCTAACTCGTGCTGTCAACAGGGTGGATTTCGCCTTTAAAATACACATATTTCATACTTGTTCTCGGTATATGTTTTAGTATCGAAGTACTAATGTACAAAAAATTTTGTAACTGTAAGGTTTTAGTGGTTATTAGCGCAACTATCTGAGAAAGCATTCATATCATCATACGATGCAATCGCGACGATTTGCGCACCCTCGAAATCTGACTCTTTTTGCATTTAAAGGAAGTGTAAATTCGTCGAGATTGTATGGTATGATGATGTGAATTTTTTCTCAGATAGTAACAGTAATCCTCGAAGCAACCACTGAAACCTCGCAGTTACAAATTTTTTTGAACACAATTACTGGTATAGTATAATACTCGTATATACTGCAAGCGTGTCCAAATAACGTGTATTTTAAACGTAGAAATCCACGCTGTTCTCGGCACGCCGGACAGGTTAGAGTTGAGAGAAAAGTCCGAAAAAATTAGGCAATTATTTTTTAATTACTTGAAATTGATTTGGGGGGGGGATGCTTAAAAAAATCTTCAAAACCTGTGGGACACCCTACATATACATTCACATAAAAACGTGTGCGGTCGGGGAACCCCCGTATTTACATCGTTTCTATTTGTCAATTTTCGCGACGTTATGAAAAGCGTTATGTCCCTTCTTTCTCTCTTTCTATTCCCACTTCGTCACCCAGTGAGTTCACGAACTCTCCTGAGTTCTTAATCGTCGATATTAATCAAGATCGGTCAGATTTTCTTTTATTCGCTTCTATCTATAGACGACCTAAGGGCTTCCGTTTACAAGATTTTCTGCTATATTTCATCAGTTTGCGTAAGCTTATGGAAATTTCATTATTGCTGGGGACTTACATTGCATCTTACTGTCAAATAATCACGAAGCACCGGTACCTTACCGACTTGGTTTTCTCTTCGGCTTTTCATCTTCTTGAGTATTGCCTGCAACGTACCACACGGCCATGTCTAATTCGTGGTTAGATGTATTTCGGTCATTCCATGTCAATTCGACGACGTCCCGACGGCGACCCTCTTAGATTTTTATGATTTATTAATATATTTTTATACATATAGAAAAACGTCCTGAGCTAAATTTTTAGCTCTTTATCTCTTCCCATTCCGGAGTTGGCGATTTTGAAGAAATTAACGAATAATATTCATGTTTCTGACAACAATTGAAATAACCTAATTGAGTACAAAAATTTTTCAGTATTTTTTGATACTCTTTCTGAAGAAAAAATACAAAAATTAAAAAAAAAAATTTATCGTTGCTTTTTTGGCCATTTTTAATCAAAAAATTGGATTTTCGTTCAATGTGACATGTTTGTTTCATCCAAAAAAATGAATCAAACTCAGCGTTAAAAAACAAAATTTTTGAGCTATAATAGAAAATGGGCTGTCAATAACTTCTAGTGAAAATAAATTTAAAAACAAATTTTTTTTCTGTAATTTTGATTTATTTTCCTTCTCAGATCACGTAGCGTATTTTGATAGTCTAAAGATACATTATTCTAACATTTTATTTAATTTACTACATTGACGGTCTTGTTCTTTCATTTATGATCATTTTTATTACTTTGTGCGTTGTTGATTCTGTTGATCCATAAAATCTTTTGACACTGATTGTGTTATCGGTATTTGGTACATCAGAATAAATTTGTT
Source organism: Neodiprion lecontei (assembly GCF_021901455.1). Classification (NCBI taxonomy): domain Eukaryota; kingdom Metazoa; phylum Arthropoda; class Insecta; order Hymenoptera; family Diprionidae; genus Neodiprion; species Neodiprion lecontei. The sequence continues at coordinate 9,132,691 of NC_060262.1, read as the reverse complement.
GTGTGTTAGGTATTGGTTTTGCACTACTAAAAAGGTCTAACAATTTTCTTTCCATCGCTTCATAGTCAATTTTAGACAAAAATTCCACTTCGATATAAATCAAAATTACCGAAAAAAAATTTGTTTTTAATGTTACGTCCGTGAGTAGAGTTACTCCTGAGCGGTAAGAGTAAACTGGTTGGCTTCGCTTTTAAGTTCCAGGACAACCGGAAATCAGGATGAGGATTGAATAACGTAGGGTTTGTTTGAGATATTACTTATATATTTATTTCGAGGAAGCTCAGATGGCGGTAAAAACGAAGTGTGCTGTATGAAGCTATGTAAGAAGTCTAGATGTGACGTGGTTGAGAGTTAGAATAGCAGTGTCCCTCGAGACGTGAAACGTACGGGTGCAGAAAAGGTGTGACAATGCTAGGAGTAGGGAATGGAATTTGATGAGTAAGCGTGATAGTGAATAGCATGAGACTACGTAGAGATAAGAGGACAGGACAGAGGCCATGAGATTAATGTAAGAACTGTGGGAGAGTTGGCGAGTAGGAAAAATAGAGAGAAGTGGTATGCTGGACGTAACATTAAATTATTTTCACTAGAAGTTATTGGAAGCCCATCTTCTATTGTGGCTCAAAAATTTTGTGTTTCAACGTAAGATTTGGTAATTTTTTTTGGATAAAATCAAATGTCCCATTGAACGAAAATCCAATTTTTCGATCAAAAATGGCCAAAAAAACATCAATAAAATTTTTTTCAATTTCCGTATTTTTTTTCAGAACGAGCACCATAAAATACTTAAAAATTTTTGTATTTGATGAAGTTATTTCAATATGAAGGGTAGGAATTCTCGACCTCTTATATAATCTATTATTGAACCTTGGTGATCGGTCAATTATGTATACGTATTTTTTGTTAACGTTTCGGCCCGGATATGGGCCCTCCTCAGAACGATTTATTTATTTAACTGTCAAGAACAACATAAACTTTTTATAAGAAAAGTACAAGCAGACATTAAATACTGTAGATGTAATACTCTTAGGGCTATTATATATTATAGGTTAGTGAGTTCATTTTGATTATTTGAAAAAAAGATAGACTTAGAGAGTTATTCACCTTTTTATAGTAAGCGGACTAAGATACAGTCGAATTCATAAATTACAATTTGTGGAGACAATGTTCTTTGAGTAACGGTAGTCATTGTCGGCTCCTCTGGTTGTTTAACGTGTATGACTTACAAGTCGGAGGTCATTAATTAAAAAGATTGAAAAACTATGTATCTTCACAGTCTATATGTCAATGTATTAAAAGGTTTTAAAGAAGGTTTTTTTAGCAGTAAAATTTGTTTACACTATGTCCAAGAAAGTGGAGCTGGGATCTTTATGACTATGTTCTCCATGTCTAGCAAAAATTTTTTATTGAACCGATCGGGTCAACTGGTGAATAACGACTGATGGGAGAAACAAATATGATCCAGAGTGAAGGTGAACCAAATATAAACATATATACAAAAAACAAAAAAATTATGTAAAAAAACTGTGCAACGGGGACAATAATTTTGTGTGTCTAGTTAAGGTTATACAATATGTGGTGTGTGGGCGGAGATTAGCGGTTTGTAAATATTACTTAGATGTTCAACATATTGTCTAAGGTCAACGGAATTAGTGAGTCCTACAATATTGCACATTTCTAATAATAGCCTTTTATAATAATTAGGTTCTTCACAGAGGATGTTTGTATTGTCGTAGCTAAAAGTATGTTGTTTATTGGTCATATGTTTTGTTAGAGCAGTGTGACGTTCTTCAATCTCATGTACATTGCGTTGATGTTATTCGATTCTGGTGTTTAGATGGCGGCCAGTTTGTCAGATATAAACTTGGTTGCAATTATTGCAAGGTATTTTATACACAACATTAGATCGTTTGGCCTTGGGGATCCTATCTTATAAATAAAGATAAAATTATTTCAATTGTTGTCAGAAACATGAATTTTTTTCGTTAATTTCTTCAGAAATCGACAACTCCGGAATGGGAAGAGATAAAGAGCTAAAAATGTAGCTGAGGACTTCTTTCTATATGAATGAAAACATATTAAAAAATCATAAAAATATATTAAAAAATCACAAAAATCTGAGAGGGTCACCCTCGCAACGTCGTTGAATTGACATGGAATGACCCATAATTTATTGTTGATAATCCTGACAAGATTGTTTCTTTTAGTGAGTCTGATGCTCCGTTTGTCAATAGTCATGACTTACTTGTATTATCATATATGTCTGATTGTTTTGAAACTCGGCCGCAATCAATTATGATACGCTATCTGTCCCGATTTGATGACCAATCGTATATAAACTCGCCAACATCGCTTCATTGTACAAATCAAATTGACATTAGCCGTTCCGATACCTCAGCTGCAGATGTAGACACTTACGAAACTTCGTTTACAAACTCAGTTAATTCTTCTGTCGATATTCATGCACCCCTTTGGATTTTCAAGGTCGCGAGTCCACCTTCGCCGTGGCTCTCTGACCATCTTAAAGAACGGATGAATAAACGAAATGCGCTCTACAAAAAAGCGAAGAGAGAGAACAGTGTGTTGCCATATGCAATCTACAGAAACCACAGAGATAGCCTGACGGTCGACCTTGGAAGAGCAGAAAATGACTATTAATTCAATTGGTAAATGGTAAGTACTGGTATTGCCATCTGGTGGCTCAAATTGAAACTACTCAAACCGGGTCAGCTGGCATAAGGGTATTTTCTCACTGTTTAAGCTGTTGTAAAAAATAAATATTGTCTTTGCAATTATAGCTATTTTTTAAAAAATTTTCTTTGTAAAAAAAATATTATTTAATGATAGAATGCGTCGAGAATTTGTTGGGCGTTCGATTTTCTCCAAAACAAAACAAAAGTATAACATTTTGCAGTGTATATGGGTGTAGCAGTAAAGCTTGCAGGAATTTACATGTGAGATTTCATTATTGTCCAAAACAAAATGAAAATTTTGTGAAAATTACTAATGCTTTCGGACTGGATGAGAAAATTGACTGTCGAAAAATGTGGCGAAAAGTGTTAAAAATAGGAAAAAATATTACAGAAAATATGCAAGTTTGTTTCTTGCACTTTAGAAAATCGGATTATTTCTCACCAGGTGATTATATTTATTTTTGAGCTTATTTTTTTTTTATTCTGAACTTAACTGAGAAAATTTGTTTTCTACGCAGACTCTGGGTGAAAAGGCAAAAGATGTTTGAAAAAAACCGCAGTGCCTTCTTGTAATGATATAAAACCAGGATCCAGTAACAAAATAAGTAATGACAGAGAGAGAAGAAGAATTAACGGAGATAAAAACAAAAATACCATCATTTCAGGCAATGAAGCTACTAATAATAGAAAACTGGGTTCATCAACAAGTTCAACTACGACTCAATCGGCTTGTGATTTTGATGGTCAAAAAAATTCGGATCCTTAGGATCACACTGCAACGAGTCTTATCACTTCAGAAGAAAATGATAATAGATCTCTTGTGGCAATGTTGTCAGTGGAAAATGTTGAAACGACTGAAAAAAAATTTATTGATATTGGTGTTCAAATTAGAAGTGGTGATTTGCTGATTGATCTTTGTGATGTAATAAAAACTGAGAAGGAACTCAATACATTAACCGGCATTGTGAACTTTGATATCTCAAATACCATCCTTAATATTTTAAAAATCGGCTTTCCTAAGTACGAGTCCGAAAGAATGCATCTTCGCAACAAAGTTATTATGACATTTATCAAACTTCTCCTTACCCGGTAAAATCCTCTTTGGTGCACACATCCATTTAAGCTTACATGGGCTAAAATGATCGATAACATTATTCTTAAACTCAGAATAAGCAAACCGTCAAATCGGTTTAGAGTAAAGTAGCAAAATTTTCCGAAAGCGGATAAAGAAATTATAAAAAATCATTGAATGACGATTCGGAGTAAAATGTAAGAACTACTTGGCATGAAATAAGAAGAACAGATTATGTTTAGAGAAAAACTGCGAACTCTTAATTCGAGAATGACGCGAGGGAGAAGTGACGGGATGCTTGGGAATGTTACAACAAATTATAACTGAATACCCGACACGTAAAATAATGCTTCATTTATTAATACATGTTCCTCGATTGAGAGATAGGTTCGGACTAAGCGTGGTCATCGCGACAGCTCCGTTGCTGGGCGAAGAACACGAAAGCGTATCGTAATAAACGTGAGGATAGAAAAAGAAAAACAAAATAAGTGTGGTAGAATAGAATCGGCGAATTTTGGCGTTGAAGCGATACTTTGCCATAACAGAAGCATAATTTATCGTATGCAAAAGTGATAAAATTCAATATTACCACCTGAAATCACAAGAGAGTGAGAAAGTTGCTTAGTTGCTTGAAAGTGGCGATGATCTTTGTACGTGTGATAAATTGAATAGGCAGATAACAGTAAATATTAAAGATGTAATTATTTTGGCCGTATCACCTGTTGATAGAAAAAAATTTCATTGTTATTTCTCATGTACAAAATAATAAAAGTGATCAAATAAAATGTTCCCACCTACCTGCTGCGTTTCTTCCAAGCACCCAACATTTAAACAGATTTCTCATTTCAGTCGAACAAAGCCAATTTTCAAAGAGCATTAGCATCAACTTTCCGAGTTACTACCTCGACTGTTTGAGATTCTAACCTCAAAAATTCGTATGAACTACATCGCCGTCAGAAACAGAGTTTGACAGCTGAAACTCGGAGTGGCCAGCCTGTCCGAGCAGCCGATAAAACTCGCGCATGCGCATTATATGTATAGTTTCAAGAGATTGTACCGGTATGTATGAATACTCCCCAGAGATAATCATGTATGTACCTCATAGAAAACCTCTGAAGAAGAATGAGAAATACTCTTTATTTTCGAAATACAAAATGTTCGAGCGCAGTCGTCTGCCGACACAAAGATTTTTTTTTCTCGCGCACAATCACTATCCGTAGACTGAGCGAATAATCGAATACAATGTAATGCATGGACGGAAAATAAACATCACCATTCAAGTTTGCGACACGGAGAAGCGGAGTTGCGGGGCGGAGGGGGGGGGGGGGGGGGGGCGACCGATGGCGTAACTTCATAAAACGAGACCACAACGATTCGTACCCGTTTTGTTTCAATCGTATTTTTCGAACATATTTCCAAATATCTACAAATGGTGACTGGTGATATTTATGAAATCATTTTGAAAATACTTCGTGCTGTGTAAAACTAATATTGCGCGATATGTTTTAATGTACATGGGACATTCTTTTACAACCGAACACCTTTGTGACCGACACATTTTTGATTCAGCTGAAATTTTTTTTGACGGGTTCTATACCGGAAAAATAGGGATACGTATTCGAGGATTTTTTACTTCACATATTTCGTAAAATAGAGGGGATCGAAAATTTGATAATTTGGTGTTTTTTGGTTTGGAAGATCCACGTTCAAAAATTCATAACGCCGCGCCGGTTCTATTTGAGCTGGAAAGTTTGTTTTTTTCATCTCAAAACTAATGAAATGAATTTTATTACAACAATTCTTTCATTAACGATTATTCCGAAATTTATACTGTTATAAACAATTAATATGTTTTAATCGATCTTTAACAATTGCCCCAACCTCGTAGCGAGTTCTTAGCACAACCATCGTATTCTAGGGTCAAATTTTTTATCCATAACGTATTTTGAATTGATGGAGAAATTATTATTACTGGAGGAAAAGAATTAATTTATCTAGCGCGGCACGTCACATCGGCGCGCGAGTTCCATTGCACGCCTCATCATCTTGCCTCATATCGTTTTCCTCTGTAATATAAATGACTACTCTATATTTTTAATTGAATGATATTATTTATTAGCATATAAGACTTTATAAAAAATTTAACAAAAAAATTATCAAATGAAAAATATTATTGAAAATATGTAAATTTGAACAACTGGTGAATTTGAAAAATTAACGACGGAGCCAGGAATCGAACCTGGTATCTAGCGATGCTTAACCGGAGACTTACTCCACTAGACCACCTAGCCGCCCTAAAAAAAATATTATTGTGGCAAATAAAAAATTAATTTACCAAGATTTTAATACATTATTGTTATTTAATAAATACCTCGTTCTGCATTACATCTCACAATATTCACATTCACTTTTAATATGTATAGTATTTTTCGTTTCAAAATTTGTACAACCGTGTTTTTGTTGACACAATGAGAATTGCTTTGTTTCCAATTCTTCAAGAGAGGTTGGAATCACACAAATTTTCAAGAATAAATGTAAATATTGTACGACGTACTGCAGGACGAGGTACTTATCAACTGAAAATAATGTATTGAAATCTTAATAAATTGATTTTTTATTTGACACAATAATATTTTGTATTTGATTATTTTTTTGTTACATTTTTTATAAAGTCTTACTTGCTATTGAATATTATTATTTAATTGAGAATATACAGTAATCATTTATATTACAGAAGAAAACGATACGAGGCAAGATAATGAGGCGTGCAATGGAACCCGCGCGCCGATGTGATGTGCTGCGCTGGATAAATTAATTTTTTGCTACAGTAATAATAATTTCTCCTTCAAATAAAAATGCGTTATTGATAGATAATTTGACGTAGAATACGATGATCGTGCTGAGAACTCGCTACGAGGTGAAGGCAATTGCTAAAAATCGATTTAAGCATATTAATTATTTATAACAATATAAATTGAGGAATAATCGTAAATGAAACAATTGTTGCATTAAAATTCATTTTATTAGCTTATGGTTGAAAAAACGAACTTTTCAGCTCAAACAGAACCGGCGTTATGAATTTTTGAAAATGAGTTCTTTGTGCCAGAAAACACCAAATTATCAAATTTTCGATCCCCTCTATGTTACGAAATATGTAAAATAAAAAAATCCTCGAATACGTATCCCTATTTTTTCGATATAGAACCCGAGAAAAAATTTTAAGCTACATCAAAATTGTGTCGGTCGATTTTTATCTAAATCTCTCCGATTCGTCAAAGAATGTCCCATATTTAAGGGTGTTTCACGGAACAATAAATTGAATTTGCTATATTCACCATGAAACTATCGAAATAATCAGTTCGGTCGTGATGCAATCGCTACACACATGACGTCATCATTTGCATGCAAAATTCGGGTCAATCCTGTTGGTATGGTTACCGACTCAGATTCAGGTCTTTTACCGATCGCGTTTTGTCTAATATTGTGTTGCGCTACTCCCCGGTGGAGAGTACCACCTTCGAATGGTTTGGAACCGAGGAAACTTACGCAAAGGGCGATTCGATCGATTACAACTCTTAGATACAGGTCAGCAGCACCTTAACTGTTTTACTTAAGTACTCTTCAGCGTCACATTGCCGTAAAATTATTCTGCAAATGATCGACATACGTTACGTTTGCTTGAAAGATGGAATACCTTTTCCAAACAAAGATGAGATTTCTCAAAATCTTCCTATATGTTTCAATCAATTAGTGCTACTCACCATAACGATGAAAAACACGTGGAAGACGAATTGATGACACTGATGCCACACCTCAACTTTACCCACAACACTAATATTAGTTTTTTAGTTCAAGATTGCGCGCAAAATTGAGAGAAAACGAATCTCTGAATAATCGTCAGCGCGATTCGACTCTCGTATACGTTACTCGTGTTCGAATGGCCATGTCTTTTGGTCGAATCATGCGATTCATCCCCACCCAGGTTAAGGCTACTCTTGAGTGGATCATTTTGTCGTGCGAGCGTGATAACTCGTCCGCGCTAGCGGAATGCTCATTATGAAGTAGCGTGTTTAAGGGAGATTCGTCTTTGCAGCAACTGCGAGTTACACGCTGCGCGATCGGACTTCCCCGCGAACCTGGCTGTAACTCGCACAAATAACAAGCGAACGCTTTTGTTCACGTTTTAGGTTTAATTTTGAAAGGCGTACTACTGATTTGCTTTATATTTTGGGAACATGATCGAAAAGATTTGTTTCTTAGGCTCGGAAGTACTTTGTGACAATGTTGTTCTTATAATTGTTAATTTCGATGATTACAGATCGTTTTCGGTTGCACCTCCCATAAATTTGAATATTGATTTATGTAAATTGTGGAACTATGTAGTCAAATTCCGTTGCAATTTTCTGGAAGATTGTTTTTCGTAAACGATTCGTGCATTTAATTCATGATTGCCAGAATGTTGCACCGTTATTGACACAGTCCCAGACCTTTATTCATCAATAAATAGAAAACCCCAGTAATTTTCTAAAGACTGAAATTTTAATGTTATTACGTGGATATAAGAAGAAGCATGATAAATTGATGTTTTAGAGCATGCTGTAGTCAGTCTTTATCGAACAAATTATCGATTTATTAAAACATGACAAATCAATCGGAAATATCGATGCAACACGGGTTTATTCGATGAAATATAAAAGAAAGCCTCTGAAATTCGCCTAAATGTAGAAAAACGCGCGGTTTTTCGATCGTGAAGAGTGAACACGTCATTTTGATTAAAACACAGAAGTTTTGGTATATATATGTTCAGTATTTCATGCGAAATGGCACTTAATTATACGTTTCCGCATCAGTGTTATGTAGGCGTTGTGATGAGTAAGAACAAGTGACGTGCCGACACTTCGCGATGGAGTGAGCGCTCGTTTTTCTAAATTTGGGCGAGTTATACAGGCTTTTCTTCGTATTCATGAAATGAACCCTTATAACATCGATATTGCCAATTGATTTGTCATATTTCAAAAAATCAATAATTTGGTAAGTATAGACTGACTATGGTATGCTCTCAATCAATTTAAGTTGCAGTTCTACCTCACGCAGGACTTCAAAGTACGGGATGACAGTGACCTGATATAGAATAGTGGGGTTAGTTCGTTAGGGGCTGCTGCTAAAAAATCAGAGTTACGGTATTTCGTCTGCTCATAAATCGCTGAGCATCCTCCAAAAAGAAATTTCTCGATTCCACTGAATTTGAGGGTACGTCTCTGGTGATGTTGGACGTATAAGCGGGGGTAGGTCGTTGGGGGATGCTGCTAAAAAATCAGAGTTGCGGTATTTCGTCTGCTCATAAATCACTGAGCATCCTCCAAAAAGAAATTTCTCGTTTCCACTGAATTTGAGGCTACTTCTTTGGTGACGTTGGACGTATAAGCGGGGGTAGGTCGTTGGGGGATGCTGCTCAAAAATCAGAGTTTCGGTATTTCGACGACTCATAAATCGCTGAGCATTCTCCAAAAAGAAATTTTTTGATTTCATCCAATTTGAGGGTACTTCTCTGGTGACGTTGGATGTATAAGCGGGGGTAGGTCGTTGGGAGTTGCTGCTCAAAAATCAGAGTTGCGGTATTTCATCTGCTCATAAATCACTGAGCATCCTCCAAAAAGAAATTTTTCAATTCCACTGAATTTGAGGGTATTTCTCAGGTGACGCTGGACGTATAAGCGGGGGTAGGTCGTTGGGGGTTGGTGCTAAAAAATTGAAGTTCGCATGTTCGGATTGCTCATAATGTACCCATTATTTAGGTATTGTCAAATATTTTTTTTTTTCGTTGGACGGAGGGCTGAGCCCCCCTCCCACTTAAAAACCGTAATTCCTGTCTTACCACTTGTGCTCAAAAATCGAAACTTGCATGTTTCGACTGCTCAGAAAGTGCTCATAATTCGAGCATTTTTTTTCCCGTCATTTTTTAATGGAGAGGGGGGCTGAGTACTTGCATACCTGGCCCCGCACTCAAAAACCGGAATTCCTGTTACATCGCTCTTGCTCAAAAATCGAAACTGGAATATTCTGCGTGCTCATAAATTGCTCGTAATTTCTCGGGTAAAGATTTTTGATTTTGAGGAGGTGGGGGGGCTGGGTATACAGACGGTAGAGTTTATCGATGCTGCTAGCCATTGTGACGTTGCACCTAGAGTGCAAGTCACAACAAACCCCAAACCCGCGGGGAAGAGCCGAACGGGTGAGCCCTGTCCCGTCGGGAAAGACCCGAACATCACCGAAGCCCCGACGCTCGGCAGAGCCGAGCGCGAGAGTCAGTACGAGCACGGCCGTAGCAGCAGCCACACCGGCGTAACCCAAGAGCGAAAGCGAGAGAGAGAGAGAGAAAGAAAGAGAGACAGTCACCGACACACACACACACACACCGAACACCCAGCTACCCTCCACCGCACCTCAAGACCTCCACACACACACGTCGACGTAACCAGGTTAGCCTGCCTTCTATCGCCGATCTGCTCCTCCCCTCGCAATACCAACCCTGTCTACCACACACTCCCCGTCACTCTACACCACCCTCCCCTCGCCATATCAACCCTTCCGACCCCACATTCCCCGTCACCTCCCACTCTCCTTCCCCCCCCTGCGCGCGTAGCTGTAAGTTAGTATTAAGCAACGCTAAGGGCTGAGGCGTGATCAGCCACCGCCTACGTCTACAACCCTTTTGTAACTCTTAATTTAAGTCGACTCATTCCCCCGATCGCAACACCTGTACACTCCCCCCCCCGTCACAAATATACACATCAAGTTTTACCGATTATATCCGCCCCGTCTCTAATTGTCTTCCCCACCCATATTATTCGTGCGGACTCAAAACCCGTCACACCATAAATCGAAACGAATCGATGAATCTCAAGTGCATCATTGTCCCATCAACGTGTTTCATGAAGGATATATATTTTTCCTTTCTTATAGGCAACAGTGTAATTTGACCGGGAAAAGTTGACGCGAGGGATTTCATTAAAAAGTGCGAATCGTAGCCGGACAAATTGTGGAAAACTATTGGAATTGTATGCGTCTCTCTGAAATTTAAATTACACCGATTATGAGCAGGACCACGATATTTACCCGTGAAGTGACAGTGATCGTGACACTTTTTCTCCTCAGGGGTAAACGGCTTTTCGCAAATATAACAACTCTTTGCGCGCATGTGACGATCGCGTTACACTTGGGTAAGAGACTTCATCGAAATTATGTTTTTGATGCGTGACTCTACTTGAATCGATAAATCTTTAAGCTGCTGAACCAATCTATGCAATCGGCACCGCGTCTACCGTGAAACTCTGATAAAGTCTCGTCGTACGCGCAATGTACATAGTACGCCACACTGTGCGGAACATACTTTTGAATTTCATAAGTCTTATGTGTTTCAAGTTCATCTACGGGTTCTGGGATTAATATACATTCGAGATCGGCGTATACGACAAACGAGGCGGTACCTTTGTTTTGAAAATTTGAAAATGTTAAATCTTTAGACTTGGGAAACTCCATGCGCACTTTATTTAACATAATGCAATCTTGTCGATGGTTGTCGTAGGCGTGTTTCACATTCAAGTGGCACAAGCATCTGTTATATAAAAACGTTTTGTGTTCATAAACAGACAATTGTTTACTCACTAAACGCGAAAGATTCTTGATTCAAACAAAGTGAAATCTCGTCGCAAACTCACCGGTCATATCGTCTTCCGGATTACTCTCAACCATTAGAAGATGAATCGTGTCAATGTTCGCGGTACTGAAATAATCACTCAAATAAATTGGCACGATGGCGCTTTTATTCGATTTTGCATGATGCGAAAATAGAATGTCGAAAGCCCCGTGGCGAGACTGATAGCGGTTGATGTTTACAGTGATGTTGAGGATGTCGATCATACTCCAGCCGAAATCGCGTTGTTCGAAATCTTCCACCTTCACAAGCAGATCGTTCCTTGCGTGCGTGAATCAATCTTCAATATCGCTCGAGGGAAGGATCGCGATGTTGGATGTATTGAAGCTCTTAACTTCAGTGGAGATCTCTTCGTGTTTGACATTTTCGAATTTGCACGATAATATGAGGTCGACCTTCACATTTCCCTCCTCGCGCAGTACCAGCCGCAATCGCTTAACGATAACCAGCTGCGCGTTGTCCAGAAAGGCTTCCAAATTCTTATGCAGGATATTTGTGACAACCCCGGTTCAACAACAACAAAAGTTCCGGTTCCGGTGAGTACGCTTGAAAACCTGCTTGTGTCACTCTGCCTTTTTCGCTTGTTTGCTGCCGCTTCCTGCCTTCGGGCATTTTTGTTGCAGAACCTCTCGCCTGCGCCCTAATGCGAGCCATCCGATACTCAGTAGGGTTTGATGGCTTGCTGCTTTTTGCTGCTCTCTGCTGCTCTTTTGGAAACTCACAGTTCGTATTCACCTAGATGTGTTTATTTTAACATCAACTGTCACAGCACGTCATCTACTTGCTTGTCACCTGCCCGGACTGCTCCACGCATGCGCAGCTCCTCTGACTCAACCGCTGCACCTCACTACGCATGCTCTTCTTTCCACCTGCTTACACCACGTGACGATAGCAGTTGAATCTCGGACTTCCGCCTTTCTTCACCTGACCTGCTGCTGTCACCAACGCCGTGCAATCTCGTCCATATTTGCCGACTGTGTCCTCATCGCAATCGCAACTGATCGGAACTAAGCTCGAAATTTCAACTTCACTTATTTCCCGAACGTGATCATGGCTCCGACCCGCACCTGCTCTGGTTGCAGCGGGAGTATTGTTAAACTAGCGTCTCACTGCACCTCATGCAAAGCTTTCTATCATCCGGGCTGCGTAAAAAGGAAGTCTTGTTGCTGGCATGCTGCTTACAAGGAAGTAGTCCTGAAACCGCCTACCTCTTCTCAGTGCACGTCTGAACCATCTCAACCCTCAGATGAGCCCACTAGGCTCTCCACTTCGTCCTCTTCGCAGCTGTTGGGTGACTTACTGTGCGGTGCTGCCTCGTCATCTCAGGCGGCTTCTGTCCTGGTCCCGATGTCAACTCCTGCTGGTCCTTCGACACTGGATGAGGTGTACCTTCGTCGCCCATGACTTCAATGTTGATATAAGCAGAACTTTGTGAAACTTTTGACTTGCACGTATCGTGTAAGATTGACGAGTCTTCGGATGCGTGGAGTTAATGTAGGTCGATGGATCGCAGGAATTGGGGGGCGGTGCGCACTACGTTCTGCGCATCTCCGAAGGAAAAATGACGTCAGAGACGACTGGGTCTACCCTTTACCCATCCCGCCATCGAAGAATGTAAAAATTTTATAATGAACAAGTCTGAGCCTGCACACCCCAACCCTAATCGGCGTGGGGCATGTGATGGGAAAAAAATCGGTCAACCAAAAAGCAGGTAGTGGGTAGCGCTTGACGGGGGAAAAATCAAAATAGTCGCTCATCTGACTAAGCAATAATCAAGATGGCTGCCCATCTGACTGGCAAAAAAAATTCGCTGTCAAACTGTCTGTCGTTAAAATCGGGCGAAAATATAGGTGGCGCCATTTATGTTATCAGTCCGTAACAATATCGCGGGTAAGGTTTACCATCGCGGTGGTAACATACCGACTGTCGGTAAGGTAGGAATCACGATACAATGCCGGTTCTAATCCATTCTTTGGGTTAGAACCGGTGTATCCCTATTACTTACGTACAACATTTATTTTATTTGAGGAAGCCTCCGGGCGTATTTTATTCCTTCCCTCTTTGTACCTTGTTCATTCTTCTCCTCTCACGTAAGTGAGCTTGCATTGCATTACCGCTCGAACCCCCGAGATAGCTTGTCTCACATTCTGGTTGTCGACCGCGTGGGTCGCATAATATCGTATCTCGGATTTTCGTGTGGCTTCTCTAGATTAGCCTTACTAACCAATCCGACGAGGCAATACTGTAAAAAGTATGCGGTGTAAACAAGCTCGGTCTTGTTGTTTAGGAATTTCGGTGTCACAAACAACACCAATAAAGTGTATCAAAGACTCCGACGATGTTGTTGTAATTAAAAATGGTGTTATCTTAACTAAATCAACACCATCTGCACTATTTAACTCACACTGACACCTTTTGGTGCAATTTGAATGACTAGGGTGTTGATTCAGCCTCTTCAGAAGTTAGTGAACAAGCTCGGTGTTATCAGCTGGGAATTTCGGTGTCACGAATAACACCAATAAAGTTTATGAAATACTCCGGTAATGTTGTTGGGATTAAAAATGATGTCATCTCACGTGAATCAACACCATTTGCAGTTTTTTACTCAGACACCTTTCCGTGCAATTTGAATGATCAAGGCGTTGATTTACCCTCTTCAGACGTTAGTATATCTTCAAAATAAAAATTCCCATAGTCACAATGAGCCTCGTCTGTGGTATGAGGTATATTCACTGTCTAGATGACGGAAATCTTCGTGCATAACTTGAGAATTATATTAAGTGATTATATCTCACCGTAAGCGAGATTACTCGGGAAAAAATAGTCCGCCATAACACGATAAAATTGAATAAAAACAAAAAAATTACAATTCGAATTTGATCCAATAAGATTATATCAGATTATACGCATGTATGTACAAATTGGTACATATTATATGGGCAACATTTATTCGTTAATTCAAAATTTAGCACTATATGGTGTCGAAAATGACGAGTTGCGTGTGTTTAACAAGCGGCTTTGGGCTGACCGTGAGCCAACCCTCGATCTTCCCGTTTTCAGACTACAGGTTCCAAGTTCACAGAATAAAAAAATATTAATATCTGATTCGAATTTCGAACTACAAATTCAGATTCGTGATTGATGTGTCGAAAAACCTTGGATACCATATTACATGATGATATTATGATTTTCTTTTATTTTGAACCACTATAATGGGTCCACCATCATAAATTTGGGAATTCTGACCTTGGATTTGTTATCGGTGACCCAAAAAACCTCCGCCTACTAATTTCTGCCAAAATCCGAATATTTTTAGATTTTATTCCACCATATTGGATTCGCTATTTTAGATTTTGCAAATCTGATCCCATATTCGTGATCAGCGACCTCAGAAATTTCATGGTACCAATTTTCATTCAATTCCGTTAATCCATTCTCATATTTTTATTTTATTTTTCGGAGACTTGTTATTCGAATAATTCAAAAAGTACTGAACCGATCAAAGCAAAAATCCAATCAGTTCCAAGTTTTGAAAAGCCGCGTCGATTGAGACCAAAATCATTGAAATGCAGTGCCTTGTTTTTGAGATATCGTCGGACAAAAAAATTGATCACATACATATATACGTACTGTAACGTGGCAGTTCGGTTGGGCCTGCCCGTTACAAGAGACTCCCTGAACCCTGGGCGAGATCCCGGAATCAGGGTCTAGAAAATCGAGTCGCGGAATAATCTTAAAGAGCGCCAGAACTGGAGTCACGCACCCGAGCTTCGACAGGGACGAAATAGAGCATTGCGACCCAGATATTTTAGGTTTTTGTTTTTTTTTTATTTTTTTTTTGAGTGCACCGGCTACCCTCCAGTGACCAACTCCGACACCGAACATCTTTCGAGGCAAGGCGAAACCACGAAGATCTCGCGGGAAGGACACCGAGGCTGCGGAGGGGGAGGCAACGCAGATCCCTGCAGCGCGGGAATCCAAGGCGGACGCGATTCCCGCTGGCGGCCGGCGCGCCGCAGCCTCCCCGCTCTCCCCGCTTACGCCCAACCAAGGCAACCGCGAGGTACCAGCTAGCGACGAGGGAGCACCACCCCGCCCAACCCCAGGACTACGTAGAGCTGCGCGGGAGACGACATCGCGATCTAGCCTTAAGTTCTGCGCCGCGTAGAGACGACAGGTGCGCGGCAAGTTGCGCAATCCCCAAAAATCGATGACCGATCGATTGTTGCGCATTCTTAGGGTGATGACGTCACGAAAAATTAGCGCGACGAGATCGGCGTTGTGACCATCCGAGATCACTCTAGTTCTGGCGAGGGTACAAGGCGGTTGAGTTGTATTTTTGTGGCTTTGAGTTAGAGTTGCGGTGGTTCTGTGCCCGTGAGAGAGCATTTCGTTGCGAGGAAGACGATGAACCGTCACGAGGGAGTTGGCAGTTTTGTGCAGTGGATGTGGAGCGGTAAGCGTTGTTAACATTCTCGCGATCGAATTTCGAGGGTAATTGAGTAGAGGCTTATCCGATAAAGGATAGCCGTTTTGTAGTTTGCTTGTCGAAAAGTACTCGAAATTCGTTTGCCGATTCTTTAGCTTGGTGACCGTAGCCTGAGTTGCGCGCAAGGGAGTAGCGTTAATTACGGGGAATCCATGAAATCGAGTCGAGCCACGGGTTGAGCCGAGACGTTATTGTCTCGAGTTTGAGTGTGACCGAAGTCCGTTACACGGGGTCATTTCACTTCGTCCGGTACATCCTCCATTCTCGTGTAGGTCGCGAACAGTCACGGGGAGCATTCGAATCCGCGACTGCGTCCCGCCGTCGCCGAGAAAGTGAAGCTCGGGTGCGCGCTGATAAAGATACGCGCTTTTAGAGGAGGATCGCGGGTGTCGCGACGAGCCTCGCCTGAGTTTAGTTATTTTTTTTTCTTTCTTTTGTTTGCATTACCAGTTAATATTAAGTTGGCGATCAGCGCCATTTTGTAAAGGACGTTCGCGAGCAGCGCATCGAGTACGATTTTGTTGTTGGTTTTTACGTAGTAGGGTATTATTAAGACGGCGACTAGCGCACGTAGGCCGTAGAGGTCTCCTAGATTTATTCATTTTTTTTATTTTTTTTTATTATTTGGTTTGTTTCTTCCTTCCTTATTGAGGTTAGATAGAATTTAACATTGTATTTGAAATCGCGAAGGACGGCTTGCGTAGTCGTATTATCCTTCTTTTTATTTTTATTTTTATTTCTTTTTGTTTTTGTAATATCGCTAATGAGAAATATACCATTGTAATTTTATAGTAATTTGGCCACAGCACGCGTTGGCTTACTTGTGTTGCAATTCTCTCTACCCGAAAATCACCCCTCCCCTCTCCGCGGTACTGAGCTACCGAGCATATGGTCGCGATATATCGTATTACCGATTTCGAGGCGTGTTGACCACGCCAGGCGCCCAACAAATTTCGCGATATTGTTTCAGATCCAGGATACCTCGCCGGACGCCAAATTATTGTGCACGCGGTAAGTTCCCGGTTATTTGCTCCGAGTAACCGAGGTGCAGAAAAATCCACGTCACAAATTGGCGCCCAACGTGGGGCCTTCGCGAAATTTCCGCTGTAAATTTCCGAGAAAGATAGTAGCGTTGCGCGCTTCGGAAATTTCGACTTAGTAACGGATTGCGCTCGCGTAACCAAAACAACAGCGGTCGGAGAAAAGGAGAGAGAGAGGTCGCGCGACACTTCGGTCAAGCGTGTTGACGTTTGGAGCACAGCGGGACAGGTGTGATTACGTAGCGAGGAAATAAAATTGTATACAAAGGGTGGCGAATAACATCGAAAAGTTGCGATTTACGACTCAGGCTACGATTTGACGAATATACCGGGTGACGAAAAAGTACCCCGTGTATATTCACACCTTACATTTCTAATACTAGGGATAAGATCGCCTGCTTTTATCGCCAATCTCTTGCTTGTGTCATTTTTTCTTTTGTTATTGCTTTTGTATTTCTGCTTCCTTTTGTTTTTCTTTTGTTTTCTGCGATTTCGAAATATTTTTTTTTTTTTTTTTGTGTTTCAAAGGCGGATTTCAGCCTCGCGGTTGAATTTTTTTTTTTTTGGTTTTGTTGCTGGCGCGACAACATATTTTTTTTTCCTTTCAGCCCGTCTTTTGTTTTTTTTTGTGTTTTGTTCTGTTTTATTTTGTTTACGGTATTTCTTTTGCTGGCGCTTTTATCCGAAATTTTAATATCGCTAAGGTAATAGAGGTGATTACACCAATACGAGGAAACATCTCTCTCACGATCTGTTAGTGCTGGGGGAAAATAGCGAATTAATTCAACAAGTTTCGCGGAAGTATCCATACTGGGTATCATTGCTTGCGCTCAGACTCTACCTACGGCTTTTGTCTTTCGATCCGAACAGTTTGATTTTGCGTGCTTGTGCTTTCATCACTGTTCCTTCTTTTTTTTGTTTGTGCGTGCTTTTACCTTCATTTCTGCTCTTCATTTTCGCGGGTAAAGTCAACATGGCGGAAGTACCCATTGGCGCGTGGTTGTACGACATGACCAGCGATGAGCTCGAGTTGGCGTTAGTGACCGCGAGGGTAAATTCCACCGGTAGCCTACTGGTGCGTCGTGATCGGTACGTACGACACCTCTTGCGCGAGCGCGGGGATTTGACGGTCACCTGGGAACCAGAGGACGAGGATGTCTTCGCGGGGTTGGCCGAATTAGCGACCGTTACGGAACCGGTGCGGGAACAGCCCCGAAGGGCTAGCGATTCGCGGCTGTTAGAACCCGTGAATATTACCATCGCGACTCGGCTAACCACGGTAGCAACGACGAGCACGGTGGTGGGCGTAGCCGTCGCCTCGGCGGCTATCACTACCTCGGCGGTGTATGGTAGCGCCTCGCGACCGACCGCATACCAGGTTCCGATGCAAATATCCTTCCACTCGATCCCGTTTTCACTGGCGAGCGGAGCCCAGGGGCACTGGGGAGAGGCCTCCCCAATCCAGGGGCACCGACATGGGCTCGAGGAACCCATCGTGGATTCCACCTAGTGTTGCCCAAATTCAGTCTTGGTCTTGCAGTCTTGGTCTTGTTCTTGCGTTTTTGCAAGACCAAGACCAAGAACAAGACCGCGTATTTTTAGCAAGACCAAGACCAAGACTGACCGTGCAAGACTTGAGCAAGAACAAGACATAGCCTGCAAGACTCTTGCGTCTTGCAGCTAGGACTTAGCGCTATTTCACTGAGTAGTTAGGTGTAACAGTTCGGTGTATAGGTAGGTACGCTTAGAAATTCTATGAGACGCAAAAAACTGTATCAAAGAATAGGTATGAAAAACTGGACCTATCTATTAAAATCAAACTGAGTGCATGCATAGTTATGTTTTAACCATCGGCACTTTGATAATGCGGCTTCAAAGGTTTTGTACTTACTTCTCAAAGAAATTTGCCGCTTTTCGGAAGTACATGGTTACGATACACGCGCCGGCGGCTTCTTTTGAAATCTAAAACAATCGTTGCCGCCACGCCGAAATCATAACATTTGACACTATTTGATTGCCGCCATAGGGCGTAGGCGTAGGTATACTCGTGCAAAATAATTTCGAATTTTAAGAGTACCTACAGGTGTTCCAAAGAATAAATAAGTTTCAGAGTGCTTAGAATGAAAATGAATACATTATACTGATCACGCAAGTAGTATTATGATTGGGATAAAATGGTAAGGATAGGTAGTAGATGTCAAATTAATTCATTCTAGTAAGTATATATTATAATATTGATTACTTATATGGTTTTAAACTAATTACTTAGGTACTATTATTGTACATTTAGTCATTATATTTCTTAAGTTTTTACAAGAAAAAATAGCAAAAAAGTGTTCAAATATCACCCCGCACCCGTTTAATAAATATTGTAGCCACTTTTAAATATACTTGAAACGTGTAAAAAAATTCTACAAAACTAATAAAATAATATAAAAAGCGTAGGTACTTACCTACTAATAAAATAAAAAGCCTGCGATAAGAGTTTTGTATTACTTACCAGCCCGAATATCTCTGAGAGAGATGATGAGAGTAAGTATTTACTAGCTGTGCCCGCGACTTCGTCCACGAGGAATAGTAACTTTGGAGGTATAGTGACGTTCAGGACTTATTTATTTATTTTAAAACTTCTGTCATCAAACATACAAACGAACTCTTCAGCTTTATAATATTAGTATAGATGTACGCCAAAACATTCACTTATATGTAAAGAATAGTGATTTTCACTAATTCTTTATATATATTTTATTCACGCGTCGCGTCTGTACAAGTAGGTAATATTTAGTGTGTGTTTGTACGCCGCACGCGGCATTATTTGATTTGCGGCGGCATCCTTTTCATAGAGCCGGGACGTGGCGAGGCGGCGCGGTAGAAAGCAAGGAAACGTACTATAAATAAAGGAATTATTTTAATTCCAGTCATTTCCAATTGAGCTGTGCTTCGAGTCTAACTTAATAATTGTTTTTACTAATTCTTGTTGTTTTCTAAAAACGTATCACGTGTACAATTTAATATGAGTGACGAAGATTCAAATTATTCGAGTCCGAGTAACGAGAGTTTGAGTCACAGATCTAAAAGACCCAAAAGCAAATTTGAAGAGTTTTTCGAAATAATTCATGCATCCCAAACTGCCTTCTGTAAATTGTGCCAACATAAAAAGATTGAAATAAAAATGAAAAACAGAAACACTTCAGGCTTAAGGAAACATCTAATATCTTTCCACAAAAAGGAATCAGAAATATTTCTTCCTGTTAAACCAAAATTAAGTGGAGATATCACAAGCTTTTTAGTAACCGCTGGAAGAAGTGGACAGGTAAGAATATTTTTTTAACTCTGCATAGCTATTCATGCGATACTTTCAAAAACGCCATTAACTTACGTAAGTATTTTTGAGTTAGTGGTGTTTTCATCTAGGGGTGCGACATATTAAGTATGTAATTATCGTCTTAAATATTTTTTATAAACACCCATATTTTCATTTAATCGGCCAGTAACAACTAAGTACTTTATTTTGGTAAATTACAGTACAGTGCAACCTTAATATAACAAATATCAATTTAACGATTTTCTCGATTTAACAACAACATACCTCCTCCTCTTATATGCTCAAACCTTGTATGTTTTAAATAATAACACAAGATTTATTGTTTTGTTTCAGTCGGAAAACAGCAGTGACAACATCACGACAGCTACAGTTGATTGGGTGGTGAAAAAATATCTTCCCTTCTCATTTTTCGATGACGAAGCTACACAAGTATATTTTCGACGTATTTGCCCTAATATGGTGTTTCCTAAAAGGTCTACACTTAGAAGGAAAGTCAAAGAGCGATTTGAAGAGCTCCAATTGAATCTCAAGGAACGACTTCAACAATTATCATCTAAAATGTCTTTTACCATTGATGGGTGGACGTCAATTGCTGGTAGGAGTTACTACGGGGTTACTATTCATTATATAGACAACGAATGGAAGTATCAATCTGTAGTTCTTGATTTTATACCATCACGCGGTCGACATACTGGGGAAGATATTGCAACGATTTTCCATGAATGTTTATTGGAATATGGCATAATTGATAAAATACAAGGTATCACGGTCGACAACGCAACTGCAAATACCAAATTTATGTATGAACTGGGCAAACAGCTGCCGCCACACTTTGATTCAGACAATCAACATTTCCGGTGCTTTGCTCACATTTTAAACCTTGGTGTACAAGATTTATTAAAGACCTTAGCATTACACTGTGAGTCTGACACTAACGCGCAAGATCAGCAGTACGAAGACTATGCAGACGAAACTGAGGATGAGGAAGATGAAGAATCTGCACCAAATATTGCTGACTCGCGTACATCTGTAACAAAGTTACGCAGTGTTTCCAGTAAAATAAAAAGAAGTGAGATAGTGAAGAAGAAGTTTCAGTCTGCTTGTGAAGCAGCTGGCGTGCCATCAAATCTAAATGCCATTCTTGACTGTCCAACGAGATGGAATTCCACACATGATATGATTGGATTTGGTTTAAAAGTGAGAGCGGGCATTGACATATTGTGCAGTTCTGTCACCGAATTAAATGATTTTCAAATCACAGCTAATGAATGGCAGGTACTCGAAAAATTACATAAATTTCTAATAAACTTTAAACTTTTAAGTACAAAACTTGGTGGAGACAAATATGTTACATTACCGCTAGTCATTGTATCATTCAATCTTTTGCTAGATAAAATTGAATCTATGGTAAAACAGTTAGATGAGAAACCTAATCGATCTGAAGTGGATGAAAGGCTCATTCTAGCTTTCCAAGCAGCTCGAGACAAAATGCTTAAACATTACAAAAAGAGCAACTGGATTTATTGTACTTCTTTAATTTTAGACCCAAGGCATAAGGCTCAGACTTTTGACCTGACATTGTGGGGGAAGCAACTTAAAACAGAAAGTCTGCGCAAGTTCAATGAACTTTATGAAGAATATAAAAATCTACACTCACTGAACAAATCTCTGGAATTACCAGAAAAAGAAAATAAAGTATGTGATGAAGATGAAGACGTAATAGACTTTGATAAACTCTATGAATGTCCCTCGACGTCATCTGGATCTTGTCTTCAAGGCTTAGTGATAGACGAGTTGGAGGAGTACCTGAGAAAACCAAGAACTGCCAGCTCGGAAGACATTTTAGATTGGTGGAGGACGCATGAGACAGAGTATCCGATTTTATCGAAAATGGCCCGTGATTTTCTCTCAATACCTGCAACTTCAGTACCTGCTGAGAGGTTATTTTCTAAAGCATCATTAGTAATTAGAAAACATAGAAATAGGTTAAATGATGAGTCAGCCAGATGGTTACTTTGTATTAATTGTTGGTCAAAAAAATTGATATAAAGTATCATAACCTAATGATAAAGCTGTTGATTAGTGTTGTATTTTATTTTTTGTTCAAATAAATGATAAATCGTAAAACTCTTTTATTAAATTTCTTATAAGTTGAGGGTTCAATCTCTTTTTAGACAGATAAGTATTGTTCTTTAAAATACAGTCAAGTTATTGTAATTAATTTGTTTTTTTACATGTTTTAGCAAATGTAAGCTTATAAATCATAAATGTTTATTAAGAAACAGTTACTTCCATGGAAAACGACATATAGGTCAGTTAATTTTTCGAATTTCTTATTAAATCTTCAGTTATTTGTTAATCTGCTTGATCTTTACTATGGCTATGTTAATTCAAGCTCACAATGTTCCAATTCTAATACGTTTTTTTAAGATTTAAAGTAAACTTTAATAAATAGTAATAGACTAATAGGTAATTGCAAGACTTGCAAGACTCTTGCTGCAAGACCAAGACCAAGACCAAGACTGGGAGCGCAAGACCAAGACCAAGACCAAGACCAGGTGTATTGGCGCAAGACCAAGACCAAGACTGGCTAAGTCTCGTCTTGTTCTTGCATTTGGGCAACACTAATTCCACCCGATTGGTGGCGGGGGCACCAGCTCCGCGGGTCGAGTTCCGGTCGCTACCGGTCGATCCCGCCACAATCCCTCGCGATATGGCGACCGCTGCCCGGCCGACCTGGGCCCGGGATTCAAACATCGAATCGCGTACCCGGGAAACAATCCGTGACATCCCGAGGGCCCTGCGAGGGTGGAACCTCAAGTTCTCTGGGATTGGCGAGCCGAGTGTCGAGGATTTCTTGACCCGATTGGAGGAGTGGCGCAGTTTGTCGGAATTGAGCGAGAACGAAGTGTTGAGTTCGCTCACGATGATCTTCTCGGGCGTAGCCTTGGAATGGTTGCGTTGCGAACGAGATAGCTGGGTCACGTACGACGAGTTTCGCGCGGCATTACGTTTGTGGTTCGGGTACGGGACAGTCGGAAGTCGCGTGGAGAATCAGGCTAGGTCGCGAACTCAGGGACCAGTAGAGTCGGTGACGGAATATCTTTCCTGCGTTTGAGGGTTGTTGAGACGGATGCCGCGTCCGTACACTATGGAACAGCAACTAGACCTGGCCTTTAAGAACCTCCGTCCCGAAATTCGCGAAGTCCTCCGTCGAAGGGAAATTCGTACGTGGAGCGAATTGATCTATCTCGCCACGGAGCGGGGACGAAACCTCGCGTTATTTCGCGAATACCGCCCCCCGCCCACGCCGAAAGAGTCCTTTATCAGTGAGTTAGCGTGCCGGACCAAAACCGCGGCGGCTCGAGGCGAACCTGGATTAGCCGCAATTACCGAAGCAGGGATCCAGTCAACCGTAGCGCAGACCATAGAGAAGCTGCTCGCGACCCAGGTGAAAGGGCTCGAGGAGAAATTGTTGAAGGCGATGGCGGTGGCGACCCAGAGGGATAAATCGAGCGGCGCACAGCCAAGTGGCGGAAGCCCGGCTCCAACGAGGCCGACCTCGCCGAGGCGACCCGCGCGAGGACCAAGGAGGGGAGCGGCCCCCTCGGTTAACCAGCCGGCCCCTAGCGTGTCCCGGGCCGAACAATTTCGTGGCGACAAGGTGTGGGACGAAAAGTTATGTATGAATTGTCATCGTCCCGGTCACCGATTCAGCCGCTGTCCGGACCCCTTGCGAATCTTTTGCTACCATTGCGGGTACGACGACGTCTATTCGACGGATTGTCCGCGGTGTTCGGGAAACCAGGGAGGGCAGCCTCGCTAAGTGTCGGCGCGGCGCCCCGAGTGGAGGACACCACGGCATTGCGTGGCGTCGAGGGGGAAATCGCGACGTGTTTTCCGATGCTGACCATGGAGTTCGGTTAACGCTGGTTTTTGCGGGTGTGTATCGGGGGCACATGGGTCAGTGCGTTGTTAGACACCGGCTCATCGCGAACATTTCTCGGTACGATCGGACACCAAATTGCGTTAGAGTACGGGCGACCGGTAAAATCACCCAGCTGTTCGAGTGTCGTATTGGCGAATGGATCGGTAGAGTCAATAACCGGAGAAGTAGAGCTGCCAATAACGTTGCTGGGTGTCGCGCATAAGTTTTCGTTGCGGATTATCCCCACCTTAGTTGGAGATTGCATTCTGGGCATGGATTTCGTGCAAAAATTTGGCCTTTCGATTGACGGCGCGCGCGAATCATGGAGAATCGCGAATATTCCGGAATGCGAGGGAAAATTTGAGGAGGGTCGCCCGATCCCCGTTACCGAGGTGTCAAGTTGTAGCGATATCGTAGAGCTAGGGGATACCGAGAATCGCGAATTACAGCAATTCTTAGCGAAGGAATTACCGAAAGTCTCGGGAGACTTGGGTCTCACTCATCTCGCGGAGCACGAAAGAGACGTGCAGGGAAGCGCCCCGATCAAGCAGCGGTACTATCTCGTATCCCCGAAAGTGCAGGAGGCTATTAACGAGGAGGTAGATCGTATGCTCGCGGATGGAGTGATCGAACCCTCCCAAAGTTCGTGGTCGACGCCCATCGTGATGGTCAAGAAGCCAAACGGGAAATATCGGTTCTGTTTGGATTTTAGAAAAGTAAATAGCGTTTCGAAAAAGGATGCGTACCCGATCCCGTTTATGAACGGTATATTGGATAAATTGCGGTCGGCCAAGTACATCTCGACTATAGACTTGAGTCAAGCTTACCACCAGATTCCCTTGACACGCGAGAGTCGCGAAATAACGGCGTTTACGGTCCCAGGTCGCGGATTATTCCAGTTTGTGCGGATGCCATACGGGCTTACCGGAGCCCCAGCCACCTTTCAGCGGTTAATCGACAAATTGATTACTCCCGAGATGGAGCCGCATGCCTTCGCGTATCTCGACGACATTATTGTAGTGACCACCGATTGTAGTTCGCACTTAAAATGGCTATCTCGCGTTATCGAGCGGATAGTGTTGGCCGGGCTTACCATCAACCCGGAAAAGTGTGAGTTTTGTCGTAGCGAAGTCCGGTATCTCGGGTTCAAGGTGAACCAGGACGGCCTACAAGTCGATGCCGACAAGGTGGAACCTATCCTAGCGTATCCCGCACCGAAAAACCTACGGCAATTGAGGCGATTTTTGGGTATGGCGTCGTGGTATCGAAAATTCATCCCCGAGTTCGCGAGTGTGGCGGAACCCCTTACCCGGCTATTGCGTAAGGATAAGAGATGGGACTGGGGTAGCGAACAGGAAGCGGCGTTCAAACGCATAAAAGCCGCGTTAACGTCGGCTCCGGTTCTAACGTGTCCCGATTTTGAGCACGAGTTCGTAGTGCAGACCGATGCGAGTAGCTTTGGCATTGGCGCAGTCTTAACACAGACTATTGGCGGAATTGAGCGTGTGATCGCGTACGCGAGCCGGACAATGTCGGATGCGGAACGGAAGTATTCCACAACCGAACAGGAATGTCTCGCGGTGATTTGGGCCGTTAAAAAGTTTAGAGCATACCTAGAAGGATATCACTTCACGGTAATAACCGACCACGCGAGTTTAAAGTGGTTGCGGGAATTGCGAAATCCGACGGGTCGGTTAGCTAGGTGGGCGCTCGACTTACTCGAGTATGATTGCGAGATTAAACATCGAAAGGGGGCGATGCACCACGTGCCCGATGCACTATCGCGGATGTACGAGGGCGAAAACGAGGGGACGGAGCAGCTAGCCGCCCTCGACGTGGCTGGGGACGGCAGACCCGGGACGGAGCGTAAGGCCGTCTGGGAAGTCGTAGTCGATCCCTGGTACCAACATCGCGTCAAGGACGTCCTGGACTACCCACACAAGTTCCGAACTTGGTCGGTGGTCGAGGGGCGTCTATACCATCTCCGGGCGGACCCCTTAGTCGAGCCAATACTAGCGGACTTGGCGCCGCACAGTGGTCCGAAAGCCCGAATTCCTGGCCAAAACCCCCAAAACCGAAAGTTATCATCCGAGGTAAAGCTTCACATATTTGTCAATAGATAACATTAGAGCTTTGAAATCCAAAAGGACAGATGTTTATATTCATTCTATGGCCTGTGGTAAACCCTCGAAAGTGACCTTTGTCAAGACTCGCGCGGGACTGTGGTGTGTGCACGCTTTCGAGCGCGGGATAAAAAAGGCAATAGTTTTTTCAATTTGCATCAAAATCGAGTCAACCAAAATGGATATTATTCCTCAAGGTAAGTGAATTACATAAATTTTGTGAAAGAACCAAGTTTCGGAATTTATGGCGATGATATTAATGATGCAATACGAGTGCTGCAAAATAACCTATTTCATTGAATTGCATTACTATCTGTAGAGAATTAGTTATGATCCCCGGAGATCCTGCGGAGATCTCAACGATTCCTAGTGTGAAAAAGTATAGAGAATGTGAAACCGTTGGCATCGCCTGCTCGTTTTTGCTCCATTGGTCAAAAATAAGCATTCTTTGAAGCAGTGTTTTGTCGACTCGGTCGGAGCCTCGTGTCCCGCCTCGTGGGATTAGTGTAGCGCGGCGATGCAGACTTTCTCTTTTGTTTACATATACCTGAGGACTGTTACAAATGTATCTGATGTAATGTACATAGTGTCCAATTTCAATTTCATTGGACTCGCACTACTGAATATTATCACGAAAGTGAATAATTCTAATTTATAAATTATTAAAAGTAAGTAAAATATTTGCATTTTCAATGATAGGATCCAAGATGGAGGTTGTGCAGTGGACACGACAGCAACTGTTTGATGCCGTGCATGAGGAATGGGACGAAAATCTCGATGACCTTATCGAAAATTTGGGCGTTAAACTGCTCAATAAAGCACCACATTTTTTTCGCATCGAAAAAAATGTGTAAGAATTAAAGAAATTAATTTACAAAATATCACTTTTAACAAAGTTGTATCATTTTTCACGGAATATTCCCGCCATTTTCGGTCCACCATTTTTAATTTCGCATTTTTGCATTCGTTTTCGGAATCAGCGACCCCAAAAACATTACTAGTATGAATTTCAGCGAATTGGTATCATTTTTCGCGAAAAACATCCGCCACTTTGGGGCCGCCATTTTGAATTTTGCATTTTTGTTTTTTTTTTCGGAATCAGCGACCCCAAAAACATTACTAGTATGAATTTCAGCGAATTGGTATCATTTTTCGCGAAAAACATCTGCCATTTTGGGGCCGCCATTTTGAATTTCGCATTTTTGCATTCATTTTCGAAATCAGCAGGCCAAAAAACTATAGGTATAGTAATACTAGCAATTTTCACTGAGAAATATTTGAGTTATTAGTTTTGGCCAAGAATTCGGGCTTTCGGACCACTGTGCGCCGTGGAAATTGGTGCTCCCGAGGGAGCAGCGATCGCGGATTTTTGCGGAAGTCCACGAGGACCCCCAGGCAGGGCATCTTGGCGTCGAAAAGACCTACGCGCGAGCGAGGGCCGACTACTACTGGCCCGGGATGTATCGCGATATAGTTATGATGGTCCGAGCGTGCGAGCGTTGCCAGGAGTGCAAGGTACAGCAGGTGCCACCAGCGGGCCTTATGGGTCGACGGGTCGTCGACACGCCCTGGACTGTGGTTGCGGCGGACGTCATGGGTCCATTTCCCCGAAGTCGCGCCGGGTTCGAGTACTTGTTGGTTTTTAAAGATCTATTTACCCGGTGGGTGGAGGTAGCGTCGTTGCGGAAATCAAACGCGAAAAACATTCTTGCCGCGCTGGAAGACCTCGTGCTGTCCCGATGGGGTTACCCGGAGGTGCTCCTGACGGATAACGGCACGGAATTTGCGAATAAGGCCGTTGACGAACTGTGCGCTGCGTACCATATTACCCACGCAAAAGTACCGCCGTATCACGCGCAGGCTAACCCCGTGGAAAGGGTGAATCGCGTATTAAAAACCATGATCGTGGCATACATCGAGACAGATCACCGGGACTGGGATGGGCACCTTCACGAATTTCGATTTGCGTATAACACCGCCGTGCATAGCTCACTACGAGTCAGTCCCGCGTTTTTAAACTTAGGTCGCGATCCCAAACCACGGATGCAGTTGCGACGGCTCGTGGAAGGTCCCGCGGAAATCCCCGTTCCCCGTCCCGAAGTATGGGGGGACCGAATGGCGAAATTATGTGAGCTGCGTGACTTAGTGACGAAACATCTCGAGGAAGCCTACGAGCGACAGGCGCGCTATTACAACCAAGGGCACCGGGATATCCGTTTCGAAGTAGGGGAGTGGGTATGGAAGCGAAACCGAATTCTGTCCTCGGCCACCCAACAGGTCGCTGCGAAGCTAGCCCCCAAGTTTGCCGGCCCCTTTCGCGTTGCGCAGGTAATCTCGCCCGTTGTCTACGAATTAGAGGATAGCGAAGGAGGGGGTCGCGGTAGACACCACATAAAGGATTTGAAGCGGTACGTGGAGTCTGAGGCAAGTGCGCATAGAAACGGGGAGGAACCGTGAGGGGGAAATAGGCTTCTCGGGGAGAGGAAAGGAGTGACCGGCGATAGCTACGATCCTGACTGACTCTTCCCCTTAGTTGGCGGAGAGATCGTAAGGGAGGAGGATGACGTCCGGGCGATCCGGGACCTCCTCCAATGGGCCAGGATCCCGCGCCCACCAGCCAGCGGAGAATATACGGGGAACCGCCTCGCGCCCCCAGACTGGCGGCAGTGGATGCCACCAGCGGGGTGCTGGAATTGTTGGTGGCGGCGGCATGACTACCGGGATTGCGGGGAGGAGTTGGGGCTATTTTGCCGCCGGTGTGGATGGCCGGGCTGCGCAAAGCCCTTCTGCCCGCGCTGCCACAACCTGCCCAGCCGACCGGGCAGGTGCGCCCTTCCCCCGCCACCAGCCGTCCAGACAAATCCCCCCTTAATGGCATTGAGGGTCCCAATGTTCCCCATTGCGAGGGAGATGCCACTGCCGAAGTCCCCAATTGCGAGGGAAGCTCCCCCGAACCCCCCTTTTGCGAGGGAAACAGTGACGCCGCCACCCCCGATCGCGAGTAGCGAGATGGAAATGCTCCGTCAGCGGATCCTCGCGTCCGCAACCGGCCGGGGCCGAGACCGAGGCCGGCCGGGGGGACGCGGCTAGACCGGATTTTTGTTTATTTTTTTTGATATATGTATTTTTTATAACAAAGATTTTCTTTTTTTTTCTTCTCTCTTCTTTTTTTTCCTCTCTTTCTTGTCGTCAAATAAAAAAATTAAACTCTTAGTCATCGACTATAAATGGCGTCCGCTTTCTTTCTTAGACCCTAGGTGGTGGGTTTTGAGAAAAATTTCAGGTCCAGTGGCGAAGTAGAGAGCTCCCCTAGACAACCATGGCGTGAGGAAGGGGATCAGTTGAGCTCGCGAAGAATCCCAGAGGACACGGGGGTGGGCATCTGGCCACACGGGAGAAAATTTTTTTTTTTTGTTATTTTTTTTGTTTTTCGTCCTCTTGGGAGGGGATTCCCGGTGAGTACCGCGCAGTGGCGTATGGGTACCTCGAGCTTGCGGTCACCTCGCGAAGTTCGGCTCGCGGGATGCAGCGCTGGCGCTCTGGCACCCCACGATCCGTCTAGGGGGGGGGGGGGGGGGGGGAGTTGTAACGTGGCAATTCGGTTAGGCCTGCCCGTTACAAGAAACTCCCTGAACCCTGGGCGAGATCCCGGAATCAGGGTTTAGAAAATCGAGTCGCGGAATAATCTTAGAGAGCGCCAGAACTGGAGTCACGCACCCGAGCTTCGACAGGGACGAAATAGAGCATTGCGACCAAGACATTTCAGGCTTTTATTTTTCTTTTTTTTTTGGAGTGCACCGGCTACCCTACAGCGACCGACTCCGACGCTGAACATCTTTCGAGGCAAGGCGAAACCACGGAGATCTCGCGGGAAGGACACCGAGGCTGCGGAGGGGGAGGCAACGCAGATCCCTGCAGCGCGGGAATCCAAGGCGGACGCGATTCCCGCTGGCGGCCGGCGCGCCGCAGCCTCCCCGCTCACCCCGCTTACGCCCAACCAAGGCAACCGCGAGGTACCAGCTAGCGACGACGGAGCACCACCCCGCCCAACCCCAGGACTACGTAGAGCTGCGCGGGAGACGACATCGCGATCTAGCCTCAAGTTCTGCGCCGCGTAGAGACGACAGGTGCGCGGCAAGTTGCGCAATCCCCAAAATCGATGACCGATCGATTGTTGCGCATTCTTAGGGTGATGACGTCACGAAAAATCAGCGCGACGAGATCGGCGTTGCGACCATCCGAGATCACTCTAGTTCTGGCGATTGAACAAGGTAGCTGAGTTGTTTTCGAGGTCGAGTTTGCGTTAGTTTTGCGCCAGTGAAGGCTTGTTTCGTTGCGAGGACGATGGCGATGAACCGTCACGAGGGTATGGGTGAATTCGTGTGGTGGATGTGGAGCGGTAAGCGCTGTTAACCTTCTTGCGATCGAATTTCGAGAGGAATTGAGTAAAGGCTTATCAGATAAAGGATAGCCGTTTTGGAATTTGCGTGTCGAAAAATACTCGAAATTCGTTTGCCGATTCATTTGCTTGGTGACCGTAGCCTGAGTTGCGCGCAAGGCAGTAGCGTTAATTTCGGGGAATCCAGGAAATCGAGTCGAGCCACGGGTTGAGCCGAGACGTTATTGTCTCGAGTTTGAGTGTAACCGAAGTCCGTTACACGGGGTCATTTTACTTCGTCCGGTACACCCTCCATTCTCGTGCAGGTCGCGACCGTCTCACGGGGAGCATTCGAATTCGCGACTGCGTCCCGCCGTCGCAGAGAAAGTGAAGTTCGGGTGCGCGCTGATAAAAATATGCGTTCTTAGAGGAGGATCGCAGGTGTCGCGACGAGCCTCGCCTCAGTTTAGTTTTTTTTTGCATTATCAGTTAATATTCAGTTGGCGATCAGCGCCATTTTGTAAAGGCCGTTCGCGAACAGCGCATCGAGTCCGATTTTGTTTTTGGTTCTTACGAATAAGGGTATCATTAAGGCGGCGATTAGCACACGTAGGCCATAGAGGTCTCCTAGATTTATTCACCTTGTTTTTATTTTTTTTATTTTTTTATTTGGTTTGTTTCTCCTTTTTTTTTTTATTTCTTTTAGATTGAATTTAAAGTTGTATCTGGAATCGCGAAGGACGACTTGCGTAGTCGTATTATTATTATTTTTATTTTTATTTTTTTTTATATTTTCTTTGTTTTTGTAATATCGCTGACGAGAAATATACCATTGTAATTTTATAGTAATTTGGCCACATCACGCGTTGACTTACTTGTGTTGCAATTCTCTGTACCCAAAAATTACCCCTCCCCTCTCCACGGTACTGAGCTACCGAGCATATGGTCGCGGTATATCGTATCACCGATTTCGAGGCGTGTTGATCACGCCAGGCGCCCAACATATTTCGCGATATTGTTTCAGGTCCAGGATACCTCGCGGACGCCAAATTATTGTGCACGCGGTAAGTTCCCGGTTATTTGCTCCGAGTGACCGAGGTGCAGAAAAATCCACGTCATAGCACATGCATGTAAAGTTTGGCAAACTTTTAACGTTCAAACTTTGGGAAAGTATTCGGACTTGTATTTACAGACGGACGTGTTTTTACTGGCCGACGTTTTTCAAAATTTTCGACAGACTTGTTGGACGACGTACAAACTGGACCCGTTACATTACTACACAGCGCCCGGTCTGTCGTTTGATGCAATGTTAAAATGTACAGGCATCGAACTCGAGCTTCTCACCGACATAGACATGGTTATATTTATCGAAAAGGGTATTCGAGGTGGTGTGTCACAGTGTTCGAACAGATACGCAAAGGCCAACAATAGATATATGGGAGAGGACTTCGATCCCGAGGTCGAAGAATCTTGTCTCATGTACTTTGACGTTAATAATTTGTACGGTGCTGCTATGAGCTTTGCTCTGCCATACAGCTCCTTCGAATGGTTATCAGACTTCGGACAATCCGACGTTCTTACCATCTCGGACGATGCGGAGTTTGGTTACATTCTGGAGGTGGATTTGGAATATCCTGCGGAACTGCATGAAATTCATAAGGATTTACCACTGTGTCCGGAGCACTACATACCTCCGATCTCGAATAGTAAGCAACCGAAATTGACGCCCACGCTATTTTCCAAGAAAAACTACGTTGTTCACTACAGCGTTTTGAAACAATGCTTACAATTAGGCTTAAAATTACTCAAAATTCAAAGAGTTCTCAAATTCAGGCAAACCCCGTGGCTCAAAAAATATATAGATTTGAATACCGATTTGCGAAAAAAATCTGACAACGAATTTGAGAAAAATTTTTACAAGCTAATGAACAACGCAGTTTTTGGCAAAACTGTGGAAAACGTGCGAAAGTATAGAGATGTCAGACTGATCACGAAATGGGATGGAAGATACGGTGCTAGAGCTACCATAGCCAAACCCAATTTTCACAGCTGCACCGTTTTCGACTAAGATATAATTATCGTTGAAATGAGTAAGACGAAAGTCAAGTTGAATAAACCGTTGTATGCAGGTTTCTCCATCATGGATCTGGCTAAAACATATATCTACGATTTTCATTACAATTACATTAAGCAGAAATTCGGCAACCGAGCAAAATTAATGTATACGGATACCGACAGTTTGATTCACAATTTTACCGTCCCCGACATATACGAACACATTAAGGAGGACTTGCACAAATTCGATACGTCGGATTATCCGCTTGACAACGTTTACGGAATACCTCGAGCAAACAAAAAAGTTCTCGGCTTGATGAAAGATGAGAATAATGGAAAAATAATGCTGGAATTTGTAGGATTAAGAGCTAAACTGTACGCATTCCGAGTCTTGGGAGACGAGAAAGACAATAAACGTGCCAAAGGTGTCAAAGGATCAGCGTTGAGAAAAATAACTTTCAACGATTATTTGGAATGTGTTTTGAACCGTGAAAATCTATCCTCAAATCAGCATTTGATATTGAGTCGAAAGCACGAGGTATACACCGTAGAACAGCAGAAAGTAGCACTGAGCTGGAATGACGACAAGCGGATCGTGTTTCAAAATACAACCGACACGCTTCCGTGGGGCTACAAGCCTACACCTTAGCTTTGTAATTTATAACTGTACCATGTCTGTCGATTGTCTAAAAAATAAAGACGCTTACTTGTTGTGTGTCGGATATAAAATAAAGAGGGACATACGTTTTTACAAAAAATTCATTTATTCAAAAGTTACATGTCCGATTCGTTTATCCAACTGTTGTGTGTATTGTCAAAACCTAACCATTTTACGTATATTTTTCTTCCGCGCTTCTTGAGCACCTTCTCCACCAGATAGATATCCGGATGCTTAATCTTGAGGAGCTCTTGTTCGTAGAAACCGCCAGCGATGGGTTGATCTCGGTAGTCTTTGAGCTTGTACGTCACAGGATGAGTATTTTCCACTCGACTTATCGTGAATATTTCAGTCGTCCAATTGGGAGTGTAACCTTTCTCGAAGACATTTTTGAATTTGCTGATTCGAACTTTGTCGCCGGATTTGAACTTTGCCGATACGGTAGGTATCGCTCGAAGCCCTCCGTACGCCTGACGTAATAACAGCCTTTCGTTTGCAACGGTGACATCTGACGGTTTCATTCTTATGGTTCGGTGTTTGACGTTGTTGTAAGCCGAAACCAAATCGGATAAGATATCGAGTCACTTGTAGCTTCCTTACATGCTGAACCGTGTCCACATCTTACCTTTCAGCGTGCGATTGAAACGTTCACAGATCGAAGCCTTCAAATTACTGTACGTGGAGTAACGTTTGATTCCGTAGCGTGTCATAAGCGATTCGAATTTCGAGTTGTAAAATTCCGTTCCTCTGTCGACGTGTAAATTTTTCGGTACCCGTCCTTGGACAAGCACAGATTCCATTGCCTTCGTAACATCATCTCCAGACTTGCTCTTTATCGGTATAGCCCACGCATACTTTGAAAAGATATCAATGACTGTGAGCATGTACTTGTAGCCTTTGTTTTGTCCAGCGTACGACGTCATATCAACAAGATCCGCCTGCCAGGTCTCGTCGATGCCGCGCACGTCTACACGTCGACGCGGGTAATTCCGGCGTGCAGGCTTATGCAGTTCCGTCACCAGTGCTTGCTTTTTCTCGTTTATATTCCAACGCTATTAGTCTGGTGTCCAATTTGGAAATGATTTCCGCGTTTCGAATCGACAAGTCTATGTCTGTTTTAAAGTCTGTGTAGAAGGTATCCAAGGCTTTCTTCGTGGTGATCTCCAAAGCTTTGATCATTTGATCGAGGTTGTCGATTTGTTTTTGCAGCACGCTGAATTTTCGTCTCAAGGTTTTTAAAGTTACAGCATTGTTCGGCTCTGCGGGATCTGCGACGTTGCACAGTCTCTTGTTCCGTATATCGTAATGCCCGTCCGCTGTTATTTGAAACCCGACACCCGGAGGACCGCGAGTGTTCGCGGTCGTGTTTTTATTCAGCTGACGTCCAAACACGTCGACGCTCATCTCGGTAATGAATGCAAAAATGACGGGAGCTGCTTAATAAATGATTCCTGCTTCGCGTAGCTCTTCGATAATGGAGATTATTTTGTTATTGTGACTCGGATTTCCCGCTGCCTGAGATGCCAGGAGTAAACGAAGACGCTCCACTAACTCGTTTGGATCATCCCAGAAGACGTATTCCGTTTCAACACCTTGTCGAGTGATCATAGCTTGCGGAAGTAGACCTTTACCCTTTCGGCGAGGTGATGGGGAATAATCCATTAATTCGGCAATGACATTTCTAAATTTGTAACTGTTATCGTTTCGAACAGCTCCATCGGATGAGTAATACTTCTTATACGCGTTCGTTGCGAGGATTATGTTTTTAAAATTTTCCCGATCTCCGGCGCTCACAGAAGAACCGTCAGGCTTCTTTTTGAACAAAAGTTCTAGCAAACCCTTCGTTTTCGGGTAACGCGTGTCGCCAATACGAACGTAGTCACTCTCAAAAGATATCAACGAATCACCAATCATTAGTCCGTTTGAGAGGTTGCGTACACCGTACACGTTGTCCAATTCGCCTTTTGTCTTCGCACCTCTCATCAGTGCAAAATACTCGTCCTCGACCGGTGTTTCTACGACTGTTTCATCCCCCGCCGAAGCAAAGGAATCGTCCATTTCCGAGACAGTTTCATTTTTCGTTTCATTTTTCATCTCTTTTATTTCTTCTTTAATTTCTTCCCCCTCTTGTTTGACAGGTTTGGTATCTTTTGTAACATTCACCAGTTCTTGCAACGGAGTCACTACTGGTTTGAAAACGTCACTCAATTTCTGAGTCGTAGATTCCCTGCCCGACTTGAGCAATCTGTGTTTTCGACGGATCGCAGCACTTGCTTGAGCGATCTGATGTAGGACATCTTTTTGCTTGGAAATTTCAGAGCTCTGCATGTTGACGCAACTGAGTCTGCAACGCTACTGCGTCTCTCGCTCGAAAACGCTCGATTTTATTCCTTTTCCAGGCTAACAAAAGAATCGAATCCCCTCCTGTATCGTCCTTCATTGAGCTCACTGTCTTTGTCGATCACCAGAAACCCGTACTTCTCATCGTTCCAGCATGCAGAGCACACACTTTTAAACTCTGTGTAAGACATATCGGTGTTCACATGGTCGTTGTATACGTGTCTCAGGTTCATATCGTCTTGTTTGAATAACACTAGTAAGTTGACGTTGTCGCGCACGAGATGTTTGGGAATACGCGCGTACGTCTGACAGAGATAGAAACAGTCAACGTCGTGATGTCTACCCATGCAAAAGTAGGCTCCAATATTGTCCTGCTTCTCGCACGCTACATCGTCAAATATGATTATTGAGTCGGGCCGTGCTTCTTCCGGTGGAATCA
This sequence comes from Neodiprion lecontei, assembly GCF_021901455.1. Taxonomy (NCBI): domain Eukaryota; kingdom Metazoa; phylum Arthropoda; class Insecta; order Hymenoptera; family Diprionidae; genus Neodiprion; species Neodiprion lecontei. The sequence goes on along the minus strand of NC_060262.1, from coordinate 9,096,437 downwards.
CTTGCTCACGCTCGGTAAACGCAAAATACTCCGTATTCTCAACATGGTCCAGCAATTGCTTCAACAATTGGTATTTAGGTTGGTTGAGAGATTTCGAGTAGATGTAGATATTTTCAAATCTGAGTCCGTTGGGATGGGTTATAAGTGTGAGCAACGCATTAGTTTTACCTCAATTTGACGGTCCACAGAATATCGCAGGTACACTACTCGGGAGTAATTCACCGTGCCGTTTGTGCCTTTCGACATTTTGCTCCGAAAGTTTGTCAAAATTCATCACGGGAAGCTTGGTAGGTTGTTTCTCAAACCGCATCTCGGACATGACTGATCGGATTTGCTATAAATACCCCGTTTTAAAGCACTTTTCTTCAGTCAACGCACGAACATGAGCGCGTACAGAGGTAAACGAAGCAGCAGCAGGCGGCAACATCGTGGCAAGGGTCTGGTGAATAGAATCATCAACAAACTTCCGATCGAGTTGCATGTTCCCAGTTACCAGTACTGCGGTCCTGGCACCAAGTTGACGAAAAGACTCGCGGGAGGCGATTCCGGTATCAATCCTCTCGATGCAGCGTGTAAGGAACACGATATAGCGTATCCGAAAAATCGTGAGAACCTTGAGGTTAGAAACGAGGCTGATAGGGTGTTGGCTGAGAAAGCTTGGAAACGGGTTCTCGCAAAGGACGCAAATTTGGGTGAGAAGGCAGCCGCTTGGGCAATAGCTAATACAATGAAAGTAAAATCAAAACTCGGAATGGGAATGCGAAAGTCAAAAAATGTGACCTTGAGAAAAATTGTAAATGCTGCAAAACGTTTTATGGTTCCAAGCAACGATGCAAAAGTAGTTATCGAATCTGCGCTGAAGGGAGCTGAGAACGCCGTTAAAAAAGCGGGTGGTAAATGTAAAGTGCGAACACCTCGCGTCCTACCGGTACCTTCGAAAGTCGGTGGTTTTCTACCGCTTCTGATTCCTATTTTTGCCGGTCTCAGCGCTACGGGTGCGTTAGCCGGTGGTGCGGCAGGTATAGCAAAAGCTGTGAACGATGCGAGCGCGGCTAAACGAGAATTGGAGGAAAGCAAACGACACAACAAAACTATGGAAGCTATCGCGTTGGGCAAAGGGCTTCACATGAAACCGTACAAAACAGGTCTTGGTCTCCATCTTTCAAAAAACTAGATGCGATGCTACCACGTCGAGCGTTGACTGATTGGGACTTGTTGAAATATGCAAAAATCTTGAGGGTTCCGCATTTCCGCGGTGTTTTCATGCGAAACGAAATGCCCGGAAACGGTCCACGAAAAAACGAGTCAGCTATAATCAACCTTGACGACAAAGACGGTCCGGGAACACACTGGGTTGCGTACAAGAAACGCGACAATAATATCGATTACTTTGACAGTTTCGGCAACCTTCAACCACCCTCAGACCTCATAAAATACCTCGGCGTTGGTAGCGTCAAATACAATCATGAGAGGTACCAGGATTACGATACATTTGAATGCGGACACTTGTGTCTGAAATTTCTAAGTGGCGAGCTATATAAACATGGTGCGTGATTCGTCAAAGTCAGTCCACCACTCGCAGTCATGGATGATTCGTTAACGTTAACGATTTCGGGAACCTCTTCGATACTCGAGGCACAATATTTCCCACCGATCGAACTTGCTCGTGATAAAAGTTATGCTCTTGGCTTGGTAGAATTGTTAACCTTTGATTCGATTCCCAACGTTGATGTCGGTCACAATAAAATTTACGTAGCTGACAAAGTGATCACCATACCTACCGGCAGCTACGAGATCGAGGACATAGAGAAGTATCTTCAAAACGTGCTAAGAAATACTGATATCAGGCTCGCCATCAAACCCAACAATAATACATTACGCAGCGAAATCACATGCAACCACACGATTAACTTTGAGCCGAATGATTCCATTGCTCAACTTTTGGGATTTACACCACGTGTATTGGAGGTTGATAAAACTCACGAATCAGACGTGCCTGTAACTATACTCAAGGTCAACGCGTTGCGAGTCGAGTGTAGCATTACAACGGGCGCCTACGTCAACGGACACAAAGTACACACTATTCACGAGTTTTTCCCGACCGTCCCACCAGGATATAAGATCGTGGAAGTACCGTCGCACGTCATTTACCTTCCGATCACCGTCAAGACCATAGATCACGTTCAGCTCCGGTTAGTGGATCAAGACGGAGACCTGGTTAATTTTCGTGGAGAAGTTATTACTGTGAGACTACACATCAAATCGCAATAAACGATGGGAATTGTATATAACAGACTGTCAAAGAGTAGGTATATCAGTAAGTCGACATGCCCCGATCAAGTCAGTCGTCGATCGATTCCCGAACCGCTAACACCTCGAAACGTGGAGTTCCTGATAGCTGTGGGTCTGAAACTGACACCTTTTGGAAGAGGAATTTCCGACAAATAAAAATCCGATTTTGCTTTTTTATCATCTGCTACGTGCCATGGAGGAGGAAATCTTGAGCATTCAAACACCAGTCGTCTTTGACGAATCCGTTGCGCATTACGAGATTCACGCTCACAAACCTTACGCCTCGTCAACTTTCAACAACAGCGATGAAATTCGAATCACCGTTCAGCATCAGGACTTATGCATATTACCCAGCAAAAGTTCGGTACATATCCACGGACGACTTCTCAAACCTGATGGTACAGCTACTGTGAACACACAGCTCGTAAACAACGCCATCTGTCATCTGTTTGAAGAAATTCGCTACGAAATTAACGCAGTTGAGGTTGATAGAAGCAAGAACGTTGGCTTGACAAGTCTCATGAAGGGTTACGCTTCCCTGCAGCCTGGTCAGACTTGGCTGATGGAGAACGCTGGATGGCTCGATGTAGAAGAGAAGAAAAAATTAACCGATGCCGATGGTAACTTTGACGTACTGATACCGCTCAGCATGATATTGGGTTTCGCCGAAGACTACCGCAAGATCGTTGTCAACGCTAAACATGAGTTAATTTTGACGAGATCAAAAACTGACGTCAACGCAATCATGCAGACTCAGGAGGAGGAATTCAAAATCACGATCAATGCAGTGGAATGGCTAATACCGTATTTGAAACTCGCGGATCAGAAAAAAGTTGACCTACTAAATTTCATTCAGAGAGATCCGCCTGTTTCGATGAGCTTCCGCAGTTGGGAATTGTACGAATATCCCTTACTTCCCACAACATCGAAACACGTTTGGACTGTGAAAACTTCCACTCAGTTTGAAAAACCTCGGTACGTCATTTTGAGTTTCCAAACAAGTAGAAAGAACAAGACCGGCAAGAACGCAAGTCATTTCGATCATTGCAATATCACGGACGTCAAGCTATTTTTAAACTCTCAATCTTATCCGTACGGTAACCTGAACCTCAACATGAGTCGTAATCTCTACGCGCTCCTGTACGAGATGTACGCAAACTTCCAAGCTACCTACTACGACAAGAACCCCGAGCCGTTGCTGACAAAGAGTGAATTCCTTCGAGACGTCCCCTTATTCGTTATCGACTGTTCGAAACAAAACGAATCTTTAAAGTACGGACCTGTCGACATCCGTCTTGAATTTGAAGCTAAAGCCAACTTTCCCGCTGAAACATCGGCGTACTGCTTGATCGTTCACGATCGTATTGTCGAATACAACCCGCTCAGTGGTGGGGTGAAAAAGTTGGTATAAAAGCTGACCCGTTCCCACCATCTCGCACAGTTCAAAGATGGAGCTCATCGTTGACATACAAGGCTTTCGTAGACCTTTTAACAACACCTTTACATTAAAAGAATTGGCTATAATTTCAATCTACTCGGAAGCATCTCCATCAGTGTTTTTCTTCAAGCCACCTTACAAATGGAATTTACTGGACGTCATATACAAAAGCCAAAATTCTTGGCTAGAACGCGATTTTCACGGCTTACGTTGGAGCTGTGGAACCATACCTTTTGAGGAAGTTGAGCGGACCATTCAAGACAGGCTGTGCAAAGCTCAAACTGTGTACGTAAAAGGAGAAGAAAAACGAGATTGGTTGCTCAAAATCGTTCCGAAAGTTCAAATCATCGATATGTTGGACTTTGACTGCCCGTCGCTTGAAACCCTGCAAAAAACTTCAGCTGTGTCTCTGAGATGCGACCTTTACACAATACCCAACGCAATCTGTGCAGCACGAAACGTTTGCATACTTCAGAATTGGCTACAAAATCATCGTACTGTCCGGATGGCGAGGCTGTACGATTTGTGTTACAGCGCAGAAGCGTCTACAAGAACGGTCCCGCATTCCTGGCGAATATATCACCCTGGTCATGATACTGTTGAATAGAATTATTGTACTATTTTTGTGAAGTAATTGTCAACCGTACTCTAAAAATTGTACTCAATCAATGTATAGTCGAAGCTTCTTCATAGGCGAAGTTGCCTCGTAGTTTTGAATTGAACCCTTTTTATTAGGGTGAAGGATAGATGTTGAGGTTTTTTTGAATAAAAAACTCTCGCGTTTGAGCCATCGAATTATGAATGTTTATTGGCTCTTGTGGGAAAAGCCTTGCGGCATAAAAACCCACGAAGTATGAACGTGTATTTGTAAACGTATAAAAGTATGTATCGATTGTGTATATGAATGTGTATATGCCGATTACAGCCCGTTTGGCTCGTGCCACCGCGATCTCGAGTGCGTTTCGTATTGCGATTTTTATTTTATTCGATTAGATCGAATTTCGTATGATTTGCGTTTGCCTTACTCCGAGGAGGGAACGTGTATGAGAGTATGATTGGTGTTGGTAGTACACCAAGAGCGCTCGGGCTCGTTGTATGATGAAAGGGTGCAAGACCCTTGGTATGCGTGTATGGGCACTCGGTCCCGTGTAGAATGAGAGACACTCGGGCCGTACTCATCTACCTTACTCCGTAGAGCGAACGTATACGAGAGTATATTTGGGCCTCTCGTCTTTTGGTTGTGGTACGAGAGAACGCACGGCGTCACTCACGATCGTCACTAGACGGACGACGTAACTCGACTGTTTTAAAAAATGCGTGATGCGCGCTCGCCTCCTCATCTACGCGAGATTTGGCATCCCTGCGGAGACGAATCGTTCGAGCGCGGCTCGCACGGAGATCGCAATGACACGGGCACAAAACGACGCTCAGGCACTGAACAATAAAACTGTTTTTTAAAGAATGTTCATGAAATAACTTTATACCTTCACCTTAGCTCTTAAGAGAGAATTTTTTTCAATACGAAGCTTATGTAAGATTCGACCTTGCTCTCCATCCTTGACCGAGCTGTATTCAAACCGAGTTATGTTTTGCATTCCCAGGGCGATAGTAAGCCAACACCGCAGATCCTTGGCTCTGAATGTACCGCAGCTATCGGCCGACCTTGCACTCCGGTCTGAACCCGTCCAAATACTCATCGTAGAGTTCACATTACATGACGCAGCTCGAAACCCTCCATCGTTGCTTAGTGGTGTTCGGAGTAGCATTTTCTTAGATTTTGAGACTTAATTCTAGATACAATTACAAGGTACAAAACGTACGTAGGATTAAAGGTATACAAGATGGATAAATGAGAAAATATTCATAATTTCAATCTTTTTTTGTTAATTGAACGTAAGACTTACACAGAACATTGGATATTCGAATGCGATACTCAGATTATACGTATACGAATTCAAGTTGACCGTACGGTCCGCCAAGATAGCGTAGATGCAACCGTATCTCCTTACTGGCTGTCGTCACCTTCTGGAACAAATCTTCATTTTCGTGGAGGGCCTTGGTCAGTCGGTTGGGCAGAAAAATCGTGAAAGAGTCATCCAAGTCCAGAACGATTTTGTCACCAAATTTCGTTTTAACCCGACGAACGCCACTGACTCGGTATTCGAAGTAGACTTCGAGGTCCGAAAGCTTTTTCAACGGCAGAAATGTCTCCAGGCGAGCGACTTCGTTCAATTTTGAAAAGTCCATGATCGTTACGGTCGAGTTGTAGGTGCTCGAAATCTCTTGTGAGTTGATTGAGGTCAGATCTGATTTTCAGCAGATGTTTTACTTCTCCAATATTCTTGAGGAGCAGTTCTAGTCGTTTCTTCAATTCACGTCGTTGTTCCAGAGCACTTCTCATTTGCAAGAAGAACAGCTTCAGACTGGTGATGAAGTTTCCACTTTTCGCTTATATAACGTTCCCCCACCACATAATTTGAAATTTGGTGGAGGGTAAGGAATGTCACGGGGCTGATATCAAATACGTATGTTTTTGTATGCGCGCGCACCTTTTAGCATTCCAACAGCGATGGTAACCCAACACCGCAGATCCATGGCTTTGAATGTACCGCGACTATCGGTCGACCTTGGATATCAAACCGACATCCGAGTAAGTGAAAAACAATTCTCGGAACCATTAATTTTGGAATGTCACGTGGTTGATAACGTGAGAAAGGAATGTGAGGTGGTTGATGTTACACGTCAGCGATATCCGAGTGGATAAAAAACAATTCTTCGAACTATTAATTTTGGAATGTCGCGTGGTTGATAAGGTGGGAAAGGAATGTGAGGTGGTTGATGTTACACATCAGCAGTCCTACCGTGGGAAAGGAATTCGGAGTGGTTCATGTTACACATCAGCAGTCCTATCGTGGGAGAAGAATGCGGGACGGTAAAAAAGTTCTCGCCCCCGCTGCGCCCTCTACCGTTGGCAGGCGAGCAGTACAGACCTTCGGTCGGTAAGATTGTCGGTAAAACAGCACGATTTTGACCCTCGATCGATACAACTGTCGGTGAGGTTGCACGGTTTTGACCTTCGGTACGGCAGACTGTGACGTCATCGCGAAAAAGGGTTTGAGTCTGGGCTGCGCGGAGCGGAAAAGGGTTTGAGTCTGGGGAGAATGTATAGGCGGACTGGTCGGCTTGGTCGGTAAGTGTCGGTAACAGGAATCTGCGTGTAGAACCCCCCTTGCTATACTACTGATAGAAGCTGTGTGGTATCATAATAGAAAATGCTTTAGCAACAGATTTATGGTGCGTAAAGCTTTACTATCTGATCAGTAGTTAAGGTGCCGCTGACCTGGCATGTGCTATATATATTTCGTGACGTCAGAAGCGGGGAAATCGCCCGCACAAATCCTGATAAAATGGTGTTATGAATCTGACTGGAAAAATTTTTAAAAGATAGCTTGAATAAAATTGTACGTCTGTATCTCAGTCACTACTATCGCAGATCACTGATACCGTCTGATGAAAAAAATGATAAACTCAAAAAAATCACGTCGCATCAAACATGGCCGATCGGACTAGCGACTTGTTGAATATTCACCGTTTGTACGATATCAGAATTTTTTTCACTTTTGCCAGGGGGATACCGACGTACAAAAACACACACGTAATCCGGGAAAACCTATAGTACCAGTCAGTTTTCTGTAAATATGACGCGATTTGTGCGGGCGATTTCCAGGTGACGGGAGCCCGTTCTCATGCACGAGCAGTCTGTAATTTAGTTCAACGTTGAACATCCAGAAGCGCTGTAGTCGACCGAAGCGGTGCCAGATGGTAAAACGACATGGTAATACGCACGAGTGCTATGTTTCTGCTAAAGCAACAATCTGCAGTGCCGACGAGAGCATAGGCTTTTGGGTGGATACGAAAAAATGTACAACTCACTCAGAATAACCGCTAGATTTTGAAATTCGTGCATATCATAAGGCATCGTTTGGAGATCGTAACATCAGTTCACAATCGCGGTAACTATTCGTAATCGCACGTAGCCCGACTGTATGTGAACGAGGCATTCCATGCGAAACCGACCAACCCGTGACCCCGACCAACTTCGATTCTGTCGAAAATTTTACACTTTCTTGTACCTGCCAAAAGCAGTCTTTCTGAAATATTTTAGATGTTTGTCTCAACCCATCCAAAGACCTTAAATTTATCAAAATTTCGCACAATTTTTTTTTTAAATGCTCATGGCTTTTCTAAAACCCGATATTAAAATAACATACTGTAACGTTTTAGACGTTACGTTAATAAAATATGGATCCGCGAGTTTACTTATCAAGTCGAAGAAATCAAGAGCGTGAATAACAAGCCAAAATCAAAGGCGAAATTAAAATGTTGTGAAAAGCTTTTAATGCGTAATACGTGTTTCTCGTTTAAAGTCTGAAACAAGACTGTTTTTACAATAATGTCGGTTGGCGCAGCAACCTTATTCTTTTTGAAGACATAAGAGGTTTATAAACGTCTTTTATCTATGCTGACTACTAGATCATTGAAGAGGGGGCAAAACGGGTGATTTCACCCTTTGTAACACTACTCCCCCCCGAGGAAAAGAGTCGTCCCGACTCGGGAAAGATAAAACAATTATAAAAGTAGTCTAGTAGTCAGTGCTCAAAGGTGAGTTGGAGCTGTGGCTCTAAAAATTTAAGAACTCCCTTTTTTACTATCTGGCATTTGCCCACAGTCTCAAGGTAAACCACAGAAAGCCTTGAGCAGATAGTTGAGCGTTAAATAATTCCAAAAATTTATGTGCCATGTTTTATAAAGGTCAGTGTTAATGAGTGTTATGTGGCTTCATGAATTCAAAGTTAACAGCAACGGTCCAGATCGATGCCGGAAAGAAATTCAATCTTCTTCATGAAGGATCCTCCGAAACAGGTTCGGATGAAAACATCGAAGCAGGAACCGAAAATTCCGGGACCAAACAGGATAAAGGCAGATTCCTTTTTGAAAATTCACACAGGAAACAGGGAAATAGATAGGTGACTGATCCTAGTCTTCTTTAGAAACAGCACACCCTAGAGTTTTTGGAAGGACAAATGTGAGTGATGGTATAACTAATCAAATTCACTAAGTGAATTTGGGAAAATGCACAAATAATATAAATTGAATATGTATTCAAAAGAAAAGAAACGATCTTATCTGATTCATTTCTGTGTCCTTCTTCAAAATTATACCACCAGTCATCTTCAGGAATCGGGGAAAGATCGGATGGGAAAAGGCTGTGTCAAGTAACCTAAAAGTACTCACAAAAATTGACACTTAAGCTTAATAAAATGTGAAAATCAAGCAATCGCTCATCGACCTTGAAAAATAATCGTGGCTCTTTTCACATTAATAAACCAAAGCCTATCCGACACAAAACTCGATTCTGAGAAGAAGTTTCTAGAAAGAAACAATCGAAGAAAACAAATTTCAAATTGATGAGCAACCCAGAAATAACAAATCATTATAAGAAAAGTAGTCATTGAAGACATATCACGAACCCTAACTCAAAAGAGCATATTTCCCTAAATGCGGGAGCATTATCGCGTAAATGTCTCCCAAGCAATATCGAAGACCTCTCAGAAAAAGAAATCTGTGATTTCCTTGATTCAAAATGGGAAGAGATGTCATGTGGCAAGTTAGAAGGATTTCAAGAAAAAGGCAGAACGGATTATTCTTGCGAATCTTGCTTCATCCTCCAGTAAGTTCATCATATCGAATAACACAAATAAATTATAAACATAAAAATATATTTTTTTTAAACAGCTCAGAATCCAAATTACTGGACCATATAATTTCCTTTCACCTCACATTCCACGAGGAAAAGGCTAAATGTTGGATCTGTGGCCAAAGTCTATTCATCGCAAAAAGAGAGACGAGTGGGTGCAATGAATGCGAAAAAGTGAAAGAGGAAATTAGAAAAATTAAAAATGTTACTCGTTATTTTCTTTTTTAATTATATTGTTTGTTGAAATTAGAATAAAGTTTCTTATCGAATAAATCCTTTTTTTGAACAAGAAATTTCTCTAGCCTTGTCCGTGTATCATTGCAAAACAAAAACTAGAATAAACTTGGTCGGCTGTGGATTCTTCATTGATAACCAAAACAGGAGCCGATAAAAAAGAAAAGGTTTGTTTTACTAGCCAATCTTCATGAACCTCATGAATAGTTCTGAGTAACTCTAAAGAAATACTCGATTCTTCCTCACGAGAACGGGAACTGACTCGAGCAAAAGAAGTTTCTGGGGAAACTCGCAAATAAACAATCAAATCTACTCTGAGCTCAGACGAGCGAATGAGAAGATCAAAATTTTTTGTCAATGAATGAGATTCGAAGTCGCGAAAATTACCTAACCTTCGACGAGCTTCTACAAAACAATTGCTACTGAATATCGATCTTTCCATCACCTTTACAGGCAATGAAGTCGTCTGCAGATGTCTATCTAACATAACCATTTGAGCGAAATGCTGAAAATAATAGCAATAACGATCTGGGTTCTGATACATCAAATCTAAAAGATTAATTCCAGCTACATTTGGATATTCTTCAAGAGGTTCTAAAAGTGTACAGACCTGGCGATCTGCTAAAAACCTCTTGGTGAAAGTTGTTTTTCCGCATCCGATATTTCCTTCTATATTAATCGTAAGCGGTCGAGTTTTACTCAAATGAATTCCGAAAGGTAAATTCTTCTCCCAATCGATGACCGACTGTAAAGAAAGCCAAATCGATCACAGTCGTCAAGGGTGTTCGTTTGAAGGTCTAACCTCGAAGGATGTCCCTGGTCTTGGAGAAATTGTTCCAGGTTGATCCTCTTCAAAAGGAGCAAGACGATCCAAGTGAACCACTTTCTGACGCGAATGAGGAGATCTTCGGATTCTATAAACAACATCATTTATCCGGTTAACCACTAAGTAAGGGCCTTCCCAATTTCTTTGTAGTTTTGGACATCGTCCTTTCTGTCTTCGAGGTTGAAAGAGCCAAACAGAATCTCCAGGATTAAATTTTAAATCTCTGGCTCGAATATCATAACGAGTTTTTAATTTATCTGAAGCCATAGAAATTCTATTCCTAGCAAAGTGATGAATTTCTTCTAAACGTTGTTGTAATAAAAAGGCATAATCTGTTTGATGCTGTCTTTGCACAGGAACAGGGCCTTTCTCTAAATCTGACGGAAGTCGAAGATTTCTTCCAGTAAGCATGAGGGCTGGCGTCTGCTTCGTCGTCTCATGAATCGCAGATCTGTAAGATAAGAGGAAGAAAGGGATCCAGGAGTCCCAGTCTCTCTGATTCTGTTCTACGAAGGACGACAAATATTGTAGCAAAGTCCGATTCAGACGCTCTATCATGCCGTCAGATTGCGGATGCAAAGGAGTCGTACGAGTTTTTCTAACCCCTAAAATCTGAGTAACCTCTTTCATTAAGGTTGACTCAAAATTTCGGCCTTGATCAGTATGAAGTTCTAGAGGAACTCCGTGCCTACAAATAAACTCTTTAACGAATGCCTGTGCTACAGTGGAGGCTTCTTGATCAGCGAGAGGAACCACTTCAGGCCACTTAGTAAAATAATCAGCAATAACCACAGCATATTTATTTCCAGAATGGGTTATCGGAAGAGGTCCGAGAATGTCCATCGCTATTCTTTCAAATGGAGCTCCCACGTTGTAAATTCGAAGAGAGCTTTGTCCCTTCGCTCGAGGTCCTTTCTTTGCCGTGCAGATTTGACATCTTCGACACCAATCTTCAACGTCCATCCGGCAACGGGGCCAAAAGTAGAAGTTGCGAATTCTGCCCAGAGTTTTATTTGACGCGAATTGTCCGCCTGCAGGAGAATCATGATAAAGAGCAAGAATCTCTGGAACTCGTGACCTGGGAACCAAAAGTTGCCACCTGATTTCTTTCAAGTCTGCAGATTCCCATTTCCGGTATAAAATTCCATCAATTAAAAGGATAGAGTCCCATTGAGCCCAATAAATTTTCAAATCTGACTCGGCTAAGGATATATCCTGCCAGTCTGGGCGAGTTTCTGCTTCTTTCCAAGACTTCACTTGATTCAAAGTGTCGTCCTCTTGTTGCGATTTTCTCCATTCCTCCTGATTATTCTCGAAAGAAATCTTCCGTATTATAGGAGAGGGGTCACGATTTTTCTCTAATCGTGCACACTGTTTACATTCTGGCATTTCCTCGCAGGGTCTTCGAGAGAGAGCATCGGCGTTTCCATGATGAATTCCTGCTCGATGACGAATATCAAAATCGTACTGACCGAGCCTTTCTAACCATCTAGCTACCTGACCTTCGGGAGATTTAAACGAAAGTAGCCACCTGAGAGAAGCATGATCTGTACGTATCAAAAATCTCCTGCCGTACAAATAATGGTGAAAATGTACTACGGTCTTAACAACAGCTAAAAGCTCTCTACGAGTGACACAATAATTCCTCTCGGTTTTACTCAAAACTCTGCTGAAATAGCTTATCACTCTCTCTTGACCTCCCTGAATTTGTGACAGAACCCCGCATATTCCTGAAAGAGATGCATCCGTATCTAAAATAAAAGGAATTTCGACCTCTGGATAAGCTAAAATCGGCGAAGAAATAAGATTTTCTTTTAATTTATTGAAAGCCTCTTCGCATTCCGGGGTCCAGTCAAAAGGAATCTTGATTCCGGTCAAATGATGGAGAGGTTTAGCTATACTAGCGAAACCTTTTACAAATCTTCTGTAATACGTACAAAGGCCTAAAAAGCTTTGAATTTGTTCTCTATTCTTAGGTGTCGGCCAAGAAGAAACCTTCTCTATTTTAGATGGGTCGGTCTTCACACCTTGTGCTGAAACGATCTGTCCGAGGAAGCCTACTTCTTTCTGGAACAGATGGCATTTTTTCGGGCTCATTTTCAGACCTGCTTGCTTCAGCCTAACGAAAACTTGTCTGAGATTTTGAACTTCTTCTTCAAAGTTCTTACCAAAAACGATTATATCGTCTAAATAAACGAGGCATATTTTGCCAGTGAGCCCATGGAGAACAGCCTCCATCATTCGTTCAAAGGTAGCCGGGGCATTACTCAAACCAAACGGCATAACCTTGAACTGCCATAATCCTCCCAAGCCCGTAACAAAAGCTGTTTTTTCTTTATCTAGAGGATTCATTTCGACCTGCCAGTATCCGCTCTGAAGATCTATGGTGCTGAACCAAGTTGCACCAGCTATCAGGTCGAGTGTCTCATCGATTCTGGGTAAAGGGTAAGAATCTTTCTTCGTTATATCGTTCAGCTTCCTGTAATCGATACAAAATCGTTTGGATCCGTCCTTTTTGTTGATAAGGACGATTGGTGAAGCCCAGGGACTAGACGATGGTTCAATCACATCGTTCTTTAGCATGTCTTCCACAAGCTTCTTCACCTCTTCTCGGGCGTTGAGAGCTAGTCTTCGAGGAGCTTGTTGATGTGAAACATCTATAGCCGCACGTAAAACAGATTTCTGGCGTGGCGACGCAAGCCGTGGCGACGCGTCGCCACGCTATATGATGGTAGTACGGTGTGGCGACGCGTCGCCGTGCGCAATCGACTGTGCATTGTATACTCCCGGAGTGTATACAGTGTTTTGTTTTTGTTTACTACAGTACACATAACCTGTGTTTTACTTGAAAACAAATTATTCTGATAATAAAATGTCTGACAGTAATAATTTAGAGAGTGAAAGTGATCAGCCTCCTGCAAAAAAAGCAAAATCACCCGATGACACACTATCAAGTCATAAGTAAGTTAATTATATTTTTATAATTAAAGTGTGCATTTATCTGTGCATTGAGCACGCGTATATTTGGTGTGTTTTTTTTTTTTTAATTGATTATTAATTTTAATTAATTTTAATTTTTTTAAATTGATTATTAATTATAATTAATTTTAATTTTACAAAATAATGTCGATGTTTCACATCTGCCAGGCGTCCCGTGACGGCTCATTTTTTTTTATTGGTGAACTCCCTCCGACGTCGATCTTGTGCTTGACAGAAGTACATCGGCCCTTATCACCACTATCTTTGGCGAAAGAATCTATAAATTCTAGTAAAAGAGATTTAAACGATTCTACCTGAGCTGAATTTAACGAAATCGAAGATTTCTCAACAAGGCTCTGTAAATGTGAAGGGAAATGTTGTTGCAAATCTTCCTCCGAAAGTTCCATTTCTCGAATTCTAGGAGGAGTCCAATAAATTCCATTTCTATTTGTACAAAGAGTTATTTCGCGATTGTTTGAAGCTAGTGAATTTCTCTTAGTCGAGATAATACAGTTATGAGCTGTAAGAAAGTCTATTCCCAAAATACCTTCATCCTCTATATCTGCTATAAAAACCTTATGTGGAGAGTCGATACACCCAAAAAGGTTAATTTGGACAGTAACCTGTCTCAAAACCGGGGTCGTCTCTCCAGTGGCTGTTCGCAGAGAAAAAGAGGGAACAATCTGGTCATCGGATTTAAAGAGATCCGATCGAACTACGGTTACTTTCGCGCCCGTGTCTATTACCCACAGACAATCGACGCCATTTACAGTACCGCGCGCGTAAAGACCAGACTATCGTAGACTTCTAATTAAAAACTGTTCTCTAAGAGGGCTTTCACTTTTAACAATCTGCGATGATTTTCGCCCTGACAAATCATCTGAAATTAGTTTTTTGGGTAAGTTCCTGTTGAAGAACTCGATTGAGGATTTGCTTCCCCTATTTCTATGTTTTTTTTACGCCAGTTATAAGAGTTTAAATTCGAGCCTTGCATCGGTTTTCCACTAATTTTTTTAATTAGGAAACAATGATTGGCGTCGTGGCCTGTTTTTTTACAAAATATACAAGTCAAGCCGGTTTGATTCGTCATGACCGCGTTCTTATTTATACGCTTGTTTTGCTGGTTTTAAAAAGAACCTCGATTTCTTTGTTTAAAATTACTATTATTATTTTTATTTTTATAATTTTGAGGTTTTGACTCCTCCGAGTGTTCAAAACTTCGCCTTTTTGAGGCGTTTTCAGACACCTCAATCCGACGAAGCTTGTTCAGCTCAAAATATTGCTTTCTCATTGCCTCCACCTCGAGGGCTTTGGCCGTTGCCTCCCGCAGAGAAGTGAGGCCCGATGTTCCAACGGCCATTTTAATTTCTGGTTCACTAATTGCATTTAAAAAGGCTTGAGTCGCTAATAAATTACGAGACGGCTCGTGATCTGGCAATGCTACACGTGAAAGCCGTTCTATATCCTGGCTAAGAGATGCGAGGTCTTCGTCTCGTCCTTGTCTCCTAGTCTGTAATTGAGCCGTGTACAGTTTCGTCAAGTGGTCATTTCCGTATCTTAACTTTAGTGCAGAACTAAGTTTTTCGTAATCGGAAATTTCTTCTTCAGACAATGCCGTTAAAACATTCAGAGCCGGCGTCCGAAGACAAGAAGCAAGGCTGTGGGCCCTCATGGCGGAGTCCCACTGATTATGTTTAGCAATTGTATTAAATTGACGTTCATACTCCGCCCATGGAATCTTTTCATCAAAAATTGGCGGTTTCAAAGGAGAAAAGGATTTCTCATTAATCTGAGAAGTAACCCCAGGAAGTCTTGAATTATTTAATTGACTCAAATTGGAGTATTGAGGCTGAACCTGAGACAGAGGCTCGGAAAAATCAACCTCATTGTTTACTCTATTTCTACAAACTGGGGATTCAACTACTCCCCTAGTAAAAGGCACAGACCTTGAATCTCGAACATCCTGGATTCGCCCTGGATGTCGGATCTCTTGAACAACGGGAACAGGAACAGGCGAGGGAACAGGAGAGGGAACAGGAGTAGCGACTCTAGAACCCTGTGGTGTAACAGCCGATCCTCCAGTACCACTCATTTGATGAACGGATTGAAGGGCTGCCACAGTCGTCCGAAGAAGATCCTGAAGATTAGTTTCTGAACGCTCTCGAGCCTCCCCAGTCGTCCGAAGAAGGTCCTGAAGATTAGCTTCTGAACGCTCTCGAGCCTCCTCTTCTCGCCTCCGTTGTTCCTGTTGCTCTTCAAGCAGCTGGATTAGTTGTTGCTGTTGTTGAGCAGCAACTTCTTGTTGCTGTCTTGCCGCTTCTTGTTGTTGTGTTAAGATCTTTAATAGATCAAGTTGAGAGACCGTCGAAGGAGTTAAAAGAAGGTCCACAGAAGGTGTTGAAATTTCTTCTGGAACCCTCGGATTTTCTATGAGAGAAGATTCTTCTCCACTTTCTCTTCGACGTGAGCGCGTCATACGACTACTACTCATTGTTTATTACACGCACTGAATCGACTTTATTAACAAGAACTCAAGATCCCGCTTCTGACACCAATGTAACGTTTTAGACGTTACGTTAATAAAATATGGATCCGCGAGTTTACTTATCAAGTCGAAGAAATCAAGAGCGTGAATAACAAGCCAAAATCAAAGGCGAAATTAAAATGTTGTGAAAAGTTTTTAATGCGTAATACGTGTTTCTCGTTTAAAGTCTGAAACAAGACTGTTTTTACAATAATGTCGGTTGGCGCAGCAACCTTATTCTTTTTAAAGACATAAGAGGTTTATAAACGTCTTTTATCTATGCTGACTACTAGATCATTAAAGAGGGGGCAAAACGGGTGATTTCACCCTTTGTAACAATACTGTTTCTTTTCTCGTTTTGAGTCGTAATTCCGCAAAAAAAATTATTCTTTTTCATTTTATTGAAGGGTTTTGGGGCATTCTACATCAAGTACGCACCACTTAAATCTGCCTTTTCTCATCGATTTGATAGACAATCATTACCAAAAACGAAAATACCTATCCCTTAATTCCTGTTCGTCAAAAAGGCAGATATAAATGGCGAATAATTGACATAGAATGCCCCATATACGCTCCGGATATCTTCATCTTATAATAGCATCGATGTCCGTAAAATTGTCATACTTACAGATTATTGACCAAAAGATTAGATGCGGCAGTAAAATTAGTACCGAAATTGCAGAAAACACGCAAGTATAGGCGTGAGGGTTGTAACGAGGCATTTTTACTGCGCGTTCCACACGGCTCCCCGAACTCTAGACGGACCATAAACTTAGAGAGCACGCGGAGCAGACCGCGGCTCATTTCGAAAAAGAGCGCCAGGACAACAGTCACGCATCCGAGACTCTAAGAGGGGACATCGTGGACGCCGAATTATTGTGCATGTGGTAAGTTCTCTGTCATCTTCTCCGAGTGTCCGAGGAGCGGAAAAATCCACGTCACGAATTGGCGCCCAATGTGGGGCCTTCGCGAAATTTCCGCTGTAAATTTCCAAGAAAGATAGTAGCATTGCGCGTTTCGGAAATTTCGACTTAGCAACGGCTAGCGCTCGCGGAACCAAACAACAGCGTTCGGAGAATACGGGAGAGAGAGGTCGTGAGACACTTTGGTCAAGCGTGTTGACGTTTGGAGCACAGCGAGACAGGTGTGAATACGTAGCGAGGAAATAAAATTGTATACAAAGGGTGGCGAATAACGTCGAAAATTTGCGATTTACGACTCAAGCTACGAGTTGACGAATATACCGGGTGACGAAAAAGTACACCACGTATATCCGTACCTCCCCTCTCTAATAATGGGAATAAAATCGCCTGCCTTTATCGCCTATCTCTTGCTTGTGTCATTTTTGTTTTCTTTCGTTATTATTTTTGATTTCGAATTTCTTTTTGTTTTTCTTTGTCTTCTGCGGTTTCGAAATTATTTTTTGTTGCTGGCGCGACGATATATATTTTTTTTTTCTCTTTCTTCTTTCTTTTCTTCTTGTTTTCTTTTCTTTTTTTTTTTTCTCTTCCTTTCAGCTCGTCTTTTGTTTTTTGTTTGTTGTTTTTTTTCTGTGGTTTTGTTTCATTTTGTGTACAATATTTCTTTTGCAGGCGCTTTTATTTCGCAAATAATGATATCACTAATATATTAGCGGTGATTTCACTAATACGAGGAAACATCTCTCTCACATTCTGCTGTGGCTTGGGGAGAATAGCGAATTAATTT
This sequence comes from Neodiprion lecontei, assembly GCF_021901455.1. Lineage (NCBI taxonomy): Eukaryota > Metazoa > Arthropoda > Insecta > Hymenoptera > Diprionidae > Neodiprion > Neodiprion lecontei. The sequence continues at coordinate 9,078,679 of NC_060262.1, read as the reverse complement.
GACAAGTTTCGCGGAAGGGTCCATATTGGATACCCTTGCTTGCGCTCAGACTCTACCTACGGCTTTTGTCTTTCGATCCGAATAGTTTGATTTTGCGTGCTTTTACTTTCATCACTGTTCTTTTTTTTGCGTGCTTTCACCTTCATCACTGCTCTTCGTTTTTGCGGGTAAAGTCAACATGGCGGAGGTAACCGTTGGCGCGTGGTTGTACGACATGACAAGCGATGAGCTCGAGTTAGCATTAGCAACCGCGAGGGTGAATTTCACCGGTAACTTGCTGGTGCGTCGCGACCGTTACGTGCGACACCTCTTGCGTGCCCGCGGGGATCTGACGGTCACTTGGGAACCCGAGGACGAGGATGTCTTCGCGGGGTTGGCCGAATTAGCGACCGTTGCAGAACCGGTGCGTGAACAGCCCCGAAGGGCTAGCGATTCGCGACTCTTAGAACCCGTGAATATTACCATCGCGACCCGGCTTACCACGGTAGCGACGACGAGTACGGTGGTGAGCGTAGCCGTCGCCTCGGCGGCTATCACCACCTCGGCGGTGTATGGTAGCGCCTCGCGGCCGACCGCGTATCAAGTTCCGACGCGGATACCATCCCACTCGATGCCGTTTTCGATGGCGAGCGGTACCCAGGAGCACTGGGGAGAGGCCTCCCCAATCCAAGGGCAGCGACAGGGGCACGAACAGCCCATGGATTCCACCCGACTGGTAGCCGCGATGTCAGCTCCGCGGGTCGAGTTCCGGTCGTTACCGGCCGACCCCGCCACAATTCCCCGCGACGTGGCGACCACTGCCCTGCCGGCTTGGGCCCGGGATCCAATTATGGAATCGCGTACCCGGGAAATAATTCGTGACATCCCGAGGGCTTTGCGAGGTTGGAACCTCAAGTTTTCGGGGATTGGCAAGCCGAGTGTCGAGGATTTCCTTACGCGATTGGAGGAATGGCGAAGTCTGTCGGATTTGAGCGAAAACGAAGTGTTGTGTTCGCTCGCGATGATCTTCTCGGGCGTAGCCTTGGAATGGTTGCGTTGTGAGAGAGATAGCTGGGTCACATACGACGAGTTTCGCGCGGCGTTGTGTTTGTGGTTCGGGGACGGGACAGTAGGAAGCCGCGTGGAGGATCAAGCTAGGTCGCAAACTCAGGGACCGGTCGAGTCGGTGACGGAATATTTATCCTGCGTTCGGGGATTGTTGAGGCGGATGCCGCGTCCGTATACGATGGAGCAGCAACTGGATTCGGCCTTTAAGAACTTGAAGCCCGAAGTTCGCGAAGTCCTCCGTAGAAGGGCAATTCGAACGTGGAGCGAATTGATTTATCTTGCCACGGAGCGGGAAAGAAATCTCGCGCTGTCGCGCGAATACCGCCCCCACCCACGCCGAAGGAATCATTTATTAGCGAGTAAGCGTGTCGGACCAAGACCGCGGCGACTCGGGGCGAGACTGGGTTAGCCGCGATCGCGGAGCCGAGGGTCGAGTCAACCGTAGCGCAGACGATAGAGAAGCTGCTAGCGGCCCAGGTGAAGGGGCTCGAGGATAAATTGTTGACGGCAGTGGCGATAGCGACCCAAAAGAACAGATCGAGCGGCGCACCGCCAAGTGGCGGAAACCCGGCTTCGACGAGGCCGACCTCACCGAGGTGTATTCGACCAATTGTCTGCGGTGCTCGGGAAACCCGGACGGGCAGCCTCGTTAAGTGTCGACGCGGCGCCCCGAGTGGATGGCACCACGACATTGCGTGGCGTAGGGAGGGACATCGCGACGTGCTTTCCGATGCAGACCATGGAGTTCGGCCAACGCTGGTTTTTGCGGGTGTGTATCGGGGGCACATGGGCCAGGGCGTTGTTAGACACCGGCTCGTCGCGAACATTCCTCGGTACGGCCGGACACCAAATCGCGTTAGAGTACGGACGACCAGTAAAGTCACCCGGCTGTTCGAGTGTCGTATTGGCGAATGGATCGGTAGAAGCAATAACCGGAGAGGTAGAGCTTCCGATAACGTTGCTGGGTGTCGCGCATGAGTTTTCGTAGCGAATTATCCCCACCTTAGTTGGAGATTGCGTCCTCGGCATGGATTTTGTAAGAAAATTCGGCTTTTCGGTCGACGGTGCGCGCGAATCATGGAGGATTGCGAATGTTCCGGAACATGAAGGAAAATTTGAGGAGGGTCGGCCGATCCAAGTTACGGATGTGTCAGGTTGTAGCGGGATCGTAGAGCTAGCGGATAGCGAGAATCAAGAACTACAAGCATTCTTAGCGAAGGAATTACCGAAAGTCTCGAGAGACTTGGGCCTCACCCATCTCGCGAAGCACGAAATAGACGTTTAGGGAAGCGCACCGATCAAGCAACGGTACTATCTCGTATCTCCGGAAGTGCAGGAGGCGATTAACGAGGAGGTAGATCGCATGCTCGCGGATGGAGTAATCGAACCTTCCCAAAGCTCGTGGTCGACGCCAATCGTGATGGTCAAGAAGCCAAACGGGAAATATCGGTTCTGCTTGGACTTCAGGAAAGTGAATAGCGTATCGAAGAAGGATGCGTACCCGATACCGTTTATGAACGGCATATTGGATAAATTGCGGTCGGCCAAATACATCTCGACTATAGACTTGAGTCAAGCTAACCACCAGATTCCCCTGACACGCGAGAGTCACGAAATAACGGCGTTCACGGTATCAGGTCGCGGATTATTCCAGTTCGTGCGCATGCGATACGGGCTTATCGGAGCCCCAGCCACCTTCCAACGGCTAATTGACAAATTAATTACTCCCGAGATGGAGCCGCATGCCTTCGCGTATCTCAACGATATTATTTCAGTGACCACCGATTTTCGTTCGCGCTTAAAATGGCTATCTCGCGTTATCGAACAAATAGTGTTGGCTGGGCTTACCATCAACCTGGAAAAGTGCGAGTTCTGTCGTAGCGAAGTTCGGTATCTAGGGTTCAAGGTGAACCAGGACGGCCTACAGGTCGATACCGACAAGGTGGAACCGATTCTAGAATATCCCGCGCCGAAAAACCTGCGGCAATTGAGGCGATTTTTGGGTATGGCTTCGTGGTATCGGAAATTCATTCTCGAGTTCGCGAGTGTGGCGGAGCCCCTTACCCAGTTGTTGCAGAAAAATAAGAAATGGGGCTGGGATAGCGAGCAGGAAACGGCGTTCAAACGCATAAAAGCCGCGTTGACGTCGGCTCCGGTTCTAACGTGTCCCGACTTCGAGCATGAGTTCATCGTGCAGACCGACGCGAGTAGCTTTGGTATTGGCGCCGTTTTGACACAGACTATTAGCGGAATTGAGCGTGTGATCGCGTACGCGAGCCGGACCATGTCGGACGCCGAACGTAAGTATTCCACAACCGAACAGGAATGCCTCGCGGTGATTTGGGCCGTCAAGAAGTTTAGAGCGTACCTGGAAGGATATCACTTCACGGTGATAACCGACCACGCGAGCCTAAAATGGTTGCGGGAATTGCGGAATCCGACGGGTCGGTTAGCTAGGTGGGCGCTCGATTTGCTCGAGTACGATTGCGGCATTAAACATCGAAAGGGAGCAATGCACCATGTGCCGGATGCATTATCGCGGATGTACGAAGGCGAAGACGAGGGGACGGAAACGCTGGCCGGCCTCGACGTCGCTGGGAACGACAGACCAGGAGCGGAGCGTAAGGCCGCCTGGGAAGTCGTCATCGATCCCTGGTACCAACACCGCATCCAGGACGTCCTGGACTATCCGCACAAGTTCCGGACTTGGTCGGTAGTCGAGGGGCGGCTATATCATCTGCGGGCGGACCCCCTAGTCGAACCCATTCTAGCGGACTTGGCGCCGTGGAAATTAGTGCTTCCGAGGGAGTAGCGGTCGCGTATTTTCACCGAAATCCACGAGGACCCCCAGGCAGGGCATTTAGGCGTCTAAAAAACCTACGCGCGAGCGAAAGCCGACTACTACTGGCCCGAAATGTATCGCGATATCGTTTTGATGGTCCGGGCTTGCGAGCGCTGCCAAGAGTGCAAGGTGCAACAAGCGCCACCGGCGGGCCTTATGGGTCGACGGGTCGTCGACACGCCCTGGACCGTAGTTGCGGCAGACGTCATGGGTCCATTTCCCAGAAGTCGGGCCGGTTTCGAATACCTTTTAGTTTTCGAGGATCTGTTTACCCGATGGGTGGAAGTAGCGCCCTTGCGAAAATCAAACGCGAAGAACATCCTCGTCGCGCTAGAAGATCTCGTGCTGTACCGATGGGGTACCCTGGAGGTGTTCCTGACGGATAACGGCACGGAATTCGCGAATAAAGCCGTCGACGAGCTATGCGCTGCGTACAATATTACCCACGCAAAGGTACTGCCGTATCACGCGCTAGCTTACCCCGTGGAAAGGGTGAATCGCGTATTAAAGACCATGATCGTGGCCTACATCGAGGCAGATCACCGGGACTGGGATGTGCACCTTCACGAATTTCGATTTGCGTATAATACCGCTGTGCATAGCTCACTAAGAGTCAGTCCCGCGTTTTTAAACTTAGGTCGCGATCCCAAACCACGGCTGCATTTGCGTCGGCTAGTGGAAGGTCCCGCGGAAATCCCCGTTCCCCGTCCCGAGGTCTGGGAAGACCGAATGGCGAAGTTATGTGAATTGCGTGACTTAGTGACGAAACATCTCGAGGAGGCCCACGAGCGACAGGCGCACTACTGTAACCGAGGGCACCGGGATGTCCGTTTCGAGGTAGGGGATTGGGTTTGGAAGCGAAACCAAGTCCTGTCGTCAGCGGCCCAACAGGTCGCCGCAAAATTGGCGCCAAAATTCACCGGTCCGTTTCGTGTCGTCAATGTAATCTCGCCCGCCGTGTATGAGTTGGAAGATAGCGAGGGAAAGTGTTTCGGAAAACATCACATAAAGGATCTGAAGCCGTACGTAGAGTCTGGGGAGGTTAGGGAATGAGATGGGAGGCGTGTTACTCGGAGGTGGGAAGTGCGGTATACTTTACCTCCACTATTACTTTCCCAACAGTGGACCACACCGCCGCGGAGGACCCGGAGGTACTCCGGGCATTTCGCGACGCAGCGCGACTCGCGTTGCTGCCCGGGCCGGGGGCCGTCACTCCCCCCATTCCGCCCGCCAGGGGACCGTGGCCCCAGGGAGCCCCGCAGGAGACCTGGAGGAGGTGGCTGCCGCCCGGCGGTTGTTATAACTGCTGGGAGAGGGGGCATGGATACCCCCGATGCTACGCACCGATGGGCTTCTTTTGCCGCCAATAAGGGTGGCCGGGAAAGACCAAATTCACTTGCCCCGAGTGCTGGAGGCGGCCCAGCGGGCCATGGGTGAATAACACCCCGGCCGCTCTAGCCGCGTACGAGAGGGGCGAGCCGCGACCGCGGCTGGTACAGGAGCCGGTCCCCCGCGTAAGGGACCTGCCCCCGCGAGCCCGCGCAGCGTTGGGGCCGACGTTAACCGATGAAAGACTGAGGTCCCACTGGCCGGAGATACAACCGCTAGTGGTCACGCTGGAGAACCGCGGACGAGGACGCGGAGTACCGCGCGTCGAGAGGGCGACCCCGCGAGCCCGCCGCCTCGACTAATTACCGGCCCGCCGATGGGCCTAGTTTTTTTTTCCCTCCTCGTTTGTTTTTTTTTGTTGTTTTGGTTTCCTCCTTTTTTTTTTTCCTTCTCTTTTGGTTTTCGGTGGTTGTATTTGTGGAAGGGGTGTAAATAGTAAATAATAATAAATAAATAAGGACAGACTATATTGCATTGTTTTTTCTTTTGGGGGTTGGGGTTGTGAATGCCGTCGATGGAGAGGGAGCACCCTGACCCACTGACGTCAGGGGCCCTAGGTTCCGGTCACTCGAGGAATTCAGTTCGCGGGAATTGGCGCTGGCGCCCTGTCACCCCGCGATCCGTCTAGGGGGGGGGGGGGGGGGGGGTTGTAACGTGGCAGTTTTACTGCGCGTTCCACACGGCTCCCCGAACTCTGGACGGACCACAGACTTAGGGAGCACGCGGAGTAGACCGCGGCTCATTTCGAAAAAGAGCGCCAGGACAACAGTCACGCATCCGAGACTCTAATTGGGGACCATCGCCGGTTTAGCGAATAAGACTTTTCAGGATTTTTGTTTATTTTTTTTTGGGTGGCGAGTAAATGCGGCTTCGGACAGGGGATCGGCAGCAAATCCGAACGACGTTACTGGATGGCAATCGCGGCGGATCGCGACGAAAGGAGGGCCTCGCACGAGGCTACGGAGAGAGCGTCAACGGAGAGCTCTGCCGCGAGGGAATCCAAGGCGGACGAGATTCCCGTTGGTGGCCGGCGAGCCGTAGCCCCCTCCGTCGCCCAACTGACGACAGGTACCCTCGCGAAGTCATCACCACGCCACTGCCAAGCTACGGGGTACACGAGACTGGTCAGCCAATCAACACCCCGCGACAGAGGAATTCAACGATAGCGATACGCTAGATTGTAAGAATTGCGTAACGAGAACCCCAATGCGATCGGGAAAATTTTGACTATGGATGGCGCCTATGTTTGGGGCATGTTTGAATTGCGGCTCCGATTTGCAGGACTCGTCACTTGAGTCCTGGCGACAGTTCGCGACGGTTTCGTAGCGTGAAAATTGAAAAAAAAATACTGTGTGTGAAATGGCAGAGACGGGAGTAGGAGAATTCCTCGTGTGGCTGCGGAGCGGTAATCGCTTATAATTCTTTGCGGGCATATTTCGAGCGCAAGTTAAATTGGCACCCGGATAAACGGTCGGCCCAAGTAATCTTAGAGTTAGAGTAGCGCTCGAAATCTGTTTGCCGATCTCCTTGAGGATGACCGTAGCCTGAGTTTTCGCGATAACGTGTAGAGTCAAGGGGATCCCTGTAAAGTCTCGCGTCGAGTCACGGTTTCGAGTGGGGAACAATTTCGGAGTGAAATCGAGTGCGGCCAAATTCCGCTGCACAGGGTCTCGTCGAGTCCGCGTACGTAAAAAGGGTGGTGAACTGTGGGGAAATAGGGACTACGGCTGGAGCTCGGATGCGTCACAATACGCTATACACTCGCGCGATTAGAAAAGCTTCCTAGAGTGATTAATTTGGTCGCGATTAGCGCGTCGAGTCACGTTTTTTTGATTTAGTTTATGAATTATTATGCATCAGCAAGGTGGCGACTAGCGCCCGTAGAAATAAGATATCAGCTAGATTTAATCACAATTGCGATTAGCGCGTCGAGTATGATCTAGATTACGTTTTTGTTTAGCGGTTTATAATTAAGTGACGAGTAGCGTCGTAGTTGAGGCCGATCGCGGGCAGCGCATCGAGTCCGATTTTGTTTTTGGTTTTTGCGAGTTAGGGTATTATTAAGACGGCGACTAGCGCACGAAGGCCGTAGAGGTCTCCTAGATTTATTCATTTTTTTTATTGCTTGGTTTGTTTCTCTCTTTCTTATTTCTTTTGGATTAAATTTAAACCTTTGTATTTGGAATCGCGAAGGACGACTAGCGCAGTCGTATGATTAATTTTATTTTTATTTTTTTTGTAATATCGCTGACGAGAAATATATTATTGGAATTTTATAGTGATTTAGCCAAACCACGCGTTGGCTTACTTGTGTTACATCTCTCTCTACCCAAAAATTACCCGTCCCCTTTCCGCGGTACTGAGCTATCGAGTATATGGTCGCGGTATTTCGCATTACCGATTTCGAGGCGTGTTAATCACGCCAGGCGCCCAACACATTTGCGATATTGTTTTAGGTCCAGGGTACATCGTGGACGCCGATTTATTGTGTACGAGGTAAGTTCTCGGTCATTTTCTCCGAGTGATCGAGGTGCAGAAAAATCCACGTCACAGTACACACAGCTTCATTATAACTTGGTGAGGAATTTAATTGGGGTGTAAATTATGATTTTATCTGTCCACCCGGGAAAGGCAGGGAGCTTTTGGGAACTGCGGTCTACGTAATATTCCGTGGGAGCTTGCAGGCGGGCTTCGCCTTTCCTTCTTTTTTCACTTTTTGCGCCGTCGCGGCGTCGTCACGATTAATACAATAAACTTTTCCACAAGCTAAGTGAAATCATTTTTTTGCGTGCCCGAACTCTTATCACCGCAGTGCCCCGGGTTGACCGGCCGAAGTTATTTTATCCAAGTGAATTCAACGCCTCGAAGTTGCGTGGCGTTGTTCCAAGATGTGAAATTATGCATTCTTGCCATGCAACATTATCGAGAATCGTGAGTGATCGACGCGTTTGGCGTACGAAGTATACCTACGCCGGTCTTTTCGAAATTTTCTTCGCAAAGGATACGCCGTTTGCAAACATAACCGACGCCTCAACGGCACGGTAAAACCCACCAAACGCCGATTTTCCTTGATGTGAGATACGAGTTGACTTTACGATAAGGGATATCGCCTCCCCGTTATGAAAGCAACGTATTTCGCATACAGAGCGAGGTATTTTCCGGAACTATGTCTGAGCATGGTGTACATTGTATAATATGTATATATATTAGGCTGATTCAAAAAAAATGGCTAATTTTTTTTTTTCGAAATCCCCACATAAAAACTTCCGAGAAGGTGTGAAAAGACGCCTGTAAAAAGCAGAGCTCTTAATATTATTATTTAGAGGTCGCGCATCGGGAATTTCTATTTCCCATTTAAATAACACAGGAAGAAATTTTTTTAAATTTTGCAATTTCGTATTTTTGCAACGGCTCATTGAATCAGCGGACCAAAGCATATTCTTGTAGGAAATTTGACGCTCTACAAAAAAGGTCCTTACAAAGTTTTCGATAGACACACTCCTTCAAAAGTTATTCGAGGTCAAAGTTGAACTTACAAAAAAATTCAATGTTTTTTTTTTTTTCGATGATACTATGAATCTTTTCTCAATATTTTGCTAGTAATAATATTTCCTGATGTATTTTTGCTATTCGGAGATTTTTTTAACTTTACTTATAAGTAGATTCGTCTTTCGGCACAAAACCTTTGGTTTAGGCGCTTTTTTCAAACGAATGAACTGAAGTTGCTTTATTAAAAAAAAATTACTTACAGTAGCTCATTCAGAAATGGAGTTCACTTGTTTACCGACATAACCTAAAAGACACATGTTTTGATTTTCCTCGTTACTGTGCCACATTGTTTCTAACTCTCTTTTCAATCGAACTTCAGATATTACTATTTATTATTTTGCTCTCTAAGTTTATTGTTTTGTTGTTTATCATTTCATTGACTATAATGGAAAATAAAAAATACTTAATTGGTGATATCAAAGAAAATCTTGTTGGACGAAAATTACCAACAAACGGAGAGGTTTTATCAGCGTTCTTATATCAGCATTGTATACACAAACTAACATTAAAAAAAAGTGCTTCAGGTACAATAAAAAAAGTTGAAGAAAAATGGTTACAAGCTGGACTTCCAACTTGCAAAAATTCTCATGCTGTGCAGAAAGTTTTACAATTATTTAATGAATGGTTGAAACTCAAGAAAAGTCGATATCGAAAAAAATCTACTACGCAGAAAAAAAAAGAGACAATGTTAAAAGAAAAGTTTGTAAAATTATTTGATATTGCTCGTTTAAATCCGAAGCAAAAAAACTATTTTTGGAATCTCAACGATCTAACAAACGTTATGGATTTATTGACACAAGTGCTTCAAATGAAGAAATTCATCAAGTTGCCATGGATATTGATGTTGATGGTTATTATTTATTTTATTTTTTTAGAAAACAATTATTTCATATTTTATCTCAAATAGGATTGCATTTGTTTCTTAAGTATTAGCTGTTAATCATATATATTTGATAATAGGTATTAATCAGCCTACAACTAGTAGTCCAGTTCAGGATGGTAGTATTATTTCACGGTTCCAATCGACAATAGGTACAGGAACGACATCTGGAAGTCAACAATCAGAAATGTTTTCTGACTTTGAACCTCCATCTAGTCAGCCAAATCCTCCTCCTAAAATTGATATAATGACTCCTGAACTTGTATCTGCCCTCGATCGAGCAAATGTTACTAGTCGAAATGCTACTTTTATCTTAGCTCCTGCTTACCAAAGTATTGGAATAGATATTGAAACATTAAATTTAAGCTACAGTACTATCCGGCGAGCCCGTCTTAGATTTAGACAAGCTATCGCAGAGCACTTGAAAGAAAAGTTTAAAACTGAAGATCGCTATACTGTACATTGGGATGGTAAAATTTTAACTGATTTGACCGGTTCTGAATCTGTAGATAGAATTGCAATAATATTATCTACTTCGAACGTCAATCAACTCCTCGGTGTACCAAAAATATTTGACGGAACTGCAGAAAATCATGCTGTAGCTATATTAAATACATTGGAAGACTGGAAAGTTACTCCTTACATTAAGGCTATGTGCTTTGACACTCCAGCAGTGAATACTGGTATGGTTTGTTTCGTTATCTTTAAATAATTGAAAATCTAGTTAATACCTACTAATTAATACTATTTTCTCACTTATGTTTCTCTTAATAATTGGCACTATCTTTAATTTACATATTCATACATTATTTACAGGAATACTAAATGGCACAGCCGCTTTGATTGAAAGAAAATTGAACCGGAAACTAATTTGGTTACCTTGTCGCCACCACATTTTCGAAATTATTTTGAAAGGAGTTTTTGAGGTGTTTTGGCCCACAACTTCTGGTCCCAGTGTACCTATTTTTGGGCGATTTAAAAATTGGTGGAGCAAAGCCGATCATTTAAAGTATCAAAGTGGCATGAAAGATGAATTTGTTGCAAATGCCTTGAATACAGACAGACTTGAAATAATTAATCTCATCGATAATTTCTTAACGGTATATTTCTTATAATTTATATTTCAAATAGTTGGGAATTCGTGTTTAAAGATTTTAATTAAAAAATTTTTTTAAACAGGTTACTCAGCCAAGGAATGATTACAAAGAACTTCTCGAGTTATCATTGATTTTTCTTGATGGTCTTCCAGAAAATGAAATAAGTTTCAAATGTCCAGGAACGATGCATCATGCTCGATGGATGAATAAGGCCATTTACAGCTTGAAAATTTTCATGTTCAGAGACCAATTTTCTCTTTCTAAACGAGAAATTAATAGTTTGCGTCAAATATGTATTTTTATTATTTTAATCTACATTAAAGTATGGTTTACTTGTTCGTTGGCAATCGAAGCACCGAATAATGATTTGCAATTGTTGAAAAAGTTACTTCTTTGCGAGGAAATTCAATCATCAGTCGTACAAAAAGCATTAAAAAAATTTAGTGATCATCTATGGTACATGAATGAAGAACTAGCAGCACTGGCATTGTTTGACAACAATGTCTCAAATGAAATAAAAAAAAAAATGTGTGAAGCAATTATTAATAATAAGGAGAGTAAAATTATTCGAGAAAAACGATACGTTGCTAAAGGAATCGAATTGGAATCATTTTTTGATAAAGATTTAAGTGAATTCGTCTCGAAAAATTCACTCATGCTTTTTGAAGCCTTCGATTTATCATACGATTTTCTTGAAGTCGACGTATCATTATGGTCTAATAATGAAAGTTATAGAGATAATTTAGATTTTTTTAGAAGACTTTCTGTAGTTAATGACTCAGCAGAACGAGGTATTGCTCTGATTGAGGATTACAACAACTGTTTAACCAAGAACGAAGAACAATTACAGTATCTATTGCAAGTCGTCCAAGAACATCGTCGTAGTTTCCCAGATTGTAATAAAACAACCTTGACATAGTCTTTATTTGAGAATATTATAGACGAGAAATCTAAATGTAAAAGTTATAGAATATAACACAATAAATATATCTGACTATAATTGGGCTTTTTCAATCATTAATTTTCCCATCGAGTCAATATAAAGTTACCTTACAAAAATGCGATGTTAAATAATAAACATGTTATCATGGAGAATCCATAACTGATGCACTTGACTATTTAAAAATGTAATTGTTCCGAAATCTATCTTCTTTATAACAAAATAATGAGAAAAGATTCATAGTATCATCGAAAAAAAAAAACATTGAATTTTTTTGTAAGTTCAACTTTGACCTCGAATAACTTTTGAAGGAGTGTGTCTATCGAAAACTTTGTAAGGACCTTTTTTGTAGAGCGTCAAATTTCCTACAAGAATATGCTTTGGTCCGCTGATTCAATGAGCCGTTGCAAAAATACGAAATTGCAAAATTTAAAAAAATTTCTTCCTGTGTTATTTAAATGGGAAATAGAAATTCCCGATGCGCGACCTCTAAATAATAATATTAAGAGCTCTGCTTTTTACAGGCGTCTTTTCACACCTTCTCGGAAGTTTTTATGTGGGGATTTCGAAAAAAAAAAATTAGCCATTTTTTTTGAATCAGCCTAATATATATATATATTTAAGTTATAAGCGTGACTCTTATAACTTAAAAGGGTTGCGGAAATAATAACTATGACGCTAGTGGATGTCTCGAGCGCCTGTCAATCACTCCCCTCTCTCCCGAGGCGATGATTCCGCGATGGTCACTCTTGGTTATCCTTTCCGTAACCCGTTCAGCGTGTTTGTTGTTTTTCAGAGATAAGTTTGGGTAAACAGGCCACAAACTTACATATATTAGGGTGCTTTTTTTTCGGACTATTTTTTTTTTCCGGTCCCATCGTGAAATTTTGTTGGAAATACAACAAAAAAAATTCCCTCAAAGATTGAGCCCTTAATATTAATATTAAGTGCTCGCCCAAGGCATGTAAAGATTTCCCGCTTAAAATACACGTAAACTTTAATTTTTTTCTTTAAAACATCTACAGTTCAGAGGCATTCTATGGTGTAGTCTAGGACGTCGGTAGGTTTTCGTCGGAATGAAATGCTCTACAAAAGTGCTCATTGCGGTGAAGTCGTAACTCACACCGGCGAAGTCGTACGGGCCACCCAAACCCAATTTTTTCATGAAATTCTTGTCTTTTTGCCCGTATCTCGTAAATAACAAGAGCTACAAAAAAAAATATTCAACAAATTTGTAGGAAATTTAATTTCCTACAAAAAAGTTCCAGAAAACCAAATTGCTAACATCGATATTTATTGAGATATTGGGCTTTTAAGGTGAGGAAGTATGGAATTTTCATGAATTATTGAGTTAAATTGTCGAATTATTGATTGTCGAATATTTTTTTGTTTTGTAGCTCTTGTCATTACAAGTCGTATAAGTCTTGTCATTACAAGAGCTACAAAACAAAAAAATATTCGAAAACAAAAAAAAGCACCCTAATATATATGTATACGTTATGGGGAAAAGTGGTGGACTCTTCGTTACACGAACCTGTCTTTTGTAAGGAAACTGGGTTGTACTTCCGTTTAGAACATACCTCCGATCGATCTAAAATTTGGTATACTTATGTATTTTGATGCGCTGATCAAGAATATCATGCTCAAAACACCTGCAAATTCAATTTTCAAGGTCAAATCGACAAAAAATCGATTTTTTAAATGTTTTTCACATTTATTGTAATAAATATAAGGAAAACCCAAACCCAAACCTAAACAAACCCACACACACACCCAAACAAAAAAAAAAAATTGATTTGACCTTGAAAATCGAATTTGCGGGTATTTTGAGTTTGATAATCTTGATCAGCGCATCAAAATACATAAGTATACCAAATACACACACACACACACACACACGCACACACACACAAAAAAAAAAAATTGATTTCACCTTGAAAATCGAAAATTCACCCGAAATCTCTCGCACTCACATAGCGAGAAAGCGACTGCCACATCCTCTTAAAACAATTGATGCCCCGCACCCACCCCACTATGTCCCACACACCATCCCAGATGCCCCGCAACCACACGCCCACGGTACTTCTCGTCGCATCTTCCTCTTTGCCGGATATTACCCGGAATACTCGGCTGTGTCTCGAGATACATCGGATCTGCTCAAACACTTCCTTCTTACTACCGCATCAATCCATTGCCCAAATCCGAATCAGCTTTTCGGTGCATTGTACAACTTTCGCTATTGCGCTTGCTAATTCGACCCGCTTTTCCTTCGTACAATGGATCCGGTATACAACATCTTTAACTTAAGCGGTATTTTCCGAGATCGTGAAACCACCCTTGAGTGGTTGCGTGAGATCGGTTTGATTCCCCGAGAAAGATATTGTAGGACGCATAAAAAGCCCATGGTTCTTCATGAATCCATGCTAGAATGCGGAAAATTTATTTGCCAGAAAAACGGCAAATATAATCATTCGGCAACCGTGGCTGAAAAGACATGGTTCCAACGATGTCATCTTTCTCCAGCTCGTGTCATGCTTATGTCGTACTGTTTTGCCGTTGACTTCAGTTTTCAACTAACAATCCGCGAATGTAGCGTGGTGGAGGGCCAGCAGCTATCGACAGAAAGTGTTGCCGATCGCTTTTCTTTCTGCCGAGAGGTTTGTATGGTCGCTCTGGATCAGGAGTTTCATAATCAAGGCAAAATAGGAGGCGTCGACGAAATCGTTGAAATAGACGAATGTAAGATCGGCCGCCTCAAGTACGAAAGAGGGCGCGTTGTTAAGGGGGCTTTCCAGTGTGACAGCCCGAAAAATCGCTGTTTTTCGCGATTTTTTTTTTTAAAGAAAAAATAATCTAATCGGTCTGGTTTTTTTTTTGTATATTAATTGGGTATTGAAGAATACAAAACAATTTTTTAAAGATCGATTTATTTATTAATTAGTATCTATAAAAATGATGAAACAATTGTTGCAGAAAATGCACTTGGATGTGGTGGCCACATTGGGGGTCACAATTTTGATCTGAGACAAAAAACACAAAAAGATTATTGATCGGTATATAATTGGCTTTCGTGCTATGGAAGCTTTTTTCTTTTTTTTTTTTTTTGCAAAAATGGCGCCGGTTTGAACAAAAAGTATCGATTTTAGCATTTTTTTTTGGCAGTTTTTTTTACAAAAAAATAGGAAGATGTCAAAAAAAAAAAAAAAGCTTCCATAGCACGATAAACAATGACGTTAAGAATATTGTGTAAAAAATTCAACTCGATAGCTTTAAAACTCTGCCCTCCAAGTTGGCCACCGTTTTGAAAAATGCTGTTTCGAGAAAAACGCGTTCAAAGTTTCAAGTGAGGAAATTTTAGGTAAATCGTTTACTTACGGTCAATCAGCGATGCCAGGTCCATACAATATCCCTTCTGCTTCTTCGAAAAGATCGTGCTCAATGGATTGTTCAATCCGACGAGCTGTCCTCGCCTCTTTGCTATCCAGGGACGCCCGGCGGTTTGCTTGGGTGATGCGCGCATTCTTGTATTTAGCGGCGAAATCTGCGGCGCTCGGCCCTATCGTGCATCCCATCGTCTCCAAAATTTTTAAAATTGGGTCGTAACCTTCATTGAAGGTGCACACAGCACACTGCGTAGCGATTTCTACTATCTGCTTGCCGCAGAATACGTGCTTTGGGGCTAGTTGCCATACACAGTGATTGAAGCTCTCGTTATTGTTTTGAGTGTTTGCGCCCGTACACCGCTTTTTTTTTGAAAATCGAGTGCGACAAAAAAATCAGTCGCGCGACTAATTTACGGCTAATTAACGGCAAATTATGCAATAGTCCGAATTCACATTTTCGACAATTGGCGAACCAAGTTCATGTACGTGCAGGTAGTAACGAGACAATAGAAATGACGGTCGCACGGGCAGACGGCCGACGCGGCAGCTGTAGCGCTCCGTTACCTTCTTCCAAGAAATGCTGTACAGTAACCGAAATAATCTGAATTTCGGCATGAAAATTTCAGGGAATATTCGGAAGAGTGTATACTATTCGATAAAGCAAAAAAAAAAAAATCGATTTTTTGAAAATTTCACACTGGAAAGCTCCCTTAAAGGATCATGGATTCTTGGTATGATCCACAGAGGCCAGGCGGAAAATTACCGGCTGGAAATTTGCCCGGAAAACAAACGAGACGCTACGACCTTGCTTTCACTTATTCAAAAACATGTCGTGGTTGGGACAGAAATCCATACGGATTGCTGGAAGGGGTATGAAAGCTTGGAAAAACACGGTTATCCCCATAAAACGGTGAATCATAGCGTAGAATTTGTCAATTCTGCTACCGGAGCACATACCCAGAACATCGAATCATCCTGGCGTTGGATGCGGCGCTCTCTTGCGCGAGGGGGCGTTCGCTCAGACAATAAAGCTGATCATCTGTGCGAATTTTTGTGGCGCCGTCGTGTTAGGAAGATGAATAACGATCCGTTCACGCAAATCATTCAGGATATTAAGATCTGCTATCCCGGCAAGAATAATTGATGTGCCTCGTTCGTGTACGTGGGGGTGTGTGCGCGTGGCTTTGTTTGGGTGCGCGTTTGGGTGTTTGCGTGTTTGCGTGTTTGGGTTTGATTTGGCATTGTGCGCGGGAGTGTGTGTGTGTGTGTGCGTGCGTGTTTGTTGGGTTGGTGTGCGGGAGTCTGTGTGTGTTTGGGTTTTGGTGCGTGCGTGCGTGCGTGTGTGGGTTTGTTTAGATTTGGATTTTGGTGCGAGTGTGTGTGCGTGCGTGTGTGTGTATGTGTATTTGCTTCGTGCAAAAAAAAAACAACAAAAAAAACCATTCAAAAACCGAAAAAAAAATTTAAAACGTACAAAAACAATAAAAAAATTGCACTTCTAAGACCAAACTCCAACCTTCCCGTGGGGAGTGCGTGAGTAGATATTACTATCGAAACTAAATGAGCCTTGGCGAAAAATACCGATTTTGGGTGAATTTAGCAGTTTTCTCGGAAACCACCGGTTATACACGAAAAACGTGTGGAACAAAAAATGTCAGTTTTATCATGGCCCATAACTTTTGTTTGAAACATTTTTCTCTCAAATCTATATTTATTGCAATAAATGTGAAAAACATTTAAAAAATCGATTTTTTTCTCGATTTGACCTTGAAAATCGAATTTGCGGGTGTTTTGAGTATGATATTCTTGATCAGCGCATCAAAATACATAATTATATTAAATTTCAGATCGATCGGAGGTATGTTCTAAACGGAAGTACACCCAGGGAATTCTGGAAAACCTGGAAAACCTGGAAATGTCATGGAATTCTGCAATTCCCGCATAGTCAGGGAATCGTTTACTATATACTTTTCTCATACAAATACAATTGTTCACCGAATTTGGTTTCTATCGAATTTTTCGGTCGCTACTTAGGTGGAGTATCTTATTTTTCAGGGTGAGCGTCGAGGCATTCAACTGGAAATCTCGCCTCCTCATAAACGGGTTTCCTATGATTCCATCTTCTTCGTCAGGTAGATAATCGTCTGGTATAATGACGAATTCGTCCTCTAGTCCCATGTGAGTCAGTACAGCAATTTCATTCGCGGAATTTAGCGCTTTGCCAGTCTTAAAGGAAATTTTGCGATTGATGATTGGACAAATTTGTTTATCCGATGGATAAATAACCTTCCGTTTTATGAGGTTTATTGATGCACCTGTATCGACCATAAGGGCTACTCCTTGCTTTGTTTCTCCAAATTTTATTACAGCAGACTGTAGTAGCCCCTGTGAAACTGAACATACACGAGCTCCTGTTGGCACTCGTCCTCTAGTTCGTCCTTCTGTCCCTCTATTTCCCCTTCCTCTGATTGGAGTTCCTCTGACGTGCAATTGACTTGGTCGTTGGGCGGTTTGTCTTTGAGGCCGGCGTTTTAAAAATTTGCGTCTCGCTTATTGCCGTTAGTATTGCGGCGTTGGTCGTTCTGTGGTCGGCGCGGAGCCTAACAG
This sequence comes from Neodiprion lecontei, assembly GCF_021901455.1. NCBI lineage: Eukaryota > Metazoa > Arthropoda > Insecta > Hymenoptera > Diprionidae > Neodiprion > Neodiprion lecontei. The sequence goes on along the minus strand of NC_060262.1, from coordinate 9,060,945 downwards.
TTCCGGCTGTAGTGTTCTTTGATTCCGCAGTTATGACATACTGCTTGTTGTTCATGGGCGGTCCGATGTGTGTTACAGGTGTGGCATTCACATCTCTGGAGTTCCTTATCTTCATCTTGTTCCGCTTCATCGTGGTGGTGGACAGACGCTGGTGGTCGAGAAGTTGACCTTGGCGAGTTCGTCGAGGTTCTTTGTTGTACCTCGAATCTTCGCGTATCTGATGCGCTGCCTGGCCCGTAAATTTGGGACTTGTTCCAAAACGTGGGTTTCGAGGCTGTGTCGTTACTGTTCATCAGCTGTTGTTGATGCATTCGGAAATTCAATTCCTCGCCTTCGACTTCTTTCGCGGCCTTCTGGGCTTCTAGTAACTTGAAGTACTGACGGTTTTTGACTTGATGGAATATCCTCGGATGGAGTCCGTACAGATAGTACTGGCACACTCTATTTTCGAGGTCTTGAAGATTAGGATCGATGTTCGCTCGTAGTTGTTGATTCGAGAAGGCAGCTACGAGATCTTGGTAGATCTGATTGAATTTGAGATTGTAGGCGTCCACAGTGTCGCCCTTTTGGCCTGTTCTGCCAAGCTCCATTTCCAATGTGGTGGCACTTTTCTCGACAATGACGGCTGATCTTATAACTTCGAGTAAAGTTGGGATTGTACGAGGTCTCCTCTGGCTGATGGTCTTCTGAAGAGCTCCTCCCGTCTTCAAGCTGATGACGATGCTCAAAAACGGGAAACGTTGGGTTGGCATAACTACCATATCGGCGGCTTTTACTTGCATGATCCAAGCGTGTACGTCTTCGCCTGCTTTTCCTTTGAGTCTGCAATCCATCATCTTGATGGCTTGAAATGCGGGTAGGAAATCTTGGATCGCGTAGGGCTCATCCGCTGGGCGATTCGGTTCTCCGGGGTATCTTCCGGCAGCATCGGGGCGTAGGCTGACATCGTTCAAGTAAGCTTCCGTTCGTGCATACGGGCCTGGGTCTCTTGGATTCCGAGGGGGAAGCACGTCTCGGGTTGGCGCAGTTGCCGGTAGTTGAATTCTCGTTTGGTTTCTTCGAGCGAGTTCATCAATGTTCCTCATTATCTCTTGCTATTGGCGTAAATCTTCGGGATCACTCAGCAACTGGGACATACTGAACGTCACAGTGTCCGGACGACGATGTGGTAAAGTAGCGGATATTTCCAAGGCTCTTCGAAGTTCGTCCTCTTCTTGCTGTTCTAGACGACGACGCGGGACGTTGCCACGGGTATTGCTACCAGTACCTCGTGGGATTTCGTGATCCGTCGGACCAATAGGCCACTGTGGACTAGGCCTTGGTGTAAGGCGTACGTTCGGCATCCGTGATAAACGTCGGCTTTCCTCGAGAACGCGTTGCAGTGTCGAATCCGTATCCGACAAGATATCATGGTTTACAGTGGCTCGCGCGGTGGAGAATCGGTCGTTTTCTAATAAGCGATTTTGGTGAAGGATCGGTATTGGCATCGCATTTATACCTTGATGGTCCGAGTCTGAATTGGCTGGGGAGCCCACCTCATTGATGCGCGGTGTCGGTGGCCGCAATCGGTTTTGAGCGAGCCCGTATAATGCCGAGTAACGTGGTGGGTTTGTTACGGTTGAGGGAGCTATCTGGATAGGACCTTCCACCTCTGATTCAACGAGACGCGCGGTATCTACTTGAATTCGCGGTATCGCTCCGGTATGGTTTCCGGGTGGTCTCAAAATATTAGAAACATTCGGATCATCGCTAGTTGTTCAGCGATACTCAGTGAACACAATTATGTAAAACTGATGTCAGAATGACGTCATGTCACGTCATGATTTACGTAAGATGTGAGTCATATATGAGTCACATATGACTCATAATTTCCCACTTCCTGACGTAAGATTCTTACGTAAGATAAATGACGTAAATATGACCTCCAATTGACATCATTATGACTTAACTGACGTCAACATGACATAACTCTGATGTCATAGAGAAGTAAAGTCGGTACCGGAAGCTTACAAAAATATGACGTCCAGCTGACGTACTTGTTATTTAGCTGACGTCAAGATGACTTAAATTTGAGGTAAAATAGTGATGTAAAGTTGCTTACAAAATTGTGACGTCTGGCTGACATGATTATAATTTACCTGACGTCTCGATGACATAACTCTGATGTCATACCCAGTGAACACAATTATGTAAAACTGATGTCTGAATGACGTCATGTCACGTCATGATTTACGTAAGATGTAAGTCATATGTGAGTCACATATGACTCATAATTTCCCACTTCCTGACGTAAGATTCTTACGTAAGATAAATGACGTAAATATGACCTCCAATTGACATCATTATGACTTAACTGACGTCAAAATGACATAACTCTGATGTCATAGAGAAGTAAAGTCGGTAAGGGAAGCTTACAAAAATATGACGTCCAGCTGACGTACTTGTTATTTAGCTGACGTCAAGATGACTTAAATTTGAGGTAAAATAGTGATGTAAAGTTGCTTACAAAATTGTGACGTCTGGCTGACATGATTATAACTTACCTGACGTCTCGATGACATAACTCTGATGTCATAGTGATAAAAAGTATTTAAGAATGCTTAAAATAATATAACTGTTACAACAGAACTTGTAAGGTCAAAATGTTTATATTTTTCATTTATAAATAGTGATTATTTTGTTACTGTACCTCTATTACAATATAATAATTAATTTTGAAATTAGTTTATATATTTTATTTATGACAATATCCTAATATTTTCAATGTTAAAAATATATTTAATGTTTGCATTTAAAGAGAATTTGCGGTAAGTTAAATTTGGACACTAAATATAAAAGTAAAAATTAAGAAATGTCATATGAAATTCCACTTATGAATAATTAAATCAATACATGATACAACATAGAACATAAATAGAAAAGTATCGTTGATCGTTTTTTTTTTATACCGTCGTGACATTAGTATTATGTCACTCGTATGTAAAAGAATGACCGGAAGCTGATGCTTAAGTATGACGTTCATCGTACATCAATTTTACGTAAAAGTATGAGTTGTTTCTTACGTAAGAATATGACGGTATTATGATATCCTTTTGACGTCAGAATATGACTTGTAATTTATGTAATTGTATGATTTATTTCTTACGTAAATAATATATAAATTTATGACTTTGATGTGACGTCACACATATGATAGGGATAAGACATAATATTTACGTAATATTTAAGTCACAATCATGACGTCATATAAAAGTCAAATTTTATGTCAGCACTATGTCATAATGATGTCATACTACATGACATCATATCAGAGTCATCAATAAAGTCATTTTTATGTCATATCTATGTAAAAAGTCGATGATCTCTATGTGACCTATCTATGACGTCATATGGAGGTTATGTGTTCACTGGGTAATAGTTATTGATTGCTTCTCGATTGGTATTACTATTTGTAAGAGCTTCCTCTTGACGATTTTCTTCGGTTAATTGGTTATTTGGTCGTTGCATTTCCTGAAACATTTGGTTGGTGACGCTTTCAAGCGTGTCTTCGGGACGCGGAACTGTTTCAGAGTTTCGATTTATTTCTACATTATTGCGACGAATGAAGTCGTGTTCACGGCGTTCTTGATTTCTCAATTGAATAAAACGGGTAACCTCTTCTATAGGCAAATCTTCGCGGCGAGCAAGTTGACGCGCAGTTAACCTCTCTCCGTTTAATTGCTCTAGACCAAGATGGTATCTGCCCATTGCTGTTAAATCATTACGTTCGGTGGCTTCTTGTAGCCTATTCACAAGCTGTCATTTGGTTTGTCAAATCCCAAAATCTCTCTTCAAACCGGGATTCAGAAGTGACGGATTGTCCATCTTCTGCAGTCTCAACAATAGTAGGAGGTACTGCCGATCTCCGGTCATTGTTTTCGTTCACATCCATTGTGAATTTATTTTTAAATTTACCTTGAGTCAAGTTTTGACTTTATTTATTTGAATGATTCAAGTTTGACCATCAAATTCTTAGTTTCGATCACGATTTTTTTTCTTCGATACGTTTATGGTGACTCGAGTAAGTAACAAAATGCTTGGACTTACGCTAGGAGTAGCCAAATTGAGGTGTGAAGCATCACACTCGAAGATCGTGGTAGCCGTCGGTACGAGGCTTCGATGTCCTGGAGTCACTGACAGGCACCGGGGGCAAGAATATAAGAGGCATAAGAGCGGTTCGAGTCTGAGTGTCCTTATTCTCACTTCACTTCACTTAAATGGTTTAAACGCGAAGTTAATTGTATCTAAGGAGTGCAGAATTTTATACTTGCTTCCTTTCCAATAAATACACAAGTTCACCATGGGAATTGTCCAGTGTAGAATCAGGCGGTCTACACTCATTCCCTGATTATCAAACGGTCTACACGCAGTCCTTGATTGTCTACGCAAGGCGGCCTTTCACTCTATCCCTTGCTAGGTGCAATTCCTAATAATTACTGATAAACGCGTAGCCGAAGGTTCGCGCGTGAATTTATTGGGCTTATGCACTCACTTCCAAAGTTCGTCACTATGATCCGGCCGTTTGATACGCGCGCCGCGTTTATTGGTTTAAACCGGATCCTGGCAGGATCGCCAAATCTGTCATGCGAATATTACGCAACGATTATATACATTTTTATGTGTTTATTCAAACAGAGAATGGCGTTATAATTGATAACAACAAATGGTGAGTGCGGGCGTTGACGTTATATTAAATTCATGTATAGACAAAATTAGGCGTGCGTTACGCCGGGAAGCAGTACTGAGACTGCTCACACAGCCTCTCGCCGGGCTCGGCGACAGTGCATATAAAGTGCATATAATCGCGTAATTTGAGCACTGCTGCCGATAAGGAAGCCAAGCGCGCAAAGCGGGCTACGCTGTACGATGAATTTCGTACTCATTTAAATGATCCCCGGCATGTTCCTACGAGAGGATATAAAACTGTTACATTTTATGACAAATGTTCCAGCTCTATCACAAGATGGATAAGATAAGAGGAAGATATGATTGCTGGACGCCAGACGCACCTGCGTCAAAGAGAATAGATAATTAGAGAAAAAGATAAAGGTAAAGGTAAAGGTAATAGGTAAAGGTAAGGTCAGGTTCTACAACGGTTTTGCACAGCTTGCTCAGTATAGACAAGGTAATGGTAGAGGGGAGGGGTCGAATCCAATAGACAAAATAAGAAACAGGTGAAGCAGAAATAGTATCGAATACATTGATTAAGAAGCGATAAATTTTATTAACAAGCAACCAACGGCAGAGGTTGAGATACAATTAAGATAGATGCGATAATTAATATTTACAGCCAGAGAAAAGTTAAGCGAGAAAGCTAACAAATAATAGAACATTTTCTGAATAAGCGAGAGGTATGTGTAGACTCGCGATACTATGCTTCGAGGTAATAACTAATACGGTTTTATAACGAAGATGCGGAACAGAAAAAGGTACCTCAATTAAGCATTGATCAAGTGAACCATAAAATATGAGGAGCGATTATAAAACACATGCGAGATACCAAAATTGTGATCGTTATCACATTACCAGAATTATCAGAAATATGCAAAGAGAGGAAATTATGAATTACAAGGTAAATTCAAGGCAACAGGTCAAGTAGAACATTATTATAAAATATAGGTACTAACAGATAATACGTAGTCTCTAGTTTGCGGTAAGCGCGAGAAGAAAGAAAGGTAATACGCGGTACGATAAAAGATAATTCAAGATAAGGCAAATAATATTCAAGAAGATTAATATGCAACATACGACAAACCAAAGAGACTACGGACCACTACGATCAGCGATATTAGCGAAGAAAATAATGGAAAAGGTGTTATGCGATATGGCACAATACTCCAATGTCAAATGAACGACGAGCAAGACCACGCGGCGATGTAAGATCGCTCACGCGGTACACTCACTAAGATAAATCAATCAAAGGTAATAGGTAAAGAAACACATATGAACTAATCAGAGAAAATATAACGAAATAGCAATGCTCAATAGCTAAGATAAAAATTAATCATTTAACAGAACGCGCTGCTATACAGCGATATTAGACATTTAGATATCCTAGAAGAGAAAAATAACAAAATAAAGCAATAATCACTACCAATGCGTAAGTAATAGTAACCAGTCGCGAAGTTACTTGCAATAAGAAAGAAAAAGGGACAAGATAAGAAGTAATAGATAATGAGGTACGAGCCCAGGTGGCTCAAGCAGACCAACTGCAAGGTAACGATAAAGAGAGAGATAATAGAGAATAAGGTACGAGCCCAGGTGGCTCAAGCAGACCAACTGCACGATAACGATAAAGAGAGAGATAGGTGAAGGTACGATGTATTGCAAGTAATCTCGTGGCTTCACAAAATAGAAAAGGAACCTCACTTACGTAAAAGAAGATAGAGAAGGCACCGAAGATGCGGTAACAGTAGCAAAACTGAAATTACGATACGAGAGATACAAGAGGTAACAATAGCGGTACGATATAGCGATAGCACGTCTTCGTAGAGATCGTAATAGCGATAGCACGTCTTTTTAAAGCGATAACTGAACGTAGAGTGTCGAGACGAGCGATGATCCTGATCCTCGTCGCGCTGCTGTCACGTGATTTTTCCTCAAATTTGCGGTATTCTAATTGGTCGGCGGGTCGCGTAGGTCTGGTCTACGGATAGGCGGCGATAATCCCTCGCCGCTAGTTTTTCATCTTCCGCGACGACAGGTATCGAGGTATCGGGACGTCGGAAGGTGAACGGAGATGTTTTCCCTCAGCTGGGCAGTATCGTTGGTGAGAGGGGAGGTCAAGGTGTGCGACAATATTACGCCACCGGTCCTTTGGACTTGCGACCGACTGTATTTTACTCCTTGCTTTACTGGTACTCCCCGTTGTAGCTATTTCGTCGGCGCTGCATCCCGGCCCTCGCTCATTGAAGCCCTCATACCGGAACGATCTGGTGGTGATGGCCCTCAACCCGGATCCCCACACTATATCCACCAGATCCACGTGGTCAGCATAGTCTAGCCTATTCCACGCCGCAGTCCTTCGATAGGACGGTTCGTGAAGAGAACACCGTCCTCTATTTAATAGACAACGACTTAGTAGATGTTAGGGTCGGTTCAGCTCCAGGCTGATAAGTATCGTCGACGGGAGGCTTCGTTGTGTTTTTGACGCACAGCCCTGTACGCCGCCTAACGATGCATCCGAGCGGTAGAAGCATTTGTTCGTGGTTCGGCTCCTGGCCGATAAGTCTTAAATAGTCGGAGATACTATTTGTGCATCACGCACGACCCTGTTAGGGATAGGCAACTGGATAGGCATCCATCGGGAGTGGTTTCAGCGGTATTCGTTCGTCTGTAGTCGGTGGTGGTCGACGGTGAGCTGGTACGTGACCCCTGTCAGGCAGTCTCCTGATATCTTGACGTGAAGGTCTCGTAGATGGTTCTCGTAGAGCATTACAGAATTAGAAAATAGCATAAAATTAGCTTAGTACAGAAAATTCAACTTAAAGATAATTAGTCGTTCATGTTTGGAGTATTGGCCTCAGACGTGCTTTCGTTATTTTTAGCGATATTTGTACCTAGGGAAGTGCAATAGTTAAACAAAGTGACGGGGTACAAAATACCACGTGGCAGTATATAAAACTGTAAATAAATAAAATGTACTCGTATGTACAATAAATCAAACAACTCATCTTTGACTACAGCGATCTATTCCTTCTACGCGGTTCGGTCGAACAACTAGCTAACAACAAATAGCGAACAACATACTTTGTATCGAAATGTTATTTAGCATAATGAAAACTAATTCAATAAAACACGGAGGAAAATTCACAGATGTATTCCACAAAATATTTCAAAGAGCCTTTTGAGAATCTTTCGAGAATTATTTATGGAAAGATATTGGAAAGACCAATGAAATAATTAAAAGAATACTTTATTAAAATGTTTAAAACATATTTATTTCACATTTCAAAAAATATTTCCATAAAACTTCGTTTAAAACGTATCATAATACATTCCATTGAAATGTTTTAGAATTTTTATCGCAAGATTTGAAGAAAGAATTACTTCGAAAATTCCATCTCCGCAGAAAATACAGCAAAAAGTTTACAAACACATTTCTAAAAATCTTTCGTGAAAATTCTTAAAAAGCTTTTATAACATCTATTTCAAAAGACTTCCGAAACACTTCTGAAATAATTTACGACTTACTTCATTAAAACGTCACAAAAATATGCTGTAACGTGGCATTTTGGTTAGGCTTACCCGATGCAAGGTACTTCCTGAACCCTGGGCGGAATCCAAGAATAAGGGTTTCGGAAATCGAGTCACGAAATAATAATAGAGAGCGCCAGAACTAGAGTCACGCACCCGGGTTTCGACAGGGAGGAAATAGCGAATTACGAACAAGATATTGCAGGCTTTTGTTTTTATTTTTTTTTTTCGAGTACACCGGCTACCAGCCAGCGACCAACTCCGACGCCGAAGATATTTCGAGGCAAGGCGAAACCGCGGAGATCTCGCGGGAAGGATACCGAGGCTGCGGAGGGGGGGACAACGCAGATCCCTGCAGCGCGGGAATCCAAGGCGGACGCGATTCCCGCTGGCGGCCGGCGCGCCGCAGCCTCCCCGCTCACCCCGACTGCACCCAACCGAGACAACCGCGAGAGACCAGCTAGCGACGAGGGAGCATTACCTCGCCCAATCCCAGGACCCCGTAGAGCTAAGCGGAAGACGACATCGCGATCTAGCCCCAAGTTCTGCGCCGCGTAGCGACAAAAGGTGCGGGCCGAGTTGCGCAATCTCCAAAATAGATGACGGATCGATTGTTGTGTATTCTTAGGGTGATGACGTCACTAAGGATTAGCGTGACAAGATCGGCGTTGCGGCTAATCGGCCATCTCAGATCACTCTAGTTCCAGCGACTGACCAGTAAGGTGTAATCGAGTTTGGCGTGTTCAAGGTTTTTTTTTTTGATCGTTGCGTAAGAAAAGTTTCGTGGGGTTGCGAGGACGATGGCCGTGAAGTGTCACGAGGAAGTGGGAGACTTCCTATTCTGGATGTGGAGCGGTAAGCACTGCTAATATTCTTGCGAGAGAATTTCGAGAGATATCAAATAAAGGCTTGCCGAGGAACGGATAGCCATCGAGGATTTGCGTTAACGAAAGTACTCGAAATTCTTTAGCCGATAAATCTGCTTGGTGACCGTAGCCTGAGTTGCGCGTAATAAAGTAGAGCCAATTTCGAGTGCTCGAGGAGGTCAAGTCGAGCCACGTGTTGAGGCGAGACACTATTGTCTCGAATTTGAGTGTAACCAAATTCCATTACACGGGGTCACGTCAAATCAGTACGATAAAATATCATTTCTCGTGTAGGTCGCGAGCCGTCTGAAGGGGAGCGTTCGAATTCGCGAACCGCGTCCCGCCGTCGCAGAGAAAGTTGAGCTCGGGTGCGCGTTAATAAGGATTTTCTTTTGTAGAGGATAGTCGCGGGTGACGCGACGAGCCGCTTTTTCGATTGGACTTGTGGCTTAGTGGTTAGTGATAAGGTAGCGATTAGCGCCCGTAGGCATGAGCAATTTTATTTCTTTGTTTTTTTTTTGTATGATTTATTACCGATCGCAGACAGCGTCGGCCGGGAACTCCGTTCCGTTTCCGTCGAGTTTATTATGAAGTTTGCGATTAGCGCCATTCCGTAGAGGACGATCGCGGGAAGCGTGTCGGGTCCTATTTTGTTTTTGGTTTTTTAAATTAGCGGTTATTATCAAGACAGCGACTAGCGCACGTAGACCGTAGATGTCTTCTACCTTTAGTCAATTTTTTTTTTTTGCCTTGTCCTTCTTTTTTTTGTTTAACCTAAGTTTTCAATTTTGAATCGCGCCTAGCGACTTACGGGTTATCATTTCGCTGTGTTTGTAATTGGAATCGCGAAGGACTACTTTCGCAGTATTGTTATTGTTATTTTTTTTTTGTATTACCGCTGGCTAGAAATATATTATTGGAATTTTCCATTAACTTGGCCAAACCACGTGTTGGCGTACGTGTGCTGTATCTCTCTCTACCCAAAAATTACACCTCCCCTCTCCGCGGTACTGAGCTATCGAGTATATGGTCGCGGTATATCGCATTACCGATTTCGAGGCGTGTTGATCACGCCAGGCGCCCAACAAATTTCACGATCTTGTTTTAGGTGCAGGATACCTCGCGGACGCCGATTTATCGTGCACGCGGTAAGTTCTCGGTCATTTTCTTCGAGTGACCGAGGAGCGTAAAAGTCCACGTCACAAATTGGCGCCCAACGTGGGGCCTTCGAGAACTTTCCGCTGTGAATTTCCGAGAAAAATAGTACTGTTGCGCGTTTCGGAAATTTAGACTTAGCAACGGATAGCGCTCGCCGAACGAAAACAACAACGGTCGGAGAAATTGGGAAAGAGGGGTCACGAGACACTTCGGTTAATCGTGTTGACGTTTGGAGTATAGCGAGACAACTTTGAATACGTAGTGCGAGAATAAAATTATATACAAAGGGTGGCGAATAACACCGAAACTTGCGATTTACGACTCAGGCTACGAGTTGCCGAATATACCGGGTGACGAAAAAGTACACCGCGTATATTCGCACCTTACATTTCTAATAATAGGAATAAGATCGCCTGCTTTTATCGCCAATCTCTTGCTTGTGTCATTTTTATTTTCTTTTGTTATTGTTTTTGATTTCTGATTTTTTTTTGTTTTTCTTTTGTTTCGGCGGTTTCGAAATATTTTTTTTTGTGTTTCAACGACGGATTTTCAGCACTGCGGTTGAATTTTTTCTTGTTGCTGGTGCAACAACATTTTTTTTTCTTTCTCTTTCTTTTGGCCCGTCTTTTGTTTCTTGTGTTGTTTTTTTTTTTTTGTTTTGTTTCATTTTGTGAACGATATTTCTTTCGCTGGCGCTTTTATTTCGCGAATATTGATATCGCTAATGTGTAAGCGGTGATTTCACTAATACGAGGAAGCATCTTTCTCACGTTCTGCTGTGGCTTGTGGATAATAGCGAATTAATTTAACAAGTTTCGCGGAAGTGTCCATACCAGGTACCATTGCTTGCGCTCGGATTCTACCTACGGCTTTTGTCTTTCGGTTCGAATAGTTTGGTTTTGCGTGCTTTTACTTTCATCACTGTTCTTCGTTTTTGCGGGCAAAATCAACATGGCGGAGGTAACCGTTGGCGCGTGGTTGTACGACATGACGAGCGATGAGCTCGAGTTGGCATCCGCGACCACGAGGGTGAATTCCACCGGTAATTTACTGGTGCGTCGCGACCGTTACGTTCGACACCTCTTGCGTGCGCGCGGGGATCTGACAGTCACTTGGGAACCAGAGAATGAGGATGTCTTCGCGGGGTTGACCGAATTAACGACCATTACAGAACCGGTGCGTGAACAGCCCCGAAGGGCTAGCGATTCGCGGCTGTTAAAGCCTGTGGATATCACCATCGCGACCCGGTTAACCACGGTAGCAACGACGAGTACGGTGGTGAGCGTAGCCATGAGCCCAGGGGCACAGGGGAGAGGCCTCCCCAATCCAAGGGCAGCGACAGGGGCATGAACAGCCCCTAGTGAATTCCACACGACTGGTAGCAGGGACGTCAGCTCCGTGGGTCGAGTTCCGGTCGCTACCGGCCGACCCCGCAACAATTCCTCGCGACATGGCGACCGCTGCCCTGCCGGCCTGGGCCCGATATCCAAGTATGGAATCGCGTACCCGGGAAACGATTCGGGACATCCCGAACGCCTTACGAGGTTGGAAACTCAAGTTCTCTGGGATTGGCGAGCCAAGTGTCGAGGATTTCCTGACGCGATTGAAGAAATGGCGAAGTTTGTCGGAATTGAGCGAAAACGAAGTGTGAGTTCCCTCACGATGATCTTCTCAGGCGTAGCCTTGGAATGGATGCGTTGCGAGAAAGATAGCTGCGTCACGTACGACGAGTTTTGCGCGGCGTTCCGTTTGTGGTTCGGGGACGGGATAGTAGGAAGCATCGTGGAGGATCAGGCTAGGTCGCGAACCCAGGGACCGGTAGAGTCGGTGACGGAATATTTATCCTGCGTTCGGGGGTTGTTGAGGTAGATGCCGCGTCCGTATACGATGGAGCAGCAACTGGATTTGGCCTTCAAGAACTTGCGTCCCGAAATTCGCGAAGTCCTCCGTAGAAGGGAAATTCGAACGTGGAGCGGATTGATTTATTTCGCCGCGGAGCGGGAAAGAAATCTGGCGCTGTCTCGCGAATACCGCCCCCCGCCCACGCCGAAAGAATCATTCATTAGCGAGTTAGCGTGCCGGACCAAGACCGCGGCGACTCGGAGCCAGTCCGGGTTAGCCGCGATTGCGGAGCCGGGGGTCGAGGTAACCGTAGCGCAGACAATAGAGAAGCTGCTAGCGGCCCAGGTGAAGGGGCTCGAGGAGAAATTGTTGAAGGCGATGGCAGTAGCGACACAGAGGAATAAATCGAGTGGCGCACAGCCAAGTGGCGGAAGCCCGGCTTCGACGAGGCCGACCTCGCCGAAGCGACCCGCGCGAGTAACGAGCAGGGGAGCGGCCCCCTCGGCTAACCAGCCAGCCACGCGCGTGCCCCGGGCCGTACAGTTTCGTGGGGACAAGGTGTGGGACGAGAACTTGTGCATGGATTGCCGTCGTCCCGGTCACCGGTTTAATGGCTGTCCTGACCCTTTGCGGATCTTTAGCTATTATTGCGGATACGACGACGTCTATTCGACGGATTGTCCGCGGTGTTCGGGAAACCAGGACGGGCAGCCTCGCTAAGTGTCGGCGCGGTGCCGTAAGTGGAAGGCACCACGGCATCGCGTGGCGTCGAGAGGGAAATCGCGACATGCTTTCCGATGCAGACCATGGAGTTCGGACAACGCTGGTTTTTGCGGGTATGTATCGGGGGCACATGGGTTAGTTCGTTGTTAGACACCGGCTCATCGCGAACATTCCTCGGTACGGTTGGGCATCAGATCGCGTTAGAGTACGGACGACAAATAAAATCACCTAGCTGTTCGAGTGTCGTATTGGCGAACGGATCGGTAGGGTCAATAACCGGAGAGGTAGAGCTTCCGATAACGTGGCTGGGTGTCGCGTGTGAGTTTTCGTTGCGGCTTATCCCCACATTAATTAGAGATTGCGTCCTCGGCATGGATTTTGTACGGAAATTTGGCTTTTCGATTGACGGTGCGCACGAATCATGGAGGATCGCGAAGGTTCCGGAATACGTGGGGAAATTTGAGGAGGGTCGGCTGATCCAAGTTACCGAAGTGTCAGGTTGTAGCGGTATCGTAGAGCTAGCGGATAGCGAGAATCGAGAATTACAAGAATTCTCAGCGAAGGAATTACCGAACGTCTCGAGAGACTTGGGCCTCACTTATCTCGCGGAGCACGAAATAGACGTGCAGGGAAGCGCACCTATCAAGCAGCGGTACTATCTCGTATCTCCGAAAGTGCAGGAGGCTATTAACGAGGTAGATCGTATGCTCGCGGATGGAGTGATCGAACCCTCCCAAAGTTCCTGGTCGACGCCAATCGTAATTGTCAAGAAGCCAAACGGGAAATATCGGTTCTGCTTGGACTTCAGAAAAGTAAATAGCGTTTCAAAGAAGGATGCGTACCCGATACCGTTTATGAACGGCATATTGGATAAATTGCGGTCAGCCAAATACATCTCGACTATAGACTTGAGTCAAGCTTACCACCAGATTCCCCTGACACGCGAGAGTCACGAAATAACGGCGTTCACGGTATCAGGTCGCGGATTATTCCAGTTCGTGCGCATGCGATACGGGCTTATCGGAGCCCCAGCCACCTTCCAACGGCTAATTGACAAATTAATTACTCCCGAGATGGAGCCGCATGCCTTCGCGTATCTCGACGATATTATTGTGGTGACCACTGACTTTCGTTCGCACATAAAATGGCTATCTCGCGTTATCGAACGGATAGTGTTGGCCGGGCTTACCATCAACCCGGAAAAGTGCGAGTTCTGTCGTAGCGAAGTTCGGTATCTAGGGTTCAAGGTGAACCAGGACGGCCTACAGGTCGATGCCGACGAGGTGGAACCTATTCTAGAGTATCCCGCACTGAAAAATCTACGGTAATTGAGGCGATTTTTGGGTATGGCTTCGTGGTATCGGAAATTCATCCCCGAGTTTGCGAGTGTGGCGGAACCCCTTACCCGGTTGTTGCGGAAAGATAAGAAATGCGGCTGGGATAGCGAGCAGGAAACGGCGTTCAAACGCATGGAAGCCGCGTTAACGTCGGCTCCGGTTCTAACGTGTCCCGACTTTGAGCATCAGTTCGTCGTGCAGACCGACGCGAGTAGTTTTGGTATTTGGACTTGGTGCCGTGGAAATTAGTGCTCCCGAGGAAGCAGCGGTCGTGGATTTTTACATAAGTCCACGAATACCCCCAGGCAGGGCATTTTGGCGTCGAAAAAACCTACTCGCGAGCGAGAGCCGACTACTACTGGCCCGGAATGTATCGCAATATCGTTTTGATCGTCCGAGCTTGCCAGCGTTGCCAGGAGTGCAAGGTACAGCAGGTGCCACCAGCGGGCTTTATGGGTCGACGGGTCGTCGACACGCCCTGGACAGTGGTTGCGACCGACGTCATGGGTCCATTTCCCCGAAGTCACGCCGGTTTCGAGTATATTTATCGGTTTTCGAAGATCTGTTTACCCGGTGGGTGAAAGTAGCGCCCCTGCGTAAAGCCAATGCAAAGAATATTCTCGCTGCGATTGGAGACCTCGTTTTGTCCCGATGGGGTACCCCAGAAGTGCTCCTGACGGACAACGGCACGGAATTTGCGAATAAGGCCGTCGACGAGCTGTGCGTCGCATACCATATTACCCGCGTCAAGGTACCACCGTATCACGCTAAAGCCAACCCCGTGGAAAGGGTGAATCGCGTAATAAAGACGATGATCGTAGCGTACATCGAGGCAGATCATCGGGACTGGAATGTGCACCTTCACGAGTTCCGATTTGCGTACAATACCGCAGTGCATAGTTCACTGAGAGTCAGTCCCGCGTTTTTAAACTTGGGTCACGATCCCAAACCACGGATGCAGTTGCGACGGTTCGTGGAAGGTCCCGCGGAAATCCCCGTTTCCCGTCCCGAAGCATGGGGAGACCGAATAGCGAAGTTATGTGAATTGCGTGATTTAGGGACCCAACATCTCAAAAAGGCCCACGAGCGACAGGCGCGGTATTATGACTAAGGGCACCGGGATATCCGTTTCGCAGTTGGGGATAGGGTGTAGAAACGAAACCGAGTTCTGTCGTCCGCCGCCCAACAGGTAGCTGCAAAGTTAGCCCCCAAATTCGCCGGTCCGTTTCGCGTGGCGAGGGTAATCTCGCCCGTCGTTTACGAATTAGAGAATAGCGAAGGAAGGGGTCTCGGTAGATACCACATCAAGGATTTGAAGCGGTAGGCCGAGTCTGAGGCACTTGCGCATAGGAACGGGGAGGAACAGTGAGGGGGAAATAGGCTTCTCGGGGAGAGAAAAGGAGTGACAGGCGATAGCCACGATCCTGACTGACTCTTCCCCTTAGTTGGCGGCGGAATTGCGAGGCAAGACGAGGACGTCCAGGCGGTGCGTGACTTTTTGTCCTGGGAGAGGGCCCCACGCCCAGCAGCAATTGCACTCTGGGACCAGGGCCGTTCCGCGCCCGCAAGCTGGAGGCAGTGACTGCCAGATGGGGGTTGCTGGAACTGCTGGTGGCAGTTCCACAACTATCGGGACTGCCCACGTGAACCGGGGGTCTTCTGTCGTCAATGTGGTTGACCCGGCTGCATCAAGACTACGTGCCCAGCCTGCTACGACCAGCCGAGCAGGCCCAGCAGAGGACCCCCTTGACAGTCACCAACAGCAGAGTTAGCGGCCCCAACCCTCGCGGGATGAGTCACCCCACCGAGTCGGGTCGCGAGGGAAGAAGACCGCCGAACCGCCGTAGAGGCGGAGATCGTCGCGGGGACGGCCGTAAGTGATGAGGTCGAGACGCTGAGGCAACGGATACGAGAGTCGGCCGTAGGGCGAGGCCGGGACCGGGGTCGCCCGGAAGGTGGTCCTGATTGTAGCGTCCAAAAAAAAAAAAAAAAATAAGCCTAGGCAAACGAGATTAAATGGCACTCACTTTCTTTCCCAGACCCCAGGTGGCGGGTTTCGAGAAAAATTTCAGGCACGGTGGCGAAGTGGAAGGCTGCCCTAGACAACCTTGGCGTAAGAAAGGGGACCAGTTGAGCTTGCGGGAAATACCGGAGGACACGCGAGTAGGCGTCCGGCCATACGGGAGAAAAGATTTTTTTTTTGTTGTTTTTTTTTTTTTGTTTTATCGTTCTTTTTGGTCGGGCTTTCGGTGAGTACCGCGCAATGGCGTGTGGTTACCTTGGGCTTGCGGTCACCTCGCAAAGTTCGGCTCGTGGGATGCAGCGCTGGCGCTCTGACACCACACGTTCCGTCTAGGGGGAAGGGGGGAGTTGTAACATGGCATTTCGATTAGGCCTGACCGTCACAAGGTACTCCCTGAACCCTGGGCGGAATCCCGGAATAAGGGTTTCGGAAATCGAGTCGCGAAATAATCGTAGAGAGCGCCAGAACTGGAGTCACGCACCCGGGCTTCGACAGGGACGAAATAGCGAATTACGAACAAGATATTGCAGGCTTTAGTTTTAATTTTTTTTTAGTTCGGTAGCGGAGTATTTTCTTTCGGCATCCGATAGGGTTCTGCTTGCGTATGCGATTACGTGTTCTCCGTCTTGGTCAGCTTGAGTTAGGACAACGACTAGTCCGCAATTACTAGCGTCAGTTTGTACTACAAAAGGATTATTAAAATCAGGGCACGATAGCGTTGGAGCGGTAGTTGGTCGATTTTCAATTTTCTCGAAAGCGAGAGATTGCGATTTAGCCCTAGTCCATGATTAGGTTTTTCGCAAGAGTCGCGTCAGTGGTTCGGTTATCGAGGCAAGATTTGGAATAAACCTTCGGTACCAGGAAGCCATTCCTAAAAATCGACGTAGTTGTTTCACCGTATGTGGAACCGGATAATTTACAACGGGAGCTATTTTGGCTGGATCTATTTGTAATCCATATTCGTTAACTATAAAGCCGAGATATTTGACTTCAGAGCAACAAAATTCGCATTTATCAGGGTTGACCGTGAGGTTCGCGTGTCGGATAGTTCGTAGAACGCGTCGTAGCCACTCGAGGTGTTCGTCAAATGTTTTTGTGGCGATAATAATATCATCCAAATAGGCTAAAGCGTACGGATCCATGTCTGGTCCAATTAAGCGATCTAACAACCTTTGAAACGTAGCCGGTGCTCCAGTTAATCCGTACGGCATCCGCGTCAAATGAAAAAGTCCTTCACCGGGTACAATGAAGGCGGTTACTTCGCGACTCGCCTGAGTTGAAGGAATCTGGAAATACGCCTGATTTAAGTCGATAGTTGAAATATATCGGGCGGATCGGAGTTTATCCAGAATGCTGCCCATGCGCGGTAGCGGATACGCGTCCTTGTTGGATGCCTGATTTACTTGCCGGAAGTCGAAACGAAAACGGTGGGAGCCATTTGGTTTTTTAACCCTTCAGGACATGGGTGTTTTGACTGCGATTATTTACTCTGGCCATGAGAAAAAATCTCATGGCTTCTGCGCATGCGCTCAGTATATTTTAAATACAGCTTTTTTAAGAAAATATCATTTATTTATAATTTTCAATGTTTTTTAAGGTAAAATAATTGCTCAAATTTATTATTAAAGTAATGTCAATTAAATATTCACAATGCAAAATAACTTAGATCTAAGTAATCATAAAATGTATTTGTCAGGGTTATATATAAAACAAAAATATTGACTTACGTTTATTTAACACCTTTTAATAATATTCATTTAATGAATATCAACAATTAAATTATAAATTCTACATTTTTGAAAGCAGATAACACAGCACAACATTGCACAATTATTCTTTAGGTACATGTATCATGTAAACAAGTATGGCGGACGCATACTACGGAACGACCCGAACTAGGCCGAAAAGAAACGAAAGCTAAAATCTCTCACCCTTTAATACTCTGGCCATGAGAAAAAATCTCATGTTCTCCAAAAAATTATTTTTTTTCGCAATTTTGATTTAAAAAAAAACAGTTTTTAGTGAATGTGTATCTAGAAAACTAAATTATAGGAAGATACAAAAATTTTCAAGTAGTCTTTCCATTTGAATTTTAAAAGATATTTGAGATCTACGTTGAGCATGAGAGAAAATCTCATAACCCATGTCCTGAAGGGTTAACCATTACAATCGGACCTGCCCATTCGCTGTGTGAGGGTTCGATAATTCCGTAAGCGAGCATTTTGTCAACTTCCTCATCGATAGCTTCTTGAATTTTTGGCGATACTCGATACGCTCGTTGTCCAATCGCGGGTTGGTCACCCACGTCTATGTGCTGGGTGGCCAAATTAGTCGTACCTATTTTGTCGGACGCTGGGGCTACCTCTGTTTTTAGTAAGTTCCGTAATTCGACGGTTTGCTTGTCGTTCAGAGCTTCAATTCCGTTACATTGTGTTTCGGGAGTAAATTGGGAGTGCGTTTGAAATTTGTAAGTTACGGGAGAGTTATGTTTCAGTGACTAGTTAGGTTCTGTAAAATCTACCATTATATCAAATGTGTGAATAAAATCGAAACCTATAACACAATCGAAGCTGAGGGAAGGTATAACGCGAACTTGAATATCGCAGATAGTCCCTTCTAATTCTATCGGCACGATTATTTCACCCGTGACGTCAGCCTTTCGGCCGGCAGCCGTTACGACTGCTCCGATGTGAGATTTTTGAAATAGGAAACCCCTCGATTCGACCAATACCGAAGTTTTTAAATTTACAAAGGTTCGTGATGTACCGCAGTCAGATAGAGCCGTTACCCGTAAGTCCCTATTTTGAAAATCAAAAATAACAGTGGTTTCCCGTGAAGCGGGTAGACTGGACTGCAGAAGTCAGTTAGTTCAGTAGGTGGACCGGAAGTGGTATTAATTTCGGAAATACCAATAAGTTCGATAGTATTAATAATTGCGGTAGTATTAATAATCTCGGTAGTATTAATAATTTCGGTAGTATTATTAATTTCGGTAGTATTATTAATTTCGAAGATGAAATTAGTCGAAATTCCGGTCAGGAGGAGACGTTTAATAATTTGTAAAACGTGAAAATAATAATCGACGTTTCGGCCGGGCCCTGCCGACCATCCTCAGGAAAAATTTTTATAATAATTAACAAAAAGGATGCTTCAAAACACAATTCTGGATTGAAAGCATGGAAATACGTTCATACGAATACTTGTTGTTGCAAAAAAATAGGTGAAAAATTACACAGTTACATGACCACCGTGATTCTACTTCATACCGCACATTTAACCTGAGATCACCTTCCTCTACAAATCACTCACAAACCAAGAAGATCTGGAACTACCGGAAAAAACTAGCACATATCAAAAACCAAATTTTTCCTGAGGATGGTCGGCAGGGCCCGGCCGAAACGTCGATTATTATTTTCACGTTTTACAAATTATGAAACGTCTTCTCCTGACCGGAATTTCGACTAATTTCACCTTCAATCTACCTCCTGGTCACGAGCTTCTTTCAATTACTAATTTCGGTAGTATTATTAATTTCCGTAGTATTATTAATTTCGGTAGTATTATTAATTTCCGTAGTATTATTAAGTTCGGTAGGTGAAGAACAAGGTCTGACAATTTGTTCGAGCGAGGTTTCGGGCTCTATTGTGGGTCTGGGTTCCGAAGTTGCCCTGGCGCGCGGTTCCCCTGATAGTTTTCCGCACACCGGGTACATGTGGCTCGGGTGTATCCTGTCAACCCGCACGTGAAGCAAAATTTCGTGCGTGGCGCAGTGCACTGTCGGTGATCATGTCCGGGTTGCTGGCAATTGTAACATGCAAATCTAGGACGTGTGCGTGCAGTTGTTTGTTCTGTAGTCGGTAGAAATGGATTAGAGTCGGTAGACGGAGCGGTAGAAGTTACAGGCGAGTTACCGTTACTAGAGTTTTCATTCTGACGGTAGTTATTCCGGTTGCTGGTATTATTCCTAGCTGGTCGTTGGTTTTAACGGGTGTCAGGTCTAGGATCCGAGGGTTTTCTTATTAACGTTCGAGTTTGATCGGTTTTCTTGAATAGACGTTTGATACGCAGCATTAACGGTATCCTTTGGTTCATCCTCTAGATTTAGGTGGGCTAACGCGGATCGCGATTGACGGGAGTTAGCGCGTGTTCCGCGATATGATAGATCCGGTAGCAGTGAGTTTTCGGGAGTCGGTGGTGCTTGGTATTTATTACTTGCCGCAAAACTCATCTCCAATTGTCGGGCGGTATCCTCTAAATCATCAAGATCTTCGAGATCTCTCCGTCTTATCAACACTTGGAAACGCGGTAGCAGGTTTCGATAGGCATAGTCCATCTCCTCGTCGTGGGAGAATCCGGGACTTAATCGATCAAAATAGGCACGCATATATGTGAGGTAATCGGCGACTGGCTCGTTTTCGCCCTGCGTACGTTTACGGATCTCTTCACGCAATGTAAACTGTAAATTTGGATTACCGAACCTATAACGCCAGGCGTGTTCGAAATCGGAGAAACAGTGCCATTGGGGTCGTTTGCTTCGGAACCAATACAAAGCTACTCCAGAAAGAAGAAACGGGAGACTGTTGAGGATGTCATTATCGCGTAATTTAAATAAGGTTCTACCCACCTCTATTCGCGTTAAGAAGGCTTCCGAATCTTCATTACGCGTTCCTGCAAATTTTAAATTCCAATTTCGCATAACCTCATATGAGGCGAGCGTATTTGGGGTATTGTTATTGAAACGCGGCGATTGAGCTGTAGGGAATGAGTCGAAAGGTTGTCGCGGCGTGTTATGATGGAACGAGGGGGCTTCGCGACGCGGGGTAAAGCTAGGCGGTATCGGGAGGTGTTCTCGCGCAGTGTTTACATTTCGCATCCGGTTTTCCAGAGGACCTTTGATGTCGATAGCCGGAGCGTTGTTTTGGTTTGACGATAAATCATGCGTATTATCGGGAGAAGTATTATTTAACGACATTTTATTTTCCGCGCTTATTCCGATTTCATGCGTCGATTGTGGGCTTTGTCTTTCGTCCGTCGGTATTTGTAGACACGATGTGCCGGCTTCGGCATCAAGCGTCGTGTTATCGGGAGTAGCGGGATCAGTCATTTCTTCGCGAGAAATTCGGTAGAATCAGATTAAACGATCTCGTAGAGTGGGTAAAGTTCCTTCTGCTGATAATGCACGCTTAGCTCGTAACGTAATTCCGCTGCAGTTAATAAATATATCCACGCGTCTTTTACAGACGGCAACGAAGGCATGTATTACTGTTTGCGATATACAAAACTGCTTGTAGCGAACACGGATGGGTGAGCGACATACACACGGCTGATCCTGGGTGTCAATAAGCGGTCACGAGCAAGAAATACGGTCTTACTCGTGAGTTGTCAACAACTATAGCGGGCGATAGAAAAAAGTTGTTTTGGCCGCGCGCTGCTCTCTGCGAACAATGCGTCGGCTAGAAGTAATACTCGCGAGGGATTTTACCGTCGTCATAATAATATCTGTAATCCGGGATGTTCAGTCCGCTGAATATTCAAATATTTTGGGTCGATTGGTCACTCAATATCAACTGTTTTTCAAGATCTACTCAAATCTTTGTGTTAGTAACTGACTGGATAAAAGCGGGAAGAGGTTTATTTTGTTAATAATAATTTCTCTTTTTCTCTCTCTCTCCCTCTTATTCTCTCTCAAGTTTTTAATTGAATTATTAACTGAAATTTTACTGTAGCTGGCCTTTTGTGGCCCCACGTTGGGCGCCAATTTGTAACGCTAAATTCTGTTACCCTCGGAGGAGGACTTACCGTTTACACTTTGGCGCGATTCTCTACTTATTCGAAATATTCAACTATAACAAAATAAATTATGTTGGGCGCCAGACGCGTTAGCGTCTCGCCGTTATCTGGGCAATCGGAAAATTCCGCCCCTACATCGAAGGGTACCATTTCACGGTCGTGACAGACCATAGCAGCCTCCAATGGCTTCACAGGCGAAAGAATCCTACCGGTCGATTAGCTAGATGGTGACTTGAATCACTTGGCTATGATTTCACTACCGTATATCGCAAAGGCGCCTTGAATCACGTGCCGGACGCACTCTCTCGAATCCCGGAACCTGACCTTCCTACCGCCGATGAAGCTACGACCACCATCGTACCAGATCGACTAACCTGCTACAACTGCCGGAAACGCGACGTCGAAAACACTACCGGAAAGTTCCCGGATTGGAAGATAGAAATCGGCCACCTGTACGTTCGACGCACGGACCCCTTAAGGGGGGGGTAAGGTTAATTCGGTGAAAAAAAAGCATGTTTTTAAGATTTTTTTTTGGCAATACGGATGGTGTTAGTTTATTCAGGCAATCCATACATGATAATGTAACATCTGAACAATATTTCCCTAAATTTTCATTGCAAAATATCAAAAATTGAGCGACTGACGATGAATCTCCGGAGGCGCCTCGAGAAAAAGTTGTTTTGCGGTGCCCATCATAACTCGCAACCAAATCATGTGAAACGAAAAAATCAAAATGCATTTGTTAAAGGAGATCTTTGTCGAGGTATTCACGGGAGGATTTTTTTTTTTTTTCGATTTTTCGATTTTTCGTAGCACTTGGAAGCCAAAAACCAGATTTTCGCTAAAAAAAACGTCTAATTTGTTGTTGTAAAATTGATAATTATTGAAAAAAAAAAAAAGCTCCCGACAATACCTGGTGAATAATGTGAAAAAACACTGTGCAAAATTTCAAAACGATTGGTCCAGTAGATTTTTAGTTATGGTGGGCACGGACTTCAAAAATGACAAGTCTCAGAAAAACGCTTTAGAGTTTTGCGTACTGAAAAATTCAACATAAAATTCGATAATTTTTCTATACTCCCACAGAGTCGTCGATGCCAGGTCCGTAGAGCAAAAGGCTTCCATCAAGATGGTCTAGAGCATCTTTTTGCATTTGTCTACGCAAAACTCTTTCTTCTTTACTGTCACGCGCTGCTTGCTCCTCTGCTTTACTAATTCGCAACTCGTCAGCTTGTCGTGCCCATTCGTGAGAACTTGGCCCTGTCGGGATGTGCATCTCTTGCATAAAGGCCAGCAACGCAAAAGAACCTTCATTGAAAGTACATGCAGCTACATGAGCTGCAATTTCAACGATTGTAGCGGTGCCACTGACAGACTTTGGCTAATTTTTCGGGGCATTTTTCGATGTACGAACACGAACGATAACAAAGTAACACTTTCGATGTACGAATTGAAGGAAAACAGAGTCAAAATTTTAGCGTCACTTGTTACTGCTCAGCACGGCGTACAGTGTTTAACTGATGTATATACCATGCCTCGAATATTCTTGACTCTACCTGAACAGACCCGTTCGGTTTTAATTGGGCCGGGTGAGCGCGTCGCGTAACTGTCGGTCAGGTATAAAACCTCATCCCGGAGCAACGGACGCTTACTCATAACTTCCTCAATTTTGCTTCAATCGACTTGAAATTTAAACACAATATTCTTGACATATTGTGCAATCAATTAGAAAAATAAAAAAAAATTGAAAAAAAAAAAAAATTTAATACGTTACCCCCCCCTTAATCGGAACATTAGTCCAAGACCTAAAAGCTTGGAAATTAGTCATACCCGAAGAGCGACGCGAAACCATTCAACACGAAGCTCACCATGACCCTCAGTCCGGTCATCCGGGAATAGAGAAAACCTACAGTCGTTTAGCTACCCGTTATTATAGGCCCGGAATGTACCATACCGCTACCGAATACGTGAGGAAGTGCGACACTTGTCAAAAATGTAAAGTGGCACAAACTGACCCCGCGGGTTTGATGGGAAGGCGCGTTATCGAACAACCCTGAATCGTCGTAGCAGCCGACATAATGGGACCATTTCCCCTGAGTGAATCTGGCTTTGCGTACGTACCGGTAATGCAAGATCTCTTCACGAAATGGATTGAATGCGCTCCGCTTAGAAAAGCTACCGGACAAAAGATTAGCGAAACTTTCAAAGATTTAATACTATCGAGGTGGGGAACTCCCCAAAGACTACTCACGGATAATGGGACTGAATTTAATAATCGTACAATCAGAGAACTAACGGAGACCCATGGCATAAAACATACCACGACACCGCCGTATCATCCACAAGCCAACCCGGTCTAAAGAGTTAACCGTGTTCTAAAGACCATGATGGTTACCTTTTTGAACGACGATCACCGAGAATGGGACCAACACCTCTCAGACTTCCGATTCGCGTATAACACCGCGCACCATACCTCACTCGATACGAGTGCAGCTTTCCTGAATCTAGGCCGCGTACCAGAACCGATCAATTTCTACCGACGATCAGCTACCGATAAAATCGAAATAGAACCCACACCTCCGAAATTGTGGGCAGAACGAATGACACATATTCAACTATTTCGGGACTGGGTCACGGAAAACCTTGACGATACCTTCGCTAAACAAGCGCGATATTATGACCTCCGACGACGAGACCAAGCTTTCACTGTAAACGACCTCGTGTCAAAACGACAGCACACGCTGTCATCTGCTACTTAACATGTTGCTGCCAAACTGGCATCAAAATTTAGTGGACCCTACCGGATCTTCCGTTTTCTCTCCCCGGTGGTGGTTGAACTACAACAGGTAGATGGGAATTATTTAGTGGGAAAGATGCATGTAAAAGACTTGAAGATCTACAAAACTTAGTCCTCGTAATTCAACATACTAGATCATGGGAGACGAGGTTCCACCGCCCGCTTATGTCCTGCGCGGCTGGCGCCGAATGGAGCGGTTCGCCGTTTTCATCGAGCTCCTGCCAACGTGGTATCCCGACCTCGCTCGAGAGATACGCCTCGCCTATATCGAGGCCAACGAGGATTACCGGGCGTTCCAATTGGCCCGAGCGGCCCGAGGAACCATACGGGAGATGCCGGAGAGTAGTGAGCAGTCCACCCAAACGCTACCGCTACAGACTCCGGTGATTGAACCACCAACGCCGGTCCAGTGCCCAGCGTGCTGCTGCCGCTGTCGTGACCCCGCTGCCGAACCCGCCGTCACCGTACCTCTCGTCTCACCCCTTTCCACCATTGCTACTGCCCCATCCTTTCCTGACTCCACCCGTTCTGCCGATCCTTTCGACTCTACCGTCCCCCTACACTCCTCATCCTCCTCCCTAGCCTCCTCCGTCGAGGTGATCGACGAGCTGGGCACGATCCTCAGCAACCTGGACGCTACAGGGATCACCCTCTCCCGAAGCGACAGCGTCTACCGAAAAACCTCGACGAACGGTAACATTCGGCAAAGCTACCGCCGTTAACGAGCCCACGAACAGCTCGGCACCACCCCGCTCAATGTCGCCGGACTTCGGGGTTATACCTGAAATCGTCCCGTCGGACCGAAGAGCGGCCGCTTCGCAACGGCCCGTACCATCAACACCGGTACCGGTACGAGACCCGGCAATACGCGATCCGAGGGCTTGTTGCAACTGCGACGAGGTGGGGCACCCGGCAAGGCAATGCACCGAGCCACGGCGAAAATTTTGCTTCGGCTGCAAGCAGCCTGGATATACCAAGGCCGAATGCCCCAGGTGCCGTGCCGAATGGGCATTAGACTTCCTGGAGCGCCACCACGTTCGGCCCCGCAAGGCGGACAGTAAGAACCCATCCGGCCCATACCATCGTCGCGAGAGCACGAAACAGCCGCCTCAAGTATCTTACGTGTCGAAAATTTTCTAAATTCTATTTCGGCCTATCTAATTTAAAATTCTATTTCGACCTTCCAGTTTTTTCTAAATCAATTAAAATTCATTTTACTACCGATTTTTTTTCATCTACCGTCTGTTCAAAATTCACTACCGTTTTTAGCTACCGTTTATCTACCGTTTGTCAAAATTCACTACCGTTTTTAGCTATGGTTTATCTACCGTTTGTTCAACTTCCCTACTGTCTTCAGCTACCGTCAACCTACCGTAAAAATCTAACTTCATTTCCGCAACGCTCAGCTATCGGAAAACTTGACTCTACCTTTACCGTTCGAGTCATTGTCTAAATTCTACCTTATTTCTACCGTCTCATTTATCCTCAAACACCTAACTTCATTTCTACCGTTTGAAGCTATCGTCAAAACTTTACTTCAGTTCTACCGTTCCGAGCTGTCGTGGAAATTGAACGTCCTTCCTACCGATTTAAGCTACCGTGAAAAAACTCTGATTCCGACTTATTTTGTCAACGCTAGCTGTCTCGTAATCACTCCGAACCACCCTCTACATCAACTGATTTTTCGTAAAAACCGTCACTGACTGAGGTAGGGGTAAAAACCCATGAACCAAAAACAAAAACTAACAATCAACGCTCGGATAAACAAGCCTAAATTACCTGACTCGCCTTTTGTGTGATCTTTTACCATACTTTTCTTATTTTATTAGCTAACGCACACTATCATGCGTCAAAAACTACCGAAGCTTACGCGTTTTCCGTTTCTACCGTCTCTTACGTAATTTCCGTTAATTCTTTTGGCTAGTGTTGTCAATGGACAACGAAACCACTTATTCGTCAGTTTACGGGTCAGCCTCCATAATTTCTAATAAGAGCCTTCGTGACATTACCTAGGTAGAAGACCTGCCCGGTCTCCCCCTGGGGGGAGGGAGTGTTAACGTGGCGTTTCAGAGTCGCCCGTCACAAGGGCACACAATTATTATAATTATTATTTCTAGTTTACGCGTCCCTAGCAGGGTACTCCAACCGAACTCGATACAAAATAGGCAATAACTACTTTTAACCAATTCTTTCTTTGTAAATTCCTTATTTCGCGCTTCGGCGCAAGCTGATAAGGTACTTGGACGACATCGATCCCGACCACCGAGGGACCACTAGTTACCGTTTCCAGCTCTCGACGACTTCGCCTACCGACGTTCTAATCCACCCGAACCTTCCGTATCGCCCCGACTGCTGGTGAACAGGGAGATAAAAATCCTCCCGACGGCACCGCTCCTGAAGGAGAAGCCAGCCGCCCGCTCTATCGGATGCCGTCGGGATGGCGTGAGGGACAGACGGTAGCCTTCCATCTTCCGACTTACCGGCCTGGTGCCGGACCGACCCCAAACCACTACGTCCAGATTGATAAAGCCATTGTTCCGAGGATCGACACAGCCTTCCTGTCGGCAAGGACTGATTGTGTGGGTCGTGGTCCACGGTTCAGCCAACCGTCTGACTGCACGACCTCGGGTATAGGCAGCCGGCTACTGCCTGTACAAAAGCCGGTGGAAGTGAACAGTCAAGCGTCACTCTCCACTCGGTAATTCTGACCGAGAGGCACCCTGTGTATGTCTCTGTCAGAGAAGTCTCCGATGATAGGCAACCTGGACAGTAAACTGAAGCAGCTATTAAATCGTACAAGTTGGTGTCAATGACGAAATCCCGAGCAGCACATTACGCCACATCTAGCGGTAATCTTTGAAAACGCATGACCACGCCGTAAGCAATATTAGCCGCAGGGGGATGGCCTTTTGGCGGTGGGGGTCAACCAACCAATCAAAGGGAAGAAGAATCACCTCACAACCGCGAGATCGGCGAGCCGAACTCCGACCTCTTTATACTATTCTACGCTTGACCTGCTGAGCGACAGTTGTGTCTATACGTATTCTCCCGACTATTCTCTCGTTTTGAGCTACCGATCCTTTTTCCTCTCGTTCTGTCGCTACTTTATTTACCGTTTTTCCACACCGTCTATCGTTGCACTATCGTTCACTTCTACCTATAAATTCAAGTCCTTTCCTTCCTTCTTATTTTCTTCTGATTATTCTAAGTTTCATTTAAAATAAATTCAGTGTTGTGTGCCTGAAGTCAGCAACTAAGGTAAGGCTTCTGCCTCTGTATTGTATCGTTACGAAGTTGCTCATAATTTCTATTCTTTCTTATGGTATTCATCGACTTTGTGTGAATCATGGTCCACGGATTAGAGTTGCAGTAAGCCGCTGTGTGACTGCATGATTTCGGTCATTAATATTGTATTTATCGTTTCTTGGTTGCATCGTGCGATGCCAGTTTTGTGTGAATCATGGCCCGCGGATTAGAGTTGCAGTAAGCCGCCGTGCGAGTGCATGATTTCAGTAATTAATTATTTTCGTGTCTGAGCGACCTCGTAACCGCCGTATAATTAATTCTTTTGTATTTATGACTTTTCTGATCATTTGTGAATTCCTATTAGCCTGCTCCTGTATTTTCTATCGTATTTTGAGCCTTATCGGCTTTACGTTTCACTTTATACTTTTTTGTAATAGTAGTGTGCCTTATATTTTATTCCTGTCATTGCTTATTACATTTTTTTTATTTGATTTTGTGCTTATTGTATCGTATATCGAGTTCCTTGGAGTACAACCGAGCGTAGAATCAGCCTCTAAATATTACCGCACTTTTTTCCTATTGTTATTGGCAATTTTATATTATTTTTACCTGTTATTCTGTTTTTCGTATTTTGCTATGTCAAGTTCTGCGTATTATTATTGATTCTTTTTTACTGCGGTGTATTTAGTGTGTTTCTTCATTTTGTAAACTCTGCGAAATTCTCACTCTCTCAGAATTCAGTATTTCGTATTCTCTCAAAAGTTATGTTCAGGAATTCGTTGTTTAATTCCTCAGGTCCGTCATCATTATAAATTATTAATTCTATCGTTTGTGAATAATTCTACCGAGAGTTATTCAGTCGATCGTTTACGCTACCGATTTTGTAAATTGTTCATGAATATCAATCTCTCGTACTGGTTATAGTCTATGGTGAATTCGTCGTATTATCTACCGAGCTAGCGTTACCTTGTTTTCTACCGATTGCAGTAAAGTTCTCTCGTTTCTAATTGACAGAATAATAATTTTCGTAGCGTCATTTGCGACTTGGGTGAGATCACGTCGCCCAGTGACGTGTAGTTTCAAGTAAATTCTTGCATTATATCGCATCTCCCAACCTACGTTCATTTTTCTCTGTTAACTGCCGTCTCTCGTTCTAAAACTAGCGTTTACTGCCATTCTACCGAAATTATTGTGAACGACGATTGCTTATTTTATTAACTTCCGCTGTCGATACCATTTTATTTGCCTGTCTCAACCATGTAAACTTCTCGACAATATATGATCGATTGACCTGTTCATTTTCCTTCTGACTTTAGTTTATTCTTTATTTTGTGATTTTCTTTAATTCTGTAATTACTGTTGGCTGCCTTGAATACCGCCACTCTACCAGGTTGTACGTGTGCGTACCTGAGTCTAGCCAGCCATACAACGGGTTCTCTATTTATTTTTGTACGGTTTTGTGTTATTTTTATTGATTTGTATTATTGTTTGAAAATCGACGCTAACGCGTCTGGCGCCCAACATAATTGATTTGTTATAGTTTGATATTTCGAATAAGTGGAGAATCGCGCCAAAGTGTCAACGGTAAGTCCTCCTCCGAGGGTAACAGAATTTAGCGTTACAACTTATACATTAAGTGGAGTTACAAATTTTGGATCTGATTTAGACTATGAACCTCAAATATCGACAAAACGAGCAAAAATAGATGTTTCAACTCCTGAAGTCATTTCTGCACTCGATAGAGCTAATGTCAGCAGTAGAAATGCGATGTTCATTATTGCTACTATTTCATTAGCTGTTGGTATTAAAATTGAAGATACAACGCTCAATTATAAAACAATCCAACAAGCCTGTATGCTTTTAAGAGAAGACATTGCTAAAGGACTAAATGATAACTTTAAAACACACGATAAATACGTTGTGCATTGGGACGGCAAAATGCTAAATGATCTTGTTGGATCAAAATCTGTAGAACGGCTACCAGTTCTTCTAACTGTGTTAGGTACCGAACAGCTGCTCGGGGTTCCAAAAATTAATTCTGGGACGGCAGGCAATCAAACATCAGCCATTTTATCGACATCAACTAAATGGGGTATCATTTATTGTGTTAAGGCGATGTGTTTTGACACGGCGATTGTTAATACGGGCAACTAATCAAATATTATTTAATTTAAAAAATGTTTGATTGTAATCGTTCTAGTTTGATTTGTTTTTGCTCACTGAATCACATTTTTGAAATCAACTAATTATTTAGAGTTTATTATTCGTTCAGAGCTTAAATATTATTTACTACAATTTTTCTAAAATGTTAAATTCATCGATAATCATCCATTTTTAATATACAGGAATTCACAACGGTACATGTAAGGCAATTGAAAAGAGTTTGGGAAAAGATTTAATTGGGTTACCATGTCGTGACCACATATTTCAGATAATATTGAAGAATGCGTTCGAAGTATACTGGCCAAGGCCATCCGGGCCAAATGTACCAATCTTAGGAAGATTTAAAAAATCATGGGACCAAATAGATGAAAATAATTATAAATCTGGTATTGAAGATACTGTCGTTACTGATGTTTCTGCTCGAAAAAATGGAATATCTAGTTTCGTTGCACAATCCTTACAGGTATGACGACTTAACTGCAATTTTGAGGATTAAATTGTTTTGTTTCTGACCAATATTTAATTGCTTCTGATAGTTACTGCAACCCCGAGATGACTGTAAGGAATTCTTGGAATTGTCGTTAATTTTCCTTGGAGACATGCCTCAAGACAAGTTTTTTTTTCAGACGTCATGGCGCAGTTCATCATTCTAGATGAATTCAAACTGTCGAATAAAGAACTGCATGATCTTCGGCAATTTCTTATTTTTATAGTTGTATTGTATTTAAAAGCTTGGTTTTCATCAACTTCTGCTACTACCGCTGCTGATCATGACTTAGTTTTTGAAAAATTTAATTAAGTATAAACGTATTAATCCTTTGATTTCTTCAGCTACTGGTGAAAAAACGATTTTGCACTTAAGTAATGAGCTTGCTATTTCATCAGTATTTCACAATACTGTTCCATTCGAGATGAAAAAAAATATTGTTGAAGCGGCTAAGACTCGTGAAGGTGCAGATTGTGAAGCTAGAAGATTGATAATTCATAAAAACGATTTGAATTCATTTATGGAAAAAAATCTGAGTGACTTTGTTTCTAAAAAATCCTTAAATCTCTTCAAGATCTTCGATCTACCGTATGATTTTCTTGACATAGACATTGAATTGTGGCCTACTAGTGAAAGTTATAATGAAAACAAAGAATACTTTGATCATTTAAAAGTTGTTAATGATTCGGCAGAGCGTACTGTCGCATTAGTCGGTGAGTATAACCAATGCTTGATGAGGAATGAAGAACAATTTCAATATTTATTGCAAGCTATAAAAGAACATCGCAAAAAATACCCAAACTGTAATACAGAAAAGTTTTCACAGTAGAAATGTACGATTATGTTGAAAATGTTAATAATTAAATGACAGCTGACGGTTAAATAAAAAAAACCTTCTTAAAACAAATTGAGAATTTTTTTTTCCTCTATCAATACTGTTTATATTAAATGTGACACAAAAAAGGTATTCACTCGACATTTAGTGAATCATTGACTCCAAGTTAGAAGAAATGCAATATTTATTTGTTGCGATTTACTTAAACATGCTCGGGACTAAAAAAAAAAACAAGAAAAAAAGATTAGAACATTTTCATGTTCATAGAAACTGAAATTTGTACAAATTTCCCCGAGACTCATGAACTAAATTGGAATTGTTGGAATTAATAACAAAAAACTGTTAAAAATAGTGTGTATTGAAGTTTGACGGTGAATATCTTCTGAACAAAGAGACATACTAAAAAATTGTAAGAGACCTTTTTTGTAGAGAATTCAATTTCCTACGAACATATGAGTTGCTCGTATTACATGACGTTTTGTTGAAAAGTTGTAAAATTCATAAAAAAAAAGATATCTACCTCAAAATGATCAAACTTTAACCTTCAATAATTTCTGAACGGTGAGGTATACAAAAAAATTGTAAGAGACCTTTTTTTGTAGAGAATTCAATTTCCTACGAAAATATGATACAACTTTTTTTTGTAAACAGTTTCACGCACTGAATTTACTCGATTCAAACTGTTTATCCCACTTCTGACACCAGTGTAACGTTCTTTGACGTTACGGAAATAAATATGGATTCGTGAGTTTGATTATCAAGCCGAAATCAAAGTCGTTAATAAACGTCGTGAAAAAGCTTGAATTGCAAGATATGTGTTTCTCGTTCCAAGTCTGAAACAAGACTGTATTTACAATGATGTTGGTTGACGCAGCAACCTTATTCTTTTGAAAGAGATCAGAGGTTTATAAATGTCTTTTATCTATGATGACTTCTAGATCATTAAAAAGGGGGCAAAACGGGTGATTTCACCCTTTGTAACAATACATATACATATATACATATATATATATATATACATATATATATATGGGAAGAGGAGGTTATCACTCAGCTGTGATAAACGCCGATAGTCATAATCTCTACGAAGAGATTCCCTCATTAGGAATCTGTGGAGATATATTGATGGCAGAAGCATCTGGAGCACCGCAACCAGTGGTAAACTTTGGAGTCCTTCCCCAAAACACCAGAGCGACTCGCGCATTATGCGGTTATTTTGGAGCCATCGGAGCTCGAAAAGAAGAGGTTCGCATCTTATTACAATCAATTGGAATAAGAGTGAACGAATTCGACGAGACCGTAGGCAGTACACGCCTAAACGTAGCATTGTTACAGAAGGTCAGCGACTATTTCGCGGGATGTCCCACATTCCGAAACGAAAAAGCCAAACTGGACGCTTAACTTGCGAAGGAGACGGAGTACAACTCATCAAGTCGATACCGACCGATGAGAACGTTGATCCCGCAACGCGATGGACAAACTTGGTCATCAGACCAAATTCATCAAACGCTAGCACGATCACAACCTTTGGAGCCTCATATCTTTTGGGCTTCCAATTGGAGAAAAAGACCATAGCAGAAAGCAACGCCAACTGGTGTTGCGTTGAGCAATTGGCACCAGCATATATACACATATATATGTCGGAGAAGAATAAAGAGGATGCATCATCAAGTGAATTGGAAACTTGAACTTTGAATGAGTCCGCCGTATCAAGCGTCAAGCGTTATTCAACATGCTTTGAATATAGAACAAACAAATGAATTGTTTATAACAACGCTTGGATGAAATCGACAGTCACGGAAAAGCAAGCGAATTGACCGGACGTGTTGAGATCATCGCGCTTTCTATAATGAACAATCCACAAATTGGAAATCCTACATCCTTTCCGCCTTTCCGTGGCTTCACCCCGACATCAGAAGTGGGATCAGAATCTGCTTCTCACCGACCAGAATCTGCTTCTCGCCGATCAGAATCTGCTTCTCACCGAGAAGAGAGACGTGACGACGCAAAATGGCAAATGCTTTTGCAACAGCAGCAAAATAATTTCATGCAGATTATTGAGGCAATGAAGAAACCTTATCAGACGAAAATCGAGTTACCTGACTTTGACCCAGAAAAAGTGAGCGATACTCGAGCTTGGATTCGTACGGCAGACATGTGTATGTCGGAGCATCCGTTAGAAGGAGCGTCGCTCATGAACGCTTTGAGCCGTGCGATGAAAGGAGAGGCATTATCCTGGCTGACCCAAAACGTATTTGTCGGAATAAATTGGAATGAATTTAAAGAAATATTTTCTCTACGATTTGAATGTCCGGAAACCCTCGCTGCTTTCTTAATGAATATCAATCAAGGAAGGCCAAAGGAAGGAGAATGTATCGCCGCTTATTCAGCCACTGTGATAACCTCGTTGATGAACCGATGGAAGAATCTCTCTATGGAACAGATTGCTGTGTCCTTCGTCCTCAGTCACATTTCTCAATTTGAACCACGACTTCAACGCCTTGCTTTCACGGAAGAAATTGAGACACGGAATAAATTACAAAACGAATTGAAGGCGGTATATTACTTGAAGAGGAAAAACTCGGAACTTCACACTGAACAACGTCACAGCGAAGCAAAAAGATTTAAAGAAAAATCGTCTACCAGCCTTCTGAAATGTTTCACCTGTGGAAAGATCGGGCATAAATCGTCTGTGTGCTATCAAAGAAAAGAGAAAAATGCAGCATCAAATGTGTGGCAGAGAGATGCATCTACAAGCAGTGACACGAGGAAGCCTATAACCTGTTTCAAGTGCAAGGAACCTGGGCATTATTCTTCGCAATGTCCTGGAATGAATAAGAAGCCATCGTCAGGACGCTTCAACGGATCCAATATCGAACGACGAGTGGATATTTGTGAAGTGAATTCGCCTTCTGGCATTTTGAGGCATGCAGGTGAGCAGTTTTCATTTAATTTTGATTCTGGAGCCGAATGTTCTTTAATAAAAGAATCAGTGTCGTCAAGGTTCTCCGGGAAAAGACTTGATAATATCGTCACTATGACTGGAATTGGACAAACAAGTGTCCATAGTACTTTGCAAATTCTTACCAAAGTAAACATTGACGACATTGCCCTAGAAATTCTTTTTCATGTTCTGCCAAGTCATTATTTGAGGAGTGATATTTCGATTGGTCGTGAAATTTTGAGTCAGGGTTTGACTGTGCTTGTATCTTCTAACGAATTGAAATTAATGCGTGAAATCCGTGTCGATGCTTGCAAAATTGGAGAATCAATCGAAGTAAATTTTGACAAAATTGAGACTGACATTTCTTTTGAGTCAAAAGAACGGTTGCTCTCAATTTTACAAGAATTTAGAGAGCATTTTATAACCGGTACACCAAAGCAACCTGCTAAAACGGACCCAATGCAAATTCGCCTGAAAGATCCAAATAAGACGGTATATAGACGTCCATATAGATTGAGCCACGATGAACAAAAAATAGTTCAAAATAAAATCAAAGAGTTACTTGCTGCAAACGTAATTCGCCCAAGCTCATCTCCATTCGCTAGCCCTATCCTTCTCGTGAAGAAAAAGGACGGGTCAGACAGAATGTGTGTAGATTATCGAGAACTAAACGATAATACTGTACCTGACAGATTCCCATTGCCACTAATTTCTGACCAAGTAAATAGGTTACATGGGGCGAAATACTTTTCTAGCTTAGATATGGCATCTGGATTCCATCAGATCCCTATCCATGAAAATTCAATCGAATATACAGCTTTCATTACTCACAATGGACAGTATGAATATCTGTCCATGCCATTCGGGCTTCGAAATGCACCATCTGTTTTCCAGAGGGCCGTTTACAAGGCTTTGGAAGAATTGGCGAATAGTTTTGTCATTATTTACATGGATGATATTCTTATTGTTGCATCCAATGAGGACGAAGCCCTGGAGAGGTTGAAGCTTGTATTAAAAGTTTTGATAGATATCGGCTTTACTTTCAACATCAAAAAATGCTCTTTCTTAAAACAAAAAGTAGAGTATCTCGGTTATGAAGTTTGCAACGGAGAAATCCGACCAAATAAGAAGAAAATTTTAGCTTTAATATCTTTACCCTCTCCTAAAACGGTAACACAATTACGGCAATTCATTGGTTTGGCATCTTACTTCCGTCAATTCATTCCAAGGTTCTCTCAAATTGCGGCTCCTTTATACGCGCTAACTTCCGCAACAAAAGGAAACATTGAATGGAAAGAATGTACATGAGAATATTAGAACACAAATAATTTCAGTACTTACCAATGAGCCAGTACTGACAATATTTGACCCGAATTGTCTTACTGAATTACATACTGATGCAAGTTCGATGGGCTATGGGGCAATTCTAATGCAAAAAAAAGAAAATATATTGCGCGTGATTGCTTATTTTAGTAAACGTACTTCACCAGCTGAATCGAAATATCATTCGTACGAGTTGGAAACACTTGCTGTTGTTAACGCGGTTGAACATTTTCGACACTTTTTATACGGACGCAAATTTCTTGTCGTCACAGATTGCAACTCTCTGCAATCTTCGAGAAAAAAAAAGATCTTACTCCGAGAGTGCATAGATGGTGGGCTTTTCTTCAAGCTTTCGATTTCGATATAGTATACCGAAATGGAAAGAAAATGAGTCATGCGGACTTCTTTTCGAGAAATCCGTTACCAGATTCAATAAAAGAAAATTATAATAAACCCGAGCACAAAGAGGTCAATTTAACTAATCTCTCAAATACATGGCTTTTTGCTGAACAGCAACGTGATGAAGAAATTTCAAAATTAATTAAAAATTTAACTGAAGAAAAGTTAAATGACGAATTAGCAAAAACTTACGAATTACGCTCTGGAATTCTTTTTCGTAAAATACAAAGACACGGGAAAACGCGATCTCTACCTATTTTGCCACGAGCGTACAGATGGTCAGTTATTAACGCTACCCATGAAGCATTGGTACATTTAGGATGGGAAAAGACCCTTGAGAAAATTTATGATTCATTCTGGTTTGACGGAATGTCAAGATATGTTCGAAAATTCGTTGAAAATTGTTTGACATGTAAAATTTCCAAAACAAATTCGGGAAAAATTCAGGCTGAATTGCATCCCATTCCTAAAGACGCAATTCCTTGGAATACCATTCACATCGACGCTACTGGCAAATTAAGTGGTAAAAATGATAAGAAAGAGTACGTTTTCGTTTTAATTGATTCTTTCACCAAATTTGTTCTTCGTCATACATTGCATATTGATACTAGCAATAGCATTAAAGCATTGAAATCTGGTATTTCTCTATTTGGCTCTCCCACGCGCGTAATTGCGGACCAGGGTCGTTGTTTCGCGAATAGTGATTTTCGAGAATTTTGTTTGGCTCACAATATTAAGTTGCACTTGATTGCAACTGGAAGCTCGCGCGCAAATGGTCAGGTGGAGCGAGTAATGAGCACTCTAAAGAACATGCTAACTACCGTAGAAATAACCGGCGACCGGTCTTGGCAGGATGCATTGCCTGATGTACAATTAGCACTAAATTGCACGATCAACCGAGTCACAAAATCTAGTCCTCTCGAATTAATGATAGGAAAAGTCGCCAGACCTCTTGAGCTCATGTTTGTTTCTGAGGAGGAGTATGTGGAGGACTTATCTGAAATTAGAACACTTGCAATCGAGAATATTAACAAAAATGCAGAATATGAGAAGGAAAGGTTTGACCGAACAAAGGCAAAAGTAATCAAATTTTCTTTAAACGAATTTGTTCTTTTAAAGAATGAAGAGAGAAATCAAACAAAATTAGATGCAAAATACAAAGGCCCGTATAAAATTATTGAAGTGTTAGAGGGCAACAGATATCTTTTGAAAGCTTTGAATTCCAATCGTACATTTAAATACGCACATGACCGGATGCGAAAAATGCCAGAGGGTAACATTCCGGAAGAATTGGAAATGAGTAAAGAAAATTTTGAATAATGAAATATTTAAGTGTGTAAATATTTGAAGTGTAAACTAAATACATGATTACTTTTGAAAAAAAAAAATTGTTTACATGAAAGTTTGTAGCCGTAGCTCGGTCGAAATCGGAATTTCTTCAATGAAACCGTGAGTGTGCGGTGGGCAGCTTCATGTACCAGTTGTGTCAGAAAAATCACTCAAGGGAAGTGATTAGACATTGACCACTCAAGGGAAGTGGTCAAGAACATTTGTCACTCAAGGGAAGTGATAGAAATGTTGGTCACTCAAGGGAAGTGATAGAAATGTTGGTCACTCAAGGGAAGTGATAGAAATGTTGGTCACTCAAGGGAAGTAATAGAAATGTTGGTCACTCAAGGGAAGTGAACGAAATGTAAAAAAAATGTATTTAGTCTTTAAAATTATCCATATGTATCGAAATTAATTGCTTTGTCAATAAATGTGGGATTGGAACTGAAATTTAAGTTTTCTGTTCAATATAAATGATTAAAGTAAGATTGAATTCATTTAAAACGAACTTTTACTGCTGGAGAATTGAATTTCTTGCAGATCACTTCACATGGGGACATGTGATTTGTCAGGATGGCCGTGTCGGAGAAGAATAAAGAGGATGCATCATCAAGTGAATTGGAAACTTGAACTTTGAATGAGTCCGCCGTATCAAGCGTCAAGCGTTATTCAACATGCTTTGAATATAGAACAAACAAATGAATTGTTTATAACAACGCTTGGATGAAATCGACAGTCACGGAAAAGCAAGCGAATTGACCGGACGTGTTGAGATCATCGCGCTTTCTATAATGAACAATCCACAAATTGGAAATCCTACATCCTCTCCGCCTTTCCGTGGCTTCACCCCGACATATATATATATATATATATTCGTCGAAAGGTTGTTTTGAGAACCGAAATTTATGGTGTGTATAAATGACGAAAGATCATCTGAAAAATCCACTTATGTGTTGTAGAACACGAATTTTCCCCAAAAAATCAACACTTTTCGTGCAATTGTATTTTCAACACCTAATGGTTGTTTTGAAGACCGCACATGCTGTGCGTCTTTTCAGGACCAATGTCAACCCATTGATTGCATAATTGTAAAATATTCTCCATATAATTCCTAATACAGAAGTGAAAACCAAATTAGCCAAAAAAATTTTTTCAACAAAATAATCGACGTTGAATATAGAGAGGTAGTTTTCGGGTCCAGCAATTTCATCAAATTACAGTGACTTTAGCAATAATTTATGAACGATATTACATCCATTGGCATGTATCCAACAAAGACTCAACAATTAGGCACAAGTTTGGCACAAATCTGATCTGTTCATCACATTTTTTGCGAAAAAAGCCTGGTCCTAGAATACTACATAAAATGTAGAATCCTCATATAGGTAAAGGTGCTTATCAGACCGAAATATTTTCCACTGAAACATAATTCAGGATTGAAATTGATTACCAAACGTACAATTTCTAAACAGGTATATATGCTGTGCGACACCACTTTAATGATTTTTGAAAATTTTGATAGTTTTAGGCTGATTTTTTAAAAATAACTATGTGGCTCTGAAAACTGCCATTAGATACGTAACGCAAATATATTTCAAGGTACCTTCCAGGACTCTGGGTGTAAAGGTTCTATTCAGGACCCCAACACACATATTTTGTGATCGAACGAAACGTGACAACTAAGTAGATCCATCACTACACGTGCAAAAATACATATTATTCGACAGCTTATATCATTTTCTATGAATTCAACAGCTTTTGGCCAAATTTGAGAAACAATAACTTTTGTGAGTCTGGAAACTGCCATTAGATGAATAATGTAAAAACACTTGGCGGTGCTTTCCAGGACTGTGGCTGTAAAAGTTGTATCCAGGATTCTGATATCCAAGATTGTCGCAATTTATAGCAAACACGCTTCACTTATCGTAACTTATTGCGTCTCTGATTCCTTGCCCATAATATCCTTTACATTACCTTATCGTAATCTATCATGACCTACCGAAATTTTCAACCAAGGTACACGTTTTGCAATTTATTTGAACGTGGCAATAAAATCCATTTCCACATGTGCAATACCGAAAAATGTACAGAGGAGTTTCTACTCAACAGCTTACACTGTGTCTTATAAATTCATTAGCTTCAAGTCAATTTAAAAAAAATTGTTGTTTGGGTGTGGAAACTGCCATTGCATATATGATAATATAAATCTAACGGTACTTTCCAGGATTCTGCCTGTAAAAGTTGTATCCAGAACTTAAGACACCAGGGGAAATTTTCGATGGGACATAATCGATTTCGATTGAATATTTTAGGGATTCGTGGCAAACACGACAGACTCATCATGTTTTATTGTGTGTTCGACTTCATTCCCACAATATCTTTGAATTCCTTATCGTAGCCTCTCATGTTTTATTGAACTTCTCAACTATGGCAGGTACTTTGCATTTTATCCAATACTAGAAATAAAATCCTTTGTCACACATACAAGTATAAAAAAGATACAAAGTTGCTCATATTCAATACTTTAAATTGTTTCTCACGAGTTACCATTAAATGTATCACAAAAATACATTCAACGGTTCTTTTCAGGACTCGGATTATGAAGGTTTTTTCCAAACCTCACTTCTCCGATGTGCAAAGATGAATAATGTTCTACTAGTAGTCGAATTATACTCTCATAATTGTTCGTTTGTGTGGAATATAATGAAATAAATGTGGAAACAACCTCTGCATGAGAATTCACTTTTCCTTTATCACTATGTATTGATTTCACATATATGTATATTGTTCAATCGACAACGCGATATCTAAGAAAAAGTGAATGAATAGTACAAAGACTACTCTTTAAACCATTTTTTGTACTTTAATGTCTGCCTGAAAAACAAAATTTGGAAATCAATAAACATGAAAATAAATTACTCAATAGGTCGTAAGGGACAACACCACTGTAACAGCTTCAAAAAATCGATTTTTTGAAAACCGTCTAGGAAAATCTAGAATACATTTAGGAATCGAATGCCGTTGGTTGCAGGTCGAAAAAATAATTATTTTCGGAGATATTGAATATTTTGTGGAGCGGTGCAGCGCTCCGTGACGCTCGGGGTCCCGCGCCGCCTCAGCCAGGTGCGGGTCTCAACCGGTCGGCTAGTATTCTTTTGTCTCCCTTCACAAAAGCCGACTATGGTCATAAATTTCGTTTCGAAATAAGATATAGGTGGCAATAGTTGAGAAATTGTCAAGGCAGGTATAGGGATAGCGTCACAGCGACAGTTTACGAATAGAAACCACGCTATTCGCATCTAAACGCTCCGAATCGTTTCGTTTACAAATATCGAACGCTCAAAATTATTCTTTTAACATCGAAATGAATAACGAGAAAGTGTACGCGGGGAAAAAGGGTACGAAACGGAGCTATCCGACGAGGTCTCGATCGAAAATTTCGAATCGAAAACCTCCGAACCGTTATAGCTCTGAAAATCGTTCTGCAGAGAATGTGAGCACGTCGGCGAAAAAGTTAAAATCGTCGGACGATTTAGAGATCGGTGTTACTAACGATTTTGGTTATCGTATAGTACACCTCTTTAATGCATTGAACATTATATCGACGTTAGTGAAGTGCAAAGTGTGTGATCACGATATAAAGTTCACTGAAAAAAGTTTGCGCGGACTCGGATTCAAAATCGAGGTCGATTGCGGCCATTGTGAAAATGTGCAAATTAATTCGTGTCCTATGATTGACAATGCATACGAAATAAATCGTCGGATCGTGTTCAGTATGCGTCTTCTTGGCGTCGGTTTGAATGGCCTGATGAAGTTTTGTGCATTTATGGACCTACCGCGCCCCATATTTCAATCCTTCTACGATCGAATCGTAAATTCGATTTCGATTGCCACTCAAGCTGTGAGCGCAGTGAGCAAAAAAAAGGCTGCACTTGAAGAGAAGAGAATTTCGTTGGAAAATGGGATGGAGGACGGAATTATCGTTTCAGGCGATGGATCGTGGCGAAAGCGCGGTTTCAGTTCGCTATTCGGCATAACATCGCTTATCGGCTGGTACACTAAAAAAGTGATCGACGTTGTTGTGAAATCGAAATATTGCAAAGCTTGCCAGCATTGGGAAGCAAAAGAAGGCACCGCGGAGTACTGGGAATGGAAAAGTACCCACGACGATGAGTGCCAGGCGAACCATAGCGGCTCCACCGGAAAAATGGAAGTCGACTCAGCTGTCGAAATGTTTCAACGGTCTGAAGAGCTCTATGGCATAAAATATAAATATTATATTGGTGACGGCGATTCCAAAACGTTTTTGGGCATATCGAATAGCGATCCATACAATGGTTTCGAGATAAAACAAAAAGAGTGCATCGATCATGTCCAAAAACGCATGGGGACTCGCCTCCGCGAAATCGTGAAAAAACAAAAAGGATCGTCTGGCAGAGGAAAGCTCACTGGAAAATTGATCGACGAGTTGAGCACATATTACGGCTTGGCTATTCGGAGGAACAGCGATGATGTTGAAAAAATGAGGAAGGATATTTGGGCAACTATCAAGCATAAAATATCCACAGATAGTAAGCCACAACATGACGATTGCCCAAAGGGAGCCGAGTCGTGGTGTTCGTGGCAGCGAGCGGTTGCAAGCGGAAATATTTCTGAATATCGCCATAAGCCGCCTCTTCCTAAGGAAGTATTGGAGGCAATTACGCCAGTATATGAAAATTTGAGCAGAGACGATTTGCTGCAGCGTTGTTTGGGCGGCTTTACCCAAAACAACAACGAGAGCTTCAACAAATCGGTTTGGGCAATAGCCTCCAAGTGTCAGTCCGGGGGAAAAAAAATCATCGATATTGCCGCTGATATCTCGGTATTATTATTCAACGATGGCCTGAGAAGCCTCATGAAAGTTTTGGAGACGTTGGGGGTAACCATCGGCCCAAATTGTTTCAATTTCTGCGTTGAAACCGACGCAGCACGGATCGAGCAGGCGGAGCGCTCGCTCACGGATGCTGCAAAAGAGGCAAGGAGAGCCTCTACAAGTTCGAGAAAAGTTGCTGGAGACCGTGATTTGCTTCTTGAAGGCCAGCTATATGGTGCCGGAATCGCTGACTAGGTAAGAAATTTTTTTTTTTCAATTTATCGCATAAAAACGAACTTCAAGCTTTGAACGCGTTTTTCTCAAAACCACTTTTTTGAGTGCGGCACGCAGTAGAACTCGAGCAATTCTTATCCGATCGACTTCAAATTTGGACTGCATCAATAAAACTAGATTATCTGAAGAAGTACGTAGGATTTTTTCGATATCTCAATAGATAAATAAATTATAGGCTTTTTTCGACGAGAAATTTTGCTCGAAAATCGACTTTAAATTTCAAAAGCGTCCCAATTTTTTAAAAATCAATATTTTTTCAAATCCCTATGTACTTCTCTTCAAAATATCATATTATTAACGAAAACACTCGGTATTTTTTTTCAGATCGACTTTGAAGACAGTTCTGCTGCGTGCCGCGAATCACTGCAGAAGCAACGGCACCTGACGCGGGAGCTTCCCCAGCGCCAGCATGGGGCGTGAAAATTTTAAAAAAATTTTGGAAATATCTCTTTTTTTTCCCCACAAAAAAAAATTCTTGAAAAACGGCAACAAAAACAGGGGGTCACAGTGGTGTTGTCCCTTACAACCTTGACATGAAAAATAATTCCTCATCGATTAGAACATAGCAGTGAAGTTTATTTGGATTTACAAGTATAATGCCCATAGGAAAGGAGAAAACTCACAAGGTTAATAAAAGGAAAAATATTTCAAGCAATTGTGGAACCTTTAGCCACTCTTTTTATTTTATTCAAAGGTATAGAAATAACAGTAAATATTAGCTTCTGTAAGCCTATTGGCCTGAAAATACTCAGTAAGACTATAGTGCTATACAAATCCCTGAATACGTATCGATATTTGTAATTTGTACAGATTACAGTGTACATAATACGGAAGAAAAAAAATTGAAATATTTTATTTTTCCAAAAACAAAAGTGAATCATAAAAGAAAAAAAAATACGTAGACTATCGTTGAAAACATAAAACAAATAAATTGATATTTCTTGAACTGTTTCTTTTACCTCAAAATTAAATAATGGCGTGAACATGGACATCGTTAAAGAAGAGAACTTGTGATGTCTTGTACATAACAATTGCAATACGAATCGATACATGCATACAATATTCCTGACAAATAACATCCAAGTTCTTCTGAACAATGTTTACAAAAACGATCACATAAAATAGTAACAAGATTAATCACATATATAAAAAGATAGTTGTTGAAGAGAATTTTTTTATCAAGTAATGCACCAAAA
Organism: Neodiprion lecontei; assembly: GCF_021901455.1. NCBI lineage: Eukaryota > Metazoa > Arthropoda > Insecta > Hymenoptera > Diprionidae > Neodiprion > Neodiprion lecontei. The sequence continues at coordinate 9,017,103 of NC_060262.1, read as the reverse complement.
GATTGCTATAAATAGTACGTAGTGTGAACAGGAACTCTTTTATTATTATATCTAGTATCACAGTACGTTAAAATTAAGTTTTCGGTTATAGAAACAAAAACTAAACTTTGGTTTACAAACTTTAAAAACGACGTACATGTCTTTATCACGATATATCAGCTATCAAATCTGTTATCAGATATCATTGAAGTAAACAGTTTCCAATGGTATTAAAATGAGCATCACGTTTTAAAGGATAACTCGTGAAATATCATTGTTATTGGATAATTAGTCACTTATGAAAGTTCAATTAAAATTAGCAAACAAAATATGGCTTTCAAAAAAACTGAAAATGAAGATTTCCTTATGAAATGCGGTACATTATTTTTGAATAATAGATGTTTTGCCCAAACAGCTGCCCACTCGAAAAGGAATTCGAATTGCAACGTTAAATCATTACAAGGATGTGACCTGATGTGTGGTCTCCTTCACTTCCTTCGGCCACTTTGTCTATCATTGGCTGTTGTTCTTCGGTTTTTTCGTATTCTATTATCAATCCAAGCCTTTACTGTTACAGCGTTGCGATTTTGTAAACAATCGTATTTTTTAATTTCCTTCCGAATATGTGGTAAGGGTGGTACAATGTAATTTTCTATTGCTTCACCAAATGAAGCAAGAACGGCCTGGATTTCATCTGAACTCCATCTGCGGCGCTTTGTTTTCTCAAATGGTGATGCTGAAAATTCAAATCAAGATTGCCGAAACGATCATGGAATGACGTCTGATGAGTACATAACCAGTAATATCTCGTATAAAAATCACACATGAAGCTTATCTAGTTTTCTACGAAAGGCAACCATAGACTCACTTGTACCTTTTTATTCTATCACTTCTTACAGTTAGTCGTTTTTGCTTAGAATCCCGCATTTTAAAATCAAAGCAATGGTACTATAAAATGCATTTAAGATACGAGACAATGAGATCTTGGAGTTGATGAAGTTGGTGTAAAATGCTGTATACTCACTAGAGCGACGATTCGCTAGGTATCCGTGATCTTCAGTTTTTCTTTTCCTACACAAACTTTGATCTTTATCATCATTGAGGTCATCCAAATTATTAATGTTTTCGATGTTATCCGAATCATCTGCGGCATTTCCTTTTGTCATGTCTGAAGGAAGAAAAAATGAAAATAGAAATAATATACCAATCAAAGAAAATAAATAATTGAGCAATATAATCGCAGTTGTTACATTTGAAGTAGGTAATAATTATTTGTTTCTACATACCATGGTCACTCTCATTTTCGTCGTAAAAATTGTCGTTTTGGTGATGACTAGACCGTGCTTGTGCGTGTTCCAACATTTTTGATATATCGATGAGTTCGCGACTTGGTATTGGTTGTCGATATATAGTTTTGTGTATCTTTTCATGATGACCCAAGTGTTCACATAGATTTTCCAGTGTGTTTTTTGATATGTTTATAGTGGCATATTCAGTAGCCATGTGCTTACGTAATTTTGTTCCTCTCAAAGCTTCAGCATCTTCTGCTCCACATTTGCTGGAAAATTCTCTCATGAGTTTGCATGCATCCAGGTGCTTGTGAGCTTTCTTGTCCGAGCTTGTTCCGAACACAAATGGATTTTTATCGTTTACGCCAACATTTGATCGTTCCGCTAACATGGTATTGAAATCTTGCAGTAATTCTACGTCCAAAATGACGAGTACCGTTCTATCAAGCTTTCCACGAATGAAAAATCGAACATATCGTTCGGCGTATTCCTTGTCTGAAGCACATAAAGATTCGAACAAATCCTTATTTGTATCTTTATTCAAGCGAACGTAATTCTTGAAATCTTCAATTGTAATTCTTTCTATTTCACCAGCCCTACGACGGTTGAAAACTTGAGTTGTGATGAGCGTTGCCTCCGCTAATGACATCCATGCGTCTCTGGTTACCTTTACTTCCAAAAGCTCTCTAGCAATTTCTCTTTGTCTTTTTAAATATATTTGTAACAGAGCAATATCATCTTTTTTTGGTAAAACAACCTTTTTTTGCCTTTTTTGTTGGGACTGTATCTCTATAACAGTTTTATTTACACTGCAACCGTAATCTTCTTCGAGTAAATTCAAAAAGTCTATAGTCAGCTGTTTCTTCTCAGCATCAAGTCGATTGATGCAGTCACTTTTTAGAATAGCCCCAATTTTCTTCAAGCATGTTCCAAGTGCCGCAGCTGGAGCTGGAGTTTCATAAGTACCGTCTTCATCGCGGAATTTAGCCACTTTATTCACTGCTTTCAGAGCTGTATCATAAAATTTAGGATTATACAGAGATTGCAAATCCGTAATTTCTGGATCTAGGTCTTTTAAAGCTATCACAAACCGAGCAAGTAACCTCAATTGACTTCTTATCATTTTATCTTGATGTGGATGCTGGTATTTACGAGATGATTTGTTGCCAAATAATACAATTAGTCGATCATATCTAGCAATATCAACTTCAGTGTCATCTCTCAGTACGGGTAAAATTCTGTTGCTCATCTTGAAAGATGCTTCAGGGTGGTTACGTTTAACAAGTTTTCTCCCCTCTATCAATATCGTTCGAGTATTGCCGCTCTTTCGATTTGCACAACGTTGATATTGATGACGAATATTGCTTTTAGCATAAAAACCTTTACATTTCGAGCATGGTACGAAGTCCTTACCAGCCTTCTTCATTTTTGCCTGAGGTCTTCGACAGACAAGTAACTTTCCATTATTTATAGTGATATCTTTGTTATTTACCGGAGTAAATGCGGCTTCAGACAGGGGATCGGCAGCAAATCCGAACGACGTTACTGGATGGCAATCGCGGCGGATCGCGACGAAAGGAGGGCCTCGCACGAGGCTACGGAGAGAGCGTCAATGGAGAGCTCTGCCGCGAGGGAATCCAAGGCGGACGAGATTCCCGTTGGTGGCCGGCGAGCCGTAGCCCCCCCCTCCGTCGCCCAACTGACGACAGGTACCCTCGCCAAGTCATCACCACGCCACTGCCAAGCTACGGGGTACCCGAGACTGGCCAGCCAATCAACACCCCGCGACAGCGGAATTCAACGATAGCGATACGCTGGATTATAAGAATTGCGTAACGAGAACCCCAATGCGATCGGGAAAATTTTGACTATGGATGGCGCCTATGTTCGGGGCATGTTCGAATTGCGGCTCCGATGTGCAGGACTCGTCACTTGAGTCCTGGCGACAGTTCGCGACTGTTGAGTAGCGCAAAAATTAAAAAAAAAAAGAAATAGAGACTTGTGTGTGACATGGCAGAAACTGGAGTAGGAGAGTTCCTCGGGTGGCTGCGGAGCGGTAAGCGCTTATAATTCTTTGCGGGCATATTTCGAGCGCAAGTTAAATTGGCACACTGATAAACGGTCGGCCCACGTGATCTTAGAGTTAGAGTAGCGCTCGAAATCTGTTTGCCGATCTCCTTGAGGATGACCGTAGCCTGAGTTTTCGCGATAACGCGTAGAGTCAAGGGGATCCCTGTAAAGTCTCGCGTCGAGTCACGGTTTCGAGTGGGGAACAATTTCGGAGTGAAATTAAGTGCGGCCAAATTCCGCTGCACGGGGTCTCGTCGAGTCTGCGTACGTAAAAAGGGTGGTGAACTTTGGGGAAATAGGGACTACGACTGGAGCTCGGATGCGTCATAATACGCTATACACTCGCGCGATTAGAAAAGCTTCCTAGAGTGATTAATTTGGTCGCGATTAGCGCGTCGAGTCACGTCTTTTTGATTTAGTTTACGGATGCTTGTGCATCAGTAAGGTGGCGACTAGCGCCCGTAGAAATGAGATATTAGCTAGATTCAATCACGATTGCGATTAGCGCGTCGAGTATGATCTAGATCACGTTTTTGTTTAGCGGTGCATAATCAAGTGACGAGTAGCGTCGTAGTCGAGGACGATCGCGGGCAGCGCATCGAGTCCGATTTTGGTTTTTGGTTTTTTTTTTTGCGAATTAGGGTATTATTAAGACGGCGACTGGCGCACGTAGGCCGGAGAGGTCTCCTAGATTTATTCACCTTTGTTTTTTTTTGTTTTTATTTGGTTTGTCTCTCCCTTTCTTATTTCTTTTGGATTAAATTTGAAAATTGTATTTGGAATCGCGAAGGACGACTTGCGCGGTCGTATTATTATTATTTTTTTTTTTATTTTTTTTTTGTAATATCGCTGACGAGAAATATATCATTGGAATTTAATAGTGATTTGGCCACATCACGCGTTGGCTTACTTGTGTTGCATTTCTCTCTACCCAAAAATTACCCCTCCCCTCTCCGCGGTACTGAGCTACCAAGCATATGGTCGCGGTATATCGTATTACCGATTTCGAGGCGTGTTGACCACGCCAGGCGCCCAACAAATTTCGCGGTCTTATTGCAGGTTCAGGGGACATCGTGGACGCCAAATTATTGTGCACGCGGTAAGTTCTCGGTCATTTTCTCCGAGTGACCGAGGTGCAGAAAAATCCACGTCACAAATTGGCGCCCAACGTTGTAACGTGGCATTTTTGATGCCCGTTACAAGGGGCTCCTTGAACCCTGGGCGGAACCAAAAATTTAGGAATTTCAGAAATTGAGTCGCGAAGTTTTTGAAAAAGAGCGCCAGGACTAGAGTCACGCATCCGAAACTACGAGAGGGGACACCTTAGCGACTAACGTAAGATATTTCAGGTTTTTTTTTTTGTTTTTTCATTTTTCGAGCTACAACGGCATCAGGCAAGAAGTCAACACCGATCCGTGTTGCGGCAGGTAGTAGGTTTATGAAACCACTCTAGTTTTGGCGGTCGTGATTAGTAGTCACGTTTTGGGGGAGTTCGCGAAGCAATGGAGTCGCCCAAAAATCGAGAGGGGAATGGAAAGGGGGTTGCAAGGATGTAGAAGGTAAGCGCTGCTTCTATCCCCGCGATTGAATTTCGAGCAGAATCGCGAGAAGGCTTGCCGAGTAACGGATAGCCGTTTTGGATTTGCGTTGTAGAGAAGTACTCGAAATTCTTTTGCCGATTCTTTTGCTTGATGACCGTATCCTGAGTACGCGGGTTAGAGTAAAGTAAATTTTGAGTTTCTGAAAAAGTTGAGTAGAGTCACGGGTTTTAGTTGAATCTTTCTCGTTAGTGAAACCAAGTATAGCCGAATTTCGCCGTACCGGGTCGAGCCGCGTCATCGTTTTTTTTTTGTGTCACCTCTCGAGTAGGTCGGGAAGTACCGAATTGGAGTGCTCGGATTAGCGGGTAACGTTTTGGGGAATTTTGAAAAGAATTAAGTTCGGATGCGTTGCGATTGCGTATAGTTTAGGTTACGTTTAGTTGCGCCTGCATTGAGTTCCGTACCCGTTAGTTAAGATAATGTAAATTGAGTTACGTTACTTTGAGCTTGTGTTTAGTTGAAGTTAAATGTAGTGGTGCTTGCGCTTAGTTAAGTTTACGTTTAGTTAAGATAGTGTTTAGTCGAGGTTAGGTGATGTATAGTCGAAATTGCCGTTGCGTTGCGCAGCAGTTGAGACGAGAAGTTTGAGCATGGTGTTTTAGTTGCGAGACCAGACGGCGCACCGTCGAATAATTAGTTTTAGTTTCGTTTCGAGCAATAATCGCCATTGAGAACAAATGGCGAATTTGCAAATTGAGAACTGCGTATGAGAATTTTGTGATCGTCGAGGGACCTTTTAGTTAGGGAGCCGCGAGCTCATTAGAGTAAGAAATAGAGTAGGTTACGTGTAATTTTCTGTTTAGTTTTAGACTCGCGATGAGCGATTTTTGAATTATATTTTTTTTTTGTTTTGTATCACCGCTATTGTGAAATATAAGATTTTATTTTACTTTTGTTAAATACCGTGTGTATTTCGAGTGTCTCTCTCTCTCTCCAAAAATTACCCCTCTCCTCTCCGCGGTACTGAGCTATCGAGCATATGCCCGAGGAATAGCGTATTAATGATTTCGAGGCGTGTTAATCACGCCAGGCGCCCAACAAAAACTTTGCGATATTGTTTTAGATCCAGGGTACATCGTGGACGCCAAATTATTGTGCACGCGGTAAGTTCTCGGTCATTTTCTCCGAGTGACCGAGGAGCGGGAAAAATCCACGTCACAGTACCAAACTGCCTTTGTTTCGAAGCATAGTGATAAATTTTAGTCGCTCAGGGTTTTTTGCAGGTAAGTAACTGAATTTTTTTACTTCAGTTTCGTCACTGTGTACTCGTAGCAAATGTCGAGCAAATTTGGTTTGTTTTTTACCACAGAAAATGCAATAATACAATTTTCCAGCCCCTTTAGAGCCGTTTGACGGATCTACGTTGAGATGGGCATCGTCACATCCGAAACTTGTACGGTTTGCAGATGAATTCAAGGTAGAATTTTGCGATGTATTATTTTCTTTAATTGCACTTCTATCATGAGAAGAGTTTGGTACTTCATTCTCGTTCAATTCAGGTTCCTCCTGTTCATCAGAGTCTGGTATTTCGTCAGTGTCGTATTCACTGTCACTCATCGGGACATATTGCGAGCTGTCATCTTCATCCTCGTCCTCACGATCATTTTCGCTTGTTTCATCTGGAGTAAAATGGGTAAGAAAAAATTATAAAGTCATATTTCGGAAAGTACCTACACATGTATACATGTGTACAATCGAATTAAACTTAATCAGAATAGTATTCTTTTTATACAAACAAAAATGTCCCTCTAATTTATGGATTCGTCCGCACTGGCAATAAGTTTCAGGCTCATGCAAAATGTTACCCGTTGAATGAATTCTAAGCTAAGGATATTCATATTTGAAATGGCGTAATGTGTGTGTTGATAATAATGTGTTTATTAAGCTGCTTTCAATATCATAAAAAATTTCCGTTTAGTGCAAAGCTTACAGGTACCTCTTGGGCATTGACCAGTGATGGTCAATCAATTCATCCTACGACAGAGCTAACAAATTACCTAATCATGACTACAAAAGCTTCCTTATTCAAGACAGTAGGTTCTTTCTGTTTCCACGAAGTTGGCAAGCCAAATATACCTCGAATACACTTTTTTTTATTTCAAACTGCAAGACCTCTCTCATATAATGGCTAGTAATCAATAGTACAGTATCACTCGACAAATAAGATATCCCACGAGTCTTACAAAAGGAATTTGAGTCTTGGAATTGTACATAAAATCTACACTACAAACTTTTTCAACAATTTTTGAAGCACCCAGTATAATAACCAAGGGAATAGTTTTCTAAATCTACGACTTGTAAGAAATTAAACAAAAGAAAATCACTGGTACACGGTCGCCACAGCAGAAAACAAATCAATAGCTGTTATGTGTAATTGGGAGATTAACTCAAAAACTGAAAACAAATTACTTGTTGGAATGATATTGAATTTGAACATTATATTGAGTAATCTCTCTTCAAAAGTGAAACATGAAACTTGGGCAGATTTGCTATCTGGCTTGTAATAAGTGCTTCACCTAACTGGCTCGCTATCGTTATGAGGTTTGTACTCGGTGGAGTAATACTCCTCAAATTGATTCTGGGAAGATTGGACGTGCTCAAACATTGATTAGAATATTATTTCTTGCGTTTGAACTCCCGGCCAACATGACAAAAATTGATTCAACTTCAATGACTGAATTCTTTCCGTAAAGAAAAAAATTTCTAGCTATACACAATGCAACCATGATGCAGAAGTTTTTTCATCCTCACCTGTGTTTCCTGATGCTTTCTTATTCTGTTCCTCTTGAAGGGAGGAGAATTCATTGACCTTCTCAGCAGGTTCTGCGTTTTCTGATTTCTCAGCCAACCCTAACAGATATTCCTTATCGTCTGTAACAAAAAAAATGGGTGCGTGTACTTATGTACGCGCGTGAGAAGTTATACTTCTTTGGCATCATTAAAAAATACACAACATGTCAAAATCTTCTGTCACACAATGATAAAGAAAAGAAGTATGTAATAAAAAACAATAAAACATATAACGGATGTCTTACATTATATTTAAATAATCTATTAAATTTTTGTCACGAGCTTTTTATTAAATGTTCTATTAAATTTATTTCTTTATTTTGTAAATATTAAAAAACCAATAATAAATATTCAAATTTGATAATTTAATAATATTTAGTATTAATTATATTAAATAATGATATTTTAATTTATATCAATAAATAATACATACGGATAACTAACCTCAATTATATTGGAGCACTTGAAAAAGTATTTTAGCACAATTTTTTCACCAATATTCACAAATAGTAAATAATATTAATCCAAATATTCAATATAAATCACTACTGAATATATTTTACTGCCACATATATAATTCGCACTTGTATGAAAGTAAAACACGTGTTGTGACTGTAAAAACTAAAACCATGTGGATAAATATTTAGCTTTTTTTCGAGACTTAATGAATTCGGTTGAGTGGGCAACATCATCCTGTTAATTTCGTGTTACAGTGATGCGCGCGCATGAATTCGGTTGAGTGGGCAACTTCATCCTGTTAATTTTGTGTTACAGTTTTGTGTTACAGTGATGCGCGCGCATCGTGAAATTTCACTCTCATCAGTTTTTCATAACGCGCCTAAAGAAGTATAACTTCAAAAAAAAAAAAAATTCAGACCACTACTGAAATATATTAAAAAATAACTCCCAGTGACCAATACGGATCGATTTTCAGATTTAACACTTCTGACTAAGAAAATCAATTTTTATCCATTTTTTAGCAAGCTTCACTGGGGCCTTTTTGCACAAGGAAACCTTACTACAATTTTCAGTTATCAATAGATTAATTACAGATACGTGCTGTGTCAAATTATCACTAACTCTACTTAGCAAGGAAATCTGTAACAAACTGTAAAATTATCGTACACGAAATATTGATCAGTTGTACTCACCGCCTGAAGAAATAACTTCTACCGCATAATTTGAGTAAACTCAACATTTTGATTTTAATTTCCTTCTTTTGTAACTGCTGCCTACTCGTTGATCTCAAAGCCAATCAAAATCCGTCTACAAAGTGGCCGACCAATCACATGCGTCCAGTAGCGGCGACCGGCTGCAACAATTTTCTCCTTTGGTTGAAGTTGCCCGCGATTCGGAGACGCTGGCGATTCAAACTTAAGGTAGAAGCGTGGTTTGGTGCACACACAGTTGCACCCGTTCGATCTTCGAATGATCTTGTGATTTGAAATCGAATGCAAATGTTGAGTTTAATCCAATATTCGGACGGGTCATACGATGTCTGCCCTACGAAGGGCATTCGTAGGCAGGGTTCATCGTGTACGGTAAAATATCGTTCGGCCAGATATGAAGTAGAAGTTATTTCTTCAGGCGGTGAGTACAACTGATCAACATTTCGTATACGATAATTTTACAAATCGTTACAGATTTCCTTGCTAAGTAGAGTTAGTGATAATTTGACACAGCACGTGTCTGTAATTAATCTATTGATAACTGAAAATTGTAATGTCGTAACCTGACTAAACCTCGCACCACGTTGACGATTATTTAAGATAAAATTTTTGATAAAGGTTTCCTAGTGAAAAAGGCCCCAGTGAAGCTTGCTAAAAAATGGCTAAAAATTGATTTTCTTAGTCAGAAGTGTTGAATCTGAAAATCGATCCGTATTGGTCACTGGGAGTTATTTTTTAATATATTTCAGTAGTGGTCTGAATTTTTTTTTTTTTTTTTGTTACAGACGATAAGGAATATCTCTTAGGGTTGGCTGCGAAATCAGAAAACGCAGAACCTGCTGAGAAGGTCAATGAATTCTCCCTTCAAGAGGAACAGAATAAGAAAGCATCAGGAAACACAGGTGAGGATGAAAAAACTTCTGCATCAAGGTTGCATTGTGTATAGCTAGAAATTTTTTTCTTAAGGGAAAGAATTCAGTCATTGAAGTTGAATCAATTTTTGTCATGTTGGCCGGGAGTTCAAACGCAAGAAATAATATTCTAATCAATGTTTGAGCACGTCCAATCTTCCCAGAATCAATTTGAGGAGTATTACTCCACCGAGTACAAACCTCATAACGATAGCGAGCCAGTTGGGTGAAGCGCTTATTACAAGCCAGATAGCAAATCTGCCCAAGTTTCATGTTTCACTTTTGAAGAGAGATTACTCAATATAATGTTCAAATTCAATATCATTCCAACAAGTAATTTGTTCTCAGTTTTTGAGTTAATCGCCCAATTACACATAACAGCTATTGATTTGTTTTCTGCTGTGGCGACCGTGTACCAGTGATTTTCTTTTGTTTAATTTCTTACAAGTCGTAGATTTAGAAAACTATTCCCTTGGTTATTATACTGGGTGCTTCAAAAATTGTTGAAAAAGTTTGTAGTGTAGATTTTATGTACAAATTCAAGACTCAAATTCCTTTTGTAAGACTCGTGGGATATCTTATTTGTCGAGTGATACTGTACTATTGATTACTAGCCATTATATGAGAGAGGTCTTGCAGTTTGAAATAAAAAAAAGTGTATTCGAGGTATATTTGGCTTGCCAACTTCGTGGAAACAGAAAGAACCTACTGTCTTGAATAAGGAAGCTTTTGTAGTCATGATTAGGTAATTTGTTAGCTCTGTCGTAGGATGAATTGATTGACCATCACTGGTCAATGCCCAAGAGGTACCTGTAAGCTTTGCACTAAACGGAAATTTTTTATGATATTGAAAGCAGCTTAATAAACACATTATTATCAACACACACATTACGCCATTTCAAATATGAATATCCTTAGCTTAGAATTCATTCAACGGGTAACATTTTGCATGAGCCTGAAACTTATTGCCAGTGCGGACGAATCCATAAATTAGAGGGACATTTTTGTTTGTATAAAAAGAATACTATTCTGATTAAGTTTAATTCGATTGTACACATGTATACATGTGTAGGTACTTTCCGAAATATGACTTTATAATTTTTTCTTACCCATTTTACTCCAGATGAAACAAGCGAAAATGATCGTGAGGACGAGGATGAAGATGACAGCTCGCAATATGTCCCGATGAGTGACAGTGAATACGACACTGACGAAATACCAGACTCTGATGAACAGGAGGAACCTGAATTGAACGAGAATGAAGTACCAAACTCTTCTCATGATAGAAGTGCAATTAAAGAAAATAATACATCGCAAAATTCTACCTTGAATTCATCTGCAAACCGTACAAGTTTCGGATGTGACGATGCCCATCTCAACGTAGATCCGTCAAACGGCTCTAAAGGGGCTGGAAAATTGTATCATTGCATTTTCTGTGGTAAAATACAAACCAAATTTGCTCGACATTTGCTACGAGTACACAGTGACGAAACTGAAGTGAAAAAATTCCGTTACTTACCTGCAAAAAACCCTTAGCGACTAAAATTTATCACTATGCTTCGAAACAAAGGCAGTTTGGTACATAACAAAGATATCACTACAAATAATGGAAAGTTACTTGTCTGTCGAAGACCTCAGGCAAAAATGAAGAAGGCTGGTGAGGACTTCGTTCCATGCTCGAAATGTAAAGGTTTTTATGCTAAAAACAATATTCGTCATCATTATCAACGTTGTGCAAATCCAAAGAGCGGCAATACTCGAACGATATTGATAGAGGGGAGAAAACTTGTTGAACCTAACCACCCTGAAGCATCTTTCAAGATGAGCAACAAAATTTTACCCGTACTGAGAGATGACACTGAAAGTCATATTGCTAGATATGATCGACTAATTGTATTATTTGGCAACAAATTATCTCGTAAATACCAGCATCCACATCAAGATAAAATGATAAGAAGTCAATTGAGGTTACTTGCTCGGTTTGTGATAGCATTAAAAGACGTAGATCCAGAAATTACGGATTTACAATCTCTATATGATCCTAAATTTTATGATACAGCTCTGAAAGCAGTGAATAAAGTGGCTAAATTCCGCGATGAAGACGGTACTTATGAAACTCCAGCTCCAGCTGCGGCACTTGGAACATGCTTGAAGAAAATTGGGGCTATTTTAAAAAGTGACTGCATCAAACGACATGATGCTGAGAAGAAACAGCTGACTATAGACTTTTTGAATTTCCTCGAAGAAGATTACGGTTGCAGTGTAAATAAATCAATTAAAAACAATACAATAATAAGGAAAAATGAATAGATGTTTTGTTCAATATCTTGTGACGTTGCACCTAGAGTGCAAGTCATAACAAACCCCAAACCCGCGGGGAAGAGCCGAACGGGTGAGTCCCGTCCCGTCGGGAAAGACCCGAACGTAACCGAAGCCCACCGACGCTCGGCAGAGCCGAGCGCCAGCGGCATTACGACCACGACCTGCGAGGCAGTAACACATCACCGAAGAAAAGTTCACGAGAAGCGCAGAGGGAGAGAAAGAGAGAGAGAGAGAGAAAGAGCAAAAGAGAGAGACCCCGACACACCCACCGTCACACGCACACCATTCTACACACACGCCGACGACGCCAGGTTAGCCTGCATTCTACAGCCGATCTGCTCTTCCCCTCGCAATACCAACCCTTCCGACCTCACATTCCCCGTCAGCTCCCACACTCCTCCTCCCCCCCGCGCGCGTACCTGTAAGTTAGTATTAAGAAACGCTAAGGGCTGAGGCGTGATCAGCCCCCGTTCAAGTCTACAACCCTTTTGTATCTTTCTTAGTTTAAGTCGACCCCTTTTTCACAAATACACACACCAAGTTTTACCTATTACATCCGCCCCGTCTCTAATTGTCTCTTCCCCCCCCCCCCCCCAAGTTATTCGTGCGGACTCAAAACCCGTCACAACTGATGCTAGTAATTGCGGACTAGGCGCCGTTCTAACTCAAACCGACCAAGACGGAGAGCACGTGATCGCATACGCGAGCAGAACCCTATCGGATGCCGAAAGGAAGTACTCTGCGACCGAACTAGAATGCCTCGCCGTTATCTGGGCAATCGGAAAATTCCGCCCGTATATCGAAGGGTACCATTTCACGGTCGTGACCGACCATAGCAGCCTCCAATGGCTTCACAAACGAAAGAATCCTACCGGTCGATTAGCTAGATGGTCACTTGAATTGCTTGGCTATGATTTCACTACCGTATACCGTAAAGGCGCCTTGAATCACGTGCCGGACGCACTCTCCCGAATCCCGGAACCTGATGTTGCTTTAAATTCATTTTCTACCGCCGATGAAGCTACCGCCACTATCATACTAGATCAACTAACCTGGTACGACCGCCGGAAACGCGACGTCGAAAACACTCCCGGAAAGTTCCCGGATTGGAAAATAGAAACCGGTAACCTATACGTTCGACGCACGGACCCTTTAATCGGTACGTTAGTACAAGATTTAAACGCCTGGAAATTAGTCATACCCGAAGAGCAACGCGAAACTGTTTTACAAGAAGCTCACGATGACCCTCAGTCCGGTCATCCGGGAATAGAGAAAACCTACCGCCGTTTAGCTACCCGTTATTATTGGCCAGGGATGTACCATACCGCTACGGAATACGTGAGGAAATGCGATACCTGTCAAAAATGTAAAGTGACCCAAGCTGCCCCCGCGGGTTTAATGGGAAGGCGCATCGTAGAACAACCGTGGATCGTCGTAGCAGCCGACATAATGGGACCATTTCCCCCGAGTAAATCTGGCTTTGCGTACGTACTGGTAATGCAAGATCTCTTCACCAAATGGATTGAATGCGCTCCCCTTAGAAAAGCTACCGGACAAAAGATTAGTGAAACGTTCAAAGATTTAGTACTATCGAGGTGGGGAACTCCCCAGGTATTGCTCACGGATAATGGAACGGAATTTAATAACCGTACGATCAAGGAACTTGCGGAAGCCCATAGCATAAAACATACCACGACACCACCGTATCATCCACAAGCCAACCCGGTCGAAAGGGTTAACCGCGTTCCAAAGACCATGATAGTTACCTTTTTGAACGACGATCACCGAGAATGGGACCGACACCTCCCAGACTTCCGATTCGCGTACAACACCGCGCACCATACCTCACTCAATACAAGTCCCGCTTTCCTAAATCTAAGCCGTGTACCCGAACCGATTAATTCCTACCGACGATCAGCTACCGACAAAATCGAGATAGAACCCACACCTCCAAAATTATGGGCAGAGCGAATGACACATATCCAACTACTTAGGGACTGGGTCACGGAAAACCTTGACGACGCCTTCGCTAAACAAGCGCGATACTATGATCTCCGACGGCGAGATCCAGCTTTCGCTGTGAACGACCTTGTGTTAAAGCGACAGCACACGCTGTCGTCTGCTACTCAACACGTTGCTGCCAAACTGGCGCCAAAATTTAGTGGACCTTACCGAATCTCCCGTTTTCTCTCTCCGGTGGTGGTTGAACTACAACAAGTAGATGGGAATAATGTAGTGGGAAAAGTGCATGTAAAAGACCTAAAGACCTATAAAACTTAGCCTTCGTAACTCAACAGCCAAACCAAGCCCAAAATCATGGGAGACGAGGCCCCTCCACATGCATACGTCCTGCGCGGCTGGCGTCGGCTGGAACCTTTTGCTGAATTTATACGATTCATGCCGGTATGGTGCCCGGACCTCGCCCGTGAGATCCGGCTGGCATACATCGAGGCCGAGGAGGACGACCGAATACTCAGATCGGCCCAAGCAGCCCGGGGAACAATACGGGAAATGCCTGAAGGCGTGGACCAGGCTGTCCAGACTGACCTACCAAGCGAGACGGTTGCCTGCCCGCCTTGCTGCTGCCGCTGTCGTCATCCGAACCCCACTACCGATCCATCCGTCACCATCCCACTGATTTCCCCCCTAACCACCTTTTCTACCGCTTCTACTTCCTCTACCGAACCCCAACCCTCTACCGCTTTCACCGCCTCTCCCGACTCCACCCGTTCTTCTGACTCTCCCGATACTACCGTTCCCCTTCACTCCTCCTCCTCCTCCCTAACTTCCTCTCCCGAACACAGCGGCATGCAGGAAGAAGAATTGATCCGGCCACCATCAGCCGGCCCGAAACCAAAACGAACCGTCAGGTTCGCTGAGTCCGGGGCCAGTAAAGCGGACACAACTAGGCCACGCGCATCACGAGCCGAGTCGCCGGACTTCGGCTTTACACCGAAGGTCCGCATCAACGAACCTCCGACCGCAGCCGTTCCACCGCCCGCACCATCCACGTCGGCCCCAGCACCAGCCCCGGCGGTACGCGACCCCCGAGCGTGCTGCAACTGCGACGAGGTGGGGCACCTTGCACGCCAATGCACAAAGCCCCGAAGAAAGTTCTGCTACGGCTGTAAGCAGCCCGGTTTTACCAAAGCCGAGTGTCCACGGTGCCGCGCCGGTTGGGCGCTCGATTTTATGGAGCGGTATCAGGTCCGGCCCCGCAAGGCGGACAGCGCTCACCTTACGGGCCCATACCAACGCCGGGAGCCTAAGGATCCGCCACCTTAAGTGCCCTTCGGTTAAATTTCTTTTCTAAATTCTATTTCGGCCTATCTAATTCAAAATTCTATTTCGACCTTCGAGTTTTCACTAAATTCATTTAAACCCATTTTTTTTCTTCTCTCTACCGATTTCTCTAAGCTACCGTTTCTCTTTCTACCGATTCTACCGATTCTACCGTATCTACCGTTTTCAGCTACCGTCAACCTACCGTAAAGATCTAACTTCATTTCCGCAACGCTAAGCTATCGGAAAATTTAATTCTACCTTCACCGTTCAAGTCATTGTCTAAATTCCACTTTATTTCTACCGTTTGATTTATCCTCAAATGCGTAACTTCATTTCTACCGATTTAAGCTACCGTCAAAACTTTACTTCAGTTCTACCGTTCCGAGCTGTCGTGAAAATTTAACGTCCTTCCTATCGATTTAAGCTACCGTGAAAAAAAAAACTCCGATTCTGACTTACTCCGTCAACGTTACCTGTTTCGTAATCACTCTAAACAACCCTCTATATCAACTGATTTCTCGCAAAAACCGTCACTGACTGAGGTAAAGGCACAAACTTTTAAACCAAAAGCAAAAACCAACAATCACCGCTCGGTTGTACAAGCCAAAAATTACCTAACTCGCCTTTTGTGTGATCTTTTACCATACTTTTCTGATTTTATTAACTTACGCACACTATCATACGTTAAAAACTACCGAAGCATACGCGTTTTCCATTTCTATCGTCTCTTACGTAATTTCCGTTAATTCTTTTTGCTAGTGTTGTCAATGGACAACGAATTCAATTATTCGTCAGTTCACGGGTCAGCCTCCATGATTTCTAATAAGAGCCTTCGTGACTTTACCTAGGTAGAAGACCTGCCCGGTCTCCCCCTGGGGGGAGGGAGTTGTAACGTGGCGTTTCAGAATCGCCCGTCACAAGGGCACACAACCGCTATTATTTTTAATTTACGCGTCCTCAGCAGGGTACTCCAAACGAACTCGATACAAAATAGGCAATATCTACTTTTAACTAATTCTTTTCTGTAAATTCTTTATTTCGCGCTCCGGCGCAAGCTAACAAGGTACTTGGACGACTACGATCCCGATCAACAAGGGACCACTATCTACCGTTTGCAGCTCTCGACGACTTCGCCTACTGACGGTCTCACCAGACTACACTGGCTACCTTGGTGCACCTTTATATACACCTGGGGTAGCATCCATCCGAACCTTCCGTATCGCCTCGACTGCCGGTGAACAGGGAGATAAAAATCCTCCCGGCGGCCGGGGGCATCGATCTTCAAAGAGGAACTAGCCGCCTCCCTATCGACGAGGACCGATTGTGTGGGTCGTGGTCCACGGTTTGGCCAACCGTCTGACTGCACGGCCTCAGGTACAGGCAGCTAGCTACTGCCTGTACAAAAGCCGGTGGAGGTGAACAATGAGGCGTCACTCTCCACCCGCTAACTTTGACCGAGAGGCACCCTGTGCGTGCCTCTGTCAAAGAAGTCCCCGAGGATAGGCAGCCTGGACTGCAAACTGGAGCGACTATGAAACCGTACGAGTTGGTGTCAACGACGAAATCGCGAGCAGCACATTGCACAACATCTAGCGGTAATTTTTGGAAAACGTACGACCACGCAGTAACCGATATTCGCCACAGGGGGATGGCCTATTTGCGGTGGGGGTCAAGCGACCAATCAAAGAAGAAGAATCACCTCACGACAACCGCGAGATCGGCGAGCTGAACTACGACCTGCTATTCTACGCTCGACCTGTTGAGGAACAGATTCAATTTTCCAATTGCTCTCCCGACCTCTCTACCGTTTTAAGCTACCGTTCTACCGTCTATCCTACCGCTATCGTTCTACCGTCTATCCTACCGAGTACCTTTATCTTTCTAAATTCTTTTCCTTCTCTTTTCCTTTCCTTCCCAGTTTTGTTATTCTATAGTATAATTTAAATTAAAATCAGTTTGTGTGCCTGAGATCGACCGTTAAGGTAAGGCTTTTGCCTTTGAATTGTACTGTTACGAAGTTGCTCACAATTTCTATTCTTTCTCGTAATATTTATCGATTTTGCGTGAATCATGGTCCACGGTTAAAGTTGCTGTAAGCCGCCGTGTGGCTGCATGATTCCGGTCATTAATATTATATTTATTGTTTCTTGATTGCATCTTGTGATGCCATTTTGTGTGAATCATGGTCCACGACTTCCGTGTGACTGCATGATTTCAGTAATTCATTATTTTCGTATCTGAGCGACCTCGTAACTGCCAAATAATTATCTCTTGTATTTATGACTTTTCTGATTATTTGTGAATCTCTATTATCTTGCTTCTGTAGTCTCTATCTTATTTTGAGCCCTATTGGCTTCATATTTTATTCCATACTCTCTTTGTAATAGTAGTGTGCTTTATATTTTATTTCTGTTATTGCTTATTATATTTTTATTTACTTTTGTGCCTAGTGTATCGTATATCGAGTTCTATGGAGTACAAGCGAGCGTAGAATCACCCTTAGATATTACCGCATTTTTCTTTGTTACTATTGACCATTTTATATTATTTTTGCCTGTTATTTATTTCCCCGTATTTTGTTAAATTAAGTTCTGTAAACTATTCTTTTGTATTGCGGTGTATTTTAGTATATTTCTCTATTTTGTAAACTCTCCGAAATTCTCTCACTCTCATAACTTTGTATTTTGGTATTCTCTCAAAAGTTATGTTTAGGAATTCACTATTTAATTCCTCAATTATGTAATGATTATAAGTTATCGAATCTACCGTATGAATAACTCTACCGAAGGCTACCGAGTCGATCGTTTGCCAACTTAGTAAATTGTTACTAACTGTCAATCTCTCATCTTGGTTATGATTTATGGTAAATTTGTCGTACCTCTACCGAACTACCGTTTCGTTGTTTTCTACCGATCGCAGTAAAATTCTCTCGTTCTAATTAACAGAATAATAATTTTCGTAGTGTCATTTGCAACTTGGGTAAGATCAAGTCGCCCAGTGACGTGTAGTTTTAAGTCAACTCTTGCATTATATCGCATCTCTCGGCCTACGTCTATTTTTCTCTGTTAACTACCGTCTCTCGTGTTAAAGCTACCGTTTACTGCTATTCTACCGATAATTTTTTATGAACAACGACAATTTATTTTATTAACTACCGCTATCGATACCATCTCATTTGCCTGTCTCACCTATGTAACCTTTTCGACAATACATGATCGATTGACTTATTCATTTTCCTTTTAACTGGAGTTCATTCTTCATTTTTGTCATTTTCTTCAATTCT
Source organism: Neodiprion lecontei (assembly GCF_021901455.1). Classification (NCBI taxonomy): domain Eukaryota; kingdom Metazoa; phylum Arthropoda; class Insecta; order Hymenoptera; family Diprionidae; genus Neodiprion; species Neodiprion lecontei. The sequence continues at coordinate 8,998,404 of NC_060262.1, read as the reverse complement.
GGGATTACTGCTAGCTGCCTTGAACTCCGCCACTCTACCGGGATGTACGCGATCGTACCTGTGCCTAGCCAGCCATACAACGGGTTCTCTATTTATCCCTTTTGCACGGTCTTGTGTTAATTTTATTGATTTATATTATTCTTTGAGAATCGACGCTACGCGTCTGGCGCTCAACTTAATTATTTTGTTGTAGTTTAATATTGCGGATAAGTAGAGAATCGCGCCAAAGTGTCAACGGTAAGTCCTCATCCGAAAGTAACAACATTTAGCGTTACAAATTAGCGCTCGACGAGGGACAGAAAAGACTTAACGTTACAAAATATCGTATTGTAGGCTTTACAGTACGCTTCACATGACCGGAATCACTTTGGAACGATATCTAGGTAAAATAGTAAAATTTCCATAAAATAGGCGGTGTATAATCAAATGTTGGGTTAAATACAGCTGTTTTATTTGATAAAATACATGTCTTGGCCTTTAAATTACCATTTTCAGGTCAAGTGTATAAACTTGTATAAAACTGTATAAAACTGTACATCATTCCATATATCGGCTGTTTCAAGAACTGGTCCTGGAACTGTACAATATGTCGAGTTTATACGATTTTATACGATTATATACTATATACGGACCTGAGATGTACCAAAACACACCTATTGGTTATTTCAAGGTCAGACACGAAAAGCACCATAAGCCGTATACATCTTCCAGGTCGGACCTGAAAGGAACCAAATGTCCTGAAAGAAACCACCACGTAACCGAAAATGACCTGGCAGCGACCATCTGATATATATATATATATATATAATATATATATATATGTATATATATATACATACACATATATGTACACACATATATATATACATATATATATATGGGAAGAGAAGGTTATCACTCAACTGTGATAAACGCCGATAGTCATAATCTCTACGAAGAGATTCCCTCATTAGGAATCTGTGGAGATATATTGATGGCAGAAGCATCTGGAGCACCGCAACCAGTGGTAAACTTTGGAGTCCTTCCCCAAAACACCAGAGCGACTCGCGCCTTATGCGGTTACTTTGGAGCCATCGGAGCTGGAAAAGAAGAGGTTCGCATCTTATTACAATCAATTGGAATAAGAGTGAACGAATTCGACGAGACCGTAGGCAGTACACGCCTAAACGTAGCATTGGTACAGAAGGTCAGCGACTATTTCGCGGGATGTCCCACATTCCGAAACGAAAAAGCCAAACTGGACGCTTTAACTTGCGAAGGAGACGGAGTACAACTCATCAAGTTGATACCGACCGATGAGAACGTTGATCCCGCAACGCGATGGACAAACTTGGTCATTAGACCAAATTCATCAAACGCTAGCCCGATCACAACCTTTGGAGTCTCATATCTTATGGGCTTCCAATTGGAGAAAAAGACCATAGCAGAAAGCAACGCCAACTGGTGTTGCGTTGAGCAATTGGCACCAGCATATATATACATACATATACAATATATATTTATATATATGTATATGTACTGTAACGTGGCAGTTCGGTTAGGCCTGCCCGTTACAAGAGACTCCCTGAACCCTGGGCGAGATCCCGGAATCAGGGTTTAGAAAATCGAGTCGTGAAATAATCTTAGAAAGCGCCAGAACTGGAGTCACGCACCCGAGCTTCGACAGGGACGAAATAGCGCATTGCGACCAAGATATTACAGGCTTTTGTTTTTTTTTTATTTTTTTTTATTTTTTTTTGAGTTCACCGGCTACCCTCTAGCGACCAACTCCGACGCCGAGCATCTTTCGAGGCAAGGCGAAACCGCGGAGATCTCGCGGGAAGGACACCGAGGCTGCGGAGGGGGAGGCAACGCAGATCCCTGCAGCGCGGGAATCCAAGGCGGACGCGATTCCCGCTGGCGGCCGGCGCGCCGCAGCCTCCCCGCTCACCCCGCCTACGCCCAACCAAGGCAACCGCGAGAGACCAGCTAGCGACGAGGGAGCACCACCCCGCCCAACCCCAGGACTCCGTAGAGCTGCGCGGGAGACGACATCGCGATCTAGCCTTAAGTTCTGCGCCGAGTAGCGACGACAGGTGCGCGGCAAGTTGCACAATCCCCAGAATCGATGACCGATCGATTGTTGCGCATCCTTAGAGTGATGACGTCACGAAGGATTAGCGTGACGAGATCGGCGTTGCGACCATTCGAGATCACTCTAGTTCTGGCGTTTACAGAGGACGGGTGAACAAATCGATTGTGCGTTGTTTTTTTTATTGTGACAAATTTGCGGAAAATGGCAGCAAGAGACCACGAGGGGGTGGGCCCGTTTGTCTCGTGGATGTGGAGCGGTAAGCGCTGTTAACCTTCTTGCGAGAGAATCTCGAGAGATCATTAGTAAAGGCTTGCCGAGGACGGATAGCCAGTGAGGATTGGCGTTAGCGACTGTACTCGAGATTCTTTAGCCGATACATTTGCTTGGTGACCGTAGCCTGAGTTGCGCGTAAGGGAGTAGCGTTAATTTCGGGGGATCCAGGAGATCGAGTCGAGTCACGGGTTGAGTCGAGTCACGGGTTGAGCCGAGTCACGGGTTGAGCCGAGACATTATTGCCTCGAGTTTGAGTGTAACTGAAATCCGTTACACGGGGTCATTTTACTTCATCCGATACACCCTCCGTTCTCGTGTAGGTCGCGAGCAGTCTCACGGGGAGCATTCGAATTCGCGACCGCGTCCCGCCGTCGCAGAGAAAGTGAGGCTCGGGTGCGCGCTAATAAAAATATTCGTTCCTAGAGGAGGGTCGCGGGTGCCGCGACGAGCCTCGTTTCAGTTTAGTTTTTTTTAAATCTTTTTGCATAATCAATTAGTATTAAGTTGGCGATTAGCGCCGTTCTGTAGAGGACGATCGCGAGCAGCGCGTCGCGTCCGATTTTGCTTTTGGTTTCTTTTTGTGTGTAAATTAGGGGTCACGAGTAGTATAGTGACTAGCGCACGTAGGCCGTAGAGGTCTTCGGGATCCCTTCATATTTTTTTTCCTTTTTTTTCTTGATTGATTATTTTGTTTGCTCGTTCTTTTTTTTGTAAGCTAAGCGCTTGCGTTTGGGATCGCGAGGACAAGCTTCCGCAGTATTGTCATTATTTCCAATTTTTTTTTGTATTATCGCTATTTTGAAATATATTGTTTAATTTGCTTGCTGCTTTGTGAAATAACTTGTCGGCGTACGTGTGGCGTATCTCTCTCTACCCAAAAATTACCCCTCCCCTCTCCGCGGTACTGAGCTACCGAGCATATGGTCGCGGTATATCGTACCTATTACCGATTTCGAGGCGTGTTGACCACGCCAGGCGCTCAACAAATTTCGCGGTATTATTGCAGGTTCAGGGGACATCGTGGACGCCCAATTATTGTGCACGCGGTAAGTTCTCGGTCATTTTCTCCGAGTGACCGAGGAGCGGGAAAAGTCCACGTCACAGTGAATAGAAATCTTGACTTCCACTAAAATGTTATGCCATTTATATATTACGTGATCTCTTGTAAACGTAATAATTTTTTATTTCATTCGACGGGCAACTTTCAATGTTTATGTAAATGACATTGATTTATAATATCGTAGACTCAAAATAGAAATAGAAATTGCTAATCTTTTAGTAAGTGGTGTGATACGACACGTGTCTCGTGGACTCGCGTATTCTATGCTCGATATAAGACACGTATCGTTGTAGATCATGGCGCGAGACATGCAAACATTAGGAGTAGGTTAGGTTAGGCATCACTACCCAACATCCATCGGAGCGAGAGAGAGGGCTGACAAAGTGACCGCCGCATGACGTATCGGTGCCAGTTTCATCAAGTAATGAAGTGAACAAACCTAACAAAATACCTATTGAAGAATCGTTCACAGAGGGACAACACAACATTAACGAAGGTGATAATATTGATTATATAATCAAGTTCGGAATTGTGATTAGTTTTTCAGTTAAAACAAGAAATTAAAATATTCTAAATAACTTCGGAAAACCCAAATAAAAATATTACTCATCCACAAATCGCGGCGTAGATTGTGAATTTAAATTAGCATTGAACTTTACACCAGTTGACACGTATTCGGTTGAAAAAGAATACAGTTTGTCTTCACACGTGCAATCCAGACTCTACTCATTGTCAGTGGTGAAAATTCTAGAACACGTTTACAGACACACTAGAGGCTATTTAAAAAGGCAATAATTCTTATTGTCGCGTCAATCTCGTAGTAGTCGTCATTTATCATATTGAAGTTCATAATGTTATCGTAACAATTTATGCTGAGGAAGCACCATTATTTCGCCATGTTGGAACTGTTTGAAATTCAGTAAACCGTAATGAAACAAAACACTCATATATTTCGAAAGCTGAGTTCCTGAAAAATCATTGTAAAATTAAGAAAATAGTGATTTTTTGCCCAATGTTTCGTCATTACGATAACGTTACTAACTTCAACCTTCTCAAGATTTACCTTTTAACTGAAGCAAATAATTAAACATTCACTTACTAGGTAATTGAGAATAATATCGTAGTAATAAATGAAGAGATTGGAAAAAAAAATATCTCATCATTTCTACTTACTACTTTAACCATTCGTTTCTCTGCGAAATTAGTACATTTTATTATTTATAGATAAAACTATGGACATGTATCCATTTCAATTGGTAGTTTTTACCCAAAGGAAAAGGCGTCGATATTGACTGTGTGCCGCTGAGTTGGCTCGATTACAATTCTGAGAAGAAAGAGTGTGTCGCAAAGTTTATGCCTCCGCCATACACTAAAGCTAAAAGTAAGCTTTTAAGGGGGTCCTCTAGTTTCTCGGCTGTTTTTTTATGGCTTTTTCAACAATTTTTTACGGGCAAAGCATCGAAATAATCAATCTCATTGTTTTTGCATAATCTTTATCAACATTTAAATGAGCTTTACAAATTTTTTAAAGTCAAAATATATAATAGAATAGCAGCTATAGTGGCCGACAGGAAGACATCAAGTAGAAGAGGTGCTTGACGGTAACCAAGATTGCGGCTGTTCTGCTTATCTGAAATCAAAAAACCAAACGGCATTTTAATCTTCATATTCAAGACTAGCGATTGAACTAGAGTGAATTTTAAATTACAAAAATTGACATTTTTATACACTTTTGAAAATTACATTCTATTTTTTACTCATTTTTTCTTAAGTTTTTCGCTCGTACGAAAAAAACTATCGAAGCAATCATGATAATTCTAGTTCAATCGCTGGCTTATAACATATTAAAGATGCTGTATAAATTTGAACAAGATCGGTGCAATAGTTTCTGAAATATCGTGGTTACCGTTTCGAAAAATGGTGTTTCGAGAAAAACGCGTTTGAAAGTTCGCGCATGTGATTTATACTAAAAATTCCATCTCACCGTCAATCTGCTATGCCTGGACCATACAATAGGCCTTCCTCTTCTTCTTGGAGGTCACGCAGAGCTGCTCTGTCTTCTCTTTTCGCGATTCGGGCCTGTTCTACAACATCGCTCGTGCGCCTTTCTGAACGGTCGATCCGAGAGCTATCACGCTGTTGAACATATCCTTTAGCTTGTGGGCCGATTTTCACTCCCATGGTTTCCAAGGTCTTCAGGATAGCTTCGAATCCTTCGTTGAAGATTATGACAGCGAGAAACGTGGCGATTTCAACCACTTTTGGCCCAGAATGGAGGTGCTTCGGAGCAAAAGTCCAGATTTTTGGGCATGAATCTATTTCTTTTTCTTTCTCACACTTGCACGCCATAGAAATTTTAAAGCCCAGTCCTCGTATATCACGTTGATGGAAAGTCACCGTACTTTTGCACTCTTTACAAATAACAGCCGAAGAAATGGTTGAAAATACACTTACAAAATTCAAAATACAATACAAAACAGTCTGTTCAACGTTCACTTCAAAATTTTTATTTTGACGAAGTTTCGTCGCTGACGCCGATGTAAACGACTTGTCTTGTTCAAAAGTGTGTCGGTTGCCTGCGAATTTTCGCTTTTTAGGTCGATCGAAAAAATCAGCTACGTGCGACTCGCAAGAGAAAATATAGTACGCTTCGCAACTGCCACAGCAAGACTGAACTAAAACTTCACGGCGTCTTAGTCAATATTCAAAAGCGTCTGTCAACGGTCTCGGCTCCCCTTTACTCGGGCCTAATTCACAAAAGGTTCAGGTAGCAGTTAGATTTGGGGATATCAATCCAATGGTCAGCGCCGCTCGGCTTTCGGAGCAGCCCGGCGCGCGCTCCTGCTCCGTTCCAGGGCCATAACTTGTGAACCACTTCGAATATCGAAAAATCCTTTGGCACACATTTTCTACACATGTTGTAGATGTGATTTATGAAAAAAAAAAAAATCGATTTTTTCGACCCGAGAAACTAGAGGACCCCCTTAAACTCAATGATAAAAGATCTAAAAGATCCGGATCCTGACTGGCCGCTTTACGAAGTACTGATGCGTGGCCAAGCAAGTGAGTTCTGATGTGAAATTCTTTCAAAACTAAATTCGAGCAATCTTTCATTTTTCAATTTTGACTTCTTTTCTGTGTTTGTTAGATTTGTTTTATTTGTTTCTTTGGCAGACTAAATTTAACTATGATAAATATTTTGATAAGCTATTAATTGCTATTTCTATTTACCAGCAACATATGACGAAGCAATGTTACGTCTAAACGCTTTGCAAACTCAAGAATATGCTCACACAACTGACACTGATTTAAATCAAGAAGAAAAATGTAAAAAATTAACTAAAACGTTTGCTCTCAAAAAAATAACTGCAGATGTAACTCCTGTTGAAAATTTAATGCAAGTACCGGCCATAAGTTCTGCTAGCGATTCTGAATCTGCATCAGGATATTCTCGATGTAAGTTGTCTCTTAGAAAAACCACGTTGAACGGAGGGTATTACGTTCTAAAAGTAGAGAAAAAAAAGAAACATTTTTCTAAGTATATGGACATTTCCTTTCTCAAATTTTCAAATTAGTTTTCTTGAATACGTGACTGTTTAAAAAATTTTGCTGCTATCAATATTTATTTCACCAACTCCGAACAAAATCAATGGCTTTTCCCTGCAAGATTTTTACTGATATCCGATATGCTTTTAGAAATCATTTGTAACCTTGTATCTTATGTGTCATCATTAGAAAATTATAATTCTACCTCGGAGGCTTCTGCTATGGAAGAAAATCAAAACGCGAACTGTAAAAAAAGCAAAATATCTAATTCCACGCACAAACAGACTCTCAGAGATATTTCAAATCGTCCGACATCTCACGTAACTAGCAATAAAACTTCACCACGAAGACGTGTCAAATGTAATACAAATGTGTTATCATCGGATAAAGCAACTAGCTCCGGTGAGTAATTATTTTCCGCAGTAGTACGTATGGCAACTAATTTTTCACACACTACCCTCCTTTTTTTCTTGCAGGTTATTCAAAGTCAAAAATGAAAAAAATCTTAAATACGCAGCTTGATAAAACATTGTTGACAGATAAATCTGTACAACCAAGCAAGTTTAGCCGAAAAGGTATCAGAATCAAAATTTTTATTTCATCATTTCCTTTTCTTTTCTCGAATCCGTTCATTTAAGACTTTTTTTTTCAACAGATATAATCAACCTCGGAAGTGAAGGAGATGATTCACTGTCTGACATTCAAGGTTAGTTAGCCAAACTAAACCAATGTTTTTTATTTCGATTATTCATATCTATGTTTTTTACACAAGTTTATCACACGATCACAGACTCGAATATAGCTCATAGATGTAGATCTGAAGGTCATTCTCCACGTATGCCTAAAGAAATTGATATTGAAAGCCACCCATCAACTTCTGTGCATCATTTCACACCACGTGCAGCAAAAATACCTCTGTGTAGCTCCGACACACAGTCTTCAAAAAATTCAAAATCCGTTTATACTCGAAGTTGTATAGACGCTGCATACCAGAAAACACCAGTATCAACAAAAACTTCGTGTAAGTAGTTTAATGTTCAAATTTTTTCTTGAATAAGTATCTTTTTCCCTTGCTAGATGATTCAGGGAAAAAATGTCTTGTTCGCAAAACAAAGTATCTTTGTATATTAACTGGCTCTTATACAAAGAAGTTGAAGTTATTCGCCGTATTTTAGTTAAATATAAGTACTCATGGGATAAAAATCAATTTTTTCAATCTGAAATTTATTTGAAAAACTTTTTTGTCACCTCTCCTAACTTTTTAATCAGATTCAAACAGTCGTACTGTTTTTGAAGATGGTGGATCACAGACATTTCTTCATCAGAACTTCAACAGCAAAAGTACCTCCATTGTCCACTCACTCACGAGTTCTAATAATAATGTATCAGTATTTTATAGTTTTTACTCATAATTCGCTTTTAATCATTTTCATGTTTTCAGCTGCTTTAACAAGCTTGCAAAACAATGTTTCAATCATGCAACAGGATGTGAAGGGAATTAAAATCGGAATGAATATTATGAAAAACGATATCGCAGAAATAAAAAATATTCTAAAAGAAGTTTTACGAAAAGCACCGGGGGGGATTCAAAATCCGCGTTTTCAAGAAACTTATAATTTAAAACTTCCATTGCCCACTATGAATGATTTCGAAGCATTCAACTGAGAATTAATAAATAATGACAGTTTTCGTTCTGATTTTGTAAGTTTAATTTGAAAAAAAAATGTAGTCTATATTTGTAATCTATACCGTAATAACTGTTCATATGTTTTAGGCTTTATCACTATTATTTACAATACATTCGTCCAACAGCCTATCAAGAAACGTTACTAACATAATGAAAAAATTCATATCCAGGGTTGGGGCAATGGAATATACAGCTTGCAAGACCATTGTTAACAAAAAAAATTTAAAAGGAACACCTTTTTGTAACTGCTCAATAGGTAAGATTAGTACCTAAATAAAAGTATCTTAAAAATGAACTTGATTTTTGAGGTGTTCATAATAGATAAATAACCTAAAATATGATTCCAGAGGCATTTAAAACTAAATCCGAAAATGATCAGGCTATGTGCCGGATTTCCGTAAAATCTGTCCTCGATAAAGTAGGTCAAGTTCTTGCGAACGCGCGAGACTGGGATGGCTATAGAAGCCATCGCAAGGCAAAAGAACCTCAAGATAACAATTGACTTCACAACAAATGAAGATGTTACCGACTTCAAGTACAATGTTATGAATATTTTGCTGTGATAATGACGAGACTGAAGCTTCAGCTTCATGTGATAATGTACTGTCAACAGATTTATTAAATAATATGTTGAATATTTAAAAAAAGTGATTTGTTTATGTATAGTATATAAAACCCATTGAATTGACTGGGGGCGGATCGGGCGCTGCATAACCAGCCCCATATAATGTCCAATATTAGTAGGGAATGTCAGACAGAGCCCAGCTAGTCTAACTAAATTTGGGCTATACAGCTCAGCGTTACACGCCTTGTCGGGCGCTAGAGAGTCTGCCCAGATAGCCCCCATCCAGTGTATCACCAAACTAAATATCGCCCACCTACTCTCTAAACATGAATTAGTGATAATTTCACTAATTATGTAAGTGAAGCAATATTCACTTATTAATCAATGATTTTCACAAACAAATTAGTGAAATTCTATGAATTTGTTCAGCTTTTTAATTTCAACATAATAATTCCTTATTTTCACAAATGAAATAGTGGCATTTTGATTAATTGCCTGAGTGAAGCTATTATTCACTTTGTATTTAGGGATTTCAACAATTGATAAGTGAAACTTTATTAATTATATCAGTGGCTTAGACTTATACCGATTGTTGAGTAATTGTAACGGATTGCATGCGGAGATTTTCACGAACTGTATCAGTAAATCTGCTATTCACCTGAGAATTTGTTTGTTTTTTGCAACTTATTAGTGAAATTCCACTGATTGCTCTAGTGAAATTCAACTGAGTCCGCAATTAGTTTTTTTTCCACTAATAATCAATAAAATTTGCTACGGTAAACAAGTAAATTTTGTGACAGTGATATGATTTTTGTTTAATCTGTGATAATTTTTCGTGGAATAATATACCCAGGTAAATATATACTTTTATAAAAATAAACATGTATTTTATTTGTAAGACACTCAAATTTTCCGCGCAGTTCTGTCGGTAACTTATCTCAATGAGATATCGATTTCACTACATTATCAATTATTAGTTTTGTTGTCGCTCACTTTCAAAGATAAGTAAGACAACGAATGACGTTGATATTTTTGAGGTTATTTTTTGTTAAAACTTGTAAACATTTTTTTTGTTAATTTAATTTACTTTAAATTTATAACTTTGACACTCTGAAAAGTACTCTTTCAATGTGGAGGAACATATTTGTGTTTTTCCTCATCTTCATGAATAATACTTTATAATTTAATTTGATACAACAAATTCCTTAATGAATTGTGAAAAAAAAAGTTCAACAGGTAATATAATAATTATTTTCATGACCAATCAAATAATAAATTTTTCTTTTTAACTTTATCATTTGTAACTTGTATACAAGTGAGCTATTATAGTAATAATAGGTCATTTATTCATGTACAAAATTTTCACTTATTCAATCATTGATTTCTTCTCATTTCACTTTTAGATCAGTGAAGACAACTAGGAACAGCAGCGCCACGTTTGGAGTGACGTAGGTAATACTATATCGTCTACTACATAGGGGGTATTTTTTGTGATTACAGTTGGTTTATATGGACTGAGACATAAAATTCGACATAAAGGTTTAAAAGGTGAGTTATTGTTTGAACTTATCATTATTAATTGTTAAAAAGCGATTTCATGCTGAAAATGATGATTCAAATATTCATGACGAAATAGTTTTAACAGGGATTAATACTGTAACGTGGCGTTTCAGAATCGCCCGTCACAAGGGCACACAACCGCTATTATTTTTAGTTTACGCGTCCTCAGCAGGGTACTCCAACCGAACTCGATACAAAATAGGCAATAACTACTTTTAACTAATTCTTTTTGTAAATTCTTTATTTCGCGCTTCGGCGCAAGCTAACAAGGTACTTGGACGACAACGATCCCGATCAACAAGGGACCACTAGCTACCGTTTGCAGCTCTCGACGACTTCGCCTACTGACGGTCTCATCAGACTACACTGGCTACCTTGGTGCACCTTTATATACACCTGGGGTAGCATCCACCCGAACCTTCCGTATCGCCTCGACTGCCGGTGAACAGGGAGATAAAAATCCTCCCGGCGGCCGAGGGCACCGTTCCTCGATGAGGAACCAGCCGCCAACTCTATCGGATGCCGTAAGGATGGCGTGAAGGGCAAACCGTAGCCTGCCATCCTCCGACTTACCGGCCTGGTGCCGGACCGACCCCAAACCACTACGTTCAGGGTGATAAAGCCATCGTTCCGAGGATCGACGCTGCCTCCCTATCGGCAGGGACCAATTGTGTGGGTCGTGGTCCACGGTTTGGCCAACCGTCTGACTGCACGACCTCAGGTACAGGCAGCTAGCTACTGCCTGTACAAAGGCCGGTGGAGGTGAACAATGAGGCGTCACTCTCCACCCGGTAACTTTGGCCGAGAGGCACCCTATGTATGCCTCTGCCAAAGAAGTCCCCGATGATAGGCAGCCTGGACTGTAAACTGAAGCGACTACAAATCGTACGAGTTGGTGTCAACGACGAAATCGCGAGCAGCACATTACACCACATCTAGCGGTAATTTTGGAAAACGTATGACCACGCAGTAACCAATATTCGCCACAGGGGGATGGCCTATTTGCGGTGGGGGTCAACCGACCAATCAAAGAAGAAGAATCACCTCACGACAACCGCGAGATCGGCGAGCTGAACTACGACCTGCTATTCTACGCTTGACCTGCTGAGTGACAGCGTCGTTCTTCCGCATCCTTCCGATTATTCTCTCGATTTCATCTACCGATCCTTCTTCCTTTCATTCTACCATTATAGTATCTACTGTTTTTTTCATACTCTCGATCATTGTACTACCGTTCACTTCTTCCTGTAAATTCAAGTCCTTTCCTTCCTTTCTACTTTCGTTTTATTATTGTAAGTTTAATTTAAAATAGAGTCAGTTTGTGTGCCTGAGGTCAACCGTTAAGGTAAGGCTTTTGCCTTGAATTGTACCGTTACGAAGTTGCTCATAATTTCTATTCTTTCTCATAGTACTTATCGACTTTGAGCGAATCATGGTCCACGGTTAAAGTTGCAGTAAGCCGCCGTGTGGCTGCATGATTTCGGTCATTAATATTACATTTATTGTTTCTTGGTTGCATCGTGTGGTGCCGTTTTGTGTGAATCATGGTCCACGACTTCCGTGTGGCTGCATGATTTCAGTAACTTATTATTTTCGTATCTGAGCGACCTCGTAACTGCCAAATAATTACTTTTCTTGTATTTATGATTTTTCGGATTATTTGTGAATCTCCATTATCCTGCTTCTGTATTTCCTATCGTATTTTGAGCCCTATTGGCTTCATATTTGATTCCATACTCTTTTTGTAATAGTAGTGTGCTTTATATTTTATTTCTGTTATCGCTTATTATATTTTTATTTATTTTTGTGCCTATCGTATCGTATATCGAGTTCCTTGGAGTACAAGCGAGCGTAGAATCACCCCTAGATATTACCGCATTTTTCTTTATTACTATTGACCATTTTATATTATTTTTGCCTGTTATTTATTTCTCCGTATTTTGTTAAATTAAGTTCTATGAATTATTCTTTTGTATTGCGGTGTATTTTAGTATATTTCTCTATTTTGTAAACTCTCCGAAATTCTCTCACTCTCATAATTTTGTATTTTATATTTTCTCAAAAGTTATATTTAGGAATTCATTATTTAATTCCTCAAGTACGTAATAATCCTAAATTGTCGAATCTACCGTTTCTGAATAATTCTACCGAAGGCTATCTAGTCGATCGTTTGCCGACTGGGTAAATTGTTACTGAATGTCAATCTCTCATACCGGATATAATTTATGGTAAATTTGTCGTATCATCTACCGGACTATCGATACGTTGTTTTATACCGATCGCAGTAAAGTTCTCTCGTTCTAATTGACAGAATAATAATTTTCGTAGCGTCATTTGCAACTTGGGTAAGATCACGTCGCCCAGTGACGTGTAGTTTTAAGTCAAATCTTGCATTATATCGCATCTCTCGACCTACGTCTATTTTTCTCTGTTAGCTACCGTCTCTCGTGTTAAAGCTACCGTTTACTGCTATTCTACCGATATTTTTGTGAACAACGATTATTTATTTTATTAACTACCGCTATCGATACCACCTTATTTGCCTGTCTCACTTATGTAACCTTCTCGACAATATATGATCGATTGACTTATTCATTTTCCTTTCAACTGGAGTTTATTCTTTATTTTGTTATTTTCTTTAATTCTGGAATTACTGCTAGCTGCCTTGAACTCCGCCACTCTACCAGGATGTACGCGATCGTACCTGTGCCTAGCCAGCCATACAACGGGTTCTCTATTTATCCCTTTTGTACGGTTTTGTGTTAATTTTATTGATTTGCATTATTATTTGAAAATCGACGCTAACGCGTCTGGCGCCCAACGTAATTATTTTGTTGTAGTTTGATATTGCGGATAAGTAGAGAATCGCGCCAAAGTGTCAACGGTAAGTCCTCATCCGAACGTAACAGAATTTAGCGTTACAAATCGGCGCTCGACGAGGGGCCCGAAAAAGCTTAGCGTTACAATACATACATACTTATTTTCAGCCATTTTGGTTAGAATTATTTCAAGATTTAATTTGATTGCACAAAAGTTCCAAAAGTTTTAAACAGATTATTCTGTGACTATTAAGATTATGATGCAATTAGATAAATGTTAGAATATTTAACATAATTAATAAGCTGTGACTGCAGATCATTGATTCAAGTATAAGTTTTCACTAATTCAATTATTGATTTTTTATAACTTCACTTTTAGATTAGTGAAGCAACCAGGAAGAGCAGCAACGCGCCTGACGTGACGTAGCTGATACTTGATAGCGTCTACTACGTGGATGATAATAGTGCTTATAGTTGGTTTTATCTTAAACAAATAGAATTCGACGAAAAAGCTTGAAATGTTAGTTTTTGTTTGATTTTGTGCATATTAATTGTTAACGAGTGCCATTATACTCAGAAGTTATAACTTCAACATTTATAAAAAAACTGGTTCATCTGAACAATGCGTACAATTTTAACTAATCGTGTACTATAGTATATGATTAAGTGTTACAGTTATAAATTTTGACTAATTCTATTAGTTGTTTTTCATTGCTTTACTTGTGGATAAGTAAAAATTATGAACAAATAGCAACACCAAAGTACTGTTGATACTTTAAGAGATAATATTTAATAGTTTTTTATCTATCAATACTTCTACTCACTTTTATATCTTCAACTCATACTTTCATTATTGGCATAATTAAATATACTTCTTTCTTTCATTATTTCAATTTTTTTTATTATTTAAACAGTAATTTGAATAGTCACTTTTAAAAATAATTTTTAACAGTAATTCTATGATCGACAGTACTAGATTTTTGGAATATATTGCTCTCTAGCCTAATTTGAATTTATGAATTAAATAAATTTCTTTGGCTTTCAGAGGAAACTTATCATAATGGAAGACTACTTAAATTTATCTGTTGATGATTTAATTATAAAATTGACAGATGTAGTTAAAGACGATGACACGCTACAAAAATTCAGGAGTAAGTAATTTTGACAAAAAACTCTAATGATTTTATAATTTGGTTAAAAACTTTTGGTGATTGTTCATCAATAATGGACGATTTAAATTGCTTTACGTGTCTTGAAAAGAAAAAATCCGGGGTGGATTGCTTGGGTTAAAAAATCATTTTATGAACATTCACGGATTAACTGTGAGTCGTGGTGCGGGCGATCAGGGGTTCACATGTGCTCAAGATGAGTGTTTTCGAAAATTTTTCACCTTCACTGAGTTTAAACGACACATAAACAATATTCATTTCCTTGATAGGGACTATGAAGAAATTGATGACGCAAGTGAAAACATACGCGGTGATAATAATTGTAATGATAATGATAATAATAATATAGATGATGATGATAATTACAACAATAGAATGGACAACCACGACGATAACAACAACAACAACAACAACAACAACGACAATGACAATAATAATAATAATTGTGAATTTGATATTCGCCGTTACATTGTGCGAATGATTGGCAGTTTTCAGTGCAAAACATCAATGACAACAACAACTTTATCTCAAATTATAGATGAATGTGAAGAATTACTGGTGAATACATGTGGTTTTCTAAAAGACAAAGTAAATAATTTTTTTGTCGAGCAAAATTTAATGAATAATCATACAGCTGAAGGTATTTTAGAAGCATTTGATTTGAATAATGTTTTCGATGGTCTGAGGAGATTTGATGACCAGGTAACAGCATTAGAATCTACTTGTGGTTATATTACACCTGTTGAAATCCCACTTGGATACAGAATGGATTCCATTCTTGATAGAAAATCTGGTACGTACAAGCCTAATCGAGTTATGGAAACTTTCCAGTATGTACCTGTCATAGATACTTTTCGATTAGTGATTTCGTATCCCACCATCTCAAACGCTGTTTTAAATGAACAAAAGTCACCAGAGGGTATTCTGAGCTCTTTTCTTGATGGTCAGCACGCAGCAAATCACGAATTTCTTCAACGATTCCCGCATGCTATTCGAATACAATTGTGTTATGACGAATTGCAAATAGTTAATCCTCTAGGATCGAAAACTGGGATCCATAAATTGGGAGCTTTCTATTATAAGATTCAAAACTTACCTCTACACATCAACTCCGAATTAAACTCTATCCACGTCCTTCTTCTATGTGCAGATGTTGATGTAAAAAAATACGGATTCAAGGCAATTTTGCAACCCTTCTTGAATGAAATGAAAACTCTAGAAAGTGATGAAGGGAAGTTAGTTTATACACGAAATGGTCCTTTTACTCTACGAGCAACTCTTGCAGCTTTTATTGGCGATGGTCTCGCTGTACATGACGTATTTAACCTGTTAGGCCCATCTTCTAATAAATTCTGTCGCATGTGCATGTATTCAAAAGATGATTTACATGCTGGAGCCCTCGAGCTTGGTCAAGAACGTACAAAAAATTTATACCAAGCACATGTCGACTCATTAATAGCAGACAATTTTTCTGACAGGCAAAAAACAGCTACTGGTATGCACGGTGATTGTTGTTTAAACGATTTAAAGTACTTTCATGTCACTCGCAATAAAATTTTTGAACCGATGCACGATTTTCTCTGTGGCATTTGCCCAATGGTTATAAAATTAGTACTTCAGCAATATATACCGGTAGCAAAAAAGTTTGATTGTAAGTATTTGAATGGTAATATCTCATCATTTCAATGGGGATTTTGTGAAATTACCAACAAACCTTCTGCTAATTTCACGGAGTCTATGTTACGAAGAAGAGATTACTCGTTAAATCAAAAAACAATGCAAGTTTGGTGCTTAATTCGAGCATTACCATTTTTACTGTCTGAAAAAATTGCGAGTGATGATGAATATATGACTTCAATAAAAAATCTACTACAAATAATGGAAATAGTATTTGCTCCAAAACTTTACCGTTCTCAAATGCCTTACTTTGATGCTCTTGTCAAGGAATTTTGGACTAATTTCCAGCTTTTATTTCCTGACATTAATGCGCTCAACAAATTTCACCATGTATCTCATTATCGACAATTTATGTTGTGGGCTGGCCCAGCTATCAACTACTGGTGCATGCGCGAAGAAGCCAAACACGGTGCAGTAAAAGCAAGAGCCCAAGTTGTCCGCAATTTTAAGAACCCTCCCAAAACCTTGATTAAAATATTTCAATGTGGTCAAAGCTCAAAATGGGGTGGTGAAGATGTTTCACTTTTTCGCGTACAAGCTTTTTGTCGTAAATCAGAATTTGTTGAAAATACTTTGAGTCGACAATTTTTGTTGAAATTAAACCTTGCAATGGACAATGTTGTAGTTTCTGCAAAATCAGTAAAAGTGTGAAAGTGAAATTATTATATTAAATTGCAATGAGGTTTATTTTTTGATATCGCCGTGCATAACGGTAGAGTTTGATGTTAATTTACATGCATATCACCTTGAAGATCACGAAGATCACGAAGATCATGATAACTTTCGATTTATCAATACATCTAATTTAGCACACTTTCAACCTTTTTGTTGCTGGAATCCAGTCAACTCTACACATCTTTATATAAGCTTACGTCATATTTTATTATGACTAATTTCTCTATTTTATTATTTTGGTGGGTCAAAATTATTCATTCTTGAACCTATCTTAAGTAATTGATACTTAATAAAACTAAATAATAATTTTACATTGTATACGATATTAGACAATAATTATAAATATTCATGAACTTATACTAATTATTTATTTATTATTTCTATCGGATCTGTAGGAGAAGGTATTGATGGTATTGCTTTTGGTGAACTGACAAAAGAATATGTGGAACAAATGAAATTAAAAATGGGTCCCAAATTAAGATTTTGAAATTACTGACAGAGCTTAGAGGTAATGTTGAGAGTAACAAAGAATATAAACAAGGAACCCAAAGTGTTAACATCAACTCACAAGCGAATGAGAACTTGGCGTCTACGTCAACTTCAGATGGCAATTTCATGTCAACACAGAATTTTAGTGATACTTTGGCGTCGACGTCATCTTCTTGGTGTGATTTTGGATCACCATCAACAGGTAGCACGTTACCAAGATCCACGATGGATATTTCCAAATTTTCGGTACTATTTTTTTTTTTCTTGCCATTATTTTTTCAAGTGCAGTATGAATTAAATTCCGTATTTAATTGAATTCTATAAATTTCAGAAATATGGAACTGTCACCGAAACATTAAAAATGAAGCCGGGGAGGTGCAGATCTACTTAAAGCTTTGAAATCATCAGAAATTTTTGGTGACGTAAAACGAAAAGCTCTTGTTCGAATCATTACCGCTGAATTGGTGGATTATCATAAAACTCAGTAAGTAAGATAAAAATTGTGTAGGGCAGATGTTATTCTTGATATTTTAAATAGAAATTACCATTTGAGTGATCAAATTTCATTACATTTAAGCTACCCACCAGAATCTGCTAAAATCGCTGTAGCAAAAGCTGTAGTTTCAGAATTTCCTAATTCAAAAGATAATTTTTCCGATGATGGCTGGGTGAGTTTAGAAATGAAGCTTTAGTAAGAAAGATAAATCAATTTTAAAAACAAATATTTTAATTCACAATTTTTACACTTTAGGAACATTATTACGATAAAAATTCGAAGAATGGGTTTATTGAATGTCGTCTCAATACTATGAGGACTAATTTGAGCCCATCGTAAAAAAAGTACAACAAATCAGCTCAAAAGAAGAGACAAAAAAAACATTACACCTCTCACCTACAGACTCCAGCACTTGCCAATTCACCGCTCAAGAGATTGAAGAAAAGATAGGTCATCAACAAATTAAATTTTATTTATTTTTAATTTTGTTATTTTTTAGATATCATTACTGAAATGCACGAACCCAACTGAGCAAAATAAAGACAAAATAATAAAATATATGGAGGATACTCGCGAATCCAGATTGAAATGGATTGAGGCAAAAAATCCAACTATTTCAGACATTTTTGGGACTTACCCGCGTCTTCTAGATTACGATGGTGAACTTGTAAGAATCTATTTTATAAAGATATTCAACTACATTGTTTTGAGTTCTTGTTAAAAATTTGAAAGTTGTCTATTCAACTAATATATTATTACAGATCGAACGTGACTTTGATTATTTATACCAGAGTACTGCTGATAACTTTCTGTCTAAATTTACCACCTACTATTCTCCTCGAATCCGCCAGTACACAAAAGTATGTAAGCCTGCTTTATTCGCCGACTCTGCAAATATTACTGACGGTAAGAAAATACTTATTATTTATGTCTGCATTAAGTACTAATTAGAATATTAATGTTTTTATTCTATATTAGAACATTTAAGAGCTTCAGTAATGCTAAGTGCGTTACTCCCAGTTTCAAATTCTGTGTTGACGAAGAAAGGACAAGGCAAAGGGAAAAGCCGAAAACGAGTACGTTATGAATTAGAAAGAAATATCAACATGTCAATATAACTTGTATTGTTTTCGAAATTTTTATTTCAAATTTTATCTAGGCTCATGAAGAAATTGACAATCCCGTTCTCTCAAAAATTAAATTCCCGAATCAGGACTTACTCAAAGTTATTCCAGTAAGTAAATGTTTCGAAATAGAAATTTATGTTGAAAGCAGATAAGAATTAGAGTACTGTTTGAATAAGAATTTGACTAAAAAATTTTTTAAAATTTTATAACTTTTTTATCATTATTATTATTCAAATTGGGGAAAAAGGTCAACTTTTATTTTCTTCTGTTATTAAAGGATGGAACTAACATATCAAACTATGTCACGGAAATAAAAAAACGCGCCGTGACTCCAATTCAACCATATATTATCATGGTAAAAGGCCAGGACTGCGAAACGTTTTTTATTGAAGGAGACAATTGGTTATTGAGTATCGATCAGAAAAGTACACGAATTTCAGTTTTCAATTTGCTGTATAAGTTGTATTATGTGTTTAACTTAAAGTTCCCGGATACCTTACAAGGATTTTACAATTTTATTGATTGTTGTATATTTAAAATGAAGGGAATTGAAGCACGCTCTGTGGTATCATCCTTACACGTATCTTTAAGCAATATTGAGATTGATATGAGTAGTCAAAAAAGCATTGATGACTCAGATGATTCTATTTCGGATTAAAAGTTTCGCTTTGTCCTTTATAAGATCATCAATATTTCACTGTTTATTTTTTTATTAGCGAACTGTAATTGTTCGTTGTTATTCTTATACTTCGATTCACATTCTTTATAATTCCATTATTAATCTGATCTTGAGACTTATACGTTCAAGTTTTTTTAATATATTGATGTGTCAGTGTATGCAAAAAATGTCTGATGCCGATAATTATTTAAGTATTGTTGCATTGAATTAAAAAAAAATAATACAATTATTTTATGTTTTGTGAGACGTTTAAGTTTTTTTTAATATATTGATATATGTCAGTAAATGCAACAAATGTCTGATGACGATAATTATTTAAGTTTTGGTGCATCAAACTAAAAAAAATAATATAATTATTTTGTTTTGTTCAATTAAAAAAAAATTTTTAATCTGATCTTGACTTAGACGTTTAAGTTTTTTTTAATATATTTATGTATGTCAGTAAATGCAACAAATGTCTGATGACGTTAATTATTTAAATATTGTTGCGTTGAACTAAAAAAATAATATAATTATTTTATGTTTTGTGTTTAATTTGAAAATTCAAATAATCTAATTTAACCGTACTTGTTTGTAATAAAACTGAACTGTGTGAAATTGTAGTAATTTAATTACTTTAATTACACTATATGCTATAATGAGTGTTACTGATTCATCGAATTAGATCATTTTTCTGATAATTGAAGCGAATAAGGCTCAATTTGTTCTTGAAATTTTCTTAGATTTTTGCTTAATTGTACGTATCAAAAGAATTCGATGTATCCGTAAATTTGATTTCGTTAGTGAACTGATTTCACTGCCATGGCGAGTGAATTCAACTTATTCAATAATTAAAATTCACTTTTATTTTTGTGAAATTGGACTAATTTCCTTAGCTTTAATTTCACTAAATACAATAGTTGTTTTAACTAATGTATCAGTAAGATTTTTTGGCTTATTGATTTTGAAGATTTAACTTATTTAATTAGTTATATGATTTCACTATTGTAAAAGTGAACTTGGTATTCACTGATTAAAATAGTGAATTTTGTACTCTTGAATCATGAAATTCATGACCACGTATAAAATGAGTGATTTCTCATTTTTCACTAATTGATGTTGTGAGTATTCACTTATTCAAGGTGGTTGGGTTTTAGCATTGGCAAAAAGTGAATATACACTTGCAATAAGTGAAAAACCACTTTTTCATGTTAAGAGAGTAGTTGCGAGTGGCGACGAGCTGCCGAGATCACGAGGGAGTGGGAAACTTCGTGAGCTGGGGGTCGATTCTGTACTAGACGCAATGAAGGGTCGCTATGAAGCGACGCAACACGAAAGGTCGCTTGCGAAAGCGACGCTATTATAAAAAGCGATTCCGTACCGGGTGCTGTTTCGCGTCAGGCGTTACAAGCAAGCGGTTTCGCCAGCCCAATGGTTGCGTTCAAACCGTGGTTTGAACCTCCCGTTCTAAAAGAAGCCGTGAGCCTAAACTTGTCAGGCGGCGATATAACAGTTTTTTCATGTTACATTGCTATTTGCAGTAATAATAAATAAACCATCAAAAGTTTTGTGATTTCAAGATTTGTGACATAAGAATCAACGTACAAAATGAAGTAGGTAAGGAAATAATGTATGAGATTGATATTTATATGAAATTAATACATAAGTTATGAAATAATACATTTATATTAATATATAAGAGATCATAAGCTTAATTATGATCTCTAGAAGAGTTTTGTTTCATTGTTCTGTGTGTTAGTTCTGTTAGCTACATTTATTCACAAAATTGCTATTTAAAAAATCTGTTATAAGACGTTATAAGACTAGGCATATTTATAAGATGATAATGGCAGGTTTTAACATGCCACATTAATATGAACGTGGATTTGTTACAGCCCTACTGAAGTAGTAAAACGTTCCCACAAGCACAACAGTAAGCAAAGAAAATATTTGATCGAATATATGTATAACCATAGAGAGTTTGCAGCAGGACGGCTTATAGGTGCTCGAGGAAAAGAAAAAGGAGACGAATTATGGAAGGCACTAAAAAAGGAATTGAACTCCTTAGGGTTTGAGAAAACACAAATTCAGTGGCAGAAAGTGAGTAAACTTCGAAAACCTTTCTTTCTTATAAAAACGTTGATTTTTTTAACACTGTTTATTTGCAGTTGGTGTAATTTACTTATAGATGAAACCATAATAGGTAAATTTTTTTGTTCTCCAAGTTTCTACCAGAACTGGAATGAAAGTTTTGAAACGAGACTGAAAGTTTTGGTACAGTGGAAACTCTGTTTTTGAAGAACAGTTCTTATGGCATTTTTTAGGCTTGGAAGGATATAAAAACTCGAGTCAGAGCCAAAGCTGTAAGCCTTAAGAATGCCCGCATCAAAACTGACAATTTTCCTATGGATAATAATACGCTATCGGAAGAAGATTTGATGATCCTCGGATTGATAGGACCTGCTGCAACGGAAGGGTGCAGGGTCCGTGATTCGATGCCTGAAGAGATGGTATGTAATGAGAACATTAAATACAAAAACTGCTTACAGAAGATATTCTTTTAGATAGATTACATACCGAGTACAAGACGAGATGAAAATTGTGGCAAATAATTTGAAAAAGGTGCGTGAATGAACGATAATAACTGATAGTATTAAAGTTTAATTTAACGCTGAACAAAAGAACTCATTTATATCGGATCAACTGCTCTAGCTCAGCCCCCATAAATGGTATGCAAATTAATCCCTTCCATTTAAATGATTGAAAAGCCAATCATGTTTATTCACGTACTGTAACGTGGCATTTTTGATGCCCGTTACAAGGGGCTCCTTGAACCCTGGGCGGAACCAAAAATTTAGGAATTTTCGAAATTGAGTCGCGAAGTTTTTGAAAAAGAGCGCCAGGACTGGAGTCACGCATCCGAAACTACGAGAGGGGACACCTTAGCGAATAACGTAAGATATTTCAGGTTTTTTTTTGTTTTTTTTTTATTTTTCGAGCTACAACGGCATCAGGCAAGAAGTCAACACCGATCCGTGTTGCGGCAGGTAGTAGGTTTTTGAAACCACTCTAGTTTTGGCGGTCGTGATAAGTAGTCACGTTTTGGGGGAGTTTGCGAAGCAATGGAGTCGCCCAAAAATCGCGAGGGGAATGGAAAGGGGGTTGCAAGGATGTAGAAGGTAAGCGCTGCTTCTATCCCCGCGATTGAATTTCGAGCAGAATCGCGAGAAGGCTTGCCGAGTAACGGATAGCCGTTTTGGATTTGCGTTGTAGAGAAGTACTCGAAATTCTTTTGCCGATTTTTTTGCTTGATGACCGTAGCCTGAGTACGCGCGTTAGAGTAAAGTAAATTTTGAGTTTCTGAAAAAGTTGAGTAGAGTCACGGGTTTTAGTTGAATCTTTCTCGTTAGTGAAACCAAGTATAACCGAATTTCGCCGTACAGGGTCGAGCCGCGTTATCGTTTTTTTGTTGTGTCACCTCTCGAGTAGGTCGGGAAGTACCGAATTGGAGTGCTCGGATTAGCGGGTAACGTTTTGGGGAATTTTGAAAAGAATTAAGTTCGGATGCGTTGCGATTGCGTATAGTTTAGGTTACGTTTAGTTGCGCCTGCATTGAGTTCCGTACCCGTTAGTTAAGATAATGCAAATTGAGTTGCGTTACTCTGAGCTTGTGTTTAGTTGAAGTTAAATGTAGTGGTGTTTGCGCTTAGTTAAGGTTACGTTTAGTTAAGATAGTGTTTAGACGAGGTTAGGTGATGTATAGTCGAAATTGCCGTTGCGTTGAGCAGCAGTTGAGACGAGAAGTTTGAGCATTGAGTTTTAGTTGCGTTTAAAATATAGTAGCGTTTACGGATTCGTTTAGATTTAGGACAGCTCGCGGTAGCGACGGCGCACCGTCGAATAATTAGTTTTAGTTTCGTTTCGAGCAATAATCGTCATGGAGAACAAATGGCGAATTCGCAAATTGAGAATTGCGTATGAGAATTTTGTGATCGTCGAGGGACCTTTTAGTTAGGGAGCCGCGAGCTCATTAGAGTAAGAAATAGAGTAGGTTACGTGTAATTTTCTGTTTAGTTTTAGACTCGCGATGAGCGATTTTTGAATTATATTTTTTTTTTGTTTTGTATCACCGCTATTGCGAAATATAAGATTTTATTTTACTTTTGTTAAATAGCGTGTGTATTTCGAGTGTCTCTCTCTCTCTCCAAAAATTACCCCTCCCCTCTCCGCGGTACTAAGCTATCGGGCATATGCCCGAGGAATAGCGTATTAATGATTTCGAGGCGTGTTAATCACGCCAGGCGCCCAGCAAAAACTTTGCGATATTGTTTTAGATCCAGGGTACATCGTGGACGCTAAATTATTGTGCACGCGGTAAGTTCTCGGTCATTTTCTCCGAGTGACCGAGGAGCGGGAAAAATCCACGTCACAGTACACATTTCAGTCTGCAATTACACAACTGCGGGAAGCAGACGAGTCGGTGTTAAATGAGATACCTACTCATATATCGGTATTACAAGAGTACAACATAGTTTCGACAAACACCATAATTGGTAAGCGTATATCCCGAGCAGCCACGTGTATTACTAACAATAATGATGTATGATATGATGTTGTAGCAACGGGTTTTATTCGTAGAATCAGACACGGCAATAGGACAAGAGGAGGAACACACCATACAAGAATCTGATGAATTAAAGCACTTTTCAGAACCCAAAACATTTGTAGAAGTTGTCCGCGGTGATGATGGCACAGGCATAGCATCATCATCGCACACACTGTCACACCCATCATTGCAGCAGACAACCCCAAACATAAACACAGCCACACACCCTGTCAGAGCCCTGCGCAAGAAAAAAACAAAAGAAAAGATGATGTCTTTAAGACAGTTGTTGAAATGCAAAATAAGCAGAAAGAAATACTTGAGGTATTTCTGTTTAAACTGTACATGAATAAATCGATCTGCAAATTATTATGCCAGTGGAATTGTGCAAGTATTTGTACTTACATGTTTTAGAGAATGTCACAGGCGATGTTAATTTCGGCAAACAACGAAGCCAAATGACTGGAGCTGGAGAATGATAAATTAGGAGTGATGAGGCAGATATGCCAAGCTCTAAACTCAAAAGCGGTAACGATGACAGGATTTCATTAATCTCTGTCATATTCGTATTGAAAAATTTTTATTTTCATAATATGAAACTTTATGTATGATTTCTATTCTTACACACGGACGTGGTTCTGTTTTTAAGAATTCTGTGCCAGTGACATGCTCGGAAATTGAGATGGAAAATAAAAACGCCGAATGAGTTCAGGTTAAATAAAGTTTTCAATTTTTTGAACTATTTTTTTGAACGCCCATCTTTTTTGGCAGGTTATGCACATTTTTTTGTTCGTTTTTTCTTAAATTCCGTAGGATTGCCCTGGAAACCTTAATTAAACAGGTCGAAAAAAATTAAAGGCCTCGGCTGAAAAGTCAGTTTTGTAATGTAAAAATTCGTCTCTATTGAACATCATTTATAGTGGCTAAACTATAGTACTATATCAACTTGACGGTAAAACTTCACATGATACTTCTGTAGAGAATTCAAATGCTCTAGAAATTTAGAGAAAAAGAAATCTAATATCTTCCCCATGTTATTTTAAATAGGGAAAACTTTAAATTCTCAGAGCGACATTTCGAAATTGGTTGTAATAGAGATATCTTTTAGAGAGGATTCCTTCCGGCTGTATGTGAAAAGAGTTTTACAAGTGAAAGCGCAAGAAAAATTTCTGTGAGTTATACTCACACTTGTATGTTCTTTATTGTTAGTTATAAGACTCGGTAACCGAGTTCTCTATTTGAGGTTTTTTGTTTTTATAAGAAAATGTAATATTTCTAAAATCGAATATTTTAATCTCGACCCGAAGTTCACTGACAACAAAGTGAAAAAGAATACGTTATTGCATGCTTGTTCAATATAATTACTGATATATCATCGGGGAAAAGTTTTTTTCAAATATTTCAAGTGAGAAATTCACTTGCATTTTGATGACTTCCTGATGAAATTTTACAATTTAGATTATAGATTTAGTCTGCAAGGATAATTCTATAAAATCAACGAAAATATCCTGATTTGCAATTTCTAATCTGGCCGTTTTTAAAACGATTGACGAAGTGAAATAATAGTATCAGAATTACAGATCTTAGTATTACAAATTTATTCACCAATTCAATCATTTACAATGACAACAGAGCGTTACAAATTAAATATGCGAGTACTTATCATTACATACATGCATCATTATATGAATTACGTTATAATCGGTTCAAAATTATCATCACATTCTAATCAATGCATGATAAATTTCATAGAAATATAACTTTACATGTTTTAAACCTATATGTTACACCTATCCCTCTAACAGAAACACTTGAATGAAATTTTTTTTTTTTCATGTTTCGAATTTTTTTTTTTCTATTCCACTACGACGCTAGTATTATTATCAAATCGTTCACGTTACTTTGACGGCCTTCAACATTTATTGTCAATCGAAAGAATTTCTAGTTGCCGTCAAAGAAAAATGGAGAAACTTTGAAATATGTCTAAGGATTAAGAAATTTACAAAAATGGAGAAACTGAAAAATGCTTAAGAATTAAGATATCGATACAAGCATAAGTCTTAGTCAATAACTTGCGTACCATTTGTCGTAAGATGAGATAAGCTCCTTTGAAATAGACGCTTAAGTCACGTCAAAAACTTACTTAAGTGTCGTGCGCTGCATGTGGCGATCGGATGTGTCCGGTGCGTCATTTAAATTTCCTCCGTTTTCTGATATGTTGTCAGTCTCCTTTTCGGTGCACGTGGTATCTTTGTTATACAAGGATAACCCGTTCAGTAATGAACTGACTCAGGGAACGGCTCGCGAACCTTCACAGAATCCTGAATCGATGACCAGCGGGTCGCGGAACCTGACCTTCTTGGGACTGGCTTTCCTGTTTCGATCGAAGGTCCTTCCCCAGCCGTCTTGCCCGTCAGTCTGCGGCGAACGGATGCAACTTCCGCCTCGCTCTTGACCATTCTTCTTCTTGTCTTTTGGTAGCGATGACCAGATCGCACCGCCTTCCACGGTGCAGGTCGTGAACGTTATCTCTCCGTTTCTGTCCCTCCCCTGCACTACGTAGCTGTAGGATGGACGTTTGGTTCTCGAACCCGACGCCTTTTGGAAGCTACAAGAGGGACGTGGTTTGCTCGAACACGGAGCCTTTGAACAGAAACTGCTGCCCGAACTCTTGGCGGGGATCGAGATGGGCCGATTCTCTTTTTCGTCGTCCTCCTCGCATTCCAGTGCCTCCACCAGCTTCTTCACGAAGTTCGCAGAAGTCGAGGATGAGTAGCTTGACATTACCTTCTCCGGATCACAACATTTCGCCTTCAGTTCCTTGATTATTTCTGCCACGAAACTTCTGGTCGGAGATCGTTGCTTGTGTCTTTGTATAATCTTTTCCATCACAGTCGACTTCCTTGACGACACGAAGAAGCGGTTGTGGTCTTCCGCGTCCAATTCGTCTTCGCGAAAATTGTCCCTCTTTTCTGTCTCTTCGGATTTCATTTGGCTATCGGTCAGGATCTCTTCAATATCACTCAGCCACTTTTCGCCCTGCGATTTCACCGGGCAATTAAATTTTTTCGGAGTCGATGTGGCTAGTGGTAGTATTTGCTCAGCGTTTTCGAAGCTTGGAATTTCCGACAACGAGACTTCGCTATCGTCGACGTTATCCTCGGGCGGTTCCTGGTCTTCTGAACTAGACTTCTTCGCCGGAGCGAATTCCTCGACGCGAATTACGCTGTCGGTGACCATCTCGTCTTCCTTCAGGTTTTCTAGTTTCTCCGTAGGAACAGGCGGAAGGACCAGATTCAAGTTCTCTACCTTCCGTGACCGTGACATTTTCGGCCATGTCTTACTCACGTGCATCTTCGAGTAAGCCGCTGACAGTTTCATGATCTCCCCACGCATGTCTAATTCCGGACGTGGAGACAGTTGTGCGGCCCTTTTCAAAATCGGCATTGCACCGGCTGTAAAAATAAAATCATACAATTTTAAATAAGACACCGTTTGTCAGCCGCCACGAAATTGATTTTTCCAAAGAAACGAGACGTTAAATTCAATTTATTTCCCGAATTTGAGTATCAAGTTTTTCGAAAATCATGAGGTTGAAATTTCTAATTTTTCTTTTACCTTTTTTTTCATACAAAGGTACGTTCGTTGCAAATATTTCAATACCCGGAACATAGATCCTTCAGACGATGAGCATGGAGCATTCAATTAAAGATTTGAACCGCGTATCTAACTGTCGTTTAACTTGGTTCGTTTACACCGCTTTATTGTAATGACACATCGATTCTTACCTTCCATTGCCGCACTGTGCTTTTTGCAGAGTTTGCCCAAGCGTGTCCTAGTCGATTGAGCGCTCTTCCAAGGGGATGGGCGGCTCAGGATCGGTCGTGGGTCAGTCACGATTTTCAGCGAAGCTCTGCGCCTATTCTTAAACCAATCGGGCACCGTCAGCCGCTCGGATGATTTCTTGGCCCTCATTTCGATCTCGCTCGGTCGACGTGGCTTCTGAAAAAAGTAGGAAAGAAACATGGTTATAATCGTGTCATTTATTCGGAAAAAGACGAACACTCCAAAGTTCTCAAAATAACCATTACGTCTATTAATATTGTTGAAACATCAACGTCTGTGTCAAATTAGCAAAAGAATAAATGAAAAAAGTTCAAAACTTTTCAACTTACGTCTTCTTCGTCGTTTTGGCAAGTTGTGTTGCTGAAACGGCAGGGAATAGACATCGAAGCCATCGTAGTCGATTTTTTTTTTCTACTCAACAACTAGACAAATCAAACTTTAACTCCAACTGGACTTGAACAGATTCCGTTCGAAACTTTAACTCTGGATACCTTGCAACGTCAAGGACTAGCTCAGACTCTACAGGTGTTACTACCTCTGCGATTGACTGAGGAATAATGCTCATCGGGTCAAGACGTGCGATATCTATACTCTACGCTAGAAATACCGTTATCACCGCCAGTTTCAGGCTGACCAATCAGGTGCCGCCCTAATGAGCAAAGGGACTACCTGGCCGGCCGAAGGGTGTTTGTGATTCGACGGTCCGCCCGAACCTCTGCTGCACTTGCCTTGCAGCAGACTTTTCGAAAATGTCGGGAGAGGGGCGGTGCGGTATTAGATTTTAACATTTTTCGATCTGGGTAAAAAATTAGAAATATCGAAAAATTGAAGGGTCGCAATATCAAATATCCAAAAACGTGAAAGCGTAACTCTTACATTTAAATAATGTAAAAAGTCGAAGTGTGGAATAAGGCGAAGCACAAGATATGGATTTGAATCATGACGATTGTATGTTCCGGTCCTAATCATTCCGAAGACTTTATATTTTGGGATTTCTACATTTTTAAATTCTATGAAATAGATTTTCGCGGTTTAGAAAATTCTATGCTGTGAAGCTTCACAATTTTTATCCTTTAACCGAAAAATTTGCGTACATCTTCTATTCAGGGAAAAGAAGAGATTTTGTGCCATTCTTATCATTGTTATCGGACGAAAATATTTCTCAAGTCTTATCGGAAATGAATTCCGACGAATTCCGTTCTCGTACGTATTGAGCGGTAATGCGTTTTATTTATTTAACTTATTGTGTTTGTTATTGTTCAGGCTTCTAATTATTGACTGGAGCATTTTCTTTCACACGATTGTCCCAAGTTCAAAACATGTTTGTCATTTTTCTTGGATTTTTTTTTCTACAACGATTATACTCTTTTATGCATCGTTGTACGAAGCTAAAAAAATGTCGACTTTGAACACGTTGAAAAGATTTTCCACATTCTTTGTCGGCAAACGATAATTTCGGACAATCGTCCAGTCGCGAATTATTTTTGTTTCTATTTACAAGCTTCTGATTCCGAAAAATGTTCTTCTATCCGTTTTTCGAAATACGGACGAATTGAAAATGAATAATACTCTTTAAACAAGGTACACTGAGAAAAAAATTTATCGGATTCAATAAATATTAGTTGATCTAAATAATCCATGCGTTTGTAAAGTCGTGAGACCACGTTTATTCGAAGCGACAATTTATGTAGTTTTTAAATTACGCCCGAACACGTAATGTACTACTCTAGGGCATATAAATGTCGTGTAAATTTGCTGGGCTACATAATTTAAAATTTTTTTTCCAATACTTGAAGTAACGGCGTTTATATCGATCAATTGTTTATTTGATCAGCGAGAATATGAAGTACAATTTTTTACGTGGAAAACCAGCTTATAGATATTTCACGCTGGTTCAATCCACTTATGCCAATTGCCGAATAAGCGCGATAGCTGGCTTTAAACTTTGCACCAGCCGTTGAGCGGCTCGTGAAAAAGCGACACCGCGAATACGAGACTTGTGTGAAACCGAATGGCGAAATTTATCGCGAACGAAAAAAACTAAGGCCGATTATCTCGTTCTTCGTCAAGGTATACGAATTTTATGTAATAATTGTGATAGCATTTGCGTTAAAAAAAGGCTGAAACCGCCGTAAGCGCTGTGTTAAAAATTCAATCTTCAAAAATTTCGTTTTCTCAGTTTTAGCCGGTAATCTGGTCCGACATTTAACGAAGAGACTCACTTCGTTCCTTTCAACTAGCAAAATCCTTTCTGGTCTGAATTACAGCTAAGGATTATGGACTGACCAAAAAGCCATGATGACTCCAATTTCCCGGAAGTGTGCAGCGGTGGCCTTTATTTAACAACCTTACGGCAATATTTGTCTGGAATTTAGTGCCCTCGCAGCTGATTATTTCGATACTCCGCCAATTTGTCCTTCTTCAAATAGACGAGCCCGGGAAAAGTCCATAATCCAAATCCGACAATGAAGGATGCAGTTATAAGTCTCAAATGTCAACGGAAATGCGGTTATTAACCCGACAATGTCGAGCGGCTTATAATCCCCCAACATGATTCTCGCCTTTCCTGACCGCGGTAGTCGGTGAATTTTTAATTGCACTGGGCAGGAATCGCACTTAAGAAAGAGCCGGCCGGGGGTACGAGTCACGCTGCCAGACGTCCGGTTTACCTGACCCCCAATAAAGTGACGCCGATAAACTTCGGAACATTATTTGCAAACGGAGTCGACCATACAAGTTCCAGGAACAATGTTGAAGCGAGAATAATTGAAAGGCCCGAATAAGTTCCAGCAATGTATTGACTCGACGAGTCATACTTGGAATTCACGTAAACCATTTCACCACTATATCCAAGAGTGTACGATCGTACTTCACTCGGTCTGACTAAGCTGCAGCGTAGCCAGTGAATATCCATCACGATATTTCTCGACTTTTCCAGGTTTTCCAGACAAAAATCTTATCATTTTGCCCGAAACATTTGACTATATTCGTTAAAACATATTGAAAAAAAAGACGTATTTTCCATACAATTTCTACTTTTTTTTTTTTAAACGAAAGTACGAACTGTAACTTCAGTTACACTGTCACAGCTAGCCGATGCGCAGTCGTTTGTAATGTAATATTCAGGAATAATCAAAGTTTGAAGCGAACCTTGCGGTGATGGTAAGAAAGTTGGTATTCCATCTAATTTATCTAAAGCTCAAAAAAACTTTGGGACGTATTTGTATGAAAAAAGTATATAGTAAACGATTCTCTGACTATGCGGGAATTGCAGAATTCCATGACATTTCCAGGTTTTCCAGAATTCCCTGACCAGTGGTCACCCCGATGTTGACGTGCATGTTTCACATTTTTCAATCGAAATGATGATCGATTTGAAGTAGTACCAATTTCGATCACTTGTAGACGGCAAGCTTCCATCGATTGAAAAGCAGCTTCAAAGATGCTGGTGTACCCGAATCCTTCGCATTAAATTAATCTAGATTCATAGGAATCTGCCAACGATACCTTCACGGAAAAAACCCTCAACTTGGGTGTCAATTCGTACCCCTAATTCATAGGTATTGCTGAATTCCCATAAGAAAAGAATTGAGGGTACGAATTCACCCCCATATTAAGGGTTTCTTTTTCGTGAGGGTATCCGAAGCGATATGTTGGGTTATAGTTTTGATCCAGCCATGTTTTCCAAAAACTATTTTAGAGTGACGCTGCTACACTTGTTCGGTGGCAATCAATAACAATAGCATAAGGTATTGAAAAAAAAAATTTTAAATTATGTAGCCCAGCAAATTTACACGACATTTATATGCCCTAGAGTAGTACATTACGTGTTCGGGCGTAATTTAAAAACTACATAAATTGTCGCTTCGAATAAACGTGGTCTCACGACTTTACAAACGCATGGATTATTTAGATCAACTAATATTTATTGAATCCGATAAATTTTTTTCTCAGTGTACCTTGTTTAAAGAGTATTATTCATTTTCAATTCGTCCGTATTTCGAAAAACGGATAGAAGAACATTTTTCGGAATCAGAAGCTTGTAAATAGAAACAAAAATAATTCGCGACTGGACGATTGTCCGAAATTATCGTTTGCCGACAAAGAATGTGGAAAATCTTTTCAACGTGTTCAAAGTCGACATTTTTTTAGCTTCGTACAACGATGCAT
This sequence comes from Neodiprion lecontei, assembly GCF_021901455.1. Taxonomy (NCBI): domain Eukaryota; kingdom Metazoa; phylum Arthropoda; class Insecta; order Hymenoptera; family Diprionidae; genus Neodiprion; species Neodiprion lecontei. The sequence continues at coordinate 8,965,910 of NC_060262.1, read as the reverse complement.
AAAAGAGTATAATCGTTGTAGAAAAAAAAATCCAAGAAAAATGACAAACATGTTTTGAACTTGGGACAATCGTGTGAAAGAAAATGCTCCAGTCAATAATTAGAAGCCTGAACAATAACAAACACAATAAGTTAAATAAATAAAACGCATTACCGCTCAATACGTACGAGAACGGAATTCGTCGGAATTCATTTCCGATAAGACTTGAGAAATATTTTCGTCCGATAACAATGATAAGAATGGCACAAAATCTCTTCTTTTCCCTGAATAGAAGATGTACGCAAATTTTTCGGTTAAAGGATAAAAATTGTGAAGCTTCACAGCATAGAATTTTCTAAACCGCGAAAATCTATTTCATAGAATTTAAAAATGTAGAAATCCCAAAATATAAAGTCTTCGGAATGATTAGGACCGGAACATACAATCGTCATGATTCAAATCCATATCTTGTGCTTCGCCTTATTCCACACTTCGACTTTTTACATTATTTAAATGTAAGAGTTACGCTTTCACGTTTTTGGATATTTGATATTGCGACCCTTCAATTTTTCGATATTTCTAATTTTTTACCCAGATCGAAAAATGTTAAAATCTAATACCGCACCGCCCCTCTCCCGACATTTTCGAAAAGTCTGCTGCAAGGCAAGTGCAGCAGAGGTTCGGGCGGACCGTCGAATCACAAACACCCTTCGGCCGGCCAGGTAGTCCCTTTGCTCATTAGGGCGGCACCTGATTGGTCAGCCTGAAACTGGCGGTGATAACGGTATTTCTAGCGTAGAGTATAGATATCGCACGTCTTGACCCGATGAGCATTATTCCTCAGTCAATCGCAGAGGTAGTAACACCTGTAGAGTCTGAGCTAGTCCTTGACGTTGCAAGGTATCCAGAGTTAAAGTTTCGAACGGAATCTGTTCAAGTCCAGTTGGAGTTAAAGTTTGATTTGTCTAGTTGTTGAGTAGAAAAAAAAAATCGACTACGATGGCTTCGATGTCTATTCCCTGCCGTTTCAGCAACACAACTTGCCAAAACGACGAAGAAGACGTAAGTTGAAAAGTTTTGAACTTTTTTCATTTATTCTTTTGCTAATTTGACACAGACGTTGATGTTTCAACAATATTAATAGACGTAATGGTTATTTTGAGAACTTTGGAGTGTTCGTCTTTTTCCGAATAAATGACACGATTATAACCATGTTTCTTTCCTACTTTTTTCAGAAGCCACGTCGACCGAGCGAGATCGAAATGAGGGCCAAGAAATCATCCGAGCGGCTGACGGTGCCCGATTGGTTTAAGAATAGGCGCAGAGCTTCGCTGAAAATCGTGACTGACCCACGACCGATCCTGAGCCGCCCATCCCCTTGGAAGAGCGCTCAATCGACTAGGACACGCTTGGGCAAACTCTGCAAAAAGCACAGTGCGGCAATGGAAGGTAAGAATCGATGTGTCATTACAATAAAGCGGTGTAAACGAACCAAGTTAAACGACAGTTAGATACGCGGTTCAAATCTTTAATTGAATGCTCCATGCTCATCGTCTGAAGGATCTATGTTCCGGGTATTGAAATATTTGCAACGAACGTACCTTTGTATGAAAAAAAAGGTAAAAGAAAAATTAGAAATTTCAACCTCATGATTTTCGAAAAACTTGATACTCAAATTCGGGAAATAAATTGAATTTAACGTCTCGTTTCTTTGGAAAAATCAATTTCGTGGCGGCTGACAAACGGTGTCTTATTTAAAATTGTATGATTTTATTTTTACAGCCGGTGCAATGCCGATTTTGAAAAGGGCCGCACAACTGTCTCCACGTCCGGAATTAGACATGCGTGGGGAGATCATGAAACTGTCAGCGGCTTACTCGAAGATGCACGTGAGTAAGACATGGCCGAAAATGTCACGGTCACGGAAGGTAGAGAACTTGAATCTGGTCCTTCCGCCTGTTCCTACGGAGAAACTAGAAAACCTGAAGGAAGACGAGATGGTCACCGACAGCGTAATTCGCGTCGAGGAATTCGCTCCGGCGAAGAAGTCTAGTTCAGAAGACCAGGAACCGCCCGAGGATAACGTCGACGATAGCGAAGTCTCGTTGTCGGAAATTCCAAGCTTCGAAAACGCTGAGCAAATACTACCACTAGCCACATCGACTCCGAAAAAATTTAATTGCCCGGTGAAATCGCAGGGCGAAAAGTGGCTGAGTGATATTGAAGAGATCCTGACCGATAGCCAAATGAAATCCGAAGAGACAGAAAAGAGGGACAATTTTCGCGAAGACGAATTGGACGCGGAAGACCACAACCGCTTCTTCGTGTCGTCAAGGAAGTCGACTGTGATGGAAAAGATTATACAAAGACACAAGCAACGATCTCCGACCAGAAGTTTCGTGGCAGAAATAATCAAGGAACTGAAGGCGAAATGTTGTGATCCGGAGAAGGTAATGTCAAGCTACTCATCCTCGACTTCTGCGAACTTCGTGAAGAAGCTGGTGGAGGCACTGGAATGCGAGGAGGACGACGAAAAAGAGAATCGGCCCATCTCGATCCCCGCCAAGAGTTCGGGCAGCAGTTTCTGTTCAAAGGCTCCGTGTTCGAGCAAACCACGTCCCTCTTGTAGCTTCCAAAAGGCGTCGGGTTCGAGAACCAAACGTCCATCCTACAGCTACGTAGTGCAGGGGAGGGACAGAAACGGAGAGATAACGTTCACGACCTGCACCGTGGAAGGCGGTGCGATCTGGTCATCGCTACCAAAAGACAAGAAGAAGAATGGTCAAGAGCGAGGCGGAAGTTGCATCCGTTCGCCGCAGACTGACGGGCAAGACGGCTGGGGAAGGACCTTCGATCGAAACAGGAAAGCCAGTCCCAAGAAGGTCAGGTTCCGCGACCCGCTGGTCATCGATTCAGGATTCTGTGAAGGTTCGCGAGCCGTTCCCTGAGTCAGTTCATTACTGAACGGGTTATCCTTGTATAACAAAGATACCACGTGCACCGAAAAGGAGACTGACAACATATCAGAAAACGGAGGAAATTTAAATGACGCACCGGACACATCCGATCGCCACATGCAGCGCACGACACTTAAGTAAGTTTTTGACGTGACTTAAGCGTCTATTTCAAAGGAGCTTATCTCATCTTACGACAAATGGTACGCAAGTTATTGACTAAGACTTATGCTTGTATCGATATCTTAATTCTTAAGCATTTTTCAGTTTCTCCATTTTTGTAAATTTCTTAATCCTTAGACATATTTCAAAGTTTCTCCATTTTTCTTTGACGGCAACTAGAAATTCTTTCGATTGACAATAAATGTTGAAGGCCGTCAAAGTAACGTGAACGATTTGATAATAATACTAGCGTCGTAGTGGAATAGAAAAAAAAAAATTCGAAACATGAAAAAAAAAAAATTTCATTCAAGTGTTTCTGTTAGAGGGATAGGTGTAACATATAGGTTTAAAACATGTAAAGTTATATTTCTATGAAATTTATCATGCATTGATTAGAATGTGATGATAATTTTGAACCGATTATAACGTAATTCATATAATGATGCATGTATGTAATGATAAGTACTCGCATATTTAATTTGTAACGCTCTGTTGTCATTGTAAATGATTGAATTGGTGAATAAATTTGTAATACTAAGATCTGTAATTCTGATACTATTATTTCACTTCGTCAATCGTTTTAAAAACGGCCAGATTAGAAATTGCAAATCAGGATATTTTCGTTGATTTTATAGAATTATCCTTGCAGACTAAATCTATAATCTAAATTGTAAAATTTCATCAGGAAGTCATCAAAATGCAAGTGAATTTCTCACTTGAAATATTTGAAAAAAACTTTTCCCCGATGATATATCAGTAATTATATTGAACAAGCATGCAATAACGTATTCTTTTTCACTTTGTTGTCAGTGAACTTCGGGTCGAGATTAAAATATTCGATTTTAGAAATATTACATTTTCTTATAAAAACAAAAAACCTCAAATAGAGAACTCGGTTACCGAGTCTTATAACTAACAATAAAGAACATACAAGTGTGAGTATAACTCACAGTAGATTTATTCGACACATCGAGTTCACCTCAATATTTTTCGCGCTTACTCACTGCTGCAGACTTGAATTAAAACTGTCTTGGCAATTATTTAAAACCGCAGTAGTGTAAAGTGTGTTTTATCGACGATCTAAAATATGAACTCGGTATCTTTCCATGAAATTTTAGCGACGTATACATGATACCTTGAAATTGTACAATCGTAGAAATCAATTGCCCGTATTTCGTAACAAATTCGGAACGCACTGCAGCCATTAACCCTTCCGGACATGGGTTATGAGATTTTCTCTCATGCTCAACGGAGATCTCAAATATCTTTTAAAATTCAAATGGAAAGACTACTTGAAAATTTTTGTATCTTCCTATAATTCAGTTTTCTAGATACACATTCACTAGAAACTGTTTTTTTTAAATCAAAATTGTGAAAAAAAATAATTTTTTGGAGAACATGAGATTTTTTCTCATGGCCAGAGTATTAAAGGGTGAGAGAATTTAGCTTCCGTTTCTTTTCGGCCTAGTTCGGGTCGTTCCGTAGTATGCGTCCGCCATACCTGTTTACATGATACATGATACATATACCCAAAGAATAATTGTGCAATGTTGTGCTGTGTTATCTGCTTTTAAAAATGTAAAATTTATAATTTAATTGTTGATATTCATTAAATGAATATTATTAAAAGTTGTTAAATAAACGTAAGTCAATATTTTTGTTTTATATATAACCCTGACAAATACATTTTATGAGTACTTAGATCTAAGTTATTTTGCATTGTGAATATTTAATTGACATTACTTTAATAATAAATTTGAGCAATTATTTCACCTTAAAAAACATTGAAAATTATAAATAAATGATATTTTCTTAAGAAAGCTGTATTTAAAATATACTGAGCGCACGCGCAGAAGCCATGAGATTTTTTTCTCATGGCCAGAGTAAATAATGGCAGTCAAAACACCCATGTCCTGAAGGGTTAATAATATACATATACATATACCAATCTTCTAATTGCCATTTCGCGCATCAATATACGCAGATATTCATTCTCATCGCGCAATTCGATATCTCCAGCCTAATAAAATAAAGCCGTGTAGCGGAACGTGGACCAGATGCTACATCCAAGCCTCGGACAACGTCACAGAACCCTAGACGTAGTTAATTTTTCAGCGGGGTGATATTACACCCCATTTCGCATTGACCGTGCAAAGAAAAAAGCGGACGTTCAATACATCCCACGTTGTGTGTTTTAGCACTGTGAAAAAGCACGCGAAATAACTCCCGAGCAAACAAATCCACGCACTGACTCGGAGACGAATCCGACGATTGATTCAGATATCGATAACAAATAAGCCCCCAAATAATAAACTCGCGAAATTGAAACGATAGACAGACAAACGAAGCCGATAAAATAATGAATTAAATCAAAAAACAAGAATGAAATAAAAACTATAGAAACATTATTTACTAGCATTAGACTGCTTTTGAGATCACTTCCGATTGAAACTGGATCGATAAATGGTAAGAGAAATCCAGACCGCGAAATGATTATCTTCAACACATCATTTATCATTTGATTGTAGACCAAAATTTTCTCATCACTATATAATATTTTATCCAACTATTCTATGGTTGAAATCATCCAAATTAACCGATTGTTTGATGCTGATTTTCAAGTTTGTCAGGCGCCAAAACTTCCGGAATTAGTCGAATCGCACAGTTCGGAAAAAAATGCCGTTCAAACCTGTCTACGTCGACTCCTACAAAATTTTTGAAACTCTAAAGTTGGAGCTTGTAACGTAATTCGGAATAAATCTATTTAGTCTGAAAAATAAAAATTCAGTTTTCAGAGCTTTTCCTCTCGCTTCAACTTAGAAGTGATCAGGTTCCGGATTTGTTCAGTTAAGTAGTCTTTGAGTAATTCATATAACACGCTCTTTTTTATAAGTCATAAATGATTAAATTCTGAATCTAATCGGTCCGGTAAAATATTTTTTCCGATAAAGTATTTTCAGTTCAAAATAGATTTCAGCGGGAAATTTTATTCAACCTTATTGTACAGGTCGGTTCAATAACTGTTTGTTTCAATATTTTTTTGAGTGAATGTATATGCGGTATTCCAGTTCAACCGAGACAACAACAAAGTACCTACATCCCACCCTAGCTAAATTTCGTTTGAAACCGTATTTCTGAAATTTTTTGTCTTACTTGCTAAACCTAAAAAGTACTCTGTTCACTTCCAAACCGTCGAATAATTATCGCCAAAGTCGAAATTTCACAAAAAAAAAAATATATAATAATAATAATAATAATAATAAACGAAACAGTAAATACGGAAAGCTCGAGTTGAGCTTTGGTAAAAAATGCAAAAAAGAAGTTTAACAACAGCCCAAGTGGTCTTTGAATTTTTGCAATCTCAGATTCGCAAGGGGTAGAGGAAAAATTTGAAAAAATTAGGTCTTTAGTTAACACGAGGAGTCAGGTTTTCCACTATGGAAATTATAATCAGCGACAGTGAGGGAAACAGTTGTCTCAGTTGAGCTGGAATATTCCATATTATTCGAAAATCGATTTGTTTCTAAATTTCGTGCATTGATGCCCATTCCGACGATTCAAAACGCCTCGCCTCGTCTGATGTACAGGTTATATGTATAGGCAAAAGCATACGACATCGGTGGCCCTGATTTTTTTTCTAATTTTTTTAAATTTTAATTTAATTAAAAAAAAAATTAATTCGTCTTGACTAACAGCTGGAACTGAACCATCAAATTACTTCACCCTAGATTCGAAGGCTCATTCTTACGAAACTTTGGCTGACCGAACATATGACACGGTGATTTTTCAACGCGATAGTGAACTTCTAAGCAGAAACGTAAGTGGGATATTCGTTACGCATGGACTTCACCGTCATTCGGCTTAACCTTATCCCCCATAGAACGATCACCCTCGTTCCCGGTTTTGGACTTCGAGTCAAAGTGCCTCTCTTACTTTGATTACCCGATTCAGTATAGCGATCGCGTGAACAGAAAATACGGGACACTTTTCTTTCAGGCGAAATTTCATTGGCACCTGGTAGCCCTTTCAAAATTCCACCCTTACGACGCAAAAGTATTCGCACATGGTATAGATTTTCAATGCATACCACTGAAGCATTTTTACATGTAGTTGTGTGGCAGGATTTCCCTCAATTTGGTTAACTTTTTGCTTTTGGTAATCGCCGAGACGAATTTTAAAGGGAAACAAGACCATGCAGTGGCGAATAATACATGTTTTTATTTGGAGGTGGGTTCGAAACAATTGGATTTCACGCGTGATAAGCGGCTCTGAAGATCTTGACTCATCCTTTTCACCGAGTATATGTATATAGGCATCGTGCAAGGCTCGGAGCAACGAATAAAACAATTTAGGGCAAACCGGGAGCTTAACGAGAGTTTTAGTGCTTTTTCTCAGAAATGAAGGCATCAAGCATTCTCTGGTAGAAACCCGAACGCGCGATTCCACTAAAATGAGGGGTAGCCAGCTTGTAGGGCAAATCTTGACGCAGAGTGTGCTGGAAACTCAAAGAGCAGGATTCGAGCCAGTCTCCTTGGCACCGTCGCATTGATTCTTCTCCCAGCCCTCCGTATCCTTGTCCAAGGACGGAAGCAAATCTGCGTCGTAGACGAAGCGTAGGTTATCGGGTCGTGCGATACGCGAAACGAAACGGTCAATGGAAAGCCGGAGAAGCGAAAAAACGGCTATATGACCGAACATTTCGTGCGAGCGCAATACGCGAAATTCCCATATCGGGTGTTCGTCCGATTGATTTGCCATGCAGAAAAAATTGGTTACCAGATTTTATAGGACGGGAATATTGAACTCGGACGGAAAGCTCAAACCGAAATGAAGCTTGAACCGAAGCATTTAAAGATGGGAGACGCCCAAGTGCAAAACATCTATTTCTGTCAATGTGGCTGAACCAATTTCAAATGCGTATTTCTTGTACGAGGATGAACTTGTTGTCCAAATTTTAAGCACTTTAAAACCAGTAACTGCGTAGATGCAACAAATAATGCTACTAAAAATGGGATAATTGAAAATCCTCCTTATAGGTTACAAACAATTTTCAGGGATCATGTTGAAACTGCAGAATACTTTTTCTCGCGCAAAAGTGCGTTACTTTATTTATGCAAGTCAGTCGAAATGTGATTATGAATGAATGTAATTTCGCAATTTTCGGTTCCTGGTATTCTCAAACGAAAGAATATCACCTGTGCAACAAAGTGTGTTATCACGGCAAAAATGGGTCGTTACAAAAGTCTCGAAAGAGAAACCATGAGTACAAAATGAAAACTGAAACGGAACGCAGTGAAATGAGAAATCAATATTTACCGATATTTTCCAATTACTCCATCGTTTTGTCGTAATTCAGCGCCCATGATTATCGTGGCATTTAGAAGGCGTGCGAAACGCCTGCTTCGTCCGCAAAGGTTGTAAGTTTCGAAATCAGCTCCGCGAGCTCACCGGAATCCCGTTTATAATTCATACGGAATGTTTAGACATCGCTGTGGGTATACAAGTTTAATCACGAAGTGCTCGCGCTTGGTTAAAGCCTTCAACTTGAAGGGTTTCCCGACTTGCTCAAATTACGGGAATATACCAAGTCACAACGTTAATCCAGCCCACCCCGTATCCTCACTGGGGGGTGATAAATTTTTACGATCGATAAAATTCAACCCCAGAACTAATTAACTTCCGATTCTATCGCCATTTTTGCGAACTAGTCAAATTTCAACCTGCAGCCGACGCTCTGCCGGGCGGATTGTTCATTTAACGATCATTAATCCCTGATTAGCGACCCCTAGCACTGAAATTCACGCCTTGATGATCAGCGGAGGAAAAATGTTTTTCAACTCCAGCATTTCAGGATTTGATATTTTTTTAAAGTCGCTCTGGGATCGAGAAAATTTGCGACTGTATCAACGGACCGGACAGTTTTGCGCAGGCGATTAATTAAAGATTACCCTTCTTCGACCCTGCTACAGAAACTGCGAACTGCAGACTCGTCGTTTTGGCGTGTCATATAATATTCCGTGGGCGGATTTCAGAATTTAAACCCAGAATTTATCACGTAAGCCAAGTATTCGTACGGCTAGCATCTCGCGTGGATCGAAGAACGCGGATGTGACGAGTGCTGATGATTTCTTATTTCTATTATAAACTTATCGTTTGTAGAAATTTATCAAGATGAAAGACGCAGGTATTTTTGTAACGATATTGCTCGATGTCGAACAAGCGGTTTCTTATCGAGGCGTTGAATGAAATTTTTCACACTGTGCGCGAACCCTTATTGCCTTCTTGTTTCAGCATCCAGTAAACCATTAGCGGATTCCGATCTTTGAACATGTACAAGCGTGCAGCGCAGTCTACTCAATTCACACCATTTCACAAGGCTGCATCATCGAGGCACCGCTTCAATACCGAACGGGATCAATATCATCACACTGTTGGAAACTGAACGTGAAAAACTTTTCATTGCCAGCGAATAAAAGGTAATTAGGTCATGGAAATATATTAGAACGGCCTAATTGATTCGTTTCAAAATTTAAGTATCGTAATTAATTCATATGTGGACAAATTTTTGAAGCGATTTCTACTAAATTTCGTTCGTCATCTGATACGATACGAAGTTTGCTCACTAAATGTATAATAATTTCTGTTGACGTGTGCGGTGAGAAAAATGGAGTCATTGATTGGTGAAATTAAATTTATCGAGGTCTAAAAAACATGTCATAATACCGCGTGTAGACTCCAGAAGCAAAAATTGTAAAGCGTCTCGGGTTTTTATGATAATATCAACACCCCCGTAGTAATATCCGTATTCAAGTATCTGCTGGAAGCTGTTTTAATTAAATTTTACTTCAGACGTCCAAAGGCAATATTAACGTCATATGCCCGAATCAACTAGCTGCGTACTAACAAGGCGTATTTTTCACGCTGGGTGACGTAAAGAAACACGGGCAGCTTGATAGAACAGCAGAAAAAAGTTTCGTTCAACACATCTGTGTAGTGAATATAAGGAGTTTTTCCTTGTTAGAATAGCTTTCGGTTATCCAAATAAGATTAAACTCCGCCGATCGATTCCTTCCTTAGTTATTATTATTTCGCAAATGACATTCTGTTGTGGGAGGAATAATTTGAGTACCCCCCCTAAAATGAAGCACTGTTATCTATACTGTTATTTGTTATCTGTATAACACACTTTGGAATAATTTGTACGACACCCTTAATGACGCGGTCTTGATACTAAGTTTCGTCCCCAAGCAGAAAATTGAACAGGAAAGATTTGTTTCCGGACATTCCCGAGAACAATTGAATTCCGTGCACAACTCAGGGCCAATTCGCAATAATTTAGTACAGTTGTCCGAAAGAATATTGCGACAATTTATTCACGAGCGAAACTTCAACTCGGGATATTTGCACCTTGGTATCGTTTAAAGGGCATGGGTCCAGGTTATAGATACTTTTTAACAACGTTGACACATCCGTTCTCTGTCTTTCCGCGCCTGATAGATATGTATGCCACGCCACAGCTCCACGGTCAACGGAAAGAACACTTTGCATCGGGTCGAAGCGGGCGGAACGGGTTGTAAAGGGTCGGCTATTTTCGATAACCGGACCAAGTTGAGGCGCTGCTTGGTTATCCACTTTACGTTAATCGCAAAAATATTCCCGAGTACAAGACGAGTGAACGAGTCCGGCACCCGCGGCGGTATCAGCGCCATGTGGATGTTACGTTCATGTGCATCCTTCGCACGATAAACACGGAGAAAAGAACAACGAGAAATACGAGCAAACTAAAGAAGGAGGAGGAGGAGGAGGAGGAGGCGGAGGAGAGTAGCCCATGCGCCCTTTTTGTCAACATTTTTGTCCCTTTTTATTCGGCGCCCGGACGACGAGGGACGTTCAGCCTGAAGAGAAGTAAATTCACGATTGAAGAGTATCTTACACGCGTGCGAAACCCCTGGATAACCCAATTAGAAAATTATTGTCAAGTTTATTCGCGGCGAGAGGGATTCCACCCCTGTAGTATTGACTCCAAGTTTTTTTCTGGTGGCTGTTGTTCGGGGAAACTTCAATTCAACACGCAGGAGAAATGGTATTTGTACACGACGAAGGCGAGTGTCCGACGGCGAACCGCACACTTGACCTTTGTGAAATGAACTCATCCGACAGGGGAGAGATTTATTTTAAGCTGGAGCTGAAAATACGGGTGGACTACCAAACTGATATTTTCACGACGATTTTAACGAATTCTGATACCGATTCGAGGCATCCACGTGACTTGAGATTTCATTGGAAGAGAGAGAGAGACTCGATACGAAACTCAAAAGCTACGCCCGCACATTACCCTGAAATTTGTGTTTTGCTCGAATGGTTTGAATGAGAATTAGTTTTGGATAATTGGGGAATGGGTGAAGCATGCAACAAGGGCGACGTTAGTGGGCGTCAAAGCCGTGGCTTCCACCTCACAATTTCGGGCGTGATTTGAATAAACCAAAGCAAGGCAGCTAAGAGAGAGAGAGAGAGAGAGAGAGAGAGAGAGAGAGAGAGAGAGAGAGAGAGAGAGAGAGAGAGAGAGAGATAAATATCTGCTGAGAGAGATAAATATCTGCTGAGAGAGATAAATATCTGCTGAGAGAGAAAATCCGCGAGGACGTTGGGACTTAGGCTGCATGGACAAGACACGAAGGAGAGAGGAAAAAGGGGTGAAAAATATGGAAAAAAATTCACAGCAACGCGCACTTTGAGCACGCGATAAGGTCAAATTAATGAACCCCGTTGTTCTTGTACGTTACCAACCGGCAACCGCAATCACAATGAACGTATAGATCGGTACAATGTTGGTGATTTCTCCTTTACGCGCAAAGGCTGTGTAGGCATATTTTGTTTTGTTATTTTTTGTTTTTTTTCTACCGTTCCTTGAAAGAGCTGAAAATCTTTACTAAGGACAGTTAACAGAACACTGAAAAACACATCATTTCTTGATTGAGATTTGATTAAATTTCTAAATCGCATCTGATAGCAAATATGTAGAAATTTTGAAAAATCGAAACCTGTAAGTTTACAAAACCAGTAATATGAAGGATGGAAGGTGGGTGTGAAACAGAAGAAAGTTACGCTCGTTGATCACGCTTTCACAAATATTTTAACGCGACGATTGTCACTATATATTAGGATAGAACAAAGAATAGCTTGCGAAATAGTAAGTGAGTATCATTTTCCGGTGAAATGGTGAGGAAAATAGACAATTGCTGTGTAACAAAGTGTATCGGCTGCGAAGATCAAATTCAAGGGATAAACAGCCAAGAGAAAATTTTCTTGACCGAAAAGTTCATCGACTTTTCGTCGGCGAATCGCGGGCTACGTTAATGAGTTCGTTGCATGTCGAGTCTCCGTTTTCCGCTCGGCCGAGTCACCGGATCACAGCTTTTGATTATCGCTCAATTGGACACGAAAAAAAGACGAGGTATGAACAAGAAGAATAAATGGGAAGATATGGGACGAGGAAAACACAATTTTCGACAGTAATCCATCAGCAGCGTCTCGCTTATACGGCACCCATGGACCATTCCATTTGTATCCGCCATAAACAAGAGAAGCAAACGATCTTTCCCGAAATTGACGAGCCTCGAGAATAAATCCTCCAAAATCTCGACGCCCATTATATCAATTTTCCGTGCCCCGCACTTCTCTCGAATACACCTTATGTGAAAAGAAAAAAATAAACCATGATCTGTGAACCTGACGACATGATCCCATAAAGAGGTTCTTCCGGAAATCTAGTTTCAAGATTTCTTAATACAACATCTCATCGCACATGAAAAACTGATTTCTAAAATCATGTTTTCTTTCCTTTTTCTTTTTTTTTTTCTTCCCTCATGTGCAGGGTGCGCAATCTGGCTCAAAATCTGTAATGTCGACAAGCGGCTGCACTTCGGACGATATATATAAATATACCGTATAGCGTGGAGCACCTAGGACAAGTCGGATGAGGGTTTTGACAAACGAGAGATTTGCACTCGGGGGAAATCAGATTTTCCTACCGGGTCACACGCTTTACGAAATCGCATTCGTACCTTGCAGTCTGATATTTCATACCTAGTCGAGGAAATAAAGCACTAAAAACGGCCCAACTGTCGATTTTTTGAGCAGTAAGACGGATTTTAATGCGGTTTTTTGCATTCCATTCGTAAGAGCGCCTACAAACTTTGTGAAGTAAATTGATTAATTAATTTTTTGAAAATGCTTTATGGCATTAATAATATGCATTTTGCAAGTGCACTTCCAAGAGACACTAAATAAAAAATTTGCAACTCGGTAAATATTAATGGAAATGAGTCCAGTTTTGCTACCCGGGGGTTTTTGGGGTCGCTGAACACGAATATCGATACGGCAACCGTCTCCGAGGTACGTGGTGCCCAGGGTGAACGTTTCAACGTCTTTTTCTGGAATTATCTTGAGTATCATCATTTTTACCTCAATTAAAGTATTTAATGGCCATTGCAAAAAATAAAAAAGTAAACTTAGGAAAAATAATACCTACTATAGATGCATTCACGCAGCATCTAAAAAGAGTATATTTACAAGTGCAGAATTGGTTGCACGGAGAATATTTAAATCCGACAGAGTGGGGCTGGGAAATCGTTGAAAATTGTTTCATTCCAATTAAGATGACACAGTCTCCTGGTCCACCTAGTATTATAAATTTAATTTTTTGCAGTGGCAAAAAAGATTGCGGCAATTCGTGTGGATGCAGAAAGCACGGATTAGTCTGCAATCTTGCATGCAAAAATTGTGCAGGTGGCAACTGTACGAATATTGAAAATTATTCGGAAAAACCTTCAACAGCTGAAACTGAATGCACAGAGAAAGAGACCGAAGAAGAGACCGATAACTGAGAGCAGAATACAGTTATAAGTTTTTGATATTTGTTTAAACAATAAAATATGTAAAAAGATTGAAAAGATACTTACTTTATTACATTATTTTTCAAAACATTGTTTCACTTCACACCTTTCTTACCATACTTAAATAAATAATTGAGAACAACATACTGTAATTGAGGTAAAAATGGTAATACTCAAGATAATTGCAGAAAAGGACGTTGATACTGTCCACCCTGGGCACCAGGTACCTCGGAGACGGTTGCCATGGCGATATTCGTGTTCAGCGACCCCAAAAACCCCCGAGTAACGAGTTTCGACTCATTCGGTCACAATTTTCCGCAAAACTCTAGGAGAAGACGTTGATAATGTCCACCCTGGGCCCCAGGTACCTCGGATACGGTTGCCGTGGCGATATTCGTGTTCAGCGACCCCAAAAACCCCCGGATAGCAAAACTGGACTCATTTCCATTAATATTTACCGAGTTGCAAATTTTTTATTTAGTGTCTCTTGGAAGTGCACTTGCAAAATGCATATTATTAATGCCATAATGCATTTTCAAAAAGTTAATTAATCAATTTAGTTCACAAAGTTTGTAGGCGCTCTTACGAAGCGAATGCAAAAAACCGCATTAAAATCCGCCTTACTGCTCAAAAAATCGACAGTCCATTGCTTTATTTCCTCGACTAACCGTTCCCTCATCCCAGCCGGATTCTCCCTCAGCTGTCGCTCTCCAGCTGTGGTAAGATCTGATTTTTCCCCCCCTTTTTTTCGCAGGGAATCTATTGATAAGATTCGCTGGGCTCTTTGCGACCCGGCTAACCACGGCAGCAACGACGAGTACGGTAGTGAGCGTAGCCGTCGCCTCGGCGGCTATCACCACCTCGGCGGTGTATGGTAGCGCTTCGCGGCCGACAGCGTATCAAGTTCCGACGCGGATACCCTTCCATTCCATACCGTTTTCAATGGCGAGCGAAGCCCAGGAGCACTGGGGAGAGGCCTCCCAGATCCAAGGGCAACGACTGGGGCGCGAACAGCCCCTAGTGGATTCCACCCGACTGATAGCAGGGACGGCAGCTCCGCGGGTCGAGTTCCGGTCGCTACCGGCCGACCCCGCAACAATTCCTCGTGACATGGCGACCGCTGCCCTGCCGGCTTGGGCCCGGGATCCAATTATGGAATCGCGTACCCGGGAAACGATTCGTGACATCCCGAGGGCCTTGCGGGGTTGGAACCTCAAGTTCTCGGGAATTGGCGAGCCGAGTGTCGAGGATTTCCTGACGCGATTGGACGAATGGCGAAGCCTGTCGGAATTGAGCGAAAACGAAGTGTTGAGTTCGCTTACGATAATCTTCTCGGGCGTAGCCTTGGAATGGTTGCGTTGCGAGAGAGATAGCTGGGTCACGTACGACGAGTTTCGCGCGGCGTTGCGTTTGTGGTTCGGGGACGGGACAGTGGAAGCCGCGTGGAGGATCAGGCAAGGTCGCGAACTCAGGGACCGGTCGAGTCGATGACGGAATATTTATCCTGCATTCGGGGGTTGTTGAGGCGGATGCCGCGTCCGTATACGATGGAGCAGCAATTGGATTTGGCCTTCAAGAACTTGCGTCCCGAAATTCGCGAAGTCCTCCGTAGAAGGAAAATTCGGACGTGGAGCGAATTGATTTATTTCGCCGCGGAGCGGGAAAGAAATCTGGCGCTATCTCGCGAATACCGCCCCCCGACTCCGCCGAAGGAATCATTCATTAGCGAGTTAGCGTGCCGGACCAAGACCGCGGCGACTCGGGGCGAGTCCGGGTTAGCCGCGATCGCGGAGCCGGGGGTCGAGGTAACCGTAGCGCAGACAATAGAGAAGCTGCTAGCGGCCCAGGTGAAGGGGCTCGTGGAGAAATTGTTGAAGGCACTGGCAATAGCGACCCAGAGGAGCAGATCGAGCGGCGCACAGCTAAGTGGCGGAAGCCCGGCTTCGACGAGGCCGACCTCACCGAAGCGACCCGCGCGAACAACGAGCACGGGAGCGGCCCCCTCGGCCAACCAGCCAGCCACGCGCCTGCCCCGGGCCGTACAATTTCGTAGCGACAAGGTGTGGAACGAGAACTTGTGCATGAATTGCCATCGTCTCCGGTCACCGGTTTAATAGCTGTCCGGACCCTTCGCGGATCTTTAGCTATCATTGCGGATACGACGACGTGTATTCGACCGATTGTCCGCGGTGTTCGGGAAACCAGGACGGGCAGCCTCGTTCAGTGTCGACGCGGCGCCCCGAGTGGAAGGCACCACGGCATTGCGTGGCGTCGAGAGGGAAATCGCGACGTGCTTTCCGATGCAGACCATGGAGTTCGGCCAACGCTGGTTTTTGCGAATATGTATCGGGGGTACATGGATCAGCGCGTTGTTAGACACCGGCTCATCGCGAACATTTCTTGGAACGGTCGGACACCAGATCGCGTTAGAGTACGGACGACAAGTAAAATCACCCAGCTGTACTAGTGTCGTATTGGCGAACGTATCGGTAGAGGCAATAACCGTCGAAATAACGGCGTTCACGATCCCAGGTCGCGGATAATTCCAGTTCGTGCGAATGGCATACGGGCTTACCGGAGCCCCAGCCATCTTCCAGCGGTTAATTGACAAATTAATTACTCCAGATATGGAGCCGCATGCCTTCGCGTATCTCGACGATATTATTGTAGTGACCACCGATTTTCGTTCGCACGTAAAATGGCTATCTCGCGTTATCGAACGGATAGAGTTGGCTGGGCTTACCATCAACTATGATTGACTATGCCGCAGCGGTATACAACGATTTAACACAAGCACAAAACTTAAAGCTTCATCGTCTTATGAATACCTGTATTCGATTTGTTCAAGGTTATATCCCTTGGCAAACTCCAATAACGCCATATCGTTTGTCCCTTGGTTGGCTTACTGTTGAGAATAGACGATTATGCATTATTGCTACTCTAGCCTACACTGTGATTTCTTCAAAAAAACCTACGTATCTATTTGATCTTTTTAAACTAAGGGCTGACGCTGAGCAGAGACGTGTTACACCACGTTATCCTTCCGCGCCATTATTGATAAATGTGGCACGATCTAAGAAGCTTGATAACTCGTTTCACTATGTTGCGTCGCGTTTTATAAACTCCTTGGCAGATCGCAACATCATGTTTGACCTTTAAGGTCTTAGTGGCTTTGAATCAGAAGTGCTTACAAAACTCGTTAAGACTGAAGTTGATCGGTGGCGTTTTAGGGTGGAGCAAGACCCAAACTTGATACTGAACCCGCTACCACACGACAGTGTCTTAACTTATCTTTTAGATATGTAGCAGTACCTTTTTTGGCATAAGTTGTGTCACTTAGTTTTAGTTATTAAATGAAATTGTAACCGAATATAAAATACTTTGTGATATGTATACTCTAGAGACTGTTTCTATTACTATGTTACTATGCTTACCGAAATTAAGAAATCTGCTGATATCTAAAAATAAACAAAGATGTTATAGTTAGGATTATACTTAAAATTATAAAATTATAAAATTGTTAAACTTAGCATGTAAGATCTCTTGTTAAATTTGAAGATATTTTTTTTTTTTCACTACATGTATAAATCTTATATTATGTAAATTACAAATAATATTGCTAATGTACTATCTTACTGGGCTGTATGGGGTTGTACCCCATAGCCTTAATAAATTTATTCAATCAATCAATCAACCCGGAAAAGTCCGAATTCTGTCGTAGCGAAGTCCGGTATCTAGGGTTCAAAGTGAACCAGAACGGCCTACAGGTCGATGCCGACGAGGTGGAACCTATTCTAGAGTATCCCGCGCCGAAAAATCTACGGCAATTGAGGCGATTTTGGGGTATGGCTTCGTGGTATCGGAAATTCATCCCCGAGTTCGCGAGTGTGGCGGAGCCCCTTACCCGGTTGTTGCGGAAAGATAAGAAATGGGGCTGGGGTAGCGAGCAGGAAATGGGGCTGGGGTAGCGAGCAGGAAACGGCGTTCAAACGCATGAAAGCGGCGTTGACGTCGGTTCCGGTTCCAACGTGTCCCGACTTTGAGCAATGAGTTCGTCGTGCAGACCTACGCGAGTAGTTTTGGTATTGGCGCCGTCTTGACACAGACTATTGGCGGAATTGAGCGTGTGATCGCGTACGCGAGTCGGACCATGTCGGACGCGGAACGTAAGTATTCCACAACCGAACAGGAATGCCTCGCGGTCATTTGGGCCGTCAAGAAGTTCAGCGCGTACTTGGAAGGATATCACTCCACAGTGATAACCGACCACGCGAGTCTAAAATGGTTGCGGGAATTGCGGAATCTGACAAGTCGGTTAGCTAGGTGGGCGCTCGATTTGCTCGAGTACGATTGCGAAATTAAACATCGAAAAGGAGGAATGCACCATGTGCCGGATGCCTTATCGCGGATGTACGAAGATATTACCAGATATTACCAAACATTAATCCAAATTCCAAAGTAGAGACTGAGAAAGAAGAACCCGCACAGACTTTAAATCTTGAGGTGTGGAACCAGCATGGATACTTGGCAACCATATTCGGTCCAGATGTAACTCACATTCCAGAGATGGAGGTAAAAGAATCATTTCCGGAAGGGTTATACACAGGCACCACTGAAGACACCCACAGGACGTACAAGTATAAGGATTCTTCGTCAACTTTATCTATTGTTTCTCCACACCCACTATCGTTGCACTATCGTCAACTTCTACCTATTAATTCAAGTCCTGTCCTTCCTTCATATTTTCCTTTGATTCTTCAACGTTTCATTTAAAATAAATTCAGTGTTGTGTGCCCGAAGTCACCAACTAAGGTAGGGCTTCTGCCTCTGTATTGTATCGTCACGAAGTTGCTCATAATTTCTATTCTTTCTCATGGTATTCATCGACTTTGTGTGGGTCGTGGTCCACGGCTTAGAGTTGCAGTCAGCTGCCGTGTGACTGCATGATTTCGGTCGTCAATATTATATTTATCGTTTCTTGGTTGCATCGTGCGATGCCGGTTTTGTGTGAATCATGGTCCACGGTTTAGAGTTGCAGTGAGCCGCCGTGTGACTGCATAATTTCAGTAATCAATGATTTTCGTATCTAAGCGATCTCGTAACTGCCGAATAATTATTTCTTTTGTTTTCATGATCTTTCTGATTATTTGTGAATTACTATTAGCCTGCTTCTGTACTTTCGATGGTATTTTGAGCCCTGATGTCTTTACGTTTCATTTCATACTTTGTGTAATAGTTGGTGTGCTTTGTATTTCATTGAAGTTATTGCTTATTATATTTTTTTTTCATTTTTGTGCTTATTGTAATGGTATATCGAGTTCCTTGGAGTACAACCGAGCGAAGAATCAGCCCCTAGATATTACCGAACCTTTTTTTTTATTGATATTGGCAATTTAATATCATTTTTGCCTGTTATTCTTTCCTCTGTATCTTGTTAAGTCAAGTTCTGCGCATTATTCTTGATTCTTTTGTACTGCGGTGTATTTAGTGTATATCTTCATTTTGAGAACTCTGAAATTCTCACTCTCTCACAATTCAGTATTTCGTATTTTCTCGAAAGTTTTGTTTATGAGTCTCATTGTTTAACTCCTCAGGTCCGTAATAACTACAAATCATTGATTCTGTCGTTAATGAATAATTCTACCGAAAAATATATAGTCGATCGTTTACGCTACCGATTTTGTAAATTGCTAATGAATGCCGACCTCTCGTATTAGTTATAATGTATGGTCCATTGCGACAACTTTCCCGCATCTCTGATTCAGACCGCATAATTGTATTCACATAGTGCATAAGTTCAACGTCGGAATCTCTTGGACAGTTAGAGTCGGTTATCACCATCACAAAATGTCGATACATATCTGTCTGCGAAAATAACGGTACCAACATTACCCGCTGACCGGTGTGCGGAATGACCTTCCGCAGCTCACCCGGGATGCCGCCCGGTGCAGTGGGATATATACCTGGCCGGCGTCGCTGGAGTTGCGAGAGACGCGCGCCCCTAGCGCGCGCGTGCGGTACTTGGACAGTACTCGGGATACGGCGCGCGGCGACAAGATAGCGGCAGCGGAGATCTGACCCTGAGACGTGAGGTGTTTCGGAGTGAGTTCCGAGTCGCTTCGACCTTTCTCTCAACAGTTCCGGGATAATCAAACACAGCTCAGGCCAGAAATATGCTGAGAGAATACGCCTCTAGGATAACTCTAGTGGCGCGGCTCGGTGACAGATTCAGACAACACATGGACGTGCGAGTGCGGTCAGCTGTGCGTTTTATGTATTAATTCAATTAGAAAGTACTCTCCGAAATAAACAAAAAATGGGTAGTACGAGGTGCCATTGTGTTGTGGATTGCAAAAATACCCGATCGAAAAATCCAGAGTCAACTTTTTATTCGTTTTCGAGACGAAATTGGGAAATCAGCAAGACAAATGAGTGGATAAAGGCTGTCAGAAGAATGTCAGTAATATTATCACAATTTGATACAAGGAATTAACGTATTGAAAATATGCAAATGTCAGATTTTCTGTAATGTTTCATTTTCATAGTACACCAGTAGTCCGGTCAAATTGGACCAAAAAAAGGAGTGAGGTTACAAAAATTCACACTCGGCTGAAAATTGGTAGGATTGTTAAAAACACTATTATAAATGAAATGTGAAAAGTCCTCATCAATCCGACGCCGGGAAAAGAATTTACTCGGGATCAAAGGTCACAAAATCGGGTTTTTCGCGATTTTCAGCAAAACGGTAAGTTTTATCATAAAATTAATCCTGACAAAAATTGCAGATCAGATAATTATCTATAAAAAATGTCCAAATACTTTGGTTCCTAAGAGCCACTGTTTTAGAGATATAACGATTCAAAAAGTTGAAGGAGTTGTAATCGTCATAATATGTATAAGTACACCACGTATATACATCACTGAAACTGTAATGCAAGTAAAAATATCGTTCTTTCGGTTAGTGTAACTTACACATAAAATATTATCAATATGAGAATTTCGGGCAAAAATAAACCCAGTCCCTCATTTTATACGCCAGTGTAACCTTGAGCAACATCTGTCTCCCATTCAACTTGTAAGGGATTTTTTATGGTTAACATCAGTTGTGAAAATAATAGTCAGAGAACATTTTTATTTATTGGCGTTTTGACACAGAAACCGGCAAAATGGGTTTACAAGGTGACTAAAAAATAAGAAAGAAGAAACCATTCACACATCACTCACACCAAAAAACTTAAAATACGCCTACCAGCCTGTGGTTTTTCAAATTAGAAAGGCAAAAATAAGGTTATACTTGTGACTCTAAATACGAAAAGCAAATGACTCTAAGTTAAATGAAATATGAGTACAGGAAAAGATACTGAAAGGCTAGAAAAAGGAAAGTAGAAAATGACGTTATGTGTGACTCGATACAATGTTGAAAACTTATCTTGTTGGTGGCCTAATGGCCTGAGAACGAACTGTGACGCAAAACGTCTCCTAATTCGTTACTATCGACGTTGGCTCTCGCTGCGTTCCACGTGGCGACGATCGGAGAATGATAACGAATATTATGGTGTTCTGGTCAGATAATATTCCATCAGGATTCGACGTGCTCACTGGACAGTGTGCTAGCAGTTACATTTATACGATTTGATTGGACGAAGGAATTTAAATTAAAAAACAAAGAAAAATGAAGGCGGTCTACGAGCTATTAGGTGTGCGACTCATTGCCGTGGCGTCTTCTCGCAGAGTCTCTTTGCCGCGAACGGATATCCCGTGAGTTTGACTAGTATTGCTATATTTGGGAAGTATTAGTGACCAGGGGGTAGATTGAAGAATAAGGAAGGTTTAGTCGAAATCCGGTCAGGTAAATAGATATATTCAATTGTTGAGCAAACAAACATGTTTGCGTTTGCGACGTTTCAGCCGGGCCCTGCCGACCATCGTCAAGCTATAATAATTATAAAATGTTCCAGAAGACAATTCTAATTAGAACAGAAATTCTATTTTTTAAATGTTGTGACGTCTGTCCAATATAACTTTTGCTACGGTCTCCACATGGTATTTTATACACACAATTGATTTTATCTAAATTAGGAGTTACAGATCGTAAGTGAACAAAAAAAGGATATTTAGTAGTATTATTAATCCTAAACGTAATTTCGATGCCTTCAATTTTCAAAACTTTTTTAATTTGGCTAGATAGATTTTCAATATAGGGTATAGAGATGGTGTTCTTAAATTTGTCATTATCATTAGGTTGATTGATAGAGTCTACATTCCAATCTATAGAATTGTACATTTTTTCAGCTCTATACTTTTGAATATAATTGCTGAATTTCGAAGGATAGCCATTTGGAATAAGAGTTGTTTCCACGAGTTTTAAGTTTTGTTTTTTTTTTCAAGAAATTGAGGGTTTGAAATTTTGAGACAACGATCGAACAAAGCTATGGCGACAGATTTTTTATGTTTCATCGGATGATTTGAACGATAATGAATGTATTTACCATATATCCATAGAAATCCACTTGAATCTTACTAACAAATAACTTCCAAAGTAAATCAAACAAAAGAATTTTTAAAACATCATAATCACTTAGTCGTTACTGATGCTGACAAAGGCAATATAACAGTCGTCGTGGACAAGATGGATTTTGAACAAACGTGCCAACATATTCTTAATGATTCCAACACATACACTCTTATCTCTCGTGATCCCACCAATAAGATACAAAAACAGGTCAATGATATGATAAACCTGTAGCACCAGAAAAAATTTATAGATTCATACTCGGCAAGAAATCTCAAAACCTATGACTCTCTGCCTCCTAAGACATATTTTCTACCAAAAATACACCAAATCAATGTACCTCTCAGACCAATTGTATGCAACATCAATTCACCTACGTACAAAATCTCCAGGTTCTGCTCTAGTGTACTCTCTATCACAGGTAAATCCAACTATCACATCAATGACACTTGGTCCTTTGTAAATGAAATCAGAAATACACCAATCCCCAGAGAACACCTATTGATCTCCGTAGATGTCAAATCACTGTTTACTAATATTCCAACAAATTTAGCAATTTCGATAATCAGTAAAAATTGGCCCAAATTAAAATCACACACTAACATCAACAAAAAAGAATTTCTTGAAGCTACAAAACTTTGTTTTAACTCTTACTACTTCGCCTACCAAGAAAAATTTTACCAACAAATTTTTGGTGTAGCCATGGGCTCACCAATTAGCCCAGTGGTAGCAAATTTAGTACTTGAACATTTTGAACGAAAAAATATTTCTCGCAGCTTCCCTTTAGTCTCCCTTTCTCCTACCGTTATGTAGACGATATTGTAACGTTCTTCGACGTTACGGAAATAATTATGGATCCGCGAGTTGCCTTATCAAGTCAAAATCAAAAGCGTTAATAAAATGTTGTGAAAAAGCTTTAATTGCGTAATATGTGTTTCTCGTTTAAAGTCTGAAACCAGACTGTTTTTACGATAATGTTGATTGACGCAGCAACCTTATTCTTTTGAAAGACATAACAGGTTTATAAACGTCTTTTATCTGTGATGACTACTAGATCATTAAAGTGGGGGCAAAACGGGTGATTTCACCCTTTGTAACACTACTCCCCCCCGAGGAAAAGAGTCGTCCCGACTCGGGAGAGATAAAACAATTATAAAAGTGATCTAGAAGTCAGTGCTCAAAGGTGAGTTGGAGCTGTGGCTCTAAAAATTTGAAGACTCCCTTTTTTACTATCTGGCATTGGCCCACAGTCTCAAGGTAAACCACAGAAAACCTTGAGCAGATAGTTGAGCGTTAAATAACTTCAAAAATTTATGTGCCTTGTTTTATAAAGGTAATTGTTATTGAGTGTTGTGTGGCTTCATGAATTCGAAGTTATTAGCATCGGTCCAGATCGATGTCGAAAAGAAATCCAATCCTCTTCTTGAAGGATCGCCCAAACGAAACAGGTTCGGGTGAAAACATCGAGGCGGGAACCGAAAATTCCAGGACCAAACCGTCACCTCACTGGCTGCTGCGCTCGACCTTACCATTGCCAGATCGGACATCTTGGCCTGTCGCTTTCTGATCCTTCCTTCAAAGGCTCGGAAGGACACTCCGTTGCCACTCCATGTGAGGATTTCGTCCAGGGATCTCACCCATCGCTTATTGGCTGCCAAGAAGAATAAGGGGATTTTACGTACAACCGACTTACCCGTGGTTCAGCAGGGACGAGTTTTCAGTGTGAACGTAAATCAAGCTCTTTCCTCTGAATTTCATAAATTACTTATGTCCACCAAAGCCATTGCGAAATCTCGTGGCTTCAAGTACGTTTGGCACCGTGAGGGCGTCATTCTCCTACGAAGATCTGACAGCTCTCCTATTCACCGCATCTCATCGGCTGCCGCTCTAGCTGCTTTCGAGGCTCGATTCCCCGTGACTACCTCCACTGCCTCTCTCGCCTTTTCGGCCGCTGCTAGCTGCGATTGAAACCTGGCTCCACTCGCAGATCTCGGACTCTGTTGTCTTGCTACCAGGCTACCACACGGACCGAACTCAGGTCTCTCTTGACGCTTGATGTCGTAAACGTGCACTCCTTCAGCATCTCTTCCGTATAAAAGAGACTTACTCCTGATGGCGATTCTTCATTTAGATTTTAGATTTCTCTAGTTCCTGCTTCTCATGTTTCTATGTTTCTACTTTATTCTAATTTTTAATCTATTTGTTTTTTTCTTTTTCTAACATTGGCTTTGCCGTCTTTCACTCTTCCAATTTTTGCATCCTTCTATCTCTATATTTCTACTCTTGTCTATTTCGTAGTTCTCTGTCTTTATTCTGTGCTCCTCTTTACACTATACATCAAACTAGGCTAAGTTTTTGGATTTGAGACTCTGAATATAGCTCAACTTTGTATGCGTTTCTTGTTATTTCCCAACATTGCCATGGAAAAGATCTCAATAAACCATCATCAAACGGAATGAAACCAGACTCCTTTTCACAGGAAATAGGAAAATAGATGGGTGACTGATCCTAATCTTCTTAAGAAACAGCTCACCCAAGAGTTTTGGGAGGACAAATGTGAGTGATGGTATAACAATTCAAAGTCACCAAGTGAATTTGAGAGAATACACGAATAAAATAAATTAATATGTATTCAAAAGAAAAGAAACGATCTCATCTGAATCATTTCTGCGTCCTTCTTCAAAATAAGGCCATCAGTCATCCTCAGGAATCGGGGAAAGATTGGATGAAAAAAGGCTGTGTCAAATAACCTGAAAAAGAGCTCACAAAAACTGACAATTAAGGTTAATAAAATGTGAGAATCAAGCAATCGCTCATCGACCTCAAAAAATAATCGTGGCCCTATTCACATCATAAAAGAAGCCAAAGCTTATCCGGCACAAAATCCGATTCAAAAGAAGTTTCTAGAAAGAAACAATCGAAGAGAACAAATTTCGAGTTGATTAGCAACCCAAAAATAACAAATCATTATCGAGTTATCTTTATTAAAAGAAACATGTCAGAAATCTATAATTTAATCAATGCCGGAATTTTGGCTCAAACTTTCAATTTTACGAACTTTAAAAACCTATCAGAAGAAGAATTGGAAAGTAAATTTCAAAACACATGGAAACAGTTCTCCTGCGGTTTTTGTGAGGGAGAAATGAAAAAGGGAAACTTGATTTCCTCTGTTCGTCATGCTTCACCCACAGGTAAATGAAAAAATAAACACAAGAAATAACCCCTTCCTGATGATTAATTAATTTTTTTTTGATTGATTGAAAATCTTTGAAAATTCCAGTCCCGAACATCTGCGTGGTGAAGCAGACTTTCATGCAACCTTTCGCTAGAATAATACCTCCTGTGAAGACTGTAAAGAAAGTCTAATCTTCATTGAAAAACCAACCGAAGGCGGTACAGAATGCGAGGCCGTAAAAACTGAATTGAAAACTTTTATCGAAAATGCCTATTATTTTCAAATTATTTAGTTTTTACTGTTCACATATTTATGAGAATGTGAATATTTGATTTAATAATTTTTTCTTTTAATAAAAATTAAATTCAAAGGTGTAACCTTGTCCGTGTGTCATTGCAAGACAGAAACTAAAATATGCTTGATCAACTGTGGATTCTGCATTGATAACCAAAACAGGAGCCGACAAAGAAGAAAAGTTTTGTTTTACTAGCCTATCTTCATGAACCTCATGAATAGTTCTGAGTAGCTCTAAAGAAACGCTCGATTCCTCCTCACGGGAATGGGAACTAACTCGAGCTAAAGAAGTTTCTGGGGAAACTCGCAAATAAACAATCAAATCTACTCTGAGTTCAGACGAGCGAATGAGAAGATCGAAATTTTTCATCAATGAATGAGGTTCGAAGTCGCAAAAATTACCTAACCTTCGACGAGCTTCTACGAAACAATTGCTACTGAATATCGATCTTTCCATCACCTTTGCAGGCAATGAAGTCGTCTGCAGATGTCTATCTAACATAACCATTTGAGCGAAATGCTGAAAACAATAGCAATAACGATCTGGGTCCTGATACATCAAACCTCAAAGATTAATTCCAGCTACATCTCGATATTCCTCAAGAGGTGCTAAAAGTGTACAGACCTGGCGATCTGCTAAAAACCTCTTGGTGAAAGTTGTTTTTCCGCATCCGATATTCTCTCCTATAATGATCGTAAGCGGTCGAGTTTTATTCAAATGAATTCCAAAAGGCAAATTCTTCTCCCAATCGATGACCGACTGCAGAGGAGGTCAAGTCGATCAAATTCGCCAAGGGTGTTCGATTAAAGATCTAACCCCAAAGGATGTTCCTGGTCTTGAAGAGACTGTTCCAGGTTGATCTTCTTCAAATGGAGCACGACGATCCAAGTAAACCACTTTCTGACGCGAATGAGGACATCTTCAGATTCTATAAACAACATCATTTATCCGGTTAACCACTAAGTAACGGCCTTCCCAATTTCTTTGTAGTTTTGGAAATCGTCCTTTCTGTCTTCGGGGTTGAAAATGCCAGACAGAATCTCCAGGATTAAATTTTAAATCTCTGGCTCGGATATCATAACAAGTTTTTAATTTGTCTGAAGCCATAGAAATTCTACTCCTAGCTAAGTGATGAATTTCTTCTAAACGTTGTTGTAATAAAAAGGCATCATCTGATTGATGCTGTCTGCACAGGAACAGGGCCTTTCTCTAAATCTGACGGAAGTCGAAGATTTCTTCCAGTAAGCATGAGGGCCGGCGTCTGCTTCGTCGTCTCATGAATCGCAGATCTGTAAGATAAGAGGGAGAAAGGGATCCAGGAGTCCCAGTCTCTGATTCTGCTCTACGAAGGACGACAAATACCGTAGCAAGGTTCGATTCAGACGCTCTATCATGCCGTCAGATTGCGGATGCAAAAGAGTCGTACGAGTTTTTCTAACCCCTAAAATCTGAGTAACCTCTTTCATTAAGGTTGACTCAAAATTTTGGCCTAGAGCAGTATGAAGTTCCAGAGGACCTCCGTGTCTACAAATAAACTCTTTAACGAATGCCTGTGCTACAGTGGAGGCTTCTTGATCAGCGAGAGGGACCACTTCAGGCCACTTAGTAAAATTATCAGCAATAACCAAAGCATATCTATTTCCAGAATGGGTTATCGGGAGAGGTCCGAGAATGTCCATCGCTATCCTTTCAAATGGAGCTCCCACGTTGTAAATTTGAAGAGAGCTTTGTCCTTTCGCTCGAGGTCCTTTCTTTGCCGTGCAGATTCGACATCATCGACACCAATCTTCAACGTCCGTCCGGCAACGAGGCCAAAAGTAGAAGTTGCGAATTCTGCCCAGAGTTTTATTTAAAGCGAAGTGTCCTCCTGCAGGAGAATCATGATAAAGAGCAAGAATCTCCGGAACTCGTGTCCTGGGAACCAAAAGTTGCCACCTGATTTCTTTCAAGTCTGCAGGTTCTCATTTTCGGTATGAAATTCCATCGATTAAAAGGATAGAGTCCCATTGAGCTCAATAAATTTTCAAATCTGGCTCGGCTAAAGATATATCCTGCCAGTCCGGGCGAGTTTCTGCTTCTTTCCAAGACTTCACTTGAGTCGAAGTGTCGTCCTCTTGTTGCGATTTTCTCCATTCCTCCTGGTTATTTTCGAGAGAAATCTTCCGTATGATAAGAGAGGGGTCACGGTTTTTCTCTAATCGTGCACACTGTTGACACTCTGGCATTTCCTCGCAGGGTCTTCGAGAGAGAGCATCGGCGTTTCCATGATGAATTCCTGCTCGATGACGAATGTCAAAATCGTACTGACCGAGCCCTTCTAACCATCTAGCTACCTGACCTTCGGGAGATTTGAACGAAAGTAGCCACCTGAGAGAAGCATGATCTGTACGTATCAAAAATCTCCTACCGTATAGATAATGGTGAAAATGTACTACGGTCTTAACAACAGCTAAAAGTTCTCTACGAGTGACACAATAATTCCTCTTCGTTTTACTCAAAACTCTGCTGAAATAGCTTATCACTCTCTCTTGACCTCCCTGAATTTGTGACAGAACCCCGCCTATTTCTGAAATAGAGGCATCAGTATCTAAAATAAAAGGAAGTTCGACCTCTGGATAAGCTAAAATCGGCGAAGAAATAAGATTTTCTTTTAATTTCTTGAAAGCCTCTTCGCATTCCGGGGTCCAGTCAAAAGGAATCTTGATTCCGGTCAAATGATGGAGAGGTTTAGCTATACTAGCGAAACCTTTTACAAATCTTCGGTAATACGTACAAAGGCCTAAAAAGCTCTGAATTTGTTCTTTATTCTTAAGTGTCGGCCAAGAAGAAACCTTTTCGATCTTGGATGGGTCGGTCTTCACACCTTGTGCTGAGACTATATGTCCGAGAAAGCCTACTTCTTTCTGGAACAAATGGCATTTTTTCGGGCTCATTTTTAGGCCTGCTTGCTTCAGCCTAGCGAAAACTTGTTCAAGATTCTGAACTTCTTCTTCAAAATTTTTGCCAAAGACGATTATATCGTATAAATAAACGAGGCATATTTTGCCAGTGAGCCCATGGAGAACAGCCTCCATCATTCGTTCAAAGGTAGCCGGGGCATTACTCAAACCAAACGGCATAACCTTGAACTGCCATAATCCTCCTAAACCCGTAACAAAAGCTGTTTTTTCTTTTTCTAGAGGATCCATTTCGACCTGCCAGTATCCGCTCTGAAGATCTACGGTGCTGAACCAAGTTGCACCAGCTATCAGGTCGAGTGTCTCGTCGATTCTGGGTAGAGGGTAAAAATCCTTCTTCGTTATATCGTTCAGTTTCCTGTAAGCGATATAAAATCGTTTGGATCCGTCCTTTTTGTTGACAAGGACGATTGGTGAAGCCCAGGGACTAGACGATAGCTCAATCACATCGTTCTTTAGCATGTCTTCCACGAGCTTCTTCACCTCTTCTCGGGCGTTGAGAGCGAGTCTTCGTGGAGCTTGTTTTATTGGCGAACTCTCTCCGACGTCGATCTTGTGCTTGACAGAAGTACATCGGCCCTTATCACCACTATCTTTGGCGAAAGAATCTAAAAATTCTAGCAAAAGAGATTTAAACGATTCTTCCTGAGCTGGATTCAACGAAATCGAAGATTTCTCAAAAAGGCTCTGTAAATGTGCAGGAAAATGTCCTTGAGAATCATCCTCTGGAAGTTCTATTTCACGAATTCTATGAGGAGTCCAATAAATTCCATTTCTATTCGTACAAAGAGCTATTTCGCAATTGTTTGAAGCTAGTGAATTTCTCTTGGTCGAGATGACACAGTTATGAGCTGTAAGAAAGTCTATCCCCAAAATTCCTTCATCCTCTATGTGTACTATAAAAACCTTATGTGGTGTAACGTGGCGTTTCAGAATCGCCCGTCACAAGGGCACACAACCGCTATTATTTTTAGTTTACGCGTCCTCAGCAGGGTACTCCAAACGAACTCGATACGAAATAGGCAATAACTACTTCTAACTAATTCTTTTTTGCAAATTCTTTATTTGGCGCTTCGGCGCACGCTAACAAGGTACTTGGACGACAACGATCCCGCTCAACAAGGGACCACTATCTACCGTTTGCAGCTCTCGACGATTTCGCCTACTGACGGTCTCATCAGACTACACTGGCTACCTTGGTGCACCTTTATACACACCTGGGGTAGCATCCACCCGAACCTTCCGTATCGCTTCGACTGCCGGTGAACAGGAAGATAAAAATCCTCCCGGCGGCCGAGGGCATCGTTCCTCGAAGAGGAACCAGCCGCCAACTCTATCAGATGCCGTAAGGATGGCGTGAAGGGCAGACCGTAGCCTGCCGTCCTCCGACTTACCGGCCTGGTGCCGGACCGACCCCAAACCACTACGTTCAGGGTGATAAAGCCATCGTTCCGAGGATCGACGCTGCCTCCCTATCGGCAGGGACCGATTGTGTGGGTCGTGGTCCACGGTTTGGCCAACCGTCCGACTGCACGACCTCAGGTACAGGCAGCTAGCTACTTCCTGTACAAAAGCCGGTGGAGGTGAACAATGAGGCGTCACTCTCCACCCGGTAACTTTGGCCGAGAGGCACCCTGTGTATGCCTCTGCCAAAGAAGTCCCCGATGATAGGCAGCCTGGACTGTAAACTGAAGCGACTACAAATCGTAAGAGTTGGTGTCAACGACGAAATCGCGAGCAGCACATTACACCACATCTAGCGGTAATTTTTGGAAAACGTATGACCACGCAGTAACCGATATTCGCCACAGGGGGATGGCCTATTTGCGGTGGGGGTCAACCGACCAATCGAAGAAGAATCACCTCACGACAACCGCGAGATCGGCGAGCTGAACTACGACCTGCTATTCTACGCTTGACCTGCTGAGGGACAGCACCGTTCTTCCGCATCCTTCCGATTATTCTCTCGATTTAATACCTACCGATCCTTCTTCCTTTCATTCTACCATTATCGTATCTACTGTTTTCCATACTCTCGATCATTGCACTACCGTTAACTTCTTCCTGTAAATTCAAGTCCTTTCCTTCCTTTCTACTTTCGTTTTATTATTCTAAGTTTAATTTAAAATAGAGTCAGTTTGTGTGCCTGAGATCAACCGTTAAGGTAAGGCTTCTGCCTTTGAATTGTACCGTGACGAAGTTGCTCATAATTCCTATTCTTTCTTATGGTATTTATCGACTTTGCGTGAATCATGGTCCACGGCTTAAAGTTGCAGTAATTTAAGCCGCCGTGTGGCTGCATGATTTCGGTCATTAATATTATATTTATTGTTTCTTGGTTGCATCGTGTGATGCCAGTTTTGTGTGAATCATGGTCCACGGCCTAGAGTTTGCAGTAAGCCGCCGTGTGACTGCATGATTTCAGTAATTTGTTATTTTCGTATCTGAGCGACCTCGTAACTGCCAAATAATTATTTTTCTTGTATTTATGATTTTTCTGATTATTTGTGAATCTCTATTATCCTGCTTCTGTATTTTCTATCGTATTTTGAGCCCTATTGGCTTCATATTTGATTCCATACTCTTTTTGTAATAGTAGTGTGCTTTATATTTTATTTCTGTTATCGCTTATTATATTTTTAATTTTTTTTGTGCCTATTGTATCGTATATCGAGTTCCTTGGAGTACAAGCGAGCGTAGAATCACCCTTAGATATTAACGCATTTTTCTTTGTTACTATTGACCATTTTATATTATTTTTGCCTGTTATTTATTTCTCCGTATTTTGCTAACTCAAGTTCTGTGAATTATTCTTTTGTATTGCGGTGTATTTTAGTGTATTTCTCTATTTTGTAAACTCTCCGAAATTCTCTCACTCTCATAACTTTGTATTTTGGTATTCTCTCAAAAGTTATAATTAGGAATTCATTATTTAATTCCTCCAGTACGTAATAATTCTAAATTGTCGAATCTACCGTTTCTGAATAATTCTATCGAAGACTATCCAGTCGATCGTTCGCCGACTTGGTAAATTGTTACTGAATGTCAATTTCTCATACTGGATATAATTTATGGTAAATTTGTCGTATCATCTACCGAACTATCGATACGTTGTTTTATACCGATCGCAGTAAAGTCCTCTCGTTCTAATTGACAGAATAATAATTTTCGTAGCGTCATTTGCAACTTGGGTAAGATCACGTCGCCCAGTGACGTGTAGTTTTAAGTCAAATCTTGCATTATATCGCATCTCTCGGCCTACGTCTATTTTTCTCTGTTAACTACCGTCTCTCGTGTTAAAGCTACCGTTTACTGCTATTCTACCGATCTTTTTGTGAACAACGATTATTTATTTTATTAACTACCGCTATCGATACCATCTTATTTGCCTGTCTCACTCATGTAACCTTCTCGACAATATATGATCGATTAACCTGTTCATCTTCCCTTTTGCCTGGAGTTTATTCTTCATTTTGTTATTTTCTTTAATTCTGGAATTACTGTTAGCTGCCTTGAATTCCGCCACTCTACCGGGATGTACGCGATCGTACCTGTGCCTAGCCAGCCATACAACGGGTTCTCTAGTTATCTCTTTTGTACGGTTTTGTGTTAATTTTATTGATTTACATTATTGTTTGAAAATCGACGCTAACGCGTCTGGCGCCCAACGTAATTATTTTGTTATAGTTGATATTGCGGATAAGTAGAGAATCGCGCCAAAGTGTCAACGGTAAGTCCTCATCCGAACGTAACAGAATTTAGCGTTACAAATCGGCGCTCGACGAGGGGCCCGAAAAGGCTTAGCGTTACAAATTGGCGCACAACGTGGGGCCACAAAAGGCCAGCTACAGAAAAATTTCAGTTAACAATTCAACTAAAAACTTGAGAGAGAATAAGAGAGAGAGAGAGAGAGAGAGAGTGAAAGAGTGAAATTATTATTAACAAAAGAAACCTTTTCCCGCTTTTATTCAGTCAGTTGCTAACATAAAGATTCAAGGAGATCTTGAAAAACAGTTGATATTGAGTGACCAATCGACCCAAAATATTTGAATATTTAGCGGACCGAACATCCCGGATTAAAGATATTATTCCGACGACGGTATAATCCCTCGCGAGTCTTACTTCTAGCCGACGCATTGTTCGCGGAGAGCAGCGCGCGGCCGAAAACAATTTTTTCTATCGCCCGCTATAGTTGTTGACGACTCACGAGCGAGACCGTGTTTACTGCTCGTGACCGCGTATTGACACTCAGGATCATCCGTGTTCGTTACAAGCAGTATTTTAAATCGTAAATAATAATACATGCCTTCGTTGCCATCTGTAAAAGACTCGTGGATATATTTATTAACTGCAGCGGAATTACGTCACGAGCTAAGACAGCGTTCGTTATCAGCAGAAGGAACTTTACCGACCTTACGAGATCGTTTAATCCGATTCTACCGAATTTCTCGCGGAGAAATGGCTGACCCCGCTACTCCCGATAAAACGGCGCTTGATGCCGAAGCCGGCACATCGTCTTTACAAATACCGACGGACGAAAGACAAAGCCCACAATCGACGCGTGAAATCGGAATAAGCACAGAAAATAATATGTCGTTAAATAATACTTCTCCCGGTAATATGCATGATTTATCGTCAAACCAAAACAGCGCTCCGGCTATCGATGTCAGAGGATCTCTGGAACACCGAACGCAAAATATAGACACTGCGCGAGAACACCTCCCGATAGCGCCTAGCTTTACCCCGCTTCGCGAAGCTCCCCCGTTCCATCATATCACGCCGCGGCAACCTTTCGACTCATTCCCGACAGCTCAACCGCCGCTTTTTAATAATAACACCCCAAATACGCTCGCAGCATACGAGGTTATGCGAAAATGGAATGTAAAATTTGCAGGAACGCGTAATGAAGATTCGGAAGCCTTCTTAACGCGAATAGAGGAGGGTAGAACCTTGTTTAATTTACGCGATAATGACATCCTTAACAGTCTCCCGTTTTTCCTCTCTGGAGTAGCTTTATACTGGTTCCGAAACAAACGACCTCAATGGCACGATTTCTCCGATTTTGAACGCGCTTGGCGTCATAGATTCGGTGATCCGAATTCACAGTTCACATTGCGTGAAGAGATCCGTAACCGTACGCAAGGCGAAAACGAGCCGGTCGTCGATTACATCACATATATGCGTTCGTATTTTAATCGATTAAATCCCAGATTCTCCCACGACGAGGAGATGGATTATACCTATCGAAACCTGCTACCGCGTTTTCAAGTGCTAATAAGAAGGAGAGATCTCGAAGATCTTGATGATTTAGAGGATACCGCCCGACAATTGGAGACGAGTTTTGCGGCAAGTAATAGATATCACGCACCACCGACTCCCGAAAACTCACTGCTACCGGAACTAGCATATCGCGGAACACGCGCTAACTTCCGTCAATCGCGATTCGCGTTAGCCAACTTACATCTAGAGGACGAACCAAACGATAACGTTAATGTTGCGTATAAGACACCTATTCGAGAAAATCGATCAAACTCGAACGTCAATAGAAAACTCCCGGATCCTAGACCTGATACGCGTTAAAACCAACGACCACCTAGGAATAATACCGGCAACCGGAATCACTACCGTCAGAATGAAAATCCGAATAACGTGACCTCGCCCGTAACTTCTACCGCTCCGTCTACCGGTTCCAATCCATTTCTACCGTCTACCGATCAAACAACTGCACGCACACGCCCCAGAGTTGTGTGTTACAATTGCCAGCAACCTGGACATCATCAGAGACAGTGCACCGCGCCGCGCACAAAATTCTGCTTCACGTGCGGATTGACAGGATATACCCGAGCCACATGTCCCCGGTGTGCGGAAAACTACCACGGGAACCGCGCGCAAGGGCAACCCCGGAACCCGGACTCACAATAGAGCCCAAAACCTCGCTCGAACAAATTGTCAGACCTTGTTCTTTAGCTACAGAAATTAATAATACTACCGAGATTAATAATACTACCGAAATTAATAATCCTACCGAGATCAATAATACTACCGAAATTATTAATACTACTACCGGTCCACCTGCTGAACAAACTGACTTTTGCAGTCCAGTCTACCCGCTTCACGGGAAACCACTGTTATTTCTGATTCTTAAAATATGCGATTTACGTGTAACGGCTTTATTTGACTGCGGTTCATCACGAACCTTTGTAAATTTAAAAACTTCGGTATTGATTGAATCGAGAGGTTTCCTAATTCAAAAATCTCTTAGCGGAGCCGCCGTAACGGCCGCCGGCCGAAAGGCTGACGTCACGGGTGAAATAATCGTGCCGATAGAATTGGAAGGAACTACCCGCGATATTCACGTTCGCGTTATACCTTTCCTTAGCTTTGATTGTATAATAGGTCTAGATTCCATTTACACATTTGATATAGTAGTAGATTTTACAGAACCTAACTGGTCATTTAAGTATAATTCTCCCGTAACTTATAAATTTCAAACGCACTCCCGATTTACTCCCGATACACAATGTAACGGAATTGTAGCTCTGAACGACGAGCACACCGTCAAATTACGGAATTTACTAAAAACAGAGATAGCTCCAGCGTCCGATAAAATAGGTGCGACTAATTTGGCCACCCACCACATAGACGTAGGTGACCATCCCGCGATTAGGCAACGAGCGTATCGAGTATCGCCGAAAATACAAGAAGCTATCGATGAGGAGGTTGATAAAATGCTTGCTGACGGAATTATCGAACCCTCACACAGCGAATGGGCAAGTCCGATTGTAATGGTTAAAAAACCAAATGGCTCCCACCGTTTTTGTATTGACTTCCGGCAAGTAAATCAGGCATCCAAAAAGGACGCGTATCCGCTACCGCGAATGGACAGCATTCTGGACAAACTTCGATCCGCCCGATATATTTCAACTATCGACCTGAGTCAGGCATATTTCCAAATTCCTTTAACTCAAGCGAGTCGCGAAGTAACTGCTTTCATTGTTCCCGGTAAAGGACTTTTTCATTTTACGCGAATGCCGTACGGATTAACCGGAGCACCGGCCACGTTTCAACGGTTGTTAGATCGCTTAATTGGACCAGACATGGATCCATACGCTTTCGCCTATTTGGACGATATTATCATCGCCACAAAAACATTTGACGAACACCTCGAGTGGTTACGATGCGTTTTACGAACTATCCGACACGCGAACCTCACGGTTAACCCTGATAAATGCGAATTTTGTTGCTCTGAAGTTAAATATCTCGGCTTTCTAGTTAACGAATATGGATTACAAATAGATCCAGACAAGATAGCTCTCGTTGTAAATTATCCGGTTCCACATACAGTAAAACAACTACGTCGATTTTTAGGAATGGCTTCTTGGTACCGAAGGTTTATTCCAAATCTTGCCTCGATAACCGAACCACTGACGCGGCTCTTGCGAAAAACCCAACTATGGACTTGGGCTGAACCGCAATCTCTCGCTTTCGCAGAAATTAAAAATCGACTAACTACCGCTCCGACGCTATCGTGCCCCGATTTTAATAATCATTTCGTCGTGCAAACTGACGCTAGTAATTGCGGACTAGGCGCCGTTCTAACTCAAACCGACCAAGACGGAGAACACGTGATCGCATACGCGAGCAGAACCCTATCGGATGCCGAAAGGAAGTACTCCGCTACCGAACTAGAATGCCTCGCCGTTATCTGGGCAATCGGAAAATTCCGCCCGTATATCGAAGGGTACCATTTCACGGTCGTGACCGACCATAGCAGCCTCCAATGGCTTCACAAGCGAAAGAATCCTACCGGTCGATTAGCTAGATGGTCACTAGAATTACTTGGCTATGATTTCACTACCGTATACCGCAAAGGCGCCTTGAATCACGTGCCGGACGCACTCTCCCGAATCCCGGAACCTGATGTCGCTTTAAATTCATTTTCTACCGCCGATGAAGCTACCGCCACTATCGTACCAGATCAATTAACCTGGTACGACCGCCGGAAACGCGACGTCGAAAACACTCCCGGAAAGTTCCCGGATTGGAAAATAGAGACTGGTCATCTATACGTTCGACGCACAGATCCTTTAATCGGTACGTTAGTACAAGACTTAAACGCTTGGAAATTAGTCATACCCGAAGAGCAACGCGAAACCGTTTTACGAAAAGCTCACGATGACCCTCAGTCCGGTCATCCGGGAATAGAGAAAACCTACCGCCGTTTAGCTACCCGTTATTATTGGCCAGGGATGTACCATACCGCTACCGAATACGTGAGAAAGTGCGATACTTGTCAAAAATGTAAAGTGACCCAAACTGCCCCCGCGGGTTTAATGGGAAGGCGCGTCGTAGAACAACCTTGGCTCGTCGTAGCAGCCGACATAATGGGACCATTCCCCCCGAGTAAATCTGGCTTTGCGTACGTACTGGTAATGCAAGATCTCTTCACCAAATGGATTGAATGCGCTCCCCTTAGAAAAGCTACCGGACAAAAGATTAGTGAAACGTTCAAAGATTTAGTACTATCGAGGTGGGGAACTCCCCAGGTATTGCTCACGGATAATGGAACGGAATTTAATAACCGTACGATCAAGGAACTTGCGGAAGCCCATGGCATAAAACATACCACGACACCACCGTATCATCCACAAGCCAACCCGGTCGAAAGGGTTAACCGCGTTCTAAAGACCATGATAGTTACCTTTTTGAACGACGACCACCGGGAATGGGACCGACACCTCTCAGACTTCCGATTCGCGTACAACACCGCGCACCATACCTCACTCAATACAAGTCCCGCTTTCCTAAATCTGGGCCGCGTACCCGAACCGATTAATTCCTACCGACGATCAGCTACCGACAAAATCGAGATAGAACCCACACCTCCGAAATTATGGGCAGAGCGAATGACACGTATCCAACTACTTAGGGATTGGGTCACGGAAAACCTTGACGACGCCTTCGCTAAGCAAGCGCGATATTATGATCTCCGACGGCGAGATCAAGCTTTCGCTGTGAACGACCTTGTGTTAAAACGACAGCACACGCTGTCGTCTGCTACTCAACACGTTGCTGCCAAACTGGCGCCAAAATTTAGTGGACCTTACCGAATCTCCCGTTTTCTCTCTCCGGTGGTGGTTGAACTACAACAAGTAGATGGGAATAATGTAGTGGGAAAAGTGCATGTAAAAGACCTAAAGACCTATAAAACTTAGCCTTCGTAACTCAACAGCCAAGCCAAGCCCAAAATCATGGGAGACGAGGCCCCTCCACCTGCCTACTACCTGCGCGGCTGGCGTCGGCTGGAACCCTTTGCAGAATTTATACGGTTCATGCCAGTGTGGTGCCCCGACCTCGCCCGCGAGATCCGGCTAGCGTACATCGAGGCCGAGGAGGACCATCGGATGCGCCAAGCGGCCCAAGCGGCCCAGGGAACGGTGCGAGAGATGCCGGAGGGCGTGGACCAGGCCGTCCAGACCGAGCCGCTGGATGAGACGGTTTCCTGCCCACCATGTTGCTGCCGCTGTCGCGATCCTTCTCCCGTTCCCGCTTCCTCTACCGAGCCACAGTCATCTACCGTTTTCACCACCTCTCCCGACTCCACTTGTTCTACCGGATCCTTCGACGCTACCGTTTCCTTTCCCTCCTCATCCTCCTCCCGAATCTCCTCTCCCGAAATGAGCGACAGGCCGGAAGAGGCATTAGGCAAAACCCGGCCACCACCAGCCAGCCTGAAACTAAAACGAACCGTCAGGTTCGCTGAGTCCGGGGCCGGTAAAGCAGACACGACCAGGCCACCCGCATCACGAGCTGAGTCGCCGGACTTCGGCTTTACGCCAAAGGTCCGCACCAACGAACCTCAGACCGCAGCCGCTCCACCACCCGCACCATCCACGTCGGCACCAGCGCCAGCCCCGGCGGTACGCGACCCCCGGGCGTGCTGCAACTGCGACGAGGTGGGACACCTTGCACGCCAGTGCACGAAGCCACGAAGGAAATTTTGTTACGGCTGTAAGCAGCCCGGCTACACAAAAGCGGAGTGCCCGCGGTGCCGCGCCGGTTGGGCGCTCGATTTTCTGGAGCGGCATCATGTCCGGCCCCGCAAGGCGGACAGCTCTCACTTTACGGGCCCATACCAGCGCCGGGAGCCTAAGGATCCGCCACCCTAAGTGCCCTTCGGTTAAATTTCTTTTCTAAATTCTATTTCGGCCTATCTAATTCAAAATTCTATTTCGACCTTCCAGTTTTTACTAAATTCATTTAAACCCATTTTTTTTTTCCTCTACCGATTTTTCTAATCTACTCGCAAAAACCGTCACTGACTGAGGTAAAGGCAAAAACTTCTAAACCAAAAGCAAAAACCAACAATCACCGCTCGGTTGTGCAAGCCAAAATTACCTAACTCGGTTTTTGTGTGATCTTTTACCATACGTTTTTGATTTTATTAACTGACGCACACTATCATACGTTAAAAACTACCAAAGCATACGCGTTTTCCGTTTCTACCGTCTCTTACGTAATTTCCGTTAATTCTTTTTTGCCAGTGTTGTCAATGGACAACGAAACCAATTATTCGTCAGTTTACGGGTCAGCCTCCATAATTTCTAATAAGAGCCTTCGTGACTTTACCTAGGTAGAAGACCTGCCCGGTCTCCCCCTGGGGGGGGGAGTTGTAACGTAGCGTTTCAGAATCGCCCGTCACAAGGGCACACAACCGCTATTATTTTTAGTTTACGCGTCCTCAGCAGGGTACTCCAAACGAACTCGATACAAAATAGGCAATAACTACTTTTAACTAATTCTTTTTTGCAAATTCTTCATTTCGCGCTTCGGCGCACGCTAACAAGGTACTTGGACGACAACGATCCCGCTCAACAAGGGACCACTATCTACCGTTTGCAGCTCTCGACGACTTCGCCTACTGACGGTCTCATCAGACTACACTGGCTACCTTCGTGCACCTTTATACACACCTGGGGTAGCATCCACCCGAACCTTCCGTATCGCTTCGACTGCCGGTGAACAGGGAGATAAAAATCCTCCCGGCGGCCGAGGGCATCGTTCCTCGAAGAGGAACCAGCCGCCAACTCTATCGGATGCCGTAAGGATGGCGTGAAGGGCAGACCGTAGC
The DNA here is from genome assembly GCF_021901455.1 of Neodiprion lecontei. Lineage (NCBI taxonomy): Eukaryota > Metazoa > Arthropoda > Insecta > Hymenoptera > Diprionidae > Neodiprion > Neodiprion lecontei. The sequence goes on along the minus strand of NC_060262.1, from coordinate 8,925,850 downwards.
CTGCCGTCCTCCGACTTACCGGCCTGGTGCCGGACCGACCCCAAACCACTACGTTCAGGGTGATAAAGCCATCGTTCCGAGGATCGACGCTGCCTCCCTATCGGCAGGGACCAATTGTGTGGGTCGTGGTCCACGGTTTGGCCAACCGTCTGACTGCACGACCTCAGGTACAGGCAGCTAGCTACTGCCTGTACAAAAGCCGGTGGAGGTGAACAATGAGGCGTCACTCTCCACCCGGTAACTTTGGCCGAGAGGCACCCTGTGTATGCCTCTGCCAAAGAAGTCCCCGATGATAGGCAGCCTGGACTGTAAACTGAAGCGACTACAAATCGTAAGAGTTGGTGTCAACGACGAAATCGCGAGCAGCACATTACACCACATCTAGCGGTAATTTTTGGAAAACGTATGACCACGCAGTAACCGATATTCGCCACAGGGGGATGGCCTATTTGCGGTGGGGGTCAACCGACCATTCGAAGAAGAATCACCTCACGACAACCGCGAGATCGGCGAGCTGAACTACGACCTGCTATTCTACGCTTGACCTGCTGAGGGACAGCATCGTTCTTCCGCATCCTTCTGATTATTCTCTCGATTTAATACCTACCGATCCTTCTTCCTTTCATTCTACCATTATCGTATCTACTGTTTTTCCATACTCTCGATCATTGCACTACCGTTAACTTCTTCCTGTAAATTCAAGTCCTTTCCTTCCTTTCTACTTTCGTTTTATTATTCTAAGTTTAATTTAAAATAGAGTCAGTTTGTGTGCCTGAGGTCAACCGTTAAGGTAAGGCTTCTGCCTTTGAATTGTACTGTTACGAAGTTGCTCATAATTCCTATTCTTTCTTATGGTATTTATCGACTTTGCGTGAATCATGGTCCACGGCTTAAAGTTGCAGTAATTTAAGCCGCCGTGTGACTGCATGATTTCAGTAATATATTATTTTCGTATCTGAGCGACCTCGTAACTGCCAAATAATTATTTTTCTTGTATTTATGATTTTTCTGATTATTTGTGAATCTCTATTATCCTGCTTCTGTATTTTCTATCGTATTTTGAGCCCTATTGGCTTCTTATTTGATTCCATACTCTTTTTGTAATAGTAGTGTGCTTTATATTTTATTTCTGTTATCGCTTATTATATTTTTATTTATTTTTGTGCCTATTGTATCGTATATCGAGTTCCTTGGAGTACAAGCGAGCGTAGAATCACCCTTAGATATTACCGCATTTTTCTTTGTTACTATTGACCATTTTATATTATTTTTGCCTGTTATTTATTTCTCCGTATTTTGCTAACTTAAGTTCTGTGAATTATTCTTTTGTATTGCGGTGTATTTTAGTGTATTTCTCTATTATGTAAACTCTCCGAAATTCTCTCACTCTCATAACTTTGTATTTTGGTATTCTCTCAAAAGTTATATTTAGGAATTCATTATTTAATTCCTCCAGTACGTAATAATTCTAAATTGTCGAATCTACCGTTTCTGAATAATTCTATCGAAGACTATCCAGTCGATCGTTCGCCGACTTGGTAAATTGTTACTGAATGTCAATTTCTCATACTGGATATAATTTATGGTAAATTTGTCGTATCATCTACCGAACTATCGATACGTTGTTTTATACCGATCGCAGTAAAGTCCTCTCGTTCTAATTGACAGAATAATAATTTTCGTAGCGTCATTTGCAACTTGGGTAAGATCACGTCGCCCAGTGACGTGTAGTTTTAAGTCAAATCTTGCATTATATCGCATCTCTCGGCCTACGTCTATTTTTCTCTGTTAACTACCGTCTCTCGTGTTGAAGCTACCGTTTACTGCTATTCTACCGATCTTTTTGTGAACAACGATTATTTATTTTATTAACTACCGCTGTCGATACCATCTTATTTGCCTGTCTCACTCATGTAACCTTCTCGACAATATATGATCGATTAACCTGTTCATCTTCCCTTTTGCCTGGAGTTTATTCTTCATTTTGTTATTTTCTTTAATTCTGGAATTACTGTTAGCTGCCTTGAATTCCACCACTCTACCGGGATGTACGCGATCGTACCTGTGCCTAGCCAGCCATACAACGGGTTCTCTAGTTATCTCTTTTGTACGGTTTTGTGTTAATTTTATTGATTTACATTATTGTTTGAAAATCGACGCTAACGCGTCTGGCGCCCAACGTAATTATTTTGTTATAGTTGATATTGCGGATAAGTAGAGAATCGCGCGAAAGTGTCAACGGTAAGTCCTCATCCGAACGTAACAGAATTTAGCGTTACAAATCGGCGATCGACGAGGGGCCCGAAAAGGCTGAGCGTTACAGTGGAGAGTCGGTACACCCAAAAAGGTTAATTAAGACAGTAACCTGTCTCAAAACCGGGGTCGTCTTTCCAGTGGCTGTTCGCAGGGATAAAGAGGGAACAATCTGGTCATCAGATTTGAAGAGATCCGATCGAACTACGGTTACTTCCGCACCGGTGTCTATCACCCAAAGACAATCGATGCCATTTACAGTACCGCGCGCGTAAAGACCAGACTGTCGTAGACTTCTAATTAAAAACTGTTCTCTAAGAGGGCTTTCGTCTGAGGACTTGCTTCCCCAATCTCTTTATCTTTCTTACGCCAGTTATAAGTGTTTGGATTCGAACTTTGCATCGGCTGCCCGTTAATCTTTTTAATCAGGAAACAATGGTTGGCGTCATGTCCTATTTTTTTACAAAATATACAAGTGAAGCTGGTTTGATTTGACATGGCCGCGTTTTTAATTTCACGTTTGGTTTTCTGGTCTTGAAAAGAACCACGATTTCTTTGTTTAAAATTATTATTGTTATTTTTATTTCTAAAATTTTGAGGTTTTGGCTCCTCCGAGTACTCAAAACCTCGTCTTTCCGAGGTGTTTTCGGACACCTCAATCCGACGAAGCTTGCTCGTCCCAAAATATTGTTTCCGCATTGCCTCCACCTCAAGTGCTTTGGCCGTTGCCTCTCGCAGAGAAGTGAGACCCGATGTACCAACGGCCATTTTGATTTCTGGATCACTAATTGCGTTTAAAAAGGCTTGAGTCGCTAATAAATTACGAGACGGCTCGTGATCTGGCAAAGCTACACGTGAAAGCCGTTCTACATCCTGGTTAAGTGACGCGAGGTCTTCGTCTCGTCCTTGTCTTCTTGTCTGTAATTGAGCTGTGTACAATTTTGTCAGATGATCATTTCCATATTTCAATTTAAGCGCGGAGCTAAGTTTTTCGTAATCGGAAATTTCTTCTTCAGACAATGCCGTTAAAACATTCAGAGCCGGCGTCCGAAGACAAGAGGCAAGGCTGTGGGCCCTCATGGCGGAGTCCCACCGATTATGCTTTGCAATAGTGTTAAATTGACGTTCATACTCTGCCCATGGAATCTTTCCATCACAAATTGGCGGTTTCAAAGGACAAAAGGGTTTCTCATGAATCTGAGAAGTAACCCCAGGAAGTCTCGAATTATTCAATTGACTCAAATGAGAGTATTGAGGCTGAACCTGAGACAGAGGCTCGGAAAAATCAACGTCATTATTTACTCTGTTTCTACAAACTGGGGATTCAACTACTCCCCTAATAAAAGGCACAGACCTTGAGTCTCGAACATCCTGGATTCGTCCTGGATGTCGGATCTCTTGAACAACGGGAACAGGAACAGGCGAGGGAACAGGAGAGGGAACAGGAGTAGCGACTCTAGAACCTTGTGGTGTAACAGCCGGTCCTCCAGTGCCACTCATTTGATGAACGGATTGAAGGGCCGCCACAGTCGTCCGAAGAAGGTCTTGAAGATTAGTTTCTGAACGCTCTCGAGCCTCCCCTTCTCGCCTCCGTTGTTCCTGTTGCTCTTGAAGCAGCTGGATTAGTTGTTGCTGTTGTCGAGCAGCAGCTTCTTGTTGTTGTCTTGCCGCTTCTTGTTGTTGTGACAAGATCCTCAGCAGATCAAGCTGAGAGACCGCCTAAGGAGTTAAGAGAGGGTCCACTGAAGGTGATGAAATTTCTTCTGGAACCCTCGGATTTTCCATGAGAGAAGATTCTTCTCCGCCACTTTCCCTTCGACGTGAGCGTGTCATACGACTATTGCTCATAGTTAAAGTTCGCGCACTGAATTGACTCGATTAATGAGAACTCAAGATCCCACTTCTGAAACCAGTGTAACGTTCTTGACGTTACGTTAATAAAATATGGATCCGCGAGTTTAATTATCAAGCCAAAATCAAAGGCAAAAATAAAATGTTGTGAAAAAGCTTTAATAGCGTAATATGTGTTTCTCGTTTAAAGTCTGAAACAAGACTGTTTTTACAATAATGTTGGTTGACGCAGCAACCTTATTCTTTTTAAAGACATAAGAGGTTTATAAACGTCTTTTATCTATGCTGACTACTAGATCATTAAAGAGGGGGCAAAACGGGTGATTTCACCCTTTGTAACACTACTCCCCCCCGAGGAAAAGAGTCGTCCCGACTCGGGAAAGATAAAACAATTATAAAAGTATTCTAGTAGTCAGTGCTCAAAGGTGAGTTGGAGCTGTGGCTCTAAAAATTTAAGAACTCCCTTTTTTACTATCTGGCATTTGCCCACAGTCTCAAGGTAAACCACAGAAAACCTTGAGCAGATAGTTGAGCGTTAAATAATTGCAAAAATTTATGTGCCTTGTTTTTATAAAGGTAAGTGTTATTAAGTGTTATGTATCTTCATGAAGGATTGTCCGAACGAAACAGGTTAGGGTGGAAACATCGAGGCAGGAACCGAAAATTCCGGAACCAAACAGGATAAAGGCAGATTCCTTTTTGAAAATTCACACAGGAAACAGGGAAATAGATGGGTAGAAACAGCACACCCTAGAGTTTTGGAAGGACAAATGTGAGTGATGGTATAACTAATCAAATTCACTAAGTGAATTTGGGAAAATGCACGAATAAAATAAATTGAATATGTATTCAAAAGAAAAGAAACGATCTTATCTGAATCATTTCCGTGTATTTCTTCAAAAAGACCACCAGTCATCTTCAGGAATCGGGGAAAGATTGGATGGGAAAAGGCTGTGTCAAGTAACCTGAAAAAGTACTCACAAAAACTGACACTTAAGGTTGATAAAATGTGAAAATCAAGCAATCGCTCATCGACCTCGAAAAATAATCGTGGCTCTTTTCACATTAATAAAAGAAACCAAAGCCTGTCCGATACAAAACTCGATTCCAGAGAAGAAGTTTCTAGAAAGAAACAACCGAAGAAAACAAATCTCAAATTGATTACCAACGCAGAAATAACAAATCATTATAAGAAAAGTAGTCATTGAAGACAGTTCTTTTCCGACTCTAAAAAAATGGATACAAAAGAGCACACTTTCATAAATGCGGCAATGTTGGCAAATGTATTCCTTCACGAAAATCCAGGAGAACTCAGCGAAATAGAAAGTTCAAATTATTTTAACTCTCTGTGGAGAGAAATGTCCTGCGGTCAACTAAACGCAGTTTCTGAAAAAGGAAAAAGCGGCTACCTATGCCAAAGCTGCTTTGACTCACAGTGAGTACATCATATCGAGTGACACAAATAAATTATGAGAAAATAATTTTTGTTTCAATCATTTCTTTTTAGCTCTAAACCCGAATTTCTTCTACACGAAGTCTCCCTTCATTCAACCTTCCTTAAAGAAAAAGCGCTACGTCGTTTATGCAAACAAAGTCTTTATGACATAGTGAAAAAGGCGGAAGGATGCGAGGGATGTGACAATGTAAAAGAAGAATTGAAGAAAATCTTAAATATTGCTCGTCATTTCCCTTTAATGTAATTTAATTTCAAAAATTAAGTTTTAGTTATTATAGTTTTTTGTTAACCAAATTTTTTTTTTTTTTTAAGAATAAAATTCTTTCAGTATTAAATTCGAAGGTTTAACTTTGTCCGTGTGTCATTGCAAGACAGAAACTAGAATAAACTTGGTCGGCTGTGGATTCTGCATTGATAACCAAAACAGGAGCCGACAAAGAAGAAAAGGTTTGTTTTACTAGCAAATCTTCATGAACCTCATGAATAGTTCTGAGTAGCTCTGAAGAAATACTCGATTCTTCCTCACGAGAACGGGAACTAACTCGAGCAAAAGAAGTTTCTGGGGAAACTCGCAAATAAACAATCAAATCTACTTTGAGCTCAGACGAGCGAATGAGAAGATCAAAATTTTTTGTCAATAAATGAGATTCGAAGTCGCGAAAATTACCTAACCTTCGTCGAGCTTCTACAAAACAATTGCTACTGAATATCGATCTTTCCATCACCTTTACAGGTAATGAAGTCGTCTGCAGATGACTATCTAACACAACCATTTGAGCGAAATGCTGAAAATAATAGCAATAACGATCTGGGTCTTGATACATCAAATCTAGAAGATTAATTCCAGCTACATCTCGATATTCCTCAAGAGGTTCTAAAAGTGTACAGACCTGGCGATCTGCTAAAAACCTCTTGGTGAAAGTTGTTTTTCCGCATCCGATATTTCCTTCAATAATAATCGTAAGCGGTCGAGTTTTACTCAAATGAATTCCGAAAGGTAAATTCTTCTCCCAATCGATGACCGACTGTAAAGAAGGCCAAATCGATCACAGTCGTCAAGGGTGTTCGTTTGAAGATCTAACCTTGAAGGATGTTCCTGGTCTTGAAGACACTGTTCCAGGTTGATCTTCTTCAAATGGAGCAAGACGATCCAAGTGAACCACTTCCTGACGCGAATGAGGAGATCTTCGGATTCTATAAACAACATCATTTATCCGGTTAACCACTAAGTAAGGGCCTTCCCAATTTCTTTGTAGCTTTGGACATCGTCCCTTCTGCCTTCGGGGTTGAAAGAGCCAGACAGAATCTCCAGGATTGAATTTTGAATTTCTGGCTCGAATATCATAACGAGTTTTTAATTTATCTGAAGCCATAGAAATTCTATTCCTAGCAAAGTGATGAATTTCTTCTAAATGTTGTTGTAATAAAAAGGAATAATCTGTTTGATGCTGTCTTTGCGCAGAAACAGGGCCTTTCTCTAAATCTGACGGAAGTCGAAGATTTCTTCCAGTAAGCATGAGGGCTGGCGTCTGCTTCGTCGTCTCATGAATCGCAGATCTGTAAGATAAGAGGAAGAAAGGGATCCAGGAGTCCCAGTCTCTCTGATTCTGTTCTACGAAGGACGACAAATATTGGAGCAAAGTTCGATTCAGACGCTCTATCATGCCGTCAGATTGCGGATGCAAAGGAGTTGTACGAGTTTTTCTAACCCCTAAAATCTGAGTAACCTCTTTCATTAAGGTTGACTCAAAATTTCGGCCTTGATCAGTATGAAGTTCTAGAGGAACTCTGTGTCTACAAATAAACTCTTTAACGAATGCCTGTGCTACAGTTGAGGCTTCTTGATCAGCGAGAGGAACCACTTCAGGCCACTTAGTAAAATAATCAGCAATAACCAAAGCATATTTATTTCCAGAATGGGTTATCGGAAGAGGTCCGAGAATGTCCATCGCTATTCTTTCAAATGGAGCTCCCACGTTGTAAATTTGAAGAGAGCTTTGTCCCTTCGCTCGAGGTCCTTTCTTTGCCGTGCAGATTCGACATCTTCGACACCAATCTTCGACGTCCATCCGGCAACGGGGCCAAAAGTAGAAGTTGCGAATTCTGCCCAGAGTTTTATTTGACGCGAAGTGTCCGCCTGCAGGAGAATCATGATAAAGAGCAAGAATCTCTGGAACTCGTGACCTGGGAACCAAAAGTTGCCACCTGATTTCTTTCAAGTCTGCAGATTCCCATTTTCGGTATAAAATTCCATCAATTAAAAGAATAGAGTCCCATTGAGCCTAATAAATTTTCAAATCTGGCTCGGTTAAAGATATATCCTGCCAGTCCGGGCGAGTTTCTGCTTCTTTCCAAGACTTCACTTGATTCAAAGTGTCGTCCTCTTGTTGTGATTTTCTCCATTCCTCCTGGTTATTTTCGAAAGAAATCTTCCGTATTATAAGAGAGGGGTCACGATTTTTCTCTAATCGTGCACACTGTTTACACTCTGGCATTTCCTCGCAGGGTCTTCGAGAGAGAGCATCGGCGTTTCCATGATGAATTCCTGCTCGATGACGAATATCAAAATCGTACTGACCGAGCCTCTCTGACCATCTAGCCACCTGACCTTCAGGAGATTTGAACGAAAGTAGCCACCTAACAGAAGCATGATCTGTACGTATCAAAAATCTCCTACCGTACAGATAATGGTGAAAATGTACTACGGTCTTAACGACAGCTAAAAGCTCTCTACGAGTGACACAATAATTCCTCTCGGTTTTACTCAAAACTCTGCTGAAATAGCTCATCACTCTCTCTTGACCTCCCTGAATTTGTGACAGAGACCCGCCTATTCCTGAAAGAGATGCATCCGTATCTAAAATAAAAGGAATTTCGACCTCTGGATAAGCTAAAATCGGCGAAGAAATAAGATTTTCCTTTAATTTCTTGAAAGCCTCTTCGCATTCCGGGGTTCAGTCAAAAGGAATCTTGATGCCGGTCAAATGATGGGGAGGTTTAGCTATATTAGCGAAACCTTTTACAAATCTTCTGTAATACGTACAAAGGCCTAAAAAGCTTTGAATTTGTTCTTTATTCTGAGGTGTCGGCCAAGAAGAAACCTTCTCTATTTTGGATGGGTCGGTCTTCACACCTTGTGCTGAAACGATATGTCCGAGGAAGCCTACTTCTTTCTGGAACAGATGGCATTTTTTCGGGCTCATTTTCAGACCTGCTTGCTTCAGCCTAGCGAAAACTTGTCTGAGATTTTGAACTTCTTCAAAGTTCTTGCCAAAAACGATTATATCGTCTAAATAAACGAGGCATATTTTGCCAGTGAGCCCATGGAGAACAGCCTCCATCATTCGTTCAAAGGTAGCCAAGGCATTACTCAAACCAAACGGCATAACCTTGAACTGCCATAATCCTCCTAAGCCCGTAACAAAAGCTGTTTTTTTTTTATCTAGAGGATCCATTTCGACCTGCCAGTATCCGCTCTGAAGATCTATGGTGCTGAACCAAGTTGCACCAGCTATCAGGTCGAGTGTCTCGTCGATTCTGTGTAGAGGGTAAGAATCTTTCTTCGTTATATCGTTCAGCTTCCTGTAATCGATACAAAATCTTTTGGATCCGTCCTTTTTGTTAACAAGGACGATTGGTGAGGCCCAGGGACTAGACGATGGTTCAATCACATCGTTCTTTAGCATGTCTTCCACAAGCTTCTTCACCTCTTCTCGGGCGTTGAGAGCGAGTCTTCGTGGAGCTTGTTTTATTGGCGAACTCTCTCCGACGTCGATCTTGTGCTTGATAGAAGTACATCGGCCCTTATCACCACTATCTTTGGCGAAAGAATCTATAAATTCTAGCAAAAGAGATTTAAACGATTCTACCTGAACTGAATTTAACGAAATCGAAGATTTCTCAACAAGGCTCTGTAAATGTAAAGGAAAATGTTGTTGCAAATCTTCCTTTGAAAGTTCTATTTCCCGAATTCTAGGAGGAGTCCAGTAAATTCCATTTCTATTTGTACAAAGAGTTATTTCGCGATTGTTTGAAGCTAGTGAATTTCTCTTAGTCGAGATAACACAGTTATGAGCTGTAAGAAAGTCTATTCCCAAAATACCTTCATCCTCTATATCTGCTATAAAAACCTTATGTGGAGAGTCGATACACCCAAAAAGGTTAATTTGGACAGTAGCCTGTCTCAAAACCAGGGTCGTCTCTCCAGTGGCTGTTCGCAGAGAAAAAGAGGGAACAATCTGGTCATCGGATTTAAAGAGATCCGATCGAACTACGGTTACTTCCGCGCCCGTGTCTATTACCCATAGACAATCGACGCCATTAACAGTACCACGCGCGTAAAGACCAGACTGTCGTAGACTTCTAATTAAAAACTGTTCTCTAAGAGGGCTTTCACTTCCAACAATCTGCGATGATTTTCGCCCTGACAAATCATCTGAAATTAGTTTTTTGGGTGAGTTCCTGTTGAAGAACTCGATTGAGGATTTGCTTTCCCTATTTCTATATTTTTCTTACGCCAATTATAAGAGTTTGGATTCGAGCCTTGTATCGGTTTTCCACTAATTTTTTTAATTAGAAAACAATGATTGACGTCGTGGCATGTTTTTTTACGAAATATACAAGTCAAGCCGGTTTGACTTGTCATGACCGCGTTCTTATTTACACGCTTGTTTTGCTGGTTTTGAAAAGAACCTCGATTTCTTAGTTTAAAATTACTATTGTTATTTTTATTTCTATAATCTTGAGGTTTTGGCTCCTCCGAGTGTTCAAAACTTCGTCTTTCTGAGGTGTTTTCGGACACCTCAATCCGACGAAGCTTGTTCAGCCCAAAATATTGTTTCCTCATTGCCTCCACCTCGAGGGCTTTGGCCGTTGCCTCCCGCAGAGAAGTGAGGCCCGACGTTCCAACGGCCATTTTAATCTCTGGATCATTGATTGCATTTAAGAAAGCTTGTGTTGCTAATAAATTACGAGACGGCTCGTGATCTGGCAAAGCTATACGAGAAAGCCGTTCAATATCTTGACTAAGAGACGCGAGGTCTTCGTCTCGTCCTTGTCTTCGTGTCTGTAATTGTGCTGTGTACAGTTTCGTCAAGTGGTCATTTCCATATCTCAATTTGAGTGCAGAACTAAATTTCTCATAATCGGAAATTTCTTCCTCAGACAATGCCGTTAAAACATTCAAAGCCGGCGTTCGAAGACAAGAGGCAAGACTGTGGGCCCTCATGGCGGAGTCCCACTGGTTATGTTTAGCTATCGTATTAAACTGACGTTCATAATCTGCCCATGGAATCTTTCCATCAAAAATTGGCGGTTTTAAAGGATAAAAAGGTTTCTCATTAATCTGAGAAGCAACCTCAGGAAATCTTGAATTATTTAATTGATTAAAATGAGAATATCGAGGCCGAACCTGAGTCAGAGACTCGGAAAAACCAACCTCATTATTTACTCTTGTTCTACTGATTGGAGATTCATCTACTCCCCTAATAAAAGGCACAGACCTTGATTCAGGAACATCCTGGGATCGTCCTGGATGTTGGACCTCCTGAACAGTAGGAACGGGAACAGGAGAGGGAACAGGAGAGGGAACAGGAGAGGGAAGCGGAGTAACAACTCTGGAACCTTGCGGTGTAACAGCTGGTTCTCCTGAGCCATTCACCTGATGAACAGCCTGAAGAGCTGCCACAGTTGCCCGAAGTAGTTCATGTAGACTAGTCTCGGAACGTTCTTGAGCTTCTCGTTGCTCTTGAAGCAACTGGACAAGTTGTTGTTGTTGTTGAGTAGCCGTATCCAGAAGCTGCCGTTGATATCGTTCGGCGGCTTCTTGTTGTTGGCTCATAATCTTTAGTAGGTCGATTTGTGAGACTGAGACCATCGTAGGGACAGGTAAAGAGTCCACTGAAGGTGTACAAATTGTCTCGGGAACTCGCGGATTTTCGGTGATGGAATGTTCTTCTCCGCCACTTTCCCGACGACGAGAGCGCGTCAAACGACTGCTACTCATAATTAAAGTTCGCGCACTGAATTGACTCGATTAATAAGAACTCAAGATCCCGCTTCTGACACCAATGTAACGTTTTGGACGTTACGTTAATAAAATATGGATCCGCGAGTTTACTTATTATCAAATCAAAAGAAATCAAGAGCGTGAATAAAATATCGTGAAAAATGCTTTTAATGCAAGATATATGTTTCTTATTTAACGTCTGAAACAAGACTGTTTTTACAATAATGTCGGTTGGCGCAGCAACCTTATTCTTCTTAAAGACATAAGAGGTTTATAAACGTCTTTTATCTATGCTGACTACTAGATCATTAAAGAGGGGGCAAAACGGGTGATTTCACCCTTTGTAACAATATGTTATTAGTTTCACATTCTATACCGATTCTTAATAATGAAAGAAAATCTGTCATTTGTTAATGTTGCTTTAAACCGAAATAAAAAATGTAGTTCTCTAAATCTAATTTCAATGACCAATATAATTATTCCTTAATTATTTATATTTTTTTGATAAGCAGATACATCTCCATTTTCCATTTCTGTTTTGCACGTATAGACGCAAAGTTTCTGAAAATATATTTTTTTACATTATTACTGAACTATTCATTTATCTCATAATTAATACATACCTCTGATTTCACTTCGTACGGCGGATTATGTACTTTCGCCTGTGGTATTACTTTCCCACGGACGATTCGTTCTCCACTAGCTTCATCATGAATTTCAACGACCTCCTGAACATGATGGCTTTGGAATAGTTTATACCCTATAAATGTTTAATTAATTGATCATTGTAATGTTAGTAATACGATAATCCTAAAAATAAATACGTAGTAAAAATTAAAATGAATTTGAAAGAATATCTCATATGTTTCGTGCATTTACTTACCTTTCGACAAATTTTCCGCGAAAGAATTCTGCATGGATATTCTGAAATCCACATTTGATGATAGTGTGGCTCATAATATCACTTTTAATTTCGTATTGCACTCAATAAAACAATAATTTAAAACGTGCCGTGATTTATATGTGAATCATATGTTTACGGGTATGAAAACAACGTCCTCGAGTTGCCGCCATTAACCGACAGATAGCGTTACCGTCGTTTCGCCATGATATACAAGAGGCGGATATCTTGTGTAACGTGGCATTTCGGTTAGGCCTGCCCATTACAGGGTGCTCCCTGAACCCTGGGCGGAATCCAGGAATAAGGGTTTCGGAAATCGGGCCGCGAAATAATCATAGAGAACTCCAGAACTGGAGTCACGCACCCGGGCTTCGACAGGGACGAAATAGCGAATTACGAACAAGATATTGCAGGCTTTTGTTTTTATTTTTTTTTTTAGTACACCGGCTACCAGCCAGCGACCAACTCCGACGCCAAAGATATTTCGAGGCAGGGCAACACCGCGGAGATCTCGCGGGAAGGATACCGAGGCTGCGGAGGGGGAGACAACGCAGATCCCTGCAGCGCGGGAATCCAAGGCGGAAGCGATTCCCGCTGGCGGCCGGCGCGCCGCAGCCTCCCCGCTCACCGCGCCTTCGCCCAACCGAGGCAACCGCGAGAGACCAGCTAGCGACGAGGGAGCACCACCCCGGCCAACCCTAGGACCCCGTAGATCTGCGCGGAAGACGACATCGCGATCTAGCCTTAAGTTCTGCGCCGCGTAGCGACGACAGGTGCGCGTCAAGTTGCGCAATCCCCGAAATCAATGACAGATCGATTGTTGCGCATTCTTAGGGTGATGACGTCACGAAGGATTAGCGTGACGAGATCGGCGTTGCGGCCGATCAGCCATCTGAGGTCACTCTAGTTCTGGCGACGGATTAGGGAGGTCTTGTGGCGTTTGATGATTAAGGGTTTTGTGAGTCGTGCGGAAGAGTCAGGTTGTATTGCGAACATGATGGCCGCCAAGGATCACGAGGGAGTTGGCGACTTCGTATCCTGGATGTGGAGAGGTAAACGCTGCTAATAGTCTTGCGAGAGAATTTCAAGAGATAATAAATAAAGGCTTGCCGAGGAACGGACAGCCATTGAGGATTTGCGTTAACGAAAGTACTCGAAATTCTTTAGCCGATAAATCTGCTTGGTGACCGTAGCCTGAGTTGTGCGTCCTCACGTGGAGCCACGGTTGAGTGACCGAGAAGGTCGAGTAGAGTCCCGTGTTTGAGTCGCGGCAAGACTACTGTAATTTGAGTGCAACCAAATTCCGTTGCACGGGGTCACGTCAAATCAATACGATAAATTATCCTTTCTCGTGTAGGTCGCGAGTCGTCGAAAGGGGAGCGTTCGAATTCGCGAAACGCGTCCCGACGTCGCGGAGAAAGTTGAGTTCGGGTGCGTGTCAATAAGAGTCTTCTTTTGTAGAGGATAGTCGCGGGTGACGCGACGAACCTCTGTTCCATTCGGACTTTGGTATTATCAGTTAGTAATAAGTTGGCGATCAGCGCCCGTAGGCATAAGCAATTTTATTTCTTTTTGTTTTTTTTTTGTTTGACTTATTACCAATCGCGGACAGCGTCGGCCGAGAAGTCGGTTCCGTTTCCGTCGAGGAGTTTATTATTAAGTTGGCGATTAGCGCCATTCTGTAGAGGACGATCGCGGGCAGCGTGTCGGGTCCTATTTTGTTTTTGGTTTTTGTAAATTAGCGGTTATGATTAAGACAGCGACTAGCGCACGTAGGCCGTAGAGGTCTTCTAGATTTATTCAACTTTTTTTTGTATTATGGGTAGCTGGAAATGTATTATCTAATTTCATTATTGCTTGGTGAAATAACGTGTTGGCGTACGTGTGACGTATCTCTCTCTAAACAAAAATTACCCCTCCCCTCTCCGCGGTACTGAGCTATCGAGTATATGGTCGCGGTATTTCGCATTACCGATTTCGAGGCGTGTTGATCACGCCAGGCGCCCAACAAATTTCGCTATATTGTTTCATGTCCAGGGTACATCGTGGACGCCGATTTATTGTGCACGCGGTAAGTTCTCGGTCATTTTCTCCGAGTGACCGAGGAGCGGGAAAAATCCACGTCACCACTCACGTTCTTCGTCTGTTTTTCGCAGGCTGGCCATCCCATATTCAATTTTAAACTGCGAAAGGTCGAAAATTGAAAAAAGTCCTTAAAGCTCATCACATTAGGTGTGATCACCCATAAAAATTTCGATGGAATCAAAAACTCAGATTATTATTCATGGACGATTTGACAGAGAATGTCCCATACATAAAACGAAAATATAATCGTCGTCGTCGTCGATGCAATTATTTTTCGGCCTTTTGCAGTTTAAAATCAAATGTGGGATGGCCAGCCAGCGAGAAACAGACGAAGAACGTGAGTGGTGTCGAGTCGGCGGTGACCGAGTGTTGACTTTCAAGATATTCTCTCAGTATGTATTTTATTATCCCGAACAACTTTTATTTGAAACGTTTTTCGTTTAAGTTTTCGACCCTTTTTTCGGGCGGTAAGGGCGGGTTGAGGAACAAAATTTCATTGGGGTTACTTTTCATATCCAACCACCTAGCGTCAGTCAAAAATGCAGATTCTACGCAAAAAATTTCTCACTATCGACACATTTTACTGGACTATAGTATTTAGTCATGAATTAGCTAACTGCTGTTTCGGGTAATTTCCTTTGTAATATTTTTCACTTTACTGCAACGAGTTATGCTATAGATCTCTTGAAAACTCGAAGATTATTCGACGATTTCTGTAACTTATTATTATTTGCATAATCAATAAATATTTGAAATAATATGTATACGTGCCAACCTCTCCTTGGACAAACATATCCTAATCTCATCAACCATGCTAAATTCATACGGGCTTCCAGTTATATTCCTCGACCGTCTGAACTTCAGAACGTTCAAGTACAAGCGGCCCAACGGAATGCAAAGTGGGGGGCCATAGCACGCGAAGGGCATAGACTTAAGTCCCGCCCACCCTTCCCCTTGGCCGCGTGGTTTGAGTCGCGCGGGAAGCCAAAGTTCCCGCGCGAGCTCGCTAGGCAACGTCCTCAATTAGCAACTTTAAGACACTTTTGCCTTCAACTGACTCATTTTTCTCCGCTGATTTGACAGTATTCGCTATTTCGTTTTGTATTTCACTTTGAACTATAAGCAAGTACGTACTGGTCCCCTCATTACGCGACTCAGCCTTCTCAGAACACTGTCGCTGGAACAATACATCCTCTGACTTTATCCGCGTTCCATTCACGGTCACGGTACACTCATCGAAATTTATAACCATCCATTTTTTCTAAGCCAATCGTATCCCAGAATACACTCCGTTGGCAAATATGGTATTATTAAAAAGGTGTACGAAAACCGCTCCTTTCCTATCACGAAGTACATGAATTCTTGCTTCTTTACGTGAGTGCATTTCTTCCCGATAGCTGGTACAATAAAAGTATTATTAACTGGTAGTTCTTGAAATGTTGTCCCTCGTTTAAGCTCATTATAAATTGTTTCTGACTAACAGGTGATCTGGCTTTCCATGTTCGTCAACGCGAATATTGTGCGATCGCCAGTTTGGATTTTTACCCGCGGGGTTGACTCTACTTTATCTCGCTCCTGTCCCCCTGGTGAATTGTTTCCATAGTAGAGGACCTATATCTTGATAGGTCCTCTACAAAATCGAAAAATGCATGGCACGCAACGGGACCTCGTTGAAGCATGCCCAGTTCTAGTTTAAGGGGGGAGAAGGTTTGGACTTTCGAAAAATCGATTTTTTTTGTCTTATCTTATTGCTAAACATTTGAAGAATATATTCCCAAAATTTTAAGTCGATCTGAGCAAAACTCTTGAAGTTATTGTCTAGTTAGTCTCCTGCTCTTTAACACTACAGCTCTGACAGCAGGTATACCGCTTATTGATTTCTATCGTTCTGGTCCATTATCCTGTTTCGAGAATATTTTATTTAGTAAAGACAGATAAGTGAAGCCGTAAAGACATATTTTATATTTGTATGTATACTATACATTGTACAATATTTTAAAACGAGAGACGAGCGTCAGTTTGTCGTTGCACGTTCGATCGTGCGCTTGTGATTTTTTCGCAAAACTATTTTTTCAAAGTCCGTGTTCACTGCCATTTA
The DNA here is from genome assembly GCF_021901455.1 of Neodiprion lecontei. Taxonomy (NCBI): domain Eukaryota; kingdom Metazoa; phylum Arthropoda; class Insecta; order Hymenoptera; family Diprionidae; genus Neodiprion; species Neodiprion lecontei. The sequence goes on along the minus strand of NC_060262.1, from coordinate 8,909,199 downwards.
AAAACTACTTGACCGATTCATTTCAAACTTGGTACACATTTTCTACATATAAAATACCTCCCCCCAACGTTTAGTTAAAATTGTCTGTGTAAAATAGCAGTTTACATTTGAGATGGCCACCAATAATTTTTAAATGAAAAAAAAATAATCATAGAACGTTGGGGGGAGGATTCAATGATACTTTGACTAAATTTTAATGGTTTTTGATTTCAGATAATTTCCGACCGAGATATAATGAACACCGCAAATTTTTTTTTTTTCTAAGACGTTCTGAGGCAAGCTCTGTCACCGGCTTGTTTTTCAATATTTCCGCATGAAATAATTACAGAATATTGTTAAAAGTATACTTAATAATGTAAAAAAAGTCTGAATATATTTTCTCAATCGATATCCATACTTTTAAAAAAAATTCACAAAAAAAGTGTTTTTTTTTTACGCTGAAACCCTGACCTCCCCCCCCCCCTTAAATGACCGGTGATAGAATAATACGACTGAGTTTGTGACGCATGATTACTGTAATTGGGAAGTAGACGGCGTGTGTCCGGCATTTGATAGTATAATTGGACTGATTTTCATTTCGACTATTTAAGCCCCTACCATTATTATCACGCTCTTCATATTCTGACTCATTACTTCGACCTCTCCAATTCTGATGTGTTTCTTGATCTCGATTTGACATGTATCTCTCATCGCGACGATATCCGCTGTTTTGTCTTCTCGTATAATCTGTCTCCCTATCTATTTTACTGACTTTATAACCTCGACGCTGTGACCCATTCCCATTTCCAGATCTCCAACTGTCTCGATTTTTGTCGCTACCTACTTCATCTCTTAGTCGAAGAGCAGATGACAAATTTAAAGGAGGTGTTTTGCCCACGTTAAAATAATAAAAAAACAACACTAATACTATGGGTGCATCTGGAATGGTGGGTCTGATAGAAGACTTGCGGTTATTTCGCCATTGCGCAACCTATTAGATTTGCAAAAAAATAAACCCAAAAAATATCTTTTGGGCTAGTTGAAATTTCTTCATCTATTGCTTTAGTAGCTGTATAATATATAAATAATAATCCCAGACTAGTTTTTGAACTTTGAAGTATGACCTGACCCCTCCCCCCCCTGGATTTTATTCAATTAATATACCCAAAAAATATACTTTAGACATCCTAAAATTTTTATGGCATATTCAATAAACAATTTAAAAAATACATGTCAATTGCCAGACGATTTGAACGGTTTTTAACAACCCCCTGACGTGAATAAAGATTTTAAATAAGTGCGACAAAAGCGTCTCACTTGTAGTTACAAGTGCGAGAGAGATAGTTTATCCACACCTGCCGGCAGCTGACGGGGCCCCTGGCACCGCGGCCTGTGACTGGTCGCCTCAAGACCATGCATCGAGTGATCCGTTTGGTAACCTGTCCAACACTGTCGAATTAATTACTATTTCTATGTTACTATCAATTTCGTTATTTTATAAATGGTCTTTTATTTTTCAAATTTCTTTTCTTCTTATAGCCGTCGTTGTCTTTTTCTATTGTATCAAAATACGAAACCTTGTGTAACGATACGTGGGTCCACATATATATATATATTCAAAAATACGCGCCCTAGCAAAGGAATACGTAAATCACAAAGGCAAAAGTAAACAGTATTTTTGGAACGATCTTGACCAGACGTTCCGGCAAACGACGGACGAATCTCTCTCTCTCTGCTAGAGGACGTCACGACGTGAGGTCGTCTCGGACACTCACATACTAACTCAGATTCAATTTCCAATTTCACATAACTCGGACAAAATCCGTTTCGTTCAAAAAACTTCGTTGATTGTTACGAATCATCGACTTCGCCAACTTCATCTCGGAGCCTGTGGGCCATTGAAAATCAGGAGTTGCATCCCGGTGAAATTCAGCGACGACTCATTGCCGGGGACCTGCCGCCAAAATCCAGGAAATCATCTCCGGAGATGCTGAGCCACCCACAATCAACAAAAGGACTACGAGCTAAGTTAACCCGACATCGAATCGTAGGCGTACTGTGCCACATTCGATGTTTCTGCGAAGCTTGAATAGCACCTGATAGATTTACCAAAAATTTCTTTTTATGTCCCATGATTTTCATTTTGAGCTTCTTGATAGTGAATCTGAGTAAAATCAATTACCAGTTTCCCTGTCATCTCTGGAACGTAACCTCCATGCAGGGACATTTTTATTTTACGTGTTTGAATGAATGAGGCGTGAATGCTTGTTTTCTTTCTATCTCGAGCCATTGTAAGCTCCCACAGTGCGTGTTGCGCTCCGAAAGTTATACATATTCCGTAATTTCAAAATAAATCAAATACCTTTCGTCATAATTTTGCGAATATTCTGTTTGGCCTCCTCACCCAATCCGAATATCCACATTCATCTCAATTATTCAAATTTTAACAAATTGTGGCGAGAATCACGGAATTTAAGCCGAAGAAGCATCGTCACACTTTTGCTTTTTTTTTTTGCCCTTTTGCTCAGGGGCAAATTTGAGCTGTATCGTTTCACTCGACTATTTAGTTTGTTTCTGCTATTCGACGTAAGGTCGTATGGACTGTTTATTTACATACGCTAGGCTACACATGCACACATAGGTATGGAGCGAGAAATGCCATTTGGTGTTCAAATCTCCATGGCCGTTTCTTCGAGGCTGCTGCTCCACTTTTTAAGGGGGAACTTTTTTAGCCTTTCTGAAAGCATCTCGTAATCTACGCCATGCCAGTTTACAGTCTTCAGCTGAATAAATTTTTGAATCAATGTCAAAATTAAACTAATACACTTTATGCAATACTATTTTTTATTGTTGTCCTTTTTTTCGGATTTCTAACGCCAGGTGACTCATTCAGAACTATAGCATTCAGCTATCACATGGGACATACTACAGTTCGTTCAATTATACACGAGACTTGTGAAGTGATCTGGAGGCTGCTGTCTTCAATAGTTCTACCTGTACCGACCTTGGAAACGTGGAAATCTATTAAAAACGTATTTTCGGAAAAATGGAATTTCCCAAACTGTATCGGTGCCATGGACGGAAAGCATATTGTGATAGAGTCGCCCGTTAACAGTGGTTCCGTATTCTTCAATTACAAGAAGACTTTCAGTATTGTGCTGATGGCACTTGTGGATGCCGACTACCGATTTATTGCAATTGATGTCGGTGCATACGGTAAAAACAGTGATGGGGGGATTTTTGCCAACTGCGCTTTTGGAAAAGCAATAGATGATGGCAGATTAAATGTACCACCTGCTAAGCCTCTGCCCGGCACTAATGTGCCAGTACCTCACGTAATTGTGGGTGACGAGGCATTTCCATTAAAAAAAAATATTATGCGTCCGTATCCAGGGTCTCAACTCAAAGATGACGAAGCTAAAAGGATCTTCAATTACAGATTGTCCCGCGCACGAAGAATATCCGAAAATGCATTCGGAATCTTATCACAAAAATTTAGAATATATCAAAGACGGATAAAAATGAAACCGGAACACGTGGACAATGTCGTATTGGCAACATGCTGCCTACATAATTTTCTAAGGAATGATGCCCTCGGAACTCAACTTCATCATGTAGAAGGTGACATTCCAGCATTATAAGAAATTCGAAATGTGGCGGGTAATGCAACGAACGAGGCTATAGCTGTGAGGGAAACATTAAAAAACTATTTTGTATCTGAAGAAGGTTCGGTTGAATGGCCGACTCAAATGGTTCGACTAGGAAGAAGAAATATTTGATAGCATGTTAGCAGTCAACTGTCGTTTCAACTACATTAATTCAAGAAACTACTGCCAAAACACTAATTGAAACCCTGGTAATTATGGATCCGATGTATGGTTTGTCATGGTTATGGTGGCAATTAAATGACTTTGATTTCAATTTTTTTTGAATAGCGATTTCTTACATATTTTCGGAGCCGAATAACTTTCTAACGAAGGTCCTAGAGGTATAAACATGGTCAATTGGCCCTGGAAACATATTTAAATTATTCTTAGTAGATATGTAAGTACTAATAATATAATAAGATCCTCAACGTCCTCATCTCTAACACAATTGGTATTCGAGAAATATCAAAAATAAAAAAAATAAAAAATTTCACAAGATTGACTGAACCGATTAATCATTCTTATTATTATTATTCAATTTTTTTTCAGGCCCTGAAGCCGAAGCTCCCTAAGGGCCTTACATAAACAAAATACATGATTTTTGAGGCAAGTAAAAACAATGATTAACATCTAGAAATTAATCTAAATTTATAACAAAGAGATGCCGTCTTGTACCAACCTTTGGAATAATTTTAAAACAGTGTAATTTTACAAAAAAATTCTCAAAAGTGAATATCATAACATTGTGGGGTAATGTGTAATACTTTAAGAAAAAGATTGAAAGTTATACCAAAATTGTATCACGGTGAAAAAATCAAATTTATAGAAAAATTTTTTTTGTAAGACGATCTCATGAAACTACATAGTTCTTAATTTTTTTGATACGGTCTATTATCAGCCACCAAAACATATTAAAAATGTATATAAATCGGTTGAGTCATTTCAGATACAAATTTTTTTTTTTGTTTTTTACATATTTTGCTTGTTCTCGAAAATCAATTGTGTCGGGGATCTGAAACTTTCAGTATATTATCATTTTATTACTACCTGCATATTCTCCAAGTATTATTTAAATATCTTTCCGTGGCCAATTTACCATAAGCACGCTCGTTCTATGTGTAAAGTTACATAAATTGGTGGTTAGGTAAATTTTTAATCATTTGAACAGTTTGAAAAAAAAAATACAGGTAGTTATTTGAGTTTTATTGGACATACTCCAAGTTACCGTGCCTTGGCACTGAAATATCATATTTACGACAAAAATTCATATCGTTTCCTATATAATCAGGGTTACCCAGTAACTTGTGCGTGTTTTATCCAATATATATTATGTGTTTCGTTGAATAAATTTTATTTTTAAAACATTAACACACAATCACGGATTTCGATGAATGTGTATGTTAAGACAAATTGTAATTATTTTTTTTTGGACTTACCTGTCTCTTTTATTGCTTTAGCAATATCTTCCAAGCATTGGTTTTTCCTCTGCTGGTTTGAATACTTCGGGTCACTCATGTCGTACAATTTAGTGTACGGCTGAATCAGGAGAATTAATATTTCTTTATTCATTATTCAAGTGAATTAATATGCAAAAACTATTGCAACGGAAAGACCTATTCAAGAGCTGAAAATATGAATTAACGCAACTTCGTTTCGCGGCGGTAGCGTTACTTATTTTTGTTCGTTTTCCGATAGCTTTTTTCGTCATGATAACAATACAATACGGATTTGATTACGTCTACATCAAATATCATTATTTCGATTGTCGTCCGTTATCAATTGCTTCACTATGTCGTTGTATAGAAGCCTCTACGATACAAAACGATGCGATTCAATTAACTATAATTTTTTAAATTATCATCACACATGGTGCTATAGGAAAAACATTAGTTTAGATCGAAAAATGACTTTTGTGAATTTCCACGAATCTCTATTAATTGTTGGCTCTCTAGTATCAAAAAAACATGCTTTTGTAACAATATCGATTTCACCACAACCCTTAACAGACACCCTTAAGGATGTTCTTGCGGCATGGTTCTAGCACTAGGAAAACGATAAAAATTTGATATATAGTTCATTTCACCTGTATGAATGTGTGGGCAAAATTTGCAGTCGATGGACTTCACGGTATAAAAGTTATTCAAGATTAAAATTAACGTGGGTTCTTATGGAGTAACACCATATTTCTGCATTTGTGAATAAAATAAAATAGGAGTAGCATTCAGATTTCATCCAAACTTTTTATGTGTATACATCCAATACTAAAGAATATTAATGAAAAAAAAATGGGGGTTATCGTAGCGGTTGTCGAATTATTTATTAAAAACGCAAGCGAAATGGCCAAAACAGACTGCAGTTCGCGTTTCGTCTGTCAACGTGAGAGAGAGAGAGGGCGATGCGCATAGGGATGCGCGTACGGCATGGAAGAGAGTGTGAGAGAGAGAGACGATGTGCAATGCTAAACATAGTTTCTCGCCGCGTCGCAGTAGGGCCAACCGTAGAATAACGAAATATCGCAGTGGCATATTATTTTGACTTCGAAAAAGTGATACAAGTGAAAATATGACTTTATTAATGATTAATAGTATATTTCATGCTTTTTAACTATCATTTTATGCTTCATGTACATCAAATGTGTCCGATATGGGCGACGGTTTTTTTTTTACAGTTGGATTCAGGTCAAATTCATGTCCAAAAGTTTTCAGTCAACCGTCACAAAATAGCAAAATTAAGTAATATAATAATATCCGGAGCCAAAGAAACGTGGTCGGTAACATCATTGTAGTCCTTTACAACATCTAAGTGCCTATGGTGCGTATTGTAACGTTCTAGACGTTACGTTAATAAAATATGGATCCGCGAGTTTAATTATCAAGCCAAAATCAAAGGCGGAAATAAAATGTTGTGAAAAAGCTTCAATAGCGTAATATGTGTTTCTCGTTTAAAGTCTGAAACAAGACTGTTTTTGCAATAATGTTGGTTGACGCAGCAACCTTATTCTTTTGAAAGACATAAGAGGTTTATAAACGTCTTTTATCTATGCTGACTACTAGATCATTAAAGAGGGGGCAAAACGGGTGATTTCACCCTTTGTAACACTACTCCCCCCCGAGGAAAAGAGTCGTCCCGACTCGGGAAAGATAAAACAATTATAAAAGTGATCTAGCAGTCAGTGCTCAAAGGTGAGTTGGAGCTGTGGCTCTAAAAATTTGAAGACTCCCTTTTTTTACTATCTGGCATTTGCCCACAGTCTCAAGGTAAACCACAGAAAACCTTGAGCAGATAATTGAGCGTTAAATAATTTCAAAAATTTATGTGCCTTGTTTTATAAAGGTAAGTGTTATTGAGTGTTATGTGGCTTCATGAATTCGAAGTTATCAGCAACGGCCCAGATTGATGTCGGAAAGAAATTCAATCTTCTTCATGAAGGATCCCTCCGAAACAGGTTCGGATGAAAACATCGAAGCGGAAACCGACAATTCCAGGACCAAATAAAATAAAAACAGACTTCTCTTCATAGGAAATAAGGAAATAGTGGGGTGACTGATCCTAATCTTCTTCAGAAATAGTTCACCCTAGAGTTTTGGAAGGACAAATGTGAGTGATGGTACAACAATTCAAATTCACTAAGTGAATTTGGGAGAATACTCGAATAAAATAAATTGAATATGTATTCAAAAGAAAAGAAACGATCTTATCTGATTCATTTCTGCGTCCTTCTTCAAAATTAGGCCACCAGTCATCCTAAGGAATCGGGAAGGTCGGAAGGAAAAGGCTGTTTGGTTAATAACCTGAAAAAGTGCTCACAAAAACTGACACTTAAGGTTGATAAAATGTGAAAATCAAGCAATCGCTCAACGACCTCGAAAAATAATCGTGGCTCTATTCACATTGACAAACCAAAGCCTATCCGACACAAAATCCGATTCAAAAGAAGAAGTTTCTAGAAAGAAACAATCGAAGAAAACAAATTTCAAATTGATTAGCAACTCAGAAATAACAACCCATTATCAAGCTTCCGTAGTAAGAAGAACCATGTCCAAAATTCACAACTTAATAAACGCGGGGATATTAGCCCAAACCTTTGACTTTGCTAATTTTAAAAACTTGTCAGAAGAACAATTAGAAAGCAAATTCCAGAATTCATGGAAAAAGTTTTCTTGTGGGTTTTTCGATTTTCGAATCGAAGAAGGAAAAATTGGTCCTCTCTGCACGTTATGCTGCACCCGCAGGTAAATGAAAAACAAACACAAGAAACATCCCCTTATTTAAATAGAAATTTAAATTGAATTTTTTTTTTTTTTTTTTAAATTTCAGTCCTGAACATCTGCGAGGTAAAGTTGACCTCCACGCAACTCTTCAGAAGGACAATACTTCCTGCACAGTTTGCAAAGATAGCCTTATCCTTATTGAAAAACCGACGGAAGGCTGCTCCGAATGTGAGGCCGTAAAGATTGAATTGAAAACCATCATTAAAACCGCATACCACTTCCAAATTATTTAGTTTTTTTTTTAACTGTTCAAATATTCTTGAAAATGCAAATGAAATAAAATTAAATTGAAAGGTTTAACTTTATCCGTGTGTCATTGCAAAACAGAAGCTAGAATAAACTTGATCGGCTGTAGATTCTGCATTGATAACCAAAACAGGAGCCGATAAAGAAAAAAAGGTTTGTTTTACTAGCCAATCTTCATGAACCTCATGAATAGTTCTGAGTAGCTCTAAAGAAATGCTCGATTCCTCCTCACGAAAACGGGAACTAACTCGAGCAAAAGAGATTTCTGGGGAAACTCGCAAATAAACAATCAAATCTACTCCGAGTTCAGACGAGCGAATGAGAAGATCGAAATTTTTCATCAATAAATGAGATTCGAAGTCGCGAAAATTACCTAACCTTCGACGAGCTTCTACAAAACAATTGCTACGGAATATCGATCTTTCCATCACCTTGACAGGCAATGAAGTCGTCTAAAGATGTCTATCTAACATAACCATTTGAGCGAAATGCTGAAAATAATAGCAATAACGATCTGGGTCCTGATACATCAGATCTAAAAGATTAATTCCAGCTACGTCTCGATATTCCTCAAGAGGTTCCAAAAGTGTACAGACCTGACGATCTGCTAAAAACCTCTTGGTGAAAGTTGTTTTTCCGCATCCGATATTCCCTTCTATAATGATCGTAAGCGGTCGAGTTTTATTTAAACGAATTCCAAAAGACAGATTCTTCTCCCAATCGATGACCGACTGTAAAGAAGGTCGAGTCGATCACAGTCGTCAAGGGTGTTCGTTTGAAGATATAACCTTGAAGGATGTTCCTGGTCTTGAAGACACTGTTCCAGGTTGATCTTCTTCAAATGGAGCAAGACGATCCAAGTGTACCACTTTCTGACGTGAATGAGGAGATCTTCGGATTCTATAAACAACATCATTTATCCGGTTAACCACTAAGTAAGGGCCTTCCCAATTTCTTTGTAGCTTTGGACATCGTCCCTTCTGCCTTCGGGGTTGAAAGAGCCAGACGGAATCTCCAGGATTAAATTTTAAATGTCTGGCTCGAATATCATAGCGAGTTTTTAACTTATCTGAAGCCATAGAAATTCTACTCCTAGCAAAGTGATGAATTTCTTCTAAACGTTGTTGTAATAAAAGGGCATAATCTGTTTGATGCTGTCTTTGCACAGGAACAGGGCCTTTCTCTAAATCTGACGGAAGTCGAAGATTTCTTCCTGTAAGCATGAGGGCCGGCGTCTGCTTCGTCGTCTCATGAATCGCAGATCTATAGGATAGGAGGAAGAAAGGGATCCAGGAGTCCCAATCTCTCTGATTCTGCTCTACGAAGGACGACAAATATTGCAGCAAAGTTCGATTCAGACGCTCTATCATGCCGTCAGATTGAGGATGCAAAGGAGTCGTTCGAGTTTTTCTAACCCCTAAAATCTGAGTAACTTCTTTCATTAAGATTGACTCAAAATTTCGGCCTTGATCAGTATGAAGTTCTAGAGGAACTCCGTGTCTGCAAATAAACTCTTTAACGAATGCCTGTGCTACAGTGGAGGCTTCTTGATTAGCGAGAGGGATCACTTCAGGCCACTTAGTAAAATAATCAGCAATAACCAGAGCATATTTATTTCCAGAATGGGTTAACGGGAGAGGTCCGAGAATATCCATCGCTATCCTTTCAAATGGAGCTTCCACGTTGTAAATTTGAAGAGAGCTTTGTCCTTTCGCTCGAGGTCCTTTCTTTGCCGTGCAGATTCGGCATCTTCGGCACCATTCCTCAACGTCCGTCCGGCAACGGGGCCAAAAGTAGAAGTTGCGAATTCTGCCCAGAGTTTTATTTGAGGCGAAGTGTCCGCCTGCAGGAGAATCATGATGAAGAGCAAAAATCTCCGGAACTCGTGTCCTGGGAATCAAAAGTTGCCACCTGATTTCTTTAAAGTCTGCAGATTCCCATTTTCGATATAAAATTCCATCAATTAAAAGGTTAGAGTCCCAATGTTCCCCATAAACTTTCAAATCTAGCTCGGCTAAAGATATATCCTGCCAGTCCGGGCGAGTTTCTGCTTCCTTCCAAGACTTCACTTGAGTCAAAGTGTCGTCCTCTTGTTGTGATTTTCTCCATTCCTCCAGATTATTTTCGAGAGAAATCTTCCGTATTAAAAACGAGGAGTCACGGTTTTTCTCTAATCGTGCACACTGCTTACACTCTGGCATTTCTTCACAGGGTCTTCGAGAGAGAGCATCGGCGTTTCCATGATGAATTCCTGCTCGATGACGAATGTCAAAATCGTACTGACCGAGCCTTTCTAACCATCTAGCTACCTGACCTTCGGGAGATTTGAACGAAAGTAGCCACCTGAGAGAAGCATGATCTGTACGTATCAAAAATCTCCTACCGTACAGATAATGGTGAAAATGTACTACGGTTTTAACAACAGCTAAAAGTTCTCGACGAGTGACACAATAATTCCTCTCAGTTTTACTCAAAACTCTGCTGAAATAGCTTATCAGTCTCTCTTGACCTCCCTGAATTTGTGACAGAACCCCGCCTATTCCTGAAATAGAGGCATCAGTATCTAAAATAAAAGGAAGTTCGACCTCTGGATAAGCTAAAATCGGCGAAGAAATAAGATTTTCTTTTAATTTCTTGAAAGCCTCTTCGCATTCCGGGGTCCAGTCAAAAAGAATCTTGATTCCGGTCAAATTATTGAGAGGTTTAGCTATACTAGCGAAACCTTTTACAAATCTTCGGTAATACGTACAAAGGCCTGAAAAGCTCTGAATTTGTTCTTTATTCTTAGGTGTCGGCCAAGAAGAAACCTTTTCGATCTTGGATGGGTCGGTCTTCACACCTTGTGCTGAGACGATATGTCCGAAGAAGCCCACTTCTTTCTGGAACAAATGGCATTTTTTCGGGCTCATTTTTAGGCCTGCTTGCTTCAGCCTGGCGAAAACTTGTTTAAGATTTTGAACTTCTTCAAAATTTTTGCCAAAGACGATTATATCGTCTAAATAAACAAGGCATATTTTGCCAGTGAGCCCATGGAGAACAGCCTCCATCATTCGTTCAAAGGTAGCCGGGGCATTACTTAAACCAAACGGCATAACCTTGAACTGCCATAATCCTCCTAAACCCGTAACAAAAGCTGTTTTTTCTTTATCTAGAGGACGATTAGTGAAGCCCAGGGACTAGACGATGGCTCAATCACATCGTTCGCTAACATGTCTTCCACAAGCTTCTTCACCTCTTCTCGGGCGTTGAGAGCGAGTCTTCGAGGAGCTTGTTTAATTGGTGAACTCTCTCCGACGTCGATCTTGTGCTTGACAGAAGTACATCGGCCCTTATCACCACTATCTTTGGCGAAAGAATCTATAAATTCTAGCAAGAGATTCAAACAATTCTACCTGAGCTGGATTCAACGAATCAAAGATTTCTCAAAAAGGCTCTGTGAATGTGCAGGAAAATGTCGTTGAGAATCATCCTCTGAAAGTTCTATTTCACGAATTCTAGGAGGAGTCCAATAAATTCCATTTCTATTCGTACAAAGAGCTATTTCGCGATTGTTTGAAGCTAGTGAATTTCTCTTGGTCGAGATAACACAGTTATGAGCTGTAAGAAAGTCTATCCCCAAAATACCTTCATCCTTTATATCTGCTATAAAAACCTTATGTGGAGAGTCGATATACCCAAAAAGGTTAATTTAGACAGTAACCTGTCTTAAAACCAGGGTCGTCTCTCCAGTGGCTGTTCGCAGGGGTAAAGAGGGAACAATCTGGTCATCGGATTTACAGAGATCCGACGGAACTACGGTTACTTTCGCGCCGGTGTCTATCACCCAAAGACAATCGACGCCATTTACAGTACCGTGCGCGTAGAGACCAGACTGTCGTAGACTTCTAATTAAAAACTGTTCTCTAAGAGGGCTTTCACTCTTAACAATCTGCGATGATTTTCGCCCCGACAAATCATCCGAAATTAGTTTTTTGGACGAGTCCCTGCTGAAGAGCTCGTCTGAGGACTTGCTTCCCCAATCTCTTTATCTTTCCTACGCCAGTTATAAGTGTTTGGATTCGAACTTTGCATCGGCTGCCCGTTAATCTTTTTAATCAGGAAACAATGGTTGGCGTCATGTCCTATTTTTTTACAAAATATACAAGTCAAGCTGGTTTGATTTGACATGGCCGCGTTTTTAATTTCACGTTTGTTTTTCTGGTCTTGAAAAGAACCACGATTTCTTTGTTTAAAATTATTATTGTTATTTTTATTTCTAAAATTTTGAGGTTTTGGCTCCTCCGAGTATTCAAAACCTCGTCTTTTCGAGGTGTTTTCGGACACCTCAATCCGACGAAGCTTGCTCGTCCCAAAATATTGTTTCCGCATTGCCTCCACCTCAAGGGCTTTGGCCGTTGCCTGTCGCAGAGAAGTGAGACCCGATGTCCCAACGGCCATTTTGTTTCTGGATCACTAATTGCGTTTAAAAAGGCTTGAGTCACTAATAAATTACGAGACGGCTCGTGATCTGGCAATGCTACACGTGAAAGCCGTTTAATATCCTGGTTAAGTGACGCGAGGTCTTCGTCTCGTCCTTGTCTTCTAGTCTGTAATTGAGCTGTGTACAATTTTGTCAGATGGTCATTTCCGTATCTCAATTTAAGCGCGGAGCTAAGTTTTTCGTAATCGGAAATTTCTTCTTCAGACAATGCCGTTAAAACATTCAGAGCCGGTGTCCGAAGACAAGAGGCAAGGCTGTGGGCCCTCATGGCGGAGTCCCACTGATTATGCTTTGCAATAGTGTTAAATTGACGTTCATACTCTGCCCATGGAATCTTTCCATCAAAAATTGGCGGTTTCAAAGGACAAAAGGGTTTCTCATAAATCTGAGAAGTAACCCCAGGAAGTCTCGAATTATTCAATTGACTCAAATGAGAGTATTAAGGCTGAACCTGAGACAGAGGCTCGGAAAAATCAACGTCATTATTTACTCTGTTTCTACAAACTGGGGATTCAACTACTCCCCTAATAAAAGGCACAGACCTTGAGTCTTGAACATCCTGGATTCGTCCTGGATGTCGGATCTCTTGAACAACGGGAACAGGAACAGGCGAGGGAACAGGAGAGGGAACAGGAGTAGCGACTCTAGAACCTTGTGGTGTAACAGCCGGTCCTCCAGTGCCACTCATTTGATGAACGGATTGAAGGGCCGCCACAGTCGTCCGAAGAAGGTCTTGAAGATTAGTTTCTGAACGCTCTCGAGCCTCCCCTTCTCGCCTCCGTTGTTCCTGTTGCTCTTGAAGCAGCTGGATTAGTTGTTGCTGTTGTCGAGCAGCAGCTTCTTGTTGTTGTCTTGCCGCTTCTTGTTGTTGTGACAAGATCTTCAGCAGATCAAGCTGAGAGACCGCCGAAGGAGTTAAAAGAGGGTCCACTGAAGGTGATGAAATTTCTTCTGGAACCCTCGGATTTTCCATGAGAGAAGATTCTTCTCCGCCACTTTCCCTTCGACGTGAGCGTGTCATACGACTATTGCTCATAGTTAAAGTTCGCGCACTGAATTGACTCGATTAATGAGAACTCAAGATCCCACTTCTGACACCAGTGTAACGTTCTAGACGTTACGTTAATAAAATATGGATCCGCGAGTTTGATTATCAAGCCAAAATCAAAGGCGTAAATGAAGTGTCGGGAAAAAGCTTTAATTGCAAGATATGTGTTTCTCGTTTTAAGTCTGAAACAAGACTGTTTTTGCAATAATGTTGGTTGACGCAGCAACCTTATTCTTTTGAAAGACATGAGAGGTTTATAAACGTCTTTTATCTATGCTGACTACTAGATCATTAAAGAGGGGGCAAAACGGGTATTTCACCCTTTGTAACAGTATTTTATCTTCGTAAGCCGAAAAATTCAATCTATTTCGAATTTCAGTCACTTTTGTCTGGGATTGTACACCAAGAACATCCTTAAAATCTCGTTTTTCAACAAACACCTCAAGGTCCTTTTCCGTTAGCTGCGGATTTAAAAACGTTATTGTTAATGCATGAATCTAAAGAGAAAAAAAATAGATTGTATATACGGGCAATTCCATCGATTAACGACAAATGAACGGAACGTCATAAATTCGATCTGAAATTTTAGTCTTTAATAACTTGTACTCAGATTGGATAGTCCACCGAGTTGCAGCCCTTTGCGACTCACCGGTGGCGATAAATCGGACATAGTCCGTACGCTAGGGGTCGAAAGGTGGGCAATACATCCCGTGCGGAAATTGAAACCGGGAACTGGCCAGGTACTTACCGGTCAGTTCTCCCGGTTTCAAATCGGGCGCTGAGCAGCCTTTCCGGCCAGCTCCCGGAAAGACAACTTATTAGCAAATGTCATTGATAATAACGCATTTTACAATTAGATCTATCAAAATAAAAAACCTAGCTCATCATTTTCTCCCAACCGGGGCTCGAATCCCGTCGCTTGCAGTGTTTAAGCTCACTTGACAGGTACCCTACCTACTACGCCAAATTACTTTGTGAAATTAACGACTTTATTTTATTTATAATACAATGCACGTTCTACAGACGGGTATGACGGATGATGCAGTCACTGAAAATTCACCAATAAGATTATAATTTCAGAATTCGTACTCACAATTCAATTTTAAATAAATTTACAAAAGCATTCACTTTCCAAAGTTAGTAAATTGTTAGATAGTCCGTAAAATTACAGTGTAATTATCTGAAATTGAAAAATTGCTTATTCCAAAATTAACGTGGGAATTCTTTGGTCTTTGTTGGGATCTGATACTGTTAAGTATGGTGTATAAAGTTTATACGCGCACAACTTGAGTAGATTCACAAGAAAATTCCGGAGTTTCCAAAAATTAATGAGAAACCTTGTAATACAGTACGCGTGACATACTATCAATTGAAAATGAAATTCTCCAGGGTGATCTTAGAACCCAGATTTGGGAAAGTCGAAATCTGACTGATTGTAAGGAACTGAAGGTCCACATGCGACTTTTCGGAATTCTTATTCATCATCTTATTCATCATAATTCTTATTCATCAATTTGTAAAATTGGATTACTTCTGAGAACTATGGGCTTTATTCATAACATCGAGCTTACACAAACCTACAGCTGGTTACTTACGCCGTTGGATCCGGACAGCCGAGAAAATGTCGAGGATGAAGAATCATAGGATCTTCCTCCTACGATGTAAGAAACAAGGAATAATGCCTAAATACTGAAATTTCTCTAAGACTACCTTTGATTGTATTAATTTTAACCTGCCAAGATCAAAAACCAAAGCTAAACAACTCACAACTGATTTCCAAATAGCGCTATTGAAGTTAGAAATCAATGATGTTCATACACACATTATCAACTCTGAACAGACAATGATTAACCTCGCAGAACAAATTAACCTTGAACTAGGGAGTACTTTAGGAAATAAATTTTTTGAATCCCAACATCGGATGCTAAACAATAAATTCATTGCTATCAAAAAACCGGAATATCATTAAATTCACTAATTTACTTGCTCAAAAAAAATCTTTGAACAAACACAAAGACTCGTATTCAATTGGAAAAAATAACTGGTTAATAAATCTAACTGATACTCCTATTCCAGAAAATGTTACTGAAATAGTACAACTAGGTCACAAATTCGGACGAACATACAACAAACGCGATCTTCCGGTCTTCAACCTCATTTCCAATTATGAAGAAAAAATTACGAGTTTTCCTAATGAGTCAAGAAATAAAGTTAGATCCGATTTCACTAACCGTGTACTTGTTTTCCCAAAGTACCCCAAAAACAACATCAATAATTATGTCACTGACAAAAAAATTCGGGACACCATGATTTTTTAAAAAAATAACCCTAAAATTATGTTTTTAAAAGCTGACAAAGGTAATACGTCGGTTGCTATGTATAGAGACTCTTATAACAACAAAATGAGACAGCAGCTTTCTGACACCAGCACTTACAGAATTGCTAAATATGATTTGTGTAACTCCCAACAAACTAGGGTGAATAAGCTCACGTTTAATTGGTTTACCTCCAAACTAATAACCAAAAACCTACATAGAAGCATTTCTACTTACAACAGTGTCCCTCCACGCGCATATGGGCTACCTAAAATTCACAAAGAGGATGTCCCATTAAGAATCATCGTCTCATTTGTCAATAGCCCGACCTATCCCTTAGCCAAGACAATTAATTCATGGCTCACCACCAATATCACTCCTCCCACCTCGAGAGTTAAAGATAGCTTTTTCTTAGTTGATACAATAAAAACATTGATTATCCCGGACAATTATACGTTAATATCGCTAGATGTAATATCACTCTTCACCAACGTTCTTACAGATCTCGCATTGCGTGCAGTAAACAACCGTTGCGCTTCTCTTGAAAATAAGATCCCAATTCCCCTTATTGAACTTGATAAAGCCTTAAAAACATGTTTTGACTCCGCAATATTTAAATTTAATAACGATACTTATGCACAACAATTTGGTTTGCCCATGGGATCTCCTCTCTCCCCAATCCTGTCAGACCTGGTCATGGAAGACTTGGAAACGTCTTGCATTAACAATCTTGGTTTTGATTTACCGTTCTATTTTCGATACGTGGATGATATTCTTACTGCCGTTCCAAAAGAAAAAATAGATCACACTCTTAATACTTTTAACCGATACCATCCAAGATTACAATTTACTATCGAAACAGAAGAAAATAACGCCATCAGTTTCTTAGGTGTATTGTTGATACACAACAATAATGATGTAACGTACTTTGATGTTACGGAAAATAAATATGGATCCGCGAGTTTAATTATCAAGTCAAAAGAAATCAAGAGCGTGAATAAAATGTTGTGAAAAATGCTTTAATGCAAGATATGTGTTTCTCGTTTAGAGTCTGAAACAAGACTGTTTTTGCAATAATGTTGGTTGACGCAGCAACCTTATTTTTTTGAAAAACATAAGAGGTTTATAAACGTCTTTTATCTATGCTGACTACTAGATCATTAAAGAGGGGGCAAAACGGGTGATTTCACCCTTTTTAACAATATTATTCGTGAGCGATATATTTTTCTGTATCTCCAAGTACTGTATGTATACCTAAACACCTGGCAGCTGCCGCACTAGCAACGCAGATGTAGGGAAGGTCGCTCGCGTTGAGTTTGATAAATCGTTGATTTGGCATGGGACTAATTTTGCGAACTTTATTTTTTAGCAAATAACAATCAAGGGATTTTCAATCCAGCGGGGATCCGGGTGGATCCCAACCAGCCAGCACCTCCGAGCGTTGAGGCGGAACCTCAATGGCCCGGAGGTGTCAATGTGCGGCTGAGGCCCCCGGTCCCACTACAACAGCCGGGGGTGGCGTGGGGGGTCACCCCGAATCCCCAACATCCGGGATACCACTAGGGCTACGCGCCGCCCCAGTGGTATGGATGGCGGCAGGCGCCCCAACAGCCCCTAACGCCGGTGAGTAATCTTGTGTTTTCGTACACAATTACGCGTGTGCTTATGCATTTTCTTTGCCTAGATTCCGGAACTGTACGGCGAGCGACAGGGGCTGTTGATGGCGGCCCCTGTACAGCCGCCACCGCCGCCAATCCAGTCCCCGACGATGGTGGTTCCGCACCCCTCACCTGCTGCCTCCTCGGCGGCGAGGCCTGATCGCGCGGCTAGCCCGACGCTTGAGGTACGTCCCCAACTACATATTTGATTGTTTCCAATTTTTTTTTTTGCAGTTATTGAAAGAGTCTGTCTAAGAATTAAAAAGTGGTTTAATTGTGTAATTTTCAAAAACTATGCAGTAACCAGTATAATGTAACGATGACCGTCAGTAGATATCTTCGCGAAGCATACCATATTTTTCTGACACATTTTTATTGCCCAAGGAGTTGGGATGTTATACCCTCGCCGCGTATGAACCGCTGTATACTGTCATTGCCGTGGCGAAACAGTTTTACTTTTCACTGTTTTCGTATCTTATAATTTCATATAAAATAGCTGCTCATCGGTCAAATATGCTCGTGACATTGAATCACAATTATTTGGTTGTTGATAGGAACGGATCACGGAGGCCGTCCGGGTGGCGGTGGCAGCCGCTATGGCCACCGGCGGTCCCGTTCCTCGAGGGGAAGGCAGCCGCCGAAACCGAAACCGCCGCCGTCGAGGAGGTGGTCAGCGAAACCGCAAGGGCGGGAGAGGGGGGGACCAACCCACTATTAATTTTTATTAAATACTTTTTTTTTGGTAATAAAATATAATTTTTCAAAATACTCTCCTTGATCTGGTCAGTACTATTCATCCCACAACTTCCCATGATCCTCCTATTTACGAATCACGTTGAAGAAAACCCTACCGTGCAGCCCGAGGGGGAAATAACTCGGTGAATTGCCATGTCGATAGGTTTGTAAATTCATTATAATGCACCTGAATTAATCAGAATTAATTGAATTAATACGAAATAAGTGAATTAATAAGCATTAACTGAATCACTAAAAGTTCTCACTGAAATAATGAGAATTAACTGGAAAATAAATGAATTCTGGAAAATTAAGTAAAGCTGATTTGTATTAGTTTGGATTCATGCCTGAATTATCTGTTTACTGCGAAATAAAATTGAGGTATTACTACGGTAAGCTCTATGGTGTGTAATCCAGCTCGATTTTTTTTAAACTTTTATTTTGGATAACGATTAATCTCTTTACAAATTTTCAACACAATTGTTTCATGCATTTACTAGAAAATCAGGGTTGAAGTCAGCACTCGTAACACGTATTCCCTATACCGATAAAACAAAACGCGAATGTTTTTTTTTGTATTGTACTTTACCCATCCGCGTCAATCTGATGGAAAATAAATATCTGGCAGAGAAGAAATGCAGGTAATAATGTTCAGAAGATTGGGAATTTTTCATTCATAGCACTTATTGATACACACGTAAAAAGTCCTATATTCATGACAGAATCTCTCGTGCGATGGTTGAGGGAATCAATTCTACTTATTGATAAATGTTTTATTTGTGTATTGTTTGGCAATTTCGCCAGACATCATAGATGTTGTGACGTTGCACCTAGAGTGCAAGTCACAACAAACCCCAAACCCGCGGGGAAGAGCCGAACGGGTGAGCCCTGTCCCGTCGGGAAAGACCCGAACATCACCGAAGCCCCGACGCTCGGCAGAGCCGAGCGCGAGAGTCAGTACGAGCACGGCCGTAGCAGCAGCCACACCGGCGTAACCCAAGAGCGAAAGCGAGAGAGAGAGAGAGAGAAAGAAAGAGAGAAAGTCACCGACACACACAACCACACACCGAACACCCAGCTACCCTCCACCGCACCTCAAGACCTCCACACACACACGTCGACGTAACCAGGTTAGCCTGCCTTCTATCGCCGATCTGCTCCTCCCCTCGCAATACCAACCCTGTCTACCACACACTCCCCGTCACTCTACACCACCCTCCCCTCGCCATATCAACCCTTCCGACCCCACATTCCCCGTCACCTCCCACTCTCCTTCCCCCCCCCTGCGCGCGTAGCTGTAAGTTAGTATTAAGCAACGCTAAGGGCTGAGGCGTGATCAGCCACCGCCTACGTCTACAACCCTTTTGTAACTCTTAATTTAAGTCGAGCCCTGGTGCAAAAGAAAAAAAAAATACACACACTAAGTTTTACCGATCATATCCGCCCCGTCTCTAATTGTCTTCCCCACCCATATTATTCGTGCGGACTCAAAATCCGTCACAAATTGGCGCCCAACGTAAATTACCCACATTTTTACCCCAAATCCAAACAAATAAGAGACAAAACACAGGAATAAACGCTAACAAAGTACACATAGACTCACGAAACAAAACTACACAGTCACGAAAATTCAAATAAAGACAGTTGAACACACACACTACCAAACACGATACACACAATGGCAGACCAAGGACACAGGGAACCGCAAGGCCTAGCGCGCGAACACATGGACATACACACACCCGAACGCAACCAAAACAACTCGACACAGAGCGAGCCGCGCGCGACACGAGATCAACAAACACCGACCCAACGGCAGGAAATAAATAGACGATGCACGATAAATTCACCAAACACAATAAATATAATCGATGCAGCTATCATAGAGAATACACACAATTTACACAGTACACAAATTCAACACCAAGAAAGCCCAGAACCAACAAATCCCACACAAACATACAATACAATCCCAACACCTACACACACGCAAACTAACACGGTAACCACCAATCAAACGAACCGACACTTCACAGGAACAGACACATTTTTAGCCACCAACACACGTAACACACGACTTATGCAAAACCTAATAGACCTCGAAGCATCACCAAGCGACAGAAACGTATACGAAGATCCACACATATACAGCACACAATCAATACATCCCACAAACACAAACCACACATCAAACCCAAACAGTACATACTGGAATCAGCCAGCAATGGCAATGAAAACAATACGAAAATGGAACATAAAATACTCAGGAGACACAAACGAAGACATAGACGAATTTTTACAAAATCTCCGCGACTACCAAACGGGTTATGAAATACACGATACACAATTAATCAACAACCTCAGCCCGATACTCGAAGGTGACGCAAAAAACTGGTACAGATTAAATAGAGGCAAATGGCGAACACTGGAAGAATTCGAGAGAGATATTACACACGCATTTCAAGACATACAACATAGGGACAGACTGGAACAAAAAATCAGAAACTACGTACAAGGACCAACACAAAAAATCACACAATTCCTAATACAATTTAGAACACTACTATCACAACTAAAACCACCATACCACCCACGAACACAATTAGACCTGGCATACAGAAACATGAAAATAGAATACAAGGCATACATAAAACCATACGATTTCGCGAACTTCGACCAACTGGAAATGGCCGCAAAAGAATGGGAAGCAAATATCGAATGGGAAAACACGAGACAAACAATATTAAACAACTACACACAACCGCGAGAAACCTACACACACCAAACACACCACACACAATACATCCCATTAAAGTACACACAAACACAACCCCGCCCAGCAATACTCCCAACACCAAATATACCACCGACACTCACATACAACATACGACGAAACCAAACAAACCAAAACACACAACAGACTCGATACCCCGCAATCACGTATAACTCACCACACTACACTCAGCAACAAACACAAACGAACCCAAACACAGGCACAACACCACGCAGATGCTTCAACTGCAACCAACCCGGACACTTCAAATGGCAATGCACACAAACACAGAACCAGGGAAACGAGTAAGGGTTGACCCAGCAAGGGTGGAGGGCAACCCCACAAACAACACAAACACACCCGAAACAGTAGCACCTACGACAGACAACAACATAACGGAAAGTAGATTCCACATCAGAATCGAAATACACGGTCACGAATTTAACGCACTAATAGACACAGGCGCAACACACTCATACCTAGGCGCAGAAGTAATACAAATACTACACAACACAGACACACAAATAAACAACACACCCGACAGAACAGCTACAATGGGAAACGGAACACAGGTGACGATAAAAGGAGCAGTAACACTCCCAATACGCCTCGGCAACATAACAAAAGAAATTAAGTTCGGATTAATATCAAACTTAGGCTCGCAATGTATCATTGGTAACAGCGACTTAATAAGATTTGGAATATTAATAAATTATGGAAAAAACACATGGTCACTGATAGACGACCCACAGACACACTACCACATGCAAACTAGACCACAAGAACTACCAACACCACTCAAAGAATACACACAAATACATCAAACACGAGAATCACGACACCAATCAACACAAACACACACAAAACAAGCAAAAGCAGCAGAAAAATTAGAAGCAACGAAACAACAAACAAACCCGAAAACAACAGAAAGACAGGAAAACACAAAAAAAAAAACAACCATAAAACAAAAACCACTAACACCAACACTACCCAACACAAAGACACCACCGGAAAACACCCCCCAAAAAGACAACCCACAGAACACACAAATCACAAATCAAAAAATCATACCCACAAACACACAAACAACAGACGACACACAAACCGACAAAGAAACCGAACCACAGATATGCGCAGGAATACAAGAACTCACACAATCACAACACACACAACTACAGACGATAATACAGCAGAAAACCTCAACACTACCAGGCCAACTCGGGCTAACACACCTAATTAAACACAAAATAGACACACAAGGACACGCACCCATAAAACAAAGATACTATATGGTATCACCAAAAATTAGAGAAGCCATCCACACAGAAATACACAAAATGCTGAGAGAAGACGTGATAGAACCATCAGAAAGCGAATGGTCGAGCCCAATTGTCATGATAAGAAAACCAAATAACACATATCGCTTCTGCCTAGACTTTAGGAAGGTTAACTCAGTATCAAAAAAAGACGCATACCCACTACCATACATGACAGCAATATTAGACAAACTACGGACAGCACAGTACATATCAAAAATCGACTTAAGCCAAGCATACTTCCAAATACCACTCGACAAAGACAGCAAACACATAACAGCCTTTACAGTCCCGGGAATGGGCTTATTTCAATTTAAAAGAATGCCATACGGACTGACAGGCGCACCAGCGACATTCCAAAGACTACTAGACAGACTCATAGGCCCAGAATGCGAACCATATGCATTCGCATACCTAGACGACATAATAATAGTAACACAAACATTCAACGAACACTTACAAAGACTAGAGCAAATACTAAAAAGAATTACAGACGCAGGACTGACAATAAACCCAGAGAAGTGCGAGTTCGGATGCGCACAAGTAAAATATCTCGGATACATAGTAGACAGACACGGACTACACGTAGACCCCGACAAAACACAACCCATAGAAAACTACCCAAGCCCAAAAACAATAAAACAATTACGGAGACTAATTGGGATGGCATCATGGTACAGACGCTTCATACCTAACTTCGCACACATTACAGAACCACTAACACGACTACTGAAAAAAGACCAGAAATGGCACTGGGGGGAAGAACAAGAAAACGCAATGAACACAATCAAACACGCACTCACATCACCACCCACACTCGCATGCCCAGACTACACACAAACATTCACACTACAAACAGACGCTAGCGGAACAGGGATAGGTGCCGTACTAACACAATCTCTCGATGACGAAGAGCATGTCATAGCCTACGCTAGCCGTGCGCTAAGCGAGGCAGAACGTAAATACTCAACAACTGAGAGAGAGTGTTTGGCGGTACTCTGGTCCATCAAAAAATTCAGACCCTACGTGGAAGGTTACCACTTCAAAGTCATTACAGATCACCACGCACTGAAGTGGCTTAGACAATTAAAAAACCCCACAGGCCGACTTGCACGATGGGCACTAGAACTATTAGAATACGACTTTGACATTACACACAGAAAAGGTACAATGCACGACGTGCCAGACGCACTTTCAAGACGACACGAAGACGAAGAACACATAGACACAATAGAAGACACGACAGACAAGTGGTACACATACAAAAAAACACAAGTACAAACACGCCCAGAGAAAAACGAGTCGTGGCGAATCAGAAACAATCAACTATACTTCCACCGCCCGAACCCCCTACACTCAAACCTCCTACCAGACACAAACCCATGGAAACTAGTCATACCCAAAGACAAAATAACACACATACTACACGAAAACCACGACGTAACACAAGCAGGACACTTAGGGATCGAAAAAACATACCAACGAGTAGCAAAAACATATTATTGGCCAGGGATGTACAGAGACACAGTAAACTACATAAAAAAATGTGACACATGCCAAAGAACAAAAACAATACAAGCGCGACCAGCAGGACTAATGGGCATGAGAATTATTGAAGAACCATGGACAGTAGTAGCCTCCGACATCATGGGCCCACTCCCACGATCAAAAAAGGGAAACCAATACATCATAGTGTTCGAAGACCTATACACTAAATGGGTGGAAATCATACCCACACGCAAAGCAAACGCCAAAACAGTAGAACAGACATTCCACTCACACGTAATATCACGATGGGGTACACCACGCATACTACTGACAGACAACGGCACACCATACATAAACAAACTCATACGCGAACTAACACAAAAATTCAACATAAGACACGCAACAATCCCCCCATACCACGCACAAGCCAACCCCGTAGAGCGAGTCAACAGAACCGCTAAAACAATGATCCAAGCCTACGTAAACAACGACCACACAGAATGGGACATACACTTACAAGACTTACAATTCGCAATCAATACATGTACACACACATCAACTAAACACACACCAGCCTTTTTAAACCTAGGAAGGGAATTAAATCCCACACAATGTCTAAGAAATCAGTTAGAGAACCACGACGAAGTAGAATTACAAGACACAGACAGATGGACAGACCACTTAAGACGACTACAAATACTTAGAGACGAAGTACAGAGGCACTTGATAGAAGCAAACGAAAAACAAGCACACTACTACAACCTACGAAGACGAGACATTCAATTCAAGGAAGGAGACAGGGTACTAAAAAAGAACCACACACTCTCATCCGGACCAGAACGAACGACAGCTAAGTTAAATAAAAAATTCATAGGCCCATACATAATCACTAGAAAAATCTCACCCACAATATACGAATTAACAACAGAGAGCGGTAGAAATATAGGAAAATGTCATATAGAAGACCTAAAATTATATACATAATCAAATAACACACCCCGAAAATAAACTAACATGTGTATTCACTCCACAGAAACACAACATGGAAAATAAACAACAAAGAATACCGGCCCTAATGACACTACGACTGACGAGACCGACGACAATAACAACAAACACAGAGAGAACACCACTACTACAAACACCAGGACAGGCCCCACACCCACACAGATACGGACGCGACGGCACACACCGGACAGGGACCCGACGAACTCTACTACCGACACCCACTACACACACACAGGTAACAAAGACCGCCACGACAGTAAGGACTCTCCTTCCCCCCCCCCTGCGCGCGTAGCTGTAAGTTAGTATTAAGCAACGCTAAGGGCTGAGGCGTGATCAGCCACCGCCTACGTCTACAACCCTTTTGTAACTCTTAATTTAAGTCGAGCCCTGGTGCAAAAGAAAAAAAAAATACACACACTAAGTTTTACCGATCATATCCGCCCCGTCTCTAATTGTCTTCCCCACCCATATTATTCGTGCGGACTCAAAATCCGTCACAATGTTACATAAGTTATTTCGTCATTAGAAAAATTGCTTCATGAAAGTTCCTCATTCGACAGAAATTCACGGAAAACTGTTATTGTTTCACATTCAATAAACTCAAGGGAGGATTATAATATATACGAGTGGTATTGAATTTCAAAAAAGGGGGGTTAGTACTTGGAATCCGAAGAAGTTGATTCCTTCGAGAGTTCCAAATTTCCGTGAAATCTTATAGGATTGGAGTGAATCCGTAGAAAATTGTAACGTATTCGAATGATTTTTTATGGTTTTTCGTAGCAATTTTCAGTAGGGCGCATGATTGACCGTGCCGGACTTTGATGTACAGCAGCAACACATACCCTGACCTTTCGTAGGTCGTATACGATGCGGAAACCAACCCAAAACTCACTAGCGTATCCGTAGCGTGTACCATCTACGAGAAGTCACGGTATGTAGTTTTATAACAATTTCTACCAAATGAGTAACTCTCAGGTAATTCGTCTAATGTAAAAAAAAAAAAATTGGTAGCATTATTCAGAACTAGGCGTAATTGACAAATGAAACGAAGCAAATTTTAGTATGCAATCCTTATTTGTTGAGAATTAAAAACAGAAAAAATTGGCAAGCAAATCTTCGTCAGAGTTTTAACAAGGATCGGCCCTGTCAAATATTTGCCAGGAATCTTGAACCATAGTATGTAGTAATTGTATGTATGTACAGTGACATAGATTTTTGCGGAATGTATTTCTGGTATTGTTAAACACATTCCCTTTTCGCGTATATATTAGTCTTTAAAACAGGCTCGGACGATTGTCAACCGGCCCACCCCCCCCCCCCCCCCTCCTCCAAATTTGCTATAAATAAATAAATAATGGTCTGTTCAAGAGCACAATTTTTTATCTCAACCCTAAACCCTCACGCTTATACTTGCGTGTTTTCTGCAATTTCGGTATCAATTTTACTGCCGCATCTAATCTTTCGGTCAATAATCTGTAAGTACGACAATTTTGCGGACATCGATGCTACTATTAGATGAGGATATCCGGAGCGTATATGGGGCATTCTATGTCAATTATTCGTTATTTATATCTGCCTCTTCGACGAACAGGAATTAATGGATGGGTATTTTCGTTTTTGTTAATGATTTTCTATCAAATCGATGAAAAAAGGCAGATTTAAGTGGTGCGTACTCGATGTACAATGCCCCAAAACCCTTCAATAAAATGAAAAAGAATAATTTTTTTTGCGGAACTACGACTCAAAACGAGAAAAGAAACAGTATGTTATTTTAATATCGGGTTTTGGAAAAGCCATGAGCATTTAAAAAAAAAATTGTGCGAAATTTTGATAAATTTAAGGTGTTTGGATGGGTTGAGACAAACATCTAAAATATTTCAGAAAGACTGCTTTTGGCAGGTACAAGAAAGTGTAAAATTTTCGATAGAATCGAAATTGGTCGGGGTCACGGGTTGGTCGGTTTCGCATGGAATGCCTCGTTCACATACAGTCGGGCTACGTGCGATTACAAATAGTTACCGCGATTGTGAACTGATGTTACCATTTCCAAACGATGCCTTATGATATGCACGAATTTCAAAATCTAGCGGTTATTCTGAGTGAGTTGTACATTTTTTCGTATCCACCTAAAAGCCCATGTTTTCGTCGGCACTGCAGATTGTTGCTTAGCAGAAACATAGGACGTGTGCGTATTACCATGTCGTTTTACCATCTGGTACCGCTTCGGTCGACTACAGCGCTTCTGGAGGTTCAACGTTGAACTAAATTACAGACTTCTCGTGCATCAGAACGGGCTCCTGTCACCTGAAAATCGCCCGTACAAATCGTGATATATTTACAAAAAACTGACTGGTGCTATAGGTTTTCCCGGATTACGTGTGTATTTTTGTACGTCTGTATCTCCCTGGCAAAAGTGAAAGAAATTCTGATATCGTACAAACGGTGAATATTCAACAAGTCGCTAGCCCGATCGGCCATGTTTGACGCGACGTGATTTTATTGAGTCCATCATTATTTTTATTAGACGTTATCAATAATCTGCGATAGTAGTGACTGACATACAGACGTACAATTTTATTCAAGCTATCTTTTAAAAATTTTCCCAGTCAGATTCATACCCCCGTTTTATCAGGATTTGTGCGGGCGATTTCCCCGCTTCTGACGTCACGAAATATATATAGGACATGCCAGGTCAGCGGCACCTTAAGTTCTGCGGCGTGTAGCGACGGCAAGTGCGCGTCAAGTTGCGCAATCTCCAAAATCGATGACAGATCGATTGTTGCGCATTCTTAGGGTGATGACGTCACTAAGGATTAGCGTGACGAGATTGGCGTTGCGGCCGATCGGCCATCTGAAATCACTATAGTTTTGGCGACTAACCGAGGCACTGCGTCAAAGTAGCGTCTGGGCTTTTGTTATATTGCAAAAAAAAACAGTGCAGTTGTGAGTGGCGATAAGCTGCCGAGATCACGAGGGAGTGGGAAACTTCGTGAGCTGTGGGTCGATTCTGTACTAGACGCAATGAAGGGTCGCTATGAAGCGACGCAACACGAAAGGTCGCTTGCGAAAGCGACGCTATTATAAAAAGCGATTCCGTAGCGGGTGCTATTTTGCGTCAGGCGTTACAAGCAAGCGGTTTCGCCAGCCCAATGGTTGCGTTCAAACCGTGGTTTGAACCTCCCGTTCTAAAAGAAGCCGTGAGCCTAGACTTGTCAGGCGGCGATATAACAGTTTTTTCATGTTACATTGCTATTTGCAGTAATAATAAATAAACCATCAAAATTTTTGTGATTTCGAGATTTGTGACGTAAGGATCAACGTACAAAATGAAGTAGGTAAGGAAATAATATATGAGATTAATGTTTATATGAAATTCATACATAAGTAATGAAATAATACATTTATATTAATATATAAGAGATCATAAGCTTAATTATGATCTCTAGAAAAGTTTTGTTTCATTGTTCTGTGTGTTAGTTCTGTTAGCTACATTTATTCACAAAATTGCTATTTAAAAAATCTGTTATAAGATGTTATAAGACTAGGCATATTCATAAGATGATAATGGCAGGTTTTATGATGTCACATTAATATGAACATGGATTTGTTACAGTCCTACTGTAGCCGGATTCTGCAACTCTTTACCGAGTACTATCGATAACGTTAAGTGGCGACGTTTGTCGCTTGCACTATCGATGGTTGAGACAGACAGTGATTCTGTAACTACGCGTCATCGAACAAAATCGTTGCAAGATGTGCTGTTTGTGAAACGACAAAAGTCGACAACTTTTATTGAAATGTGACAACGTCGCATATTATTACTATGAATTTTATAGGGACTTTGGTGATTTTGGGTAATATAATGTAAAGTCTCAGTCGCATCTGTGTAAATTTATATAAGCGCGGTTAGCTTTCCCATTGTATCAACAATAGTGAAACTCCTTATTCCTTTATTTAAACTACCGTACTTAATTCTTTGAACCTACCTTGTTACCTATATCTTGTTTCAAACTATGGCGTCGTAAGTATAATATAACAATTATACATCATTTTATAATCTGATGATATTGAATATCAGTACGACATAATTTATAAACGTATATTTAAACGCTTCGTAGAAAAAGAATTAGAAGCGGACGGGCGACGGATGCGCAATTAGTGGCAATGGTGCAGTTTATCGAAACACACAAAGGGATTGCGGAAGGGAAATTCCTAATTATGAATGGAAAGGAAGAACTCCGTAAAAAATGGGATCAATTGGCAAATACTTTAAATATGACCAAAGGTGCAACCAAAACCACAGCTCAATGGCAAGTAGTACGTATAATCCAAGACATAATATTTTTAATTATATTCTACCAATTGCAATATAAATAACTTGAACGACCAAATTTCATGTACACAGACTTGGAGAGATATGAAAAGTCGAACATCACAGAAAGCACGTAAAATTAGAAATCAGCGTAATGCAACAGGCAATAAAGAAATTGACGAAGTTCCATTGACACCATTAGAGCTAAGAGTCAGTGGAATCATTGACAAAAACTACGTTGAACGTAGCTCTGACTGTCCTGATAGCGTTCCTGAAGAAGAGGTATCTATTATATAGTTTATGGAAATTACATTTAAGTTGACATTGAAGTAGTTGAATACATGATTTGTAATACACTATTGATACTCCCATTGTACCATTGAGTTTTTGTTTCATTGACTTAGAATAGGAGTTACAAGAACAGCTTGCTGCAAGCGACTCCTCACCATTATTAAAACCTCCACGTGTAGTTAGCATTTTTGACCACATAGCGAGTACATCTGTGGCGCCTCGGCCCGGCCTTACCACACCAGCGCCAGGAGGCGACACCATCCAGGCACCAACTCGACGGCGCAAGCAGCAACTGGTGCCCCACGCAGACTTCACGGACACATCAATCCCGGGCTAGCCTCGTACCTACCAGCATCGCTTGGCTGATGCCCTTCATTAATAACAAAATCCATAATAATCTAAAACTCATCTGTGTGCATTGCCACAGCTATGGCGTGCGCACACTTGTAAATATTGTAAAATACATAACTCGATTAACTACAATTCTGTGTACTAAGTCATTTCGTTCCCCCACTCTCGGAAAGTGTAGCGCGTGTCCGCGGCGTGTGACGACCTCGAGCATAGCGCGGTTTAGCATCATAAATTCCACACATCAATATGCACTGATGTTTTTGAATCAGACATTGCTAATAACTATGGAGATAACGGTATGACTTTGTTATTATGAAGTATTCCGAATCGTTGTTCCATTTCGAACATTATTATTTTTAATACCGATAGAAAACCCCAATGTTGACCTCATTGACTGGGAATATATGGAATTGGGCAACACTGAAGAAGGCATTGCAGAAAGTAAAGTGCAAGTCAAAAATACAAACGAAAATATAGAAAAACACGCACTAATAGAAACATTGGATGTAGAAAACAAATCGGCAACAGTCAATGCCAATAGCCGCCGACACTTCAAAGATTCACAACCGACAGTGCCCCAACTACAGGAACAAGAAAACGTATGTATTCTCAATTTTCATTGAACTTAGAATGTTGTACGTGATTCTATCATAAATGTTACATGTGTACAATATCATCATTTATGAATTTTAAAGAACACTGATACGATATCGAATATAGACTATGTACTAACAATTATGCTATTCTGTTTCAAGGAAGACAATCTGAACAATTATCTTCTACACGGGACCAGTTTGCAGCAATTGCTGAGTCACATGTCCAATCAATGATGGTTAGATTGTAATTTCAGTAAAACTGCTATCGATTTACTGTATGATATAGGATAATTTTCATTTACATGAACTATTTTCGCAGATGCTAGCTGAAGCTGCAAAATTACAGGCAGAAGGGACAAAGCGTCATGCCGATGCTATGGGTCGATTGGCAGAAGCGATGGAACGGCAAGCTGATGCAGCTGTGCAAAACGCTACCAATGAAAAAGCGAGAATCGAAGTCATGTCTCAGCTAGTAAAAGTACTATCACAGATTTTACCAACTTACCAATAATAGTACAGTATAGTTTAGTGTAGTGTAGTGTAGTATAGGACTTCATCGTAAACAACAAACTATTGAACATGGACCAAAGTTTATATCAATAAGTATTATTTAAATTCAAGATGCCAAAACGTACTATAGTGAAAATACAGATATATGTACTCGTCTTACAATATACAAATATAATATTAAAATGTTAAACCAATAAGTAATATATAAGTAATTAAATACACATTATAGTTTTATAATAATAATAAATACATATATTATTATTCAGATTTTACAATTTATTTAAAATTCGGTAAACCAAATTTAATATTATGGTGTATTACATTGTGATATCCCTTGGTTTCACGGACGCGAACCAAGCAAGAACTACCCATCCCTTTGCCCAGGGTACTGCTATCCCTAAACGGCTAGCAGGCCCATACACCCGTATACTTGAGTATAGCCTACGCGCCGCGTCAGCCAAGTCAGTGGTACGGAGTTTACCAAAAACAAAAACATAAAACCACCCCTGACTTGTGCCACCTCCACTGCGGTACGTAAGCATATCTTGAGTACATAAAAAACGGCCGGACCCAAAAGTCCCAGTGTATTGACATTCATAGTAGTCTGCGCTCCGCTCAGCAAAATCTCAAACTTAAATTAATCGATGAAGAGTAACTTGTTCCTCCGTACCAAGATTATGCCTCTTATGGTCTACATCCACCGTAACAACATTATACCTTTCATAATCTAAATTGTGTATGTATTAACCGATCTTGAATACGGCGAGCAAGTGCAAGAGGCGGAAGATTATTGCCGTCATCATCATCCATGTTCGCCATGTTAGGTATATTTGTCACATATTCATCTGGATCCTCATACATATCTGGTGGTAGCCCAAAATTAATACGCATATTGTGTAATACTGCACAGGCATTAACAATTTTTCCAGCCATTCCAGGCTCATATTGCAAAACTCTGTGTTTAGAAAGACACCTCCACGTACTTTTAAGCACTCCAAACAATCGTTCAACACAGTTTCTTGCACTACACAATGATTGATTATAATTGAATCGTGGAGTTCCTTCTCGTTCATTAGGTAATGGAGTCATCAGCCATGGTTCCAAGGGGTAACCCTGGTCACCTCATAAAATATTCAACATTATGAGTAATTTATTTATCAATGAATCACTATGTTGAAAACTACTATTCATAAATGTTACAAGTATCAAGTTACAACTTACCAATAAGAAACGTTCTTTCACCTCGATTATATTCACGCTCCATTATGCGTCGTACAGGGGATGTACTCCATATGTATGAATCATTTCTTGCCCCAGGATAACGTGCATTGATGTTTAATATCTTCAAGTTAGGATCACATATCTGCATGAAAAACGTTTTCATTATCCACAGTTATGTGTTCTATTACACTCGTATTTGCTACGTATCTACGTGATAACGGTTAAAAATCGTACCGCCTGCACATTGAGTGAGTGATATCCATGGTGATTAACATATGCCTCCTAATGTTCTCTAGGCCCAAGCAATGCGACATGAGTGCAATCAATTGCTCCAATAGCTCCTTGAAATGGTTGACGTGCGGTGGCAAATTGTGATGCTGCTCGTTGCCGGTCTTCCGGAGTCATGGGAAATTGTACCCATGGCCTTAGTAATCGTTCATTGATAGCATTTGTGACATCATGAATGCACCGGCTCACTGAAGACTGACTTAATGAGATACCCCACTGGTCTCCTACTGGACGTTGATAACAACCGGTGGCATAAAATCTCACAGCTGTTAATACCTGACATATGAAAATACTAAATATAGTTCACAATAAAATGCAAATTGGTGATTGGCATGCGAACATAATACCTGTGTTTGGACTGAGAGTCCACTGTCCCTCACACGTTGTAAACTAGGCTGTAGAGTGTCAATCAGGTCTGCTGCAAGTTGTGGGTTTATGCGGTATAATTCAATAAACTCTTCATTTGTTGAATCAAACAGGTCTTGCTCTGTTCGCATCAACTTGCGTTCTAATGTTCGTTCCAAACACCTAACTCTATAATCTAAATTTAATACATCTATCGCAAGATAGCCCTCTGCCATCCTGTAAAAATTTGAATGAATTAAAAATTTGAAACGACTTGTATTACACCTCATAATAAGATTACACGGATGACGCGTAAACATCGGAATGCTTTATAAACAAACATAACCTATCAGTTATCAGATTTCATTGAATCAATCATTTGACTTGTATGATAAAAACATATATAATACATAAAACTTGGCACTTACCTCAACTATAGCCAATATACTTCAGTTTTAATAAACGAATAAATTAATTCACAATGACACAGAAAGTTCTTGTAACTCCGTATAATGGCTTCTCACTCTTTTTCTTTAAATAAGGCGCCTAGAGCGCGTAGCTTATGTATGTAGTACTATAAAACACAACGTTAAAGCCTAAACGAGCGTTCTTCAGCCCTCGTTAAGCTAAGCAACATTCGTCGATAGTTAGCGACGCGGCCGTCCGACAAATATCGACATCACGGCTGTAGAGAATTACTTCAAACGAAAAACGTCGATAGTATTGGTTAACGATAGCGATAATTATCGATATCGAGTTACAGAATCCGGCTACTGAAGTAGTAAAACGTTCCCACAAGCACAACAGCAAGCCAAGGAAATATTTGATCGAATATATGTTGTAACGTGGCATTTTTACTGCGCGTTCCACACGGCTCCCCGAACCCTAGACGGAATCCAAAATTAGGGAGCCCGCGGATCAGACCGCGGCTCATTTCGAAAAAGAGCGCCAGGACAACGGTCACGCATCCGAGACTCTGAGAGGGGACCATTGTCGGTAGCGAATACGACTTTTCAGGATTTTTGTTTATTTTTTTTTTGGGTGGCGAGTAAATGCGGCCTCAGACAGGGGATCGGCAGCAAATTCGAACGACGTTACCGGACGGCAATCGCGGCGGATCGCGACGAAAGGAGGGCCTCACACGAGGCTACGGAGAGAGCGTCAACGGAGAGCGTCAACGGAGAGCGTCAACGGAGAGCTCTGCCGCGAGAGAACCCAAGGCGGACGAGATTCCCGTTGGTGCCCGGCGAGCCGTAGCCCTCCCCCCCCCCGTCACCCAGCTGACGACAGGCACCCTCGCGAAGTCGTCACGACGCCACTGTCGAGCTACGGGGTACCAGAGACTGGCGAGCCAATCAACACCCCGCGACAGCGGAATTTACCGATAGCGATAAGCTAGGCTGTAAGAATTTCGTAACGAGAACCCCAATTAGATCGGGAGAATTTCGACTACGGATAGCGCCTATGTTCGACGCATGTTCGAATTGCGGCTCCGATTTGCAGACCTCGTCACTTGAGTCCTGGCGACGTTTCGCGGTGGTCACGATCGAATCAAGCAAAAGTTAGAAAATTGTGTGTGACATGGCGGAGACCGGTGTCGGAGAATTCATCGTGTGGATGCGAAGCGGTAAGCGCTTGTAATTCTTTGCGAACATATTTCGAGCACAAGTTAGATTGGCGCAGTGGTAAACGGTCGGCCCACTTGATTATTGAGTTAGAGTAGCGCTCGAAATTTGTTTGTCGATCTTCTTGATGACGACCGTAGCCTGAGTTTTCGCGATAACGCGTAGAGTCAAGGGGATCCCTGTAAAGTCTCGCGTAAAGTCACGGTTCCGAGTGGGGGACAATTTCGGTTCGAAATTGAGTGTGACCAAATTCCGCTGCACGGGGTCTCGTCGAGTCTGCGTATGTAAAAAGTGTCACCTCTCGTGTGGGTCGCGTATCACTGTGCGTGGACGCTCTGTTTAGCGAGACGGGTTGCGAACTTTTTGGAAATAGTGACTACGACTGGAGCTCGGATGCGTCATAATGCGCTACACAAGCACGAAAAGAAAAGCTTCCTAGATTTATTAATTTGGTCGCGGTTATCGCGTCGAGTCACGTCCTTTTGGTTTAGTTCATGAATTATTGTGTATAAGTAAGGTGGCGACTAGCGCACGTAGAAGTAAGACATCACCTAGATTTAATAACAACCGCGGTTAGCGCGTCGATTATGATCTCGATTACCTTTTTGTCTAGCGGTTTATGATTAAGTGACGATTAGCGTCGTAGTAGAGGACGATCGCGGGCAGCGCATCGAGTCAAAATTTTGTTTTTGGTTTTTGTGAGTTAGGGTATTATTAAGACAGCGACTAGCGCACGTAGGCCGTAGCGGTCTTCTAGATCTATTCATTTTTTTTTCATTATTTTGTTTGTTCTTTCTTTTTCTTTGGTTAAATCTCAGCATTTGTATTTGGACTCGCGAAGAACGACTTTCGCAGAATTATTATTATTTTAATTTTTTTTGTATTATCGCCGGCTAGAAATATATTATTGGAATTTTACAGTGATTTGGCCAAACCACGTGTTGGCGTACGTGTGTCGTATCTCTCTTTACCCGAAAGTTACCCCTTCCCTCTCCGCGGTACTGAGCTGCCGAGTATATGGTCGCGGTATATCGTATTACCGATTTCGAGGCGCGTTGATCACGCCAGGCGCCCAACAAATTTTGCGATATTGTTTTAGGTCCAGGGTACATCGTGGACGCCGATTTATTGTGCGCGAGGTAAGTTCTCGGTCATTTTCTCCGAGTGACCGAGGAGCGAGAAAAATCCACGTCACACTGTAAATTAGAAAGCATCATGAATTCCCAAGTCTGTAGGGACCGTAATAAATTCTAAATTCATGTTCAACACTATTCACTATACATTCCTCCCGCAACCGACATTTCACAGAATGTTCAAGTTCATATCATAACGATTTATATCATTAATTGTGCGATAAATTTATGCAGTTGCACTTCCACGATGAAAAAAAATGTCATTCTTATATTTATATGTCGCATGTATAACGAGCTCATAAAGCAACCGTATGACAGTGACCTGGCGAACCTTCATGGTTACTTCTTGGTTTGAAGGTGGCGGCTAGGTAGCGGAAGTACGCAAAGTACATAGCTAGACCTGGTTATAGCTGAGCAGCCGCCATGTGAGGGATTCGTGGCTTTTTCCCGGCCATTACTCTGCAACGACAGCCAACTTATGCGGCAACCGTATGACAGCGAGCTGGCGAATTTTCTCAGTTTTTTCTTGGTTTCGACATGGCATCCAGGTGGCTAAACTAGCCAGCACCTACTTGATTTTGATATAGCCGCATGGGAGCTTGGCTTTGTGAGAGCTTGGTTAAAACCAGATTGAAGCTGACTATTTTGGCCATATAGCCACCACCTCGAAACCATCAAGAAGCCATGAAAATATGCCATTTCATAACCTCATGTTTGCCACATGTGTTGGTTGTCTTTGTCATGTATATGCCGGGATGAAACCACGAACTGGCTACATTGCAACCACATAGCTAGGTTGGTTTGGCCATGTAGCCGCCATATAGTTGCCGCCTGAAATTGTTACCCAGGTAGTGTTAAAACGACAACACACACTGTCATCTGCTACTCAACATGCTGCCAAATTGGCACCAAAATTTAGTGGACTCTACCGAATCTTCCGTTTTCTCTCCCCGGTGGTGGTTGAACTGCAACAGGTAGATGGGAACAACGTAGTGGGAAAGGTGGATGGAAAGGTCCTAAAGAACTATAAAACTTAGTCCTCGTAATTTAACATACTAGATAATGGGAGACGAGGCTCCACCGCCCGCCTACGTCCTGCGCGGCTGTGGGGCGATTCTGTAACTCGTTATAAGAATAACGATTCCGAACGCTATCGTAACGATAACGAATTTCGCCGCGTGTAACGACTATCTTATAACGACGGTGCGATTCCGTAACTACGAATAGCGACACTTCGACATTACAGAATGGGATAACGAATCGTTGTTGTGGATACCGACAGGAAGTGCCGTATTGTGACAGATCTTTAGTAAATAACTAGAATTTTATCGAAACTCGCCTTAAAATAGTTGAAATTCGTGCCGCGGTGGCGCGCATGAAGGCTTAAATCGACGCGCTCACAATCAGTCAGTGTAAATCCATCGTATGGTGAACATTGTAAATATAAATATCATAGTCAATTCCAGTGAAGTGAATTTTTGCTTTGTTTGCATCATTACTATGGTTTCGGTTGGGAAGTTAGTATAATCAACGATGTTTATGATACATGTTATGTGTGATCTTGTGAATTATATGTTATGTTTTGTGTGGTTTATAGGTTATGAACATGTGAAAATTTAATTCGTTCATGTTTCTGATATTTAATACTGGTGTTTGGTGAGAGTAGTTATGGATAAACTGTTCGTTGTTACAATTAACGTTTATTACAGAGTAATCAAGTGGAGATAAAGGTGCAAAATAAAAACGTTGTAATACAATAGGTGCGTGGAATAAATATACACGTGCTCAATACAATACACTCAGTTACTGAGTCCCGTCTAATCCAAGACGACCCGGTCAGTTTTGACTCACTCGACAGACTACTTCTATCGTTCGCTTACAGTCGTTTATTACCTATGTATAAGTGACATCTATACTTTCACACGCATTGTACATTTGTATATTTCTCATGATCTTCGCATATATGAACAGTTTCCGTGACTAATTTTGATTAATTTTTTCTAGAAACAAACAGAAAAGACAGGCGAAGGCCACGCCAGCCCAAATCGGTTATATGGCCGATTATTTTATCCAGCATCCGCACATCGCGACAGGGAAATTTCAATCTCTCCGTGGAAAATCGGATTTGGCCGCGTCGTGGGAGCAACTCGTGGCGGAACTGAACAAGATGGGAAAAGATGAGAAAGGGAAAGACGTAAAATCATGGAAATCAGCAAGTTAATACGAGTATATTATGTTACTTTCAAAGGTGCTTATCGAAATTTGGTTGGCGAACATTTGCATTGAGTCACGATGCTCAACGTTACTCAACGTTGAGTTGTTCTGAACACGTCCTCTATTTATCGTACAGAATCTTGAGAAATGAATTTGCAAATTTAAATTTGCACCCTTTTACACATCGTTTCATATCGCATTTATAAATTTGCGTATTTTATATAATCTGTAATTTTTCATAATAAATGTTTCAAATTTTTATTCTAGACGTGGCGAGACAACAAGACCACTGTGTCGCAAAAAGTAGCGAAAATTCGAGCAAATCGTTCGAGGACAGGGAATTTGGGTGACCCTCGAGTGAAACTGACCGAACGAGAGGAAAAAATTATGGGCATTGTGGGCTTCGATGACGTGGAAGGAGTGGAATGCCCTGATGCCTTTCCCGAACAACAGGTAATATTGGTTTTGCACTGATGAAGCAAAATATCGAATGTCATAAAAATTATTTTGGAAAACCATTTGTTTCCATAAAAACCATTTCAGTTAAACGTCATAGAGCTACTGGCAGAAGGAGACGAAAGCATACTCGATGAGGATGGCAGCATCTTGACTTGGCGAGACTACGTCGAGGCCAGTGCTCTCGATTACACTAGTAAGTAATCGTTTTTGAATATGCCATTAATTATTTGTTAATGAATCAAAAATTGTTAGTCATATCGCTCATTTGACTTTTGTGTTTTTTCAGATATAGAATTTCTCGAAAACTTCGATGGCGGGGAGGCAACTTTGGAGGAAGGCTCTTCAATACCTGAAGAAAATACAGACGCTGCATTGCCACCACCACCGCCACCTCCTCCAGCAATAACACCATCTCCAGCAGATGCATTGGCAAAACCTGGCCCGAGTGGCCTTAATCAACAAGGAACAGCCTCGAGAGTCACAAGACCTAGTAAGTATCACAAAATCGTAACTTGTTTGTTACAAAATATGGAAACATGTATTTAATATTGGTTTCAACAATCTTTCGGATAATCGAAGATTCGGCACACAGCTGGAAAATTCACGAAACGACTTCGCAACTCTGGCTGAGACACAAGTTTCATGCATGGAGGTACTTATTATTGAAATGTCTTTAAAGTTGTCTTCATCGTACATATTAAGCGACATTTTACGATAAATTCTGTGTCGAAAATAACTGAACAAATTTTTTTTACACAGATGTTTGCAAAATCGATGGAGAAGATGGCCGAGAATGACAGGCAGAGGAACGAAAACGAAAGAGAAAGGAACGAGATTCTCCGCACACTCGTCGAATCTCAGAAAGAGCGGGACTAAGTTATGAATAACTTGACAAGAGTGCTGCAGGAATGTGTGCAACATTTAAAAAAATAAAGAATTAAGCACCAAAGAATTAAGACATAAGCTAAACAATGTATTATTATTATTGTCATTAATAGTTTTTAAACAGATTTATTGCGTTGTAGAATTAAGATTGATCTTTTCAGAATATTTTCTATAAATAAGTTTTTTTTCCCACAGACGAAGCTATTGTGATAACAGAGATTATTATTATTATTGTTTCTGCACTCTTTATTACGTTTTTTAAAATTTTTTCTCAAAGACGATGTTCTGCAGATATTCATCATTGTTATTATATCTCAACACCGTTTAATACTTTTAATAAATTTTAATACGAGTGAAAAAATTTATTTGTACTCATATTCTTAAAAGGAGCCTTTTGACCACGTGTCGTGAATCCCCATGCAGCGTTTACTGCGGCTACGTTTTCCTCACTATTCTTGTTGCATGGACCACCATCGGGTTCTTCGCGTAGAACCAATATTCTGAAGAGTAAAATCATATGGGCATTTCTCCACTGAATGGAAAATCGTTGTCCCAAGGTAAATTTATGAAATAAATCTTAAAATTTCTCAGTTTTTTGTATCAATACCAACATAGAATTAGGTATTCTTGGCACGCCATAGCTTATTTAGTAATTTACTAATGGAATATTCGAATAAATGAACCTCAAACGTCTCAAAACACAGTCCCCTGGTACGTCCCTTTTCCAAAATTACAAATCTTGAAGTTATATTTAGTTTTGGCGCGAAGTATTTAGATTGCGAAACGGAACGCAATCGGTGTGAAGTTTGTTCGGTTGCGTCGCTAGCGGGCAGCCACCATTTTGTTTGGTGCTACTACTGCGTCTTTTGGTGAACCACGCGTCTCGGCCATTAGTAAAAACATTTCCTTGGTAAGCCTTTTTTTTTTACTATTTTAAGACTTTTAATAACGATGATTTGTTTAAAATAATTGATCATTTAGTAGGTAGCCACATCTGTTGCGTTTATCTGAATGTTTGTAATGATATTGTTTTATTAAGTATTCATGTAAAAATTACAGTCCCCTGGCCAACATCCCCCTGTCATTTCATACCACAGGGGACTGTTCATACTACTGTTTTCTTGGGTTTTGACCACTAAAAGTAACGTCTCTTTTTTAGGAAGTACCTCAAAATGCCACCGAAAAAGAAGTCACCCACAACAAGAGAAGAAATACTTGAACAAAAACGTATAGCTGAGCGTTTGAGATATCAACGACTTGAAAATGACCGTCAAAAAAAAGAAGAATTGGATGAAAAAGAAAGGCAGAAGTATCAACAAAAAAAAGCAAAAGGTAAAAGAAAATTTAGTTGAAGATATGAGTCGTCGTGAGCATAAGGCTGTAATAAAGGTTTGGAGAGAGCATTGTTCTAAGTATCGTGTAAAAAAAAAAGTCATGAGTAACTTTTATTAAAATTTGTGATAAGAAGGGCCACAAGTTTAGAATGG
Source organism: Neodiprion lecontei (assembly GCF_021901455.1). Taxonomy (NCBI): domain Eukaryota; kingdom Metazoa; phylum Arthropoda; class Insecta; order Hymenoptera; family Diprionidae; genus Neodiprion; species Neodiprion lecontei. The sequence continues at coordinate 8,868,518 of NC_060262.1, read as the reverse complement.
ACGAAAATGATATTTCTGATGTCAGTTTTGACCAAATATTGCAGAAGTTACCAGATCCAGATCTAAGTCTAAAAGGGAGAACATTACTTTATTATTTTCCTGTATCTGTACCGGTCTTTCAGAAGAATTAATTAATTTAAATATTTTCCCCCAAAGTACAATGTTAAGACTGATTTGTTTGTAAGGTGTTGTACAATTAAAGTTAATTACTTTAGTTACTTCAAAAGTATTATGTCGACCTAAAATATCGGTTGTGATAATTAATTAGCAGTAGTAATGTTTCTTTGTTTATTATTTTTTATATTTTTTTGTTATTTTAAAAAGCAGGATACCATATTTTTCATTATTATAAAGATTGACTTTAGTGTTAGTTAGTAGTGTTAGCTTTTCGACCGAGCCGCATGGAAGGAGTTGATCGCTGTGGTGTCAAAGATGACACTTTGATTATGTTGTATGTACACCTTATTTATTTACAGATTAATATACATATACACAAAAGCAGTCAGTTAAATGGTTGCCACGCGAGGGAAGAGGTGCTCGTGGTCTTGTTGCACCGCGGTGGAGGCTGCAGCGACGATGTGCGGTGCTGAATCGGTGCGGTTCTCGGTGGCGGCGTGTAACGGCTTTCCGGAGAGCTAAGCGGCGTTGGAGGACGGCGGTTCTGGTGCCGGGTTGTAAAAGTCCGTCATGCAGTTGTCCAAAAAGCGTGCTGGTCTGTGACTGTAGCGTACTCGTAGCGTAACAGTGTAGGTCGTATTCGCTGTGAGCCTCGCTCGTGCCGCCGCCTAGCGGTTTCAAAAGCTAAGCAGCCGGCGTGTTATTTAACATTAGAGGCATACGGATAAATATCCAAATCATTTATTATCACCCTTATTATCAAATAAGTGATATTTCCATTGCAACAGTGAAGTGAAAAGTTTAAAGTAATAACGAGTTGAAACTCCAGTACAAAATATGTAAGTATATAGTTATGAAGTAATTAAAACTAAGTTTTCAGTGATAATTTGTAGGTCAAGAAGTTCAAAATAAGTATATTTTGACATAGATAGATAGACCACATTGATACTTAAAAACCTGTCATGCATACTATTAATATATAATAAATAATTTTTTCATAGAAAAATCCGTAGTCATGGATGTTATTATACGGACAGAATTTGAAAAAATTACACATAAAATAAGCTTTCAACCTGCAACGGAACTAAAAGGCATAAAATTATTGAAAGCCAATCATGTTCGGAGTGTGCAAGAATACAGACATAATGGAGAAAGTTTTTTAACTCAAGCCGAAGTTGTACGACAAGCATCCGTATCTTCGGAGCCATATAAAGTACAGTTAAACGTAAGTAATCATTATTTTCGTTGATTACGATGTTACTGAATAATATGCTTCATAAAACAGCTTCAATTTTTTTCTAGATTGACCCTACTCGAGTGGTAACAACCGTTTCTTGCACTTGTGTTTATAATCGAAGTGGACGCTGCAAGCACGTTGCTGCTTTAATAAACTACATTAATAATTATGAAAGCTTGTCAAAGACCAATTTCGAACAACAATGGGGTCGACCTACATCGAAACAATTTGCAAAGCAAAAGTACTCCAAAGGTTCAAATTTTATAGATATGTTCACGTCGATGCCTCTTTTGAAAATGGAACTGCGCGTGCCTGCCCCAGATGAGCTGGAATTTGAATCATCTTTAAAAATCATGTTAAGTGCAGAAGCTTCCATTGACCAGACCAAAGATGAAATTGATAGCTCAATGTCTTCATTATTAGATTTAGTAGAACAAAATTTGAAACAAGAAGACTGTGAGATTTGTTTACCGAACATTCATAATTTTATTGAAGAGTATGCTGTATATACAGCAAAACATTCTCTTTGTGATAATACCAAATTATTCTTTAAGACGCATATTGAACTGTCAAGTGAAGAAATTATCACTCTATGTACTGAAACCATAGATCAAGCCATGTGTTCCAAGTGGCGGTCAGCAAGAAGTTTGAGATTTTCTGCAAGTTCGACCATTCATAAAATAAAAATCAGGAAATCGAAAACCATACATTCTTTGCTAACAGAATTGATTTGTCCAAATGAAGTCAATACTTCTTCAATGCAGTATGGAAAAGATAATGAAAGTGATGCTAGAAAATTGTATGAAAAAATGTCACATAAACAAGTAAAAGAAGTAGGAGTTATTGTTAGTAAATACCAACCGTGGCTATGCGCAAGTCCAGATGGAATTGTAATCGAAGATGAAAGTATTACTGGGTTAGTAGAAATAAAATGTCCAAGTAGTTGTGAAAAATTACCTATTGTTGATTTTAAAAACAGAGAATGCAATGTTAAGTTTTTAAATATTATAGGAGATGAAATAAAGTTAAAAGAGAGTCATATCTATTATACTCAGTGCCAAGTTCAGATGTACGTATGTGGTTTGAGCGTATGTGATTTGTTCGTGTACTCTCCACTTGAAAACGGCAGTTGTATAATACCAGTGTATCGTGACGAGTTGTTTATAGAAAGTGTTGTTCTTAAATCTGAGTATTTTTACTTCAAATACTTTTTGCCAACCCTTTATACTAAAATAACCAAAGAAAATGGAAAAATTAATATCAATCAAATAACAAAGCAACCACGAGTCTTTAGTGGAAAAAATATTCAAAATACTATATAAAATATTGCATAATATTAAAATGAGTATCTTTGATGATTATAATATTAGGGCTGATTATAAGAAATGTACGTACTCAAGCTTCATTTCATTTTTTTTTTTTGAAATCTGGATTACATACATAATATAAAAACTGATATCAATTTCAAATAGATTACATTAGTTTTTGATAACTAAGAATTAAAATATTACTACTATATAAAACGATACTATCAACACTTCCGCAGTAATAATAAATATACAGAACTGAATTAATGTTTCCAAAGAATAGAATTTATACATTTTATAGCGATGTGATATTTAAATAATTATAGTGATACAGCTGTGATGAATGTAAATTCAGATATTTGTAAAACTTATATCTTAAAAACTTGAAGTTTTATAGTCATTAGTATGTAGCAATATAATATTAATAAATACTCAATGAAAACCACTACCTTTTAGGAATAAAGGTTTTTATAATTTTACTTGATAGTTTTTGTTTTATTAGAAATAATTGGTGGCTGTAAATTTACTAAGACGCAGATAACATGAATAATATTATCGATGCAAAAGAACAAATGTTCCGGAATTTTATACAAAATTTGACAAGTTTTAAGTCGTTGCATAATTCTTTCTACATGAATTCGAACTCTTGCGATGTTGTAAGTCAGATCTGTTTCTTCTTTCGAAAATTCTGATTTTTTTTCCAAAAATGGTGGCATAATAAGAAATACTCGTTTACCACTTGCATCAATGATAGATTTGATTTCAGGAAAACCTTTATCTGCTAAGACCACATCACCATCTTCCAATGAATCTACCAAATTCGATTCAATAGTTAATTGGGAATCACCTTTTCTACCGCCAGCAACTTTCGATTTGAAACAGATGAACCCAGATGGTGTGATTCCAATCAGTACTTTTGCTGTAAAACCTTTCTTATAATGAGAGTAACAGTAAATACGGTCGTCAACACTTGACGGAACATCTATCTTGAATTCAGTGCAGTCTATGATAACCCGAGTATTAGAGTACTGAGGTTTAAAACATTCCGGCATAGTTTTCTGTACGGCAGCTCTACTTGGCCAAAACACTAAATTTGCAGTTGACGAACTCAAATATTGTAAAGTTGAAAAGAATATCTTGGAGATTGTTGAACGATGTAAACCAAAGAAAATTGCTATGGCTGAAAATGGCAATCCAGTTTTTATTTTCACTAAAAAAATTAAAAGCCTCTGTTCTCTTGTTATTGTAGATCTTTCCGATGGGTTTTCAGTTTTAGATAATAAAAAATTAAAGTTCTGGAAGTTCACTCCAGCAATATCTAATAAATCTTCATCGGTCTTAATAGATGGAAAACCACAAAAACTACGCTGTTTGCTATTTTGTTTAACTACAGCCTCGTTAAAACCAACCGACTTATCTACTCTATCTGTTAACGATGTGCCACATTGTACCTCTTCATCTTTCATTTTTTTCCTATTCACAATAGTTTTGAGAGTGGCAATTTCCGGTATTTCAGTTTGAACTTCAGCATCGCAGTAGTTAGTCATGTAAATATATCTGTTACACGTGAAAGTTTGTGTTTGTTCGATACCAGCAGAACTTACAAAATCTACTTGACACTCTTCATCACTTTTTAAAATTACTTCGACACTGCTTATATCCATAGGTTCACGTCCACTATTATCAACAACATTGTTGGAGTCGTCATTAACTTGATTTCCAGCATCACAATTCACTCCGATGTTATGCTTGTGAAGAGTCTTTCTTCGGTTCATGAGTCGATTGTACCTATAATTAATAAATACATATGTTATTATATAAATATCGATGTATATATTAATTATTCAATTTTATAATTATTTTTTTACTTCTCATACATTTACCTGCTCAAAACAGCTTTTTCATTTACTTGCTTTGCATGATAAACTGGAGGGAATAGAGTTGGCGCGTAGCTTGGACTCGCAGGATCATCTGATTTTTTCTTGCCAATGAAATGAGCATTACATAATACATGATGAGTTTTTGGAGTCCACTTTGAACCATCAGGGCTGTAAAAAACAATAATACTTATGTATTTATACAATAGTGTTTCATGCAGATAGCATAACAGTTCACCTATTGATATAGTTGGCTCGATTTTAAAAATATAGAAAACTAAGGCATCGAAAGTAAGGCTATGTTACTTACTTTTTTCTTTTCACAGCAGCAATCCATTTTTGCCTTTGAACTATTTTATGTGATGCAGTTGGAAACTTGTAAAATATACAATCACTAGTTTTACCGTTATTTTTGCAGTTAACAACACAACAAGTGTAATTCCACATACCGTCAATTGTTTCTCATACAAAATGCTACAAAATGCTATCACAACACACGCTGGCTCAACTCACTACTCGCCACCCCGCGCGCTGCGATCGTTTCGCAGCTCCCCTCCAAGCGGCGGCTCACAGCGATAGAGGCAGCACTTTAGCCGAAAGTAGCGCGCCCTGTTGTTTAACAAAAGCAAAAAACGGGCAAAAATGTCAATATAGTTAATGTATTTATATAGATTAATGTTAATTAAAAATGGAAAAAATTATTAAATACGGTTTTCAACCAATTAATAATACTAATATTCGAGGTCAAAGCGACTTCAATGGTAAAAAACTCCATGAATCAGGTCATGTATCTAATGTCGTGGAAAAAAGGCTTCTAAATAACGTTGTGACAGTAACCGGTGAGGTTCTTTCTGCGGTGTATAAAACTAAAAATTATAATGTCAAAATAACGGTATGTATTTATATCTCTTAATTTTTTTTTAACTTTGAAATGAAATTAATAAATGTTAATCAGTAAATCATTTTATTTTAGTTAGATAACGAGCGCAATATTAGTCGTGCTGTGTGTACCTGCAAAGCTGGATTGTCTGGTAAATGTAAGCACATGTGTGCTGTGATTTATTATGTCAATTCAGCTGATACAGCGGATTCTAAGACTAGTCATGGTCAAGAATGGGGTAAGCCCTCTTGTCGACAGCTTTTGGATTACGATAAAGGAATAAGAATGAGCAAATTGTTCCCTCCACCGCCTTACTGTGTCAAAAATCCAAACATAGTGCCATGTAAGTTGGAAACTCTAGTCTTTCCGAATGATTTGACTGGGACACCTCCTGCAACAATGATAAATATTGACCGAAGAAATGAAAATGAAATCATAGCAGCTGAATCATTGGTAGCTTTAGTTAAAATAAATAAACAACGTAAGTGCGAAATAGAAATTGAAAAAACGCTGTCGGAAATACTTCAGCTGCAGTCTGTAAACGAACTTTATTCACAAGAGAATATTATAACAAGTGATATTTATGATTTTTACATAAGTGAAGTGTGTTGTGATAAAACAAAAATGATAAGCATTTGCATGCAAACGATTTTACAGTCAAAGACGGATGAGTAGTACAAGCAACGTATACTACGAATAACAGCAAGTAATGGCCACAAATTAAAAGGGGACCGTTTTGATATTGATAAAGCTATTAGAGAGTTAATTACACCTAGTAAAGTGGCGACAGCAACCATGGCTTATGGTACAAAAAATGGAAAAGACAGCTTTGAATGAATATAAAAAACTCCTAAGTCCAGATTGCAAAATTGTTCAAGTCGGCCTTGTGATTAATATTCATCAACCTTGGTTAAGCTGTTCTCCTGACGCTATTTTAGAATATGGTCCTGATATTTGGCAAAAGCGATTGATAGAAATAAAGTGTCCTTACACGTGCAAAAAGATACCAATTTACGACGCGACAGCAAGAAAGTGTAACGTGCAATATTTGAAGTTAGACGAAAATGGAATTTATTTGAGTGAAACTCATTCCATTTATACGCAAGTCCAGCTGCAAATGTATGTAACAAATATCGCTTTCTGCGATTTATTTGTTTACTCACCTCTGGGCTGTGTTCTCATAACAATTGCTCGCAATAATTTGTTCTTGAGTAAATTAGTTCCTAAACTAGAGCAATTTTACGAAACGATCGATTTTACCTACCCATTTAAAATTCCCTAAGCTTATCTCGAACGTTATTAGTTTTAAAATGTCCAATTCGCGTACTGTTTACCAACATAATGTTCACAAATTTCAAAGGTCGTTACTTAATCTCGAGATCAGTGATGCTCACGCGACCATCGTCAAATATCAAAATATTTTGTTGTCGCTTGAGAATAATATTTTAATTGAATTACCCGTTGAAGTGTCAAAAAAATTCTTCGACACACAATACCTGAAATTGGAACCGGCCTTCAACGCTTACAAGGCGGCTAACATCAACAAGTTAGCTAATCTGATTAACAACAAAAAACGTCCCACTTCTAATCCAATTGACTCGACCTTTGAAAATTGGATCGTGAACCTTAGCAATACGGATATTCCTGTCAATGTTACCGACGTGCTAAAAATGGGACCCAAATATGGCATTCCTTTTAAGCCTAACTGCATCCGAACCAACAAACTTATCTCTGATTTCGAATCAAAGATTTCCTTCATTTCTTCTGATTCTCGTAATACGGCCCGCCAAGATTTTACCAACACTATAAAAAAGTTCATCAACACCCCTTCTCCCCTTCACGCTGACAAGAATATCCTTCACAAAATTAAAGAAACTAAGATCTTTCAAAATAACAACCAGGACTTACTTTTCTTGAAGGCTGACAAGGGAAACACGACTGTTGTGATGAACAAACAAATGTACGAGGATAAAATGTTGCAACAACTCTCCAACAACAACTCTTACAAAGTTGTTAGATACGATCTCACCTGTACCTTGCAACAAGAAGTCAAAAAACTAACAACGGATTGGTCTAGAAGCAAACTCATCTCTGATCAACTTAGACGTCAAATTGCAAAAACTGATTGCCTACCACTTAGAGCCTACGGGCTACCGAAAATTCACAAACCGGATACACCGGTAAGAATTATAGTTTCTTTCACTGATAGTCCGACTATCAATCTGGCTCGTTTCCTCAGTCAATGTATAGGTAACAACATCGTACCTCCCTTGTCACGTATAAGAGATAGTTTTGCTCTGGTTAATGCTATTAGGGACTTTCGTCTCCCACCTGATCATATTTTAGTTTCGCTGGATGTTGTGTCATTGTTCACAAATGTTCCACAAGATCTTGCAATCAACGCTGTTAAACAGCGCTGGCATCAGTTGGTGGACAAAATTCCGGTCCCACTTAACGAACTCTTAAAAGCATTGCACATATGTTTTAAGGCTGCCATATTCAAATTCAATCATAACATATATGCTCAAACTTATGGTTTACCGATGGGCTCACCGCTCTCTTCAATTTTGTCGGATTTGGTTTTGGATGATCTTGAACAATATTGTCTCAACAAACTGGACTTCAAGCCTTTATTCTTTTTCAGATATGTAGACGACATAATTACAGCTGTCCCTTCGGATAAAGTTGCAGAAATGCTTTCCGTCTTCAACAGTTTCCATCCGAGACTACAATTTACCTCTGAATTAGAGTCTAATCACCGAATTAGCTTTTTAGATGTCCTGATCATCAATGATAACCAGTTCATTAAAACTGATTGGTTTCATAAGGCTACTTGATCACAAAGGTATTTAAATTACCATTCTCACCATCCCAGATCATACAAAATTGGAACGATTAATTGCTTAGTTGACAGAGCGATCCGACTCTCAAGTATGGAATTTCACAACAAAAATTTGTCCTTGATTCAGCAGGTACTAAGCAAAAACGACTATCCACCTCGCCTGCTCAACAAACATATACAGTTCAAATACGATTCCAGCTTGTCATCGACCAGCCCTAACAATAATATCGATGTAACTACTACACAAACCAATCAAAAAAGCTATATTTCCATCCCATACGTCGCGGGGTTGTTTGAGTCACTTAACAGAACATTCTCCAAGTACAAAATTCAATTTGTGGGTAAATGTGCACATGATCTATCCTCGATGTTTGATTCGGGTAAGGACCCCTAACCCCTGGGTATGCGCTCTGGTGTAGTTTACAAAATACCTTGCAACCAATGCAACATGTCTTACATAGGCCAAACTAGTAGGCAACTACACACCAGGATAACCGAGCATAAACGCAATATCCATGAACACGAGAATAATTATACTGCATTGACGAGACATGCCATCGATTTCGACCACTCTTTTAATTATTCTCAAGCCAGCATTATTGACGTCGAACCGTTGTATTACAATAGGCTACTGTTAGAAATGTGCAATATTGTTGCACATCCCGATTCTGTCAACCGTAAACAAGACATAGAACATCTAAGTAATATTTACACCTCTGTGATACGACCATTGTAATTGTCCATTACCGACTGAGCTTGCTCTCGATTTTACCTCCTTAACAAAAATTTTGGTTTCCTTTTACCCGCTGACTCTGCGTTTGCTCGGATAACTATCGAGATCGACCTCCCCCCACTACACACTGGACGTTCCACTTGTGCTTATGTGCTCTGGACTCAACCTATAACGGCGGTGTGTTTTATTTCATTTTACCAAACTAACAACAATAAAGAAGTCGTGGGAATTTCGTGTCGCGAACGCAGTGTGTTTCGGTTTTTGTTTTTATTGGTTTTTATTGTTTTTTATTGTTTCTATTTATTCATCAATTACCAACACGCATTCTATGTAATTGGAAGTGTCATCTCATACTAGGTAATTCCTCTTTTATACTTGCTCAAACATCCTTGCATATTATTTATACCACTATGTCTAATTTTGTTAAAACCTAGTTGTACATTATTTTATTTTTGTTCGTGACAGATGTTTGAATAAAATGTTCTGAGGAGGGCCCCCACCAGGGCCGAAACGTTAACACGATAAGAAAGTGTTTTGAGTTGTGACCTTCATATCCAAGAATAACATTAATCTAGAGCAATTTTATTTTGTTAATTATCTTTCAAGATTATTTATTGATTATAAAAAGTAAACAATTACAGATATCTTTTAAAAGTTATTTAAAAACAACTGTCAACTTGTAGAAATTTTTTAAGAATGTTCTGTTAGTTTTCCTTTTTTTAATAACTAAATATAAAAAATAATTTATAATTTATAATAATACAGCCAAAATAACATTACCAAATATTTTTGTAAGTATTTTTATGATATAAAAATTCATAATTTAAGCACAGTTTCAAAAAAAATAATATATACTTTGATTATTTTAATAGTTTATTTATCAGATTTTAACAAAGTTACACTTCATACTAATTACACATGTTATTTAATTCTTTAAATTTACAATTTATTCCTTCGTTTTACATTCTGTCGTTGATTGATCTCGTTCTTTAAACAGAGGCTTTTGAATATTTATAATAGCACAAATGACAAAAACAATTTCATCAATATGAGAAAATAGAGATGCTGGCACTTTGGAGAGAATATAAAAGTCTTTTATTCTTTGATTCACTCGTTCAATGTGTATTCTCACTGAAGCAATATTGTAAGTTTCATCTACTTCCTCAGGTGAAAATTGATCTTTTGTACAAAATGGAGGCATCACAAAGATTGCGTTTTTTTCTTCGACTTTAGTTTGTATTTGTGGAAATTCTTTATCTGCTAGCACAACATCTCCAGGCTCAATTAAATCCACTAAACCACAATCATTTGTAATGTAACAATCACCAACACGACCACCATAACACTTTGACAGAAAACTTATAAATCCATTTGGAGCACATCCAACTAAAAATTTTATTGTGTGATGATGTTTATAATCTGAATACATTAGAACCCGATGTTTAACTTCTGGTGGAACTTCTGTCTTGACTTCGGTGCAATCGATAATAACACGTGTGTTGGGGTAATGTATTTTGAATGCTTCTGGTAAGGTTGTTTGTACAGCGACTTTTGATGGCCAAAAAATGAAGTTTTTCATTATTATGTTCATCTGCTGCAGATTATTTATAAATATTCGATAAACAGTAGTGCGATGAATATCGAACAAGACTGACATCGCGGTAAATGTCAAACCGGTTTTTAGTTTCACCAATGTTATCAATAACTTTGTTTTTTTATCAACTTTAGAATTTTTGCAGTCTGGGAGTAGATTTAAAAGGAATGAGAATATAGGCAATGTAACACCTGTTGAGCTACTCATAGCTTCATTAGTTGTGATAGATAACCCATGAAAACCTCGACATTGCGATTTTTTGGATTCAAAATCGATTGGATCGCAAATGGAATCTTGGACCTTTTTCTTCATAAGTGGCATCGAAGCTTGACACATTTTATCCGTGGTTTTTGTCACAGATATATTGACCTGGACTGCAGCGGTACTAATGCCATCATGATGATTCAAATTACAAAAAAATAAGTACAAGTATCTGTCGAACTATCTGATATAAATTGCTCAGTGTGACAAGTTATACTTCGCAAAACCCGAGGAGAAGTATTCATATCAGAAGCATTCGTATCATTCATAAAAAAGTCTTCCTGAACTTCTGTGTCTTGCTCCATGACAATGTCACTTAAACAACTAGTATCCTTATATGCTATTGAATTATCACTGTTTATACTGCTGTTTGTATTATTAATCACTGCAGATTTCGAGACGTTGATTTGTTTATTTAATTGACGTATTCTTGAACGTTCAAATCGTTGCAGCCGTTGAATTGATTTCTTAACATTTTCTTTTCCAGGAAAAATAGAAGGAATGTATGATGGGTGATTGGAGTTATCTGATTTACTATTATTTATGAATTGAGCACTACAAATTCTCGTATGTTAATTTGACTCCCAGTTTTTCGGATTTTTTCTAAAATAAACAACAAAATTTGAAGGTTAGATTTATACTACTCCATAAATTTAAATTTAATTATTGTATGTAATTTTTTTTTTAATAAAATATCACTGTATTTCATTTAAAAATCTTTGAATAATAACATTACTACTGTTGCTAATAATTATAATTCATTACTTACACATAATTTTTTACGGCATTTATCCACTTGATACGTTTATCGTACTTCCATGAGACTCCACGTTCACTCGAAGGAAAACAATAAAATTTTACTGGCGAATTGACTTGGTGCATCCAACGTGATTTTTCTGTACATCCTTTGATACAGCAAGACTTTACGGATGAAGACATTATGAATTATTTTAATATTTATATTATTAAAAATAGAGAAACAAAATATCGCGTGCTTTTGCCTAACTTTTTTGCCCGAATTTTTTACATTTCTATCACCAGTTGGTGTGACGGTCTAACGCACGGTCCCTATAGCTGGTCAATTCCGGCGAGACCGAAGTTGTCCTGCCGATCGGTGAGATCGGTGGTCTCTTATCGCAGCCTCGGTTCCACTTCAACAGCGGGAGACCACGTTGGCTGATTGCGGGACGCGCTGGGCTGCGTGGGTGGCGTGAGCAGCGCGTGTGACGTCGTGCTTTTTTCTGTGGCGCGCGACTGGAAAGCGTGAAACGCTTGTTGCGGTGCGTGAATTGTACGGCGCGCGACCGACAAGTTGGTTTCACAAGGTTGTTTGTGAACAGTTCTCCTGTATTTATGAATTTTCTGATTGTTTGCGAATTTCTATTAGTCTGCTTCTGTAGTTTCTATCGTATTTTTAGCCCTAGTGGCTTTACCTTTCGTTTCATAATTATTTGTAATAGCAGTGTTCCTTATATTTTATTTCTGTTATTGCTTAATATATTTTTATTTATTTTCTGCTTATTGTGTCGTACATCGAGTTCCTTGAAGTATAACCGAGCGTAGAATCAGCCAGTAAATATTACCGCACCTTTTTCTATTGCTATTGGCAATTCTATATTATTTTTGCCTCTGTATGTTGTTAAGTCAAGTTCTGGGTATTATTCTTGATTCTTTTGTACTGCGGTATATTTAGTGTATCTCTTCATTTTGTGAACTCTCCGAAATTCTCACTCTCTCATGATTTTGTATTTTGTATTCTCTCGAAAATTGTGTTTGGGAATTCATTGTTCAATTCTTCAGATCCGTAATTATTGGAAATTATCCATTTTATCAATGATGAATAACTTTATCAATAATCATCTGATCGATCGTTTACGCTTCCGATTTTGTAAATTGGTAATGAATGTCAATTTCTCGTACTGGTTGTAATCTATGGTGAATTCTTCGTATTATCTACCGAGCTATCGTTACCTTGTTTTCTACCGATTGCAGTCAAGTTCTCACTCTCGTTTTTAATTGACAGAATAATAATTTTCGTAGCGTCATTTGCACCTTGGGTAAGATCACGTCTCCCAGTGACGTGTAGTTTCAAGTAAATTCTTGCATTACATCGCTTCTCCAGACCTACCTTCATTTTTCTGTTAACTACCGTCTCTCGTTTCAAAGCTAGCGTTTGAATTCTATTCTACCGAAATTTTTGTAAACAACGATTGCTCATTTTATCAACTACCGCTGTCGATACCGTTTCATTTGCCGGTCTCAGGCCTGTAACCTTCTCGACAATATATGATCGATTGACCTGTTCATTTTTCCGGACTTGAGTTCATTATTTTCTCTAACTAGGGGCTTCGCCCCTGCGCGCTTCGCGCGCCAACCCCATCTCGGCGCTACGCATTGTCTAGTAGACAGGCGAATTCCTTCATGTTGATTTAATGACAGGTCCTGCACTTGCTGTCCACTTCAATTCCTTCTGTGCTTACTTTTCTTTTTTTCATCAATCTAAGCTTCCATTCGTTGGTTGAAAATTGGTGTTCCTTCTCTATTGATATCTGTCTATCTCCTTGACTTGCTGAATTATTTTTGCTACCGCTCTGCCCGTTATTCTCCAAAATCACCTTCTTTATATTTTTTTTTTCTCTGTATTTATGTTGCTGTTCACTCCGTAAAACACCTCTTTCTCTTGTGGTCAACATCGATCCTGGTCGTCCTCTTTCCTGGTTATACGAATATTTGGTGGATATTATTCTATGGCTTATTTGGTTCTTCGCACTTACAATTTTATTTTCCTCTTTCTTTTGTGATACTTCCGACCATCCACCATCTTCATCGCCTTGTCTGCTGCTTGAAACTCCTCCTTTCTCCATTGTCATCGTAAATCCTGGCTGTCCTTTTGACTGTTCGGTGATATATTTAGATTCACTATTATTTGATTGTTACTTTTCATACTTATTACTCACTATCTGAATTTTATTTTGGTTCTGCAAGACATCAAAGTGTCCACTCTCTCCGTCACCGGTGAAGGGTAGCGAGAATTGTGATCCGATCCGGTGTGGATGAATTTGTTCTTCGCGATACTCGATTTAACATATCTTAAAAATTTCCGCAGCTGCATATATTGCATTTTTATTCATATGTGATTTGTAATCACCAGGTCACCTAATCACAGCACCGTTTGACTCATTACCTGTAATAAAACCCGCAAATGTAGACCAATTATCCATTATATTTGAAACGATACTCAGTCTCACCTCTGCGTGTCGATCTTGAGTGCCGTATACACAATACGCCAACGCGCGAAAAAGACAATTCCTGTCGGGAATCATCGTTATAATTTTCGTTTGCATGTTCATTTTTTGCGCGTCAGAAACAGATACCTATAAAGATATTTGTCAAAGACTGTCATAAACAGCCGATGACAGCTGTCAAAGGGTTTGCTAGATGCTTTTTGTTTTGTTTTCGGTATCTCACCCCACCGCCAACTTCATGCGTATACTATTGTTTATATAATCTTTTTTTACTATTGTTATTATAATCTTTTTTTACTATTGTTATTATAATCTTTTTCTACGTTCATTTGTTTGAAACTTTTTTATTAGATAGAGAGATTCTGTCATTATTGTTAGTTGCCTTGAATACCGCCACTCTACCAGTTCGTGTGAGTACCTGAGCCTAGCTAGCCATACAACCGATTCTCTAATTATTTTTCGTACGGTTTCGTGTCGATTTTATTGATTCATATTTTTGCTTGAAAATCGACGCTAACGCGTCTGGCACCTAACATAATTGATTTTGTTATAGTTTGATGGTCCGAATAAGCGGAGAATCGCGCCAAAATGTCAACGGTGAGTCCTCATCTGAGGGTAACAGAATTTAGCGTTACAATATATATATTGTTATAAAAGGGTAAAATCACCCGTTTAACTCCTCTTTGTAATGATATACTAGTAATGTTAACAAATGACTAAGGTTGCTGTATCAACCTATATTCTTATTCGAGACGTAAAATGGAAAGCACGTACTTCTTTATTCATGTATCATTACAACATTGTCGAAGCATTTTCAAAGCATTTTCTTTCCTCACTGTAATTGGAATCCAGTCAAGCTCGTGAACCTGTATTTTTGCGCAACTTCTCCGAAAATTACAACATATTATCTCAGTTGTCTTATTCTTAGCATCTTATCTCTCTCCTTTATCGCAGTTTCGATTACATTGTCTGTATCTTTCTGTCTGATTCGATCAATGTGCCTTGCCGTCGATCACTAATGAATAATTAATATGGTTTATAAATCGCGTGCGCGATCTTCCATCGCTACGCGGTGTAACACGTCGTTCTCGGTACCTGAAGTATTGCGCTGTACCGAGTTACATTTTTCTGGTCAACACTCGCTCTTAATTATCGCTGGCACGTAATTTGCCCGTAGTTCTTCTCGCTAGTAATATATCGCATTATCGTGCCTTTCGTATAATCTCTTTTCTTAATACGTTAAGAATATTTGTATCTTCCCTGTATCTTACCATTATTCATCTCATATCTATCCGCATATATTCCAAGCTAGACACTACTTATCAATTTGTCTTCGTTATTATAATTTTCGAATCCTGAATTCTGTATCGAGTATCGTGTTTTCCTAAATTGAATTTCTGAACCTCTGATCTAACTTACAAGGAAAGTTTTTCCGCTGACATCCTTCGATATTGATGAAATTTATATATGGTATTCTACATCAAAATCTGAGAGACGCGTATTTTTGTTTTATCGGCGGGAAAACGTTTTTAGGGGGTGAAATTATCGAATATGAGTAAGAGTTTCTTCTCTGCATGCGCGATGTATAAGGAGACTGTAGTGTGTAGATGTTGTTTTTACCCTTTTTGAATCCTTGCTTCCGATGAGAAGCCCGTAAGACAAGCAATGCCGTCTAATAAATGAGATGCGGATGTGCAAATCATTAATCTACGAGAGAATTTTGTTGAAAGAATGTAAATTTGAAAAACTGGTGAATTCGAAAAATTAACGACGGAGCCAGGAATCGAACCTGGTATCTAGAGATGCTTGACCGGAGCCATACTCCACTAGACCACCTAGCCGCCCTGACTCTGTTGTCGTTAATTTCTCTTATCGCCAGTGAGTTCGAATTTGTTTTCCTGTGCCCGGTTTAAGTATGAGTAAGAGTTTCTTCTCTGCATGCGCGATGTATAAGGAGACTGTAGTGTGTAGATGTTGTTTTTACCCTTTTTGAATCCTTGCTTCCGATGAGAAACCCGTAAGACAAGCAATGTGCAAACGGTGAAATTATCCTTTGAAGTTGAGACCTTCGAGGGGTACTTTTCAGGTTTCACCTATTTTCAATTGAGATAATCGAATGCACCCGAATGGATAATTACCTTAATGATAAACTCTGAAAAATGCAACTGGTTTCATATCGGGAGGAAAAAAGTTATAGGGGTTGAAATCCATAAAATCGTTATAACAAAAAAATTATTGCACCTATCTCGATGGATTCAATTGCACTTTGAAAAGCGAAAAAAAATAATACATATGGGTTTTTGCGTTTTTCTCGCAAATTAAGTTGAGGGGGTGAACTACCCCTACGTATGTTTACATTTAATCTCAATAAAACGGCAGTAATCCTTTGTTTCCTTGTTTCGTCTCTCAGTGATACGTATATCTGTAAATTCTCAACATCTACGTATTAAACGATGCACAGATTTTTCTCGAAATTACATTTTCATAATTGGTGAAAGTGATATGACCAAAAGTATGCATCCAATCTAAATGGTTTGTTTTTTCTTCAAAGGCAATTTGAGACTCTTCTAGTTATACTTAAAACGTTTTTTTAAAATTCATATAAACAATGGATTTCACCTAATTGAGCAAGAAAAATTGGAAAAAATCAAATTTTTCTGCTGAAAATTCTACAACTTTATCAATTTTTCATTTTTTGTAACTTTTTACGGTATTCATACGAATCACATTCACAGTTTAAAAGAATTCGCTCCTTTATTTTTGCCGCCAAAAATGACAGATTGGATAACTTTTACGGATAACAATTTTTTTTATTAGTTAATATTGAATATACCACAAGACGAATTTCGAAAAATATCTATTCCTTATATTTTTCACAAA
The DNA here is from genome assembly GCF_021901455.1 of Neodiprion lecontei. Classification (NCBI taxonomy): domain Eukaryota; kingdom Metazoa; phylum Arthropoda; class Insecta; order Hymenoptera; family Diprionidae; genus Neodiprion; species Neodiprion lecontei. The sequence continues at coordinate 8,851,545 of NC_060262.1, read as the reverse complement.
AATTTAGTGAATACTGACATATTTTCATAGTTGTTGTAATGCCCCCCCCCCGGCCCCCTTACTTGAAGGTGTTATCTGGGAGTCACCTCTGTTTAGTCTGTGACTCGCTCCCATAATCAGATTTGAAATACGACGTAGAAGCAGTGATAAAACTGCGATCGCGGAATATAATCACCACAGCCCGCTATAATTTCTCTACACGACGAAAGAAGTCACTTACAATTCGAGACTATTTAAAATGAAATTGCAAATATTAATCAAAGTGAAGATTAATCCTTTGAACGTTATTAGAATGCTTCTCGCAACTTTTGTAGTTATGCGCTTACCGGATTCGCCAGTAAATAACGATGAAATACAGTTGAAAGAAAACTTTGAAAATATTTTCTTGAGTGCAATGAACGAATACAGTGGTTTCGAAATGGTAGAAGAAAATTCTTTACATTCTGAAGAACCGTACAAGGATTAGCAAATGGAAATTGTTGAAGATGAAGAATGGGCAAACGCCCTGTACAAACCAGTACTTTCGCCTGATACATGATCTCGTGATAACGAAGACTTATCTTGCGAGTACAAATTAAGGGCCGTTGAGTATTGGCGCAGCGGGAAGAAAGGGAATTTGGGTTTGGGCAGTGTTGAACAAAAGTTCAAGAACGTGCGATCTATACGGAAGTTGCACCGGTGGGCCCACAATTTGAACAACGGGGCGACATACAAAGAAATATTACCACGAATTTGTGGTTACGCACATAGTGCACGATTCTGATTTGAAAAAATGGGCTTTAAATGCTCAAAAAGAGATAGGGCATACTGATTTTCGTTTCAAAGTGTCTCGTACGTGGATGAACTCATTCAAAGCAGCTCATCGTATCGTATCGAGAAAAATTAATAAATTTATTACATCCAAAACAATGTAAGATGGAAAAGTCTTGGAACAACAAATTCAAAAATTTGTCTATGACGTAAAGCAAAATATTAAAACGTACGGATTGTCAAATACATTCAACGCAGATCAGAGTGGCTTCCAACTAGAAATGCATTCCGGAAGAACTTAGCAGTCGAAGGAGCAAAGCAAGTACAATGTCTTGTACAATCAGTCTCTTCTACCAGCCACAGTTACACTATTCAGCCGACTATATCAGCTGACGGCAAGCTGCTATCTCCTCTATTTTTGGTTTCAAAAGAACCAACTGGCAAGACTGGTCCGATAGTGGAGAAAACGCTTTTCAGACCAGATAATCTGTACACAGAAGTATCCAAGTCTGGGAAGCTTACTTCAGGTATAAATTACACCCACTATTTTTGTACAGACATTTTTTCGAATGAAAAAATAATAGGTTTTTCTATTTTCAGATCATTTTATAATTTGATTGCAGCATGTATTTTTCCCGAAAGTCGGTTCAGAATCTTTATTACTGATTGATTCTTGGACTGGACACTGTCCCAAAGCTGTACTTGATGTGAAACCTTCAAACAGAGATGTCCAAGTAATGATTATACCTAAAGGAACTACCGGAAAAATCCAGCCCCTCGATGTTTTTGGATTCCGAGTGTGGAAAAATTTTGTTAGACATTTTTCTGATAAATGTCTTTTGATGAATTATGATATTGATTTGCATTTGAGAAACAATAACATAAAGCTTCAGTCACTTGTTCATAACCAACTGTCGTCACCACGTTATATCGATCTTTTCAAATATTCTTGGTACAAAAATAGTTACATAGAAGAAAAACCAGCGAATTTTGAAAATCCTGTACACTTTGCATTCGGAGATTCCTGCAACTCACACTGTGAAGTTCCAGGATGTGAAAATGTTGCTACTGTTCGCTGTTCCTGGTGTAAAAAGCCGTTACGTTTTAAACACTTTTTCAATAACTATATCATTACTGCAGTACTTACAACGGCTAATAGAGCATATGATTATATACTCGCTTCTATTCATTGCTATAGTTATTATTTTGTTAAACGGTTGATATATTATCAATAAAAGAAACAAGCATATTGTACGCTCTCTTTTATTCATTTACTTCGCAGTTTTTGTGTGCGTCATCCTAAAACTTGGTCTTATCTACCGAAACCAATATATGTAAGTGCTTATCGTATGCTCATGGTATCCCATTGCCAAATATAAATCAGTCAGAATTATTGATAGGTCAGATATAAATAATTTTTCGACCAAAGATCGATCTGTAAATAAGTTGGCTCCTAGATAAAACCGTTCATTCAATGCTATATACGTGATACGGTTGTCATAAATTAAAAAAAAAAAACATATCACTAGGAGAAGGAATAAAAAAAAAAAGAATTACTGCCGTTTTATAAAGATTAAATGTAAACATACGTAGGGGTGGTTCACCCGCTTAACTTGATTTGCGAGAAAAACGCAAAAACCTATATGTATTATTTTTTTCGCTCTTTAAAGTGTAATTGAATCCATCGAGATAGGTGAAATAGTTTTGTTATAATACGATTTTATGAATTTTAACGGCTATAACTTTTTTCCCATGCAACCCCCCGATGTAAAACCAGTCGCATTTTCCAGCGTTTATCATTAAGGTAATGATCCATCTGGGTGCATTCGATTATCTCAAGTGAAAATAGGTGAAACCTGAAAAGTACCCCTCGGAGGTCTCAACTCCAAAGCAACATTTCACCCCCTAGAAACGTTTTTCCGCCGATAAAAAAAAATACGTGTCTCTTAGATTTTGATGTAGAATAACATATGAATTTCATCAAAATCGAAAGATGTCAGCGGAATGACTTTCCTTGTTAGATATCATCTGATTGACTTCTCTCTCTTGTTCTTTCGTTTCTCATGATATTTCTCAATTTCTTCATCATTTGTAAGATTCTGTGCTTTAACCGTAGACTACCTAGGCGTGGCTTCTCCTTACGGCAGAAGCAGTAACGATTCTAAAACGCATTTTTAAATCAGCTGTCGTGTTCTTATGTGAAAGCGTGTATTTATTTACAGTTAATAAACTCGAATTTTCAAAAAAAATTCAATAAAATATGAAAATTTCAATACAAGAAATTTGTGAGTTTGCAAATACTCAGCCTAGTCATAAAAATTTTATTGGTGGTGAAGATATACTTGATGCGGGACATCTAATGAAATGTGGCCTACAGCAATCAGATACTAGTTGTGATAATGTGTATAAAATAATTGCATTCTGTCTCCAAACTTCTCGTTTAAAAGATCCACCGCATGAAATTGTGGGTGCAATATCGCAAAATGGGAAAATAATGGGAATGTCATGTTCGTGCAAGGCTGGTCTAAGTGAAAGCTGTAAGCATGTAGTAGCTACACTTCTCTACTGCAACAGGTTAGTTTTTTGCTTATAAATAAATTTAACAAGCATAGTAAAATTTAATTCTATAAAATGACTCTACTGTTAATATTATATCTCAATTTTTTTAGAAATGCTGTTGAAAAATTGCAGCTTATCACTTGCACTGACAAGAAATGCACGTGGAGTGCTCCGCAAAAGGATGCGCTTGAAAAGTATGAACCTAAACCATTGGAAGAACACGACTGTTTTCAATTAAAGCTACAGAAAAATTTGGAGGCTCCAGGTAAAAAACATAAAAAAAAAAATGAAGACCCACCGATTTGTATGGAACTAATAAAGCTAACTGAAGAAAAAAAACCTGCTGGTGTAACACCAGTCATAAACTTAATCGTATATGTAGATTTATAGTAAGAGTAGGCTTGTAGTTGACAGCACAGTTTGGAAGGTTTCTGAATTTTAATTTCAGTACAGTCAACAACTACTCGAACTTGTTCAAAATCTTTGAAGCACAAAGGAATATTCTTTAAAATATTTTGTTTGCTAGGCCATCGAATACTGGGTTTTAAAACAACGTATAAAATGTCGATCATTTTCCAAATCAATTCTTTGCAAGCTTGACTGGATACTTCAAAGAAAATTGGTAGAGTTGCATATGACATGTTTTGCTTCAATTTCATAAAAGTCATTATAATTAACTCTCGTAAATTAAATGTAATACAAGCGATTGAGATACGACGCAGTGATTGTGCTTTAATGATTAACTTCTCGATAGTAAATAAAATTTGAAAATTAGATAATCCAGTTAACGTACTAAGCTGTTTATCAGTTTTTACTTTACTCGATAATTTGGGAGTCAGATAATCACTCTCGACTTGAATCGCAACATCACGATGTATAATAGGCAAACTATTTTCGGATCTTGTCACGTTATCAACAGATACCGTGTTAGACAACAGCAGCAAGTCTTCAGTCGTTACTTCAACATTAGATTGATCTCCACTACACGGATCTACATTACACGGATTACCTTGTGTCTGGTCTAAGGGGTCATCTCGAGTAGCTGTGGAAATACCTTCAAACGTATCAGTGATAATAGATGATTTTTTCTTCAATGATCTTTGACGTTGTCTTTCGTTTCTGCTTTGGATTTGACTCGCATTTGGTTTATCAAATGATGTTAATGATGTTTGAGGAAGGTTGCATGACGGAACGCTTGTTTTTTTCAAATGAGAACGAAGAGGATTGACATTGGCTGCAATGAAAAATAAAATTTAATGTTTATTGTTTTTTATTTTTTCTGACAAATATTACACTACAAAAAATTTCATTTCATATTGATGATAAACAAATAATTATGAAATGAAATTCTATAGGTAATTACTTACATGTTGGTATGAAGTCATTTTTGGTGAAATGTAATGAACACACTTTTTTTGACTGTGTAACCTTATTCCCAATTTTCAATGCTTTTATCCAAGCTAATCGACGATCAATTACTTCATCTTCACCAAATTTATTTTTGATTACTACAAAACTAGAATTTGCCGAAGGAAAAGCGTAAAATCGAACTGTATTGTTCTTACTAGACTTGCTATTACACCCATACACGCAGCAGACAGTTTTATTTTTATTTTCTCGTGGTGGAAACTCCATGATTAAATTTTTTGATCAAATATTGAAATTTAAGATGTTTTTAAGTAATAACTAAGCTTATAGATAATGATTGATTACTTAATATTTAAGAAAAAGTTTAACACTTTTAAACTACATTTCTCACATATTATATTTGAGATCAGCAGTTTAAGCTTGACCTGCATAGAGTAGTTTATATTTGATCCGTCAGGTAGCGTATCTGAGTGGATGATTTCCCAATATTGGGTAGAAAATATTTGGTTCCATGTATTTTCTTGTTGAAAAACTTGTTTTTCCTCATTCAAAGCAAAACAAAGTGTAGAAACGGCCAAAACTGACGAAAATAACAGTATTTCGTAATTTTCAGTGTGTTCCACCACTTTGTGAAATTTCAAAAACATGAGTGTTTTTTGAGTCAAAATACACTCGGAGTAGAAATTCAAAATCTGCTTCTACCTTAGTTGTCGAGAAAAAAATGTGTTAAAAATTTGGGAATTTTTTTTGAGGGGAAGGGAGTGAAAAAAAATCTGTAAAAATCAAGTTGAAAGAATTTTACTCTCTGTGTACACCGTATTTTTTCATAAGGATTCGTTGACTTAGCGGTAAGTTAAGAAACAGCCGAAAAACTGGGTTTTCTGGGGTGGTAAGGCCAACAGAAGGGGGGAGTGGGGGGTTTGGGGACAACATTCGTGTCGAGCACTTTTTTTTGACTGTACCAACGTAATAAAACCATAATTAGCCCAAAAGATTTCGTGTGCCAAATTACTATTCTTATCCGGCAATAACCTTTAATCTATGCCATTGCCAACGTACTTATTGCATTCAACTCCGGTTTAAACATCTTCCTTCAAAATTCGCGCGCACTTTGGTTATTTCATAAATGCGCCACCCACGTCGCACGGTCGGTTTGTACGCTTTGCATTTGTTAATTCTACACGCTATTTCATTCAGTCGCCTGTTAGTCTTTCCGAAAACAGTTAATATTTCTATTCTAACTAGTGTCCGATACTTTTTTTGAAGATGAATCCGGTGAAAAGACGCGGAAAACCGTCTATTGTTAATAAAAATGTTCTTACCGAAACAGTTTTACGCCACAAGGGACAAATACTTCGAGCCGAAGTGTTTTTCATGTAATTAGAGTAATAATTCTTATTTTCCGCGCGGGTAACCAACTGAAAATTATGAAAAAAATCGCTCATCAAACATCATTGCAATTTGTTCAAATCGAAACCAAAACACCTTTTTCTCGGCGAAGCCAAAACAACACCTTCCTTCTTCCAGCCGACGACTTGTTCTTTTTTCTGAAATCATACGTTTTCTGTATTTGTTCTATTTTCGTTGTTTGTTGTATTATTTCATGTTTGTACGAATTAGAGTAAGTGTTTTGTGAAAAAATATGAAATAAATACATATGTCATTCAGAGTTCACAAATTCTCAAGTTTGCATCCCATTTGACGTTGAAGAGAAGAAATGATCCAAATTGTCTAACGATATCTTTAAAAATCATTCCTGAAAGCCACTTCCATCCCCACGCGGTGTTCAATTTTCTACAAAGCTTGTTAAAAAGTTTCGTGTTTTCTTCAATATTGTAGTGGATTGATTATGTGAAATTTGCGTGACGAGCTACTAATTTTAATTTTTTTCATATACTCGTGGTCAGTATTGTATGTAGAATTGCGTCGTTCGCGGCTTGAGTTATGCAGTAAAAGGTAAGCTTCGACTGTAGTCAGAGTAAGTGGGAATTTACGTAGTAAGTAAATATGTACCAACTATATATATATATTATGGCATCCAATTATGGATTACATTAAACGGAGAACCCTCCAAGAGCAGTGAAAGCAAACAAGTGTCGGAGAGTAATTTCACACATCATGCAAATCGTATAAACAGGTACATTCGAGTCACCGACATTTTAATATTTCATCTCAGAATCAACTTGTCGGATTCTCCTTTCTCTTTAATCAAAGTACACTCTATTCTACAAGGCGTTACACTTGTAGAGAAAATCTGTTCTGTTTCAAGGGTACTCAAGACTGAAATCCTTCGAAGTACAATCACACGTAGTTGTGATGTTATCGAGAGAAGTCAGCACTGCCATCGATATTTTTTAAATTCAGGTTCCGACAAATTTCAAAATTGCATGGGTAAGTAGCGGCTAGTTGGCGGCAAACTATCCAAGAGATGCTATTTCGTATTCTGTACAGTTACCGTACGTGAAATTAGACAAACCCACGGGAGCTCGTGGAGTTTTAACATTCCGACATAGCGGCAACCTTACCGCACCTATAATTCAGACCGAATGTCTGTGTACACATATTGCATAAATTACACGTCAGAATCTCTTCGACGGATATGATGAATGTTGTATCACACAAAGTTGATACTCATTTCTCTACGATAATCGTGGTTCCGAAATAACCCGCGGATCCGTGTGCGGAATGACCTTCCACAGCTCATCCAGCCGCCGCTTGGTGCAGTGGGGTATATACCTAGCCGGCGTCGCTGGAGTTGCGAGAGACGCGCGCCCCTAGCGGGCGCGTGCGGTACTTGGACAGTGCCAGGGGTACGGCGCGCGGCGACAAGATAGCGGCAGCGGATTTCTGACCCCAAGACGTGCGGTGTTTCGGAGTAAGTTCCGAGTCGCTTCGACCATTCTCTCAATAATTCCGATATGATCAAACATAGCTCAGGCCAGAAACGTCAGTATGTATAGCTTTGTGTCTCTCTTTCTCTTCTTGGGTTGCAGCTCGAGGCTGATGTTTATCTGGAACGGTCTCTTGCTATACTGTGTTCATATTTAAAGTGTGGACGACTTTTCTTAGGTACCCCCCCCCCCCCCCCCTATATCAATTTCAAATCATTAAAAAACAATTGCCTAATTTTTTCAGATTTTTGTCTCAACTCTAACTCGTGCTGTCAACACGGTGGATTTCCCCTCTAAAGTATACATATTTCGGACCTGTTCTCAGTATATTTTTTATTATAAAAGTACTGCTGTACAAAAAATTTTGTAACTGTAAGGTTATAGTGGTCATTAGCGTAACTATCTGAGAAAAAATTCATATCATCATACGATGCAATCGCGACGATTTGCGCACCCTCGAAACTGACTGTTTTTGCATTTAGAGGAAGTGTAAATTCGTCGTGATTGTATGGTATGATGATGTGAATTTTTTCTCAGATAGTAACAGTAATCCTCGAAGTAACCACTAAAACCTCGCAGTTACAAATTTTTTTGAACACATTTACTGTTATAATATAATACTCGTATATGTATACTGCTAGCGTGTCCAAATTACGTGTATTTTAAACGTGGAAATCCACGCTGTTCTCGGCACGCCGGACGGGTTGAAGTTGAGATATAAATCCGAAAAAATTAGGCAATTATTTTTTAATTACTTGAAATTGATTTGGTGGGGATGCTTGAAAAAAATCGTCAAAACCTATGGGACGCCCTACATATAATATATTCACATAAAACGTGTGCGGTCGGGGAACCCCCGTATTTACATCGTTTCTATTTGTCAATTTTCCTGACGTTATGAAAAGGGTTATGCCCCTTCTTTCTTTCTCTCTATTCCCGCTTCGTCACCCAGTGAGGTCACGAACTCTCCTGAGTTCTTCGTCGTCGATATTAATCAAGACCGGTCAGATTTGCTTTTATTCGCTTCCATCTATAGACGACCTAAGGGCCTCCGTCTACAAGAATTTTCTGCTATATTTAATCAGTTTGCGTATGCTTATAAAAATCTCATTATTGCTGGGGACCTGAATTGAATCTTACTGTCAAATAATTACGAAGCACCGGTACCTTACCGACTTGGTTTTCTCTTCGGCTTTTCATCCTGTTGAGTCGCAAGCAACGTACCACACGGCCATGTCTAATTCGTGGTTAGATGTATTTGGGTCATTCCATATCAATTCAACGACGTTGCGACGGTGACCCTCTCGGATTGTTGTGATTTTTTAATATGTTTTTATACATACAGAAAGAAGTCCTCAGCAATTTTCAGCTCTTTATCTCTTCCCATTCCGGAGTTGTCGATTTCTGAAGTAATTAACGAAGAAAATTCATGTTTCTGACAAGAATTGAAATAACCTCATTAAATACAAAAATTTTGAAGTGTTTTCTGATGCTCGTTCTGAAAAAAAATACGAAAATTGAAAAAAATTTATTGATGCTTTTTTGGCCATTTTTGATCGAAAAATTGGATTTTCGTTCAATGGGACACTTTTAATTTTATCCAAAAAAATATACCAAATTCAGCGTTAAAGAACAACATTTTTGAGCTATAATAAAAGATGGGCTTTCAATAACTTCTCGTGAAAATAATTTAAAAACAAATTTTTTGTCGGTGATTTTGATTTATTTTCCTTCTCAGATCACATAGCTTATTTTTATAGTCTAAAGATACATTATTCTTACATTTTATTCAATTTAATACATTGACCGTCTTGTTATTTTATTACCTATCATTTTATTACTTTGTGCGTTGTTGATTCTGATGATCAGGAAAATCTTTTGAAACTAATTGTGTTATCGGTATTTCGTACAGCAGAATGAATTTGTTGTGTGTTAGGTATTGGTTTTGCACTACTAAAACGATCCAACAATCTTTTTTCCATCGCTTCATAGTCAATTTTAGTCAAAAATCTAACTTCTATATAAATCAATATTACCGTAAAAAAATTTGTTTTCAAATTATTTTCACCAGAAGTTATTGAAAAGCCCATCTTCTATTATAGCTCAAAAATTTTGTTTTTTAAGGTGCCGCTGACCTGGCATGTCCTATATGTATTTCGTGACGTCAGAAGTAGGGAAATCGCCCGCACAAATCTTGATAAAACGGGGGTACGAATCTGACTGGGAAAATTTTCAAAACATAGCTTGAAAAAAATTCTACGTCTGTATCTCAGTCACCACGATCACAGATCACTGATAACGTCTAATAAAAATAATGATGAACTCAATAAAATCACGTCGCATCAAACATGGCCGATCGAGCTAGCGACTTGTTGAATATTCACCGCTTGTACGATATCATAATTTCTTTCACTTTTGCCAGGGAGATACCGACGTACAAAAACACACACGTAATCCGGGAAAACCTAATGCACCAGTCAGTTTTCCGTAAATGTGGCAAGATTTGTGCGGGCGATTTTCAGGTGACAGGAGCCCGTTCTGATGCACGAGAAGTCTGTAATTTAGTTCAACGTTGAACCTCCAGAAGCGCTGTAGTCGACCGAAGCGGTACCAGATGGTAAAATGACATGGTAATACGCCCACGTCCCATGTTTCTGCTAAAGCAACAATCTGCAGTGCCGACGAGAGCATAGGCTTTTAGGTGGGTACGAAAAAATGTACAACTCACTCAGAATAACCGTTATATTTCAAAATTCGTGCATATTATAAGGCATCGTTTCGAAATGGTAACATCAATTCATAATCGCGGTAACTATTCGTAATCGCACGTAGCCCGACTGTATGTGAACGAGGCATTCCATGCGAAACCGACCAACCCGTGGCCCCGACCAACTTCGATTCTATCGAAAATTTTACACTTTCTTGTACCTGCCGAAAGCAGTCTTTCTGAAATATTTTATATGGTTGTCTCAACCCATCCAAACACCATAAATTTATCAAAATATCGCACAATTTTTTTTTAAATGCTCATCGCTTTTCCAAAACCCGATATTAAAATAACATACTGTTTCTTTTCTCGATTTGAGTCGTAGTTCCGCAAAGAAAATTATTCTTTTTTATTTTATTGAAGGGTTTTGGGGTATTCTACATCGAGTACACACCACTTAAATTTGCCTTTTTTCATCGATTTGACAGAAAATCATCAACAAAAACGAAAATACCTATCCATTAATTCCTGTTCGTCGAAGAGGCAGATATAAATAACGAATAATTGACATAGAATGCCCCATATACGCTCCGGATATCCTCATCTAATAGTAGCATCGATGTCCACAAAATTGTCACACTTACAGATTATTGACCGGAAGATTAGATGCGGCAGTAAAATAAATACCGAAAGTGCAGGAAACACGCAAGTATAAGCGTGAGGATTTCGGGTTGAGATAAAAAATTGTGCTCTTGAACAGACCATTATTTCTTTATTTATAGCAAATTTGGTGGAGGGGGGGGCGGGCCGGTTGACAATCGTCCGAGCCTGTTTTAAAGATTAATATATACGCGAAAAGTGAATGTGTTTAACAATACCAGAAATACATTTCGCAAAAATCTATGTCACTGTATATACATACAATTACTACATACTATGGTTCAAAATTCGTGGCAAATATTTTACAGGGCCGATCCTTGTTAAAACTCTGATAAAGATTTGCTTGCCAATTTTTTCTGTTTTTAATTCTCAACAAATAAGGATTGCATACTAAAATTTGCTTCGTTTCATTTGTCAATTACGCTTGGTTCTGAATGATGCTACCAAATTTTTTTTTTTTACATTAGACGAATTACCTGAAAGTTACTCATTTGGTAGAAATCGTTATAAAACTACATACCGTGACTTCTCGTAGATGGTATACGCTACGGATACGCTAGTGAGTTTTGGGTTGGTTTCCGCATCGTATACGACCTACGACAGGTCAGGGTATGTGTTACTGCTGTACATCGAAGTCCGGCACGGTCAATCATGCGCCCTACTGAAAATTGCTACGAAAAACCATAAAAAATCATTCGAAGATGTTACAATTTTCTACGGATTCACTCCAATCCTATAAGATTTCACGGAAATTTGGAACTCTCGAAGGAATCAACTTCTTCGGATTCCAAATACTATCCCTCCTTTTTCGAAATTCAATACCACTCGTATATATTATAATCCTCCCTTGAGTTTATTGAATGTGAAACAATAACAGTTTTCCGTGAATTTCTGTCAAATGAGGAACTTTCATGAAGCAATTTTTCGAATGACGAAATAACTTATGTAACATCTATGATGTCTGGCGAAATTGCCAAACAATACACAAATTAAACATTTATCAATAAGTAGAATTGATTCCCTCAACCATCGCACGAGAGATTCTGTCATGAATATAGGACTTTTTACGTGTGTATCAATAAGTGCTATGAATGAAAAATTCCCAATATTTTGAACATTATTACCTGCATTTCTTCTCTTCCAGATATTTATTTTCCATCAGATTGATGCGGACGGGTAAAGTACAATATAAAAAAAACATTCGCGTTTTGTTTTATCGGTATAGGGAATACGTGTTACGAGTGCTGACTTCAACCCTGATTCTCTAGTAAATGCATGAAACAATTGTGTTGAAAATTTGTAAAGAGATTAATCGTGATCCAAATTAAAAGTTTAAAAAAAATCGAGCTGGATTACAGACCATAGAGCTTACCGTAGTAATACCTCAATTTTATTTCGCAGTAAACAGATAATTCAGGCATGAATCCAAACTAATACAAATCAGCTTGACTTCATTTTCCAGAATTCATTTATTTTCCAGTTGATTCTCTTTATTTCAGTGAGAACTTTTAGTGGTTCAGTTAATGCTTATTAATTGACTTATTTCGTATTAATTCAATCAATTCTGATTGATTCAGGTGCATTATAATGAATTTACAAACCTATCGACATGGCAATTCACCGAGTTATTTCCCCCTCGGGCTGCACGGTAGGGTTTTTTTCAACGTGATTCGTAAATAGGAGGATTATGGAAAGTTGTGAAATGAATAGTACTGACCAGATCGAGGAGAGTATTTTACAAAATTATATTTTATTCGGAAAATTTGAATTTGATAAAAATTAAACGTGGGCTGGTTCCGCCCCCCACTCCCGCCCCTGCGGTTTCCCCTACCACCTCCTCGACGGCGGCGGTATCGGTTTCGGCGGCCGCCTTCCCCTCGAGAAACGGGTCCGCCGGTGGCCATAGCGGCTGCCACCGCCACCCGGACGGCCTCCGTGATCCGTTCCTATCAACAACCAAATAATTGTGATTCAATGTCACGAGCATTTTTGACCGATGAGCAGCTATTCTATATGAAATTATAAAATACGAAAACAGTGAAAAGTAAAACTGTTTCGCCACGGCAATGAGAGTATACAGCGGTCACACACGGCGAGGGTATAACATCCCAACTCCTTGGGCAATAAAAATGTGTCAGAAAAATATGGTATGCTTCCCGAAGATATCTACTGACGGTCATCGTGACATTATACCGGCTACTGCATAGTTTTTGAAAATTACGCAATTAAACCACTTTTTAATTCTTAGACAGACTCTTTCAATAACTGCAAAAAAAAATTAGAAACAATAAAATGTGTAGTTGGGGACGTACCTCTAGCGTCGGGCTAGCCGCGCGAGCAGGCCTCGCCGCCGAAGAGGCAGCAGGAGAGGGCGGCGGAACCAGCATCGTCGGCGACTGGAGTGGCGGCGGTGGCGGCTGAACAGCGGCCGCCATCAACAGCCCCTGTCGCTCGCCTTACAGTTCCGGGATCTAGGCGAAGAAAATGCATGAGCACACGCGTAATTGTGTACGAAAACACGAGATTACTTACCGGCGTTAGGGGCTGATGAGGCTCCTGCCGCCATCCATACCACTGGGGCCGCGCGTAGGAGGGTTGACCGTTCACGCCACCCCCGGCTGCTGTAGCTGGACCGGGGGCCTCAGCTGTACATTGACACCTCCGGGATATTGAGGTTGCGCCTCAACGCCAGGAGGTGATGGCTGGTTGGGATCCACCCGAATCCCCGCTGGATTCAAAATCCCTTGCTGATTGTTGTTTACTAAAAAATAAAGTTCGTAAAATTAGTCCTATGCCAAATCAACGATTTATCAAAATCAACGCGAGCGACCTTCCCTACATCCGCTTTGCTAGTGCGACAGTTGCCAGGTGTTTAGGTATACATACAGTACTTGGAAATACAGAAAAATACATCGCTCACGAATAATGAAGTGGATTCAAAATCTTGGTCCCGAATTCCCAGCCTATATACCGCATCGCGATGGCCACTAAGCTAAAAATAATCGATGCATCGGTTAATCGAGTCGAAAAAAATTATGGAATAAGACTCGATTGAATCGGTAATAATTTATCGATTGATCGATCATTTGATATTTTATTGAAATTGTGCATTCGAATCCCTAATTTAGTGCGGTTTATAAATATTCTCGAGCTGCTGAAGCTGAATACAGGGTGGCTCGGAAAAAGAAGAAAAAAACAGAAAAATTAACGTTCCAATTCAAAACCTGAATAAACTAAGATCGCGTTTCTCTGTCCATAAGATCTTTTTGAAGCGAAGCTTTCCAAATCAAAGCTCTTACGCACGTTTGTAACGGGGATCTTACTCACGAAAAGTGAAACGTCAGGAAGGGAAGTTGCAACGCGTATTGTTGCTGTGAGTAAAGCGAACCAGAGAACTAGAGAAGGTAACTGCAAAAGTTTCAGTGTGATCGGGTTATAAATATTATAACTATGAATGATCTTATAAAAAAACGCTCGATGCGCGAGCGGCTTGGACAGCGTTCGTGCGCTGCGGTAACGGAATATTACGCGTTATTCGCAAATTTTGTTATCACTGCGATAGTACATTGCAAAGTTTATTGTCATTTAATTATTTACAATTTTTATGTGTCGTATGATAGTGTGCGTTCGTTAATAAAATAAAAAAAGGATGGTAAAAGATCACACAAAAGGCGAATCAGGTAATTTAGGCTTGTATATCCGAGCGTTGATGGTTGGTTTTTCTTTTTGGTTCAGGAGTCTTTGCCCTCACCTCAGACAGTAGTCTGGTCGAGAAGTGAGTTCACTGCGAAAAATCGTTAGAATGGTATTAAAAATATGGCGATTGGTGCATTGGATTCAGAATTTCAAATGATGAAACCGGTATTTCTTAATCAATCCGCCATTAAAAATTTCAATTGTTATAAACAAACAACGAAAAGAAAAAAAGGGAGTCTCCGTTTTATAGCTATAATTTCAAAAATATAAAAGATAAATGAATTTTGAAAAAAGATCCTAAAAGAGGAGGAAATTTCCGATTCAAACGTCCGTGCTCACGGAATTCTAGCTTTATTATAAATAATTTTAATTTAACGTTGAAAATAGGGCTCCGTGCGGCCGTTTCGGTGCCGAGGCGTCACCGCCTAGCGAAGCATGCAACACGAAACAATTTTTTTATAACATTCAATATTAATTTAAAAATTTGGATAAATTATAGTGTTATCTAGACACTTGAAGGAATGTAGTCTTACCAAAAAAAAATTTTTAACTCGATTTTCGTTTAAGTTATTTCATTGTTAATCAACTCATTTTTCGTGGACTTGACTTTTCATAAAATCACTTGTAAAAGTTCAAAAAATGGGTCTCTAAATTTTTTTTCTTTTGTGAGCTCTTCTTATATAAATAAAAAACAAGATTCAGTGGTAAGAGTTTAGAAAAGTTTTTTCATTTGTTTATAATGATTTTTCAAAGTTATCAAAAATGGAAAAATCCGACTACTGTTATGAAAAAATTTTTTTTTCATAAATCTTGAATTTTGGTTGTTTTTAAATTATTATGTTGCGTTTATTAGCTTGGCTGAAAATTTTTTTACGTGTATTGTTTAAAAATTTATTATAAACAAATAGAAAAGTTGAATATTTTTGAAAAATTTTTTTTGGTCATTTTATTGTCTTAGTGAAATAATTATTTTCAAAAAAAAATGAACGATCAAGATCGGAGATATAAAAACCTCAGCGATCGAATCGTTCAATCTATATATCAACGAACACTACCAATAGATTCTGCATTTTGTTTTCAATTCTATGATTACTCGAGGTCTGACCAACTAAGGTTCTCGATGGGTGAACCGAAAGTTTATTTCTTTAGGATTTAAATCGGGATTCAAGGGTCTTTCGTGACTTTGACTCTTCTGGTCCACCGAACCCTTCACAAAAGGATAAGGCTCGTTCAGCATGTTCAGAATACAGCTGACAAGTGTATGTTGTAAGCGAGAAGTAAGTACGTAACTGTCGAAAGTAAGAGTCTTGGAAAAAAGTTGACCGATCGTTATGGTACCTATCGAAAAAAAGCGTTTCGAAACTCACCGGTGTGGATCCGGATGTGTCCTTTGAGTTGACCGTTGTTACTGAATGCGACGTTGCAGTGGGGGCAAGGAAACTTCATCGGCCTTAGTTTCTTGCTCTGTTTAACAAGAGTCTCGTGATGTTGTAGCGCCCTCGCTGCCTCTTCGATAGCTAAATGTCTTTGATACTCCAACCGCTTGCATGCCGCGATATGTTCCTGCCAAGCGATGAGTTTCTGGTGGTCAAGGCAGGGTCCATTGCCACTGGGAAACGGGAAGGATCCCGAAGGGGTAATTGGCCGGATGTGCTGGACCGAGAGCCGAGCACGATGCTGACGGGTGATCGTGGATGAAACGACTGTTTGGCAAACATACGATTTCACTGCTGGCTTCAACGGAACCATCGGTTGTCGATGTGCTTGAAATCGCCCGATCGACGAGGCTCGACAGCTTCGTAAGATTGTCGTTCTCTCGACCTTGGGAACTATTGCTCTCGACGGTGGCACTGGAACTTCTCCCGGAAACGGAAACGGAACTTGACGGCGAGGGGAGAACTTGATTACCATTTATCAGGTCGCACTTGACGTTCACTTGGATCGGCGACGTCTCGGTTTTACACTCTACGTCCCACGGACGGAAGATGTGGTCTACTTTTGGGTTTCCATCCATCTTGTTGCCTCTCGACAAGAATCGCACCGATTCGATGTCTCGCCAACTATCGCGCTCTTCCAAACTCTCGGTGATACCGAAGAGCCGATTCTGTCCAACTAGATTTGACGCGAGTCACTTGTTCACTAACTACTCGTCTTTTCCAAACTTTCGTCGATACCGAGGACTCGATTCTATGCAGGGAAGATATAAACCCCAAGGTTCGGAGACGTCTAGTCCGCTGCTATTTTCCCCCTTCTCATTTTAACAGGGGTGAGGGACTGACGCCGCCCTTCGAGGACACACTTCTGTCGAATCGCTTCTATTCCAGAGGGTACGGGGTGGGGTTTCCAAGGGCTTGGGAAGGCGCTCGTGTAGGCCTGCCGTAGGCGCTACGATATTCCTCGTGTTCTTTGTCCACTATTAATTCACCCCTCTGCGGAAGGCCGGGTAACCGGCTACGCCAAATACCCTGCGATACAGACTTACTGCCAGGGGTGCTTTACGACACCCTCCTTGGTTTTTCGAACGATACAACTGTGATCGGGATTTTTCAGACCCCCCTCACGTACGGATGCATAGATTTGGTTGAACTAATGCCCACCACTTGACATCTGCAGGGGCTTTATTAATTGAATTCACTTTTTGCGGTCACCCTGCGAAACGGATATACATATATGTATGGACGTGTTACTTGTTTCTTTTTTTCATATTCGTTCACATTGATTCGTAAAATTTCTTCAAAACTTTCGTTAATTTCTGCACTCGGCGTTATTGGAAACTTACAAGTATAAAGGTACCGCATGACGATCTCGCCAAATTCGTTTGTTTTTTCAATATTTTAGTAATTAGCTGAGCGAGATTTATTTATTTTTTATCATTTATTTATGATAGATATTCACAAGATTTGGCAGGTCATTTTTTTATTCACAAACTTTTCGAGAATTTTTCATCAACGGAATTGGAAGTGAATTCAGGTTCTGGAATTGAGACGCGTTAGATCACGACTAAGGTACAGAATGAGATTTTTGTATAATTTTCGGCAGTATGAAATATTTGTTACATAACCATGTGTATAACCATGTGAACTTCTCGACAATATATGACCGATTGACCTGTTCATTTTCCTTTTGACGTGAGTTTATTCTTTATTTCGTTATTTTCTTTGATTCTGCAATTACTGTTAGCTGCCTTGAATACCGCCACTCTACCGGGTTGTACGTGTGCATACCTGAGCCTAGCCAGCCATACAACGAGTTCTCTATTTATTCTTTTTGTACGGTTTTGTGTTATTTTTATTGATTCGTATTATTGCTTGAAAATCGACGTTAACGCGTCTGGCGCCCAACATAATTGATTTTGTTATAGTTTGATATTTTGAATAAGTGGAGAATCGCGCCAGAGTGTCAACGGTGAGTCCTCATCCGAGGGTAACAGAATTAAGCGTTACAAATTGGCGCCCAACGTGGGGCCACAAAAGGCCAGTTAGAGAAAAATTCCAGTTAATAATTCAGTTAAAAACTTGAGAGAGAGAGGGAAAGAGAGAAATTATTATTAACAAAAGAAACCTCTTCCCGCTTTTACTCAGTCAGTTACTAACACAAAGATTCAAGTAGTACTTGAAAAACAGTTGATATTGAATGACCAATCGACCCAAAATACTTAAATATTCAGCGGACTGAACATCCCGGATTACAGATATTATTACGACGACGGAATAATCCCTCGCGAGTATTACTTCTAGCCGACGCGACGCATTGTTCGCGGAGAGCAGCGCGCGGCCCATAACAATGTTTTTTTTTGGCCCGCTATAGTTGTTGACAACTCACGAGTGAGACCGTATTTCTTGCTCGTGACCGCTTTTTGACACCCAGGATCAGCCGTGTGTATGTCGCTCGCTCAATCGTGTTCGCTACAAGCGGTATTGTGAATCGCAAACAACAATACATGCCTTCGTTGCCGTCTGTAAAGGACTCGTGGATACATTTATTAACTGCAGCGGAATTACGTTACGAGCTAAGACAGCGTCCATTATCGGCGGAGGAACTTTACCGACCTTACGAGATCGTTTAATCCGATTCTACCGAATTTCTCGCGGAGAAATGACCGATCCCGCTACTCCCGATAAAACGACGCTTGATGCCGAAGTCGGCACAACGTCTTTACAAATACCGACGGACGAAAGACAGAGCCCGCAATCGACGCGTGAACTCGGAATAAGCACGGAAAATAATCTGTCGTTAAATAATACTTCTCCCGGTAATACGCATGATTTATCGTCAAACCAAAACAGCGCTGCGGCTATCGATATCAGAGGTCCTCTGGAACACCGGACGCATATGGTAAACACTGCGCGAGAACACTTCCCGATACCGCCTAGCTTTACACCGCGTCGCGAAGCTCCCCCGTTCCATCATAACACGCCGCGACAACCTTTTGACTCATTCCCGACAGCTCAACCGCCGCGTTTCAATGACAACACCCCAAATACACGCGCCGCATACGAGGTTATGCGAAAATGGAATTTAAAATTTGCAGGATCGCGTAATGAAGATTCGGAAGCCTTCTTAACGCGGATAGAGGAGGGTAGAACCTTATTTAATTTACGCGATAATGACATACTTAACAGTCTCTTGTTTTTTCTTTCTGGAGTAGCTTTGTACTGGTTCCGCAACAAACGACCCCAATGGCACAGTTTCTCCGATTTCGAACACGTTTGGCGTTATAGGTTCGGTGATCCAAATTTACAGTTTACATTGCGTGAAGAGATCCGTAACCGTACGCAAGGCGAAAATGAGCCAGTCGCCGATTACCTCACATATATGCGTGCGGATTTTGATCGACCAAGTCCCGGATTCTCCCACGACGAAGAGAAGGACAATGCCTATCGAAACCTGCTACCGCGTTTTCAAGTGTTGATAAGACGGAGAGATCTCGAAGATCTTGATGATTTATAGGATACCGCCCGACAATTGGAGATGAGTTTTACGGCAAGTAATAAATACCAAGCACCACCGACTCCCGAAAACTCACTGCTACCGGATCTAGCATAATTATCGCGGAACACGCGCTAACTCCCGTCAATCGCGATTCGCGTTAGCCAACCTAAATCTAGCGGATGAACCAAAGGATAACGTTGATGCTGCGTATCTAACGTCTATTCAAGAAAATCGATCAAACTCGAACGTTAATAGAAAAGCCCTGGATCCTAGACCTCACACACGTTATGATCAACGACCACCGAGGAATCATACCAGCAACCGGAATGACTACCGCCAGAATGAAAACCCGAGTAACGTTAACTCGCCTGTAACTTCTACCGCTTCGTCTGCCGACTCCAATCCATTTCTAACGACTACAGAACAAATAACTGCACGCACACGTCCTAGATTTGCATGTTACAATTGCCAGCAACTCGAACGTCATCAGCGACAGTGCACCGCTCCACGCACGAAATTTTGCTTCACGTGCGGGTTGACAGGATACACCCGAGCCACATGTACCCGGTGTGCGGAAAACTATCAGGGGAACCGCGCGCAAGGGCAACCTCGGAACCCAGACCCACAGTAGAGCCCGAAATCTCGTTCGAACAAATTGTCAGACCTTGTTCTTTACCTACCGAAAGGGCATAGCCGGATAAGCAGGTCGAATCGGCCCCCGCTGAATTTTTTGTCGGTACTTCAGGGATCAATTTGGACCCAAATGAAAATAATTCAGTGAAAATTTCAGCTATTAATCTTAAACGGTTTCCGAGTAATTGAAAAGAAACCTATTTTTTAGTATTTATTTTTTTTTAATAGTAAAATTAGAAATTTTTTTTTGCTGATTTTTTTTTAAATACTTACGAGTAAAAGCTGTGAAAAAAATTTTTTTTCATGATTTCTAGACTAATAGCCGATTTTTAAACTAAAAAACAAAATTACAATTATTTTTTTTATGCCTATTTTAAAACATGCAATCACCAAATTTGGACAGAATACGTCTTTTATACCCCTCTGTACTCAGGAATTTTTTCAATTTTTTTGGTTTGGTGCAACGTCATGAAAAAAATTAAAAACCAATTTTTTGTTAATTATTTTATATTTCAACTGCTTAGAAGACTACTTACAACTAATTATAAAATGTATTTATTCATAAAAATATTCATCAAAAACGTAAGTGGTCATCAAAATATTTGTTAATATTTTCGTCAATCTTCATCACTGTCTTCATTAATAACTACACAGCGCCCGGTATTATTGAAAATGCGACTCAAAATTTCTGCTGGTCTTACAATTCTCGATAAATATCTAGCATGTGATAGGTAATAAATAATAGCTGCTACATGCGAACAACAACCAACTGTACGCCGACCGTTGGCACAATCACAGCAATATCGAGAAATTCCGTCAACTCCATTTTTGCCACGATGATACTCAATGAAGCAGCGATATGTTTTTGCATTAATATGCCGAGATCTTACTTGAAATCTAAGAATGTTTTCAGCCGATCTTACGTACTGAAGGCCTATATTATTATCTTCATCCATCATCTCAGCTAAGTATGACACTGCTTGAGAAAGCTGGTATGATCCTGTCAGTAAAATATGCAATTAAGTCGCATTTTCAATAATACCGGGCGCTGTGTAGTTATTAATGAAGACAGTGATGAAGATTGACGAAAATATTAACAAATATTTTCATGACCACTTACGTTTTTGATGAATACTTTTATGAATAAATACATTTTATAATTAGTTGTAAGTAGTGAATAATAAATTTTCTTGGGAACTTGGACAGAATTGATCAGATTCAATTTATCAAAATTTGCAACGTTTCGTTGGTTTTATTTATTTTCCAACTTCATCAGGCAAGCTGTAACAGATGTGCATAAACTTTAAAATTAAGTTGCATAAAACAATAGATATGATACATGTAAGTTACAAATTCAGAAATGATAAACTAAACAAAATTACAAAATATTTACTTTTGAGGTTAAATCATCGTTAAAATCCTCTGGTCCATAACATCAAGTCAAAATATATGTTTAAATAAGACTAGACAGATATATACATTTTTTTTATAATAAAATTATAAATTCATTGTGCCAATAAATCAATTTAAATAAAATAAAATGGACAAATATAATGATGGGCAAATACACATGTCAAACGTAGTGACTCTTAAATCACAGACTGTACTGCTCTCACACAGTGTGATAGTACGTGTGGAGGTCGCATTATCTGTATTGTCAACATGACTCTGTTGTCCATGACTAGTACTGTTCGTATTATGCGCGAAAGTTCAACCTCTAAGTAAAATAAAAATAATTACTATGACTTCACTAAATCCTTAACATCATTTATCAGGTCACTGTAAATTGTACTGAGATTTTGCGTGTCGGATCTAAAATTGACACAATTCATCGCCTTAATAAAAATCATTTCACTTAGGTTTCTCTTCATGTAATTTTTCTCCAGATCTAAAATCTCCACATCCTCGAACTGAAAGTTATGACCATCTTCAACAAAGTGATGTTCCGCTAATGCTGTTTTGTTGTTTTTTGTGGACTTCTCAGGTCTGCAGTCAAGTTTGTGTTGTCTCACTCTGGCTTTTAATTTTTGCCTGGTCTGTCCAACGTACCATTTCCCACACGAGCACGGAATCCTGTATACCAGGCCAGATCTATCTTCTTTCCCCATTTTGTCTTTTAGCCGGGAAAATAGATCCTTAACCTTGAATACATTGTAGAATACCAACTTGCAGTTGGTGTGCCTGAATAAAGATCCCAGTCTTGGTGACAAGCCTTTTATGTAGGGAAATCTGCTAAACGACCAATTCCTGTTGACATTGTTGCTCCTGATGTTGTTTCTAATCCTCTCAGACACAATTTTCTCACACTTGTTGATGACCTTGTTTGGATAATTGTTAGATGACAGTAATCTTCTAACCATGCGAATACTTTCCTTGGTCTTGTTCACATGACTCAAGCGCATGGCTCTGTTCAAAAACCCTTTTGCAACCCCCAATTTCTGGCTCAATGGATGATTGGAATTAAAATTCAAAATTCTTCCTGAGCTGTACGGTTTCTTGAACCAAGAAGTTATAAGATCACCATCTTCTGATCTTTCTATTAGTATGTCCAAAAAAGGCAACTTCCCGTTATTCTCAACTTCCAAGGTAAACTGGATGTCCTTGTCAACACTATTAAACACATCTAAGATGCTGTCTACTTTATCCTTTGGAACCACTGCGAAGAGATCATCAACATACGACTTAATAATCGGAATTTCAAAGTCAAGGTGAGTCAACGCCATTGAAACAACATAATCTACTGCAATGATGGCAATTGAAGGACTTGCTGGACTCCCCATAGCAATGATTTTTATTAAGGCGATGAATTGTGTCAATTTTAGATCCGACACGCAAAATCTCAGTACAATTTACAGTGACCTGATAAATGATGTTAAGGATTTAGTGAAGTCATAGTAATTATTTTTATTTTACTTAGAGGTTGAACTTTCGCGCATAATACGAACAGTACTAGTCATGGACAACAGAGTCATGTTGACAATACAGATAATGCGACCTCCACACGTACTATCACACTGTGTGAGAGCAGTACAGTCTGTGATTTAAGAGTCACTACGTTTGACATGTGTATTTGCCCATCATTATATTTGTCCATTTTATTTTATTTAAATTGATTTATTGGCACAATGAATTTATAATTTTATTATAAAAAAAATGTATATATCTGTCTAGTCTTATTTAAACATATATTTTGACTTGATGTTATGGACCAGAGGATTTTAACGATGATTTAACCTCAAAAGTAAATATTTTGTAATTTTGTTTAGTTTATCATTTCTGAATTTGTAACTTACATGTATCATATCTATTGTTTTATGCAACTTAATTTTAAAGTTTATGCACATCTGTTACAGCTTGCCTGATGAAGTTGGAAAATAAATAAAACCAACGAAACGTTGCAAATTTTGATAAATTGAATCTGATCAATTCTGTCCAAGTTCCCAAGAAAATTTATTATTCATTACATTTAACATGGATGAGAACCAAGATTTGGGTTGTAAGTAGTGTTCTAAGCAGTTGAAATGTAAAATAATTAACAAAAAATTGGTTTTTAATTTTTTTCATGACGTTGCACCAAACCAAAAAAATTGAAAAAATTCCTGAGTACAGAGGGGTATAAAAGACGTATTCTGTCCCAATTTGGTGATTGCATGTTTTAAAATAGGCATAAAAAAAAATAATTGTAATTTTGTTTTTTAGTTTAAAAATCGGCTATTAGTCTAGAAATCATAAAAAAAAAATTTTTCACAGCTTTTACTCGTAAGTATTTAAAAAAAAATCAGCAAAAAAAAATTTTTAATTTTACTATTAAAAAAAAAATAAATACTAAAAAATAGGTTTTTTTTCAATTACTCGGAAACCGTTTAAGATTAATAGCTGAAATTTTCACTGAATCATTTTCATTTGGGTCCAAATTGATCCCTGAAGTACCGACAAAAAATTCAGCGGGGGCCGATTCGACCTGCTTATCCGGCTATGCCCTTAATAATACTACCGATTCTACCGCCTCTACCGCCTCTGCCGTCCCTACCGTCTTCAGCTACCGTCAACCTACCGTAAAGATCTAACTTCGTTTTCGCAATGCTAAGCTGTCGGAAAATTTGACTCTACCTTCACCGTTCGAGTCATTGTCTGAGTTCCACCTTATTTCTACCGTCTGATTTATCCTCAAACACGTAACTTCGTTTTTACCGTTTTAAGCTATCGTTAAAAGTTTACTTCAGTTCTACCGTTCCGAGCTGTCGTGGAAATTTAACGTCCTTTCCTACCGATTTGAGCTACCGTGAAAAAACTCCGATTCTGACTTATTCCGTCAACGTTAACTGTCTCGTAATCACTCCAAACCACCCTCTGTATCAACTGATTTTTCGCAAAAACCACCACTGTCGTCTGGTCGAGAAGTGAGTTCACTGCGAAAAATCGTTAGAATGGTCTTAAAAATATGGCGATTGGTGCATTGGATTCAGAATTTAAAATGATGAAACCGGTATTTTTTAATCGATCCGCCAGTAAAAATTTCAATTGTTATAAACAAAAAACGAATAGAAAAAAAGGGAGTCTCCGTTTTATAGCTATAATTTCAGAAATATAAAAGATAAATGAATTTTGAAAAAAGATCCTAAAAGAGGAGGAAATTTCCGATGAAAAAGTCCGTACTTCCGGAATTCTAGCTTTATTATTTATAATTTTAATTTAACGTTGAAAATAGGGCTTCGCGCGGCCGTTTCGGTGCCTAGGCGTCACCGCCTAGCGAAGCATGCAACACGAAACAATTTTTTTATAACATCCAATATTGATTTAAAAATTTGAATAAATTATAGTGTTATCTAGACACTTGAAGGAATGTAGTCTTAGCAAAAAAAAATTTTTAACTCGATTTTCGTTCAAGTTATTTCATTGTTAATTAACTTATTTTTCGTAAACTTGACTTTTCATAAAATCACTTGTAAAAGTTTAAAAAATGGGTCTATAAATTTTTTTTCTTTTGTGAGCTCTTCTTATATAAATAATAAACAAGATTCAGGGGAAAAAGTTTATAAAAGTTTCTTCATTTGTCGTAACCAAATTTTGTGAGGTTGAGGGTAAAACGATCGAAACGAGATAATTGGTTACCCTACGGCACAGTCACTAACCTGAATAATTAGATAGAGAGAGAGGTAATAAGAGAGAAAGATACGATTGTTGGGCGCCAGACGCACATGCGTCAAAATTAGATAATGAGAGAAAAAGATAAAGGTAAAGGTAAAGGTAATAGATAGAGGTAAGGTCAGGTTCTACGACGGTTTTGTACAGTTTGCTCAGATAGACAAGATAATGCTAGACGGGCGGGGTCGAATCCAATAGATAAAATAAGAAACAGGTGAAACAGGAATAGTATCAAATATATTAAGTAGGAAGCGATAAGTTTAATGCCAAGCAAGTAGCTGAAGAGATTGAGATACAATTACGATAAATGCGATAATTAACAATATTTACAGCCAGAGAAAAGTTAAGCGAGAGATTTAACAAATAACGGAACGTTTTCCGAATAAGCGGGAAATATGCGCAAGCTCGCGATACTATGATTCGAGGTAATAACTAATACGGTTCTATAATGAGTATGCAGAACGGAAAAGATATACGGTACTTAAATTAAGCATTAAGGAAATAAACCATAAAATATGAGAAGCGATTATAAACACATGCGAAATACAACAATTGTAATAGTTATCAGATTACCAGAATGATCAGAAACAGGCAGACGGGGAATTATGAATTACAAGGTAAATTCAAGCAACAGGTCAAGTAGAAAATTATCATAAAACATACGTACTAACAGATAATACGTAGTCTCTAGTTTGCGGTAAGTGCGAGAGAAAGAGAGATAATATTCAGTACGATAAAAGGTAATTCAAGATAAGGCAAACAGTATTCAAGATAATTAATATGCAACGTACGGCAAACCAAAGAGACTACGGACAACTACGATCAGCGATATTAGCGAAGAAAATAATGAGAAAGATATTATGCGATACGGCACAATACTCCAATGTCAAATGAACGACGAGCGGGACCGCGCAGCGATGTAAGATCGCTCCCGCGGTACACTCATTAAGATACGATAATCAACGGCAATAGGTAAAGAGACAGATATAAACTAATCAGAGAAAATATAACGAAATAGCAATGCTCAGTAGCTAAGATAAAAATTGATCCTCCAACGGAACGCGCTGCGATATTAGACATTCAAATATTCCAGAAGAGAAAGATGATAAAATAAAGCAATAGTCACTACAATGCGTAAGTAATAGTCAACCAGTCGCGAAGTTACTTGCAATAAGACAGAGAAAGGGACAAGATAAGAGATAAGAGAGAATAAGATACGAGCCCAGGTGGCTCAAGCAGACCAACTGCAAGATAAAGAGAGAAAGAGATAAAGGCAGAGGTACTATATATTGCAAGTAATCTCGTGGCTTCACAAAATAGAAAAGGAACCTCACTTACGTAAAAAAAGATATAGCAGGTACTAGAGAATGCGGTACAATAGCGAGAACTAAATCGATAGATAGCGATAATGGCACTGAAGATCACGATAGCACGTCTTGGTTAGTCAAAAACTGAACGTAGAGTGACGAGATGAGCGATGATCCTGATTTTCGTCGAGCTGCTGTCACGTGATTCTACCTCAAATTTGCGGTATTCTAATTGGACCAGCAGGTCGCGTAGGTCTGGTCTGCGGATAGGCGGCGATAATCCCTCGCCGCTTGTTTTTCTTCTCCCTCGACGACAGGTATCGAGGTATCGGGACGTCGGAAGGTGGTCAGAGATGTTTTCCCTCAGCTGTGCGGTATCGTTGGTGAGAGGGGGGGGGTCGTACTGCTCAAGTGTAGCGATATTGAGGTGTGCGGCAATATTACGTCACCGGTCCTTTGGACTTGCGACCGACTGTAACTCACTCCTTGCTTTACTGGTACTCCCCGTTGTAGCTATTTCGTCGGCGCTGCATCCCGGCCCTCGCTCATCGAAGCCCTCATGCCGGAACGATCTGGTGGTGATGGCCCTCAACCCGGATCCCCACACTAGATCCACCAGATCCACGTGGTCAGCATATCATTAGCCTATTCCACGCCGCAGTCCTTCGATAAGACGGTTCGTGAAGAGAAAACCGTCTTCTATTGGATAGTCAACGACTTAGTAGATGTTAGGGTCGGTTCAGCTCCAGGCTGATAAGTATCGTCGACGGGAGGCTTCGTTGTGTTTTTGACGCACAGCCCTGTACGCCGCCTGACGATGCATTCGAGCGGTAGAAGCATTCATTCGTGGTTCGGCTCCTGGCCGATAAGTCTCAAATAGTTGGAGGTGCTGTTTGTGCATCACGCACGACCCTGTTCGACAACTAGATAGGCATCCATCGGGAGTGGTTTCAGCGGTATTCGTTCGTCTGTAGTCGGTGGTGGTCGATGTTGAGCTGGTACGTGACCCCTGTCAGGCAGTGTCCTGGTATCTTGACGCGAAGGTCTCGCAGATGGTTCTCGTGGAGCGTTACAGAATTAGAAAATAGCATACAATTAGCTTAGTAAAGAGAATTCAACTTAAAGATAATTAGTCGTTCATTTTCGGAGTATTGGCCTCAGACCTGCTTTCGTTATTTTTAGCGATATCTGCACCTAGGGGAATGCGATAATTAAACAAAGTGACGGGGTACGAAATACCACGTCACATTGTTTATAATGATTTTTCAAAGTTTTCAAAAATGGAACAATCCGGCTAATGTTATGAAAAATTTTTTTTTTCATAAATCTTGAATTTTGGTTGTTTTTAAATTAATATGTTGCGTTTATTAGCTTGGCTGAAAATTTTTTAACGTGTATTGTTTAAAAATTTATTATAAACAAATAGACAAGTTGGATATTTTTGAAAAATTTTTTTTGGTCATTTTATTGTCTTAGTGAAATAATAATTTAAAAAAAAAAAAAAATTTTCTCAAAAAAATCATTCAATTGTTGAAAACTGTTGTTTTCATTTATCCACCATTTAAATTATTTCTTCAGAAATAATTTTTTTTATAAAAATCATCATTTACAATTGTTAATATAATTATGAAAATAAATTTTTTTTCTATTTGAATTTTCATTGTTTATTTTGTAAACAATTTGTGATAAAAAAATTTATATTTTCTTTTTATTTTTTTTTCGTTGCTTTAAAAAATTACAAATACAGCCATGTGCATCAGAGTTGTAGAAAAAAATTTTTGGGGTAAAGTATTTTAAAATTCAATAATCAATAGAGAAAAATTTTTTTTACAACTCTGATGCACATGGCTGTATTTGTAATTTTTTAAAACAACGGAAAAAAAATGAAACGAAAATATGAATTTCTTTATAACAAATCTCTCTATCTAATAAAAAAGTTTCATACAAATGAACGTAGAAAAAGATTATAATAACAATAGTATAAAAAAGATTATAATAACAATAGTATACGCATGAAGTTGGCGGTGGGGTGAGATGCCGAAAACAAAACAAAAAGCATCTAGCAAACCCTTTGACAGCTGTCATCGGCTGTTTATGACAGTCTTTGACAAATATCTTTATAGGTATCTGTTTCTGACGCGCAAAAAATGAACATGCAAACGAAAATTATAACGATGATTCCCGACAGGAATTGTCTTTTTCGCGCGTTGGCGTATTGTGTATACGGCACTCAAGATCGACACGCAGAGGTGAGACTGAGTATCGTTTCAAATATAGTGGATAATTGGTCTAGATTTGCGGGTTTTATTACAGGTAATGAGTCAAACGGTGCTGTGATTAGGTGACCTGGTGATTACAAATCACATATGAATAAAAATGCAATATATGCAGCTGCGGAAATTTTTAAGATATGTTAAATCGAGTATCGCGAAGAACAAATTCATCCACACCGGATCGGATCACAAAATGGAACACAATTCTCGCTACTCTTCACCGGTGACGGAGAGAGTGGACACTTTGATGTCTTGCAGAACCAAAATAAAATTCAGATAGTGAGTAATAAGTATCAAAAGTAACAATCAAATAATAGTAAATCAAAATATATCACCAAACAGTCAAAAGGACAGCCAGGATTTACGATGACAATGGAGAAAGGAGGAGTTTCAAGCAGCAGACAAGGCGATGAAGATGGTGGATGGTCAGAAATATTACAAAAGAAAAAGGAAAATAAAATCGTAAGTGCGAAGAACCAAATAAGCCATAGAATAATATCCATAAAATATTCGTATGACCAGGTAAGAGGACGACCAGGATCGATGTTGGCCACAAGAGAAGGAGGTGTTTTGCGGAATAAACAGCAACGCAAATATAGAGAAAAAAATAATATAAAGAAGGTGATTTTGGAGAATAACCGGCAGAGCGGTAGTAAAAATAATTCAACGAAGGGTGTCGAAGAATTAGAAGAATCGATTGAGATTATTGATTTGGAAAATAAATCAAGAGGACGACCAACCAATGTGATGGACATAGAAGAGCGAAAAATTAGACGACGAGAACAGCAGCGAAAATATAGAGAAGCGAACAAAAAATATCATACTGGCTTTTCAATAAACGAACAGAAAGGAGGAGTTTCAACCAGCAGACAAGGCGATGGAGAGGGTGGATGGTCGGACGTATCACAAAAGAAAAAGGAAAATAAAATTGTAAGTGCGAATAACCAAATAAGCCAGAGAAAGATAATAAACAAATATTCCTATAACCAGGCAAGAGGACGACCAGGATCTATGTTAACCACAAGAGAAAGAGGTGTTTTGCGAAGTGAACAGCAAGACAAATATAGAGAAAAAAATAATATGAAGAAGGTGATTTTGGAGAATAACGGGCAGAGCGGTAGCAAAAATAATTCAGCAAGTCAAGGAGATAGATCGATATCAATAGAGAAGGTACACCAATTTTCAACCAACGAATGGAAGCTTAGATTGATGAAAAAAAGAAAAGTAAGCACAGAAGGAATTGAAGTGGACAGCAAGTGCAGACTTGTCATCAAATCAACATGAAGGAATTCGCCTGTCTACTAGACAATGCGTAAGGAAATAGTGAGGCGCGCAGCGCCGAGATGGGGTTGGCGCTCGAAGCGCGCAGGGGCGAAGCCCCTAGTTGTTTATAAAATAAACAATGAAAATTCAAATAGAAAACAAATTATTCCTTAATAAATAATTTAAATGGTGGATAAATGAAAAAAACAGTTATAAACAATTAAATAATTATTTTAAGAAAAAAATTTTTTTTTAAATATCATTATTTCACCAAGACAATAATGTTACGTCCTCCAGACTTCATATTCCTTTTCCACGCTCTTAGTTACCTTACGCTCTGTAGTCTACCCTTATCGTTCGCAAGTCAGCAGGTTCTCCTGTAACTCGCGGCTAGCTTGCCTGCTACATCCGGCAAAACCAGGCAGATCCATCCCAGCGCTCAAGCAAGACACCCATCCCTCTAAACCAAGACCATACCTTTCTCCCTTGACCGACTCCATTGCATTGACCACTAATAAACAACCATATACTTTAAATCGTTTACCTTCCCTTAATACCGATCCCTTTCTATTCCCATCACTTCCTGCATTGGGAGTAGTAGCACGCGAGTGCATAGTCGACGTGAACGGACCCTACAATAGCCAAATAACACCTTGGCTGGGCGTGGAGTAAGCTCCGATTACCGCTCATCGGAGCCTACGCAATCTACCCCGTAACATTTTGGTAGCAGCGGTTTTGCCCGTCGACCTACTCGTCAGTGCAGTGCTGCATGTTTTCTACGAAAGTGTTCAGTGCTCAAAATTTCTAACGCTTAACCAATCAATGATAGCCGTGTTACGAACGAACTCTGGGCAACAAAGTACTGTGACAGGCACGCAGAACCTATTCAACTCGCCACGGATACAGGCTCTGCAAAGAGTCCCCAATTTCAATAACTCTGTCACATTTTGGTACTATTGAAATTCATCGATAGATACGACGTCGAAACGAAACTTTTCCTCTCATGCGTAATAGACGTATCAAAGAAATAAAAGCTGACCTATTACAGCGAAAGGATAACTTGGCTCATTGCATATCGGCTGACTGCCAAATGTCAAAAGGAATCGCTTCAAAACTGACAGAACGTAAATTCATAAACCGCGAACAACTTAGAGAATTCGACCCGACTGTGACTGACGTTATTTCTGTGGTACATGGCAACCGGAAAATCTATAACCTAGTTACAAAGTCCAAATACAGTGACAAACCTTTGCCCCACGTTTTTTTTGACACCTTGATTAACTTTAGGAAAACCTTGCAAGAAGATGGCGTAACATCCGTCTCGATACCATTAATAGGTTGCGGACTCGACAAATTAGAATGGAGCGCGGTACGCAGAATGATCCATTACGTTTTTAAAAATTCGAAAATAAGAATCACCGTTTGCCGCCTCGACTCTCCGCTTCCTGCCACCGCGCGCCCCTGCATTACACCCCCACCCGTTTATACTAACCTCCCTGACCCTGTCCCTTCCACATCTGGATTACCCCCCCGCCGCCATCTCCGAAAAGAATCGGAACGTCCGACTAAACCTGCAGCACCTCGTCCGATTCCACCTCCACCCCCACCCACTGACGCCATCATGCATTCCCCTGTCGGGCCTCCGCGTCCCGCTAGGAGATACCCCCCCGCTACTTCCAGGCTGACGAACCCTTCCTTACACTCCTGTTCCCCTCCCCCCTCGCCCCTCCCGCCCACCTCTGATAACGACGCCAGTTCCGACTTGCTCACGGACGCTGAATACTATACGTGCACTCAACAATACGACTCCCATATGGAAATTACTGACCACAACCATGACAGTGCTCTCAACACTAACGATGATCAAATTAATGACCCTCACGGTTTCGCATATTTTATTGACAACTTGGACGACATACCAGTATCGGACAATGTCAAAGATACCAATGATGGACTTTTGATGCTCAAAACCAACTATGCGCACTTCATATCGACAGACTGCGCTTGGATCAAGGGTATACCAGCTCAACTTGCCGGCGAGAATATCGTTGACCCAAAAATAGTAATGAAGCCTCGTCCGCGAAAATTTGATATCATTGAATCTAAGCACAATAGTCGACGTATTTTCACCCTAGTATTGAAAACAAAAGGCTCGGATAAAGCAACCTATACGATATCTTCAAGCTATTGTCCAAACTGAAAACGGCTTTAGCCGATTCAAACCTAAAGTCTCTTACCCTCCCGATAACCGATGACAGTTTAGACGCTCTCGATCCTCCCGTTATCCGAAAACTTCTATCCTATATTTTCGCAGACTTAGGCATTCAAATCATGCTTTGTCGAAACACGACTGTCATCCCAGACGAATGTTCACGAAAAGAAATAATCAGAGAATACCAGGAATCGTTAGTCGGCGGTCATCAAGGTGTCACTAAAATTTATAACCGCATTAGACAAAAGTATTTTTGGCCCCGTATGAAAGAACAAATCCAAGATTCCATAAGAACTTGCGAGAGTTGCCAAAGAAAAAAATTGGTCAGAGTAAAAACCAAATTGCCAATGATAATAACGGACACGCCTGCCGATGCATTCGACAAAGTGGCATTAGATATTGTTGGACCTCTACCCCTTACTAAATCGAACAACAAATATCTTTTGACGATACAATGCAATTTGACAAAATTCCTGGACGCCATCCCTTTACCTGATGCCACCGCCAAAACTATAGTCGCAGCATTCGCAAAAGAATACATTACACGTTACGGTGCTCCTCGAGCAATACTTACAGACCAAGGACAAAATTTTATGAGCACAGTCATCAAACAACTTTGTAAACTTTTCAAAATTAAGCAAATACGAACCAGAGCTTACCGCCCACAGTCGAACGGATCTCTAGAACGCAGTCACCTTGTTCTCACTGAGCACATCAAACACTACACGGATGCTGGTAAAGACTGGGACGATTACATCCGCTTTGCAATTTTTTGTTATAACACCGCAAAGCACGAAGGTACTAACTTCACCTCCCATCAACTAATTTTTGGCTCTCAAGCCAGACTCCCAACAGACGCGAACCCTGTCAGCGCGTATACTCGTTCCTACGATTCCTTCCTTCTAGATTTAATCGCTAATCTATCCAGCATACGAAAACACGCCGCGTCCAACCTACAACAAGCAAAGCATCGTTCCAAGACGTATTACGACCGTAACGTCAACAGCCAAACTTTCGAAGCAGGCCAAAAGGTCTATCTACTAAATGAAACCCCATCCAAATTCGACGACCATTATAAAGGAGTGTATACGATTAAGCGTATAATTAACAATATCAACGCTGAAATTTGGATTACCCCCCGAAAAACTAAAATCGTTCATTTCAATAAATTGAAATTGGCACAAGAAGAAAGCAATTAAAATAAAAAAAAAAAATCAACAGCCATATGCTACCAAATTGCCTGCGATCGCGTTACATTACGTCTCATACTCTTGCATATCGTTGCAGGTGCAGTGCTCTCGACAGCAAGACAGACGATTCGACTAACGTCGAGATTAAGCAACTGAATCAGAACCCGGGAATCTTCTTCGAACAATTGCAAGACCTACGTACATATAACAAAGAATGGACTTTGCTGAACTACATAGACCTCCAATATTTATTCGACCGACTTGACCAAACATCAGAATTCTTAACCATAATAGAAGGTAAATGCTCTGTCGCCAAAAACTACTGTTACACCGGTGACCATATTCAAATGTTAGCTGATAGAATAAAAACCATGAAACTATACCAAAACCGAATAGAATATTTAGTTGGCCATCGCACAGGCGAATCCACTCACTCCGAACTTGCTAAATTAGCCCACCATCGCGGAACACGAGGCGCGATTAATTTCATTGGTAGCGTATCAAAATCCTTATTCGGCACCCTAGACGTAAAAGACGGAGAATATTTTAACCAACAAATTGACAACTTGTACAACGACAGTAGACACTTAGCATCCCTGCTTGACAAACAGACAAATATCGTACAGTCAACGTTGGGCGTCTACGGGAAAGAAATCGACAGCATGATAAGCCACGACCGCGAACAACATAAATTACTCACGGCCCTCTCGACTGATGCAGCTATTTCAAAAGCCTTAATCGCCAACAATACCTTCAGAACGACTTTACTTAACCGACTAATTGACCTGGACCGACACTTGAACGAATACGAACTTGACCTGTCCAGCTTAGTAAACGCTATCCTCTTCGCTCAAAAAGGTATCGTCCACCCTAAAATTCTATCACCAGAACAAATTATTTCCAGTCTTAAACATATCCAGTCACTCACACCACAAATAGAGTTTCCTATTCCAATGGATCCGAATTACGCTGAAGAACTGATTCGAATCTCTAAAATCGACATAGCGTATTACGAACCCAGACTGCTTTATGTGATATCTATTCCGTTGCTCAACTCCGAGGCTTTTGACCTGTACCGACTGCTTCCCGTCCCCGTTAGACAGACATACGACTCTGCAAATAACAAATTCGCTTACATTCAACCTGGCAGCGACTACATAGCTATAGCACTTAACCGAGCGTCGTACTTTCAATTCTCGGAATCCAAATTTAGTAAATGCATTTTATCCTTAGGAAAATTCATATGTAAGTTGACACAACCGCTTTTCCGACCGTCGACTCACAAACTCTGCGAAGTAGACCTTTTTCTGAACCCGTCCAGAAAAATTTCGAAACAATGTGATATCAGATTGACCGCATTCGATGGAACCTACTGGACGGAATTATCAACATCTAATTCTTGGATTTTCTCAGCTTCGACTCCTGAGACTCTTCATACTCTTTGCCCAAATGACCAGACCTCTCGTGTCACACTTTCCGGTTCAGGCATTATCACCCTAGACGACCTGTGTACGGCTAGTACTTCTGAGGTCACTCTCAAAACTTCGAAACGCTCACAATCTACCGAGACCCTCTCCTACGTCCCCAAAGTTACCTTGGATCTAAGTCAAGTATCTCTCAGTCTTGATTTTAATATTTCCACCGACTTATCCTTAATTGCAATCCCCCCACTCCACAAAACCTCGCACATAGATGTACATGCCTTGGCCAATACCGGACTATCGCTGCAGGATATCGCAAAACAAGCTACTGATATCAGCACACACCACCGCACACAGTGCTATATGTTGCACATCAAAGACACTCTTACTTACTGCGGTGTTGGTTTGCTATCTCTCGCAACCCTATACTTATTCTACCGTCACTCATGCCTCGGCAAGGTAATTACTCTGTGCACACATTGCAAAACAAAAAAAACGAACCAGAAATTTGGAGCCATACAAACAGGGTATGACAATCCAATCGAGCTAACTATTATTCACCCACCTACTTCTTTTGTCCTACCCATTCCCAACGAAGTAGAAACCCATCATGCAGTTCCTCACACACCACCTCCGCTTCCTTTAAACCCACCCACCTTACGAAAACCTTATTACAAATAGGCAATTACTATATTGCTATCAAGATCTGCTGTTGCGCTGTCAAACAGACATAAGTAAAATAAATACTTGTGTACACTACTGCACTAAAATGATTGCAGTGACGATTTTATACCCTTAGTTTACAATTAGCCCAAAATATATCTACACTCATAACCGATATCATTGAACGAATAGGTCAAACTCTGTATCTTGATATATATATGAAAAAAAAAAAAAAAAAAAAATATAGTATTATTTAGTACCCAGCTAATCAAAGATATCATTGTTGTTTAGTCTCAAATGTACTAACCCGCTTCCATGCGCATTAACCCTAGGCGCCTAGCTTTAAACAACATTATGTAACCGTAGTATTACAACTATATGCCTTACGCTCATACGTAATCCAGAATATAAACCATACACTACCTATAATAAGATAAATTGTAAAACTAATTTTAAGCACATACTTTAAAACCATGTTTCACATTTCCACCTTCTTGCTTCCCATATTCGGGACCATACCTACCGCTATGCTCCCTCTGACGGGGGGGGGGGGGGGGGGGGGGGTGTTACGTCCAGCATACCACTTCTCTCTATTTTTCCTACTCGCTAACTCTCCCACAGTTCTTACATTAATCTCATGGTCTCTGTCCTGTCCTCTTATCTCTACGTAGTCTCACGCTATTCACTATCACGCTTACTCATCAAATTCCATTCCCTACTCCTAGCATTGTCACACCTTTTCTGCACCCGTACGATTCACGTCTCGAGGGACACTTCTATTCTAACTCTCAACAACGTCACATCTAGACTTCTTACATAGCTTCATACAGCACACTTCGTTTTTACCGTCATCTGAACTTCCTCGAAATAAATGAATTAGTAATATCTCAAACAAACCCTACGTTATTCGATCCTCATCCTGATTTCCGGTTGTCCTGGAACTTAAAAGCGAAGCCAACAAGTTTACTCTTACCGCTCAGGAGTGACTCTAATCACGGACGTAACATAACAATGAAATAACTTCAACGGAAATCGAGTTAAAAATTTTTTTTTGGTAAGACTACATTCCTTCAAGTGTTTAGATGGCACTATAATTTATTCAAATTTTTAAATCAATATTGAATGTTATAAAAAAATTGTTTCGTGTTGCATGCTTCGCTAGGCGGTGACGCCTAGGCACCGAAACGGCCGCGCGAAGCCCTATTTTCAACGTTAAATTAAAATTATAAATAATAAAGCTAGAATTCCGGAAGTACGGACTTTTTCATCGGAAATTTCCTCCTCTTTTAGGATCTTTTTTCAAAATTCATTTATCTTTTATATTTCTGAAATTATAGCTATAAAACGGAGACTCCCTTTTTTTCTTTTCGTTTTTTGTTTATAACAGTTGAAATTTTTAATGGCGGATCGATTAAAAAATACCGGTTTCATCATTTTAAATTCTGAATCTAATGCACCAATCGCCATATTTTTAAGACCATTCTAACGATTTTTCGCAGTGAACTCACTTCTCGACCAGACGACAATGGTGGTTTTTGCGAAAAATCAGTTGATACAGAGGGTGGTTTGGAGTGATTACGAGACAGTTAACGTTGACGGAATAAGTCAGAATCGGAGTTTTTTCACGGTAGCTTAAATCGGTAGGAAAGGACGTTAAATTTCCACGACAGCTCGGAAGGGTAGAATTGAAGTAAACTTTTGACGATAGCTTAAAACGGTAGAAATGACGTGACGTGTTTGAGGATAAATCAGACGGTAGAAATAAGGTGGAATTCAGACAATGACTCGAACGGTGAAGGTAGAGTCAAGTTTTCCGACAGCTTAGCGTTGCGAAAACGAAGTTAGATCTTTACGGTAGGTTGACGGTAGCTGAAGACGGTAGGGACGGCAGAGGCGGTAGAATCGGTAGTATTATTAATTTCGGTAGGTAAAGAACAAGGTCTGACAATTTGTTCGAGCGAAGTTTCGGGCTCTACTGTGGGTCTGGGTTCCGAGGTTGCCCTTGCGAGCGGTTCCCCTGATAGTTTTCCGCACACCGGGTACATGTGGCTCGGGTGTATCCTGTCAACCCGCACGTGAAGCAAAATTTCGTGCGTGGCGCGGTGCACTGTCGCTGATGATGTCCAAGTTGCTGGCAATTGTAACATGCAAATCTAGGACGTGTGCGTGCAGTTATTTGTTCTGTAGTCGGTAGAAATCGATTGGAGTCGGCAGACGAAGCGGTAGAAGTTACAGGCAAGTTAACGTTACTCGGATTTACATTCTGGCGGTAGTCATTCCGGTTTCTGGTATGATTCCTCGGTGGTCGTTTATCATAACGCGTGTGAGGTCTAGGATCCGGGGCTTTTCTATTAACGTTCGAGTTTGATCGGTTTTCTTGAATAGACGTTAGATACGCAGCATTAACGTTATCCTTTGGTTCATCCTCTAGATTTAGGTTGGCTAACGCGAATCGCGATTGACGGGAGTTAGCGCGTGTTCCGCGATATGCTAGATCCGGTAGCAGTGAGTTTTCGGGAGTCGGTGGTGCTTGGTATTTATTACTTGCCGTAAAACTCATCTCCAATTGTCGGGCGGTATCCTATAAATCATCAAGATCTTCGAGATCTCTCCGTCTTATCAACACTTGAAAACGCGGTAGCAGGTTTCGATAGGCATTGTCCTTCTCTTCGTCGTGGGAGAATTCGGGACTTAATCGATCAAAATACGCACGCATATATGTGAGGTAATCGGCGACTGGCTCATTTTCGCCCTGCGTACGGTTACGGATCTCTTCACGCAATGTAAACTGTAAATTTGGATCACCAAAACTATAACGCCAAGCGTGTTCAAAATCGGAGAAACTGTGCCATTGGGGTCGTTTGCTGCGGAACCAGTACAAAGCTACTCCAAAAAGAAAAAACGGGAGACTGTTAAGGATGTCATTATCGCGTAAATTAAATAAGGTTCCACCCTCCTCTATCCGCGTTGAGACGGCTTCCGAATCTTCATTACGCGATCCTGCAAATTTTAAATTCCATTTTCGCAAAACTCGTATGCGGCGAGTGTGCTTGGGGTTGTGATGGAGCTGGAACATTTCTAATGAAATGTAACAGTTTATATCCTCTCGTAGGAACATGCCGGGGATCATTTAGATGAGTGCAAAATTTATCATGCAGCGTGGCCCGCCTTATGTGCTTGGCTTTCTTATCGGCAGCAGTGCTCAAATTACGCGATTATGCACGTCATTTGCACTGTCGCCGAGCCCGGCGAGAGGCTGTGTGAGCAGTCTCAATACTGCTTCCAGGCGTAACGCACGTCTAATTTAATATAATATAACGTTAACGCTTCCTTTTACCATTTGTTGTTATCAATTACCATTCAATTTCTCTGTTTGAATAAACATATAAATACATATATAATCGTTGCGCAATATTTGCATGACAGGGTGTTGTTATTGAAACGCGGCGGTTGAGCTGTCGGGAATGAGTCGAAAGGTTGTCGTGGCGTGTTATGATGGAACGGGGTAGCTTCGCGACGCGGGGTAAAGCTAGGCGGTATCGGGAGGTGTTCTCGCGCAGTGTTTACAATATGCGTCCGGTGTTCCAGAGGAACTTTGATCAGTGCTGCCAGAAAGCGAGTAAAAAGTACCCCTTCCCTAGCAGCTTGTGCCCATCTCACAAAACGTCAACGGTGCACGTCGGTGTGTCGGGATGGCGACGGAAGCCGAACGATGCCGAGTCAGCTGACAAATCGAGGGGAAATGTTCCCCTACCAAGCAATGAAGAGAGCGCACACACACAACGTCACACAGCTGTGTTGTGTGTGTGCGCTCTCTTCATTGCTTGGTAGGGGAACATTTCCCCTCGATTTGTCGGCTGACTCGGCATCGTTCGGCTTCCGTCGCCATCCCCTACCAAGCAATGAAGAGAGCGCACACACACAACGTCACACAGCTGTGTTGTGTGTGTGCGCTCTCTTCATTGCTTGGTAGGGGAACATTTCCCCTCGATTTGTCAGCTGACTCGGCATCGTTCGGCTTCCGTCGCCATCCCGACACACCGACGTACACCGCTGACGTTGTGTGAAATCATGCGCGGAATCTGTGGTAGGGGTACTTTTTACTCGCTTTCTGGCAGCACCGCCTCTGATATCGATAGCCGCAGCGCTGTTTTGGTTTGACGATAAATCATGCGTATTACCGGGAGAAGTATTATTTAACGACAGATTATTTTCCGTGCTTATTCCGATTTCATGCGTCGATTGTGGGCTTTGTCTTTCGTCCGTCGGTATTCGTAAAGACGATGTGCCGGCTTCGGCATCAAGCGTCGTTTTATCGGGAGTAGCGGGATCGGTCATTTCTCCGCGAGAAATTCGGTAGAATCGGATTAAACGATCTCGCAAGGTCGGTAAAGTTCCTTCTGCCGATAATGCACGCTGTCTTAGTTCGTAACGTAATTCCGCTGCAGTTAATAAATATATCCACGAGTCCTTTACAGACAACAACGAAGGCATGTATTATTGTTTGCGATTCACAATACTGCTTGTAGCGAACACGGTTGAGCGAGCGACATACACACGGCTGATCCTGAGTGTCAAAAAGCGGTCACGAGCAAGAAATACGGTCTCACTCGGGAGTTGTCAACAACTATGGCGGGCGATAGAAAAAATTGTTATGGGCCGCGCGCTGCTCTCCGCGAACAATGCGACGCGTCGGCTAGAAGTAATACTCGCGAGGGATTATTCCGTCGTCGTAATAATATCTGTAATCCGGGATGTTCAGTCCGCTGCATATTTAAGTATTTTGGGTCGATTGGTCATTCAATATCAACTGTTTTTCAAGTACTACTTGAATCTTTGTGTTAGAAACTGACTGAGTAAAAGCGGGAAGAGGTTTCTTTTGTTAATAATAATTTATCTCTTTCTCTCTCTCTCTCAAGTTTTTAACTGAATTATTAACTGGAATTTTTCTGTAACTGGCCTTTTGTGGCCCCACGTTGGGCGCCAATTTGTAACGCTTAATTCTGTTACCCTCGGATGAGGACTTACCGTTGACACTCTGGCGCGATTCTCCACTTATTCAAAATATCAAACTATAACAAAATCAACTATGTTGGGAGCCAGACGCGTTAGCGTCGATTTTCAAGCAATAATACGAATCAATAAAAATAACACAAAACTGTACAAGAAGAATAAATAGAGAACCCGTTGTACGGCTGGCTAGGCTCAGGTATGCTCACGTACAACCCGGTAGAGTGGCGGTATTCAAGGCAGCTAACAGTAATTACAGAATTCAAGAAAATAACGAAATAAAGAATAGACTCACGTCAAAAGGAAAATGAACAGGTCAATCGGTCATATATTGTCGAGAAGTTCACATGGTTATACACATGGTTATATAACAAATATTTCATACTGCCGAAAATTATACAAAAATCTCATTCTGTACCTTAGTCGTGATCTAACGCGTCTCAATTCCAGAACATGAATTTTTTTGAAGAGGTTTTACGAATCGATGTGAACGAATATGGAAAAAAGAAACGAGTAACACGTCCATACATATATATATATCCGTTTCGCAGGGTGACCGCAAAAAGTGAATTCAATTAATATAGCCCCTGCAGATGTCAAGTGGTGGGCATCAGTTCAACCAAATCTATGCATCCGTACGTGAGGGGGGTCTGAAAAATCCCGATCACAATTGTATCGTTCGAAACACCAAGGAGGGTGTCGTAAAGCACCCCTGGCAGTAAGTCTGTATCGCAGGGTATTTGGCGTAGCCGGTTACCCGGCCTTCCGCAGAGGGGTGAATTAATAGTGGACAAAGGACACGAGGAATATCGTAGCGCCTACGGCAGGCCTCCACGAGCGCCTCCCCAAGCCCTTGGAAACCCCACCTTGTACCCTCTGGAATAGAAGCGCTTCGACAGAAGTGTGTCCTCGGAGGGCGGCGTCAATCCCCCAGAAAATAGCAGCGGACTAGACGCCTCCGAACCTTGGGGTTTATATCTTCCCTGCATAGAATCGAGTCCTCAGTATCGATGAAAGTTTGGAAAAGACAAGTAGTTAGTGAACAAGTGACTCCTGTCAAATCCAGTTGGACAGAATCGGCTCTTCGGTATCACCGAGAGTTTGGAAGAGCGCGATAGTTGGCGAAACATCGAATCGGTGCGATTCTTGTCGAGAGGCAGCAAGATGGATGGAAACCCAAAAGTAGACCACATCTTCCGTCCGTGGGACGTAGAGTGTAAAACCGAGACGTCGCCGATCCAAGTGAACGTCAAGTGCGATCTGATAAATGGTAATCAAGTTCTCCCCTCGCCGTCAAGTTCCGTTTCCGTTTCCGGGAGAAGTTCCAGTGCCACCGACGAGAGCAATGGTTCCCAAGGTCGAGAGAACGACAATCTTACGAAGCTGTCGAGCCTCGTCGATCGGGCGATCCCAAGCACATCGACAACCGATAGTTCCGTTGAAGCCAGCAGTGAAATCGTATAGTTGCCAAACAGTTATTTCATCCACGATCACCCGTCAGCATCGTGCTCGGCTCTCGATCCAGCACATCCGGCCGATTACCCCTTCGGGATCCTTACCGTTTCCCAGTGGCAATGGACCCTGCCTTGACCACCAGAAACTCATCGCTTGGCAGGAACATATCGCGGCATGCAAGCGGTTGGAGTATCAAAGACATTTAGCTATCGAAGAGGCAGCGAGGGCGCTACAACATCACGAGACTCTTGTTAAACAGAGCAAGAAACTAAGGCCGAAGAAGTTTCCTTGCCTCCACTGCAACGTCGCATTCAGTAACAACGGTCGACTCAAAGGACACATCCGGATCCACACCGGTGAGTTTCGAAACGCTTTTTTTCGATAGGTACCATAACGATCGGTCAACTTTTTTCCAAGACTCTTACTTTCGACAGTTACGTACTTACTTCTCGCTTACAACATACACTTGTCAGCTGTATTCTGAACATGCTGAACGAGCCTTATCCTTTTGTGAAGTGTTCGGTACACCAGAAGAGTCAAAGTCATGAAAGACCCTTGAATCCCGATTCAAATCCTAAAAAAATAAACTTTCGGTTCACCCATCGAGAACCTTAGTTGGGCAGACCTCGAGTAATCATAGAATTGAAAACAAAATGCAGAATCTATTGGTAGTGTTCGTTGATAGATTGAACGATTCGATCGCTGAGGTTTTTATATCTCCGATCTTGACTGTTCAGCACAAGTTTTAGTTTGCGAGTCAAACTTGATCGTCACATGGTTGAGACAGGCCAATTAAAGGGTATCGACAGCGGTAGTTAATAAAATAAACAAGCGTTGTTCACAGTAATTTCGGTAGAATAGCAGTAAACAGTAGCTTCAAAACGAGAGACGGCAGTTAACAGAGAAAAATGAACGTAGGTCGGGAGATGCGATATAATGCAAGAATTTACTTGAAACTACACGTCACTGGGCGACGTGATCTTACCCAAGATGCAAATGGCGCTACGAAAATTATTATTCTGTCAATTAGAAACGAGAGAACTTTACTGCAATCGGTAGAAAACAACGTAACGATAGTTCGGTAGATAATACGACGAATTTACCATAGATTATAACCAGTACGAGAAATTGACAGTCATTAACAATTTACGAAGTCGGCAAACGATCGACTAGATAGATAGAATCAATAATTTATAATTATTACGGACCTGAGGAATTAAACAATGAATTCCTGAACATAACTTTTGAGAGAATACAAAATACAAAATTATGAGAGAGTGAGAATTTCGGAGAGTTTACAAAATAAAGAAATATACTAAATACACCGCAGTACAAAAGAATAATTTGCAGAACTCAATTTAACAAGGTACAGAGAAATGAATAACATGCAAAAATAACATAAAATTGCCAATAGCAATAAAAAGGTGCGGTATTATATAGGGGCTGATTCTACGCTCGGTTGTACTCCGAGGAACTCGATACATGATACAATAAGCACAAAAATAAATAAAAACATAATAAGCAATAACAGAAACAAAATATGAAGCACACTACTATTACAAAAGAGTACGAAATGAAATGTAAAGCCAATAGGGCTCAAAATACGATAGAAAGTACAGAAGCAGGCTAATAGTAATTCACGAATAATCAAAAAAATCATAAATACAAACAAATAATTATTCGGCAGGTCGCTCAGACACAAAAATAGGTAATTACTGAAATCATGCAATCGCACGGCGGCTTACTGCAACTCTAAGCCGTGGACCATGATTTACACAAATTCGATGAATACCATAAGGGGACCCGGTGGTCTAGAAATTTCAAAAAATCGATTTTTTTTTTTCGATATTTCGATAGTATAGTATCTCAAGAATATACTGTGAAATTTTCATGCGGAAATTACCAATATTATAGCTTCTACAGCCCATTCCAGGTAGAGAGCGGTCCGCGCGCTCCTAACGGGTTCAGCACTCGGAGCGCGGCAGCTGTCCCGACCCTTCTCCGCATTTTACCTCTGCATTTGTAACCGAATACAATATAATCCCTTCGGAATACAAACGTTCCGAAGGGATCCTCTATGGTGCCGGAATCGCCGATCAACTGTAAGTATTTAAAATTTGCTCAATTTTTGAAAATATCTGTACCTCAAACTTTAAACTCATTTATCTCGAAACGACTTTTTTCGGCACGGCAGGGGTGAAAATAAAAAAACTATCCAACCGAATGACTTGAAATTTGGATATGTTGTTCACAACATGTATGGCTATCGTCGGAACTAGAATCATAATTTTATTTAAGTAATTTCTTATTGTTTACACTAAAAAACTAGTGAAAAAAAACCCGATTTTACGAACTTTTTTTTCAACGCCCCCCATTTTGTCAATTTTCAATTTTTTGATTTGTTCTAGTTGCGACCATAACTGCACTCTTTCTGATTAAGAATGTCTTTGAATTTTTTGTTTCAGAC
Organism: Neodiprion lecontei; assembly: GCF_021901455.1. Taxonomy (NCBI): domain Eukaryota; kingdom Metazoa; phylum Arthropoda; class Insecta; order Hymenoptera; family Diprionidae; genus Neodiprion; species Neodiprion lecontei. The sequence goes on along the minus strand of NC_060262.1, from coordinate 8,806,943 downwards.
GAGTAGAAGTCTTGAAATCACCTCCGCGGTCCGGATCCGATTTCTCGAGAGGGTCATCTTTACCGGCATTTTTATGATAATAAATATTGTTTTTCAAAGGAAAAAAAAATTTTTTTGTATGATTAATAAACGTAGTAATAAGCTCGAAAAGTTAGAACATCGTTTTTTTCATTTTTAATAGCAAAAAAAAAATCGTGAAAATAGGTGTCATTTTCGTGCGCTAGACCACCGGGTCCCCATAAGAAAGAATAGAAATTATGAGCAACTTCGTAACGTTACAATACAGAGGCAGAAGCCTGACCTTAGTCGGTGACTTCAGGCACACAAACTGACTCCATTTTTAATTATACTTAATATTAGCAAAACTGAGCAGGAAGGGAAAAAGGATGAAACGAGTTTATAGGATAAATTTTTCGATAGAACAAACGATAGAACGGTTGCGGGACGATCAACGATGGAGAAACGATAGCGGTAGAAGGAAAGGTATCGATAGCTTGGATCGGGATGATGAAGGAATACGAGGCTGTCACCCAGCAGGTCAAGCGTAGAACAGAAGGAGATCTTAGTTCGGCTCGCTGATCTCGCGGTTGTCGTGAGGTGATTCTTCTTTCCTTTGATTGGCTGGTTGACCCCCACCGCAAATAGGCCATCCCCCTGTGGCGAATACTAGTTACGGCGTGGTCGTGCGTTTTCGAAGATTACCGCTAGATGGATGTGGCGTAATGGGCTGCTCGTGATTTCGTCATTGACACCAACTCGTACGATTTTGTAGCTGCTTCGGTTTACGGTCCAGGTTGCCTATCATCGGGGACTTCATTGACAGAGGCATACACAGGGTGTCTCTCGGCCAAAGTTACCGAGTGAAGAGTGACGCCTCATTGTTCACCTCGACCGGCTGTTGTACAGGCAGTAGCTAGCTGCCTGTACTCGAGGTCGTGCAGTCACACGGCTAGCTAAACCGTGGACCACGACCCACACAATTAGTCCTTGCCGACAGGAAGGCTGCGTCGATCCTCGGAACGATGGCTTCATCAACCTGCACGTAGTGGTTTGGAGTCGGTCCGGCACCAGGCCGGTAAGTCGGAAGATGGCAGGCTACGGTCTGCCCTTCACGCCATCCTTACGGCATCCGATAGAGAGGGCGGCTGGTTCCTCTTCAAGGAACGGTGCCCTCGGCCGCCGGGAGGATTTTTATCTCCCTGTTCACCGGCAGTCGAGGCGATACGGAAGGTTCGGGTGGATGCTACCCCAGGTGTATATAAAGGTGCACCAAGGTAGCCAGTATAGTCTGATTAGACCGTCGGAAGGCGAAGTCGTCGAGAGCTGCAAACGGTAGATATCGGTCCCTCGGTGATCGGGATCGTTGTCGTCCAAGTACCTTATCAGTGTGCGCCGAAGCGCGAAATAAAGAATTCACAAAGAAAGAATTAGTTGAAAGTAGTTATTGCATATTTTGTATCGAGTTCGGCCTGAGTACCCTGCTGAGGACGCGTAAACTAGAAATAATAACGGTTGTGTGCCCTTATGACGGGCGACTCTGAAACGCCACGTCACAGTATCGTTGATCGTACTTACGTACCATTCGTCTCGCCATTAATTATTTTCAGACATGTGTGAAAATCAACATTTGTCATATGTTAATAAATATTTAACAACAGAGAGCGTAGGATAGGTATGCGAAAAAAATGATTAACGAGTACAAAATTTTTGATTTTGATAATTTCGCGTGGATTCCGATGTAAAAAATGTTGAATTTCACAATGAAAACAGTGGGATGTATGTTTATAATAAAAAACATAGTTAACAATTCCCTGAGTTTCCGACAAAAATCCATGACATTTCTGTAACTATTCCAGAATGATCATGAGGATAACTATACTGCACTGACGAGGCATGCCATCGATTTCGACCATTCATTCAATTATTCTCAAGCCAGCATTATTGACGTTGAACCATTGTATTACAACAGGTTATTGTTAGAAATGTGTAATATTGTTTCACATCCCAGTTCTGTCAACCGAAGACAAGATATTGAACATCTGAGTACTATTTACACCTCTGTGATACACCCATCGTAACTATCTATTACCGACTGAGCTAGCTCTTGATTTTACCTTCTTAAAAAATTCTATTTTGTATTTAACCCGTTGACTCTGTGCTTGCTCTGATAATGACTGATATCGGTCTCCCCCCACTACACACTGGACGTTCCACATGTTCAAATGTGCTCCAGACTTAAAACCTAAAACGGTCGCTGTGTGTTTTTATTAAATTAACAATAAGGATAAATGCTTGGGAATTTCGTATCGCTGTCGTAGGGTGTTTTTTTTTTTTTTTTTTTTTTTTTTTAAATGAACTTTTGTGTTTTATTCGATTATTCTAACACGCATTTACTACATACTAGTGGTTCCTTTTCTTCGGTAATTGAAAGTGTCAGTTTACATCAGGTAATTCCTCTCATTTATATTTGCATAAGCATCCCTGCTTATTACCTAAACCTTCCATATTAAATTTTGTTATGACTGAGTTGTACATTATTTTATTATTTCTGTTCGTGACAGATGTTTTAAATATATCGTTCTGAGGAGGGCCCCCATCACGGCTGAAACGTAAACACAAAAAAAGTTTTTTGATGTTCACGACCTTCATATCCAAGAATAATATTATTCAACAATTCACCAAGGTCAAGAAAAATCGTCTTCTTCACTATTCCAGAATTTCTGAATTCCCTGGCTTTTACAGGTTTTCCCAAATTTCCTGACCAGTAGCCACCCTGTTATTTATAGTTCAAATGATATACATACATTACATAAAAAAAAAAACCTAAAAAGATTTAGGATCATCATTTTTCACGTATTATGTGAGGATTATCCTAGTTTTCATTATTACGGAATTTGGCTTTTTGCGAGTGGTATTGGGCCGGAGCTACCATGCATAAGCATAGGCCCATCTCCCACCACCCGTTACTCGCGGGCCCAGACCTACTTCCTTAAAATATTTTTCGTTCCAATTGCCCGCAAATTCAGCATTACGCGTCTGTTTTCAGACCGGATAAGGTTTGTTTTTAAGTGCCAGCTCAGCCGATAAAATCGCATGACATGCAATAAAATTTGCAACGCCGCTTGCGCCATACAGCACAACTACTGGACACAACAGTTACATCAGTCGCTTGTAAACAACAAACGTCCTGGCAATTTAATTTAACGTACAATCTTCCTACGCGTGCAATGAATGAGTTCAATAAAATAATTGAATCAGACGATTCATTTATTGAAGACAGTGAGAATGTAACACTATAATGTATTTAGTTGTGAGGTATTTGAAATATTTTAGCCGCCTATGTTGCTGAATTTGTAATACTGTGCGTGATATTCGTTTGTGCAATATTGGAGATGATCGGAATATTATTTAAATTGGAACCATTTTATGTTATTTGAGTACGTAGCCATCAAACATTCCTGTGAGCATGCCGCGACGCGTTACAAGAATTCCAGGTAATGATTACATGAATCATGGCATAAAGACATTAGTATCTCTAAACATCCTGATGGGAAATATGTTTATCGAGCCTGTCATACGACTGTCAGCTAGAACGACACCCGCTCTCGTTTGAAATTACGACTTACGGAGATTCAGATCGATTACTGGCGCATTAGCGGTTTGTCGGTAATCTCTTATAAATGTTCAAATGATTTGTTATACATTTTTCAAAATATTGAGTAACCAAATTGTATACGTGTTTCAAATTATTTTTTCTCTGTTTTTTTGATATATAACCATTTTGATTTTTCGTTAGGAGTGTGCAGAACAAGAATTTTATCGGAGCCTAGATTCGAATGCGCAGAGGGTTCAATTATTATAATCGTACGGTAATTTTTTTTTTTTGATAATTGGAGAAATTTACACGTGTTGACATATACCCTAAGTACGATGCAAATACGCGATAAATTTCAAATCTTGAGGAAAATAAATATTACGACTGTTATTATTTCATCATATCAACCATAAAAAGTCAGTTGGGACGAAATAGGTTCTTGAGTCAGAAATGTCATCCTGACAAAAAATGACCGCGTATTTTGCGAAACAATGAAAGCTTTTTCGAAGTAATATGTGAGCATAGAAAATCAAAACCTATTTCTACGATTTTGTTTCCGGAAGCGCCGAGTCATTTAATTTTGTTGCAAAATGAGCGCGCAGTAAACTTAAAGACTCAATATCTCATCGACGGTTCTATTTGACGTGGAAAAATGATTCACAGCACATTCACGAGCAGAGAGGATAAGCTTCCGTAGAAAACTTTGGTTTGTCCGGAAACATTGAACATTCTAATTGTTATTAACTAACACATTGCTTAATAGTACCATTTTTTGGCGAGGCTTCTACCATTTTATACATTCTGTAAAAAATCTTTCGGATTCCAAATAATCCGTCGGGTTTGACGAGGAATTTCCCATTTATATTCATTCCGAATGACCATACATTAGATATCTGCTATCGGTAGTAAAATATTGAACACGGTGAAATTTAGAGTGATTCGTAAAAAATCAATATCTTAATTTGAAAAGAATTATCTCAACTTTTCGGATTATTCAAGATGATCAGAATTTTTAATTACACTATTCCATTTCATCAGATTCTGTTGTAAGAGAACAGAAGAGGACCCATGTATTTGTATGAGTCCTTATATGATAGAGAGGGCAGGGCACGAATTGTGTGACAAAGTATATTTTTATCGACAAGTACTAATCATGTTATGGATTCTGCGTTGAAAAGGCGAAACAACCAAATGAACACGCTTATATTGTACAGGATAATCCATCGTAACCGTTGGACGGTCGCAATGTCACATGCAGATCGACATGCCGCGAGGATATCTTCATGGAGTGGTGAACTATGTTCAAATTACATTACGTCGCAGAGAATGTTAGAAACTCTCATCAAACGGAAGAAGGAACTGTTTCGCATAAACCGCAGCTTCATAGTTACCTCTAATTTCGGATACTATTTCCTTGTAGTTATTATTTCAGAGGGAATAAAAATAATCCTCAACGTCGATGTCAACAATTGTTTCATATATCCATAGTAACATGAGTAAAGTGTTCCAAAATTGTATATAATCATTTTTTGAAACCCTTTTCACTAGTAAAATAGCTTCGGACATAAAATTATTTCATTATTGTCAATAGAGTTGTGTGTAACAAGCGATGTACAATTTTAGAATGATTCCGATACAGTAATACCCCGAATTTACGATATGGGTCATTCCGGCATTGACGGCGTCAGTTGAAAAAAACGTAAGTCGGGGTGCACGTTTTATACAACTGTATGATGTATGTATATTGTAACGTGGCGTTTCAGAGTCACCCGTCACAAGGGCACACAACCGTTATTATTTCTAGTTTACGCGTCCTCAGCAGGGTACTCCAACCGAACTCAATACAAAATAGGCAATAACTACTTTTAACTAATTCTTTCTTTGTGAATTCTGTATTTCGCGATTCGGCGCACGCTAATAAGGTACTTGGACGACAACGATCCCGACCAACAAGGGACCACTAGCTACCGTTTCCAGCTCTCGACGACTTCGCGTACCGACGGTCTAACCAGACTATACTGATTACCTTGGTGCACTTCCATACAGCTGGGGTAGCATCCACCCGAACCTTCCGTATCGCCTCGACTGCCGGTGGACAGGGAGATAAAAATCCTCCAGACGGCCGAGGGCACCGCTCCTCAAGGAGGAACCAGCCGCCCGCCCTATCGGATGCCGTAAGGGTGGCGTGAAGGGCAGACCGTAGCCTGCCATCTTCCGACTTACCAGCCTGGTGCCGGACCGACCCCAAACCACTACGTCCAGATTGATAAAGCCATCGTTCCGAGGATCGACGCAGCCTTCCTGTCGGCAAGGACTAATTGTGTGGGTCGTGGTCCACGGTTTAGCCAACCGTCTGACTGCACGACCTCGGGTATAGGCAGCCGGCTACTGCCTGTACAAAACCCGGTGGAAGTGAAAAGTGAGGCGTCACTTTCCACTCGGTAATTCTGACCGAGAGGCACCCTGTGTATGCCTCTGTCAAAGAAATCCCCGATGATAGGCAACCTGGATAGTAAACCGAAGCAGCTACTCAATCGTACGAGTTAGTGTCAATGACGAGATCACGAGCAGCACATTACGCCACATGTAGCGGTAATCCTCGAAATCGCATGACCACGCCGTAACCAATATTCGCCACAGGGGGATGGCCTATTTGCGGTGGGGGTCAACCGACCAATCAAAGAAGAAGAATCACCTCACGACAACCGCGAGATCGGCGAGCTGAACTACGACCTGCTATTCTACGCTTGACCTGCTGGGTGACAGCATCGAATTTCTTTTCTCCTCCCGATTCAAGCTACCGATACTTCTCCTTTTACCGCTATCGTTTCCCTATCGTTTCTATCGTTGATCATCCCGCTACCGTTTTATCACTACTATCGTTCGTTCTATCGTTAGATTTTTCCTATAAATCCGTTTCATCCTTCCTTTTTTCCGTTCCGTTTTGCGAATTCTGAGTTATAATTAAAAATAAATTTAGTGTTGTGTGCCTGAAGTCACCGATTAAGGTTAGGCTTCTGCCTCTGTATTGTATCGTTACGAAGTTGCTCATAATTTCTATTCTTTCTTATGGTATTTATCGACTTTGCGTGAATCATGGTCCACGGATTAGAGTTCCAATAAGCCGCCGTGTGACTGCATGATTTCGGTCATTAATATTGTACTTATCGTTTCTTGGTTGCATCGTGCGATGCCAGTTCCATGTGAATCATGGTCCACGGCTTAGAGTTGCAGTAAGCCGCCGTGCGACTGCATGATTTCAGTAATTAATTATTTTCGTGTCTGAGCGACCTCGTGACTGCCGAATAATTATTTCTTTTGTATTTATGACTTTTCTGATTATTTGTGAATCTCTATTAGCCTGCTTCTGTATTTTATATCGTATTTTGAGCCCTATTGGCTTTACGTTTCATTTCATACTTTTTGGTAATAGTAATGTGCCTTATATTTCATTTCTGTTATTGCCTATTATATTTTTATTTATTTTTGTGCCTATTGTATCGTATATCGAGTTCCTTGGAGTACAAACGAGCGTAGAATCAGCCTCTAGATATTACCGCACCTTTTTTTTTCTATTTATTTATTTTTTTATTTTTGTTTTATGTAATTTTATTCACAGTTTCTCGTGGTTACATTTGTACACGGTGCCGTTTTGGCTTTTGTTGATAAAACATGTGTGATCATATCCTGGTGATTGTGTTGGGTTTGTCTTACGACGCTGCTTCGTTGTTTGTTGTTTTGGTGGCTGGTGATTTTGGTTCGGTGTTTCGCGACTGAGGGAGGAGGTGATGATGATTGAGGTGAGATTTATCTACAAATGATGTGATGGTGGGCATTGCTAGTGACGCGGTGGGGTGAGTACGGAGTTACGCAATCGTGGGACCCCGTTGTCTATCCCGGTTAGGTTGTTGTGTAGGGTTTCTATTCTTTCCAGGTGCGATTTAAAGTTTGTTTTGGCTTTTTCGCGAAAGCTTACTTCGTCAAGCATTTCGTATGGGTCAGCGGTTGGGAAACTCCTTGGTAGGTTTCCTGCTATTTTGATTATTTTTTTGTAGGTTATTTCTAACTTTGTTAGGTTGTTTTCGCTGTACAGTGGATAGAGGCAGCCTAGGCCGTAGTCTAGTATGGGCAGTATGCAGGCCCTTATGAGTTTGTGTTTTATGTGTTCGTCTATTTTACTGTTCCAGCTTAGGATCCCAGATAGCATGTGTGTTGTTTTGCGTGCTTTGTCTGTGATAATTTTTGTGTGGCCTGCCATATTCAGTGTGCAGCGGAGTTCGATGCCTAGGTAGCGGATGCTGTCGCGTATCGAGATGTGTACGTTTCCTATTTTTATTGTGCGCTGGTTTTGTTTGTGTCCTATTATCATCGCTTGTGTTTTGCTAGCGTTGCACTGGAGTCCCCAGGACTCGTAGTACTTCGTGAGGGTTCGTGTCGCTTTTTCGGTTTCTGATTTTGCTAGTCTCGCGTTCGTGGATTCTGATATTATACAAGAGTCGTCGGCGTATTGGGCTAGTAAGCTACATTCTTCGGGGATGTCTGCGATGTACGCGTTGAAGATTACCGGGCCTAGGACCGAGCCTTGGGGTACTCCGCATTTTTGTGTCTTTGGGTCGCTGAGTTCATTCAGGTATTTGCCGCGGATTGTTCTGTCTTGCAGGTAGCTCTGTAGCATTTTGATTAGTCCGGAGTCTATTTCTTTTCTTGTTAATTTTGTATTTAGGGCGAGGTGGTCTATGCTGTCGAACGCTTTTGACAAGTCTAGCGACACTACGCAGGCGGTTCTGCCACGGGACTTTACATTTTGTATGAAGTTGACTGTTCTGGTTAATTGGGTTGCCGTACCTAGTTTTTCGCGGAAGCCATGCTGGGAGTTTGGCGTTAGGGATTTTATTGCTTCCATTCTGTTGAGGATGATGCGCTCGAGTGTTTTGCCCAACAGGTAGATTAGTGTTATTGGCCTGTAGGAAGATGGGTTTTCGGGCGGTTTCCCGTGCTTATGCAAGAATATGCATGTCCCTGTTTTTCATTCGCGTGGGAAGTGATTTGTTTCGAGACAGTACTTATAGATGTTTTTGAGTGTTGTGTAAATGGTGGAGTGTGCATTTTTTAGTGGTTTAGCTGTGATGCCGTCCGGGCCTGGGGCTTTGCCGTTCTTGAGTTTGGATATTGCTTTTCTTATTTCGGTTGTGTTCGTTCGTTCCAGGGGTTTGCTAGGCCAGTATTTAGTGTCGGTTTTCAGCTCGTCCTTGACGTTCGTATGCGTGATCATGGCAGTGTCGAGGAGTTTTGTTGCTACGTCTTTTTGCGAGTTGCAGTCAGGGAAAATTGGGGCTATTGTGGGCGGTCTCTTCATGGCTTTTTGGATTCTCCAGAGTTTTTTGTGGTGGTCGTCTTTTGACTCGATGATATTCGACCATTTTTTATTATTGTGTTCTGTCAGTCTCGTCACGCATTCTGTCCTAAGTTCGTGATAGGTGTTGCGGGCTATGAGGAAGTTTTCGGGGTTTGCGTATCTAGTTTTCATGGCTTGTCTGGCTCTGTTTCTGCTGCGGATCAGGTCTTTGATTTCCGGGGAAAGGGGATTGTTGGTGCCTGCTGTTATTTTTTCGCTCAGTTTGGAGGTGGTTCTTTGGATTTTTTCTGTGATTGACTTAATGGCGATGCTTAACTCTGCTGTGTTGTTGACTTGTAGTGGGGGTATTTTTGTTTTTTCGCGGAATTCTGTCCAGTTGACATTTTTGAGTGTTCGTCTCGCTGGTTGGGTTCGTAGGGTCTCAATGTTTATTGTTGTGAGTGTTGGTTGGTGGTCGCTTCCGATGTCTGTCAGTGTTTCGAAATCGCCCTCGCCTTCTGTGCACATGTCTGGGAGTGTGTAGTCGAGTATTGTGTTGCGGGTCAGGATGTCCGGTCTGCTGCCGTCTAGGGGGCCTAGGTAATGAAATCCACTGCTGTTGATAGCGTTTAGTACCGTTCTCCCTCTGTTTGTGTCTGTTGAGTGGCCGAAGTATCTGTGTCTGGCGTTCCAGTCCCCGCATATGACTATCTCTGTTTTTCTGAGAAGCGTTTCTAGGTCTTTTGTTATCTTATTGTAGAGCTCCGAGTTGGAAGGTTTGTACGGGGCTGCGTACATTCCCACTACTGTTATTCTTCTACTATTTTCGAGTTCAAGTGTGATAATACATGACTCAAGATATTGCATCGACGCTGTTTGGGTCCAGTGCAGGGATTCATGTATGTACATGTTTGTGCCCCAGTTTTTGTCTTTTTTGTCTGAGATTTTGCAGTAGTTCGGGATGTTTGCTTTTATTTTAGTGGACTGTTTTACATCGTTTATTATTATTATGTCGGGTGTGTATTTGTTTGTTAGGTCTATGATTTCATGCATTTTATTGCTGAGACCTCGTGCATTAATTTGCAATATTTTGAGTCTTCTGACCATACTTGGGCTATTGCGGTTACTATTGTTGTGATGGTGCTTCGTGCGCCACTTGTTTGGGTGTTTTTCAACGCTAGAGTAATAATGTCCATTACTTTCAGGACTGTCGTGATGTCGTCGTTGGTGATACCTGTGGTTTCCAGTAGGCGAAACGTTGCTGCGGTGATTTGATCCACGTTTTTTTTCCATGTGTCGATTTGTGCTTGGTGTGCCGTGTCCATTCTCGGTCGTGTTGTTGTGGGATTAGGTTGTTGTTGGTCCTGTGTTGACGGTGTTGACTTGTTTGGTTCTGCTTGTGTTTGTGTGTGAGGCTCGCTCTGTTCGGTCGTTTGGGGGGTTCGCGTCGGGTGTTGTGAGCCGATGTGTTGTTTCTTTTTGTTAATGTTGCTCTTGGTTCTTGGTTGTCTGGGTTTGGTGATTGCTTTCGCGGCATCGGCGTAGGACTTTCCGGGATCGTTTGACATTCCTGCTCTTTCGATGATTCTCTTTTGCAGCACCTCGCACTGAGTTGAGTGCGCTGCGTGTCCGGTTTTGTTGCATGCGGTGCAGGTTAGTCCATCTTGCGTTATTTCGGATGTTTTGATTGGTTCGTATTTGCAGTAGGCGGCTCGGTGGCCGATGCGGAGGCACTTGTTGCACACCAGGGGTCGTCTGTTGTCTTCTTGTTCCTTGTATTTTTCGATGTGTACCTTACATGTTTCTAGGTATTTATGTTCGTAGATGTATTTCAGGTCGACTTCTTTTGGCAGTATGACGAGTGTTGACATCCCGGAGGTGAACTTCATGACTTTAATTGGTTGTGCTTGCCAGTGTTCTTCGATCATCGTTTTCAGCTCTTCTTCGTCGTGGTCCGTGTTGGGGAATCCTTTTACGATTACTTTTTTAGTGCGGTCTTCTTTTTGGCCGTATGAGTGGTGTCCGATTTTCTCTGCGTCGAGCCAGTTGTCCATGGATATCCATTGTCGCTGCATCTCGCAGTCAATTCGCCAGTTCCCCTTTCCATCGGTGCGAAATTTGGCGTTTATCTTCTTCACTTGTTCGTGGGGAGCCATGCGTCTGATTTTGTCCTTTTGCAAGTCGGGTTTTTGAATTATGATTGGGGGTGGGCGACCCTTGTGATTTCAGTTGTTGGCTACGTTGCGTTTTTTCGTTGGGATCGGCTCCGGGTTTTCTGGTTGTGCCGACGTGGTATGGGATCCGAAGTCTTCGAGGTCCATTGTGTTTGCGTCGGTTGTTTCAACTTTTCTTTTTCTATAGATTGTGTTCGTTTTGGTGTTTATTATGATTGGGCTGAGTGCGGGGTCTGCAGTTCGTTTTTGTGTTGGAAGAGGAGTTGCGCTTACGGGGTCCATGGTGGATCCGCTGTCTGCCCCTTCCCCTTTTTGTTTATCGGTGCGACTTGCCACGCTAGTGCCTGTTTGGATAGTGTTATGTTCGCTGATGGTTTATACTTTCACTGCCCGCGAGTTACGTGCTGTGGGGTGTGAGCTTACTGAACCGGAGCGTTAGCGAAATACGTCCGCTCCCGATCGCTGCTCGATTCCGTCCTATACATGCCTTCGTTGCCGTCTGTAAAAGACTCGTGGATATATTTATTAACTGCAGCGGAATTACGTTACGAGCTAAGACAGCGTGCATTATCGGCAGAAGGAACTCTACCGACTTTACGAGATCGTTTAATCCGATTCTACCAAATTTCTCGCGGAGAAATGACTGATCCCGCTACTCCCGATAAAACGACGCTTGATGCCGAAGCCGGCACATCGTCTTTACAAATACCGACAGACGAAAGACACAGCCCACAATTGACGCATGAAATCGGAATGACCGCGGAAAATAATATGTCGCTAAATAATACTTCTCCCGATAATACGCATGATTTATCGTCAAACCAAAACAACGCTCCGGCTATCGACATCAGAGGTCCTCTGGAAAACCGGACGCAAAATGTAAACACTGCGCGAGAACACCTCCTGATACTGCCTAGCTTTACCCCGCGTCGCGAAGCCCCCCCGTTCCATCATAACACGCCGCGAAAACCTTTCGACTCATTCCCGACAGCTTAACCGCCGCGTTTCAATAACAATACCCCTAATACACTCGCCGCACACGAGGTTATGCGAAAATGGCGAGGTTATCCGAAAATGGAATTTAAAATTTGCAGGATCGCGTAATGAAGATTCGGAAGCCTCCTTAACGCGAATAGAGGAGAATAGAACCTTATTTAATTTACGCGTTAATGACATCCTGAACAGTCTCCCGTTTCTTCTTTCTGGAGTAGCTTTGTACCAGTTCCGAAACAAACGACCCCAATGGCACAGTTTCTCTGGATTCGAGCACGCTTGGCGTTATAGGTTCGATGATCCAAATTTACAGTTTGCATCGCGTGAAGAGATCCGTAAACGTACGCAGGGCGAAAACGAGCCAGTCGCCGACTACCTCACATATATGCGTGCGTATTTTGATCGGTTAAGTACCGGATTTTCCCACGACGAGGAGATGGGCTATGCCTATCGAAACCTGCTACCGCGTTTTCAAGTGTTAATAAGACGGAGAGATCTTGAAGATCTTGATGATTTAGAGGATACCGCCCGACAATTAGAGATGAGTTTTGCGGCAAATGATAATTACCAAGCACCACCGACTCCCGAAAACTCACTGCTACCGGATCTAACAAATTGCGGCACACGCGCTAACTCCCGTCAACCGCGATCCGCGTTAGCCCACCTAAATCTAGAGGATGAACCAACAGATAACGTTAATGCTGCGTATCAAACGTCTAATCAAGAAAATCAATCAAACTCGAATGTCGATAGAAAACCCTCGAATCCTAGACCTGACACTCATAATGACCAACGACCACCTAGGAATAGTACCAGCAACCGGAATAACTACAGTCAGAATGAAAACCCGAGTAACGTTAACTCGCCCGTAACTTCTACCGCTTCGTCTACCGTTTTGTCTACCGATTCCAATCCATTTCTTCCGACTACCGAGCAAACAACTGCACGCGCACGTCCTAGATTTGCATGTTACAATTGCCAGCAACCCGGACATCATCACCGACAGTGCACCGCGCCGCGCACGAAATTTTGCGTCACGTGCGGGTTGACGGGATACACCCGAGCTACATGTGCCCGGTGTGCGGAAAACTATCAGGGGAACCGCGCGCAAGGGCAACCTCGGATCCCAGAACCACAATAGAGCCCGAAACCTCGCTCGAACAAATTCTCAGACCTTGTTTTTCAACTACCGAAAATGAGATTACTAACGAAATTAATAATACTACCGAAATTAATACTACTACCGGTCCACCTACTGAGCAAACTGACTTCTGCAGTCCAGTCTACCCACTTGACGGGAAACCACTGTTATTTTTGACTCTCAAAATATGCGACTTACGGGTAACGGCTCTATTTGACTGCGGTTCTTTACGAACCTTTGTAAATTCAAAAACTTCAGTATTGATCGAATCGAGAGGTTTCCTAATTTGAAAATTGCATATTGGAGCAGTCGTAACGGCCGCTGGCCGAAAGGCTGACGTCACGGGTGAAGTAATAGTGCCGATAGAATTAGAACGGACTATGTGCGATATTCAAGTTCGCGTTATACCTTCCCTTAGCTCCGATTGTATTATGGGTTTAGATTTCATTCACACATTCGATATAATAGTAGATTTTACAGAACCTAACTGGTCATTCAAATATAACTCTCCCGTAACTTACAAATTTCAAACGCACTCCCGATTTACTTCCGAAACACAATGTAACGGAATTGGAGCTCTGAACGACATGCAAACCGTCGAATTACGGAACTTACTAAAAACAGAGGTAGCCCTAGCGTCCGACAAGATAGGTACGACTAATTTGGCCACCCAGCACATAGACGTAGGTGACCAACCCGCGATTGGACAACGAGCGTATCGAGTATCGCCAAAAATTCAAGAAGCTATCGATGAGGAAGTTGACAAAATGCTCGCTAACGGAATTATCGAACCCTCACACAGCGAATGGGCAGGTCCGATTGCAATGATTAAAAAACCAAATGGTTCCCACCGTTCTCGTTTCGACTTCCGGCAAGTAAATCAGGCATCCAACAAGGACGCGTAACCGCTACCGCGCATGGGCAGCATTCTGGATAAACTCCGATCCGCCCGATATATTTTAACTATTGACCTAAATCAGGCGTATTTCCAGATTCCTTCAACTCAGGCGAGTCGCGAAGTAACCGCCTTCATTGTTCCCGGTAAAGGACTTTTTCATTTTACGCGGATGCCGTACGGATTAACTGGAGCACCGGCTATGTTTCAAAGGTTGTTAGATCGCTTAATTGGACCAGACATGGATCCGTACGCTTTAGCCTATTTGGATGATATTATCATCGCCACAAAACATTTGACGAACACCTCGAGTGGCTACGACGCGTTCTACGAACTATCCGACACGCGAACCTCACGGTCAACCTTGATGAATGCGAATTTTGTTGCTCTGAAGTTAAATATCTCGGCTTTATAGTTGACGAACGGGGATTACAAATAGATCCAGATGAAACAGCTCCCGTTGTAAATTATCCGGTCTCACGTACAGCAAAACAACTACGTTGATTTCTAGGAATGGCTTCCTGGTACCGAAGGTTTATTCCAAATCTTGCCTCGATAACCGAACCACTGACGCGACTCTTGCGAAAAACCCAATCGTGGACTTCGGCTGAATCGCAATCTTTCGCTTTCGAAAAAATTGAAAATCGACCAACTACCGCTCCAACGCTATCGTGCCCTGATTTTAATAATCTTTTCGTAGTACGAACTGATTCTAGTAATTGCGGACTAGGCGCTGTCCTAACTCAAGTTGACCAAGACGGAGAACACATGATCGCATACACGAGCAAAACTCTATCGTATGCTGAAAGAAAGTACTCCGCTACCGAACTAGAATGCCTCGCCGTTATCTGGGCAATTGGAAAATTCCGCCCGTATATCGAAGGGTACCATTTCACAGTCGTGACAGACCATAGCAGCCTCCAATGGCTTCACAAGCGAAAGAATCCTACCGGTCGATTAGCTAGATGGTCACTTGAATTACTTGGCTATGATTTCACTAACGTACATCGCAAAGGCGCCTTAAATCACGTGCCGGACGCACTCTCTCGAAACCCGGAACCTGATGGCATCTCAAATTCACTTCTTACCGCCGATGAAGCTACCGCCACTATTGTACCAGATCAACTAGCCTGGTACAACCACCGGAAACGCGACGTCGAAAACACTCCCGGAATATTCCTGGATTGTAAGATAGAAAACGGCCACCTATACGTTCGACGCACGGACCGCACAATCGGAACATTAGTCTAAGACCTAAACGCTTGGAAATTAGTCATACCCGAAAAGCAACGCAAAACCATTTTACAGGAGGCTCACGATGACCCTCAGTCCGGTCATCCGGGAATAGAGAAAACCTACCGTCGTTTAGCTACCCGTTATTATTGGCCCGGAATGTACCATACCGCTACCGAATACGTAAGGAAATGTGACACTTGTCAAAAATGTAAAGTGGCCCAGACTGCCCCCGCGGGTTTAATGGGAAGGCGCGTTATAGAACAACCTTGGATCGTCGTAGCAGCCGACATAATGGGACCATTTCCCCCGAGTAAATCTGGTTTGCGTACGTACTGGTACCGCAAGATCTCTTCACAAAATGGATTGAATGCGCTCCGCTTAGAAAAGCTGCCGGATAAAAGATTAGCGAAACTTTCAAAGTTTCAATACTATCGAGGTGGGGAACTCCCCAAACACTACTCACGGATAATGGGACTGAATTTAATAACCGTACAATCAAAGAACTCACGGAGACCCATGGCATAAAACACACCACGACACCGCCGTATCATCCGCAAGCCAACCCGGTCGAAAGGGTTAACCGTGTTCTAAAGACCATGATAGTTACCTTTTTGAACGACGATCACCGAGAATGGGACCGACACCTCTCAGACTTCCGATTTGCGTATAACACTGCGCACCATACCTCACTCAATACGAGTCCCGCTTTCCTAAATCTAGGCCGCGTACCCGAACCGATCAATTCCTGAAACTGACGATCAGCTACCGATAAAATCGAAATGAAACCCACACCTCCGAACTTATGGCCAGAACGAATGACACATATCCAACTACTTCGGGACTGGGTCACGGAAAACCTGGACGACGCCTTCGCTAAGCAAGCGCGATATTATGACCTCCGACGACGAGACCAAGCTTTCACTGTTAACGACCTTGTGTTAAAATGACAGCACACGCTGTCATCTGCTACTCAACATGTTGCTGCCAAATTGGCACCAAAATTTAGTGGACCCTACCGGATCTTCCGTTTTCTCTCCTCGGTGGTGGGTAAACTACAACAGGTAGATGGGAATAATGTAGTGGGAAGGGTGTATGTGAAAGACTCAAAGATCTATAGAACTTAGTCCTCGTAATTTAACATACTAGATCATGGGAGACGAGGTTCTACCGCCCGCTTATGTCCTGCGCGGCTAGCGCCGAATGGAGCGGTTCGCCGATTTCATCGAGCTACTGCCAACTTGGTACCCCGACCTCGCTTGCGAGATACGCCTCGCATATATCGAGGCCGACGAGGATTACCGGGCGTTCCAACCCAGGTAGCATTTCATGCGCCGTCAGATCATGCAAGATCTTGATCGGTGGCGCCATGCGGCAGAATAATGCATGATTGCTGTATGGCGACGCAAAACAAGCGAGGAAACAGCAAAGCTATATGGGACTGTCAAACAGAGCTTGCTGTAGCATTCATGCGACGTCTGCCGCGATTATGTTTTTCGTACTTCGCAAGCTTCCTGCACGTACGCGCTTACACCCTATATATTACATACAATAATAGCGGGAATCGGGGAACTTGGACTTCCCAGTAAAACGTGTAAATATATAGTCGACAATATTTTATCAGCCGTAAGACATACACGTGCTGGAAGGAAAACAAAAAGAAATACATTACCTTATTTCACCGCGTAAGTGTTGTTTCAAATTATCTTTCAAAATTAATGCACATATGGAGACCTGCATGTCGTGTCCAAATGTTGTCATATAATACAATATTACCTATATTGGCTCACTTTTTAAGCTAAATTTTTGGCCATTGCTATTACTTTTACGTACGAAAGTGATATTTCGTCTAATTTAAAGTCACGTAATTCTCAGAGATTTGTATTTGTTGCCTTTACTATAACTATATGCAATGTCATTAATAATTTCTGTAGCTTGTCTATGTACATGCCTGAATCATGATTAGGCTGAAACGAAACCCCTTTAGTCAACCCACAAAGCCAACGGCGTAATCGTTTGAATGACTGTAGAATGGCGAGGCATGCCGATGCTAATCCTTATTTACGTTACAATATCGTCAATAATGATAGTTCTGAGGAAATATCTTTGAATAATGGAAACGTTGCAGCATCTATTTTACCAAATGACAGTCCTCCTTACGAACCGCAAAGTTCAGTTGCGTGGAATAACTTAGCTCACGAGGCGAAAGATAATTCTTCCGAATATGGGTGTTCAAATTCAGATGCTATCTGTGAAGACGATGGTAACAGTCAGTCTATGGGTGAAGAAGGCAGTACTCGATTAAAAAATTGCTTTTGAACACAGTTGGCTGATTGTTTTATTGAGAATAACATCGACAATGTTCAGGCGAACTCAATACTTACAGTTCTCAGATCACATTGCTGTTTGGCTTCTCGTCCAGGAGATGTAAGAATATTAATTGGGACTTACGCTATATAATACGTTACGCTATATTCAATGCAAGGTTTCGATGATTTTTTACGCAAATGCCTTACGTGAGTGTCGAGCTATACCACAGCCACATGATAGTACAGAATTTGCGAGACTGATGCAAGAGGCAATTCGGGGCGCACAAAAAAGATTGCGGGATGCAAAATGACGTGCCAATTGCTCTGTCCATGTGAAGGGTCGCAGACAAAAATATATAGCTGAAATGGCTCATCGTTACGAGGTTGAACACCCAGGACAATGACACTGCGGAATAAGAGACCCACAATTTGCCTATTAAAGATTCTACGTGTATTCAAACATACGTACCTATGTACTTTGTTTGACTAAGAAATATTTTAGTACGTATAGCTGTGATGTTAGTTTTTATGTTTATGCTCAAGCATAGTATTTATAATTGGTACTGCAGCTGTGATATCCACAAGTGACATGTAACTATATGTTTTCCAATGAAACCTTCCACATATATCAACAAATGCGGCGGGTTTGTACTAACATAGCTGTAAAACAGCTAACATTTGGATACTGTAGACGCTTTTGGTATCTGGTATAAATTTTAGTCTTCTGACATTTATATTGTTACGTCCAGCATACCACTTCTCTCTATTTTTCCTACTCGCTAACTCTCCCACAGTTCTTACATTGATCTCATGGTCTCTGTCCTGTCCTCTTATCTCTACGTAGTCTCACACTATTCACTATCGCGCTTACTCATCAAATTCCATTCCCTACTTCTAGGATTGTCACACCTTTTCTGCACCCGTACGTTTCACGTCTCGAGGGGCACTCCTATTCTGACTCTCGACAACTCCACATCTAGACTTCTTATATATCTTTCCGTACCACACCATTCATTCCAACCGGTATCTCAAGTTATACGTAATAAACATATAATCGACATATCAACATACTCAAGTTTATTCAATCCTCATCCTGATTTCCGGTTGACCTGAAACGTAAAAGCGAAGCCAACCAGGTTACTCCTTCCGCTCAGGAGTAAACTCTACTCACGGACGTAACAATATAAAGTATTAATTTTTATCTCTTGATTACAAATACTTCATTATTATCTACTATTCTACTCGTTTGATATCAGTTTATCAATACTACTATGAACTGTAGTTATTAATTTTAAGCTACAACGTATAAAAATGTAACTAAAAACATATTTATATTAATAACTGTACAACGGTAGGAGAGATCCTCTCTTCTAGTCTTGTTGTAGACATAGATTTGTAAGTCAGTGTTTTTCTTGTTCATTTTTGCTCGCGAGTGACTGTAACACGTTTATAACTAATTATCTTCAAGTGAAAGTAAAAAATATGCAAACTTATATTATACCTATATATATTGTAACGTGGCGTTTCAGAGTCGCCCGTCACGAGGGCACACAACCGCTATTATTCCTAGTTTACGCGTCCTCAGCAGGGTACTCCAAACGAACTCGATACAAAATAGGCAATAACTACTTTTAACTAATTCTTTTTTGTAAATTCTTTATTTCGCGCTTCGGCGCACGCTAACAAGGTACTTGGACGACAACGATCCCGATCAACAAGGGACCACTATCTACCGTTTGCAGCTCTCGACGACTTCGCCTACTGACGGTCTCATCAGACTACACTGGCTACCTTGGTGCACCTTTATATACACCTGGGGTAGCATCCACCCGAACCTTCCGTATCGCCTCGACTGCCGGTGAACAGGGAGATAAAAATCCTCCCGGCCGCCGAGGGCACCGTTTCTAGAAGAAGAACCAGCCGCCAGCTCTATCGGATGCCGTAAGGATGGCGTGAAGGGCAGCCCGTAGCCTGCCATACTCCGACTTACCGGCCTGGTGCCGGACCGACCCCAAACCACTACGTTCAGGTTGATAAAGCCATCGTTCTGAGGATCGACGCTGCCTTCCTATCGGCAGGGACCAATTGTGTGGGTCGTGGTCCACGGTCTGGCCAACCGTCTGACTGCACGACCTCAGGCACAGGCAGCTAGCTACTGTCTGTGCAAAAGCCGGTGGAGGTGAACAATGAGGCGTCACTCCCCGCCCGGTAACTTTGACCGAGAGGCACCCTGTGTATGCCTCTGTCAAAGAAGTCCCCAATGATAGGCAGCCTGGACTGTAACCGAAGCAGCTACAAATCGTACGAGTTGGTGTCAACGACGAAATCGCGAGCAGCACATTACGCCACATCTAGCGGTAATTTTGGAAAACGTATGACCACGCCGTAACTAGTATTCGCCACAGGGGGATGGCCTATTTGCGGTGGGGGTCAACCGACCAATCAAAGAAGAAGAATCACCTCACGACAACCGCGAGATCGGCGAGCTGAACTACGACCTGCTATTCTACGCTTGACCTGCTGAGGGACAGCATCGTTCTTCCGCATCCTTCCGATTATTCTCTCGATTTAATACCTACCGATCCTTCTTCCTTTCATTCTACCATTATCGTATCTACTGTTTTTCCATACTCTCGATCATTGCACTACCGTTAACTTCTTCCTGTAAATTAAAGTCCTTTCCTTCCTTTCTACTTTCGTTTTATTATTCTAAGTTTAATTTAAAATAGAGTCAGTTTGTGTGCCTGAGGTCAACCGTTAAGGTGAGGCTTCTGCCTTTGAATTGTACCGTTACGAAGTTGCTCATAATTCCTATTCTTTCTTATGGTATTTATCGACTTTGCGTGAATCATGGTCCACGGCTTAAAGTTGCAGTAAGCCGCCGTGTGGCTGCATGATTTCGGTCATTAATATTATATTTATTGTTTCTTGGTTGCATCGTGTGATGCCAGTTTTGTGTGAATCATGGTCCACGGCCTAGAATTTGCAGTAAGCCGCCGTGTGACTGCATGATTTCAGTAATTTATTATTTTCGTATCTGAGCGACCTCGTAACTGCCAAATAATTATTTTTCTTGTATTTATGATTTTTCTGATTATTTGTGAATCTCTATTATCCTGCTTCTGTATTTTCTATCGTATTTTGAGCCCTATTGGCTTCATATTTGATTCCATACTCTTTTTGTAATAGTAGTGTGCTTTATATTTTATTTCTGTTATCGCTTATTATATTTTTATTTATTTTTGTGCCTATTGTATCGTATATCGAGTTCCTTGGAGTACAAGCGAGCGTAGAATCACCCTTAGATATTACCGCATTTTTCTTTGTTACTATTGACCATTTTATATTATTTTTTCCTGTTATTTATTTCTCCGTATTTTGCTAACTTAAGTTCTGTGAATTATTCTTTTGTATTGCGGTGTATTTTAGTGTATTTCTCTATTTTGTAAACTCTGCGAAATTTTCTCACTCTCATAACTTTGTATTTTGGTATTCTCTCGAAAGTTATATTTAGGAATTCATTATTTAATTCCTCCAGTACGTAATAATTCTAAATTGTCGAATCTACCGTTTCTGAATAATTCTATCGAAGACTATCCAGTCGATCGTTCGCCGACTTGGTAAATTGTTACTGAATGTCAATTTCTCATTCTGGATATAATTTATGGTAAATTTGTCGTATCATCTACCGAACTATCGATACGTTGTTTTATACCGATCGCAGTAAAGTCCTCTCGTTCTCATTGACAGAATAATAATTTTCGTAGCTTCATTTGCAACTTGGGTAAGATCACGTCGCCCAGTGACGTGTAGTTTTAAGTCAAATCTTGCATTATATCGCCTCTCTCGACCTACGTCTATTTTTCTCTGTTAGCTACCGTCTCTCGTGTTAAAGCTACCGTTGACTGCTATTCTACCGATCTTTTTGTGAACAACGATTATTTATTTTATTAACTACCGCTGTCGATACCATCTTATTTGCCTGTCTCACTCATGTAACCTTCTCGACAATATATGATCGATTAACCTGTTCATCTTCCCTTTTGCCTGGAGTTTATTCTTTATTTTGTTATTTTCTTTAATTCTGGAATTACTGTTAGCTGCCTTGAATTCCGCCACTCTACCGGGATGTACGCGATCGTACCTGTGCCTAGCCAGCCATACAACGGGTTCTCTAGTTATCTCTTTTGTACGGTTTTGTGTTAATTTTATTGATTTACATTATTGTTCGAAAATCGACGCTAACGCGTCTGGCGCCCAACGTAATTATTTTGTTATAGTTGATATTGCGGATAAGTAGAGAATCGCGCCAAAGTGTCAACGGTAAGTCCTCATCCGAACGTAACAGAATTTAGCGTTACAAATCGGCGCTCGACGAGGGGCCCGAAAAGGCTTAGCGTTACAAATTGGCGCCCAACGTGGGGCCACAAAAGGCCAGCTACAGAAAAATTTCAGTTAACAATTCAATTAAAAACTTGAGAGAGAATAAGAGAGAGAGAGAGAGTGAAAGAGAGAAATTATTATTAACAAAAGAAACCTTTTCCCGCTTTTATTCAGTCAGTTACTAACATAAAGATTCAAGGAGATCTTGAAAAACAGTTGATATTGAGTGACCAATCGACCCAAAATATTTAAATATTTAGCGGACCGAACATCCCGGATCAAAGATATTATTCCGACGACGGTATAATCCCTCGCGAGTCTTACTTCTAGCCGACGCATTGTTCGCGGAGAGCAGCGCGCGGCCGAAAACAATTTTTTCTATCGCCCGCTATAGTTGTTGACGACTCACGAGCGAGACCGTGTTTACTGCTCGTGACCGCGTATTGACACTCAGGATCATCCGTGTTCGTTACAAGCAGTATTTTAAATCGTAAATAATAATACATGCCTTCGTTGCCATCTGTAAAAGACTCGTGGATATATTTATTAACTGCAGCGGAATTACGTCACGAGCTAAGACAGCGCGCATTATCAGCAGAAGGAACTTTACCGACTTTACGAGATCGTTTAATCCGATTTTACCGAATTTCTCGCGGAGAAATGACTGATCCCGCGACTCCCGATAAAACGATGCTTAATGCCGAAGCCGGCCCCTCGTCTTTACAAATACCGACGGACGAGAGACAAAGCCCACAATCGACGCGTGAAATCGGAATAAGCACAGAAAATAATATGTCGTTAAATAATACTTCTCCCGGTAATATGCATGATTTATCGTCAAACCAAAACAGCGCTCCGGCTATCGATGTCAGAGGTTCTCTGGAACACCGAAGGCAAAATAAAGACACTGCGCGAGAACACCTTCCGATACCGCCTAGCTTTACCCCGCGTCGCGAAGCTCCCCCGTTCCATCACATCACGCCGCGGCAACCTTTCGACTCATTCCCGACAGCTCAACCGCCGCTTTTTAATAATAACACCCCAAATACGCTCGCCGCATACGAGGTTATGCGAAAATGGAATCTAAAATTTGCAGGAACGCGTAATGAAGATTCGGAAGCCTTCTTAACGCGAATAGAGGAGGGTCGAACCTTATTTAATTTACGCGACAACGACATCCTTAACAGTCTCCCGTTTTTCCTCTCTGGAGTAGCTTTATACTGGTTTCGAAGCAAACGACCTCAATGGCACAGTTTCTCCGATTTCGAACGCGCTTGGCGTTATAGGTTCGGTGATCCGAATTTACAGTTTACATTGCGTGAAGAGACCCGTAACCGTACGCAAGGCGAAAACGAGCCAGTCCTCGATAACCTCACATATATGAGTGCGTATTTTAATCAATTAAATCCCAGATTCTCCCACGACGGGGAGATCGATTATGCCTATCGAAACCTGCTACCGCGTTTTCAAGTGTTAATAAGACGGATAGATCTCGAAGATCTTGATGATTTAGAGGATACCGCCCGACAATTGGAGTTGAGTTTTGCGGCAAGTAATAGATACCACGCACCACCGACTCCTGAAAACTCACTGCTATCGGAACTAGCATATCGCGGAACACGCGCTAACTCCCGTCAATCGCGATTCGCGTTAGCCAACTCAAATCTAGAGGATGAACCAAACGATAACGTTTATGCTGCGTATAAAACACCTATTCAAGAAAATCGATCAAACTCGAACGTCAACAGAAAACTCCCGGATCCTAGACCTGACACGCGTTATAACCAACGACCACCTAGGAATAATACCGTCAATCGGAATCACTACCGTCAGAATGAAAACCCGAATAACGTTAACTCGCCTGTAACTTCTACCGCTCCGTCTACCGACTCCAATCCATTTCTACCGTCTACCGAACAAATAACTGCCCGCACACGCCCCAGATTTGCGCGTTACAATTGCCAGCAACCCGGACATCATCAGAGACAGTGCACCGCGCCGCGCACAAAATTTTGCTTCACGTGCGGATTGACAGGATACACCCGAGCCACATGTACCCGGTGTGCGGGAAACTACCACGGGAACCGCGCGCAAGGGCAACCTCGGAACCCAGACTCACGATAGAGCCCAAAACCTCGCTCGAAGAAATTGTCAGACCTTGTTCTTTAACTACCGAAATTAATAATACTACCGAAATTAATAATACTACCGAAACTAATAATCCTACCGAAAATAATAATACTACCGAAATTATTAATGCTACCGAAACTATTAATGCTACCGAAATTATTAATACTACCGAAATTATTAATACTACCGAAATTATTAATGCTACCGAAATTATTAATACTACCGAAATTATTAATACTACTACCGGTCCACCTACTGAACAAACTGACTTCTGCAGTCCAGTCTACCCGCTTCACGGGAAACCACTGTTATTTCTGATTCTCAAAATATGCGATTTACGTATAACGGCTTTATTTGACTGCGGTTCATCACGAACCTCCGTATACTTAAAAACTTCGGTATTGACCGAATCGAGGGGTTTCCTCATTCAAAAATCTCATAGCGGAGCAGTCGTAACGGCCGCCGGCCGAAAGGCTGACGTCACGGGTGAAATAATCGTGCCGATAGAATTGGAAGGGACTACCCGCGATATTCGCGTTCGCGTTATACCTTCCCTTAGCTTTGATTGTATAATAGGTCTGGATTTCATTCACACATTTGATATAATAGTAGATTTTACGAAACCTAACTGGTCAATCAAGTATAATTCTCCCGTAACTTATAAATTTCAAACGCACTCCCGATCTACTCCCGGTACACAATGTAACGGAATTGTAGCTCTGAACGACGAGCAAACCGTCAAATTACGGAATTGACTAAAAACAGAGATAGCCCCAGCGTCCGATAAAATAGGTACGACTAATTTGGCCACCCAACACATAGACGTAGGTGACCATTCCGCGATTAGGCAACGAGCGTATCGAGTATCGCCGAAAATACAAGAAGCTATCGATGAGGAGGTTGATAAAATGCTCGCTAACGGAATTATCGAACCCTCACACAGCGAATGGGCAAGTCCGATTGTAATGGTTAAAAAACTAAATGGCTCCTACCGTTTTTGTATTGACTGCCGGCAAGTAAATCAGGCATCCAAAAAGGACGCGTATCCGCTACCGCGAATGGACAGCATTCTGGACAAACTCCGATCCGCCCGATATATCTTAACTATCGACCCAAGTCAGGCATATTTCCAAATTCCTTTAACTCAAGCGAGTCGCGAAGTAACCGCTTTCATTGTTCCCGGTAAAGGACTTTTTCATTTTACGCGAATGCCGTACGGATTAACCGGAGCACCGGCTACGTTTCAACGGTTGTTAGATCGCTTAATTGGACCAGACATGGACCCATACGCTTTCGCCTATTGGGACGATATTATCATCGCCACAAAAACATTTGACGAACACCTCGAGTGGTTACGACGCGTTTTACGAACTATCCGACACGCGAACCTCACGGTCAACCCTAATAAATGCAAATTTCGTTGCTCTGAAGTTAAATACCTCGGCTTCCTAGTTAACGAATATGGATTACAAATAGATCCAGACAAAATAGCTCCCGTTGTAAATTATCCGGTTCCACATACGGTGAAACAACTACGTCGGTTTTTAGGAATGGCTTCTTGGTACCGAAGGTTAATCCCAAATCTCGCCTCTATAACCGAACCACTGACGCGGCTCTTGCGAAAAACCCAATTATGGACTTGGGCTGAATCGCAATCTCTCGCTTTCGAAGAAATTAAAAATCGACTAACTACCGCTCCGACGCTATCGTGCCCCAATTTTAATAATCCTTTCGTCGTAGAAACTGATGCTAGTAATTGCGGACTAGGCGCTGTCCTAACTCAAATCAACCAAGACGGAGAACACGTGATCGCATACGCGAGCAGAACCCTATCGAATGCTGAAAGGAAGTACTCCGCTACCGAACTAGAATGCCTTGCCGTTATCTGGGCAATCGGAAAATTCCGCCCCCACATCGAAGGGTACCATTTCACGGTCGTGACCGACCATAGCAGCCTCCAATGGCTTCTCGCTATCGTACCGCATTCTCTAGTACCTGTTACATCTTCTTTTACGTAAGTGAGGTTCCTTTTCTATTTTGTAAAGCCACGAAAATACTTGCAATATATATCGTATCTTTATCTCTCTTTTTCCCCTTATCTTGCAGTTGGTCTGCTTGAGCCACCTGGGCTCATACCTTATTCTCTATCATCTCTTATCTTATCCCTTCCTCTTTCTTATTGCGAGTAACTTCGCGACTGGTTGACTATTACTAACGCATTGTGAATGACTATCGCTTTGTTTTATTATCTTTCTCTTCTAGAATATCTAAATGTCTAATATCGCTGTATAGCAGCGTGTTCTCTGAAATGATCAATTCTCATCTTCATTATTGAGCATTAATATTTCACTATACTTTCTCGGATCAATTCGTATCTGTTTCTGTACCTATTACCTTTGATTGATTTATCTTAGTGAGTGTACTGCGTGAGCGATCTTACATCGCCGCGCGGTCCCGCTCGTCGTTCACTTGACATTGGAGTAGTGCGCCGTATCGCCTAACATCTTTTTCATTGATTTCTTCGCTAATACCGCTGATCGTAGTTGTCCGTAGTCTCTTTGGTTTGTCGTATGTTGCATATTAATTCTCTTGAATATTATTTGCCTTACCTTAAGTTATCTGTTATCGAACCGAATACTATGTCTCTTTCTCTCGCACTTACCGCAAACTAAAGACTACGTATTATCTGTTATTCTCTATATCTTATAATAATTCTCTACTTGGCCTGTGTCCTTGCATTTACCTTGTAATTAATAAATTCCCTGCCTCTGTTATATCGCTGATAATTCTGGTAATGTGATGACTAATACAACTTCTGTATTTCGCATGTTTCTTATAATCGCTTTTCATATTTTATGGTTCATTTGATCAATGCTTCATTTAAGTACCGTATATCTTTCCTGTTTTGCCTGTTTATCATGAAACCGTGCTAATCATTACCTCGAATCATAGTATCGCGAGCCTACGCATATTTCCCGCTTATTCTGAAAACGCTTCGCTATTTGTTAAATCTCTCGCTTAACTTTTCTCTGGCTGTGAATATTGTTAATGACCGCATCTATCTTAATTGTATCTCAATCTCTTCAGCTATTTGCTTGATATTAAAATTTATCGCTTCTTAATCAATATATTCAATACTATTTCTGCTTCACCTGTTTCTTATTTTATCTATTGGATTCGACCCCGCCTCTCTACCATTATCTTGTCTATACTGAGCAAACTGTGCAAAACCGTCGTAGAACCTGACCTTACCTGTACCTATTAGCTTTACCTTTACCATTATCCTTTTCTCTAATTATCTATTTTAGACGCATGTGCGTCTGGCGCCCAACAATCATATTTTTCTCTTGTCTTATCTCTCTCTATCTAATTATTCAGGTCAGTGACTGCGCCGTAGGGTAACCAATTATCTCATTTCTAGCGTTTTACCCTCAACTCCAAAAATTGGTTACAATATATATGTCAAGGATAATGAAATAAACAACGAAAAGGATTATCACCGCCTTCTTCTATTCGGTCTCTAGAGAATCGACGGCAAAATCAATAACCGAACAAATATTGAACATTTTATCTCGTTATGAAAAGATTTGTTACATAAGTTAAGTTCAGTTTCATGTTGTTAAATAAAACGGTGGTTCAACATGCGTCCCACACGCGAAACTCAAAGTTCGCTAGTGATATCTGGCCATTCTCCGACATCTTTCCGTTCCCTCGTCTTCGCCGTCGTACATCCGCGATAAGGCATCCGGCACATGGTGCATTGCTCCCGCAAACTGCAACGCAAAAGACATCAGAGCTACTAGACCTTTTAAAATATATTTCTTTTATGCCCTTTGCAGACATTTCTAGAGTCAGCAAACTGATAGAGGACAAGTTCAACATCATGCTTAAAACTGCATTGGATGTATGGGTAAGTAAAAGAATGAAAGATTTTATGCTAAGACTTTCAAAAAATGGAAATGTAGTTGGTGTTAAGAATAAAATAAAGACATTTAACGGCCAAGATATGGATTGTTCATTAGGAATGAATATAACGATTCCTTCATTCTGTAATAGAAATGGACAACATAAAAGAATACAAGATTTTATAGAAGAAATATCTATGTTGAATACAGTTAGAGGGAAACAGTTTTGTGGTGCACAATTTATGGATAAGTCAATAAGCTTAACTGCAGACTGGACTAGTGATTATGAAAATGAAATACAGGAACATGGCTTCTGGGCTATTGATGGCTCAGGTGATGGTGACTTTCCATTTGATACAAAATTTTGCTTCTGTAGAGATGCTATTATATGTGCTCAAAGGCATAGTGAAATGGAATATCCAACTATAAAATATAAGGTAGAACAGAAGCTGAGCACTATTAACTATGCCAACTACCGACACTCAAATTGCTCTCTAAGAGGTTGTCTAAAAGAGAAACAGTGGAGAAAGACTGACAAGGATCTACATACTACATCATTAGATGCAATACTAACTGTTTATCAGCATAATGGCTATGATGATGATAGATGTACTAGCCCTGCACTTGCAGAACACTTTATCAGTAAAGATTACACTGCACAATATGTGATGTCTCCAAAATTCCCGCAACCATTTTAGACTCGCGTGGTCGGTTATCACTGTCAAGTGAGATCTTTCCAAGTACGCTCTGAACTTCTTGACGGCCCAAATCACCGCGAGGCATTCCTGTTCGGTTGCGGAATACTTACGTTCCGCGTCCGACATGGTCCGACTCGCGTAAATAGTTTGTGTCAAGACGGCGCCAATACCAAAGCTACTCGCGTCGGTCTGCACGACGAACTCATGATCAAAGTCGGGACACGTTAGAACCGGAGCCGACGTCAACGCCGCTTTTGTGCGTTTGAACGCCGTTTCCTGTTCGCTACCACAGCCCCATCTCTCATCTTTCCGCAACAACCGGGTGAGGGGTTCCGCTACGCTTGCGAACTCGGGGATGAATTTCCGATACCACGAAGCCATACCCAAAAATCGCCTCAATTGCCGTAGATTTTTCGGCGCGGAATACTCTAGAATAGGTTCCACCATGTCGGCATTGACCTGTAGGCCGTCCTGGTTCACCTTGAACCCTAGATACCGAACTTCGCTACGACAGAACTCGCACTGTTCCGGGTTGATGGTAATCCCGGCCAACACTGTCCGCTCGATAACGCAAGATAGCCATCTTAAGTGCGAACGAAAGTCGGTGGTCACCACAATAATATCGTCGAGATACGCGAAGGCATGCGGCTCCACCTCGGGAGTAATTAATTTGTCAATTGACCGCTGAAAGGTGGTCGGTGCTCCAGTAAGCCCGTATGGCATCCGCACGAACTGGACTAATCCGCGACCTGGGACCGTGAACGCCGTTATTTCGCGACTCTCGCGGGTCAAGGGAATCTGGTGGTATGCTTGACTCAAATCTATAGTCGAGATGTACTTGGCTGACCGCAATTTATCCAATATACCGTTCATAAACGGGATCGGGAACGCATCCTTGTTCGAAACGCTATTGACTTTCCTAAAATCCAAGCAGAACCGATATTTCCCGCTTGGCTTTGTGACCATCACGATTGGCGTCGACCACGAACTTTGGGAGGGTTCGATTACTCCATCCGCGAGCATGCGATCTACCTCCTCGTTAATAGCCTCCTGCACTATCGGAGATACGAGACAGTACTGCTGCTGAATAGGTGCGCTTCCCTGCACGTCTATGTCGTGCTCCGCGAGATGGGTGAGGCCCAAGTCTCCCGAGACTTTCGGTAATTTCTATGCTAAGAATTCTTGTAGTTCGCGATTTTCGCTATCCGCTAGCTCTACGATGCCGCTACAACCTGACACATCGGTAACTTGGATGGGCCGACCCTCCTCAAATTTTCCCTCGTGTTCCGGAACATTCGCAATCCCCCATGATTCGCGAGCACCGTCAATCGAAAAGCCGAATTTTCTTACAAAATCCATGCCGAGGACGCAATCTCCAACTAAGGTGGGGATAATCCGCAACGAAAACTCATGCGCGACACCCAGCAACGTTATCGGAAGCTCTACCTCTCCGGTTATTGCCTCCAGCGATCCATTCGCCAATACGACACTCGAACAGCTGGGTGACTTTACTTGTCGTCCGTACTCTGACGCGATTTGGTGTCCGACCGTACCGAGGTATGTTCGCGACGAGCCGGTGTCTA
Organism: Neodiprion lecontei; assembly: GCF_021901455.1. Classification (NCBI taxonomy): domain Eukaryota; kingdom Metazoa; phylum Arthropoda; class Insecta; order Hymenoptera; family Diprionidae; genus Neodiprion; species Neodiprion lecontei. The sequence goes on along the minus strand of NC_060262.1, from coordinate 8,776,569 downwards.
ACAACGCCCTGACTCATGTGTCCCCGATACATCATACCCGCAAAAACCAGCTTTGGCCGAACTCCATGGTCTGCATCGGAAAGCACGTCGCGATTTCCTTCTCGACGCCACGCAATGTCGTGGTGCCTTCCACTCGGGGCGCCGCGTCGACACTTGACGAGGCTGCCCGTCCGGGTTTCCCGAGCATTGCGGACAATCGGTCGAATACACATCGTCGTATCCGCAATGATAGCAAAAGATCCGCAAAGGGTCCGGACAGCTATTGAATCGGTGACCGGGACGATGGCAATTCATGCACAAATTCTCGTCCCACACCTTGTCGACACGATATTGTGCGGCCCGGGGCACGCGCGTGGCCGGCCGGTTAGCCGAGGGGACCGCTCCCCTGTTCGTTCCTCGCGCGGGTCGCTTCGGCGAGGTCGGCCTCGTTGAAGCCGGGCTTCCGCCACTGGGCGGTGCCCCGCTCGACTTGTTTCTCTGGGTCGCGACCGCCATTGCTTTCAACAACTTACCCTCGAGTCCTTTCACCTGGGCCGCGAGCAGCTTCTCTATCGTCTGGGCTACGGTTGACTCGCCCCCTGACTCGGTAATAGCGGCTAACCCAGGCTCGCTCCGAGTCGCCGCGGTTTTGGTCCGGCACGCTAATTTGCTAATGAATGAGTCTTTCGGCGTGGGTGGGGGGCGGTAGTCGCGAGACAGCGCGAGGTTTCTTTCCCGCTCCGTGGCGAGATAAATCAATTCGCTCCACGTTCGAATTTCCCTTCTACGGAGGACTTCGCAAATTTCGGGACGCAGGTTCTTAAAGGCCAGATCCAGTTGGTGCTCAATCGTATACGGGGACGCGGCATCCGCCTTAACAACCCCTGAACGCAGGATAGGTACTCCGTCACCGACTCGACTGGTCCCAGAGTTCGCGACCTAGCCGGATCATCCACGCGGCTTCCTACTGTCCCATCCCCGAACCACAAACACAACGCCGCGCGAAACTCTTCGTACGTGACCCAGCTATTTCTCTCGCAACGCAACCATTCGAAGGCTACGCCCAAGAAGATCATCGTGAACGAACTCAGCACTTCGTTTTCGCTCAATTCCGACAGACTTCGCCACTCCTCCGATCGCGTCAGAAAATCCTCGACACTCGGCTCGCCAATCACCGAGAACTTGAGGTTCCAACCCCGCAAGGCCCTCGGGATGTCACGAATCGTTTCCCGGGTACGCGATTCCATAATTGGATCCCGGGCCCAAGCCGGCAGGGCAGCGGTCGCCATGTCGCGAGGGATGGCGGAGGGGTCGGCCGGTAGCGACCGAAACTCGACCCGCGGAGCTGACGTCCTTGCTACTTGTCGGGTAGAATCCACTAGGGGCTGTTCATGCCCCTGTCGCTGCCCTTGGATTGGGGAGGCCTCTCCCCAGCGCTCCTCGGCTCCGCTCGCCATCGAAAACCGCATCGAGTGGAAGGGTATCTGCGTCGGAACTTGATACGCGGTCGGCCGCGAGGCGCTACCATACACCGCCGAGGTGGTGATAGCCGTCGAGGCGACGGCTACGCTCACCACCGTACTCGTCGTTGCTACCGTGATTAGCCCGGTCGCGATGGTGATATTCACGGGTTCTAACAGCCGCGAATCGCTAGTCCTCCGGGGCTGTTCGCGCACCGGTTCTGCAGCGGTCGCTAATTCGGCCAACCCCGCGAAGACATCCTCGTCCTCGGGTTCCCAAGTGACTGTCAGATCCCCGCGCGCACGCAGGAGGTGTCGCACGTAACGGTCGCGACGCACCAGCAAATTACCGGTGGAACTCACCCTCGCGGTCGCTAATGCTAACTCGAGCTCATCGCTCATCATGTCGTACAACCACGCGCCAACGGTTACCTCCGCCATGTTGATTTTGCCCGCAAAGCGAAGAGCAGTGATGAAAGTAAAAGCACGCAAAAAAAAAAAGAGAACAGTGATGACCGTAAAAGCACGCGAAACCAAACTATTCGAACCGAACGATAAAAGCCGTAGGTAGAGTCTGAGCGCAAGCAATAGTACCCAGCATGGACACTTCCGCGAAACTTGTTAAATTAATTCGCTATCATCCATAAGCACCAACAGAACGTGAGAGAGACGTTTCATTGTATTGGTGTAATCACCTCTACTACCTTAGCGATATCAAAATTGCGAATAAAAGCGCCAACAAAAGAAATACCGTAAACAAACTAAAACAAAACAAAAAAAAAAAAAAACAAAAAAAAACAAAAGACGGGCTGAAAGAAAAGAATGTCTTCGCACCAGCAACAAAACAACAAAAAAAAATATCAACCGCAATGCTGAAAATCCGTCTTTGAAACACAAAAAAAAATATTTCGAAACCGCCGAAACAAAAAAAAACAAAAAAAATCAGAAATCAAAAACAATAACAAAAGAAAATAAAAATAACACATGCAAGAGATTGGCGATAAAAGCAGGCGATCTTATTCCTATTATTAGAAATGTGAGGTGCAAATATACGCGGTGTACTTTTTCGTCACCCGGTATATTCGCCAATTCGTAGCCCGAGTCGTGAATCGGAAGTTTCGGTGTTATTCGCCACCCTTTGTATACAATTTTATTCTCGCACTACGTATTCAAAGTTGTCTCGCTGTACTCCAAACGTCAACACGCTTAACCGAAGTGTCTCACGACCTCTCTCCCCCGTAACCTCCGACCGCTCTTGTTTTCGTTCCGCGAGCGCTATCCGTTACTAATTCGAAATTTCCAAAGCGCGCAACGCCACTATCTTTCTCGGAAATTTACAGCGGAAATTTCGCGAAGGCCCCACGTTGGGCGCCAGTTTTAACGTGTTTCCCGACTTTGAGCATGAGTTCGTCGTGCAGACCGACGCTAGTAGCTTCGGTATTGGCGCCGTCTTGACACAAACTATTGTAGGAATTGAGCGTGTGATCGCGTACGCGAGTCGGACCATGTCGGACGCGGAACGTAAGTATTCCACAACCGAACAGGAATGCCTCGCGGTGATTTGGGCCGTCAATAAGTTCAGTGCGTACTTGGAAGGATATCACTCCACAGTGATAACCGACCACGCGAGTCTAAAATGGTTGCGGGTATTGCGGAATCTGACGGGTCGGTTAGCTAGGTGGGCGCTCGATTTGCTCGAGTACGATTGCGAAATTAAACATCGAAAAGGAGCAATGCACCACGTGCCGGATGCCTTATCGCGTATGTACGAAGGCAAAGACGAGGGGACGGAAACGCTGGCCGCCCTCGACGTCGCTGGAAACGACAGACCAGGGACGGAGCGTAAGGCCGCCTGGGAAGTCGTCGTCGATCCCTGGTACCAACACCGCGTGTTATAACCAAGGGCACCGGGATATCCGTTTCGCAGTTGGGGATAGTGTGTGGAAGCGAAACAGAGTTCTGTCGTCCGCCGCCCACCAGGTAGCTGCAAAGTTAGCCCCCAAATTCGCCCGTCCGTTTCGCGTGGCGAGGGTAATCTCGCCCGTCATGTACGAATTAGAAAATAGCGAAGGACGGGGTCTCGGTAGGCACCACATCAAGGATTCAAAGCGGTACGTGGAGTCTGAGCCACTTGCGCATAGGAACGGGGAGGAACAGTGAGGGGGAAACAGGCTTCTCGGAGAGAGGAAAGGAGTGACAGGCGATAGCTACGATCCTGACTGACTCTTCCCCTTAGTTGGCGGAGGAATCGCGAGGGAGGAGGACGATGTCCGGGCGGTCCTGGACCTCCCGGTACTGGAGAAGGTACCGCTGCCCCCGGCGACCATCAGCTGGGGGAGAGTAGCCCCAGCGAGCCCCGGGTGGCGGGAATGGCTGCCCGCCGGAGGCTGTTGGAACTGTTGGTGGCGACACCACTCATATCACGACTGCGATCGGCTACTCGGGCTGTTCTGCCGGCGGTGCGGATGGCCCGGATACCCAAAGACGAGGTGCCCCGCCTGCCACGACCAGGCCAGTATACCGAGTCGGGGGTTTCTTCGCGGGGGGACCGTGACGACGGGAGACATCCCCCCACTAATGGCGAGGGAGATCCCCCCCCCCCCGGGGTATTCCAGGATGATAGGCCCGACTCCCCAGGTTGCGAGTGAAGCCGCCCCGAACCTCCCTGTCTCGAGGGAAGCCGCCCCGAACCTCCCTGTCGCGAGGGAAGCCGCCCCGAACCCCCCCGTTGCGAGGGGCGAGGAGGAGCTGAGCTTCGAGATAGAAATACGACGGTGACGTGTCTTGGCGTCTGCGACCGGCCGGGGACGTGACCGGGGCCGACCGGGCAGGAGGGGTTGAGACCCCGAAATTTTTTTTTGTTTTTGTTTGTTTGGTTTTTTGTCCTTTGTATAACTGATTATTAACAAAAAAAAATAATTTTTTTGAAGGATATAACTCGGTGTGTCACTTTCTTTCCCCTGGGTCTTGGTGGCGAGTTGCGATTGAAATTTCAGGTTCGGTGGCGAAGTGGAAGGCTCCCCTAGACAACCTTGGCGTAAGAAAGGGGACCAGTTGAGCTCGTGGAGAACCCTGAGGGCCCGGATTTAGAAACGACGGCGGGTAGACGGTCCTTCTTGGATAGCTAGCAGTTTTTTTTTGTTGTTCGTTTTTTTTTGTCGTTCATTGGATTGAAGTTTCTCGGTGAATCCAGAACAATGGGGTCTGGCTGTATTAGGCTTGCGGTCATCTCGCGAAGTTTGGCTCGCAGGATGCAGCGCTGGCGCTCTGACACCCCACGTTCCGTCTAGGGGCGGGGGAGGAGGGAGTTGTAACGTGGCATTTCGATTAGGCCTGCCCGTTACAAGGTACTCCCTGAACCCTGGGCGGAATCCCGGGATAAGGGTTCGGAGATCGAGTCGCGGAATGATCAGAGAGAGAGCGCCAAAACTGGAGTCACGCACCCGGGCTTCGACAGGGACGAGATAGCGAAGTAAGAATAAGATATTGCAGGCTTTTGTTTTCATTTTTTTTTCCGAGTTCACCGGCCACCATCCAACGACCAACTCCGACGCCGAAGATATTTTTAGGCAAGGCGAAACCGCGGAGATCTCGCCGGAAGGATACCGAGGCTGCGGAGGGGGAGACAACGCAGTTCCCTGCAGCGCGGGAATCCAAGGCGGACGCGATTCCCGCTGGCGGCCGGCGCGCCGCAGCCTCTTCGCTCACCCCGCCTACGCCCAACCGAGACGACCGCGAGAGACCAGCTAGTGACGAGGAAGCACCACCCCGCCCAACCCCAGGACCCCGTAGGGCTGCGCGGGAGATGACATCGCGATCTAGCCCTAAGTTCTGCGCCGCGTAGCGACGACAGGTGCGCGGCAAGTTGCGCAATCCCCAAAATCGATGACAGATCGATTGTTGCGCATTCTTAGGGGGATGACGTCACGGAGGATTAGCGTGACGAGATCGGCGTTGCGGCCGATCGGCCATCGGAGATCACTCGAGTTCTGGCGACTAATCAGAGTAGTAGTGTTGCGATATAGATTCGGGTTGCGAGTGTGTTAAGCAGAAGTTAGTAATTGCGAGGGAGAATGGCCGCCAAGGATCACGAGGGAGTTGGAGAATTCGTGTCCTGGATGTGGAGCGGTAAGCGCTGCTAACCTTCTAGCGAGAGAATTTCGAGAGATAATTAATAAAGGCTTGCCGAGGAACGGATAGCCAATGAGGATTGGCGTTAACGACAGTACTCGAGATTCTTTAGCCGATACATCTGCTTGGTGACCGTAGCCTGAGTTGCGCATAATGAAGTAGCATTAATTTCGAGTGATCGAGGAGGTCGAGTCGAGTCACGCTTTGAGCCGAGACATTATTGTCTCGAATTTGAGTGTAACCGAATTCCGTTACACGGGGTCACGTCAACTTAGTTCGATACAGCCTCATTTCTCGTGTAGGTCGCGAGCAGTCTAACGGGGAGCGTTCGAATTTGCGACCGCGTCCCGCCGTCGCGGAGAAAGTTGAGCTCGGGTGCGTGTTAACAAGAATATTCTTTTGTAGAGGATAGTCGCGGGTGACGCGACGAGCCTCGTTTCCGTTTGGCCTATGGTATAATCAGTTAGTAATAAGTTGGCGATCAGCGTCCATAGGCATAAGCAATTTCATTTCTTTTTCTTTTGTTTGATTTATTGCCGATCGCGGACAGCGTCGGCCGAGAATTCGGTTCCGTTTCCGTCGACGGGTTCAATATTAAGTTGGCGATTAGCGCCATTCTGTAGAGGACGATCGCCGGCGGCGTGTCGGGTCCTATTTTGTTATTAGTTTGGAAGTTAGCGGTTATCATTAAGACGGCGACTAGCGCACGTAGGCCGGAAAGGTCTTCTAGATCTATTGATTTTTTTTGTTGGTTGTTCGTTCTTTGTTTTTTTTTTCGTATATCTAAGCCTCTATATCTGGAATCGCGACGACGACGTTCGCAGTATCGTTATTTTATTTTATTTTTGTATTATCGCTGGCTGAAAATATGTTGTTTAATTTCATTATTGCTCTGTAAAATAACGTGTTGGCGTACGTGTGTCGTATCTTTCTCTACCCGAAAGTTACCCCTCCCCTCGCCGCGGTAGTGAGCTGCCGAGTATATGGTCGCGGTATAGCGCATTACCGATTTCGAGGCGTGTTTATCACGCCAGGCGCCCAACAAATTTCGCGATATTGTTTCAGGTCCAGGATACCTCGCGGACGCCGTTTTATTGTGCACGCGGTAAGTTCTCGGTCATTTGCTCCGAGTGACCGAGGAGCGGGAAAAATCCACGTCACAATGTATATGTGTTCATCTTTATAAAAATAAAAATTTTTTTTGATTAACATTATTTCTTATTGATAATCTTTCTTATTTATATTATTTTTTATTAATATTCTTTTTTATTTATATTCTTTTCTATTTATGTTTCTTTTTCCCGGTTTTGTTTTTGTATTTGCAATAGAGAGAGAGAGAGAGAAAGAGAGATTTGATTTTGATTTGATTTGTTTAATATGCCCAAGAAAAGCTAAAGGGCAAAGTATCGATATAGCTCGGTATACAGTAATAATGTATCAGATAAGAAATAACGAAAAGAAACGTAGAGTATGAAATAAACGTACATAGATACAAATAAAAATGCAAATAGTGAAATTATAATGAAAATAGATGAAAATAATAAATAATAATAGTAATAAAATAAATGAAAATAATACGAAATGAAGCATAACAATGGTTCATAACTATATAGAATGTAGTAACAGTAATAATAATAAGGTAATTTTAGTAAATTTCCGATACAGCTCCGTGAACAGTAATAATGTATCAGAATGCAGATAAAGAAGAGAAAATAAGTATAGAATAAACATATTTGAATAAAAATAAAAATAAAATGAAGATAGATAAATAAAAATAGAAATAGATCAATAACAACGAAGCGAAAAAATAATAAGTCAAATTGTTTGTAACAAAATCCTCTATAAAGAAGGTTGGAGGCATTTTTATTGTCAGATTTCAAATTAATTATCAATCTTGCCTCAAAGTTTTCTATTCCCCAATTTTTCATCGTTTTTTGTTTATAATTTTTGTATTATTAACATTAGCGCAAACAGTTGAAGAAAAAAGTTATGGATAATTGTATCAACTACAAAAAAGATTTGGACAAAATTTTTGTCAGCCTCACGGTTACGGACGTAAATAACAAAAACTAATCACACCCTTAATTTCAAGATGGCGGCCGTTCGCTAACCCTTTCGGACCCGGAAACTGAGTTTCACACTTATGGCCGACCCCCCAAAGAATTAAAAAAAAAATAGCGTTCTACCCAAAATTCTCACGAGCCTATTTTTTGAGCACGCTTTGCCTGGACTAGATGCTGTAACATAAGAATAATTCATTTAATTTTCATTCACTGTAGAGACAAAATAATTACTGTATGGTACGTTTTGTATTGAACAATTTTAATTTGTGGAATCTTCATCATCTCAGCACGTTATCTGTATTCGATAATGAGGATCTGACTTGTTCGTAAACGAATTAATTCCGTACTTTGTTTTTATTATGCTACATATTGTTTATGTATTTGAAAAGTAAAACGGTTTACCAGTGGGAAATTATACAAAGTCTGCTCCGTACACGTTGCCTGATACGGAGTGGTATAACTATATGTTGTTCTCTTGTACGATACGTCGTTCGGAGTGAAACGTACTTGCATTGTTCATACCGAAATGCTGAAGATATTCACAAATTTTACTTTATCTAACTAGTCCTGTGTCCAAATATCGTCAGTCGTCATAAAGATAATTACAATAATAATTTCGCTGCTTACGTCCGGGAATAAACAACATAACGGGACTACAAGTTGATTCCGAATTCTGGACGAATATATTATAGGGTTTCCTTGTCAAAATCAAAGTCGAAAGTTCCTGATTAATTATTCGAAAAAACGACTTTCTTCATAAAAAAAAATTAAAATTCAATTGAATGTTATTAGTTTAGTTTTAATTTTCATAAATTTTTCTGCATCATCATCAGAATTGAGAACAAAATTCGCTGGTCAACTTTTTCACCAATTGTAGTACAAATTATTTCTCCATGAATAATTTCTCGAATATTTCTTGGAAATCCCTCACGGACAAAAGCCTCGACTTGGGTGTGAATTGGTACCCACAATTTTTTTTCTAATGGGAATTCAGCATTATCTAAGTCGGGGGTACGAATTTACATCCAGTTGAGGCTTTTTTCCGTGAGGCATAACTTTTTCGTACAAATTATTTACAAATTAACCGGGGAATTTCGATATCAATTCTGACGATGATCCAAGAAATTAAAAGGTTGATCGAAAAAGAAATCCGAAAAAATTAAATTTCCATTCCTTTGATCGAAAAAGGGAGTTTTACCGAAAAATTTCTTAGGAACTTTCGACTCCAATTTTGACAAGGATTCGCCCTTTCAAGTATTTGCTGTGAATTATGAATCACCCTGCATAGCAAGTGCAGAATTGGCAGAATTCTTGTAAATGATATCTATAATTGCATAACAGAAATTTGCAGTATGAACCACTTACCATTGCAACGAACGATTCGTTCGTCGGCGCGTCAGATTTAAGCTTTTTTTCGATCCAGCTGTGCGACGTGACTTATCCATTGTTGAACTCACAAGATTATTGTTGTTTGTATCAAATATATGTATAAACACTGGCCGCGTGAAAATTTACATGTGATTAGAACTTGTGACACGGCAAATTACCAAAACACTCGCGTCTGCTTCGTTCGCCGCGAAACGTGGATGTAGACGGTACGCGAGGAAACTCAGAAGTGACGGCCGCGCGGATAGTGGGAACAGTGGCGTGTGTGAAGCGCGAACGTCGACGCCAAAAGACTGCGAAGAGAGTCAGTCGTACACGAACCACCGACAACGATGAACCGTAAATAATTTGTTACCAATCATAATATTTGGCGCGTGGAACTTTTTTGCACGCAGAAAATGCATTCTTTCGCATTATTGGTGTTATTGAAAAATATCAATAGTGTATAAAATATTCTGAGGAAGTAGGTCTGGGCCCGCGAGACACGGGCGGTGGGAGATGGGCCTATGGTTATGCACGGCAGCTCCGGCCCAATACCACTAGCAAAAAGCCAAATTCCGTAATAGTCAAAACTATGTTAACCCTTTTTGACATCTTCCCATTTTTTTGGAAAAAAAAACTGCCCAAAAAAATGCTAAAATCGATACTTTTTGTTCAAACCGGCGCCATTTTTGCAAAAAAAAAAAAAAAAAGCTTCCATAGCACGAAAGCCAATTATATACCGATCAATAATCTTCTTGTGTTTTTTGTTTCAGATCAAAATTGTGACCCCCAACGTGGACACCACATCCAAGTGCATTTTCTGCAACAATTGTTTTATCATTTTTATAGACATTAATTAATAAATAAATCGATCTTTAAAAAATTGTTTTGTATTCTTCAATACCCAATAATATACAAAAAAAAAACCAGACCGATTAGATTATTTTTTCTTTGAAAAAAAACGTCGCGAAAAACAACGATTTTCCGGGCTGTCACACTGGAAAGCTCCCTTAATCACCCGCAGAACTCCAGTGAGCCGAAACCCTAAGCGGGATAACACTAGAGATGCATCAAAATCATTTATCGTTTACTTTAAATCCTCTTAAATCAGTATTCATATACTAAGGAAAAAGCTTTCTCAGGGCGTATTAGCGGTTAGAGATGTTTTTGCGTGTCATGAACTTGGTAATATTTCGTCAACTAGTTTCTTCACCCAAACACGTATAATTTGTTGCGCAAAGCTAAGAGGATCGCGTCTGATATAGGTTGGAAATATGTATGGTCTAGAGAGGGTCAGATCTACGCACGCAAGCAAGATGGATCTCAGTTAGTTCGTATTACCTCTGAGGCTGATCTAGACAAGTTGGATTGACTAGATTACATGCAGAATTCTCGAAGAGCAGTGAGATTGCACTATATTTCTACGTCCTTGAAAATCTGTCAATTTAATGCAAACTCGTTATTGGGCCACATTGATTATATCAAATTATATTTTAGTGAACATTTTTATCATGTTATTTCCATATCTGAAACATGGCTTTAGCCTGAAATTTCTGATGATCTTGTTAAGATACCGAATTATCTTATTAATCGTAGTGATAGAATAGGTATGGGATGTGGTGTTGCATGTTATATTTACGAGTCACTGAAAGCCAATCTATTAGCGGCTTCACCGCGTTTGTACTCTAATCAACTTGAGTTTTTTCTGCTTGACACACACTATCCAAACCAGGACCCCATATTGTTCACGTCCATGTACAGGCCACCCAAAAGTAGATTATTCACTGACTATGTTACCACTTTCTATGAGTTTAGTCATGCCTCCAAAAATGTCATAATTGCCGGTGATATCAATAGTGATCTTTTGTCTAACTCTGTTGAATCTAGATATCTTATTGTTAGTGATATTGTTTCTTTTCTTTCATTATACCTGGTTGAATCCCAAGCGACGCATCATACATCTACGTCTGATACGCCTATTGGTGTCATAATTGTTGTTAGTGGTGATGAAAACATTGCCTTCACCAAGTCTGAAACTCCATTTACCGCAGGGCACGATCTTCTTGAACTCTTGTATGCCTTTAGTACACTGCAAAATCCAGACCAGATGATAGTTCGCCGCAACTTCAAGAATTTTGACGTTTGTGCCTTCAAAACTGTGGAATTATCCCTTGTTAAGATAGTAGAGCTTGTACCCACGAATTCCTCAATCTCTGATGATATTAACGTGTTTCGTGAGAAAGGATTTTACTTTTAGCTCTTGACATTCATGCTCCTTTCAAGAATTTTATTGTACGCAAGCCTATTGCACCATGGCTCACACCAGAATTAAAATTGCGTATCAGAAAACGCAACGTCCTTTACAAACAAGCTAAAAGGGCTAATAGCCCATTAGGGTATGCAATTTATCGGAAATTCAGAGACGAGTTGACGTCTGAGTTGAAACGTGTGAAAAGTGAGTACAACTTTACCAGACTAGCCAATGTTAACGATGTTAACAAACTGTGGAAGGAGCTTGCGACCCTTGGGCTAGTTAAAACATCGTCAACTTCCCCTCTTCATTTTTTCACGCCTGATCAATTGAACTCTTATTATTCCTTAATCTCTAGTTCCTTACCAGCTTGTTCAAATGGTGAATTGCAGGCAATTAAAAGCCATGTTGATACCTCGAATCATCTGTTTCAGTTCGAGCATGTAACGGAGAATGATGTACTCCGGTTAATTATGTCCTATATCTCTAATTCTCATTCGACTGGACCTGACGGTATTCCGTCTTTCATTATTAAAAAAGCAGCTCCATTGCTGGTTCCTTTCTTACAGAAATTGTTCAATTCCTGCTTTGACAACTCGTTCTTTCCGGCGAGTTGGAAACGATCATTTATTAGACCTTTGTCAAAACAAAATACACCTTTGTCTCCTTCGGATGCTCGACCAATTGCGAACTTGTGCGAACTCTCCAAAATCTATGAAAAGATTGCTCATAACCAGATCATTAAATATCTTACTTACTATAATATTTTGGATTCTCGCCAATCAGGGTATCGCATAGCTCACAGTACACAGACAGCCTTGTTTCGCCTTTGCCATGACATTAGAAAGTCTGCTTATGGTAGACGTGTCACTATTTTAGTTCTCTTTGACTTCAGCAAAGCCTTTGACACGGTCTCTCATTTCACTCTGCTGAAAAAGCTCCGTGACATTGGTTTTTCTGAATCGTCTCTGAGCTGGGTTTATTTCTGTCTCACTGGTATAACTCAGGCGGTCATAGATAAGGCAAATATTTCGCACTGGCTTCCTATCACATCGACTGTTCCGCAAGGCTCTGTATTAGGACCCTTATTGTTTTCTATCTTTATCAATCACATAGGAGCTTTTCTCAAGTATTCCAACCACATAGTGTTTGCTGATGATACTCAAATCTACTTGAACTGTCACCTGTCAGAGCTCAATGTAGGGTTGGCTAATATACTATATGATATCAACCAGATATCTGAATATGCGAATAAAAATAGCCTTAAATTAAATTTAGCGAAGTCTTCTGTAATGATCTGTGGTAGTGGAGCAAACGTTCAGTCCATTGACTTCAAACTATTGCCGGTCATGGCAATAAATCAGACCACTATACCTTAATGTACAGGAGGCTCGTAATCTGGGAGTTATATTGCAAGCAAATCTTTCTTGGACTGGTCATGTCCAAGCAATATCTGGCAAAGTGAATATACACTTCATAGATTAAAATATCACAAGAACTCACTATCAACTGAACTTCGCATAAAATAAGTCTCAACTCTAATTTTTGCTTTACTTGACTATTGTTGTGTTGTGTACAATGACTTGTCACACAAGCTTGACTTAAAACTTCAGCGACTGGTAAACAGTGCGATACGATTCATTTTTGATCTACGTGGTGATGTACTGTAACGTGGCAGTTCGGCTAGGCCTGCCCGTTACAAGAGACTCCCTGAACCCTGGGCGAGATCTCGGAATCAGGGTCTAGAAAATCGAGTCGCGGAATAATTTCAGAGAGCGCCAGAACTGGAGTCACGCACCCGAGCTTCGACAGGGACGAAATAGAGCATTGCGACCCAGATATTTCAGGCTTTTGTTTTTAATTTTTTTTCGAGTGCACCGGCTACCCTCCAGTGACCAACTCCAACACCGAACATCTTTCGAGGCAAGGCGAAACCACGACGATCTCGCGGGAAGGACACCGAGGCTGCGGAGGGGGAGGCAACGCAGATCCCTGCAGCGAGGGAATCCAAGGCGGACGCGATTCCCGCTGGCGGCCGGCGCGCCGCAGCCTCCCCGCTCACCCCGCTTACGCCCAACCAAGGCAACCGCGAGGTACCAGCTAGCGACGAGGGAGCACCACCCCGCCCAACCCCAGGACTACGTAGAGCTGCGCGGGAGACGACATCGCGATCTAGCCTTAAGTTCTGCGCCGCGTAGAGACGACAGGTGCGCGGCAAGTTGCGCAATCCCCAAAATCGATGACCGATCGATTGTTGCGCATTCTTAGGGTGATGACGTCACGAAAAATTAGCGCGACGAGATCGGCGTGGCGACCATCCTAGATCACTCTAGTTCTGGCGGTTCACGAGAACTAGTGCGCGTAGCGATTGTGCGTTTTTTTTGTTGTTCGGGCTTCGAGTGATTGCGAGAAAAATGGCCGGAAGAAACCACGAGGGAGTTGGCCCTTTTGTCGAGTGGATGTGGAGCGGTAAGCGTTGCTAACATTCTCGCGATCGAATTTCGAGGGTAATTGAGTAAAGGCTGATCAGATAAAGGATAGCCGTTTGGTAGTTTGCGTGTCGAAAAGTACTCGAAATTCGTTTGCCGGTTCTTTTGCTTGGTGACCGTAGCCTGAGTTGCGCGTGAGAGAGTAACGTTAACTTCGGGGAATCCAGAAAATCGAGTCGAGCCACGGGTTGAGCCGAGACGTTAGTGTCTCGAGCTTGAGTGTAACCGAGGTCCGTTACACGGGGTCATTTCACGTCATCCGGCACATCTTCGATTATCGTATAGGTCGCGAGCAATCACGGGGAGCATTCGAATTCGCGACTGCGTCCCGCCGTCGCCGAGGAAGGGAAGCTCGGGTGCGTGCTGATAAGAGTATGCGTTTTTAGAGGAGGATCGCGGGTGTCGCGACGAGCCTCGCATCACTTTAGTTATTTAATATTCTTTTTAGTTATTTAATATCCTTTTTGTTTTCCTTTCTTCTTTTTTTGTTTGCATTATCAGTTAGTATTAAGTTGGCGATCAGCGCCATTTTGTAAAGGACGTTCGCGGGCAGCGCATCGAGTCCTATTTTGTTTTTGGTTTTTAGGAAGTAGGTTATTGTTAAGACGGCGACTAGCGCACGTAGGCCGTAGAGGTCTCCTAGATTTATTCACCTTTTTTTTTGTTGTTATTATTTTTTTATTTTTATTTTATTTGGAGTACTTCTACCTTTCTTATTTAGTTGAGAAAAAAAAAAGTAACATTGTATTTGGAATCGCGAAAGACGACGTGCGTGGTCGTATTATCATCATTTTTATTTTTTTTTATTTTTATTTCTTTTGTTTCTGTATTATCGCTAATGAGAAATATATCATTGGAATTTTATAGTAATTTAGCCACTTCACGCGTTGGCGTACCTGTGTTGCAATTCTCTCGACTCAAAATTTACCCCTCCCCTCTCCGCGGTACTGAGCTACCGAGCATATGGTCGCGGTGTGTCGTATTATCGATTTCGAGGCGTGTTGATCACGCCAGGCGCCCAACAAACTTCGCGACATTGTTTCAGATCAAGGATACCTCGCCGGACGCCAAATTATTGTGCACGCGGTAAGTTCCCGGTTATTTGCTCCGAGTAACCGAGGTGCAGAAAAATCCACGTCACAGTACATATCACCCTGTATCGATTACGGTTGAAGTGGCTGTCAGTGTCAATCAGGAGGAAGTACTTTGTAGCTATAGTTACTTATAATATACTACATAACCATGCCCCGTCGTACCTACTCGAACTATTTCCTCTACATCATGATTCTGCTCGACATTCGTCACGTCTTCGCATGGCTGATACTTTTTATTTTCCGTTACATAGAACCTGCATTTACCGCAACTCCTTCTACCTCACTGCTGTCTACCTATGGCATTCTCTTCCTCTGGACATTACTTCCTCGCCCTCATGTGCTGTGTTCAAGACCAAGGTGTATGAGTACCTCTTATCAAACGAGGTATCTGCCCTAGCTAGCCAGATGAATTAACTTATGGATAATTACCCCAAGTAACGGTATAGCCCAAGTTACCCCTGTGCGAAAAAAAAAAATGTTTATGAAATGCATCATTAGGTTACTATTCTAGCTTATTTTTATTTCATTTCATTTCGCTTATATGATTGTGTTTTTCGTTTATTCTACTTACTTTACTTTATTCTATCTAAATTTTTCTTGGTTACTTTATTTGTGTTCAATTTAATTTTAACTCAGTTTATTAGATTATTTCATTTTATTTTATTTTATTATACTTCAGTATACTTCACACGATTGTTAAATACTTTTCCTACTCTGTTGTTTTTCTCTTGCCTCAAAATGTTCTGGGGCATGATAAAACATTTATCTTTCTCTCTATCTATCTCTCCCTCCCTCTCCGTTTTTTTAGAACGCTGTGTCTGGGTGAGCCGGGACTCCTCGGTGACCAGCTTCGACTTAGGTCTGACCTGGTGAGACGCCGTGACTTGACCCGGACGGCATGCTTTAGGTCCCATCTGCCCGGACGGTGACTTTCCTATCGTAACTTCTCAACTGAGGAGTTCGCCCGCTCCCTTGACTCTATGAATTGGGACTGCTTCTTTCCACCTGCCTCCGCTAATGAGCTGCTGCAGCGTCTCCAGGGCAATCTCACCACCGCCTTGTACCTACTGGCACCCACCCGCACATTTCTCTCCAAGCGTCGCGCCCCGCCCTGGATCACTTCTGACCTGCGGGCCCTTGAGCGAGAGAGGGATGCTCTCTACCGACGGTACAAGCGCACTCGCGACGGGACCGATCTTCTCTCCTACCACGGCTCCCGCGATGCCCTCCACAGGCGCATCTCTGCGGCCCGCACCACTTTCCATGCCGACCGGTTGTCTAATGCCTCCGGCTCCCGGGCCCTCTAGAATGAGCTTCGATCCCTCGGGCTGGCCTTCTCCCAGATTAGCGACTGTGCCGGGTTCTCTCTAGAAGAACTAAATATCCATTTCGCGGCGGTCTCCTGCCGTCCTGGAGCATCTCAGGAGGTCGAGGAGTTCTTTCGCGGCCTACCCCCGCCTAGTTATGATGACACTTCATTCTACTTTGCCGACGTGTCTCCGGCTGCTCTTCACAGTGCGATCTTTCACTTCTCGTCTCAATCCCGGGGGGTTGATGACCTCTCACTCCGCAACATTAAGGAGGCCCTTCCGGCCATTTTTCCATTCCTGCTGCTTCTCGTCAACCAGTCGCTCAACTCCGGTGTTTTCCCGGCGTCTTGGAAGAAGGCCCGTATCATCCCGTTGGCTAAGGTCAAGTCTCCCACCTCTCTCCAGCAGATGCGTCCCATCGCGAATTTATGCCTCTTGTCTAAGGTGCTTGAGCGCGTCGTGCTCCTTCAGATGCTGACTTATCTGGAGAGCCGCTCTCTACTCGACTCTCGACAGTCCGGCTTCCGCCCGGGCCTTAGCACGCAAACTGCCCTACTCAAGCTTGCGGACGATGTGCGTCGCGGCGTCAACGACCGCCTGGTCACAATCGTCGTACTGTTCAATTTCAGCAAGGCGTTCGACTCTATCCCTCACGCCTTGCTTCTCGCCAAGCTCAGGGCGATCGGCTTGTCACAGCACGCCTTGACCTGGACATCCAGTTACCTCCGAGGCCGCTCGCATGCAGTGGTTGGCCCTTCTGGGGAACTTTCCTCCTGGGCATCACTTGATCAAGGAGTCCCCCAGGGTTCCGTTCTGGGTCCCCTGCTCTTCGTTGCTTTCATCAACGACATCGCACGCGCTCTTCGTCACACCGAACACCTGTTATACGCCGACGACCTACAAGTTTACCTGCAGTGCCCTGCAGCTGAGGTTCCGAAGGCCATAGCGCGCTTAAATCTCGACGTTGCAGCGGTCCAGGAGTGGTCTCGTGCTAACTCCCTCTCTCACAACGCCTCCAAGACCCAGGCCATCATTCTCGGTAGCTCCTCGTTTGTCACTAGACTTAACGCTACGCCTCTTCCGCCGGTGGTAGTTAATGGAGTTTCTGTCCCCTTTTCCCGCACTGTGCGGAACTTGGGGTTAATTTTCGACAGCTCGCTCTCCTGGACTCCCCACGTTGATGCTGTGTCTGGGCGATTGCACTTCGCTCTCCGCCAGCTTTCTGCCTCCCGTAAACTGCTCACTTTCTCCTTGCCCAACTACCTCGTCACGGCCCTGGTCTTCCCGCCCCTGGAGTACTGCTCAGTAGTCTTTAATGATATTTCTGGCGTACTTAACACCCGCCTGCAAAGTCTACTGAACTGTTGTACCCGCTTTGTTTGCGGGGCTGCTAAAGATGAGCACATAACTCCTCACCGTCGCGCTCTGGGTTAGCTCTCTGTGCGTGATCGCAGACTATACTTTCTTGGTAGCCTGCTCTTCGGCGTCCTACACACAGACGCGCCAGACTATTTGCGTGCCCTCTTTGTCGTCCGCCTTGCCAGCGCACCTGGATCCAGCAGGCTCGTGAGGGGTAGCCACGCTAGTGAGGGTTGTCCCTCGCTTCGTCACCGAGTCCTAGGACCGCAGGTCCTTCGCGGTTTCCGGTATCCTCTTCTGGGAGTCTCTCCCTCAGGAACTGCGTGAGTCTTTGTTCAGTGCCTGAGCGTCGTTTTGTGCCCGTGTCATTGCGATCTCCGTGCGAGCCGCGCTCGAACGATTCGTCTCCGCAGGGATGCCAAATCTCGCGTAGATGAGGAGGCGAGCGCGCATCACGCATTTTTTAAAACAGTCGAGTTGAGTCGTCCGTCTAGTGACGATCGTGAGTGACGCCGTGCGTTCTCTCGTACCACGACCAAAAGACGAGAGGCCCAAATATACTCTCGTATACGTTCGCTCTACAGAGTAAGGTAGATGAGTACGGCCCGAGTGTCTCTCATTCTACACGGGACCGAGTGCCCATACACGCATACCATGGGTCTTGCACCCTTCCATCATACAACGAGTTCGAGCGCTCTTGGTGTACTACCAACACCAATCATACTCTCATACACGTTCGCTCCTCGGAGTAAGGCAAATGCAAATCATACGAAATTCGATCGAATCGAATAAAACAAAAATCGCAATACGAAACGCACTCGAGATCGCGGTGGCATGAGCCAAACGGGCTGTAACCGGCATATACCCATTCATATACACAATCGACACATGCTTTTATACGTTTACAAATACACGTTCATACTTCGTGGGTTTTTATGCCACAAGGCTTTTCCCACAAGAGCCAATAAACATTCATAATTCGATGGCTCAAACGCGAGAGTTTTTTTATTCAAGAAACCTTAACCTCTATCCTTCATACTAATAAAAAAGGTTCAGTTCAAAACTACGAGGCAACTTCGCCTATGAAGAAGCTTCGACTATACAGTCTTCCTCAGTCGCCGGTTTTCCGCGTATAGCTGGTTCAGGTTTCTTGCAGGTAGTCTTGTTCTTGTCCAACATTGTCATGGACATAATAAACAACTCTCTCTCTCTCTCTCTGTCTCTCTCTCTCTCCCTCTCCCTCTCCCTCTTCCAGGTTTTTTTCCTCCCCCGTCGCTCACGCAAAATTTGAGCTAAAAATCGTCGTTGCTCTCTCCTTTGAGCTACGGGATGAGGCAATAAACTGAAGAGTGGTATCCTATAACCTAAAATTATTGACTGGAACGACTTGGCAGTTAACGGACGGACAGTTTGCTGTTTACAACTCCTACGCTACCTTCCCTCTTCCCATTGGACGACCGCTAGGGAATTTCTCTCAAATAATACTCTGAAACTGGAATTAATCTCAAGTACCTGTTTACGTCAATGCTTGGTTCCCGTGTGCTTCAGCGTGTGCGTGTCTACTGTGAGTTCGATTTATGCGGTGTGTTAGTATCTACACGACCTTTTACCGTGTCTCTGTGACATTTCTCTCAGCTGGTATTGTTGTTGCTTCTCATTACACCAAATCGGTTGCATGTCTGACACTTGCTTTAAGTGCAAACGGCTTGTAGCCGGTGAAAAACTCAGGTGTGTAGACTGCTCAAAAAGTTTTCATCTAGGGTGTTATAGATACTATACGAGCAGTAGAAACTCTAGTCCCTGTTGTTATAAAAATCTTGGTAGCAAGCCATCGAGTAGTACTCAAAATATCAGAGAGCAGCTGAATTGTATTGTTGATACACCAGTCATGTCTCGATCGGGCAGAACTCTTGACTCGATAGCAGCCCTTCTAAACAAAAATGTAGATACACTTCATGCTTTTATCAACTGTCAGAATACATTTAACTCTAATATGACATCTAAGCTTAATGCTATCGAGAATATTGTTAAAACTGTGAGTGATCAAGGTGACAGACTAGCACAACTAGAGGCCAGCAACGTGTTACTTAATAGGGAAATTGATTCTTTACGAGATTCATTAACCAATACACCTGTCAACTCCTCTGCCCAGATCACCATTGCTGGTATACCATTCACAGTTACTGATAATCCATTAGAAGTCGTTACCAAAGTTCTGACTGTGCTTGGTGTCCCTGAACTCGCTTCTGACATACTCGACATTCGTCTAATCACCCGCAGAGCTCCTTCGAGTCAAAATCCTGAGCGGGTTAACACTAGTGAGGCATCAAAATCATTTATTGTCTTCTTTAAATCCTCACAGATCAGTAGCCATATTATAAGGAAAAAGCGTTCGCACGGCGTATTAGCAGTTAGTGATGTTTTTGCATGTGATAAGCGTGGCAATATTTTTGTCAACGAGTTTCTTCACCCAAACACTTATAACTTGTTGCGCAAAACTGAAAAGATCGCGTCTGACAGAAATTGGAAATATGTATGGTCTAGGGAGGGTCAGATCTACGCACGTAAGCAAGATGGATCTCAGCCTATTCGCATCACATCTGAGGCTGATCTAGACAAATTAGGTTGACTAAATCGTGTACGGAGCTCTCGAAAAGCAGTGAGATTGTATGATAGTGCTACGTCCTTGAAAATCTGTCAATTTAATGCAAACTCGTTATTGGGCCACATTGACTACATCAAATCATATCTTAGCGAACATTTTGATCCCGTTATTTCTATATCTGAAACATGGCTCAAGCCTGAAATTTCATATGATCTTGTTAAGATTCCGAACTATTTTATTATTCGTCATGATAGAATAGGAAAGGGATGTGGAGGTGTTGCGTGTTATATTCATGAGTCATTAAAAGCCAATCTATTAGCAGCTTCACCCTGTTTGTATTCTAATCAACCTGAGTTTCTCCTGCTTGACATACACTATCCTAACCAGGACTCTATATTATTCACGTCCATGTACAGGCCGCCCAAAAGTAAACTATTCACTGACTATATAAACACTTTCTGCGAGTTTAGTCATTTCTTCAAAAATGTCGTAATTGCTGGTGATCTGAATTGTGATCTTTTGTCTAACTCTGTTGAATCTAGATATCTTAGTGAGATGGTTTCTTCTCTATCATTATACCTGGTTGAATCCCAAGCGACGCATCATACATCCACGTCCGATACGCTTATTGATGTCATAATTATTGATAGCAGTGACAAAAACATTGCCTTCACAAAGTCTGAAACACCATTTATTGCAGGGCATGACCTTCTTGAACTCTCGTATGCCTTTATTACACCGCAGAATCCTGACCAAATAATAGTTCGCCGCAACTTCAAGAATTTTGACGTTAGTGCATTAAATACAACTGTGGAATTATCTCTTGTTAAGATAGTAGAGCTTGTACCCACAAATTCCTCAATCTCTGATGATATTAACGTGTTTCTTAAGGCCTTAGAAGGTATCTTACTTTTAGCTCTTGGCATTCATGCTCCTTTCAAGAATTTTATTGTACGCAAGCCTATTGCACCATGGCTCACACCAGAATTAAAATTGCGTATTAGAAAACGCGACGCCCTTTATAAACAAGCAAAAAGGGCTAATAGCCTATTAGGGTATGCAATTTATCGGAAATTCAGAGACGAGTTGACGTCTGA
This sequence comes from Neodiprion lecontei, assembly GCF_021901455.1. NCBI lineage: Eukaryota > Metazoa > Arthropoda > Insecta > Hymenoptera > Diprionidae > Neodiprion > Neodiprion lecontei. Next base: position 8,755,363 of record NC_060262.1, on the reverse strand, counting down.
GTTGAAACGTGTGAAAAGTGAGTACAACTTTACTAGACTAGCCAATGTTAACAATGTTAACAAACTGTGGAAGGAGCTTGCGACCCTTGGACTAGTTAAAACATCGTCAACCTCCCCTCTTAATTTTTTCACGCCTGATCAACTGAACTTTTATTATTCCCCAATCTCTAGTTCCTTACCAGCTTGTTCTAAAGGTGAATTGCAGTCAATTAAAAGCCATGTTGATATCTCGAATCATCTGTTTCAGTTTGAGCACGTAACGGAGAATGATGTACACCGGTTAATTATGTCCTATATCTCTAATTCTCATTCGACTGGACCTGACGGTATTTTGTCTTTCATTATTAAAAAAGCAGCTCCATTGCTGGTTCCTTTCTTACAGAAATTGTTCAATTCCTGCTTTGACAACTCTTTCTTTCCGGCGAGTTGGAAACGATCATTTATTAGACCTTTGTCAAAACAAAATACACCTTTGTCTCCTTCGGATACTCGACCAATTGCGAACTTGTGCGAACTCTCCAAAATCTATGACAAGATTGCTCATAACCAGATCATTAAATATCTTACTTATTATAATATTTTGGATTCTCGCCAATCAGGGTATCGCACAGCTCACAGTACACAGACAGCCTTGCTTCGCCTTTGCCATGACATTAGAAAGTCTGCTGATGATGGACGTGTCACTATTTTAGTTCTCTTTGACTTCAGCTAAGCCTTTGACACGGTCTCTCATTCCATTCTGCTGAAAAAGCTCTGTGACATTGGTTTTTCCGGATCGTCTCTGAGCTGGGTTTACTCCTATCTCACTGGTAGAACTCAGACGGTCATAGATAAGACAAATATTTCGAACTGGCTTCCTATCACATCCGGTGTTCCACAAGGCTCTGTATTGGGACCCTTATTGTTTTCTATCTTCATTAACGACATAGGTGCTTCTCTCAAGTATTCCGACCACATAGTGTTTGCTGATGATACTCAAATCTACTTGAGCTGTCACCGGTCAGAGCTCAATGTAGGGTTAGCTAAGATACTATATGATATCAACCAGATATCTGAGTATTCGAATCAAAATAGCCTTAAATTAAATTTAGCGAAGTCTTCTGTTATGATTTGTGGTAGTGGAGCAAACGTTCAGTCCATCGATTTTAAACTATTGCCGGTCATGGCAATTAATCAGACCTCTATACCTTATGTACTAGAGGCTCGTAATCTGGGAGTTGTATTGCAAGCAAATCTTTCTTGGGCTAGTCATGTAACAACAATATCTCGCAAAGTGAATTTCACACTTCACAGATTAAAATATCACAAGAACTCGCTGTCAACTGAACTTCGCATAAAATTAGTCTCTACTCTAATTTTTCTTTTACTCGACTATCGTTGTGTTGTGTACAATGACTTGTCACACAAGCTTGACTTAAAACTTCAGCGATTAGTAAACAGCGCAATACGATTTATTTTTGATCTACGTGGTGATGTACATATCACCCCGTATCGATTACGGTTGAAGTGGTTGTCAGTCTCAAACAGGAGGAAGTACTTTGTAGCTATAGTTACTTATAATATTCTGCATAACCATGCCCCGTCGTACTTACGTGAACTATTTCCCTTACATCATGATTATACTCGTCATTCGTCACGTCTGGGCATGGCTAATACTTTTCATATTCCGCTACATAGAACTTGCATTTACTGCAACTCCTTCCATCTCACTGCTGTTTACCTATGGCATTCTCTTCCTCCTGTCATAACTTCCTCGTCCTCATGTGCTGTTTTCAAGGCTAAGGTGTATGAGTACTTCTTATCTAATGAGGTTTCTGCCCTAGCTAGCCCGATTAATTAACCTATCTATATACTACCTAAGTTATAGTATTGCGTAGTGCTAGTTTATTTTTTTTTATTTCATTTCGCTTATTTGATTGTGTTTTTCATATAATCTACTCACTTTAATTTATTCTAACTGAAATTTATTATTTTATACTTCATATTATATGTTATTTTATTTTATTTAATTTGATTTCATTGTATTGTATATTATATTATGTTTCATTTTATTTTATTTAATTATATTTTACTTTTATACTTGTGTATATTATTAATATTTTATACGTAGTTTTTCTCTTGCCCCAAAGTATTGTAGGGCATAATAAAACATCAATGTGTCCCTCTCCCTCTCCCTCTCCCTCTCCCTCTCCCTAACCCTCTCTCCCTCTCCCTCTCCCTCTCCCTCTCCCTCTCCCTCTCCCTCTCTCTCTCTCTCTCTCTCTCTCTCTCTCTCTCTCTCTCTCTCTCTCTCTCTCTCTCTCTCTCTCTCTCTCTCTCTCTCTCTCTCTCTCTCTCTCTCTCTCTCTCTCTCTCTCTCTCTCTCTCTCTCTCTCTCTCTCTCTCTCGTCCTCTTCGCTTCTCGTGAATTTCTCTTCTTTTTACTTGTTGCTGCTTCGCAGGCCGTGGTCGTTAAGTGTCAAGTGTTGATGCGTCGCAGCGCGCTGCAACAAATAGATGTACTATCTATACGAATATAAGATTACAAGAGAGGGTAATACGGTAGTCTGTAGCTTTAAGAAGAGTCAAACAGGTAGTTACGTTTCTAATTTCCACATCTGTCCTTGTGGAACATACTTCAATACGCCCGTTATCGGAGTAAGGGCAGAAGAAGTTATTGCTAGAGGCACTATTTCCTCTAGAATACCCAACCCAATATGATTCAGGGTAGAAGAGACAAAAGGTAATTGACAGCAATTACTGAGTCATCTACATACAATCGCTAGGGTTGGTAAAGCAGAACTAAAGCATTTTTCAAACTTTCAATACGTGCTTACGAGTTCAACTTCGGACTTTGCAATTATGTCGATCGAGTATCATGCCTTGGGCTCCAAGCCTCAGGCATTGGCTGCACATCTGATTGAGAAGACTTACGAAATCTCAGGGATAACTCCTGAAGATATTGTTAAGAAACACGATGCAGACCAGTTTGATTTCAGCCAGTTGGAAGCTGATTTCAAGACTCACTGCATTGACTATATGGAAGCATTGAGTCCAGGATTACCATCAATGGCAATAGATTTCTGCGCCAAAATCATCTTTGAAGTCGGGCCAAAGTCGCGAAAAGTCAAAAAGGGGACATCTCATAAAAAGTGGAAGTTCATTTTCACAAAAGTCTCAGTCAAGCATGTGGTCTTTGTTGCCACATATAAACAGGGGACATCGGAGTACAAGCAGGACTCAGCTGCTAGGCACATGGTAGTTTCTTTGGAACAGGCAGGGTTGTAGGCTTCAGAGACTTTCTCAAGGTTGGCAATGTTTGCTTATAATTCAGCAGTACCTCACATCCTGTCAACCCCGCTTGCTGGGGCAATATTCAGTAGAGATGATATTCCTGACTTGGCAAGGGAACTAGGTGAAGAAGTGGTTGAGGTTATTGTTAAAATAAACCAAAGCTGTCGGAGTAGCGGGCATTATCTGCGTATGTCATCTTCTGAAATTGCTATGTGTGCTTCGGTTTCAGCTACAAGAAACCTCAAAGAGGCATCAATGAGGGCTGCAATCGTCTCAAAGGTAACAAAGCAATACATAATGTAGAACAAGAAGCCAGTTATGGAGAAATTCAAAGTGATAGCTAAGTATGCAACAGGTGGCGTACCTGCTGAATTCCAGTACGAAAAATTAGTAGAGGAATATGATAGAGCTCGATTAACCAAGAGCTCAGTATTGAGGCAAAGGTCAGCAATTGCACAGTCTACTTTATATTCTACTGTGCATGCACAGATAGGCCGAGAGACAAGTGCAGAACCACACACTGGAAGCATGCCTCAAGCCCCACGTTGGGCGCTAATTTTGTGACGGGTTTTGAGTCCGCACTTATACTGTGGAAGGGGGGAACAATTAGAGACGAGGCGAGAAAGTCGGGGCCGATAGAATAGGTAAAACTTGGTGTGTATATTTGTGAAGGGGGGGTACATGTGTTGCGATCGGGGGGGTGAGTCGACCTAAACTATGAAAGGTACAAAAGGGTTGTAGACTTTGACGGGGTCTGATCACGCCTCAGCCCTTAGCGTCACTTAATCCTGACTCATAGATACGCGCGCGGAGGGTAGGGGGGGGGGGGGGGGGTGTAGGGTGACAGGGAGGTGAGGTAGAAGGGTCGGTATTGCGGGGGGTGGGGGGGTGTAGTGTGACGGGGAGTGTGAGGTAGAAAGGGTTGGTATTGCGAGGGGAGGAGCAGATCGGCTGTAGAATGCAGGCTAACCTGGTGTCGTCGGCGCGTGTAGGTAATGGTGTACGTGTAACGGTGTGAGTGTCGGTGTCTCTCTCGTTTTCTCTCTCTCTCTCTCTCTCTCTCTCTCTTTCTCTCTCTCTCTCTCGCTCGCCCTCTTCGCTTCTCGTGAATTTCTCTCCTATTTACTTGTTGCTGCTTCGCAGGCCGTGGTCGTTAGGTGTCAAGTGTCGACGCATCGCGGCACGCTGCAACACATAGATGTACTATCTATACGAATATAAGATTACAAGAAAGGGTAATACGGTAGTCTGCAGCTTTAAGAAGAGTCAAACAGGTAGTTACGTTTTTCATTTCCACATCTGTCCTTGTGGAACATACTCCAATCCGCCCGTTATCGAAGTAAGGGCAGAAGAAGTTATTGCTAGAGGCACTATTTCCTCTAGAATACCCGACCCAATATGATTCAGAGTAGAAGAGACAGAAGATAATTGGCAGCAATTACTGAGTCATCTACATACAATCGCTGGGGTTGGTGAAGCAGAACTAAAGCATATTTACGAACTTTTGATATGTGCTTACGAGTTTAACTTCGGACTTTGCAATTATGTCGATCGAATATCATGCCTTGGGCTCTAAGCCTGAGACATTGGCTGCACATCTTATTCAGAAGACTAACAAAATCTCAGGGATAACTCCTGAAGATTTTGTTAAGAAACATGCTGCAGACCAGTTTGATTTCAGCCAGTTGCAAGCTGATTTCGAGACTCACTGCATTGAATATATGGAAGCATTGAGTCCAGGATTACCATCAATGGCAATAGATTTCTGCGCCAAAATCATCTTTGAAGTCGGGCCAGAGTCGCGAAAAGTCGAAAAGGGGACATCTGATAAAGAGTGGAAGTTCATTTTCACAAAAGTCTCAGTCAAGCATGTGTTCTTTGTTGCCACATATAAACGGTGGACATCGGAGTACAAGCAGGACTCAGCTGCTAGGCACATGGTAGTTTCTTTGAAACAGGCAGGGTTGTAGGCTTCAGAGACTTTCTCAAGGTTGGCAATGTTTGCTTATAATTCAGCAGTACCTCACATCCTTTCAACCCCGCTTGCTGGGGCAATATTCAGTAGGGATGATATTCCTGACTTGGCAAGGGAACTAGGTGAAGAAGTGGTTGAGGTTATTGTTAAAATAAACCAAAGCTGTCGGAGTAGCGGGCATTATCTGCGTATGTCATCTTCTGAAATTGCTATGTGTGCTTCGGTTTCAGCTACAAGAAACCTCAAAGAGGCATCAATGAGGGCTGCAATCGTCTCAAAGGTAACAAAGCAATACATAATGTAGAACAAGAAGCCAGTTATGGAGAAATTCAAAGTGATAGCTAAGTATGCAACAGGTGGCGTACCTGCTGAATTCCAGTACGAAAAATTAGTAGAGGAATATGATAGAGCTCGATTAACCAAGAGCTCAGTATTGAGGCAAAGGTCAGCAATTGCACAGTCTACTTCATATTCTACTGTGCATGCACCGATAGGCCGAGAGACAAGTGCAGAACCACACACTGGAAGCATGCCTCAAGCCCCACGTTGGGCGCCAATTTTGTGACGGGTTTTGAGTCCGCACTTATACTGCGGAAGGGGGGAACAATTAGAGACGAGGCGAGAAAGTCGGGGCCGATAGAATAGGTAAAACTTGGTGTGTATATTTGTAAAGGGGGGGTACATGTGTTGCGATCGGGGGGGTGAGTCGACCTAAACTATGAAAGGTACAAAAGGGTTGTAGACTTTGACGGGGTCTGATCACGCCTCAGCCCTTAGCGTCACTTAATCCTGACTCATAGATACGCGCGCGGAGGGTAGGGGGGGGGGGGGGGTGTAGGGTGACAGGGAGGTGAGGTAGTAAGGGTCGGTATTGCGGGGGGTGGGGGGGGTGTAGTGTGACGGGGAGTGTGAGGTAAAAAGGGTTGGTATTGCGAGGGGAGGAGCAGATCGGCTGTAGAATGCAGGCTAACCTGGTGTCGTCGGCGTGTGTAGGTAATGGTGTACGTGTAATGGTGTGAGTGTCGGTGTCTCTTTCGTTTTCTCTCTCTCTCTCTCTCTCTTGCTGGCCCTCTTCGCTTCTCGTGAATTTCTCTCCTTTTTACTTGTTGCTGCTTCGCAGGCCGTGGTCGTTAAGTGTCAAATGTCGACGCGTCGCAGCACGCTGCAACACATAGATGTACTGTCTATACGAATATAAGATTTCAAGAGAGGGTAATACGGTAGTCTGTAGCTTTAAATAGAGTCAAACAGGTAGTTACGTTTCTAATTTCCACATCTGTCCTTGTGAAACATACTTTAATCCGCCCGTTATCGGAGTAAGGGCAGAAGAAGTTATTGCTAGAGGCACTATTTCCTCTAGAATACCCGACCCAATATGATTCAGGGTAGAAGAGACAGAAGATAATTGGCGGCAATTACTGAGTCATCTACAAACAATCGCTAGGGTTGATAGAGCAGAACCAAAGCATATTTTCGAACTTTTGATACGTGCTTACGAGTTCAACTTCGGACTTTGCCATTACGTCGATCGAATATCATGCCTTGGGCTCCAAGCCTGAGGCATTGGCTGCACATCTGATTGAGAAGACTTACGAAATTTCAGGGATAACTCCTGAAGATTTTGTTAAGAAACATGCTGCAGACCAGTTTGATATCAGCCAGTTGCAAGCTGATTTCAAGACTCACCGCGTTGACTATATGGAAGCATTGAGTCCAGGATTACTATCAATGGCAATAGATTTCTGTGCCAAAATAATCTTTGAAGTCGGGCCAGAGTCGCGAAAAGTCGAGAAGGGGACATCTGATAAAGTGTGAAAGTTCATTTTCACAAAAGTGTCAGTCAAGCATGTTGTCTTTAATGCCACATATAATTAGGAAACATCGGAGTACAAGCAGGACTCAGCTGCTAGGCACGTGGTAGTTTCTTTGAAACAGGCAGGGTTGTTGGTTCGAGAGACTTTCTCAAGGTTAGCAATGTATGCATATAATTTAGCAGTACCTCACATCCTTTTAACCCCGCTTGCTGGGGCAATATCCAGTAGAGATGATATTCCGAACTTGGCAAGACAACTAGGTGGAGAAGTGATTGAGGTTATTGTAAAAAGGAAACCAAAGCAGTCAGAGTGGCGGGCATTATCTGCGTATGTCATCTTCTAAAATTGCTATGTGTGCTTCGGTTTCAGCTACAAGAAACCTCAAAGAGGCGTCAATGAGGGCTGCAATCGTCTCAAAGGTAACAAAGCGATACATAATGTAGAACAAGAAGCCAGTTATGGAGAAATTTGAAGTGATAGCTAAGTATGCAACAGGTGGCGTACCTGCTGAATTACAGTACGAAAAATTAGTAGAGGAATATGATAGAGCTCGATCAACCAAGAGCTCAGTATTGAGGCAAAGGTCAGCAATTGCACAGTCTACTTTATATTCTACTGTGCATGCACCGATAAGCCGAGAGACAAGTGCAAAACCACACACTGGAAGCATGCCTTAAGCCCCACGTTGGGCGCCAATTCTGTGACAGGTTTTGAGTCCGCACTCATACTGCGGAAGAAGGGAACAATTAGAGACGGCGCGAGAAGGTCGGGGCCGATAGAATTGGTAAAACTTGGTGTGTATATTTGTGAAGGGGGGGTACATGTGTTGCGATCGGGGGGGTGAGTCGACCTGAACTACGAAAGGTACAATAGGGTTGTAGACTTTAACGGGGTCTGATCACGCCTCAGCCCTTAGCGTCACTTAATCCTGACTAATGGATACGCGCGCGGCAGGGGGGGGGGGAGTGTGTAGGGCGACGGGGAGTGTGAGGTAGAAAGGGTCGGTATTGCGGGGGGTTGGGGGGGGGGGGTCTAGTGGGACAAGGGTGTAGTGGGACGGGGAGTGTGAGGTAGAAAGGGTTGGTATTGCGAGGGGAGGAGCAGATCGGCTGTAGAATGCAGGCTAACCTGGTGTCGTCGGCGAGTGTAGGTAATGGTGTACGTGTAACGGTGTAAGTGTTGGTGTCTCTCTCGTTTTCTCTCTCTCTCTCTCTCTCTCGCTGGCCCTCTTCGCTTCTCGTGAATTTCTCTCCTTTTTACTTGTTGCTGCTTCGCAGGCCGTGGTCGTTAAGTGTCAAATGTCGACGCGTCGCAGCACGCTGCAACACATAGATGTACTGTCTATACGAATATAAGATTTCAAGAGAGGGTAATACGGTAGTCTGTAGCTTTAAGAAGAGTCAAACAGGTAGTTACGTTTCTAATTTCCACATCTGTCCTTGTGGAACATACTTCAATACGCCCGTTATCGAAGTAAGGGCAGAAGAAGTTATTGCTAGAGGCACTATTTCCTCTAGAATACCCAACCCAATATGATTCAGGGTAGAAGAGACAAAAGGTAATTGACAGCAATTACTGAGTCATCTACATACAATCGCTAGGGTTGGTAAAGCAGAACCAAAGCATTTTTCAAACTTTCAATACGTGCTTACGAGTTCAACTTCGGACTTTGCAATTATGTCGATCGAGTATCATGCCTTGGGCTCCAAGCCTCAGGCATTGGCTGCACATCTGATTGAGAAGACTTACGAAATCTCAGGGATAACTCCTGAAGATATTGTTGAGAAACACGATGCAGACCAGTTTGATTTCAGCCAGTTGGAAGCTGATTTCAAGACTCACTGCATTGACTATATGGAAGCATTGAGTCCAGGATTACCATCAATGGCAATAGATTTCTGCGCCAAAATCATCTTTGAAGTCGGGCCAAAGTCGCGAAAAGTCAAAAAGGGGACATCTCATAAAAAGTGGAAGTTCATTTTCACAAAAGTCTCAGTCAAGCATGTGGTCTTTGTTGCCACATATAAACAGGGGACATCGGAGTACAAGCAGGACTCAGCTGCTAGGCACATGGTAGTTTCTTTGGAACAGGCAGGGTTGTAGGCTTCAGAGACTTTCTCAAGGTTGGCAATGTTTGCTTATAATTCAGCAGTACCTCACATCCTGTCAACCCCGCTTGCTGGGGCAATATTCAGTAGAGATGATATTCCTGACTTGGCAAGGGAACTAGGTGAAGAAGTGGTTGAGGTTATTGTTAAAATAAACCAAAGCTGTCGGAGTAGCGGGCATTATCTGCGTATGTCATCTTCTGAAATTGCTATGTGTGCTTCGGTTTCAGCTACAAGAAACCTCAAAGAGGCATCAATGAGGGCTGCAATCGTCTCAAAGGTAACAAAGCAATACATAATGTAGAACAAGAAGCCAGTTATGGAGAAATTCAAAGTGATAGCTAAGTATGCAACAGGTGGCGTACCTGCTGAATTCCAGTACGAAAAATTAGTAGAGGAATATGATAGAGCTCGATTAACCAAGAGCTCAGTATTGAGGCAAAGGTCAGCAATTGCACAGTCTACTTTATATTCTACTGTGCATGCACCGATAGGCCGAGAGACAAGTGCAGAACCACACACTGGAAGCATGCCTCAAGCCCCACGTTGGGCGCTAATTTTGTGACGGGTTTTGAGTCCGCACTTATACTGTGGAAGGGGGGAACAATTAGAGACGAGGCGAGAAAGTCGGGGCCGATAGAATAGGTAAAACTTGGTGTGTATATTTGTGAAGGGGGGGTACATGTGTTGCGATCGGGGGGGTGAGTCGACCTAAACTATGAAAGGTACAAAAGGGTTGTAGACTTTGACGGGGTCTGATCACGCCTCAGCCCTTAGCGTCACTTAATCCTGACTCATAGATACGCGCGCGGCGGGCAGGGGGGGGGGGGGGGGGGGGGATGTAGGGTGACGGGGAGGTGAGGTAGAAGGGTCGGTATTGCGGGGGGTGGGGGGGTGTAGTGTGACGGGGAGTGTGAGGTAGAAAGGGTTGGTATTGCGAGGGGAGGAGCAGATCGGCTGTAGAATGCAGGCTAACCTGGTGTCGTCGGCGAGTGTAGGTAATGGTGTACGTGTAACGGTGTAAGTGTTGGTGTCTCTCTCGTTTTCTCTCTCTCTCTCTCTCTCTCGCTGGCCCTCTTCGCTTCTCGTGAATTTCTCTCCTTTTTACTTGTTGCTGCTTCGCAGGCCGTGGTCGTTAAGTGTCAAATGTCGACGCGTCGCAGCACGCTGCAACACATAGATGTACTGTCTATACGAATATAAGATTTCAAGAGAGGGTAATACGGTAGTCCGTAGCTTTAAATAGAGTCAAACAGGTAGTCACGTTTCTAATTTCCACATCTGTCCTAGTGGAACATACTTCAATCCGCCCGTTATCGAAGTAAGGGCAGAAGAAGTTATTGCTAGAGGCACTATTTCCTCTAGAATACCCGACCCAATATGATTCAGGGTAGAAGAGACAGAAGATAATTGGCGGCAATCACTGAGTCATCTACAAACAATCGCCACGGTTGGTAGAGCAGAACCAAAGCATATTTTCGAACTTTTGATACGTGCTTACGAGTTCAACTTCGGACTTTGCAATTACGTCGATCGAATATCATGCCTTGGGCTCCAAGCCTGAGGCATTGGCTGCACATCTTATTCAGAAGACTAACAAAATCTCAGGGATAACTCCTGAAGATTTTGTTAAGAAACATGCTGCAGACCAGTTTGATTTCAGCCAGTTGCAAGCTGATTTCGAGACTCACTGCATTGACTATATGGAAGCATTGAGTCCAGGATTACCATCAATGGCAATAGATTTCTGCGCCAAAATCATCTTTGAAGTCGGGCCAGAGTCGCGAAAAGTCGAAAAGGGGACATCTGATAAAGAGTGGAAGTTCATTTTCACAAAAGTCTCAGTCAAGCATGTGTTCTTTGTTGCCACATATAAACGGTGGACATCGGAGTACAAGCAGGACTCAGCTGCTAGGCACATGGTAGTTTCTTTGAAACAGGCAGGGTTGTAGGCTTCAGAGACTTTCTCAAGGTTGGCAATGTTTGCTTATAATTCAGCAGTACCTCACATCCTTTCAACCCCGCTTGCTGGGGCAATATTCAGTAGGGATGATATTCCTGACTTGGCAAGGGAACTAGGTGAAGAAGTGGTTGAGGTTATTGTTAAAATAAACCAAAGCTGTCGGAGTAGCGGGCATTATCTGCGTATGTCATCTTCTGAAATTGCTATGTGTGCTTCGGTTTCAGCTACAAGAAACCTCAAAGAGGCATCAATGAGGGCTGCAATCGTCTCAAAGGTAACAAAGCAATACATAATGTAGAACAAGAAGCCAGTTATGGAGAAATTCAAAGTGATAGCTAAGTATGCAACAGGTGGCGTACCTGCTGAATTCCAGTACGAAAAATTAGTAGAGGAATATGATAGAGCTCGATTAACCAAGAGCTCAGTATTGAGGCAAAGGTCAGCAATTGCACAGTCTACTTCATATTCTACTGTGCATGCACCGATAGGCCGAGAGACAAGTGCAGAACCACACACTGGAAGCATGCCTCAAGCCCCACGTTGGGCGCCAATTTTGTGACGGGTTTTGAGTCCGCACTTATACTGCGGAAGGGGGGAACAATTAGAGACGAGGCGAGAAAGTCGGGGCCGATAGAATAGGTAAAACTTGGTGTGTATATTTGTAAAGGGGGGGTACATGTGTTGCGATCGGGGGGGTGAGTCGACCTAAACTATGAAAGGTACAAAAGGGTTGTAGACTTTGACGGGGTCTGATCACGCCTCAGCCCTTAGCGTCACTTAATCCTGACTCATAGATACGCGCGCGGAGGGTAGGGGGGGGGGGGGGGTGTAGGGTGACAGGGAGGTGAGGTAGAAAGGGTCGGTATTGCGGGGGGTGGGGGGGGTGTAGTGTGACGGGGAGTGTGAGGTAAAAAGGGTTGGTATTGCGAGGGGAGGAGCAGATCGGCTGTAGAATGCAGGCTAACCTGGTGTCGTCGGCGTGTGTAGGTAATGGTGTACGTGTAATGGTGTGAGTGTCGGTGTCTCTCTCGTTTTTTCTCTCTCTCTCTCTCTCTTGCTGGCCCTCTTCGCTTCTCGTGAATTTCTCTCCTTTTTACTTGTTGCTGCTTCGCAGGCCGTGGTCGTTAAGTGTCAAATGTCGACGCGTCGCAGCACGCTGCAACACATAGATGTACTGTCTATACGAATATAAGATTTCAAGAGAGGGTAATACGGTAGTCTGTAGCTTTAAATAGAGTCAAACAGGTAGTTACGTTTCTAATTTCCACATCTGTCCTTGTGAAACATACTTTAATCCGCCCGTTATCGGAGTAAGGGCAGAAGAAGTTATTGCTAGAGGCACTATTTCCTCTAGAATACCCGACCCAATATGATTCAGGGTAGAAGAGACAGAAGATAATTGGCGGCAATTACTGAGTCATCTACAAACAATCGCTAGGGTTGATAGAGCAGAACCAAAGCATATTTTCGAACTTTTGATACGTGCTTACGAGTTCAACTTCGGACTTTGCCATTACGTCGATCGAATATCATGCCTTGGGCTCCAAGCCTGAGGCATTGGCTGCACATCTGATTGAGAAGACTTACGAAATTTCAGGGATAACTCCTGAAGATTTTGTTAAGAAACATGCTGCAGACCAGTTTGATATCAGCCAGTTGCAAGCTGATTTCAAGACTCACCGCGTTGACTATATGGAAGCATTGAGTCCAGGATTACTATCAATGGCAATAGATTTCTGTGCCAAAATAATCTTTGAAGTCGGGCCAGAGTCGCGAAAAGTCGAGAAGGGGACATCTGATAAAGTGTGAAAGTTCATTTTCACAAAAGTGTCAGTCAAGCATGTTGTCTTTAATGCCACATATAATTAGGAAACATCGGAGTACAAGCAGGACTCAGCTGCTAGGCACGTGGTAGTTTCTTTGAAACAGGCAGGGTTGTTGGTTCGAGAGACTTTCTCAAGGTTAGCAATGTATGCATATAATTTAGCAGTACCTCACATCCTTTTAACCCCGCTTGCTGGGGCAATATCCAGTAGAGATGATATTCCGAACTTGGCAAGACAACTAGGTGGAGAAGTGATTGAGGTTATTGTAAAAAGGAAACCAAAGCAGTCAGAGTGGCGGGCATTATCTGCGTATGTCATCTTCTAAAATTGCTATGTGTGCTTCGGTTTCAGCTACAAGAAACCTCAAAGAGGCGTCAATGAGGGCTGCAATCGTCTCAAAGGTAACAAAGCGATACATAATGTAGAACAAGAAGCCAGTTATGGAGAAATTTGAAGTGATAGCTAAGTATGCAACAGGTGGCGTACCTGCTGAATTACAGTACGAAAAATTAGTAGAGGAATATGATAGAGCTCGATCAACCAAGAGCTCAGTATTGAGGCAAAGGTCAGCAATTGCACAGTCTACTTTATATTCTACTGTGCATGCACCGATAAGCCGAGAGACAAGTGCAAAACCACACACTGGAAGCATGCCTTAAGCCCCACGTTGGGCGCCAATTCTGTGACAGGTTTTGAGTCCGCACTCATACTGCGGAAGAAGGGAACAATTAGAGACGGCGCGAGAAGGTCGGGGCCGATAGAATTGGTAAAACTTGGTGTGTATATTTGTGAAGGGGGGGTACATGTGTTGCGATCGGGGGGGTGAGTCGACCTGAACTACGAAAGGTACAATAGGGTTGTAGACTTTAACGGGGTCTGATCACGCCTCAGCCCTTAGCGTCACTTAATCCTGACTAATGGATACGCGCGCGGCAGGGGGGGGGGGGAGTGTGTAGGGCGACGGGGAGTGTGAGGTAGAAAGGGTCGGTATTGCGGGGGGTTGGGGGGGGGGGTCTAGTGGGACAAGGGTGTAGTGGGACGGGGAGTGTGAGGTAGAAAGGGTTGGTATTGCGAGGGGAGGAGCAGATCGGCTGTAGAATGCAGGCTAACCTGGTGTCGTCGGCGAGTGTAGGTAATGGTGTACGTGTAACGGTGTAAGTGTTGGTGTCTCTCTCGTTTTCTCTCTCTCTCTCTCTCTCTCGCTGGCCCTCTTCGCTTCTCGTGAATTTCTCTCCTTTTTACTTGTTGCTGCTTCGCAGGCCGTGGTCGTTAAGTGTCAAATGTCGACGCGTCGCAGCACGCTGCAACACATAGATGTACTGTCTATACGAATATAAGATTTCAAGAGAGGGTAATACGGTAGTCTGTAGCTTTAAGAAGAGTCAAACAGGTAGTTACGTTTCTAATTTCCACATCTGTCCTTGTGGAACATACTTCAATACGCCCGTTATCGAAGTAAGGGCAGAAGAAGTTATTGCTAGAGGCACTATTTCCTCTAGAATACCCAACCCAATATGATTCAGGGTAGAAGAGACAAAAGGTAATTGACAGCAATTACTGAGTCATCTACATACAATCGCTAGGGTTGGTAAAGCAGAACCAAAGCATTTTTCAAACTTTCAATACGTGCTTACGAGTTCAACTTCGGACTTTGCAATTATGTCGATCGAGTATCATGCCTTGGGCTCCAAGCCTCAGGCATTGGCTGCACATCTGATTGAGAAGACTTACGAAATCTCAGGGATAACTCCTGAAGATATTGTTGAGAAACACGATGCAGACCAGTTTGATTTCAGCCAGTTGGAAGCTGATTTCAAGACTCACTGCATTGACTATATGGAAGCATTGAGTCCAGGATTACCATCAATGGCAATAGATTTCTGCGCCAAAATCATCTTTGAAGTCGGGCCAAAGTCGCGAAAAGTCAAAAAGGGGACATCTCATAAAAAGTGGAAGTTCATTTTCACAAAAGTCTCAGTCAAGCATGTGGTCTTTGTTGCCACATATAAACAGGGGACATCGGAGTACAAGCAGGACTCAGCTGCTAGGCACATGGTAGTTTCTTTGGAACAGGCAGGGTTGTAGGCTTCAGAGACTTTCTCAAGGTTGGCAATGTTTGCTTATAATTCAGCAGTACCTCACATCCTGTCAACCCCGCTTGCTGGGGCAATATTCAGTAGAGATGATATTCCTGACTTGGCAAGGGAACTAGGTGAAGAAGTGGTTGAGGTTATTGTTAAAATAAACCAAAGCTGTCGGAGTAGCGGGCATTATCTGCGTATGTCATCTTCTGAAATTGCTATGTGTGCTTCGGTTTCAGCTACAAGAAACCTCAAAGAGGCATCAATGAGGGCTGCAATCGTCTCAAAGGTAACAAAGCAATACATAATGTAGAACAAGAAGCCAGTTATGGAGAAATTCAAAGTGATAGCTAAGTATGCAACAGGTGGCGTACCTGCTGAATTCCAGTACGAAAAATTAGTAGAGGAATATGATAGAGCTCGATTAACCAAGAGCTCAGTATTGAGGCAAAGGTCAGCAATTGCACAGTCTACTTCATATTCTACTGTGCATGCACCGATAGGCCGAGAGACAAGTGCAGAACCACACACTGGAAGCATGCCTCAAGCCCCACGTTGGGCGCCAATTTTGTGACGGGTTTTGAGTCCGCACTTATACTGCGGAAGGGGGGAACAATTAGAGACGAGGCGAGAAAGTCGGGGCCGATAGAATAGGTAAAACTTGGTGTGTATATTTGTAAAGGGGGGGTACATGTGTTGCGATCGGGGGGGTGAGTCGACCTAAACTATGAAAGGTACAAAAGGGTTGTAGACTTTGACGGGGTCTGATCACGCCTCAGCCCTTAGCGTCACTTAATCCTGATTCATAGATACGCGCGCGGAGGGTAGGGGGGGGGGGGGGGGGGGGTGTAGGGTGACAGGGAGGTGAGGTAGAAAGGGTCGGTATTGCGGGGGGTGGGGGGGGTGTAGTGTGACGGGGAGTGTGAGGTAAAAAGGGTTGGTATTGCGAGGGGAGGAGCAGATTGGCTGTAGAATGCAGGCTAACCTGGTGTCGTCGGCGTGTGTAGGTAATGGTGTACGTGTAATGGTGTGAGTGTCGGTGTCTCTCTCGTTTTCTCTCTCTCTCTCTCTCTCTTGCTGGCCCTCTTCGCTTCTCGTGAATTTCTCTCCTTTTTACTTGTTGCTGCTTCGCAGGCCGTGGTCGTTAAGTGTCAAATGTCGACGCGTCGCAGCACGCTGCAACACATAGATGTACTGTCTATACGAATATAAGATTTCAAGAGAGGGTAATACGGTAGTCTGTAGCTTTAAATAGAGTCAAACAGGTAGTTACGTTTCTAATTTCCACATCTGTCCTTGTGAAACATACTTTAATCCGCCCGTTATCGGAGTAAGGGCAGAAGAAGTTATTGCTAGAGGCACTATTTCCTCTAGAATACCCGACCCAATATGATTCAGGGTAGAAGAGACAGAAGATAATTGGCGGCAATTACTGAGTCATCTACAAACAATCGCTAGGGTTGATAGAGCAGAACCAAAGCATATTTTCGAACTTTTGATACGTGCTTACGAGTTCAACTTCGGACTTTGCCATTACGTCGATCGAATATCATGCCTTGGGCTCCAAGCCTGAGGCATTGGCTGCACATCTGATTGAGAAGACTTACGAAATTTCAGGGATAACTCCTGAAGATTTTGTTAAGAAACATGCTGCAGACCAGTTTGATATCAGCCAGTTGCAAGCTGATTTCAAGACTCACCGCGTTGACTATATGGAAGCATTGAGTCCAGGATTACTATCAATGGCAATAGATTTCTGTGCCAAAATAATCTTTGAAGTCGGGCCAGAGTCGCGAAAAGTCGAGAAGGGGACATCTGATAAAGTGTGAAAGTTCATTTTCACAAAAGTGTCAGTCAAGCATGTTGTCTTTAATGCCACATATAATTAGGAAACATCGGAGTACAAGCAGGACTCAGCTGCTAGGCACGTGGTAGTTTCTTTGAAACAGGCAGGGTTGTTGGTTCGAGAGACTTTCTCAAGGTTAGCAATGTATGCATATAATTTAGCAGTACCTCACATCCTTTTAACCCCGCTTGCTGGGGCAATATCCAGTAGAGATGATATTCCGAACTTGGCAAGACAACTAGGTGGAGAAGTGATTGAGGTTATTGTAAAAAGGAAACCAAAGCAGTCAGAGTGGCGGGCATTATCTGCGTATGTCATCTTCTAAAATTGCTATGTGTGCTTCGGTTTCAGCTACAAGAAACCTCAAAGAGGCGTCAATGAGGGCTGCAATCGTCTCAAAGGTAACAAAGCGATACATAATGTAGAACAAGAAGCCAGTTATGGAGAAATTTGAAGTGATAGCTAAGTATGCAACAGGTGGCGTACCTGCTGAATTACAGTACGAAAAATTAGTAGAGGAATATGATAGAGCTCGATCAACCAAGAGCTCAGTATTGAGGCAAAGGTCAGCAATTGCACAGTCTACTTTATATTCTACTGTGCATGCACCGATAAGCCGAGAGACAAGTGCAAAACCACACACTGGAAGCATGCCTTAAGCCCCACGTTGGGCGCCAATTCTGTGACAGGTTTTGAGTCCGCACTCATACTGCGGAAGAAGGGAACAATTAGAGACGGCGCGAGAAGGTCGGGGCCGATAGAATTGGTAAAACTTGGTGTGTATATTTGTGAAGGGGGGGTACATGTGTTGCGATCGGGGGGGTGAGTCGACCTGAACTACGAAAGGTACAATAGGGTTGTAGACTTTAACGGGGTCTGATCACGCCTCAGCCCTTAGCGTCACTTAATCCTGACTAATGGATACGCGCGCGGCAGGGGGGGGGGGGAGTGTGTAGGGCGACGGGGAGTGTGAGGTAGAAAGGGTCGGTATTGCGGGGGGTTGGGGGGGGGGGGTCTAGTGGGACAAGGGTGTAGTGGGACGGGGAGTGTGAGGTAGAAAGGGTTGGTATTGCGAGGGGAGGAGCAGATCGGCTGTAGAATGCAGGCTAACCTGGTGTCGTCGGCGAGTGTAGGTAATGGTGTACGTGTAACGGTGTAAGTGTTGGTGTCTCTCTCGTTTTCTCTCTCTCTCTCTCTCTCTCGCTGGCCCTCTTCGCTTCTCGTGAATTTCTCTCCTTTTTACTTGTTGCTGCTTCGCAGGCCGTGGTCGTTAAGTGTCAAATGTCGACGCGTCGCAGCACGCTGCAACACATAGATGTACTGTCTATACGAATATAAGATTTCAAGAGAGGGTAATACGGTAGTCTGTAGCTTTAAGAAGAGTCAAACAGGTAGTTACGTTTCTAATTTCCACATCTGTCCTTGTGGAACATACTTCAATACGCCCGTTATCGAAGTAAGGGCAGAAGAAGTTATTGCTAGAGGCACTATTTCCTCTAGAATACCCAACCCAATATGATTCAGGGTAGAAGAGACAAAAGGTAATTGACAGCAATTACTGAGTCATCTACATACAATCGCTAGGGTTGGTAAAGCAGAACCAAAGCATTTTTCAAACTTTCAATACGTGCTTACGAGTTCAACTTCGGACTTTGCAATTATGTCGATCGAGTATCATGCCTTGGGCTCCAAGCCTCAGGCATTGGCTGCACATCTGATTGAGAAGACTTACGAAATCTCAGGGATAACTCCTGAAGATATTGTTGAGAAACACGATGCAGACCAGTTTGATTTCAGCCAGTTGGAAGCTGATTTCAAGACTCACTGCATTGACTATATGGAAGCATTGAGTCCAGGATTACCATCAATGGCAATAGATTTCTGCGCCAAAATCATCTTTGAAGTCGGGCCAAAGTCGCGAAAAGTCAAAAAGGGGACATCTCATAAAAAGTGGAAGTTCATTTTCACAAAAGTCTCAGTCAAGCATGTGGTCTTTGTTGCCACATATAAACAGGGGACATCGGAGTACAAGCAGGACTCAGCTGCTAGGCACATGGTAGTTTCTTTGGAACAGGCAGGGTTGTAGGCTTCAGAGACTTTCTCAAGGTTGGCAATGTTTGCTTATAATTCAGCAGTACCTCACATCCTGTCAACCCCGCTTGCTGGGGCAATATTCAGTAGAGATGATATTCCTGACTTGGCAAGGGAACTAGGTGAAGAAGTGGTTGAGGTTATTGTTAAAATAAACCAAAGCTGTCGGAGTAGCGGGCATTATCTGCGTATGTCATCTTCTGAAATTGCTATGTGTGCTTCGGTTTCAGCTACAAGAAACCTCAAAGAGGCATCAATGAGGGCTGCAATCGTCTCAAAGGTAACAAAGCAATACATAATGTAGAACAAGAAGCCAGTTATGGAGAAATTCAAAGTGATAGCTAAGTATGCAACAGGTGGCGTACCTGCTGAATTCCAGTACGAAAAATTAGTAGAGGAATATGATAGAGCTCGATTAACCAAGAGCTCAGTATTGAGGCAAAGGTCAGCAATTGCACAGTCTACTTTATATTCTACTGTGCATGCACCGATAGGCCGAGAGACAAGTGCAGAACCACACACTGGAAGCATGCCTCAAGCCCCACGTTGGGCGCTAATTTTGTGACGGGTTTTGAGTCCGCACTTATACTGTGGAAGGGGGGAACAATTAGAGACGAGGCGAGAAAGTCGGGGCCGATAGAATAGGTAAAACTTGGTGTGTATATTTGTGAAGGGGGGGTACATGTGTTGCGATCGGGGGGGTGAGTCGACCTAAACTATGAAAGGTACAAAAGGGTTGTAGACTTTGACGGGGTCTGATCACGCCTCAGCCCTTAGCGTCACTTAATCCTGACTCATAGATACGCGCGCGGCGGGCAGGGGGGGGGGGGGGGGGGGGATGTAGGGTGACGGGGAGGTGAGGTAGAAGGGTCGGTATTGCGGGGGGTGGGGGGGTGTAGTGTGACGGGGAGTGTGAGGTAGAAAGGGTTGGTATTGCGAGGGGAGGAGCAGATCGGCTGTAGAATGCAGGCTAACCTGGTGTCGTCGGCGAGTGTAGGTAATGGTGTACGTGTAACGGTGTAAGTGTTGGTGTCTCTCTCGTTTTCTCTCTCTCTCTCTCTCTCTCGCTGGCCCTCTTCGCTTCTCGTGAATTTCTCTCCTTTTTACTTGTTGCTGCTTCGCAGGCCGTGGTCGTTAAGTGTCAAATGTCGACGCGTCGCAGCACGCTGCAACACATAGATGTACTGTCTATACGAATATAAGATTTCAAGAGAGGGTAATACGGTAGTCCGTAGCTTTAAATAGAGTCAAACAGGTAGTCACGTTTCTAATTTCCACATCTGTCCTAGTGGAACATACTTCAATCCGCCCGTTATCGAAGTAAGGGCAGAAGAAGTTATTGCTAGAGGCACTATTTCCTCTAGAATACCCGACCCAATATGATTCAGGGTAGAAGAGACAGAAGATAATTGGCGGCAATCACTGAGTCATCTACAAACAATCGCCACGGTTGGTAGAGCAGAACCAAAGCATATTTTCGAACTTTTGATACGTGCTTACGAGTTCAACTTCGGACTTTGCAATTACGTCGATCGAATATCATGCCTTGGGCTCCAAGCCTGAGGCATTGGCTGCACATCTTATTCAGAAGACTAACAAAATCTCAGGGATAACTCCTGAAGATTTTGTTAAGAAACATGCTGCAGACCAGTTTGATTTCAGCCAGTTGCAAGCTGATTTCGAGACTCACTGCATTGAATATATGGAAGCATTGAGTCCAGGATTACCATCAATGGCAATAGATTTCTGCGCCAAAATCATCTTTGAAGTCGGGCCAGAGTCGCGAAAAGTCGAAAAGGGGACATCTGATAAAGAGTGGAAGTTCATTTTCACAAAAGTCTCAGTCAAGCATGTGTTCTTTGTTGCCACATATAAACGGTGGACATCGGAGTACAAGCAGGACTCAGCTGCTAGGCACATGGTAGTTTCTTTGAAACAGGCAGGGTTGTAGGCTTCAGAGACTTTCTCAAGGTTGGCAATGTTTGCTTATAATTCAGCAGTACCTCACATCCTTTCAACCCCGCTTGCTGGGGCAATATTCAGTAGGGATGATATTCCTGACTTGGCAAGGGAACTAGGTGAAGAAGTGGTTGAGGTTATTGTTAAAATAAACCAAAGCTGTCGGAGTAGCGGGCATTATCTGCGTATGTCATCTTCTGAAATTGCTATGTGTGCTTCGGTTTCAGCTACAAGAAACCTCAAAGAGGCATCAATGAGGGCTGCAATCGTCTCAAAGGTAACAAAGCAATACATAATGTAGAACAAGAAGCCAGTTATGGAGAAATTCAAAGTGATAGCTAAGTATGCAACAGGTGGCGTACCTGCTGAATTCCAGTACGAAAAATTAGTAGAGGAATATGATAGAGCTCGATTAACCAAGAGCTCAGTATTGAGGCAAAGGTCAGCAATTGCACAGTCTACTTCATATTCTACTGTGCATGCACCGATAGGCCGAGAGACAAGTGCAGAACCACACACTGGAAGCATGCCTCAAGCCCCACGTTGGGCGCCAATTTTGTGACGGGTTTTGAGTCCGCACTTATACTGCGGAAGGGGGGAACAATTAGAGACGAGGCGAGAAAGTCGGGGCCGATAGAATAGGTAAAACTTGGTGTGTATATTTGTAAAGGGGGGGTACATGTGTTGCGATCGGGGGGGTGAGTCGACCTAAACTATGAAAGGTACAAAAGGGTTGTAGACTTTGACGGGGTCTGATCACGCCTCAGCCCTTAGCGTCACTTAATCCTGACTCATAGATACGCGCGCGGAGGGTAGGGGGGGGGGGGGGGTGTAGGGTGACAGGGAGGTGAGGTAGAAAGGGTCGGTATTGCGGGGGGTGGGGGGGGTGTAGTGTGACGGGGAGTGTGAGGTAAAAAGGGTTGGTATTGCGAGGGGAGGAGCAGATCGGCTGTAGAATGCAGGCTAACCTGGTGTCGTCGGCGTGTGTAGGTAATGGTGTACGTGTAATGGTGTGAGTGTCGGTGTCTCTCTCGTTTTTTCTCTCTCTCTCTCTCTCTTGCTGGCCCTCTTCGCTTCTCGTGAATTTCTCTCCTTTTTACTTGTTGCTGCTTCGCAGGCCGTGGTCGTTAAGTGTCAAATGTCGACGCGTCGCAGCACGCTGCAACACATAGATGTACTGTCTATACGAATATAAGATTTCAAGAGAGGGTAATACGGTAGTCTGTAGCTTTAAATAGAGTCAAACAGGTAGTTACGTTTCTAATTTCCACATCTGTCCTTGTGAAACATACTTTAATCCGCCCGTTATCGGAGTAAGGGCAGAAGAAGTTATTGCTAGAGGCACTATTTCCTCTAGAATACCCGACCCAATATGATTCAGGGTAGAAGAGACAGAAGATAATTGGCGGCAATTACTGAGTCATCTACAAACAATCGCTAGGGTTGATAGAGCAGAACCAAAGCATATTTTCGAACTTTTGATACGTGCTTACGAGTTCAACTTCGGACTTTGCCATTACGTCGATCGAATATCATGCCTTGGGCTCCAAGCCTGAGGCATTGGCTGCACATCTGATTGAGAAGACTTACGAAATTTCAGGGATAACTCCTGAAGATTTTGTTAAGAAACATGCTGCAGACCAGTTTGATATCAGCCAGTTGCAAGCTGATTTCAAGACTCACCGCGTTGACTATATGGAAGCATTGAGTCCAGGATTACTATCAATGGCAATAGATTTCTGTGCCAAAATAATCTTTGAAGTCGGGCCAGAGTCGCGAAAAGTCGAGAAGGGGACATCTGATAAAGTGTGAAAGTTCATTTTCACAAAAGTGTCAGTCAAGCATGTTGTCTTTAATGCCACATATAATTAGGAAACATCGGAGTACAAGCAGGACTCAGCTGCTAGGCACGTGGTAGTTTCTTTGAAACAGGCAGGGTTGTTGGTTCGAGAGACTTTCTCAAGGTTAGCAATGTATGCATATAATTTAGCAGTACCTCACATCCTTTTAACCCCGCTTGCTGGGGCAATATCCAGTAGAGATGATATTCCGAACTTGGCAAGACAACTAGGTGGAGAAGTGATTGAGGTTATTGTAAAAAGGAAACCAAAGCAGTCAGAGTGGCGGGCATTATCTGCGTATGTCATCTTCTAAAATTGCTATGTGTGCTTCGGTTTCAGCTACAAGAAACCTCAAAGAGGCGTCAATGAGGGCTGCAATCGTCTCAAAGGTAACAAAGCGATACATAATGTAGAACAAGAAGCCAGTTATGGAGAAATTTGAAGTGATAGCTAAGTATGCAACAGGTGGCGTACCTGCTGAATTACAGTACGAAAAATTAGTAGAGGAATATGATAGAGCTCGATCAACCAAGAGCTCAGTATTGAGGCAAAGGTCAGCAATTGCACAGTCTACTTTATATTCTACTGTGCATGCACCGATAAGCCGAGAGACAAGTGCAAAACCACACACTGGAAGCATGCCTTAAGCCCCACGTTGGGCGCCAATTCTGTGACAGGTTTTGAGTCCGCACTCATACTGCGGAAGAAGGGAACAATTAGAGACGGCGCGAGAAGGTCGGGGCCGATAGAATTGGTAAAACTTGGTGTGTATATTTGTGAAGGGGGGGTACATGTGTTGCGATCGGGGGGGTGAGTCGACCTGAACTACGAAAGGTACAATAGGGTTGTAGACTTTAACGGGGTCTGATCACGCCTCAGCCCTTAGCGTCACTTAATCCTGACTAATGGATACGCGCGCGGCAGGGGGGGGGGGGAGTGTGTAGGGCGACGGGGAGTGTGAGGTAGAAAGGGTCGGTATTGCGGGGGGTTGGGGGGGGGGGGTCTAGTGGGACAAGGGTGTAGTGGGACGGGGAGTGTGAGGTAGAAAGGGTTGGTATTGCGAGGGGAGGAGCAGATCGGCTGTAGAATGCAGGCTAACCTGGTGTCGTCGGCGAGTGTAGGTAATGGTGTACGTGTAACGGTGTAAGTGTTGGTGTCTCTCTCGTTTTCTCTCTCTCTCTCTCTCTCTCGCTGGCCCTCTTCGCTTCTCGTGAATTTCTCTCCTTTTTACTTGTTGCTGCTTCGCAGGCCGTGGTCGTTAAGTGTCAAATGTCGACGCGTCGCAGCACGCTGCAACACATAGATGTACTGTCTATACGAATATAAGATTTCAAGAGAGGGTAATACGGTAGTCTGTAGCTTTAAGAAGAGTCAAACAGGTAGTTACGTTTCTAATTTCCACATCTGTCCTTGTGGAACATACTTCAATACGCCCGTTATCGAAGTAAGGGCAGAAGAAGTTATTGCTAGAGGCACTATTTCCTCTAGAATACCCAACCCAATATGATTCAGGGTAGAAGAGACAAAAGGTAATTGACAGCAATTACTGAGTCATCTACATACAATCGCTAGGGTTGGTAAAGCAGAACCAAAGCATTTTTCAAACTTTCAATACGTGCTTACGAGTTCAACTTCGGACTTTGCAATTATGTCGATCGAGTATCATGCCTTGGGCTCCAAGCCTCAGGCATTGGCTGCACATCTGATTGAGAAGACTTACGAAATCTCAGGGATAACTCCTGAAGATATTGTTGAGAAACACGATGCAGACCAGTTTGATTTCAGCCAGTTGGAAGCTGATTTCAAGACTCACTGCATTGACTATATGGAAGCATTGAGTCCAGGATTACCATCAATGGCAATAGATTTCTGCGCCAAAATCATCTTTGAAGTCGGGCCAAAGTCGCGAAAAGTCAAAAAGGGGACATCTCATAAAAAGTGGAAGTTCATTTTCACAAAAGTCTCAGTCAAGCATGTGGTCTTTGTTGCCACATATAAACAGGGGACATCGGAGTACAAGCAGGACTCAGCTGCTAGGCACATGGTAGTTTCTTTGGAACAGGCAGGGTTGTAGGCTTCAGAGACTTTCTCAAGGTTGGCAATGTTTGCTTATAATTCAGCAGTACCTCACATCCTGTCAACCCCGCTTGCTGGGGCAATATTCAGTAGAGATGATATTCCTGACTTGGCAAGGGAACTAGGTGAAGAAGTGGTTGAGGTTATTGTTAAAATAAACCAAAGCTGTCGGAGTAGCGGGCATTATCTGCGTATGTCATCTTCTGAAATTGCTATGTGTGCTTCGGTTTCAGCTACAAGAAACCTCAAAGAGGCATCAATGAGGGCTGCAATCGTCTCAAAGGTAACAAAGCAATACATAATGTAGAACAAGAAGCCAGTTATGGAGAAATTCAAAGTGATAGCTAAGTATGCAACAGGTGGCGTACCTGCTGAATTCCAGTACGAAAAATTAGTAGAGGAATATGATAGAGCTCGATTAACCAAGAGCTCAGTATTGAGGCAAAGGTCAGCAATTGCACAGTCTACTTTATATTCTACTGTGCATGCACCGATAGGCCGAGAGACAAGTGCAGAACCACACACTGGAAGCATGCCTCAAGCCCCACGTTGGGCGCTAATTTTGTGACGGGTTTTGAGTCCGCACTTATACTGTGGAAGGGGGGAACAATTAGAGACGAGGCGAGAAAGTCGGGGCCGATAGAATAGGTAAAACTTGGTGTGTATATTTGTGAAGGGGGGGTACATGTGTTGCGATCGGGGGGGTGAGTCGACCTAAACTATGAAAGGTACAAAAGGGTTGTAGACTTTGACGGGGTCTGATCACGCCTCAGCCCTTAGCGTCACTTAATCCTGACTCATAGATACGCGCGCGGCGGGCAGGGGGGGGGGGGGGGGGGGGATGTAGGGTGACGGGGAGGTGAGGTAGAAGGGTCGGTATTGCGGGGGGTGGGGGGGTGTAGTGTGACGGGGAGTGTGAGGTAGAAAGGGTTGGTATTGCGAGGGGAGGAGCAGATCGGCTGTAGAATGCAGGCTAACCTGGTGTCGTCGGCGAGTGTAGGTAATGGTGTACGTGTAACGGTGTAAGTGTTGGTGTCTCTCTCGTTTTCTCTCTCTCTCTCTCTCTCTCGCTGGCCCTCTTCGCTTCTCGTGAATTTCTCTCCTTTTTACTTGTTGCTGCTTCGCAGGCCGTGGTCGTTAAGTGTCAAATGTCGACGCGTCGCAGCACGCTGCAACACATAGATGTACTGTCTATACGAATATAAGATTTCAAGAGAGGGTAATACGGTAGTCCGTAGCTTTAAATAGAGTCAAACAGGTAGTCACGTTTCTAATTTCCACATCTGTCCTAGTGGAACATACTTCAATCCGCCCGTTATCGAAGTAAGGGCAGAAGAAGTTATTGCTAGAGGCACTATTTCCTCTAGAATACCCGACCCAATATGATTCAGGGTAGAAGAGACAGAAGATAATTGGCGGCAATCACTGAGTCATCTACAAACAATCGCCACGGTTGGTAGAGCAGAACCAAAGCATATTTTCGAACTTTTGATACGTGCTTACGAGTTCAACTTCGGACTTTGCAATTACGTCGATCGAATATCATGCCTTGGGCTCCAAGCCTGAGGCATTGGCTGCACATCTTATTCAGAAGACTAACAAAATCTCAGGGATAACTCCTGAAGATTTTGTTAAGAAACATGCTGCAGACCAGTTTGATTTCAGCCAGTTGCAAGCTGATTTCGAGACTCACTGCATTGAATATATGGAAGCATTGAGTCCAGGATTACCATCAATGGCAATAGATTTCTGCGCCAAAATCATCTTTGAAGTCGGGCCAGAGTCGCGAAAAGTCGAAAAGGGGACATCTGATAAAGAGTGGAAGTTCATTTTCACAAAAGTCTCAGTCAAGCATGTGTTCTTTGTTGCCACATATAAACGGTGGACATCGGAGTACAAGCAGGACTCAGCTGCTAGGCACATGGTAGTTTCTTTGAAACAGGCAGGGTTGTAGGCTTCAGAGACTTTCTCAAGGTTGGCAATGTTTGCTTATAATTCAGCAGTACCTCACATCCTTTCAACCCCGCTTGCTGGGGCAATATTCAGTAGGGATGATATTCCTGACTTGGCAAGGGAACTAGGTGAAGAAGTGGTTGAGGTTATTGTTAAAATAAACCAAAGCTGTCGGAGTAGCGGGCATTATCTGCGTATGTCATCTTCTGAAATTGCTATGTGTGCTTCGGTTTCAGCTACAAGAAACCTCAAAGAGGCATCAATGAGGGCTGCAATCGTCTCAAAGGTAACAAAGCAATACATAATGTAGAACAAGAAGCCAGTTATGGAGAAATTCAAAGTGATAGCTAAGTATGCAACAGGTGGCGTACCTGCTGAATTCCAGTACGAAAAATTAGTAGAGGAATATGATAGAGCTCGATTAACCAAGAGCTCAGTATTGAGGCAAAGGTCAGCAATTGCACAGTCTACTTCATATTCTACTGTGCATGCACCGATAGGCCGAGAGACAAGTGCAGAACCACACACTGGAAGCATGCCTCAAGCCCCACGTTGGGCGCCAATTTTGTGACGGGTTTTGAGTCCGCACTTATACTGCGGAAGGGGGGAACAATTAGAGACGAGGCGAGAAAGTCGGGGCCGATAGAATAGGTAAAACTTGGTGTGTATATTTGTAAAGGGGGGGTACATGTGTTGCGATCGGGGGGGTGAGTCGACCTAAACTATGAAAGGTACAAAAGGGTTGTAGACTTTGACGGGGTCTGATCACGCCTCAGCCCTTAGCGTCACTTAATCCTGACTCATAGATACGCGCGCGGAGGGTAGGGGGGGGGGGGGGGTGTAGGGTGACAGGGAGGTGAGGTAGAAAGGGTCGGTATTGCGGGGGGTGGGGGGGGTGTAGTGTGACGGGGAGTGTGAGGTAAAAAGGGTTGGTATTGCGAGGGGAGGAGCAGATCGGCTGTAGAATGCAGGCTAACCTGGTGTCGTCGGCGTGTGTAGGTAATGGTGTACGTGTAATGGTGTGAGTGTCGGTGTCTCTCTCGTTTTTTCTCTCTCTCTCTCTCTCTTGCTGGCCCTCTTCGCTTCTCGTGAATTTCTCTCCTTTTTACTTGTTGCTGCTTCGCAGGCCGTGGTCGTTAAGTGTCAAATGTCGACGCGTCGCAGCACGCTGCAACACATAGATGTACTGTCTATACGAATATAAGATTTCAAGAGAGGGTAATACGGTAGTCTGTAGCTTTAAATAGAGTCAAACAGGTAGTTACGTTTCTAATTTCCACATCTGTCCTTGTGAAACATACTTTAATCCGCCCGTTATCGGAGTAAGGGCAGAAGAAGTTATTGCTAGAGGCACTATTTCCTCTAGAATACCCGACCCAATATGATTCAGGGTAGAAGAGACAGAAGATAATTGGCGGCAATTACTGAGTCATCTACAAACAATCGCTAGGGTTGATAGAGCAGAACCAAAGCATATTTTCGAACTTTTGATACGTGCTTACGAGTTCAACTTCGGACTTTGCCATTACGTCGATCGAATATCATGCCTTGGGCTCCAAGCCTGAGGCATTGGCTGCACATCTGATTGAGAAGACTTACGAAATTTCAGGGATAACTCCTGAAGATTTTGTTAAGAAACATGCTGCAGACCAGTTTGATATCAGCCAGTTGCAAGCTGATTTCAAGACTCACCGCGTTGACTATATGGAAGCATTGAGTCCAGGATTACTATCAATGGCAATAGATTTCTGTGCCAAAATAATCTTTGAAGTCGGGCCAGAGTCGCGAAAAGTCGAGAAGGGGACATCTGATAAAGTGTGAAAGTTCATTTTCACAAAAGTGTCAGTCAAGCATGTTGTCTTTAATGCCACATATAATTAGGAAACATCGGAGTACAAGCAGGACTCAGCTGCTAGGCACGTGGTAGTTTCTTTGAAACAGGCAGGGTTGTTGGTTCGAGAGACTTTCTCAAGGTTAGCAATGTATGCATATAATTTAGCAGTACCTCACATCCTTTTAACCCCGCTTGCTGGGGCAATATCCAGTAGAGATGATATTCCGAACTTGGCAAGACAACTAGGTGGAGAAGTGATTGAGGTTATTGTAAAAAGGAAACCAAAGCAGTCAGAGTGGCGGGCATTATCTGCGTATGTCATCTTCTAAAATTGCTATGTGTGCTTCGGTTTCAGCTACAAGAAACCTCAAAGAGGCGTCAATGAGGGCTGCAATCGTCTCAAAGGTAACAAAGCGATACATAATGTAGAACAAGAAGCCAGTTATGGAGAAATTTGAAGTGATAGCTAAGTATGCAACAGGTGGCGTACCTGCTGAATTACAGTACGAAAAATTAGTAGAGGAATATGATAGAGCTCGATCAACCAAGAGCTCAGTATTGAGGCAAAGGTCAGCAATTGCACAGTCTACTTTATATTCTACTGTGCATGCACCGATAAGCCGAGAGACAAGTGCAAAACCACACACTGGAAGCATGCCTTAAGCCCCACGTTGGGCGCCAATTCTGTGACAGGTTTTGAGTCCGCACTCATACTGCGGAAGAAGGGAACAATTAGAGACGGCGCGAGAAGGTCGGGGCCGATAGAATTGGTAAAACTTGGTGTGTATATTTGTGAAGGGGGGGTACATGTGTTGCGATCGGGGGGGTGAGTCGACCTGAACTACGAAAGGTACAATAGGGTTGTAGACTTTAACGGGGTCTGATCACGCCTCAGCCCTTAGCGTCACTTAATCCTGACTAATGGATACGCGCGCGGCAGGGGGGGGGGGGAGTGTGTAGGGCGACGGGGAGTGTGAGGTAGAAAGGGTCGGTATTGCGGGGGGTTGGGGGGGGGGGGTCTAGTGGGACAAGGGTGTAGTGGGACGGGGAGTGTGAGGTAGAAAGGGTTGGTATTGCGAGGGGAGGAGCAGATCGGCTGTAGAATGCAGGCTAACCTGGTGTCGTCGGCGAGTGTAGGTAATGGTGTACGTGTAACGGTGTAAGTGTTGGTGTCTCTCTCGTTTTCTCTCTCTCTCTCTCTCTCTCGCTGGCCCTCTTCGCTTCTCGTGAATTTCTCTCCTTTTTACTTGTTGCTGCTTCGCAGGCCGTGGTCGTTAAGTGTCAAATGTCGACGCGTCGCAGCACGCTGCAACACATAGATGTACTGTCTATACGAATATAAGATTTCAAGAGAGGGTAATACGGTAGTCTGTAGCTTTAAGAAGAGTCAAACAGGTAGTTACGTTTCTAATTTCCACATCTGTCCTTGTGGAACATACTTCAATACGCCCGTTATCGAAGTAAGGGCAGAAGAAGTTATTGCTAGAGGCACTATTTCCTCTAGAATACCCAACCCAATATGATTCAGGGTAGAAGAGACAAAAGGTAATTGACAGCAATTACTGAGTCATCTACATACAATCGCTAGGGTTGGTAAAGCAGAACCAAAGCATTTTTCAAACTTTCAATACGTGCTTACGAGTTCAACTTCGGACTTTGCAATTATGTCGATCGAGTATCATGCCTTGGGCTCCAAGCCTCAGGCATTGGCTGCACATCTGATTGAGAAGACTTACGAAATCTCAGGGATAACTCCTGAAGATATTGTTGAGAAACACGATGCAGACCAGTTTGATTTCAGCCAGTTGGAAGCTGATTTCAAGACTCACTGCATTGACTATATGGAAGCATTGAGTCCAGGATTACCATCAATGGCAATAGATTTCTGCGCCAAAATCATCTTTGAAGTCGGGCCAAAGTCGCGAAAAGTCAAAAAGGGGACATCTCATAAAAAGTGGAAGTTCATTTTCACAAAAGTCTCAGTCAAGCATGTGGTCTTTGTTGCCACATATAAACAGGGGACATCGGAGTACAAGCAGGACTCAGCTGCTAGGCACATGGTAGTTTCTTTGGAACAGGCAGGGTTGTAGGCTTCAGAGACTTTCTCAAGGTTGGCAATGTTTGCTTATAATTCAGCAGTACCTCACATCCTGTCAACCCCGCTTGCTGGGGCAATATTCAGTAGAGATGATATTCCTGACTTGGCAAGGGAACTAGGTGAAGAAGTGGTTGAGGTTATTGTTAAAATAAACCAAAGCTGTCGGAGTAGCGGGCATTATCTGCGTATGTCATCTTCTGAAATTGCTATGTGTGCTTCGGTTTCAGCTACAAGAAACCTCAAAGAGGCATCAATGAGGGCTGCAATCGTCTCAAAGGTAACAAAGCAATACATAATGTAGAACAAGAAGCCAGTTATGGAGAAATTCAAAGTGATAGCTAAGTATGCAACAGGTGGCGTACCTGCTGAATTCCAGTACGAAAAATTAGTAGAGGAATATGATAGAGCTCGATTAACCAAGAGCTCAGTATTGAGGCAAAGGTCAGCAATTGCACAGTCTACTTTATATTCTACTGTGCATGCACCGATAGGCCGAGAGACAAGTGCAGAACCACACACTGGAAGCATGCCTCAAGCCCCACGTTGGGCGCTAATTTTGTGACGGGTTTTGAGTCCGCACTTATACTGTGGAAGGGGGGAACAATTAGAGACGAGGCGAGAAAGTCGGGGCCGATAGAATAGGTAAAACTTGGTGTGTATATTTGTGAAGGGGGGGTACATGTGTTGCGATCGGGGGGGTGAGTCGACCTAAACTATGAAAGGTACAAAAGGGTTGTAGACTTTGACGGGGTCTGATCACGCCTCAGCCCTTAGCGTCACTTAATCCTGACTCATAGATACGCGCGCGGCGGGCAGGGGGGGGGGGGGGGGGGGGATGTAGGGTGACGGGGAGGTGAGGTAGAAGGGTCGGTATTGCGGGGGGTGGGGGGGTGTAGTGTGACGGGGAGTGTGAGGTAGAAAGGGTTGGTATTGCGAGGGGAGGAGCAGATCGGCTGTAGAATGCAGGCTAACCTGGTGTCGTCGGCGAGTGTAGGTAATGGTGTACGTGTAACGGTGTAAGTGTTGGTGTCTCTCTCGTTTTCTCTCTCTCTCTCTCTCTCTCGCTGGCCCTCTTCGCTTCTCGTGAATTTCTCTCCTTTTTACTTGTTGCTGCTTCGCAGGCCGTGGTCGTTAAGTGTCAAATGTCGACGCGTCGCAGCACGCTGCAACACATAGATGTACTGTCTATACGAATATAAGATTTCAAGAGAGGGTAATACGGTAGTCCGTAGCTTTAAATAGAGTCAAACAGGTAGTCACGTTTCTAATTTCCACATCTGTCCTAGTGGAACATACTTCAATCCGCCCGTTATCGAAGTAAGGGCAGAAGAAGTTATTGCTAGAGGCACTATTTCCTCTAGAATACCCGACCCAATATGATTCAGGGTAGAAGAGACAGAAGATAATTGGCGGCAATCACTGAGTCATCTACAAACAATCGCCACGGTTGGTAGAGCAGAACCAAAGCATATTTTCGAACTTTTGATACGTGCTTACGAGTTCAACTTCGGACTTTGCAATTACGTCGATCGAATATCATGCCTTGGGCTCCAAGCCTGAGGCATTGGCTGCACATCTTATTCAGAAGACTAACAAAATCTCAGGGATAACTCCTGAAGATTTTGTTAAGAAACATGCTGCAGACCAGTTTGATTTCAGCCAGTTGCAAGCTGATTTCGAGACTCACTGCATTGAATATATGGAAGCATTGAGTCCAGGATTACCATCAATGGCAATAGATTTCTGCGCCAAAATCATCTTTGAAGTCGGGCCAGAGTCGCGAAAAGTCGAAAAGGGGACATCTGATAAAGAGTGGAAGTTCATTTTCACAAAAGTCTCAGTCAAGCATGTGTTCTTTGTTGCCACATATAAACGGTGGACATCGGAGTACAAGCAGGACTCAGCTGCTAGGCACATGGTAGTTTCTTTGAAACAGGCAGGGTTGTAGGCTTCAGAGACTTTCTCAAGGTTGGCAATGTTTGCTTATAATTCAGCAGTACCTCACATCCTTTCAACCCCGCTTGCTGGGGCAATATTCAGTAGGGATGATATTCCTGACTTGGCAAGGGAACTAGGTGAAGAAGTGGTTGAGGTTATTGTTAAAATAAACCAAAGCTGTCGGAGTAGCGGGCATTATCTGCGTATGTCATCTTCTGAAATTGCTATGTGTGCTTCGGTTTCAGCTACAAGAAACCTCAAAGAGGCATCAATGAGGGCTGCAATCGTCTCAAAGGTAACAAAGCAATACATAATGTAGAACAAGAAGCCAGTTATGGAGAAATTCAAAGTGATAGCTAAGTATGCAACAGGTGGCGTACCTGCTGAATTCCAGTACGAAAAATTAGTAGAGGAATATGATAGAGCTCGATTAACCAAGAGCTCAGTATTGAGGCAAAGGTCAGCAATTGCACAGTCTACTTCATATTCTACTGTGCATGCACCGATAGGCCGAGAGACAAGTGCAGAACCACACACTGGAAGCATGCCTCAAGCCCCACGTTGGGCGCCAATTTTGTGACGGGTTTTGAGTCCGCACTTATACTGCGGAAGGGGGGAACAATTAGAGACGAGGCGAGAAAGTCGGGGCCGATAGAATAGGTAAAACTTGGTGTGTATATTTGTAAAGGGGGGGTACATGTGTTGCGATCGGGGGGGTGAGTCGACCTAAACTATGAAAGGTACAAAAGGGTTGTAGACTTTGACGGGGTCTGATCACGCCTCAGCCCTTAGCGTCACTTAATCCTGACTCATAGATACGCGCGCGGAGGGTAGGGGGGGGGGGGGGTGTAGGGTGACAGGGAGGTGAGGTAGAAAGGGTCGGTATTGCGGGGGGTGGGGGGGGTGTAGTGTGACGGGGAGTGTGAGGTAAAAAGGGTTGGTATTGCGAGGGGAGGAGCAGATCGGCTGTAGAATGCAGGCTAACCTGGTGTCGTCGGCGTGTGTAGGTAATGGTGTACGTGTAATGGTGTGAGTGTCGGTGTCTCTCTCGTTTTTTCTCTCTCTCTCTCTCTCTTGCTGGCCCTCTTCGCTTCTCGTGAATTTCTCTCCTTTTTACTTGTTGCTGCTTCGCAGGCCGTGGTCGTTAAGTGTCAAATGTCGACGCGTCGCAGCACGCTGCAACACATAGATGTACTGTCTATACGAATATAAGATTTCAAGAGAGGGTAATACGGTAGTCTGTAGCTTTAAATAGAGTCAAACAGGTAGTTACGTTTCTAATTTCCACATCTGTCCTTGTGAAACATACTTTAATCCGCCCGTTATCGGAGTAAGGGCAGAAGAAGTTATTGCTAGAGGCACTATTTCCTCTAGAATACCCGACCCAATATGATTCAGGGTAGAAGAGACAGAAGATAATTGGCGGCAATTACTGAGTCATCTACAAACAATCGCTAGGGTTGATAGAGCAGAACCAAAGCATATTTTCGAACTTTTGATACGTGCTTACGAGTTCAACTTCGGACTTTGCCATTACGTCGATCGAATATCATGCCTTGGGCTCCAAGCCTGAGGCATTGGCTGCACATCTGATTGAGAAGACTTACGAAATTTCAGGGATAACTCCTGAAGATTTTGTTAAGAAACATGCTGCAGACCAGTTTGATATCAGCCAGTTGCAAGCTGATTTCAAGACTCACCGCGTTGACTATATGGAAGCATTGAGTCCAGGATTACTATCAATGGCAATAGATTTCTGTGCCAAAATAATCTTTGAAGTCGGGCCAGAGTCGCGAAAAGTCGAGAAGGGGACATCTGATAAAGTGTGAAAGTTCATTTTCACAAAAGTGTCAGTCAAGCATGTTGTCTTTAATGCCACATATAATTAGGAAACATCGGAGTACAAGCAGGACTCAGCTGCTAGGCACGTGGTAGTTTCTTTGAAACAGGCAGGGTTGTTGGTTCGAGAGACTTTCTCAAGGTTAGCAATGTATGCATATAATTTAGCAGTACCTCACATCCTTTTAACCCCGCTTGCTGGGGCAATATCCAGTAGAGATGATATTCCGAACTTGGCAAGACAACTAGGTGGAGAAGTGATTGAGGTTATTGTAAAAAGGAAACCAAAGCAGTCAGAGTGGCGGGCATTATCTGCGTATGTCATCTTCTAAAATTGCTATGTGTGCTTCGGTTTCAGCTACAAGAAACCTCAAAGAGGCGTCAATGAGGGCTGCAATCGTCTCAAAGGTAACAAAGCGATACATAATGTAGAACAAGAAGCCAGTTATGGAGAAATTTGAAGTGATAGCTAAGTATGCAACAGGTGGCGTACCTGCTGAATTACAGTACGAAAAATTAGTAGAGGAATATGATAGAGCTCGATCAACCAAGAGCTCAGTATTGAGGCAAAGGTCAGCAATTGCACAGTCTACTTTATATTCTACTGTGCATGCACCGATAAGCCGAGAGACAAGTGCAAAACCACACACTGGAAGCATGCCTTAAGCCCCACGTTGGGCGCCAATTCTGTGACAGGTTTTGAGTCCGCACTCATACTGCGGAAGAA
Organism: Neodiprion lecontei; assembly: GCF_021901455.1. NCBI lineage: Eukaryota > Metazoa > Arthropoda > Insecta > Hymenoptera > Diprionidae > Neodiprion > Neodiprion lecontei. The sequence continues at coordinate 8,720,121 of NC_060262.1, read as the reverse complement.
GGGAACAATTAGAGACGGCGCGAGAAGGTCGGGGCCGATAGAATTGGTAAAACTTGGTGTGTATATTTGTGAAGGGGGGGTACATGTGTTGCGATCGGGGGGGTGAGTCGACCTGAACTACGAAAGGTACAATAGGGTTGTAGACTTTAACGGGGTCTGATCACGCCTCAGCCCTTAGCGTCACTTAATCCTGACTAATGGATACGCGCGCGGCAGGGGGGGGGGGGAGTGTGTAGGGCGACGGGGAGTGTGAGGTAGAAAGGGTCGGTATTGCGGGGGGTTGGGGGGGGGGGGTCTAGTGGGACAAGGGTGTAGTGGGACGGGGAGTGTGAGGTAGAAAGGGTTGGTATTGCGAGGGGAGGAGCAGATCGGCTGTAGAATGCAGGCTAACCTGGTGTCGTCGGCGAGTGTAGGTAATGGTGTACGTGTAACGGTGTAAGTGTTGGTGTCTCTCTCGTTTTCTCTCTCTCTCTCTCTCTCTCGCTGGCCCTCTTCGCTTCTCGTGAATTTCTCTCCTTTTTACTTGTTGCTGCTTCGCAGGCCGTGGTCGTTAAGTGTCAAATGTCGACGCGTCGCAGCACGCTGCAACACATAGATGTACTGTCTATACGAATATAAGATTTCAAGAGAGGGTAATACGGTAGTCTGTAGCTTTAAGAAGAGTCAAACAGGTAGTTACGTTTCTAATTTCCACATCTGTCCTTGTGGAACATACTTCAATACGCCCGTTATCGAAGTAAGGGCAGAAGAAGTTATTGCTAGAGGCACTATTTCCTCTAGAATACCCAACCCAATATGATTCAGGGTAGAAGAGACAAAAGGTAATTGACAGCAATTACTGAGTCATCTACATACAATCGCTAGGGTTGGTAAAGCAGAACCAAAGCATTTTTCAAACTTTCAATACGTGCTTACGAGTTCAACTTCGGACTTTGCAATTATGTCGATCGAGTATCATGCCTTGGGCTCCAAGCCTCAGGCATTGGCTGCACATCTGATTGAGAAGACTTACGAAATCTCAGGGATAACTCCTGAAGATATTGTTGAGAAACACGATGCAGACCAGTTTGATTTCAGCCAGTTGGAAGCTGATTTCAAGACTCACTGCATTGACTATATGGAAGCATTGAGTCCAGGATTACCATCAATGGCAATAGATTTCTGCGCCAAAATCATCTTTGAAGTCGGGCCAAAGTCGCGAAAAGTCAAAAAGGGGACATCTCATAAAAAGTGGAAGTTCATTTTCACAAAAGTCTCAGTCAAGCATGTGGTCTTTGTTGCCACATATAAACAGGGGACATCGGAGTACAAGCAGGACTCAGCTGCTAGGCACATGGTAGTTTCTTTGGAACAGGCAGGGTTGTAGGCTTCAGAGACTTTCTCAAGGTTGGCAATGTTTGCTTATAATTCAGCAGTACCTCACATCCTGTCAACCCCGCTTGCTGGGGCAATATTCAGTAGAGATGATATTCCTGACTTGGCAAGGGAACTAGGTGAAGAAGTGGTTGAGGTTATTGTTAAAATAAACCAAAGCTGTCGGAGTAGCGGGCATTATCTGCGTATGTCATCTTCTGAAATTGCTATGTGTGCTTCGGTTTCAGCTACAAGAAACCTCAAAGAGGCATCAATGAGGGCTGCAATCGTCTCAAAGGTAACAAAGCAATACATAATGTAGAACAAGAAGCCAGTTATGGAGAAATTCAAAGTGATAGCTAAGTATGCAACAGGTGGCGTACCTGCTGAATTCCAGTACGAAAAATTAGTAGAGGAATATGATAGAGCTCGATTAACCAAGAGCTCAGTATTGAGGCAAAGGTCAGCAATTGCACAGTCTACTTCATATTCTACTGTGCATGCACCGATAGGCCGAGAGACAAGTGCAGAACCACACACTGGAAGCATGCCTCAAGCCCCACGTTGGGCGCCAATTTTGTGACGGGTTTTGAGTCCGCACTTATACTGCGGAAGGGGGGAACAATTAGAGACGAGGCGAGAAAGTCGGGGCCGATAGAATAGGTAAAACTTGGTGTGTATATTTGTAAAGGGGGGGTACATGTGTTGCGATCGGGGGGGTGAGTCGACCTAAACTATGAAAGGTACAAAAGGGTTGTAGACTTTGACGGGGTCTGATCACGCCTCAGCCCTCAGCGTCACTTAATCCTGATTCATAGATAAGCGCGCGGAGGGTAGGGGGGGGGGGGGGGGGTGTAGGGTGACAGGGAGGTGAGGTAGAAAGGGTCGGTATTGCGGGGGGTGGGGGGGGTGTAGTGTGACGGGGAGTGTGAGGTAAAAAGGGTTGGTATTGCGAGGGGAGGAGCAGATTGGCTGTAGAATGCAGGCTAACCTGGTGTCGTCGGCGTGTGTAGGTAATGGTGTACGTGTAATGGTGTGAGTGTCGGTGTCTCTCTCGTTTTCTCTCTCTCTCTCTCTCTCTTGCTGGCCCTCTTCGCTTCTCGTGAATTTCTCTCCTTTTTACTTGTTGCTGCTTCGCAGGCCGTGGTCGTTAAGTGTCAAATGTCGACGCGTCGCAGCACGCTGCAACACATAGATGTACTGTCTATACGAATATAAGATTTCAAGAGAGGGTAATACGGTAGTCTGTAGCTTTAAATAGAGTCAAACAGGTAGTTACGTTTCTAATTTCCACATCTGTCCTTGTGAAACATACTTTAATCCGCCCGTTATCGGAGTAAGGGCAGAAGAAGTTATTGCTAGAGGCACTATTTCCTCTAGAATACCCGACCCAATATGATTCAGGGTAGAAGAGACAGAAGATAATTGGCGGCAATTACTGAGTCATCTACAAACAATCGCTAGGGTTGATAGAGCAGAACCAAAGCATATTTTCGAACTTTTGATACGTGCTTACGAGTTCAACTTCGGACTTTGCCATTACGTCGATCGAATATCATGCCTTGGGCTCCAAGCCTGAGGCATTGGCTGCACATCTGATTGAGAAGACTTACGAAATTTCAGGGATAACTCCTGAAGATTTTGTTAAGAAACATGCTGCAGACCAGTTTGATATCAGCCAGTTGCAAGCTGATTTCAAGACTCACCGCGTTGACTATATGGAAGCATTGAGTCCAGGATTACTATCAATGGCAATAGATTTCTGTGCCAAAATAATCTTTGAAGTCGGGCCAGAGTCGCGAAAAGTCGAGAAGGGGACATCTGATAAAGTGTGAAAGTTCATTTTCACAAAAGTGTCAGTCAAGCATGTTGTCTTTAATGCCACATATAATTAGGAAACATCGGAGTACAAGCAGGACTCAGCTGCTAGGCACGTGGTAGTTTCTTTGAAACAGGCAGGGTTGTTGGTTCGAGAGACTTTCTCAAGGTTAGCAATGTATGCATATAATTTAGCAGTACCTCACATCCTTTTAACCCCGCTTGCTGGGGCAATATCCAGTAGAGATGATATTCCGAACTTGGCAAGACAACTAGGTGGAGAAGTGATTGAGGTTATTGTAAAAAGGAAACCAAAGCAGTCAGAGTGGCGGGCATTATCTGCGTATGTCATCTTCTAAAATTGCTATGTGTGCTTCGGTTTCAGCTACAAGAAACCTCAAAGAGGCGTCAATGAGGGCTGCAATCGTCTCAAAGGTAACAAAGCGATACATAATGTAGAACAAGAAGCCAGTTATGGAGAAATTTGAAGTGATAGCTAAGTATGCAACAGGTGGCGTACCTGCTGAATTACAGTACGAAAAATTAGTAGAGGAATATGATAGAGCTCGATCAACCAAGAGCTCAGTATTGAGGCAAAGGTCAGCAATTGCACAGTCTACTTTATATTCTACTGTGCATGCACCGATAAGCCGAGAGACAAGTGCAAAACCACACACTGGAAGCATGCCTTAAGCCCCACGTTGGGCGCCAATTCTGTGACAGGTTTTGAGTCCGCACTCATACTGCGGAAGAAGGGAACAATTAGAGACGGCGCGAGAAGGTCGGGGCCGATAGAATTGGTAAAACTTGGTGTGTATATTTGTGAAGGGGGGGTACATGTGTTGCGATCGGGGGGGTGAGTCGACCTGAACTACGAAAGGTACAATAGGGTTGTAGACTTTAACGGGGTCTGATCACGCCTCAGCCCTTAGCGTCACTTAATCCTGACTAATGGATACGCGCGCGGCAGGGGGGGGGGGGGAGTGTGTAGGGCGACGGGGAGTGTGAGGTAGAAAGGGTCGGTATTGCGGGGGGTTGGGGGGGGGGGGTCTAGTGGGACAAGGGTGTAGTGGGACGGGGAGTGTGAGGTAGAAAGGGTTGGTATTGCGAGGGGAGGAGCAGATCGGCTGTAGAATGCAGGCTAACCTGGTGTCGTCGGCGAGTGTAGGTAATGGTGTACGTGTAACGGTGTAAGTGTTGGTGTCTCTCTCGTTTTCTCTCTCTCTCTCTCTCTCTCGCTGGCCCTCTTCGCTTCTCGTGAATTTCTCTCCTTTTTACTTGTTGCTGCTTCGCAGGCCGTGGTCGTTAAGTGTCAAATGTCGACGCGTCGCAGCACGCTGCAACACATAGATGTACTGTCTATACGAATATAAGATTTCAAGAGAGGGTAATACGGTAGTCTGTAGCTTTAAGAAGAGTCAAACAGGTAGTTACGTTTCTAATTTCCACATCTGTCCTTGTGGAACATACTTCAATACGCCCGTTATCGAAGTAAGGGCAGAAGAAGTTATTGCTAGAGGCACTATTTCCTCTAGAATACCCAACCCAATATGATTCAGGGTAGAAGAGACAAAAGGTAATTGACAGCAATTACTGAGTCATCTACATACAATCGCTAGGGTTGGTAAAGCAGAACCAAAGCATTTTTCAAACTTTCAATACGTGCTTACGAGTTCAACTTCGGACTTTGCAATTATGTCGATCGAGTATCATGCCTTGGGCTCCAAGCCTCAGGCATTGGCTGCACATCTGATTGAGAAGACTTACGAAATCTCAGGGATAACTCCTGAAGATATTGTTGAGAAACACGATGCAGACCAGTTTGATTTCAGCCAGTTGGAAGCTGATTTCAAGACTCACTGCATTGACTATATGGAAGCATTGAGTCCAGGATTACCATCAATGGCAATAGATTTCTGCGCCAAAATCATCTTTGAAGTCGGGCCAAAGTCGCGAAAAGTCAAAAAGGGGACATCTCATAAAAAGTGGAAGTTCATTTTCACAAAAGTCTCAGTCAAGCATGTGGTCTTTGTTGCCACATATAAACAGGGGACATCGGAGTACAAGCAGGACTCAGCTGCTAGGCACATGGTAGTTTCTTTGGAACAGGCAGGGTTGTAGGCTTCAGAGACTTTCTCAAGGTTGGCAATGTTTGCTTATAATTCAGCAGTACCTCACATCCTGTCAACCCCGCTTGCTGGGGCAATATTCAGTAGAGATGATATTCCTGACTTGGCAAGGGAACTAGGTGAAGAAGTGGTTGAGGTTATTGTTAAAATAAACCAAAGCTGTCGGAGTAGCGGGCATTATCTGCGTATGTCATCTTCTGAAATTGCTATGTGTGCTTCGGTTTCAGCTACAAGAAACCTCAAAGAGGCATCAATGAGGGCTGCAATCGTCTCAAAGGTAACAAAGCAATACATAATGTAGAACAAGAAGCCAGTTATGGAGAAATTCAAAGTGATAGCTAAGTATGCAACAGGTGGCGTACCTGCTGAATTCCAGTACGAAAAATTAGTAGAGGAATATGATAGAGCTCGATTAACCAAGAGCTCAGTATTGAGGCAAAGGTCAGCAATTGCACAGTCTACTTTATATTCTACTGTGCATGCACCGATAGGCCGAGAGACAAGTGCAGAACCACACACTGGAAGCATGCCTCAAGCCCCACGTTGGGCGCTAATTTTGTGACGGGTTTTGAGTCCGCACTTATACTGTGGAAGGGGGGAACAATTAGAGACGAGGCGAGAAAGTCGGGGCCGATAGAATAGGTAAAACTTGGTGTGTATATTTGTGAAGGGGGGGTACATGTGTTGCGATCGGGGGGGTGAGTCGACCTAAACTATGAAAGGTACAAAAGGGTTGTAGACTTTGACGGGGTCTGATCACGCCTCAGCCCTTAGCGTCACTTAATCCTGACTCATAGATACGCGCGCGGCGGGCAGGGGGGGGGGGGGGGGGGGGATGTAGGGTGGCGGGGAGGTGAGGTAGAAGGGTCGGTATTGCGGGGGGTGGGGGGGTGTAGTGTGACGGGGAGTGTGAGGTAGAAAGGGTTGGTATTGCGAGGGGAGGAGCAGATCGGCTGTAGAATGCAGGCTAACCTGGTGTCGTCGGCGAGTGTAGGTAATGGTGTACGTGTAACGGTGTAAGTGTTGGTGTCTCTCTCGTTTTCTCTCTCTCTCTCTCTCTCTCGCTGGCCCTCTTCGCTTCTCGTGAATTTCTCTCCTTTTTACTTGTTGCTGCTTCGCAGGCCGTGGTCGTTAAGTGTCAAATGTCGACGCGTCGCAGCACGCTGCAACACATAGATGTACTGTCTATACGAATATAAGATTTCAAGAGAGGGTAATACGGTAGTCCGTAGCTTTAAATAGAGTCAAACAGGTAGTCACGTTTCTAATTTCCACATCTGTCCTAGTGGAACATACTTCAATCCGCCCGTTATCGAAGTAAGGGCAGAAGAAGTTATTGCTAGAGGCACTATTTCCTCTAGAATACCCGACCCAATATGATTCAGGGTAGAAGAGACAGAAGATAATTGGCGGCAATCACTGAGTCATCTACAAACAATCGCCACGGTTGGTAGAGCAGAACCAAAGCATATTTTCGAACTTTTGATACGTGCTTACGAGTTCAACTTCGGACTTTGCAATTACGTCGATCGAATATCATGCCTTGGGCTCCAAGCCTGAGGCATTGGCTGCACATCTTATTCAGAAGACTAACAAAATCTCAGGGATAACTCCTGAAGATTTTGTTAAGAAACATGCTGCAGACCAGTTTGATTTCAGCCAGTTGCAAGCTGATTTCGAGACTCACTGCATTGAATATATGGAAGCATTGAGTCCAGGATTACCATCAATGGCAATAGATTTCTGCGCCAAAATCATCTTTGAAGTCGGGCCAGAGTCGCGAAAAGTCGAAAAGGGGACATCTGATAAAGAGTGGAAGTTCATTTTCACAAAAGTCTCAGTCAAGCATGTGTTCTTTGTTGCCACATATAAACGGTGGACATCGGAGTACAAGCAGGACTCAGCTGCTAGGCACATGGTAGTTTCTTTGAAACAGGCAGGGTTGTAGGCTTCAGAGACTTTCTCAAGGTTGGCAATGTTTGCTTATAATTCAGCAGTACCTCACATCCTTTCAACCCCGCTTGCTGGGGCAATATTCAGTAGGGATGATATTCCTGACTTGGCAAGGGAACTAGGTGAAGAAGTGGTTGAGGTTATTGTTAAAATAAACCAAAGCTGTCGGAGTAGCGGGCATTATCTGCGTATGTCATCTTCTGAAATTGCTATGTGTGCTTCGGTTTCAGCTACAAGAAACCTCAAAGAGGCATCAATGAGGGCTGCAATCGTCTCAAAGGTAACAAAGCAATACATAATGTAGAACAAGAAGCCAGTTATGGAGAAATTCAAAGTGATAGCTAAGTATGCAACAGGTGGCGTACCTGCTGAATTCCAGTACGAAAAATTAGTAGAGGAATATGATAGAGCTCGATTAACCAAGAGCTCAGTATTGAGGCAAAGGTCAGCAATTGCACAGTCTACTTCATATTCTACTGTGCATGCACCGATAGGCCGAGAGACAAGTGCAGAACCACACACTGGAAGCATGCCTCAAGCCCCACGTTGGGCGCCAATTTTGTGACGGGTTTTGAGTCCGCACTTATACTGCGGAAGGGGGGAACAATTAGAGACGAGGCGAGAAAGTCGGGGCCGATAGAATAGGTAAAACTTGGTGTGTATATTTGTAAAGGGGGGGTACATGTGTTGCGATCGGGGGGGTGAGTCGACCTAAACTATGAAAGGTACAAAAGGGTTGTAGACTTTGACGGGGTCTGATCACGCCTCAGCCCTTAGCGTCACTTAATCCTGACTCATAGATACGCGCGCGGAGGGTAGGGGGGGGGGGGGGGGTGTAGGGTGACAGGGAGGTGAGGTAGAAAGGGTCGGTATTGCGGGGGGTGGGGGGGGTGTAGTGTGACGGGGAGTGTGAGGTAAAAAGGGTTGGTATTGCGAGGGGAGGAGCAGATCGGCTGTAGAATGCAGGCTAACCTGGTGTCGTCGGCGTGTGTAGGTAATGGTGTACGTGTAATGGTGTGAGTGTCGGTGTCTCTCTCGTTTTTTCTCTCTCTCTCTCTCTCTTGCTGGCCCTCTTCGCTTCTCGTGAATTTCTCTCCTTTTTACTTGTTGCTGCTTCGCAGGCCGTGGTCGTTAAGTGTCAAATGTCGACGCGTCGCAGCACGCTGCAACACATAGATGTACTGTCTATACGAATATAAGATTTCAAGAGAGGGTAATACGGTAGTCTGTAGCTTTAAATAGAGTCAAACAGGTAGTTACGTTTCTAATTTCCACATCTGTCCTTGTGAAACATACTTTAATCCGCCCGTTATCGGAGTAAGGGCAGAAGAAGTTATTGCTAGAGGCACTATTTCCTCTAGAATACCCGACCCAATATGATTCAGGGTAGAAGAGACAGAAGATAATTGGCGGCAATTACTGAGTCATCTACAAACAATCGCTAGGGTTGATAGAGCAGAACCAAAGCATATTTTCGAACTTTTGATACGTGCTTACGAGTTCAACTTCGGACTTTGCCATTACGTCGATCGAATATCATGCCTTGGGCTCCAAGCCTGAGGCATTGGCTGCACATCTGATTGAGAAGACTTACGAAATTTCAGGGATAACTCCTGAAGATTTTGTTAAGAAACATGCTGCAGACCAGTTTGATATCAGCCAGTTGCAAGCTGATTTCAAGACTCACCGCGTTGACTATATGGAAGCATTGAGTCCAGGATTACTATCAATGGCAATAGATTTCTGTGCCAAAATAATCTTTGAAGTCGGGCCAGAGTCGCGAAAAGTCGAGAAGGGGACATCTGATAAAGTGTGAAAGTTCATTTTCACAAAAGTGTCAGTCAAGCATGTTGTCTTTAATGCCACATATAATTAGGAAACATCGGAGTACAAGCAGGACTCAGCTGCTAGGCACGTGGTAGTTTCTTTGAAACAGGCAGGGTTGTTGGTTCGAGAGACTTTCTCAAGGTTAGCAATGTATGCATATAATTTAGCAGTACCTCACATCCTTTTAACCCCGCTTGCTGGGGCAATATCCAGTAGAGATGATATTCCGAACTTGGCAAGACAACTAGGTGGAGAAGTGATTGAGGTTATTGTAAAAAGGAAACCAAAGCAGTCAGAGTGGCGGGCATTATCTGCGTATGTCATCTTCTAAAATTGCTATGTGTGCTTCGGTTTCAGCTACAAGAAACCTCAAAGAGGCGTCAATGAGGGCTGCAATCGTCTCAAAGGTAACAAAGCGATACATAATGTAGAACAAGAAGCCAGTTATGGAGAAATTTGAAGTGATAGCTAAGTATGCAACAGGTGGCGTACCTGCTGAATTACAGTACGAAAAATTAGTAGAGGAATATGATAGAGCTCGATCAACCAAGAGCTCAGTATTGAGGCAAAGGTCAGCAATTGCACAGTCTACTTTATATTCTACTGTGCATGCACCGATAAGCCGAGAGACAAGTGCAAAACCACACACTGGAAGCATGCCTTAAGCCCCACGTTGGGCGCCAATTCTGTGACAGGTTTTGAGTCCGCACTCATACTGCGGAAGAAGGGAACAATTAGAGACGGCGCGAGAAGGTCGGGGCCGATAGAATTGGTAAAACTTGGTGTGTATATTTGTGAAGGGGGGGTACATGTGTTGCGATCGGGGGGGTGAGTCGACCTGAACTACGAAAGGTACAATAGGGTTGTAGACTTTAACGGGGTCTGATCACGCCTCAGCCCTTAGCGTCACTTAATCCTGACTAATGGATACGCGCGCGGCAGGGGGGGGGGGGAGTGTGTAGGGCGACGGGGAGTGTGAGGTAGAAAGGGTCGGTATTGCGGGGGGTTGGGGGGGGGGGTCTAGTGGGACAAGGGTGTAGTGGGACGGGGAGTGTGAGGTAGAAAGGGTTGGTATTGCGAGGGGAGGAGCAGATCGGCTGTAGAATGCAGGCTAACCTGGTGTCGTCGGCGAGTGTAGGTAATGGTGTACGTGTAACGGTGTAAGTGTTGGTGTCTCTCTCGTTTTCTCTCTCTCTCTCTCTCTCTCGCTGGCCCTCTTCGCTTCTCGTGAATTTCTCTCCTTTTTACTTGTTGCTGCTTCGCAGGCCGTGGTCGTTAAGTGTCAAATGTCGACGCGTCGCAGCACGCTGCAACACATAGATGTACTGTCTATACGAATATAAGATTTCAAGAGAGGGTAATACGGTAGTCTGTAGCTTTAAGAAGAGTCAAACAGGTAGTTACGTTTCTAATTTCCACATCTGTCCTTGTGGAACATACTTCAATACGCCCGTTATCGAAGTAAGGGCAGAAGAAGTTATTGCTAGAGGCACTATTTCCTCTAGAATACCCAACCCAATATGATTCAGGGTAGAAGAGACAAAAGGTAATTGACAGCAATTACTGAGTCATCTACATACAATCGCTAGGGTTGGTAAAGCAGAACCAAAGCATTTTTCAAACTTTCAATACGTGCTTACGAGTTCAACTTCGGACTTTGCAATTATGTCGATCGAGTATCATGCCTTGGGCTCCAAGCCTCAGGCATTGGCTGCACATCTGATTGAGAAGACTTACGAAATCTCAGGGATAACTCCTGAAGATATTGTTGAGAAACACGATGCAGACCAGTTTGATTTCAGCCAGTTGGAAGCTGATTTCAAGACTCACTGCATTGACTATATGGAAGCATTGAGTCCAGGATTACCATCAATGGCAATAGATTTCTGCGCCAAAATCATCTTTGAAGTCGGGCCAAAGTCGCGAAAAGTCAAAAAGGGGACATCTCATAAAAAGTGGAAGTTCATTTTCACAAAAGTCTCAGTCAAGCATGTGGTCTTTGTTGCCACATATAAACAGGGGACATCGGAGTACAAGCAGGACTCAGCTGCTAGGCACATGGTAGTTTCTTTGGAACAGGCAGGGTTGTAGGCTTCAGAGACTTTCTCAAGGTTGGCAATGTTTGCTTATAATTCAGCAGTACCTCACATCCTGTCAACCCCGCTTGCTGGGGCAATATTCAGTAGAGATGATATTCCTGACTTGGCAAGGGAACTAGGTGAAGAAGTGGTTGAGGTTATTGTTAAAATAAACCAAAGCTGTCGGAGTAGCGGGCATTATCTGCGTATGTCATCTTCTGAAATTGCTATGTGTGCTTCGGTTTCAGCTACAAGAAACCTCAAAGAGGCATCAATGAGGGCTGCAATCGTCTCAAAGGTAACAAAGCAATACATAATGTAGAACAAGAAGCCAGTTATGGAGAAATTCAAAGTGATAGCTAAGTATGCAACAGGTGGCGTACCTGCTGAATTCCAGTACGAAAAATTAGTAGAGGAATATGATAGAGCTCGATTAACCAAGAGCTCAGTATTGAGGCAAAGGTCAGCAATTGCACAGTCTACTTCATATTCTACTGTGCATGCACCGATAGGCCGAGAGACAAGTGCAGAACCACACACTGGAAGCATGCCTCAAGCCCCACGTTGGGCGCCAATTTTGTGACGGGTTTTGAGTCCGCACTTATACTGCGGAAGGGGGGAACAATTAGAGACGAGGCGAGAAAGTCGGGGCCGATAGAATAGGTAAAACTTGGTGTGTATATTTGTAAAGGGGGGGTACATGTGTTGCGATCGGGGGGGTGAGTCGACCTAAACTATGAAAGGTACAAAAGGGTTGTAGACTTTGACGGGGTCTGATCACGCCTCAGCCCTTAGCGTCACTTAATCCTGACTCATAGATACGCGCGCGGAGGGTAGGGGGGGGGGGGGGGTGTAGGGTGACAGGGAGGTGAGGTAGAAAGGGTCGGTATTGCGGGGGGTGGGGGGGGTGTAGTGTGACGGGGAGTGTGAGGTAAAAAGGGTTGGTATTGCGAGGGGAGGAGCAGATCGGCTGTAGAATGCAGGCTAACCTGGTGTCGTCGGCGTGTGTAGGTAATGGTGTACGTGTAATGGTGTGAGTGTCGGTGTCTCTCTCGTTTTTTCTCTCTCTCTCTCTCTCTTGCTGGCCCTCTTCGCTTCTCGTGAATTTCTCTCCTTTTTACTTGTTGCTGCTTCGCAGGCCGTGGTCGTTAAGTGTCAAATGTCGACGCGTCGCAGCACGCTGCAACACATAGATGTACTGTCTATACGAATATAAGATTTCAAGAGAGGGTAATACGGTAGTCTGTAGCTTTAAATAGAGTCAAACAGGTAGTTACGTTTCTAATTTCCACATCTGTCCTTGTGAAACATACTTTAATCCGCCCGTTATCGGAGTAAGGGCAGAAGAAGTTATTGCTAGAGGCACTATTTCCTCTAGAATACCCGACCCAATATGATTCAGGGTAGAAGAGACAGAAGATAATTGGCGGCAATTACTGAGTCATCTACAAACAATCGCTAGGGTTGATAGAGCAGAACCAAAGCATATTTTCGAACTTTTGATACGTGCTTACGAGTTCAACTTCGGACTTTGCCATTACGTCGATCGAATATCATGCCTTGGGCTCCAAGCCTGAGGCATTGGCTGCACATCTGATTGAGAAGACTTACGAAATTTCAGGGATAACTCCTGAAGATTTTGTTAAGAAACATGCTGCAGACCAGTTTGATATCAGCCAGTTGCAAGCTGATTTCAAGACTCACCGCGTTGACTATATGGAAGCATTGAGTCCAGGATTACTATCAATGGCAATAGATTTCTGTGCCAAAATAATCTTTGAAGTCGGGCCAGAGTCGCGAAAAGTCGAGAAGGGGACATCTGATAAAGTGTGAAAGTTCATTTTCACAAAAGTGTCAGTCAAGCATGTTGTCTTTAATGCCACATATAATTAGGAAACATCGGAGTACAAGCAGGACTCAGCTGCTAGGCACGTGGTAGTTTCTTTGAAACAGGCAGGGTTGTTGGTTCGAGAGACTTTCTCAAGGTTAGCAATGTATGCATATAATTTAGCAGTACCTCACATCCTTTTAACCCCGCTTGCTGGGGCAATATCCAGTAGAGATGATATTCCGAACTTGGCAAGACAACTAGGTGGAGAAGTGATTGAGGTTATTGTAAAAAGGAAACCAAAGCAGTCAGAGTGGCGGGCATTATCTGCGTATGTCATCTTCTAAAATTGCTATGTGTGCTTCGGTTTCAGCTACAAGAAACCTCAAAGAGGCGTCAATGAGGGCTGCAATCGTCTCAAAGGTAACAAAGCGATACATAATGTAGAACAAGAAGCCAGTTATGGAGAAATTTGAAGTGATAGCTAAGTATGCAACAGGTGGCGTACCTGCTGAATTACAGTACGAAAAATTAGTAGAGGAATATGATAGAGCTCGATCAACCAAGAGCTCAGTATTGAGGCAAAGGTCAGCAATTGCACAGTCTACTTTATATTCTACTGTGCATGCACCGATAAGCCGAGAGACAAGTGCAAAACCACACACTGGAAGCATGCCTTAAGCCCCACGTTGGGCGCCAATTCTGTGACAGGTTTTGAGTCCGCACTCATACTGCGGAAGAAGGGAACAATTAGAGACGGCGCGAGAAGGTCGGGGCCGATAGAATTGGTAAAACTTGGTGTGTATATTTGTGAAGGGGGGGTACATGTGTTGCGATCGGGGGGGTGAGTCGACCTGAACTACGAAAGGTACAATAGGGTTGTAGACTTTAACGGGGTCTGATCACGCCTCAGCCCTTAGCGTCACTTAATCCTGACTAATGGATACGCGCGCGGCAGGGGGGGGGGGGAGTGTGTAGGGCGACGGGGAGTGTGAGGTAGAAAGGGTCGGTATTGCGGGGGGTTGGGGGGGGGGGGTCTAGTGGGACAAGGGTGTAGTGGGACGGGGAGTGTGAGGTAGAAAGGGTTGGTATTGCGAGGGGAGGAGCAGATCGGCTGTAGAATGCAGGCTAACCTGGTGTCGTCGGCGAGTGTAGGTAATGGTGTACGTGTAACGGTGTAAGTGTTGGTGTCTCTCTCGTTTTCTCTCTCTCTCTCTCTCTCTCGCTGGCCCTCTTCGCTTCTCGTGAATTTCTCTCCTTTTTACTTGTTGCTGCTTCGCAGGCCGTGGTCGTTAAGTGTCAAATGTCGACGCGTCGCAGCACGCTGCAACACATAGATGTACTGTCTATACGAATATAAGATTTCAAGAGAGGGTAATACGGTAGTCTGTAGCTTTAAGAAGAGTCAAACAGGTAGTTACGTTTCTAATTTCCACATCTGTCCTTGTGGAACATACTTCAATACGCCCGTTATCGAAGTAAGGGCAGAAGAAGTTATTGCTAGAGGCACTATTTCCTCTAGAATACCCAACCCAATATGATTCAGGGTAGAAGAGACAAAAGGTAATTGACAGCAATTACTGAGTCATCTACATACAATCGCTAGGGTTGGTAAAGCAGAACCAAAGCATTTTTCAAACTTTCAATACGTGCTTACGAGTTCAACTTCGGACTTTGCAATTATGTCGATCGAGTATCATGCCTTGGGCTCCAAGCCTCAGGCATTGGCTGCACATCTGATTGAGAAGACTTACGAAATCTCAGGGATAACTCCTGAAGATATTGTTGAGAAACACGATGCAGACCAGTTTGATTTCAGCCAGTTGGAAGCTGATTTCAAGACTCACTGCATTGACTATATGGAAGCATTGAGTCCAGGATTACCATCAATGGCAATAGATTTCTGCGCCAAAATCATCTTTGAAGTCGGGCCAAAGTCGCGAAAAGTCAAAAAGGGGACATCTCATAAAAAGTGGAAGTTCATTTTCAGAAAAGTCTCAGTCAAGCATGTGGTCTTTGTTGCCACATATAAACAGGGGACATCGGAGTACAAGCAGGACTCAGCTGCTAGGCACATGGTAGTTTCTTTGGAACAGGCAGGGTTGTAGGCTTCAGAGACTTTCTCAAGGTTGGCAATGTTTGCTTATAATTCAGCAGTACCTCACATCCTGTCAACCCCGCTTGCTGGGGCAATATTCAGTAGAGATGATATTCCTGACTTGGCAAGGGAACTAGGTGAAGAAGTGGTTGAGGTTATTGTTAAAATAAACCAAAGCTGTCGGAGTAGCGGGCATTATCTGCGTATGTCATCTTCTGAAATTGCTATGTGTGCTTCGGTTTCAGCTACAAGAAACCTCAAAGAGGCATCAATGAGGGCTGCAATCGTCTCAAAGGTAACAAAGCAATACATAATGTAGAACAAGAAGCCAGTTATGGAGAAATTCAAAGTGATAGCTAAGTATGCAACAGGTGGCGTACCTGCTGAATTCCAGTACGAAAAATTAGTAGAGGAATATGATAGAGCTCGATTAACCAAGAGCTCAGTATTGAGGCAAAGGTCAGCAATTGCACAGTCTACTTTATATTCTACTGTGCATGCACCGATAGGCCGAGAGACAAGTGCAGAACCACACACTGGAAGCATGCCTCAAGCCCCACGTTGGGCGCTAATTTTGTGACGGGTTTTGAGTCCGCACTTATACTGTGGAAGGGGGGAACAATTAGAGACGAGGCGAGAAAGTCGGGGCCGATAGAATAGGTAAAACTTGGTGTGTATATTTGTGAAGGGGGGGTACATGTGTTGCGATCGGGGGGGTGAGTCGACCTAAACTATGAAAGGTACAAAAGGGTTGTAGACTTTGACGGGGTCTGATCACGCCTCAGCCCTTAGCGTCACTTAATCCTGACTCATAGATACGCGCGCGGCGGGCAGGGGGGGGGGGGGGGGGGGGGATGTAGGGTGACGGGGAGGTGAGGTAGAAGGGTCGGTATTGCGGGGGGTGGGGGGGTGTAGTGTGACGGGGAGTGTGAGGTAGAAAGGGTTGGTATTGCGAGGGGAGGAGCAGATCGGCTGTAGAATGCAGGCTAACCTGGTGTCGTCGGCGAGTGTAGGTAATGGTGTACGTGTAACGGTGTAAGTGTTGGTGTCTCTCTCGTTTTCTCTCTCTCTCTCTCTCTCTCGCTGGCCCTCTTCGCTTCTCGTGAATTTCTCTCCTTTTTACTTGTTGCTGCTTCGCAGGCCGTGGTCGTTAAGTGTCAAATGTCGACGCGTCGCAGCACGCTGCAACACATAGATGTACTGTCTATACGAATATAAGATTTCAAGAGAGGGTAATACGGTAGTCCGTAGCTTTAAATAGAGTCAAACAGGTAGTCACGTTTCTAATTTCCACATCTGTCCTAGTGGAACATACTTCAATCCGCCCGTTATCGAAGTAAGGGCAGAAGAAGTTATTGCTAGAGGCACTATTTCCTCTAGAATACCCGACCCAATATGATTCAGGGTAGAAGAGACAGAAGATAATTGGCGGCAATCACTGAGTCATCTACAAACAATCGCCACGGTTGGTAGAGCAGAACCAAAGCATATTTTCGAACTTTTGATACGTGCTTACGAGTTCAACTTCGGACTTTGCAATTACGTCGATCGAATATCATGCCTTGGGCTCCAAGCCTGAGGCATTGGCTGCACATCTTATTCAGAAGACTAACAAAATCTCAGGGATAACTCCTGAAGATTTTGTTAAGAAACATGCTGCAGACCAGTTTGATTTCAGCCAGTTGCAAGCTGATTTCGAGACTCACTGCATTGAATATATGGAAGCATTGAGTCCAGGATTACCATCAATGGCAATAGATTTCTGCGCCAAAATCATCTTTGAAGTCGGGCCAGAGTCGCGAAAAGTCGAAAAGGGGACATCTGATAAAGAGTGGAAGTTCATTTTCACAAAAGTCTCAGTCAAGCATGTGTTCTTTGTTGCCACATATAAACGGTGGACATCGGAGTACAAGCAGGACTCAGCTGCTAGGCACATGGTAGTTTCTTTGAAACAGGCAGGGTTGTAGGCTTCAGAGACTTTCTCAAGGTTGGCAATGTTTGCTTATAATTCAGCAGTACCTCACATCCTTTCAACCCCGCTTGCTGGGGCAATATTCAGTAGGGATGATATTCCTGACTTGGCAAGGGAACTAGGTGAAGAAGTGGTTGAGGTTATTGTTAAAATAAACCAAAGCTGTCGGAGTAGCGGGCATTATCTGCGTATGTCATCTTCTGAAATTGCTATGTGTGCTTCGGTTTCAGCTACAAGAAACCTCAAAGAGGCATCAATGAGGGCTGCAATCGTCTCAAAGGTAACAAAGCAATACATAATGTAGAACAAGAAGCCAGTTATGGAGAAATTCAAAGTGATAGCTAAGTATGCAACAGGTGGCGTACCTGCTGAATTCCAGTACGAAAAATTAGTAGAGGAATATGATAGAGCTCGATTAACCAAGAGCTCAGTATTGAGGCAAAGGTCAGCAATTGCACAGTCTACTTCATATTCTACTGTGCATGCACCGATAGGCCGAGAGACAAGTGCAGAACCACACACTGGAAGCATGCCTCAAGCCCCACGTTGGGCGCCAATTTTGTGACGGGTTTTGAGTCCGCACTTATACTGCGGAAGGGGGGAACAATTAGAGACGAGGCGAGAAAGTCGGGGCCGATAGAATAGGTAAAACTTGGTGTGTATATTTGTAAAGGGGGGGTACATGTGTTGCGATCGGGGGGGTGAGTCGACCTAAACTATGAAAGGTACAAAAGGGTTGTAGACTTTGACGGGGTCTGATCACGCCTCAGCCCTTAGCGTCACTTAATCCTGACTCATAGATACGCGCGCGGAGGGTAGGGGGGGGGGGGGGTGTAGGGTGACAGGGAGGTGAGGTAGAAAGGGTCGGTATTGCGGGGGGTGGGGGGGGTGTAGTGTGACGGGGAGTGTGAGGTAAAAAGGGTTGGTATTGCGAGGGGAGGAGCAGATCGGCTGTAGAATGCAGGCTAACCTGGTGTCGTCGGCGTGTGTAGGTAATGGTGTACGTGTAATGGTGTGAGTGTCGGTGTCTCTCTCGTTTTTTCTCTCTCTCTCTCTCTCTTGCTGGCCCTCTTCGCTTCTCGTGAATTTCTCTCCTTTTTACTTGTTGCTGCTTCGCAGGCCGTGGTCGTTAAGTGTCAAATGTCGACGCGTCGCAGCACGCTGCAACACATAGATGTACTGTCTATACGAATATAAGATTTCAAGAGAGGGTAATACGGTAGTCTGTAGCTTTAAATAGAGTCAAACAGGTAGTTACGTTTCTAATTTCCACATCTGTCCTTGTGAAACATACTTTAATCCGCCCGTTATCGGAGTAAGGGCAGAAGAAGTTATTGCTAGAGGCACTATTTCCTCTAGAATACCCGACCCAATATGATTCAGGGTAGAAGAGACAGAAGATAATTGGCGGCAATTACTGAGTCATCTACAAACAATCGCTAGGGTTGATAGAGCAGAACCAAAGCATATTTTCGAACTTTTGATACGTGCTTACGAGTTCAACTTCGGACTTTGCCATTACGTCGATCGAATATCATGCCTTGGGCTCCAAGCCTGAGGCATTGGCTGCACATCTGATTGAGAAGACTTACGAAATTTCAGGGATAACTCCTGAAGATTTTGTTAAGAAACATGCTGCAGACCAGTTTGATATCAGCCAGTTGCAAGCTGATTTCAAGACTCACCGCGTTGACTATATGGAAGCATTGAGTCCAGGATTACTATCAATGGCAATAGATTTCTGTGCCAAAATAATCTTTGAAGTCGGGCCAGAGTCGCGAAAAGTCGAGAAGGGGACATCTGATAAAGTGTGAAAGTTCATTTTCACAAAAGTGTCAGTCAAGCATGTTGTCTTTAATGCCACATATAATTAGGAAACATCGGAGTACAAGCAGGACTCAGCTGCTAGGCACGTGGTAGTTTCTTTGAAACAGGCAGGGTTGTTGGTTCGAGAGACTTTCTCAAGGTTAGCAATGTATGCATATAATTTAGCAGTACCTCACATCCTTTTAACCCCGCTTGCTGGGGCAATATCCAGTAGAGATGATATTCCGAACTTGGCAAGACAACTAGGTGGAGAAGTGATTGAGGTTATTGTAAAAAGGAAACCAAAGCAGTCAGAGTGGCGGGCATTATCTGCGTATGTCATCTTCTAAAATTGCTATGTGTGCTTCGGTTTCAGCTACAAGAAACCTCAAAGAGGCGTCAATGAGGGCTGCAATCGTCTCAAAGGTAACAAAGCGATACATAATGTAGAACAAGAAGCCAGTTATGGAGAAATTTGAAGTGATAGCTAAGTATGCAACAGGTGGCGTACCTGCTGAATTACAGTACGAAAAATTAGTAGAGGAATATGATAGAGCTCGATCAACCAAGAGCTCAGTATTGAGGCAAAGGTCAGCAATTGCACAGTCTACTTTATATTCTACTGTGCATGCACCGATAAGCCGAGAGACAAGTGCAAAACCACACACTGGAAGCATGCCTTAAGCCCCACGTTGGGCGCCAATTCTGTGACAGGTTTTGAGTCCGCACTCATACTGCGGAAGAAGGGAACAATTAGAGACGGCGCGAGAAGGTCGGGGCCGATAGAATTGGTAAAACTTGGTGTGTATATTTGTGAAGGGGGGGTACATGTGTTGCGATCGGGGGGGTGAGTCGACCTGAACTACGAAAGGTACAATAGGGTTGTAGACTTTAACGGGGTCTGATCACGCCTCAGCCCTTAGCGTCACTTAATCCTGACTAATGGATACGCGCGCGGCAGGGGGGGGGGGGAGTGTGTAGGGCGACGGGGAGTGTGAGGTAGAAAGGGTCGGTATTGCGGGGGGTTGGGGGGGGGGTCTAGTGGGACAAGGGTGTAGTGGGACGGGGAGTGTGAGGTAGAAAGGGTTGGTATTGCGAGGGGAGGAGCAGATCGGCTGTAGAATGCAGGCTAACCTGGTGTCGTCGGCGAGTGTAGGTAATGGTGTACGTGTAACGGTGTAAGTGTTGGTGTCTCTCTCGTTTTCTCTCTCTCTCTCTCTCTCTCGCTGGCCCTCTTCGCTTCTCGTGAATTTCTCTCCTTTTTACTTGTTGCTGCTTCGCAGGCCGTGGTCGTTAAGTGTCAAATGTCGACGCGTCGCAGCACGCTGCAACACATAGATGTACTGTCTATACGAATATAAGATTTCAAGAGAGGGTAATACGGTAGTCTGTAGCTTTAAGAAGAGTCAAACAGGTAGTTACGTTTCTAATTTCCACATCTGTCCTTGTGGAACATACTTCAATACGCCCGTTATCGAAGTAAGGGCAGAAGAAGTTATTGCTAGAGGCACTATTTCCTCTAGAATACCCAACCCAATATGATTCAGGGTAGAAGAGACAAAAGGTAATTGACAGCAATTACTGAGTCATCTACATACAATCGCTAGGGTTGGTAAAGCAGAACCAAAGCATTTTTCAAACTTTCAATACGTGCTTACGAGTTCAACTTCGGACTTTGCAATTATGTCGATCGAGTATCATGCCTTGGGCTCCAAGCCTCAGGCATTGGCTGCACATCTGATTGAGAAGACTTACGAAATCTCAGGGATAACTCCTGAAGATATTGTTGAGAAACACGATGCAGACCAGTTTGATTTCAGCCAGTTGGAAGCTGATTTCAAGACTCACTGCATTGACTATATGGAAGCATTGAGTCCAGGATTACCATCAATGGCAATAGATTTCTGCGCCAAAATCATCTTTGAAGTCGGGCCAAAGTCGCGAAAAGTCAAAAAGGGGACATCTCATAAAAAGTGGAAGTTCATTTTCACAAAAGTCTCAGTCAAGCATGTGGTCTTTGTTGCCACATATAAACAGGGGACATCGGAGTACAAGCAGGACTCAGCTGCTAGGCACATGGTAGTTTCTTTGGAACAGGCAGGGTTGTAGGCTTCAGAGACTTTCTCAAGGTTGGCAATGTTTGCTTATAATTCAGCAGTACCTCACATCCTGTCAACCCCGCTTGCTGGGGCAATATTCAGTAGAGATGATATTCCTGACTTGGCAAGGGAACTAGGTGAAGAAGTGGTTGAGGTTATTGTTAAAATAAACCAAAGCTGTCGGAGTAGCGGGCATTATCTGCGTATGTCATCTTCTGAAATTGCTATGTGTGCTTCGGTTTCAGCTACAAGAAACCTCAAAGAGGCATCAATGAGGGCTGCAATCGTCTCAAAGGTAACAAAGCAATACATAATGTAGAACAAGAAGCCAGTTATGGAGAAATTCAAAGTGATAGCTAAGTATGCAACAGGTGGCGTACCTGCTGAATTCCAGTACGAAAAATTAGTAGAGGAATATGATAGAGCTCGATTAACCAAGAGCTCAGTATTGAGGCAAAGGTCAGCAATTGCACAGTCTACTTCATATTCTACTGTGCATGCACCGATAGGCCGAGAGACAAGTGCAGAACCACACACTGGAAGCATGCCTCAAGCCCCACGTTGGGCGCCAATTTTGTGACGGGTTTTGAGTCCGCACTTATACTGCGGAAGGGGGGAACAATTAGAGACGAGGCGAGAAAGTCGGGGCCGATAGAATAGGTAAAACTTGGTGTGTATATTTGTAAAGGGGGGGTACATGTGTTGCGATCGGGGGGGTGAGTCGACCTAAACTATGAAAGGTACAAAAGGGTTGTAGACTTTGACGGGGTCTGATCACGCCTCAGCCCTTAGCGTCACTTAATCCTGATTCATAGATACGCGCGCGGAGGGTAGGGGGGGGGGGGGGGGGGGGGGGTGTAGGGTGACAGGGAGGTGAGGTAGAAAGGGTCGGTATTGCGGGGGGTGGGGGGGGTGTAGTGTGACGGGGAGTGTGAGGTAAAAAGGGTTGGTATTGCGAGGGGAGGAGCAGATTGGCTGTAGAATGCAGGCTAACCTGGTGTCGTCGGCGTGTGTAGGTAATGGTGTACGTGTAATGGTGTGAGTGTCGGTGTCTCTCTCGTTTTCTCTCTCTCTCTCTCTCTCTTGCTGGCCCTCTTCGCTTCTCGTGAATTTCTCTCCTTTTTACTTGTTGCTGCTTCGCAGGCCGTGGTCGTTAAGTGTCAAATGTCGACGCGTCGCAGCACGCTGCAACACATAGATGTACTGTCTATACGAATATAAGATTTCAAGAGAGGGTAATACGGTAGTCTGTAGCTTTAAATAGAGTCAAACAGGTAGTTACGTTTCTAATTTCCACATCTGTCCTTGTGAAACATACTTTAATCCGCCCGTTATCGGAGTAAGGGCAGAAGAAGTTATTGCTAGAGGCACTATTTCCTCTAGAATACCCGACCCAATATGATTCAGGGTAGAAGAGACAGAAGATAATTGGCGGCAATTACTGAGTCATCTACAAACAATCGCTAGGGTTGATAGAGCAGAACCAAAGCATATTTTCGAACTTTTGATACGTGCTTACGAGTTCAACTTCGGACTTTGCCATTACGTCGATCGAATATCATGCCTTGGGCTCCAAGCCTGAGGCATTGGCTGCACATCTGATTGAGAAGACTTACGAAATTTCAGGGATAACTCCTGAAGATTTTGTTAAGAAACATGCTGCAGACCAGTTTGATATCAGCCAGTTGCAAGCTGATTTCAAGACTCACCGCGTTGACTATATGGAAGCATTGAGTCCAGGATTACTATCAATGGCAATAGATTTCTGTGCCAAAATAATCTTTGAAGTCGGGCCAGAGTCGCGAAAAGTCGAGAAGGGGACATCTGATAAAGTGTGAAAGTTCATTTTCACAAAAGTGTCAGTCAAGCATGTTGTCTTTAATGCCACATATAATTAGGAAACATCGGAGTACAAGCAGGACTCAGCTGCTAGGCACGTGGTAGTTTCTTTGAAACAGGCAGGGTTGTTGGTTCGAGAGACTTTCTCAAGGTTAGCAATGTATGCATATAATTTAGCAGTACCTCACATCCTTTTAACCCCGCTTGCTGGGGCAATATCCAGTAGAGATGATATTCCGAACTTGGCAAGACAACTAGGTGGAGAAGTGATTGAGGTTATTGTAAAAAGGAAACCAAAGCAGTCAGAGTGGCGGGCATTATCTGCGTATGTCATCTTCTAAAATTGCTATGTGTGCTTCGGTTTCAGCTACAAGAAACCTCAAAGAGGCGTCAATGAGGGCTGCAATCGTCTCAAAGGTAACAAAGCGATACATAATGTAGAACAAGAAGCCAGTTATGGAGAAATTTGAAGTGATAGCTAAGTATGCAACAGGTGGCGTACCTGCTGAATTACAGTACGAAAAATTAGTAGAGGAATATGATAGAGCTCGATCAACCAAGAGCTCAGTATTGAGGCAAAGGTCAGCAATTGCACAGTCTACTTTATATTCTACTGTGCATGCACCGATAAGCCGAGAGACAAGTGCAAAACCACACACTGGAAGCATGCCTTAAGCCCCACGTTGGGCGCCAATTCTGTGACAGGTTTTGAGTCCGCACTCATACTGCGGAAGAAGGGAACAATTAGAGACGGCGCGAGAAGGTCGGGGCCGATAGAATTGGTAAAACTTGGTGTGTATATTTGTGAAGGGGGGGTACATGTGTTGCGATCGGGGGGGTGAGTCGACCTGAACTACGAAAGGTACAATAGGGTTGTAGACTTTAACGGGGTCTGATCACGCCTCAGCCCTTAGCGTCACTTAATCCTGACTAATGGATACGCGCGCGGCAGGGGGGGGGGGGAGTGTGTAGGGCGACGGGGAGTGTGAGGTAGAAAGGGTCGGTATTGCGGGGGGTTGGGGGGGGGGGGGTCTAGTGGGACAAGGGTGTAGTGGGACGGGGAGTGTGAGGTAGAAAGGGTTGGTATTGCGAGGGGAGGAGCAGATCGGCTGTAGAATGCAGGCTAACCTGGTGTCGTCGGCGAGTGTAGGTAATGGTGTACGTGTAACGGTGTAAGTGTTGGTGTCTCTCTCGTTTTCTCTCTCTCTCTCTCTCTCTCGCTGGCCCTCTTCGCTTCTCGTGAATTTCTCTCCTTTTTACTTGTTGCTGCTTCGCAGGCCGTGGTCGTTAAGTGTCAAATGTCGACGCGTCGCAGCACGCTGCAACACATAGATGTACTGTCTATACGAATATAAGATTTCAAGAGAGGGTAATACGGTAGTCTGTAGCTTTAAGAAGAGTCAAACAGGTAGTTACGTTTCTAATTTCCACATCTGTCCTTGTGGAACATACTTCAATACGCCCGTTATCGAAGTAAGGGCAGAAGAAGTTATTGCTAGAGGCACTATTTCCTCTAGAATACCCAACCCAATATGATTCAGGGTAGAAGAGACAAAAGGTAATTGACAGCAATTACTGAGTCATCTACATACAATCGCTAGGGTTGGTAAAGCAGAACCAAAGCATTTTTCAAACTTTCAATACGTGCTTACGAGTTCAACTTCGGACTTTGCAATTATGTCGATCGAGTATCATGCCTTGGGCTCCAAGCCTCAGGCATTGGCTGCACATCTGATTGAGAAGACTTACGAAATCTCAGGGATAACTCCTGAAGATATTGTTGAGAAACACGATGCAGACCAGTTTGATTTCAGCCAGTTGGAAGCTGATTTCAAGACTCACTGCATTGACTATATGGAAGCATTGAGTCCAGGATTACCATCAATGGCAATAGATTTCTGCGCCAAAATCATCTTTGAAGTCGGGCCAAAGTCGCGAAAAGTCAAAAAGGGGACATCTCATAAAAAGTGGAAGTTCATTTTCACAAAAGTCTCAGTCAAGCATGTGGTCTTTGTTGCCACATATAAACAGGGGACATCGGAGTACAAGCAGGACTCAGCTGCTAGGCACATGGTAGTTTCTTTGGAACAGGCAGGGTTGTAGGCTTCAGAGACTTTCTCAAGGTTGGCAATGTTTGCTTATAATTCAGCAGTACCTCACATCCTGTCAACCCCGCTTGCTGGGGCAATATTCAGTAGAGATGATATTCCTGACTTGGCAAGGGAACTAGGTGAAGAAGTGGTTGAGGTTATTGTTAAAATAAACCAAAGCTGTCGGAGTAGCGGGCATTATCTGCGTATGTCATCTTCTGAAATTGCTATGTGTGCTTCGGTTTCAGCTACAAGAAACCTCAAAGAGGCATCAATGAGGGCTGCAATCGTCTCAAAGGTAACAAAGCAATACATAATGTAGAACAAGAAGCCAGTTATGGAGAAATTCAAAGTGATAGCTAAGTATGCAACAGGTGGCGTACCTGCTGAATTCCAGTACGAAAAATTAGTAGAGGAATATGATAGAGCTCGATTAACCAAGAGCTCAGTATTGAGGCAAAGGTCAGCAATTGCACAGTCTACTTTATATTCTACTGTGCATGCACCGATAGGCCGAGAGACAAGTGCAGAACCACACACTGGAAGCATGCCTCAAGCCCCACGTTGGGCGCTAATTTTGTGACGGGTTTTGAGTCCGCACTTATACTGTGGAAGGGGGGAACAATTAGAGACGAGGCGAGAAAGTCGGGGCCGATAGAATAGGTAAAACTTGGTGTGTATATTTGTGAAGGGGGGGTACATGTGTTGCGATCGGGGGGGTGAGTCGACCTAAACTATGAAAGGTACAAAAGGGTTGTAGACTTTGACGGGGTCTGATCACGCCTCAGCCCTTAGCGTCACTTAATCCTGACTCATAGATACGCGCGCGGCGGGCAGGGGGGGGGGGGGGGGGGGGGGATGTAGGGTGACGGGGAGGTGAGGTAGAAGGGTCGGTATTGCGGGGGGTGGGGGGGTGTAGTGTGACGGGGAGTGTGAGGTAGAAAGGGTTGGTATTGCGAGGGGAGGAGCAGATCGGCTGTAGAATGCAGGCTAACCTGGTGTCGTCGGCGAGTGTAGGTAATGGTGTACGTGTAACGGTGTAAGTGTTGGTGTCTCTCTCGTTTTCTCTCTCTCTCTCTCTCTCTCGCTGGCCCTCTTCGCTTCTCGTGAATTTCTCTCCTTTTTACTTGTTGCTGCTTCGCAGGCCGTGGTCGTTAAGTGTCAAATGTCGACGCGTCGCAGCACGCTGCAACACATAGATGTACTGTCTATACGAATATAAGATTTCAAGAGAGGGTAATACGGTAGTCCGTAGCTTTAAATAGAGTCAAACAGGTAGTCACGTTTCTAATTTCCACATCTGTCCTAGTGGAACATACTTCAATCCGCCCGTTATCGAAGTAAGGGCAGAAGAAGTTATTGCTAGAGGCACTATTTCCTCTAGAATACCCGACCCAATATGATTCAGGGTAGAAGAGACAGAAGATAATTGGCGGCAATCACTGAGTCATCTACAAACAATCGCCACGGTTGGTAGAGCAGAACCAAAGCATATTTTCGAACTTTTGATACGTGCTTACGAGTTCAACTTCGGACTTTGCAATTACGTCGATCGAATATCATGCCTTGGGCTCCAAGCCTGAGGCATTGGCTGCACATCTGATTGAGAAGACTTACGTAATTTCAGGGATAACTCCTGAAGATTTTGTTAAGAAACATGCTGCAGACCAGTTTGATATCAGCCAGTTGCAAGCTGATTTCAAGACTCACCGCATTGACTATATGGAAGCATTGAGTCCAGGATTACTATCAATGGCAATAGATTTCTGTGCCAAAATAATCTTTGAAGTTGGGCCAGAGTCGCGAAAAGTTGAGAAGGGGACATCTGATAAAGTGTGAAAGTTCATTTTCACAAAAGTGTCAGTCAAGCGTGTTGTCTTTGTTGCCACATATAATCAGGAAACATTGGAGTACAAGCAGGACTCAGCTGCTGGGCACGTGGTAGTTTCTTTGAAACAGGCAGGGTTGTTGGCTTGAGAGACTTTCTCAAGGTTAGCAATGTATGCATATAATTTAGCAGTACCTTACATCCTTTTAACCCCGCTTGCTGGGGCAATATTCAGTAGAGATGATATTCCTGACTTGGCAAGGGAACTAGGTGAAGGAGTGGTTGAGGTTATTGTTAAAATAAACCAAAGCTGTCAGAGTGGCGGGCATCATCTGCGTATGTCATCTTCTGAAATTGCTATGCGTGCTTCGGTTTCAGCTACAAGAAACCTCAAAGAGGCATCAATGAGGGCTGCAATCGTCTCTAAGGTAACAAAGCAATACATAATGTAGAACAAGAAGCCAGTTATGGAGAAATTTAAAGTGATAGCTAAGTATGCAACAGGTGGCGTACCTGCTGAATTCCAGTACGAAAAATTAGTAGAGGAATATGATAGAGCTCGATTAACCAAGAGCTCAGTATTGAGGCAAAGGTCAGCAATTGCACAGTCCACTTTATATTCTACTGTGCATGCACCGATAGGCCGAGAGACAAGTGCAGAACCACACACTGGAAGCATGCCTCAAGCCCCACGTTGGGCGCTAATTTTGTGACGGGTTTTGAGTCCGCACTTATACTGCGGAAGGGGGGAACAATTAGAGACGAGGCGAGAAAGTCGGGGCCGATAGAATAGGTAAAACTTGGTGTGTATATTTGTGAAGGGGGGGTACATGTGTTGCGATCGGGGGGGTGAGTCGACCTAAACTATGAAAGGTACTAAAGGGTTGTAGACTTTGACGGGGTCTGATCACGCCTCAGCCCTTAGCGTCACTTAATCCTGACTCATAGATACGCGCGCGGAGGGTGGGGGGGGGGGGGGGGGTGTAGGGTGACGGGGAGGTGAGGTAGAAGGGTCGGTATTGCGGGGGGTGGGGGGGGTGTAGTGTGACGGGGAGTGTGAGGTAGAAAGGGTTGGTATTGCGAGGGGAGGAGCAGATCGGCTGTAGAATGCAGGCTAACCTGGTGTCGTCGGCGCGTGTAGGTAATGGTGTACGTGTAACGGTGTGAGTGTCGGTGTCTCTCTCGTTTTCTCTCTCTCTCTCTCTCTCTCTCTCTCTCTCTCTCTCTCTCTCTCTCTCTCTCTCTTTCTCTCTCTCTCTCTCTCTCTCTCTCTCTCTCTCGCTCGCCCTGTTCGCTTCTCGTGAATTTCTCTCCTATTTACTTGTTGCTGCTTCGCAGGCCGTGGTCGTTAGGTGTCAAGTGTCGACGCATCGCGGCACGCTGCAACACATAGATGTACTATCTATACGAATATAAGATTACAAGAAAGGGTAATACGGTAGTCTGCAGCTTTAAGAAGAGTCAAACAGGTAGTTACGTTTTTCATTTTCACATCTGTCCTTGTGGAACATACTCCAATCCGCCCGTTATCGAAGTAAGGGCAGAAGTTATTGCTAGAGGCACTATTTCCTCTAGAATACCCGACCCAATATGATTCAGAGTAGAAGAGACAGAAGATAATTGGCAGCAATTACTGAGTCATCTACATACAATCGCTAGGGTTGGTAAAGCAGAACTAAAGCATATCTACGAACTTTTGATATGTGCTTACGAGTTTGACTTCGGACTTTGCAATTATGTCGATCGAATATCATGCCTTGGGCTCTAAGCCTGAGACATTGGCTGCACATCTTATTCAGAAGACTTACGAAATCTCAGGGATAACTCCTGAAGATTTTGTTAAGAAACATGCTGCAGACCAGTTTGATTTCAGCCAGTTGCAAGCTGATTTCGAGACTCACTGCATTGACTATATGGTAGCATTGAGTCCAGGATTACCATCAATGGCAATAGATTTCTGCGCCAAAATCATCCTTGAAGTCGGGCCAGAGTCGCGAAAAGTCGAAAAGGGGACATCTGATAAAGAGTGGAAGTTCATTTTCACAAAAGTCTCAGTCAAGCATGTGTTCTTTGTTGCCACATATAAACGGTAGACATCGGAGTACAAGCAGGACTCAGCTGCTAGGCACATGGTAGTTTTTTTGAAACAGGCAGGGTTGTAGGCTTCAGAGACTTTCTCAAGGTTGGCAATGTTTGCTTATAATTCAGCAGTACCTCACATCCTTTCAACCCCGCTTGCTGGGGCAATATTCAGTAGAGATGATATTACTGACTTGGCAAGGGAACTAGGTGAAGAAGTGGTTGAGGTGATTGTTAAAATAAACCAAAGCTGTCGGAGTAGCGGGCATTATCTGCGTATGTCATCTTCTGAAATTGCTATGTGTGCTTCGGTTTCAGCTACAAGAAACCTCAAAGAGGCGTCAATGAGGGCTGCAATCGTCTCAAAGGTAACAAAGCGATACATAATGTAGAACAAGAAGCCAGTTATGGAGAAATTTAAAGTGATAGCTCAGTATGCAACAGGTGGCGTACCTGCTGAATTCCAGTACGAAAAATTAGTAGAGGAATATGATAGAGCTCGATTAACCAAGAGCTCAGTATTGAGGCAAAGGTCAGCAATTGCACAGTCTACTTTATATTCTACTGTGCATGCACCGATAAGCCGAGAGACAAGTGCAGAACCACACACTGGAAGCATGCCTCAAGCCCCACGTTGGGCGCTAATTTTGTGACGGGTTTTGAGTCCGCACTTATACTGTGGAAGGGGGGAACAATTAGAGACGAGGCGAGAAAGTCGGGGCCGATAGAATAGGTAAAACTTGGTGTGTATATTTGTGAAGGGGGGGTACATGTGTTGCGATCGGGGGGGTGAGTCGACCTAAACTATGAAAGGTACAAAAGGGTTGTAGACTTTGACGGGGTCTGATCACGCCTCAGCCCTTAGCGTCACTTAATCCTGACTCATAGATACGCGCGCGGCGGGCAGAGGGGGGGGGGGGGGGGGGATGTAGGGTGACGGGGAGGTGAGGTAGAAGGGTCGGTATTGCGGGGGGTGGGGGGGTGTAGTGTGACGGGGAGTGTGAGGTAGAAAGGGTTGGTATTGCGAGGGGAGGACCAGATCGGCTGTAGAATGCAGGCTAACCTGGTGTCGTCGGCGAGTGTAGGTAATGGTGTACGTGTAACGGTGTAAGTGTTGGTGTCTCTCTCGTTTTCTCTCTCTCTCTCTCTCTCTCGCTGGCCCTCTTCGCTTCTCGTGAATTTCTCTCCTTTTTACTTGTTGCTGCTTCGCAGGCCGTGGTCGTTAAGTGTCAAATGTCGACGCGTCGCAGCACGCTGCAACACATAGATGTACTGTCTATACGAATATAAGATTTCAAGAGAGGGTAATACGGTAGTCCGTAGCTTTAAATAGAGTCAAACAGGTAGTCACGTTTCTAATTTCCACATCTGTCCTAGTGGAACATACTTCAATCCGCCCGTTATCGAAGTAAGGGCAGAAGAAGTTATTGCTAGAGGCACTATTTCCTCTAGAATACCCGACCCAATATGATTCAGGGTAGAAGAGACAGAAGATAATTGGCGGCAATCACTGAGTCATCTACAAACAATCGCCACGGTTGGTAGAGCAGAACCAAAGCATATTTTCGAACTTTTGATACGTGCTTACGAGTTCAACTTCGGACTTTGCAATTACGTCGATCGAATATCATGCCTTGGGCTCCAAGCCTGAGGCATTGGCTGCACATCTGATTGAGAAGACTTACGTAATTTCAGGGATAACTCCTGAAGATTTTGTTAAGAAACATGCTGCAGACCAGTTTGATATCAGCCAGTTGCAAGCTGATTTCAAGACTCACCGCATTGACTATATGGAAGCATTGAGTCCAGGATTACTATCAATGGCAATAGATTTCTGTGCCAAAATAATCTTTGAAGTTGGGCCAGAGTCGCGAAAAGTCGAGAAGGGGACATCTGATAAAGTGTGAAAGTTCATTTTCACAAAAGTGTCAGTCAAGCGTGTTGTCTTTGTTGCCACATATAATCAGGAAACATTGGAGTACAAGCAGGACTCAGCTGCTGGGCACGTGGTAGTTTCTTTGAAACAGGCAGGGTTGTTGGCTTGAGAGACTTTCTCAAGGTTAGCAATGTATGCATATAATTTAGCAGTACCTCACATCCTGTCAACCCCGCTTGCTGGGGCAATATTCAGTAGAGATGATATTCCTGACTTGGCAAGGGAACTAGGTGAAGAAGTGGTTGAGGTTATTGTTGAAATAAACCAAAGCTGTCAGAGTGGCGGGCATCATCTGCGTATGTCATCTTCTGAAATTGCTATGTGTGCTTCGGTTTCAGCTACAAGAAACCTCAAAGAGGCATCAATGAGGGCTGCAATCGTCTCAAAGGTAACAAAGCAATACATAATGTAGAACAAGAAGCCAGTTATGGAGAAATTTAAAGTGATAGCTAAGTATGCAACAGGTGGCGTACCTGCTGAATTCCAGTACGAAAAATTAGTAGAGGAATATGATAGAGCTCGATTAACCAAGAGCTCAGTATTGAGGCAAAGGTCAGCAATTGCACAGTCTACTTTATATTCTACTGTGCATGCACCGATAGGCCGAGAGACAAGTGCAGAACCACACACTGGAAGCATGCCTCAAGCCCCACGTTGGGCGCTAATTTTGTGACGGGTTTTGAGTCCGCACTTATACTGCGGAAGGGGGGAACAATTAGAGACGAGGCGAGAAAGTCGGGGCCGATAGAATAGGTAAAACTTGGTGTGTATATTTGTGAAGGGGGGGTACATGTGTTGCGATCGGGGGGGTGAGTCGACCTAAACTATGAAAGGTACTAAAGGGTTGTAGACTTTGACGGGGTCTGATCACGCCTCAGCCCTTAGCGTCACTTAATCCTGACTCATAGATACGCGCGCGGAGGGTGGGGGGGGGGGGGGGGGGGGGGGGGTGTAGGGTGACGGGGAGGTGAGGTAGAAGGGTCGGTATTGCGGGGGGTGGGGGGGGTGTAGTGTGACGGGGAGTGTGAGGTAGAAAGGGTTGGTATTGCGAGGGGAGGAGCAGATCGGCTGTAGAATGCAGGCTAACCTGGTGTCGTCGGCGCGTGTAGGTAATGGTGTACGTGTAACGGTGTGAGTGTCGGTGTCTCTCTCGTTTTCTCTCTCTCTCTCTCTCTCTCGCTGGCCCTCTTCGCTTCTCGTGAATTTCTCTCCTTTTTACTTGTTGCTGCTTCGCAGGCCGTGGTCGTTAAGTGTCAAATGTCGACGCGTCGCAGCACGCTGCAACACATAGATGTACTGTCTATACGAATATAAGATTTCAAGAGAGGGTAATACGGTAGTCTGTAGCTTTAAGAAGAGTCAAACAGGTAGTTACGTTTCTAATTTCCACATCTGTCCTTGTGGAACATACTTCAATACGCCCGTTATCGAAGTAAGGGCAGAAGAAGTTATTGCTAGAGGCACTATTTCCTCTAGAATACCCAACCCAATATGATTCAGGGTAGAAGAGACAAAAGGTAATTGACAGCAATTACTGAGTCATCTACAAACAATCGCTAGGGTTGGTAAAGCAGAACCAAAGCATTTTTCAAACTTTCAATACGTGCTTACGAGTTCAACTTCGGACTTTGCAATTATGTCGATCGAGTATCATGCCTTGGGCTCCAAGCCTCAGGCATTGGCTGCACATCTGATTGAGAAGACTTACGAAATCTCAGGGATAACTCCTGAAGATATTGTTGAGAAACACGATGCAGACCAGTTTGATTTCAGCCAGTTGGAAGCTGATTTCAAGACTCACTGCATTGACTATATGAAAGCATTGAGTCCAGGATTACCATCAATGGCAATAGATTTCTGCGCCAAAATCATCCTTGAAGTCGGGCCAGAGTCGCGAAAAGTCAAAAAGGGGACATCTCATAAAAAGTGGAAGTTCATTTTCACAAAAGTCTCAGTCAAGCATGTGGTCTTTGTTGCCACATATAAACAGGGGACATCGGAGTACAAGCAGGACTCAGCTGCTAGGCACATGGTAGTTTCTTTGGAACAGGCAGGGTTGTAGGCTTCAGAGACTTTCTCAAGGTTGGCAATGTTTGCTTATAATTCAGCAGTACCTCACATCCTGTCAACCCCGCTTGCTGGGGCAATATTCAGTAGAGATGATATTCCTGACTTGGCAAGGGAACTAGGTGAAGAAGTGGTTGAGGTTATTGTTAAAATAAACCAAAGCTGTCGGAGTAGCGGGCATTATCTGCGTATGTCATCTTCTGAAATTGCTATGTGTGCTTCGGTTTCAGCTACAAGAAACCTCAAAGAGGCATCAATGAGGGCTGCAATCGTCTCAAAGGTAACAAAGCAATACATAATGTAGAACAAGAAGCCAGTTATGGAGAAATTCAAAGTGATAGCTAAGTATGCAACAGGTGGCGTACCTGCTGAATTCCAGTACGAAAAATTAGTAGAGGAATATGATAGAGCTCGATTAACCAAGAGCTCAGTATTGAGGCAAAGG
Source organism: Neodiprion lecontei (assembly GCF_021901455.1). NCBI lineage: Eukaryota > Metazoa > Arthropoda > Insecta > Hymenoptera > Diprionidae > Neodiprion > Neodiprion lecontei. The sequence continues at coordinate 8,686,876 of NC_060262.1, read as the reverse complement.
TCAGCAATTGCACAGTCTACTTTATATTCTACTGTGCATGCACCGATAGGCCGAGAGACAAGTGCAGAACCACACACTGGAAGCATGCCTCAAGCCCCACGTTGGGCGCTAATTTTGTGACGGGTTTTGAGTCCGCACTTATACTGTGGAAGGGGGGAACAATTAGAGACGAGGCGAGAAAGTCGGGGCCGATAGAATAGGTAAAACTTGGTGTGTATATTTGTGAAGGGGGGGTACATGTGTTGCGATCGGGGGGGTGAGTCGACCTAAACTATGAAAGGTACAAAAGGGTTGTAGACTTTGACGGGGTCTGATCACGCCTCAGCCCTTAGCGTCACTTAATCCTGACTCATAGATACGCGCGCGAAGGGTGGGGGGGGGGGGGGGGGGGGACGGGGAGGTGAGGTAGAAGGGTCGGTATTGCGGGGGGTGGGGGGGGTGTAGTGTGACGGGGAGTGTGAGGTAGAAAGGGTTGGTATTGCGAGGGGAGGAGCAGATCGGCTGTAGAATGCAGGCTAACCTGGTGTCGTCGGCGCGTGTAGGTAATGGTGTACGTGTAACGGTGTGAGTGTCGGTGTCTCTCTCGTTTCTCTCTCTCTCTCTCTCTCTCTCTCTCTCTCTCTCTCTCTCTCTCTCTCTCTCTCTCGCTCGCCCTCTTCGCTTCTCGTGAATTTCTCTCCTATTCACTTGTTGCTGCTTCGCAGGCCGTGGTCGTTAGGTGTCAAGTGTCGACGCATCGCGGCACGCTGCAACACATAGATGTACTATCTATACGAATATAAGATTACAAGAAAGGGTAATACGGTAGTCTGTAGCTTTAAATAGAGTCAAACAGGTAGTTACGTTTCTAATTTCCACATCTGTCCTTGTGAAACATACTTTAATCCGCCCGTTATCGGAGTAAGGGCAGAAGAAGTTATTGCTAGAGGCACTATTTCCTCTAGAATACCCGACCCAATATGATTCAGGGTAGAAGAGACAGAAGATAATTGGCGGCAATTACTGAGTCATCTACAAACAATCGCTAGGGTTGATAGAGCAGAACCAAAGCATATCTTCGAACTTTTGATACGTGCTTACGAGTTCAACTTCGGACTTTGCCATTACGTCGATCGAATATCATGCCTTGGGCTCCAAGCCTGAGGCATTGGCTGCACGTCTGATTGAGAAGACTTACGTAATTTCAGGGATAACTCCTGAAGATTTTGTTAAGAAACATGCTGCAGACCAGTTTGATATCAGCCAGTTGCAAGCTGATTTCAAGACTCACCGCGTTGACTATATGGAAGCATTGAGTCCAGGATTACTATCAATGGCAATAGATTTCTGTGCCAAAATAATCTTTGAAGTTGGGCCAGAGTCGCGAAAAGTCGAGAAGGGGACATCTGATAAAGTGTGAAAGTTCATTTTCACAAAAGTGTCAGTCAAGCGTGTTGTCTTTGTTGCCACATATAATCAGGAAACATTGGAGTACAAGCAGGACTCAGCTGCTGGGCACGTGGTAGTTTCTTTGAAACAGGCAGGGTTGTTGGCTTGAGAGACTTTCTCAAGGTTAGCAATGTATGCATATAATTTAGCAGTACCTTACATCCTTTTAACCCCGCTTGCTGGGGCAATATTCAGTAGAGATGATATTCCTGACTTGGCAAGGGAACTAGGTGAAGGAGTGGTTGAGGTTATTGTTAAAATAAACCAAAGCTGTCAGAGTGGCGGGCATCATCTGCGTATGTCATCTTCTGAAATTGCTATGTGTGCTTCGGTTTCAGCTACAAGAAACCTCAAAGAGGCATCAATGAGGGCTGCAATCGTCTCAAAGGTAACAAAGCAATACATAATGTAGAACAAGAAGCCAGTTATGGAGAAATTTAAAGTGATAGCTAAGTATGCAACAGGTGGCGTACCTGCTGAATTCCAGTACGAAAAATTAGTAGAGGAATATGATAGAGCTCGATTAACCAAGAGCTCAGTATTGAGGCAAAGGTCAGCAATTGCACAGTCTACTTTATATTCTACTGTGCATGCACCGATAGGCCGAGAGACAAGTGCAGAACCACACACTGGAAGCATGCCTCAAGCCCCACGTTGGGCGCTAATTTTGTGACGGGTTTTGAGTCCGCACTTATACTGTGGAAGGGGGGAACAATTAGAGACGAGGCGAGAAAGTCGGGGCCGATAGAATAGGTAAAACTTGGTGTGTATATTTGTGAAGGGGGGGTACATGTGTTGCGATCGGGGGGGTGAGTCGACCTAAACTATGAAAGGTACAAAAGGGTTGTAGACTTTGACGGGGTCTGATCACGCCTCAGCCCTTAGCGTCACTTAATCCTGACTCATAGATACGCGCGCGGAGGGGGGGGGGGGGGGGGGTGTAGGGTGACGGGGAGGTGAGGTAGAAGGGTCGGTATTGCGGGGGGTGGGGGGGGTGTAGTGTGACGGGGAGTGTGAGGTAGAAAGGGTTGGTATTGCGAGGGGAGGAGCAGATCGGCTGTAGAATGCAGGCTAACCTGGTGTCGTCGGCGCGTGTAGGTAATGGTGTACGTGTAACGGTGTGGGTGTCGGTGTCTCTCTCGTTTTCTCTCTCTTTCTCTCTCTCTCTCTCTCTCTTTCTCTCTCTCTCTCTCTCTCTCTCTCTCTCTCTCTCTCTCTCTCTCTCTCTCTCTCTCTCTCTCTCGCTCGCCCTCTTCGCTTCTCGTGAATTTCTCTCCTATTTACTTGTTGCTGCTTCGCAGGCCGTGGTCGTTAGGTGTCAAGTGTCGACGCATCGCGGCACGCTGCAACACATAGATGTACTATCTATACGAATATAAGATTACAAGAAAGGGTAATACGGTAGTCTGCAGCTTTAAGAAGAGTCAAACAGGTAGTTACGTTTTTCATTTCCACATCTGTCCTTGTGGAACATACTCCAATCCGCCCGTTATCGAAGTAAGCGCAGAAGTTATTGCTAGAGGCACTATTTCCTCTAGAATACCCGACCCAATATGATTCAGAGTAGAAGAGACAGAAGATAATTGGCAGCAATTACTGAGTCATCTACATACAATCGCTAGGGTTGGTAAAGCAGAACTAAAGCATATTTACGAACTTTTGATATGTGCTTACGAGTTCAACTTCGGACTTTGCAATTATGTCGATCGAATATCATGCCTTGGGCTCTAAGCCTGAGACATTGGCTGCACATCTTATTCAGAAGACTTACGAAATCTCAGGGATAACTCCTGAAGATTTTGTTAAGAAACATGCTGCAGACCAGTTTGATTTCAGCCAGTTGCAAGCTGATTTCGAGACTCACTGCATTGACTATATGGAAGCATTGAGTCCAGGATTACCATCAATGGCAATAGATTTCTGCGCCAAAATCATCTTTGAAGTCGGGCCAGAGTCGCGAGAAGTCGAAAGGGGGACATCTGATAAAGAGTGGAAGTTCATTTTCACAAAAGTCTCAGTCAAGCATGTGTTCTTTGTTGCCACATATAAACGGTAGACATCGGAGTACAAGCAGGACTCAGCTGCTAGGCACATGGTAGTTTTTTTGAAACAGGCAGGGTTGTAGGCTTCAGAGACTTTCTCAAGGTTGGCAATGTTTGCTTATAATTCAGCAGTACCTCACATCCTTTCAACCCCGCTTGCTGGGGCAATATTCAGTAGAGATGATATTACTGACTTGGCAAGGGAACTAGGTGAAGAAGTGGTTGAGGTGATTGTTAAAATAAACCAAAGCTGTCGGAGTAGCGGGCATTATCTGCGTATGTCATCTTCTGAAATTGCTATGTGTGCTTCGGTTTCAGCTACAAGAAACCTCAAAGAGGCGTCAATGAGGGCTGCAATCGTCTCAAAGGTAACAAAGCGATACATAATGTAGAACAAGAAGCCAGTTATGGAGAAATTTAAAGTGATAGCTCAGTATGCAACAGGTGGCGTACCTGCTGAATTCCAGTACGAAAAATTAGTAGAGGAATATGATAGAGCTCGATTAACCAAGAGCTCAGTATTGAGGCAAAGGTCAGCAATTGCACAGTCTACTTTATATTCTACTGTGCATGCACCGATAAGCCGAGAGACAAGTGCAGAACCACACACTGGAAGCATGCCTCAAGCCCCACGTTGGGCGCTAATTTTGTGACGGGTTTTGAGTCCGCACTTATACTGTGGAAGGGGGGAACAATTAGAGACGAGGCGAGAAAGTCGGGGCCGATAGAATAGGTAAAACTTGGTGTGTATATTTGTGAAGGGGGGGTACATGTGTTGCGATCGGGGGGGTGAGTCGACCTAAACTATGAAAGGTACAAAAGGGTTGTAGACTTTGACGGGGTCTGATCACGCCTCAGCCCTTAGCGTCACTTAATCCTGACTCATAGATACGCGCGCGGCGGGCAGGGGGGGGGGGGGGGGGGGGATGTAGGGTGACGGGGAGGTGAGGTAGAAGGGTCGGTATTGCGGGGGGTGGGGGGGTGTAGTGTGACGGGGAGTGTGAGGTAGAAAGGGTTGGTATTGCGAGGGGAGGAGCAGATCGGCTGTAGAATGCAGGCTAACCTGGTGTCGTCGGCGAGTGTAGGTAATGGTGTACGTGTAACGGTGTAAGTGTTGGTGTCTCTCTCGTTTTCTCTCTCTCTCTCTCTCTCTCGCTGGCCCTCTTCGCTTCTCGTGAATTTCTCTCCTTTTTACTTGTTGCTGCTTCGCAGGCCGTGGTCGTTAAGTGTCAAATGTCGACGCGTCGCAGCACGCTGCAACACATAGATGTACTGTCTATACGAATATAAGATTTCAAGAGAGGGTAATACGGTAGTCCGTAGCTTTAAATAGAGTCAAACAGGTAGTCACGTTTCTAATTTCCACATCTGTCCTAGTGGAACATACTTCAATCCGCCCGTTATCGAAGTAAGGGCAGAAGAAGTTATTGCTAGAGGCACTATTTCCTCTAGAATACCCGACCCAATATGATTCAGGGTAGAAGAGACAGAAGATAATTGGCGGCAATCACTGAGTCATCTACAAACAATCGCCACGGTTGGTAGAGCAGAACCAAAGCATATTTTCGAACTTTTGATACGTGCTTACGAGTTCAACTTCGGACTTTGCAATTACGTCGATCGAATATCATGCCTTGGGCTCCAAGCCTGAGGCATTGGCTGCACATCTGATTGAGAAGACTTACGTAATTTCAGGGATAACTCCTGAAGATTTTGTTAAGAAACATGCTGCAGACCAGTTTGATATCAGCCAGTTGCAAGCTGATTTCAAGACTCACCGCATTGACTATATGGAAGCATTGAGTCCAGGATTACTATCAATGGCAATAGATTTCTGTGCCAAAATAATCTTTGAAGTTGGGCCAGAGTCGCGAAAAGTCGAGAAGGGGACATCTGATAAAGTGTGAAAGTTCATTTTCACAAAAGTGTCAGTCAAGCGTGTTGTCTTTGTTGCCACATATAATCAGGAAACATTGGAGTACAAGCAGGACTCAGCTGCTGGGCACGTGGTAGTTTCTTTGAAACAGGCAGGGTTGTTGGCTTGAGAGACTTTCTCAAGGTTAGCAATGTATGCATATAATTTAGCAGTACCTTACATCCTTTTAACCCCGCTTGCTGGGGCAATATTCAGTAGAGATGATATTCCTGACTTGGCAAGGGAACTAGGTGAAGGAGTGGTTGAGGTTATTGTTAAAATAAACCAAAGCTGTCAGAGTGGCGGGCATCATCTGCGTATGTCATCTTCTGAAATTGCTATGTGTGCTTCGGTTTCAGCTACAAGAAACCTCAAAGAGGCATCAATGAGGGCTGCAATCGTCTCAAAGGTAACAAAGCAATACATAATGTAGAACAAGAAGCCAGTTATGGAGAAATTTAAAGTGATAGCTAAGTATGCAACAGGTGGCGTACCTGCTGAATTCCAGTACGAAAAATTAGTAGAGGAATATGATAGAGCTCGATTAACCAAGAGCTCAGTATTGAGGCAAAGGTCAGCAATTGCACAGTCTACTTTATATTCTACTGTGCATGCACCGATAGGCCGAGAGACAAGTGCAGAACCACACACTGGAAGCATGCCTCAAGCCCCACGTTGGGCGCTAATTTTGTGACGGGTTTTGAGTCCGCACTTATACTGTGGAAGGGGGGAACAATTAGAGACGAGGCGAGAAAGTCGGGGCCGATAGAATAGGTAAAACTTGGTGTGTATATTTGTGAAGGGGGGGTACATGTGTTGCGATCGGGGGGGTGAGTCGACCTAAACTATGAAAGGTACAAAAGGGTTGTAGACTTTGACGGGGTCTGATCACGCCTCAGCCCTTAGCGTCACTTAATCCTGACTCATAGATACGCGCGCGGAGGGGGGGGGGGGGGGGGGGTGTAGGGTGACGGGGAGGTGAGGTAGAAGGGTCGGTATTGCGGGGGGTGGGGGGGGTGTAGTGTGACGGGGAGTGTGAGGTAGAAAGGGTTGGTATTGCGAGGGGAGGAGCAGATCGGCTGTAGAATGCAGGCTAACCTGGTGTCGTCGGCGCGTGTAGGTAATGGTGTACGTGTAACGGTGTGGGTGTCGGTGTCTCTCTCGTTTTCTCTCTCTTTCTCTCTCTCTCTCTCTCTCTTTCTCTCTCTCTCTCTCTCTCTCTCTCTCTCTCTCTCTCTCTCTCTCTCTCTCTCTCTCTCTCTCTCGCTCGCCCTCTTCGCTTCTCGTGAATTTCTCTCCTATTTACTTGTTGCTGCTTCGCAGGCCGTGGTCGTTAGGTGTCAAGTGTCGACGCATCGCGGCACGCTGCAACACATAGATGTACTATCTATACGAATATAAGATTACAAGAAAGGGTAATACGGTAGTCTGCAGCTTTAAGAAGAGTCAAACAGGTAGTTACGTTTTTCATTTCCACATCTGTCCTTGTGGAACATACTCCAATCCGCCCGTTATCGAAGTAAGCGCAGAAGTTATTGCTAGAGGCACTATTTCCTCTAGAATACCCGACCCAATATGATTCAGAGTAGAAGAGACAGAAGATAATTGGCAGCAATTACTGAGTCATCTACATACAATCGCTAGGGTTGGTAAAGCAGAACTAAAGCATATTTACGAACTTTTGATATGTGCTTACGAGTTCAACTTCGGACTTTGCAATTATGTCGATCGAATATCATGCCTTGGGCTCTAAGCCTGAGACATTGGCTGCACATCTTATTCAGAAGACTTACGAAATCTCAGGGATAACTCCTGAAGATTTTGTTAAGAAACATGCTGCAGACCAGTTTGATTTCAGCCAGTTGCAAGCTGATTTCGAGACTCACTGCATTGACTATATGGAAGCATTGAGTCCAGGATTACCATCAATGGCAATAGATTTCTGCGCCAAAATCATCTTTGAAGTCGGGCCAGAGTCGCGAGAAGTCGAAAGGGGGACATCTGATAAAGAGTGGAAGTTCATTTTCACAAAAGTCTCAGTCAAGCATGTGTTCTTTGTTGCCACATATAAACGGTAGACATCGGAGTACAAGCAGGACTCAGCTGCTAGGCACATGGTAGTTTTTTTGAAACAGGCAGGGTTGTAGGCTTCAGAGACTTTCTCAAGGTTGGCAATGTTTGCTTATAATTCAGCAGTACCTCACATCCTTTCAACCCCGCTTGCTGGGGCAATATTCAGTAGAGATGATATTACTGACTTGGCAAGGGAACTAGGTGAAGAAGTGGTTGAGGTGATTGTTAAAATAAACCAAAGCTGTCGGAGTAGCGGGCATTATCTGCGTATGTCATCTTCTGAAATTGCTATGTGTGCTTCGGTTTCAGCTACAAGAAACCTCAAAGAGGCGTCAATGAGGGCTGCAATCGTCTCAAAGGTAACAAAGCGATACATAATGTAGAACAAGAAGCCAGTTATGGAGAAATTTAAAGTGATAGCTCAGTATGCAACAGGTGGCGTACCTGCTGAATTCCAGTACGAAAAATTAGTAGAGGAATATGATAGAGCTCGATTAACCAAGAGCTCAGTATTGAGGCAAAGGTCAGCAATTGCACAGTCTACTTTATATTCTACTGTGCATGCACCGATAAGCCGAGAGACAAGTGCAGAACCACACACTGGAAGCATGCCTCAAGCCCCACGTTGGGCGCTAATTTTGTGACGGGTTTTGAGTCCGCACTTATACTGTGGAAGGGGGGAACAATTAGAGACGAGGCGAGAAAGTCGGGGCCGATAGAATAGGTAAAACTTGGTGTGTATATTTGTGAAGGGGGGGTACATGTGTTGCGATCGGGGGGGTGAGTCGACCTAAACTATGAAAGGTACAAAAGGGTTGTAGACTTTGACGGGGTCTGATCACGCCTCAGCCCTTAGCGTCACTTAATCCTGACTCATAGATACGCGCGCGGCGGGCAGGGGGGGGGGGGGGGGGGGGGATGTAGGGTGACGGGGAGGTGAGGTAGAAGGGTCGGTATTGCGGGGGGTGGGGGGGTGTAGTGTGACGGGGAGTGTGAGGTAGAAAGGGTTGGTATTGCGAGGGGAGGAGCAGATCGGCTGTAGAATGCAGGCTAACCTGGTGTCGTCGGCGAGTGTAGGTAATGGTGTACGTGTAACGGTGTAAGTGTTGGTGTCTCTCTCGTTTTCTCTCTCTCTCTCTCTCTCTCGCTGGCCCTCTTCGCTTCTCGTGAATTTCTCTCCTTTTTACTTGTTGCTGCTTCGCAGGCCGTGGTCGTTAAGTGTCAAATGTCGACGCGTCGCAGCACGCTGCAACACATAGATGTACTGTCTATACGAATATAAGATTTCAAGAGAGGGTAATACGGTAGTCCGTAGCTTTAAATAGAGTCAAACAGGTAGTCACGTTTCTAATTTCCACATCTGTCCTAGTGGAACATACTTCAATCCGCCCGTTATCGAAGTAAGGGCAGAAGAAGTTATTGCTAGAGGCACTATTTCCTCTAGAATACCCGACCCAATATGATTCAGGGTAGAAGAGACAGAAGATAATTGGCGGCAATCACTGAGTCATCTACAAACAATCGCCACGGTTGGTAGAGCAGAACCAAAGCATATTTTCGAACTTTTGATACGTGCTTACGAGTTCAACTTCGGACTTTGCAATTACGTCGATCGAATATCATGCCTTGGGCTCCAAGCCTGAGGCATTGGCTGCACATCTGATTGAGAAGACTTACGTAATTTCAGGGATAACTCCTGAAGATTTTGTTAAGAAACATGCTGCAGACCAGTTTGATATCAGCCAGTTGCAAGCTGATTTCAAGACTCACCGCATTGACTATATGGAAGCATTGAGTCCAGGATTACTATCAATGGCAATAGATTTCTGTGCCAAAATAATCTTTGAAGTTGGGCCAGAGTCGCGAAAAGTCGAGAAGGGGACATCTGATAAAGTGTGAAAGTTCATTTTCACAAAAGTGTCAGTCAAGCGTGTTGTCTTTGTTGCCACATATAATCAGGAAACATTGGAGTACAAGCAGGACTCAGCTGCTGGGCACGTGGTAGTTTCTTTGAAACAGGCAGGGTTGTTGGCTTGAGAGACTTTCTCAAGGTTAGCAATGTATGCATATAATTTAGCAGTACCTTACATCCTTTTAACCCCGCTTGCTGGGGCAATATTCAGTAGAGATGATATTCCTGACTTGGCAAGGGAACTAGGTGAAGGAGTGGTTGAGGCTATTGTTAAAATAAACCAAAGCTGTCAGAGTGGCGGGCATCATCTGCGTATGTCATCTTCTGAAATTGCTATGCGTGCTTCGGTTTCAGCTACAAGAAACCTCAAAGAGGCATCAATGAGGGCTGCAATCGTCTCTAAGGTAACAAAGCAATACATAATGTAGAACAAGAAGCCAGTTATGGAGAAATTTAAAGTGATAGCTAAGTATGCAACAGGTGGCGTACCTGCTGAATTCCAGTACGAAAAATTAGTAGAGGAATATGATAGAGCTCGATTAACCAAGAGCTCAGTATTGAGGCAAAGGTCAGCAATTGCACAGTCTACTTTATATTCTACTGTGCATGCACCGATAGGCCGAGAGACAAGTGCAGAACCACACACTGGAAGCATGCCTCAAGCCCCACGTTGGGCGCTAATTTTGTGACGGGTTTTGAGTCCGCACTTATACTGTGGAAGGGGGGAACAATTAGAGACGAGGCGAGAAAGTCGGGGCCGATAGAATAGGTAAAACTTGGTGTGTATATTTGTGAAGGGGGGGTACATGTGTTGCGATCGGGGGGGTGAGTCGACCTAAACTATGAAAGGTACAAAAGGGTTGTAGACTTTGACGGGGTCTGATCACGCCTCAGCCCTTAGCGTCACTTAATCCTGACTCATAGATACGCGCGCGGAGGGTGGGGGGGGTGTAGGGTGACGGGGAGGTGAGGTAGAAGGGTCGGTATTGCGGGAGGTGGGGGGGGTGTAGTGTGACGGGGAGTGTGAGGTAGAAAGGGTTGGTATTGCGAGGGGAGGAGCAGATCGGCTGTAGAATGCAGGCTAACCTGGTGTCGTCGGCGCGTGTAGGTAATGGTGTACGTGTAACGGTGTGAGTGTCGGTGTCTCTCTCGTTTCTCTCTCTCTCTCTCTCTCTCTCTCTCTCTCTCTCTCTCTCTCTCTCTCTCTCTCTCTCTCTCTCTCTCTCTCTCTCTCTCTCTCTCTCTCGCTCGCCCTCTTCGCTTCTCGTGAATTTCTCTCCTATTTACTTGTTGCTGCTTCGCAGGCCGTGGTCGTTAGGTGTCAAGTGTCGACGCATCGCGGCACGCTGCAACACATAGATGTACTATCTATACGAATATAAGATTACAAGAAAGGGTAATACGGTAGTCTGCAGCTTTAAGAAGAGTCAAACAGGTAGTTACGTTTTTCATTTCCACATCTGTCCTTGTGGAACATACTCCAATCCGCCCGTTATCGAAGTAAGGGCAGAAGTTATTGCTAGAGGCACTATTTCCTCTAGAATACCCGACCCAATATGATTCAGAGTAGAAGAGACAGAAGATAATTGGCAGCAATTACTGAGTCATCTACATACAATCGCTAGGGTTGGTAAAGCAGAACTAAAGCATATTTACGAACTTTTGATATGTGCTTACGAGTTCAACTTCGGACTTTGCAATTATGTCGATCGAATATCATGCCTTGGGCTCTAAGCCTGAGACATTGGCTGCACATCTTATTCAGAAGACTTACGAAATCTCAGGGATAACTCCTGAAGATTTTGTTAAGAAACATGCTGCAGACCAGTTTGATTTCAGCCAGTTGCAAGCTGATTTCGAGACTCACTGCATTGACTATATGGAAGCATTGAGTCCAGGATTACCATCAATGGCAATAGATTTCTGCGCCAAAATCATCTTTGAAGTCGGGCCAGAGTCGCGAGAAGTCGAAAAGGGGACATCTGATAAAGAGTGGAAGTTCATTTTCACAAAAGTCTCAGTCAAGCATGTGTTCTTTGTTGCCACATATAAACGGTAGACATCGGAGTACAAGCAGGACTCAGCTGCTAGGCACATGGTAGTTTTTTTGAAACAGGCAGGGTTGTAGGCTTCAGAGACTTTCTCAAGGTTGGCAATGTTTGCTTATAATTCAGCAGTACCTCACATCCTTTCAACCCCGCTTGCTGGGGCAATATTCAGTAGAGATGATATTACTGACTTGGCAAGGGAACTAGGTGAAGAAGTGGTTGAGGTGATTGTTGAAATAAACCAAAGCTGTCGGAGTAGCGGGCATTATCTGCGTATGTCATCTTCTGAAATTGCTATGTGTGCTTCGGTTTCAGCTACAAGAAACCTCAAAGAGGCGTCAATGAGGGCTGCAATCGTCTCAAAGGTAACAAAGCGATACATAATGTAGAACAAGAAGCCAGTTATGGAGAAATTTAAAGTGATAGCTCAGTATGCAACAGGTGGCGTACCTGCTGAATTCCAGTACGAAAAATTAGTAGAGGAATATGATAGAGCTCGATTAACCAAGAGCTCAGTATTGAGGCAGAGGTCAGCAATTGCACAGTCTACTTTATATTCTACTGTGCATGCACCGATAAGCCGAGAGACAAGTGCAGAACCACACACTGGAAGCATGCCTCAAGCCCCACGTTGGGCGCTAATTTTGTGACGGGTTTTGAGTCCGCACTTATACTGTGGAAGGGGGGAACAATTAGAGACGAGGCGAGTAAGTCGGGGCCGATAGAATAGGTAAAACTTGGTGTGTATATTTGTGAAGGGGGGGTACATGTGTTGCGATCGGGGGGGTGAGTCGACCTAAACTATGAAAGGTACAAAAGGGTTGTAGACTTTGACGGGGTCTGATCACGCCTCAGCCCTTAGCGTCACTTAATCCTGACTCATAGATACGCGCGCGGCGGGCAGGGGGGGGGGGGGGGGGGGGGATGTAGGGTGACGGGGAGGTGAGGTAGAAGGGTCGGTATTGCGGGGGGTGGGGGGGTGTAGTGTGACGGGGAGTGTGAGGTAGAAAGGGTTGGTATTGCGAGGGGAGGAGCAGATCGGCTGTAGAATGCAGGCTAACCTGGTGTCGTCGGCGAGTGTAGGTAATGGTGTACGTGTAACGGTGTAAGTGTTGGTGTCTCTCTCGTTTTCTCTCTCTCTCTCTCTCTCTCGCTGGCCCTCTTCGCTTCTCGTGAATTTCTCTCCTTTTTACTTGTTGCTGCTTCGCAGGCCGTGGTCGTTAAGTGTCAAATGTCGACGCGTCGCAGCACGCTGCAACACATAGATGTACTGTCTATACGAATATAAGATTTCAAGAGAGGGTAATACGGTAGTCCGTAGCTTTAAATAGAGTCAAACAGGTAGTCACGTTTCTAATTTCCACATCTGTCCTAGTGGAACATACTTCAATCCGCCCGTTATCGAAGTAAGGGCAGAAGAAGTTATTGCTAGAGGCACTATTTCCTCTAGAATACCCGACCCAATATGATTCAGGGTAGAAGAGACAGAAGATAATTGGCGGCAATCACTGAGTCATCTACAAACAATCGCCACGGTTGGTAGAGCAGAACCAAAGCATATTTTCGAACTTTTGATACGTGCTTACGAGTTCAACTTCGGACTTTGCAATTACGTCGATCGAATATCATGCCTTGGGCTCCAAGCCTGAGGCATTGGCTGCACATCTGATTGAGAAGACTTACGTAATTTCAGGGATAACTCCTGAAGATTTTGTTAAGAAACATGCTGCAGACCAGTTTGATATCAGCCAGTTGCAAGCTGATTTCAAGACTCACCGCGTTGACTATATGGAAGCATTGAGTCCAGGATTACTATCAATGGCAATAGATTTCTGTGCCAAAATAATCTTTGAAGTCGGGCTAGAGTCGCGAAAAGTCGAGAAGGGGACATCTGATAAAGTGTGAAAGTTCATTTTCACAAAAGTGTCAGTCAAGCATGTTGTCTTCGTTGCCACATATAATCAGGAAACATCGGAGTACAAGCAGGACTCAGCTGCTAGGCACGTGGTAGTTTCTTTGAAACAGGCAGGGTTGTTGGTTTGAGAGACTTTCTCAAGGTTAGCAATGTATGCATTTAAGTTATAAGCGTGACTCTTATAACTTAAAAGGGTTGCGGAAATAATAATTCCTGAGTCTCAACGACTTGGGTTGATGTAGAAACGATACTATAACATTATATTAACACCAATCACAAATAATTACATAAATAATAACAAAAATAATTATAACACTTATAGTCACCTAAATCAACAACAATGTCGGTTTTGACGATCGGGATTGTAGGCTTAGTTGACAATGATAAGAATAATTTACAATATAATTTACAATATATTTTACAGAGCATTCACTATGACGCTAGTGGATGTCTCGAGCGCCTGTCAATCACTCCCCTCTCTCCCGAGGCGATGATTCCGCGATGGTCACTCTTGGTTATCCTTTCCGTAACCCGTTCAGCGTGTTTGTTGTTTTTCATAAATAAGTTTGGGTAAACAGGCCACAAACTTACATCCCCCCTTCCCGGAGAGGATTGGTTAGGATCTGGGACGGGTTGTAAATATGGGACCATTTTGCTTTTGTGAAAAATATTTACATCTTTTTTTCTTGTACCGATATCAATTTCATAAATGGATTTAGATATTTTTTTTGTAATTTTGAATGGTCCAGTTCGGACGGGATCTAATTTTTTTCTATTTAATTTATTCCCATTTTGTATATACACTAAGTCATTTACTTTATATTCTATTGCATTTGTGTGAGTGTCGTAGTATAATTTATTCCTGTTATGCGATTTTATGGAATTTTCTAATGCTTTTGCTCTATTGACATCTAAATTTTCTTCTGTGTTTTCATTTAATTCCTTTGGAATTATTGACCTGTCCATTCCCGAGAGCAAATAGTTTGGTGAAAAACCTGTAGAGCTATGTACTGTATTGTTATATTCACTTATGCATTGTTCGGCAATTGTTGTCCATGATTTATTTTGGTTTTCGTAAAGTTTACAGCGAATTCTGTTCACTAATGTTTGATTTGTACGCTCGTTTTGTCCATTGGAAAACGGACAATCTACCGCTGTGAAAATCAGTGTTATATTTTTTTCTTTCAAATATTTCTTGAATTCTTTGGAATTTATCCCAGGATATTGGTCTGTCAGAACTGTTTGAATTTTACCTCTCTTTTCTATTATTTGGACTAGGTTTATAAAATCTTTTGCTATTTGTGTTTTTGAAGTGGAGATAAATGCATATCGAGTTAATTGATCTACCATTAAGTGCATGTACTTTTTTTGAGATTTATTTCCCGTGAAACCGCCTATTGTATCTAATGAAACTATTTCTAACGGCTTGGACGCAGGACCCAACTGCGACAATGGCGCCTTAAAGTTTCCAAATCTTGTTTTATTTTTGATACAAGTTTCGCATGATCTGCAGATCATTTTAATATGTTTGTGCATATTTTTAAAATAAAATATTGGTGTAATCGTAAGTGTCATCTGTTTAGTTCCAATGTGACCTTGTGACCTATGTAAGTTTTCAAGGGCTGCAATACCATATTCTTCTGTTAACCAGATCTTTTTCCTTTTGTTCAAGGTTTTGTATATAATATCATTTTCTTTACTACAATGTTTGTCCCACTTTAATTCTTTTTGGTTCTGTAAGATGTTTTGCATAGTTATGAAGTTGACGATTTGTATTTTAGAACCTTCATCATTTTTGTTTTCTGATAGAACCGGGTTTCTTGATAAGCAATCAGCCTCTGAATTATTTATGCCGGGATTATATTCGATATCAAATGTAAATTGTGAAATGTAATTTAATATGTGTAAAAGTTCTGTATCTTTGCAATTTTTTATGTTGAAATTACGTAAAGGTTCATGGTCTGTGAATATTTTAAATTTTTGTCCTATTAAGTGATATTGCCAATATAGAATCGCCTCTTTGATTGCTAAACATTCAATAAATATAGCTCTTTTTATTTTTTGAGATTCTGACAACTTTCGCGAAAAATAGAAGACCGGTTTAAGTGTGTTATCTTCTTGAGGTTGTTTTAGTATTGCACCCACGCCTTCTAAACTAGCATCTGTATATATGAAAATTGGTTTAGTGGGGTCGAATATTGCTAGAATTGGTGCTTCACATAAACAACCCTTAACCTTATCAAAACTGTTTTGACATCTAGCGGACCAATCGAACTGCACATTTTTTCGCAAGAGATTGTGCAATGGATCCAAGATAATTGAGGATCTAGGAATATATTTCAGATAAAAATTTACTTTCCCCAGGAATTGTCTAACTTGTTTTTTTGTTTTCGGAATCGGAAAGTTTTTGATCGCTATTAAATTGTCATTAATCGGTTTTACACTATTGTTTGATATTGTGTGTCCTAGATACGTAACTTCTTTTTTTGCAAAACTGCATTTATTCGTATTTAATTTCAAGCCTTGCTCATGTAAAACTTCCAATGTTTGTTTAATATGTTGTACGTGTTCATCGTAATTTTTCGAAAATATCAGAATATCATCGATATAATTAATTGCAAAGGTGTCTAAATTGTTATTTCTAATTATGGTTGAAAGTATTCGTTGGAATATTGCTGGAGCCGATTGTAAGCCAAAAGGAAGACACGCCCATTGCCAGTGACCGTGGTGTGTGACGAAAGCCGTTTTATATTTATCTTTCGCACGTAATGGTATTGACCAGAATGCTGAGTTGATATCTAACTTCGAGAAGTAAACACACCTCCCAACACGAGCAATCAGATCATCAATTCTAGGAAAGGGGTAACCTTCTGGTACAATGAGTTTATTTAGTTCGCGATAATCAATACATAGTCGCGATTTTTTGTCTTCATCTTTCTTGTGTACTAAGGTCACTGGTGAGGCATATGGACTATACGACTCCTCGATCAATCCTAATTCCAATAATTTCTTTATTTGAAATTCTATTTCTAATTTATCGGGAATAGAGCACTTATATGGTTTTCTCGATATGTACTTATTTTCCGTTAATTTTATTCTTGCTTCGAAGTTTCTGACTGTACCTATATCGAACTTTTCCTTGGCGAAGACTGAATCGTATTTATTTAACAAACCATTCAGACTATCTTCGTTATTGTTCGAAGCATAGTTTATTTTAACGCAATCAAAACTTTGGTTCGAACTTATATTTTGAGAAATTTCAAGATTTTCGTTTTGACGCAATCGGAATGATTTTATACAATCCAAGCCAAGCAACAAATCTTCTTCAAATAAATCATTTTTCATTATTAGGAATGGCGCTACTTTTTCTATTTCAAATATCTTTAATTTCAGAAATACCCTTCCATTCGTACTTGCTACGCCGCCCATTGTTCTTATTGTTGAGCCCCCACTCATAGAGATATTCATTTTTAATTTTTTGTAAAATGTATAATTAATCAAGGACACATTGGCTCCTGAATCGTAAAGAGCAACTGCCTTTTCATTACAATTTACGATAACATGTAGTCTTATAAGTGGGAGGCTATCTAGTTTTTTGATTCGGCAGATTTGATAATCGCTGGTCTTGCATTTCTGCAAATTTCCTCTGGATGGAATCTATTTTTATAACCGGCTTTCTCGCAAATACGACATGGATCAAACTTTCGATTTTGCTTATTTACTTCTATACGTGAGCTGTTATTGTTTGATACTGGTTGAAGTTGACTCAGACTAGACATTAAATTTTCTATTGTTTTCAATTCACGTTTATGAAGGTGTGATCGAACAAATTTTGGCAGGGCAATAACGATAAAATTTATTTGTGAACTGACGCCTAATTCTGGATCTGCATCTATTAATAGGTTTCTCTTTTTTAATGCAAAATCTAAATATGGTCCACTTATCCAACGAAAAGAGTAAGCGTATTCGACCTCTGACCACGATTTTTCCCCGAATGTTTCCAGAAAGGAACTTTCCCAAAAGCTCCAAGGTTTCGTCATACCATAAGTTTTAAAAATTGATGTAAACCAGTCTATGGCTGGTCCTTCTAAAACTAGTTTCAGAACCTCGGGGAATTGATTTTCTTCCACTTTAAATCTTTCACATTCAAGAACAAATAAAGTGAGCCATGACTTTGCGTTCTGATTTCTGTTTGAAAATTTTTCTAATAAAATGCCCTTCGAAATTAATTGAATCGGGGTTTCACGTGCCGGAACTGTTAAACTGGATGAGTTTGGAGTGGGTTGGGGGGTTTCTATTTCCTCCAGGTAATACTCGTTGAACACTACATTACCCTCCTCATCGAAGTATAACCTTTGCAGATGCGCGTCCAGTGAGACGATAGCTTTTCTCTGCTTCCCTCTTTTATCCAGACTCTTGATAATTCCTTTGACCACTGGTAATTTGGCCAGCTCAGCATGGTTTGAAATCGGTTGATCTTTTTGTTCAAAAGAAAAAATTTGTTCCTGTTCCAATACTTGGATGGATTTAACCTTGATGACGGTCGTCTTGGCATCCCAGGCTTCTGCGGCGAACTGGAATTTTACCTTGACCTTCTCCATTTTGTTGTTGATTTTTAAGTTATAAGCGTGACTCTTATAACTTAAAAGGGTTGCGGAAATAATAATTCCTGAGTCTCAACGACTTGGGTTGATGTAGAAACGATACTATAACATTATATTAACACCAATCACAAATAATTACATAAATAATAACAAAAATAATTATAACACTTATAGTCACCTAAATCAACAACAATGTCGGTTTTGACGATCGGGATTGTAGGCTTAGTTGACAATGATAAGAATAATTTACAATATAATTTACAATATATTTTACAGAGCATTCACTATGACGCTAGTGGATGTCTCGAGCGCCTGTCAATCACTCCCCTCTCTCCCGAGGCGATGATTCCGCGATGGTCACTCTTGGTTATCCTTTCCGTAACCCGTTCAGCGTGTTTGTTGTTTTTCATAAATAAGTTTGGGTAAACAGGCCACAAACTTACATGCATATAATTTAGCAGTACCTCACATCCTTTTAACCCCGCTTGCTGGGGCAATATCCAGTAGAGATGATATTCCGAACTTGGCAAGACAACTAGGTGAAGAAGTGATTGAGGTTATTGTAAAAATAAACCAAAGCAGTCAGAGTGGCGGGCATTATCTGCGTATGTCATCTTCTGAAATTGCTATGTGTGCTTTGGTTTCAGCTACAAGAAACCTCAAAGAGGCGTCAATGAGGGCTGCAATCGTCTCAAAGGTAACAAAGCAATACATAATGTAGAACAAGAAGCCAGTTATGGAGAAATTTGAAGTGATAGCTAAGTATGCAACAGGTGGCGTACCTGCTGAATTCCAGTACGAAAAATTAGTAGAGGAATATGATAGAGCTCGATCAACCAAGAGCTCAGTATTGAGGCAAAGGTCAGCAATTGCACAGTCTACTTTATATTCTACTGTGCATGCACCGATAAGCCGAGAGACAAGTGCAGAACCACACACTGGAAGCATGCCTTAAGCCCCACGTTGGGCGCCAATTCTGTGACAGGTTTTGAGTCCGCACTTATACTGCGGAAGAAGGGAACAATTAGAGACGGCGCGAGAAGGTCGGGGCCGATAGAATTGGTAAAACTTGGTGTGTATATTTGTGAAGGGGGGGTACATGTGTTGCGATCGGGGGGGTGAGTCGACCTGAACTACGAAAGGTACAATAGGGTTGTAGACTTTAACGGGGTCTGATCACGCCTTAGCCCTTAGCGTCACTTAATCCTGACTAATAGATACGCGCGCGGCAGGGGGGGGGGAGTGTGTAGGGTGACGGGGAGTGTGAGGTAGAAAGGGTCGGTATTGCGGGGGGTTGGGGGGGGGGGTCTAGTGGGACAAGGGTGTAGTGGGACGGGGAGTGTGAGGTAGAAAGGGTTGGTATTGCGAGGGGAGGAGCAGATCGGCTGTAGAATGCAGGCTCACCTGGTGTCGTCGGCGAGTGTAGGTAATGGTGTACGTGTAACGGTGTAAGTGTTGGTGTCTCTCTCGTTTTCTCTCTCTCTCTCTCTCTCTCGCTGGCCCTCTTCGCTTCTCGTGAATTTCTCTCCTTTTTACTTGTTGCTGCTTCGCAGGCCGGGGTCGTTAAGTGTCAAATGTCGACGCGTCGCAGCACGCTGCAACACATAGATGTACTGTCTATACGAATATAAGATTTCAAGAGAGGGTAATACGGTAGTCTGTAGCTTTAAATAGAGTCAAACAGGTAGTCACGTTTCTAATTTCCACATCTGTCCTCGTGGAACATACTTCAATCCGCCCGTTATCGAAGTAAGGGCAGAAGAAGTTATTGCTAGAGGCACTATTTCCTCTAGAATACCCGACCCAATATGATTCAGGGTAGAAGAGACAGAAGATAATTGGCGGCAATCACTGAGTCATCTACAAACAATCGCTAGGGTTGGTAGAGCAGAACCAAAGCATATTTTCGAACTTTTGATACGTGCTTACGAGTTCAACTTCGGACTTTGCAATTACGTCGATCGAATATCATGCCTTGGGCTCCAAGCCTGAGGCATTGGCTGCACATCTGATTGAGAAGACTTACGTAATTTCAGGGATAACTCCTGAAGATTTTGTTAAGAAACATGCTGCGGACCAGTTTGATATCAGCCAGTTGCAAGCTGATTTCAAGACTCACCGCATTGACTATATGGAAGCATTGAGTACAGGATTACTATCAATGGCAATAGATTTCTGTGCCAAAATAATCTTTGGAGTCGGGCCAGAGTCGCGAAAAGTCGAGAAGGGGACATCTGATAAAGTGTGAAAGTTCATTTTCACAAAAGTGTCAGTCAAGCATGTTGTCTTTGTTGCCACATATAATCAGGAAACATTGAAGTACAAGCAGGACTCAGCTGCTAGGCACGTGGTAGTTTCTTTGAAACAGGCAGGGTTGTTGGCTTGAGAGACTTTCTCAAGGTTAGCAATGTATGCATATAATTTAGCAGTACCTCACATCCTTTTAACCCCGCTTGCTGGGGCAATATTCAGTAGAGATGATATTCCTGACTTGGCAAGGGAACTAGGTGAAGGAGTGGTTGAGGTTATTGTTAAAATAAACTAAAGCTGTCAGAGTGGCGGGCATCATCTGCGTATGTCATCTTCTGAAATTGCTATGTGTGCTTCGGTTTCAGCTACAAGAAACCTCAAAGAGGCATCAATGAGGGCTGCAATCGTCTCAAAGGTAACAAAGCAATACATAATGTAGAACAAGAAGCCAGTTATGGAGAAATTTAAAGTGATAGCTAAGTATGCAACAGGTGGCGTACCTGCTGAATTCCAGTACGAAAAATTAGTAGAGGAATATGATAGAGCTCGATTAACCAAGAGCTCAGTATTGAGGCAAAGGTCAGCAATTGCACAGTCTACTTTATATTCTACCGTGCATGCACCGATAAGCCGAGAGACAAGTGCAGAACCACGCACTGGAAGCATGCCTCAAGCCCCACGTTGGGCGCCAATTTCGTGACGGGTTTTGAGTCCGCACTTATACTGTGGAAGGGGGGAACAATTAGAGACGGCGCGAGAAAGTCGGGGCCGATAGAATAGGTAAAACTTGGTGTGTATATTTGTGAAGGGGGGGTACATGTGTTGCGATTGGGGGGGGTGAGTCGACCTGAACTACGAAAGGTACAAAAGGGTTGTAGACTTCAACGGGGTCTGATCACGCCTCAGCCCTTAGCGTCACTTAATCCTGACTAATAGATACGCGCGCGGCAGGGGGGGGGGGGAGTGTGTTGGGTGACGGGGAGTGTGAGGTAGAAAGGGTCGGTATTGCGGTGGGTTGGGGGGGGGGGTGTAGTGGGACAAGGGTGTAGTGGGACGGGGAGTGTGAGGTAGAAAGGGTTGGTATTGCGAGGGTAGGAGCAGATCGGCTGTAGAATGCAGGCTAACCTGGTGTCGTCGGCGAGTGTAGGTAATGGTGTACGTGTAACGGTGTAAGTGTTGGTGTCTCTCTCGTTTTCTCTCTCTCTCTCTCTCTCTCTCGCTGGCCCTCTTCGCTTCTCGTGAATTTCTCTCCTTTTGACTTGTTGCTGCTTCGCAGGCCGTGGTCGTTAGGTGTCAAGTGTCGACGCGTCGCAGCACGGCGCAACACATAGATGTACTGTCTATACGAATATAAGAATACAAGAGAGGGTAATACAGTAGTATATAGCTTCAAGAAGAGTCAAACGTTTCTAATTTCCACATCTGTCCTTGTGGAACATACTTTAATGCGCCCGTTATCGAAGTAAGGGCAGAAGAAGTTATTGCTAGAGGCACTATTTCCTCTAGAATACCCGACCCAATAGGATTCAGGGTAGAAGAGACAGAAGATAATTGACGGCAATTACCGAGTCATCTACATACAATCGCTAGGGTTGGTGAAGCAGAACTAAAGCATATTTTCGAACTTTTGATACGTGCTTACGAGTTCAACTTCGGACTTTGCAATTACGTCGATCGAATATCATGCCTTGGGCTCCAAGCCTGAGGCATTGGCTGCACATCTGATTGAGAAGACTTACGAAATCTCAGGGATAACTCCTGAAGATTTTGTTAAGAAACATGCTGCAGACCAGTTTGATTTCAGCCAGTTGCAAGCTGATTTCAAGACTCACTGCATTGACTAGATGGAAGCATCGAGTCCAGGATTACCATCAATGGCAATAGATTACAGTGCTAAGATCATCTTTGAAGTTGGTCCAGAGTCGCGAAAATTTTAAAGGGAACATATGATAAAGTGTGGAAGTTCATCGGTCTGTCTTGTTGATGCTTGGTGAACAACGTCTACCCGTTATCGCTCGTCACATTTTCTGGCCGTTTTTTGAGTTTTTCTTTTGTGAGTTCGGTCTGTCTAGTATTGATCGGTTCGCGCTGTGCCGGCTCTTAAGTGGTATTAAATTCTTCGCGCCTTGTAGTGCAGCTATTGAATAATTGAGACACACAGTGCATTATAACCCGTTAAAATTTCACGGACGGTTTGACTTTGTTGTTTCTTTCTGGAGCTGTCAGTGTCAGTGTCAGACTAGTGAGGTTGAACGCAGCCTTTGTTGACTGTTGACTGTTTTGGGGCTACCTTTGTGCTATCTATAGCCGTCTATTTATACCAATCTGTGATACCGACTTGCTGATAGTATGGCTTTTCTAAACTGTGCTTTGTACTATGCCTCTATAGATGTCCCTAGTAGTGATATTACGACTGGCGACAAATGTAAACATTCATTTCATGCTTTCTGTCTCAAAATACGGTTTCAAGTCGAAACTAGCAGGGCTGCGACAGATCGTGTACGTAGTTGCTGCCCTATTTGTATGAGAGATGAGACAACCGCCATTGGAGCAGAAATTCAAAAAATTTCAACTTTACTCGTGGCTATGAACACTCGCCTTGGTGCGTTTGAAGCCACAGCGGCCAAGGTCAACACGCTCGTAACGGTTATCGAGGATCTTCGAGGAAAATTTGACAGCATGCTAGCCGATAATGTAGCTCTCAAATGAGGTCTCAAAACTGTCAATGCCACCGTAACAGAGGTAAAGAAAGATGTTGATTCGCTGGTTGAGGTAGCGTCTCGCCATTCAGCGGAGATTAGCGAAATTGGAAGCAAGCTTGCCATCAGGCAGACTGGCGTGCTGGCACCTGCTGATGAGGCTATGTTGTTGCGGGTAGCATGCAATGAAGTTGCGAACCAACTAATTATTACAGGGATTCGAGATGGTTGTGATCGCGAGCGTCTAGATGAAACATTGACCAAAATGCCAGCGGCTCTTAATATACAGCTGCCTCCTGATGCCATAATCCGCTTCGAACGAATGGGCCGCTATAGAGCTCAGAGTGCCCCTAGTGCTTCAACCTTGCGTTTGGATGCAACTGCTCCTGGCTCTCCTCCTGCCTTCACTGCGCGTCCTCTTCTGTTAACACTTCGGTCTCCTGCTTGGTGCAATCAAGTAATTGCGGCTAAGAAGCTGAAGCCTCAACTCCGCGCTGCAGAAATTGATGCCGCCCTCTCGGACCGAAAGGTCTATATTAACAAAAGGCATCCTGTACAACTTCACCGATATCGGAGTTAGATCTTGAAGAAGTTCCCGTCGCTGAGCCCGAGGTCTGTGTGGATATCTGACGCTGCGTTGTTTGTTCGACCTGGACCGGGGATCAAACCGTTACGCTTGCAGCCTTCTTCCGACTTGTCGACCCTAACCGGAGCCCTACAATGACTCACACCTGCGACTGTTCTCAAACCTAAGCGCTCACTGACCCGCCCGGAGCTCCTCAATGTCTGCGGCCTTAACGCCCAGTCGCTGCCTGCCTGCAAAGGATTGCCCATGCCTGCCCGTGACGTATCAAAAGTCTTTTGCGTATGTTGGCGTTAACTTTTGGAACTCTCTGCCTCCGTCAATTACATCAGCGTCCACTTTGCCGGTGTTTCGTATCGGCGTGCTAGAAGATCTGCGAGCGGAAGAGACTGAGCGTGTGCAGCGAGGGTGATGTTTGTGAAACTATTGAAATCAACAGACGTATTGTATGATGTATGATGTATGCTGTATGATGTATGATGAATGCTGTATGATGTATTATGCGCGCAGAATGTGGCTGCCCTCTCTGTATGTACGCTTTTTATTCGGTTTGTGTCTATTCCTATTTCTATTAATATTTTAATTTTATTTTTAATTTTTGTATTATCTTATATTATTTTGGTATTGTTCACCAACCGCCATATGTGTGTGTGTGCCCATGGTTGCTAGGGGGTATTACCCCGCGATCAAATAAATACTCTCTCTCTCTTTCTCTCTCTCTCTCTCTCTCTCTCTCTCTCTCTCTCTCTCTCTCTCTCTCTCTCTCTCCCTCTCTCTCTCTCTCTCTCTCTCTCTCTCTTGGATTAGTGAGTACCTGTCTGGTCCACTTTCTGTTACCCTCCTGTTCTGGCCATTTTCTGCTGTTTCCTGCCCGTTTTCGGGCTCTGCTTCCAGGTTTTTTTTCTCCCCCGTCGCTCTCGCTAAAATTTGAGCTAAAAATCGTCGTTGCTCTCTCTTTTGAGCTACGGGACGAAGCAATTAACCGAAGACTGGTATTCCATAACCTATAATTCTTGACTGGAACGACTTGGCAGTTGACGGACGATTTTGCTGTTTACAACTCCTACGCTACCTTTCCTCTTCCCATTGGACGACCGCTAGGGAATTTCTCTGAAATATTACACCGGAGCTGGAATTAATCTTAAGTACCTGTTTACGTGAATGTTTGGTTCCTGTGTGCTTCAGCGTGTGCGTGTCTATTGTGAGTGCGATTTATGCGGTGTATTAGTATCTACACGACCTTCTACCACGTCTCTGTGACATTTCTCTCAGCTGGTATTTTTGTTACTCTCATTACACCAAATCGGTTGCATGTCTGATACTTGCTTTAAGTGCAAACGGCTTGTAGCCGGTGAAAAACTCAAGTGTGTAGACTGCTCAAAAAGTTTTCATCCAGGGTGTTACAGATACTATACGAGTAGTAGAAACTCTAGTCCTTGTTGCTATAAAAATCTTGGTAACACGCCATCGAGTAGTTCTCAAAATATCAGAGAGCAGTTGACTTGTATTGTCGATACACCTGTCATGTCTCAATCGGGCAAAACTCTAGACTCGATAGCAGCCCTTCTAAATAAAAATGTTGAAACACTTAATGCTTTCATTAACTGTCAGAATACATTTAATTCTAATATGGCATCTAAACTTAATACCATTGAAAATATTGTCAAAACAGTGAGTGATCAAGGTGAAAGAATAGCACAATTAGAGGCCAGCAACGTGTTACTAACTAGGGAAATTGATTCTTTACGAGATTCATTAGCCAATACACCTGTCAACTCCTCTGCCCAGATCACCATTGCTGGTATACCATTTACGGTTACTCATAATCCGTTAGAAGTTGTTACTAAGGTTCTGACTGTACTCGGTGTCCCTGAACTTGCTTCCGACATACTCGACATTCGCTTAATCACCCGCAGACCTCCGTCGAGCCAAAATCCTGAGCAGGATAACACCAGAGAGGCATCAAAATCATTTATCGTTTTCTTTAAATCCACTCAGATTAGCAGCCATATTATAAGGAAAAAGCGTTCGCACGGCACATTAGCGGTTAGAGATGTTTTTGCGTGTGATAAACTCGGTAATATTTTTGTCAACGAGTTTCTTCACCCTAACACGTATAATTTGTTGCGCAAAACTAAGAAGATCGCGTCTGACAAAAATTGCAAATATGTATGGTCTAGGGAGGGTCAAATCTACGCACGAAAGCAAGACGGATCTCAGCTTATTCGTATTACCTCGGAGGCTGATCTTGACAAGTTAGGTTGATTAAATCATGTACAGAACTCTTGAAAAGCAGTGACATTGCACGATAGTTCTATGTACTTTGAAATCTGTCAATTTAATGCAAACTTGTTATTGGTCCATATAGATTATGTCAAATCATATCTTAGCGAACATTTTTATTAATTTATTTCCATATCTTAAGCATGGCTCAAGCCTGAAATTTCTAATGATCTTGTCAAGATTCCGAACTATTTTATTATTCGTCATGATAGAATAGGAAAGGGATGTAGAGGTGTTGTGTGTTATATTCATGAGTCACTGAAAGCCAATCTATCATTAAATTACCTGAAGTAATAGTATTGCGTAGTGCTAGTTTATTTTTGTTTTATTTTATCTTGCTTATTTGATTGAGTTTTTCATTTAATCTACTCACTTTACTTTAATGTATCTAAATTTTATCATTTTATATATTTCTATTACATTTTATTTCATTTTATTTTATTTTATCTTATTTTATTTAATTTTATTGTATATTATATCATATTTTATTTTATTTCATTTTATTTTGCTTTTATACTTGTAGGTATACTTTTATAATACTTTTCGTACACTGTAGTTTTTCTCTTGCCCCAAAGTTTTCTAGGGCATAATAAATCTATCTCTCTCTCTCTCTCTCTCTCTCTCTCTCTTCTCTCTCTCTCTCTCTCTCTCTCTCTCTCTCTCTCTCTCTCTCTCTCTCTCTCTCTCTCTCTCTCTCTCTCTCTCTCTCTCTCTCTCTCTCTCTCTCCATTTATGTACGTAAGCAAGATGGATCTCAGCCTATTCGCATCACCTCTGAGGCTGATCTAGACAAATTAGGTTGACTAAATCGTGTATGGAACTCTCGAAAAACAGCGAGATTGCATGATAGTGCTACGTCCTTGAAAATCTGTCAATTTAATGCAAACTCGTTATTGGGCCACATTGACTATATCAAATCATATCTTAGCGAACATTTTTATCACGTTATTTCTATATCTGAAACATGGCTCAAGCCTGAAATTTCTAACGATCTTGTTAAGATTCCGAACTATTTTATTATTCGTCATGATAGAATAGGAAAGGGATGTGGAGGTGTTGCGTGTTATATTCATGAGTCATTGAAAGCCAATCTATTAGCAGCTTCACCCTGTTTGTATTCTAATCAACCTGAAATTCTCCTGCTTGACATACACTATCCTAACCAGGACTCTATATTATTCACGTCCATGTACAGGCCACCCAAAAGTAAACTATTCACTGACTATATAAACACTTTCTGCGAGTTTAGTCATTCCTTCAAAAATGTCATCATTGCTGGTGATCTGAATTGTGATCTTTTGTCTAACTCTGTTGAATCTAGATATCTTAGTGAGATGGTTTCTTCTCTATCATTATACCTGGTTGAATCCCAAGCGACGCATCATACATCCACGTCCGATACGCTTATTGATGTCATAATTATTGATAGCAGTGACAAAAACATTGCCTTCACAAAGTCTGAAACACCATTTATTGCGGGGCATGACCTTCTTGAACTCTCGTATGCCTTTATTACACCGCAGAATCCTGACCAACTGATAGTTCGCCGCAACTTCAAGAATTTTGACGTTAGTGCATTCAATACAACTGTGGAATTATCTCTTGTTAAGATAGTAGAGCTTGTACCCACAAATTCCTCAATCTCTGATGATATTAACGTGTTTCTTAAGGCCTTAGAAGGTATCTTACTTTTAGCTCTTGGCATTCATGCTCCTTTCAAGAATTTTATTGTACGCAAGCCTATTGCACCATCCAGAATGCTCACACCAGAACTAAAATTGCGTATTAGAAAACGCAACGCTCTTTATAAACAAGCAAAAAGGGCTAATAGCCTATTAGGGTATGCAATTTATCGGAAATTCAGAGACGAGTTGACGTCTGAGTTGAAACGTGTGAAAAGTGAGTACAACTTTACCAGACTAGCCAATGTTAACAATGTTAACAAACTGTGGAAGGAGCTTGCGACCCTTGGACTAGTTAAAACATCGTCAACCTCCCCTCTTAATTTTTTCACGCCTGATTAACTGAACTCTTATTATTCCTCAATCTCTAGTTCCTTACCAGCTTGTTCTAAAGGAGAATTGCAGTCAATTAAAAGCCATGTTGATATCTCGAATCATCTGTTTCAGTTTGAGCATGTAACGGAGAATGATGTACTCCGGTTAATTATGTCCTATATCTCTGATTCTCATTCGACTGGACCTGACGGTATTTCGTCTTTCATTATTAGAAAAGCAGCTCCATTGCTGGTTCCTTTCTTACAGAAATTGTTCAATTCCTGCTTTGACAACTCGTTCGTTCCGGCGAGTTGGAAACGATCATTTATTAGACCTTTGTCAAAACAAAATACACCTTTGTCTCCTTCAGATACTCGACCAATTGAGAACTTGTGCGAACTCTCCAAAATCTATGACAAGATTGCTCATAACCAGATCATTAAATATCTTACTTACTATAATATTTTGGATTCTCGCCAATCAGGGTATCGCATAGCTCACAGTACACAGACAGCCTTGTTTCGCCTTTGCCATGACATTTGAAAGTCTGCTGATGATGGACGTGTCACTATTTCAGTTCTCTTTGACTTCAGCAAAGCCTTTGACACGGTCTCTCATTCCATTCTGCTGAAAAAGCTCTGTGATATAGGTTTTTCCGAATCGTCTCTGAGCTGGGTTTACTCCTATCTTACTGGTGGAACTCAGACTGTCATAGATAAGACAAATATTTCGAACTGGCTTCCTATCACATCCGGTGTTCCACAAGGCTCTGTATTAGGACCCTTATTGTTTTCTATCTTCATCAACGACATAGGTGCTTCTCTCAAGTATTCCGACCACATAGTGTTTGCTGATGATACCCAAATCTACTTGAGCTGTCACCGGTCAGAGCTCAATGTAGGGTTAGCTAAGATACTGTATGATATCAACCAGATATCTGAGTATTCGAATGAAAATAGCCTTAAATTAAATTTAGCGAAGTCTTCAGTAATGATTTGTGGTAGTGGAGCAAACGTTCAGTCCATCGACTTTAAACTATTGCCGGTCATGGCAATAAATCAGACCTCTATACCTTATGTACTAGAGGCTCGTAATCTGGGAGTTATATTGCAAGCAAATCTTTCTTGGGCTAGTGATGTAACAACAATATCTCGCAAAGTGAATTTCACACTTCACAGATTAAAATATCACAAGAACTCGCTGTCAACTGAACTTCGCATAAAATTAGTCTCTACACTAATTTTTCCTCTTCTCGACTATTGTTGTGTTGTTTATAATGATTTGTCAAACGAGCTTGACTTAAAACTTCAGCGATTAGTAAACAGTGCGATACGATTCATTTTTGATCTACGTGGTGATGTACATATCACCCCGTATCGATTACGGTTGAAGTGGTTGTCAGTCTCAAACAGGAGGAAGTACTTTGTAGCTATAGTTACTTATAATATTCTGCATAACCATGCCCCGTCGTACTTACGTGAACTATTTCCCTTACATCATGATTATACTCGTCATTCGTCACGTCTGGGCATGGCTAATACTTTTCATATTCCGCTACATAGAACTTGCATTTACCGCAACTCCTTCCATCTCACTGCTGTTTACCTATGGCATTCTCTTCCTCCTGACATTACTTCCTCGTCCTCGTGTGCTGTTTTCAAGGCTAAGGTGTATGAGTACTTCTTATCTAATGAGGTTTCTGCCCTAGCTAGCCCGATTAATTAACCTATCTGTATACTACCTAAGTTATAGTATTGCGTAGTGCTAGTTTATTTTGTTTTATTTTGTTTCATTTTATTTCGCTTATTTGATTGTGTTTTTCATTTAATCTACTTACTTTACTTCATTCTAACTAAAATTTATTATTTTATATTTTATATTATATTTTATTTTATTTTATTTTATTTTATTGTATATTATATTTTATTTCATTTCATTTAATTTTATTTTACTTTTATACTTGTGTATATTATTAATATTTTATACGTAGTTTTTCTCTTGCCCCAAAGTATTCTAGGGCATAATAAAATATCTATCTATCTATCTCTCTGCCGGTGACGCGGTGACGGATAGACGTGTTTGAAGTTGCTCTGTCAGGAAAGTGAATAAGTGTGCATTTTACTGCGTAGAGTACAAGCTATAATAGTATAGATCTTCAGTTAATCACTGGTTGTTATTGAGGTGCTTCTCCATTTTTTCTGGGAAGTGGTATTCTTCGGAAATATTGAACAATTATCTCTTCGACCAGTGGAACGGCGTGCATCTTCTGGGCTCACTGACAGTTTCGTAGTTCAGCTCCTTAATTCGATCATTGTGGGTGTTCGGTCCTTTATGGATGTTGAGTGCCTGAGTCTAATACATGTGGCTAAGTTTTTTTTTTTTTTTTTTTATCAACTGCAAGTGGCGAGGAAGTGGTACTCTCTTCAAAACTTCCTCTTACAAGTTAGACAATTTAGCAGGATCGCTCGTTGCGGTTAACGTGTAACGGCTGACAGTTTGACTTCGGTCAGCTGACCACAGTGACAGCTGATCTGCTATCAGCTGACTCAATATCATTGGCGCCTAATATACTGTGCTTGGACTGTTGTGTTGTGTTGACCTTCCCTCTCTTACTGTGGGTGTAATACAGACTAGTTATCTCTCTGCGTGCTGGTGAATAATACACTTCACACCACTCATTGCTGCTCGACCGTTATGAGTCTTGATCAAAATCGGTGTCCTATTTGTAAAAAGTTTACTTCACCGTCTGGCTCCTGCACTTCTTGCCAGAATAGAAGTCGAATGCCTGGCTCACTCTCTACGCGTAAATCTACGATGGTTGGCACTAACAGCGGAGGATCGGACAGTGGGGCCAACTCGAATTTGCAACCTTCGCTAGCGGATATCATGAAGGCTATTTAGGCGAATACGGCGGCACTGCATGAGTACAAGCACAGTCAGAATCGACAAACGGCGGAGATAATAAAATCATTAGAAGCCTGCCATGAAACTGCTCAGGCTAATTCTAATAAAATCGCTGGATTGGAAGCCAGGTTGGCGGAATATGATGCGCAAGGTGAATCCACTCGGGGTTCTCTGTCGCAACTCAAATTGCAGATGGATGCGCTGGAAGTCGAGAACAATAGGCTCCACCAAAAACTGGCTCTCAACTCGGTTGAAATTAGAGGAATTCCGGTAAAATCTAATGAGAACCTCTACAGTATCCTCCATTCAATTGGCAATGTACTTGGATCAACTCTAGATGCTGCAGATGTCAGCTCAATTTATCGGCTACCATCCAAAGATCCAACTCGTCCATCTCCAATCACAGCCGTTCTCACGCGCCGTGATACAGCGGTGAATCTAGTAACCTGCATCCGGAAGCGAAGGGGTAAACTGACAACGCGGGACCTGGAATGGAAGGACAACGAGGTTCATGACATATTTGTCAGCGAAAGCTTAACTCCGTTATCGCGTAAACTCTTTGCTGCGGCAAGGGCAGCCAGGCGGGCGAAAACTGTCATGTATGCCTGGACAAAGAATGGCAACGTCTACGTGAGAGAAAGGGATGGGGCACCACTTATACACGTCGTCAAGATTACAGATATACCTACTATATCTTCATAGCAAATAGTCCTACTTACTCCTGTTTCTGCCAACTTATTCGCTTACCTGATTGTATTAGGAAATTGGCTTCACCTGTTAAACTTGCGTTTTGTCTCATATTTACATTACTTACGTTGCGCGTCAATCCTTTTAGGCCTTTTGGTTTCCGTCTTTAACCTCTATATATGTATGATCACTGTGTATACTTATGCCACTCTGTCTAGCTGTGCTAGGTTGGGCCATGTCTCATCGATTTGTTTTGTTTTTCTTGCTAAGTATTATATTTTCAATGGCTATGTGTAAGTATATTGATGTCTGTCACGTGAACGCCCAATCGTTGGTATCTCATATTGATGAGTTTCGGGGTTATTTCTCCTCAAAACAACATCACATCATTGCCGGATTACAATATTCTTCGTTGCGATCGCACTGGCATTGGCGGAGGAGGTGTAGCGTTATATGTACATAGATCATTGAAGGCGAAAGTTCTTGTATGCTCCTCTTCCGCCTATTCTGCAAGGCCGGAGTTTTTAATTGCTGAAATTTCCAGCGCATGTAGGTCTAAGTTGGCCTTCAGCGTAGTGTATCGTCCGCCTAAGATTGGTTACATGTCAGACTTTGAGGAAGCTTTCTTGCAGTACAGTCAAGCCTATAAAAGTAATATTGTCATGGGTGACTTTAATGCAGACTTGTGTTCGAATAGCTTTGATGCTAATAATCTCAAGTCATTTTTTTCAAGTGTGAGTATGGATATTGTTCCTTACTGCCCGACGCATCACACTGCTACAAGCAGTACATGGCTTGACGTCTGCGCGGTTAATGACCTCTCCAAAGTCTCGGGTTATTCACAATTACCTGTTGCCTTTTTATCAAGTCATGACCTGATTAGTGTCAGTTTTCTGTTTATTTCTGATAAGATTGAACCACGCAAAATCATATATAGAGACTTCAAGCTCCTTAACTCCCAAGCCTTTAAACTTGACATTGAAGCCTGCGACTGGTCGCAGGTATTCACTGCTACCTCGATTGACGCCAAAGTTGACCTACTAAATACTTTCGTACTAGAGACAATAAATAAACATGCTCCAGTTCGTAAAGCCCAGCTAAGGCGTCCTCCAGCTCCTTGGCTGTATAACAATATTGAGACGCTCATGAGAGAGCGGGACGCTCTCTACAAAGCATTCCGGAGAACTAGATCACTTGTCGTCAGAGATAAATACCGAGTCCTGCGTGGTCGTGTCAAAGCCTGCAAAAAGCAAACACTGCATGTCGAAGTTTAGAGGACTCAAAGATCCGAGGGGTTTATCACTCATGTAATAGTTGGGACAGCTGCAAATGTAATGTCCATGCAATGGTATGTAATCTCAGTACAATACCATGAAATATTCGTGTAATATCATGCAATAGTAGTGTAACGCCGTGTAATACTGTGCGATAGTTATGTAATACCCTGTAATAGTCATGCAATATCATGCAAATACCATGTAATAGTCGTGTAATATTATGTAATGGTGGTTGCAATAGTCATGAAATACCATGAAATACCTGTGTAATACAGCATGTAATAGTCATGTAATACCTGCGCGCGCAGTACCAAGCGCATGCGCTTTACAGTGTTTACCGGATTCGTGACATAACCTTGAAATTCGTATTGGCAACTGTTTGTATAACCTATGGACCGTTATTTCTCGACTTGATTGTGTGAGTCTGCCGGCTACAACACGTGAATGACGGAAAGGTACGTACTTAATTTAATCTGTCGCTTAGATCTGGCAAATATTCAATTATTTCTTGCTGACCTGTACAAAAGTTACAGGCAATTGAATTTCAGCGGTTTTTGTTATATAAATATAAGTAAATATACCTTAGCATGGGTGACGTGATATTGTTGTAATTTCCGATCCGTTGTATTGCTTCTAAGTTTGCGTCAATCCAAGAGAAAAGAAAGAATATGACCTAATTTTTTTACCACCCACCAATTTATGAAATGAAAAATAAAAGAAAAATCCTAACTGTCGCATAGTGCAGGACAGAATCATCTACAAGTGCTCAAAAATTGTGACACACTATCAATTATTTCAATTAAATTCCAAATAGATTCAATAATTATGCGTTTTTCAATTGACTTCATGAAAACATACGATTTCGTTGAAAGTTCTAAGAAATCAGATCTCTATCAGTTTGTCCTGGTTCCTTACTCATTGTTCATTCCAGAAGTGTCACAAATTGTACTATATTTTGGAATCAATCACTCTAGTTGACATTCACAATGTCAGCAGGTAACTGTGATGTTTGATCTAAAACTAGCTTGGAGTTAGGCATGGAGGAATCAGCGAGCAAGGCAGAAAAGGAGAGTATGGCGAAGACCATCGCTGGAAATGTTAAAGAACAAAAGTTTTGGGTCGTAATTAGGAAGGAACTTGGAGTTGATCCACCGTTGTACCTGAAGCATCTCCTCACCTGTCTGGGTTTCGATTCAGCGGCCGCTCTGAAAAACCTTTCAAGCGAAGCCTTTCTAGAAATGGAGAAATTTGCCCAAACTGACATGCTGGGATTGTTAGGCGAAGATGGTTACACAAAATCAGACTTCTTCGGTATCTACAGTAATACACCTGAACAATTCCGCATACTACGAGGACATAGGTTTTGCCTCTTCGAAATTCAGAAGTATATTATAGAAAAGGGGTTGAACCATTTTGCTACGGCCGAACAGGATATTAATGAAAAATTAACTAACATCAAAGCAAAAAAAGAAACCAAGGAAACGCTAAAAGCTGTATCGGGAAAAAAATCAGATCCACAGTCACGAAAATCACAGGACTTATTGAGTGAAGAAGATCAATTATACATGCTCATTAAAAATTGGTTTTCTAAGCAACCAGATGGTGAAGAAACCTTCAAAGATTATTTAGAAAGCCCTAAAAATCGGTATATAGAGGTATCTGTCAAAGAAGACGTTGACGAAGAAATTACCTATTCGGGGAAAATATCGTGTTGCCTGTGTAAAACTAAAATTACCGCGCATAAAGCCGAATACGGGAAATCAGTACCGAGGAAAACTCGTTGGGTATGTCAAAATTTTATGAAGCACGTAAAGGAAAAACATTTGACTTTGAACCCTGTGGAAAATTCGAAGGAAAATTTATTTCCTCGCAAGCATAACAATAGCAATAAAATTGATACAAAATCGGGTCAGGCGGAAAAAAATACAGCAAATGTTCTCAAAAACGTCGTCGCTAACACTACAGCTTTTACTTCTAGTTGTAAAAAGGTTCAACCCGAGGTTCAACCACTTATTACGGATGTATTCGATAAAGGCACCAATGACAATGATAACTGGAATACAAATGCTAGTTTGAGCGACAGTATCGCAAACAAGAACCAGAAGCTCGGCCAAAATTTACCAAGAATTATCGAAGACGTGAAATTAGTCACACCCGTTGAAATAAGAAGGGATATTATTAAAATTGAAAAAAGCAGGGGAAAAAGGCATATTACTAGAGAAATTGAGAGTGATGACGAAACGGAAGCGAAACCTACTAAACGGTCGAAAAATCGAATTGAAAGCGATGAAGAACTCGAAGTATCTGCACGTGACAAGCCAAATGATGAATCGGATGTTAGATCACAAGCTGTGATAGTTGAAAGTACAAATGATGAGTTACAGGGGGAATTCAACCTCGGAATAATGTAAAAGGGGTTCTTTGTTCCGAGAAAATTCTATCAACCCCATTGACTAGTAATACCAAAAATACTAAGACTATAGATACA
Organism: Neodiprion lecontei; assembly: GCF_021901455.1. Taxonomy (NCBI): domain Eukaryota; kingdom Metazoa; phylum Arthropoda; class Insecta; order Hymenoptera; family Diprionidae; genus Neodiprion; species Neodiprion lecontei. The sequence goes on along the minus strand of NC_060262.1, from coordinate 8,651,771 downwards.
AAAAGTTCCGACTGTGAAAAAAAAATTAAAAAAGATCTAAGAACTAGAAGTGACAAATCCTACCGACAAAGAGTGAAGAGTATTACTACAGAGAGAACGATTCCATATTATTTTCCAACATTGAACGAAATGGAATTGCTGTTGAAATATAATGCAGAATTAAAGGATTGCGTGAAAAATTTATTAGCACAATCGGCATCGAAAAAATTAACGAAGTCTTGTCCAACAGTCAATGAAAACAGTAAAAGTAACTTGTTAGTACGAAAATTGATGAGAATTTCTGACAAACAAAGTCAGGCCGAATCTTGCGGGAACAGATACGATTGCACAGTGAAAAAGTTTGCATCGTATATTTTCATGATTGGTGGAAGATTGTCGTACGAAACGTTATGCGCGAACTTGCCTCTACCATCCCCCTCATCTGTCAGTCGGTATTTGTTAGAAAACGGACCAGACATCATTGAAGGGCAGCTTCGATTGCAGGAATTGAAAAATTACTTAATCAAGGCCGACCTGCCTCTAGTCATATGGGTAAGCGAAGATGCGACGCGTATTACTGGCACCGTGCAATATGACCCAAAAACTAACCAATTAATTGGGTTGGTATTACCAACAGATAAAAATGGAATGCCTAAGTGCAAATCTTTCATGGCAACGTCACCAAAAGTAATGGAAGAAACGATGCAAAATATTCCAATTGCTTCTTTGGCGTACACAATTATGGCACAGCCTTTACAAAAAAATGCGGCGTCATTTTGTCTGTGCATATTTGGAACCGACAATAAATTCACAGCCGAACACGTGCTTAACAGATTCCAATTTATTTACGAACAATGTCAGCAATTCGGAATAAGAGTATTAGGATTTTCTTCGGATGGTGATCCAAGATTGTTAAAAGCGATGAGGATTGAAAGCCAAATAGGTATTTCGAATCTTGATTTACTCTTTGGTAAAGAAAATTGGACATGGTTCAACAGTGAATTTTGCAGTGAGTACTTTGTTTGCCAGGATACTGTACACATTGGTACAAAGCTAAGAAATCGCTTCATCAAAAACTCAATTGTTCTGCCGATGGGAAACAATATAGCGACTGTTAGTCACCTGAAACTATTGATACAGTCACAATCTAAAGACAAACACCAGATAACTTATTCTGACTTGGACCCAAAGGATAAAATGAATTTCCCTTCTGTTCAAAAAATATGTCAAGAAAATGTCAGAAAATTACTCAATGATACAGTACCTGGCAGCGAAGGAACATGTCAGTATTTGAAAATACTACATAACACCGTAGTTTCATACATCGATTCTGAATTAACGCCGTTGGAAAGAATATTTAGCATCTGGTATTCTGTGTTTTGTTTAAGGATGTGGCGTGCATGGATTTCGGCAAATGACAGTTACACTTTGGGCAAAAATTTTATAACTTCCAACTGTTACACATGCATTGAAATAAATGCTCATACGCTTATTGACGTCATCATACGCCTGAGAGATTCGGACCAACCAGAACTCTTCCTGCCATCTTTATATAGTAGTCAACCATGTGAAAGCTTTTTCCGACAAGTCCGTTCAATGTCATCCACGTACTCGACTATTGTCAACTGCAGCATGATGGACATCATTCATCGTCTCAATAGAATTCAAGTACAAAATGAAATCATCATCGAAGAGTCAGAAAATATTATATTTCCAAGATTTAGGGAGAGAAAAAGTGTAATCAATGTCAACACATATCCACTACCTTCTAATCAAGAAATACAGAAAACCGTTGAAGACGCGAAATGTCGAGCTATTGAAGATCTCGGGAACCTTGGTATATTTTTCAACAATATCTTATGTACACTGCCTTTTTCTGCAAAGTCTATTCAACTAGACTCAGACGACGAATCTGACAGCGAAGAAATCAGCGAGGAAACGGAGAGCGCAAATGAAGACACTATATCTGCAGAACTTGAACATGATATGATTACGTTGCAGTCTGTAACAGGAACTTTGGAACTCAAAAATTACTCCACCCAAACAGTTCAACTAAATGAAACGAGTCCATTTGCAGTCGTGCGTGATTCGTCGCAAGCCGAATACGTCGTTAGAAAATCGTCCATTTGTTGGCTGCTTAATAAAACCAAGCACCGTTTAAGTAGCGACAGACTTCAGAGAGTACGAGAAATCGAACTGCCGCATTTGTCCAAGAAGGTACTTATTAGCTTGATATTAACTCTTCCTAAATAAGTAATGAATATCTTTCCTTATGACCCAGACTCATTAAAATACTGCGGAAAATGTCCTACCTACACCTAGAAAAAAAATATAATGCAGCATTATTCTATGGTAAATGTATAACCCCAACGAATAGAGTTGTATAATTTATGCGGCAATTGGTTGAGATTCTAAATTTTTAGGAGGTTGAAGTTCGTAACGTTAACGAGACGATACAATTTGAAGAAAATCGCCATTTTGCAACTTTAGAATTTTTTAGAAATGCAGTAATCAATAAATAGTGGCTTGAATCAAGCAAAGTCAACCCACATCAGAACTACAGCCTCTGTAAAGCAATTACGAAGTTGAAAAACATAGTTTTTTTTCAAATAATGTGTCGTTACGTTAACGTTACGAACTTCAACCTCATAAATTTTTTAGATTCCATCATTGGCACATCCTGTCGTTGTGATGACTACAAAAAGTGTTAATTTTCAACTTCTTGGTTCTCCGTATAATGTTATTGTTTTTCTAGGAATCAGCTACTAGATCAAATACTGTCGAAGAGAATCCGGAAATAAGTATAGGGACATGGATGCTTTTTAGAGAAGACACTGAGGCAGAAACGAAATACAGAGTAGGCCTTGTTCTTGGATTCGTCTATCTAACTGGAAAAACAGACCCACAAAGAGAATACTCCAGATTAAGCGCTGACGTCAATAATGAAAGTATTGGCGTACTATGTACCTGGTATAGATTAATAAGTTCTAGTCTCCGTCCGGCACCAGTGGGGTCACATGATTACAAATGCATTTCTGGATATATGCGAACTTTACCAACACCACAGATAGTTGATGGGCATATTTTTTATTCGGATTTAGTTTTGAAACTAATCCTCGAGATTATTCCTACAACTTCACTCCAAGGTAATACTGCTGTGAAAAAATTTCATTTGAAATCATTGCACGTCTGGTTACAACGTTTTGAATTTTCAGGTAAAGATGCAAATATCGGAAATTTTGTGCTGATCGAATTTCTCACCAAAAAAACCAAAAAATACTACATCGGCGTTGTTAAAAGTATCCAATCAAGAGACAGAGATTGCGAGGAAGATTATGAAGTCAAATTCATGCGAAAAGTGACGAATTCGTCGAGCTCCATATTCGTTTTTCCAGATGTGGACGATACAAGTTATGTAACAGGAGATCAAATAAAGCTAATTCTGAGCAACCCGAAAATTGACCGAAGACGTCATCATGTATTCAGTGATTCTGATTTGTTAGAGTACGCTGTGATTTAAAAGTTAATTGAAGATCGTCTCAATTGCTAAAAAATATATATAATTATGTATCGTTAACCTCTCCAGAGTACTATTAGCATAAATATACAGAGAATATTATTATAATATATAAATTATGGTTGCGTTGAATTATTCTTTACTATATTTAAAGGTTGATTTGCAAATTTTATTATGAAATTTAGAGGGTAAAAGAGGTTATAAAAAAATAGTTGCAATAAACTATTTAATGTAATTCAAGCAAGACTTCAGGGATGCAATTAATGACAGTGAGACAAAAACCATTGTTAATAGGTATACTGAGAAATACTCATCTTACAGTAATATAATGTGTATCTATATAAATATATAATAGTCATGTAATAGTCTTGTAATAGTTGTATAATTAGTATGCAATAGTCATGCAATGGTCATGTAATTCATGTAATACTATGTGTAATACATATGCAATACGTATGTAATACTTGTGCACTATCTGTGGAATACGTGCAATACTTATGGGATACTTATGCAATACATGCAATACTATTGTAATCCCTATGCCATACATGTAATACCAGTGTAATAACTATGTAATATGTGAAATACATATGCAATGGTGTCATACTTGGGACAGTCATTATGAGAGTGGTAAGCCCCTCGCAAAGATCAGAAGTCAATATGGCGCGAACTTCGGAGTATTGGAATAGCCAAATCGAATGAAGACAATGTGCCTGGGAATATATCTCTAGAAGACCTGAACAACTTTTTCGCTGAACCTTTTGAACGCGACAGGCATGCCAGCACTGTGGATAAACTAGCTACAATGACGTCGCGCCTTGTACCCTTCAGAGACGGTAACTTTTATTTTAATTCAGTAACTACGGAATGTCTTATGCGTAATTTGTTCAAGTCAAAATCTAATGCTAAGGGCATTGATGCTATTCCACTTGCCTTTCTGAAACTATGCATGCCTGCTATACTCCTTCCTATACTTGATATATTTAACTTCTCGTTGACAAACAGTGTCTATCCCACACTCTGGAAAAGCTCGCTTGTTCGGCCTGTTCCAAAGATTAAACACCCTGGTAGTAAGCAGGACTTTCGGCCTATATCCATTGGCTGCTCATTTTCCAAATCGTTCGAGCGAATAGTCTTCGACCAAGTTTCTGATTATCTTGACCTTTATGGTCATCGTGATCCGTACCAATCGGGATTCAGGAAGGGGTAGAGTGCGCAGTCTGCACTTATTAGGGTCACCGACGATATAAGGCGTGCCATCGATGATAGGAAATGCACAGTGCTTGTCCTCTTCGATTTAAGAAAAGCTTTCGATATGGTAAACCATCCACTCCTTGTCACTAAGCTTGCGGACCTTGGATTATCTAGCTCGGCCTTGAATTGGTTTCTCTCTTATCTATGCGACAGAAAACAGGCTACTGTAGGACATGACGGCAATCTCTCTTCATGGCAAGATGTCTCATGCGGTGTACCTCAGGGTACTGTTCTAGGGCCCCTCCTCTTCTCTATTTTCATTAAGGATATGCCCCTCGCGCTGAAACACTGTAAGCATATGATGTATGCGGATGACTTACAGATATATTTACATTGTTATCCTGATGAGCTTCCTCGGGCTGTGGATAGAGTTAACGAGGACGTCGCGATGAACCATGACTGGGTGCTGAAGAATATGCTATCACTCAATACCTCTATAACGAAAGCACTCATAATTAGCAGTGCTCGGTACCACAGCTCAATTGAATCATTGTATGTTCCTCCTATCCGGGTTAAAGATGAGGTTATCCCGTACGTCGTCCAGGCCAAGAATCTGGGTGTTATCATTAACAATACTCTGACTTGGTCGGAACACGTGCTGTTTATCTTGCGGAGAGTGCATAATACTCTTTGGCAATTAAAATCCAATAAAGAACTTCTGCTAACTCGCCTACGGTCCTCGTTGGTAAACTCGCTAATTTTACCTCTTTTCGACTACTGTGCATTAGTTTATTGCGATTTAACAGCTGGTCTGCAGCTTAAGCTAAAGCGCGCCCTCAATTCTTGCGTGCGATTCGTATTTGATGAGCACAAATCTGAGCATATCAGCCCATACTACCGTATGCTTGGATGGCTTGATTTGGCTGATAGGCGCAAGTACTTGTTGGGAACTTTTCTGTTCAATACTATGAGACTCGGGTCACCTGGTTATATCTCTGATGAGTTGGTTTTCTTGTCAGCAATACGTCACCGATTCACTAGAGGTGACCCAAAGGATCTGTTTGTTCCTTTACACCGAACAACTGTATACCAAAGATCGTTTCTTGTATCGGCTTGTGTCCTCTGGAACACATTGCCTACCTCAATTCGCGAATCATCTTCCGTAAATGTCTTCAGGCTAAAACTTAGGGAATATTTGGCCAGTCATACTGTTTAATTCTATTCAATAAGCGCAAATTTGATTTAGATATTTTCTATATATTGTTGTATGTTTATATAACACTTCATTTTATTTATATTTCATTTTATTCTATTTTTATTTCATTTTATTTTATTCTATTTTATAGGGATCGTGCGTGAAATATAGAGGCAGCACGACTGTCGGAGCGAGCGCTCTCTGGTGTTTGATTGGTGAACATAGTGGGATCAAAACAAACATTTAATAACATTAAACAAAAGTTATAACTATGGAGAAAATAATAAAATATGGATTTCAACCTGTAGTTAATAATATTGTACATGGCCAGAACGATGAAAAAGGCAAAAAATTATTCGAAGCAAAGCATGTGTACGGTGTTGTTGGAAAAACGAATAACATTAGAACTGTCATAACCGGTAAAGTTGTGCCACAGACAAGTGTATGAAATCTTTATGATGTGACAATTTTTGTACGTATAAAAGTAAAATAAATAAATATTTATTACATAAAAATTAGAAAGCTAGAAATTTTTTTTAATTATTTATAAGAATAATTATAGAATCATTATTTTCAGGTTGATACAAACCGACACGTTAGTAACGCGGTTTGCACCTGTGAAGCTGGTCTTGGGGGCAAGTGTAAACATATATGTGCGTTAATTCATTACGTTAATTCTCCCGAAACATCGTCATCGAAAACGAGTCATTCTCAGCAATGGGGTAAGCCTACTCAAAAGCAATTACTAGGGTACGACAAAGGTGAAAGGATGTCTAAACTCTTTCCTCCCCCAGTTTTGTCTGCTGAAATGACTCAGTTAAAACCTATCAAACTTACAGTAGCAAGTATGCCTGAATCTTTGAAAAATACACCGCTTCGAAAAATCTTGGAGCTTGAAGAGAAAGAAGATATTGTAATAACACCAGCAGGATCAATGTTAGAAATGATACAAATTAAAGCTAAAGAAGACCTCGAGAAGAAAGCAAAAAAAGTAGTAAATGATATATTTACATTGCAAAATATGAATGTAATATTTAGTCAGGAAGTTATGGTTACCAAGGAAATATACACATTCTATCAAAAAAAGATATGTTGTGATGCTAGGACAGCATTAAATTTAAGTATTTTAACTATTCAACAATCCAATAGCAGTGAATGGTTTGCACAACGAGCACTACGAATAACTGCTAGTAATGGATACAGGTTGAAAGGTCAACGTTTTAATGTTGAAAAAGTTGTGACAGATATGTTATACTCAAAAATGATTAAAAATGCAGCGATGACATACGGAAAAAACAATGAGGATTTAGCACTAAAAGAGTATCAACAGGTAGTTGATCCAAAGTGGCAGATTGTTAAAGTTGGTGTAATAATTAGTCTGCAACAACCGTGGCTAAGCTGTTCTCCGGATGCAATCCTCGTTTATGGGAATGAAGTATGGCAAAAGCGACTTATAGAAATTAAATGTCCATATACTTGTCGCAATATTCCTGTTTGGGATGCTGATTCAAGCCAGTCAAATGTTCCATATCTAAAAGTCGATGAGAATGGATTACATTTAAGTACAACGCATTCGATTAACATTCAGGTCCAACTTCAGATGTATGTGAGTAATATAATGTTTTGTGATTTGTACGTGTACTCGCCAAAAGGTAGTATGTTACTTACCATTCAACGTGACAATCAATTGTTGATGAATTTAGTACCTCATCTTGAGCAGTTTTATTTTACCCAATACATACAAAAATTATACTCCAAATACTCTACAGAGTAACAATACATTTATGATTATCATTAGTACATTACTTTTTAGCTATAAATAATAAAATGACCAAAGAATAATTTTGCAATCGACCAAATGTGATACTAAATCGATCTTAAGAATAGTTAATTATAAATTGCAAGATTAATTATCAAAGATAAGTATAAATTTGGCAATATTGAAAAAATTATATAGTAGTTGTTATTTCTAAAACTGTTGAGATTTTCAAATTACGTAAGATTATTTTTATTATTATCTTAAATTTATAGAAATCTTTTAAAGAAATTATTTTTTGTACGAATTAATTACGAATAGTTTTATAAATGTTATCTTCGTTAAAAATATTTAAAATTACTAGCAAATAATATAATATAAAAATATTAATCTTTTATCAGCTTGTACTTACCTTGTCAGAGTTATTATAAAACAAAGAAATTACAAACATTAAATGTGAAATTAATTAAGGAAATAAAACCTTTGCTTTTTAGAAACAATTAAATCATTTTTATTTAATACAATTAGAAATTTAATTCAGTTTTTACAATTGTTTGAAAAAGTTTTATTTGTCAACATATTTTTCTTTAAACAATGGCTTCTGTACATTTACCAAAGCACAAATAACAAAAACAATTTCATCAATATGAGGAAATAATGAATTAGGTACTTTTGATAGAATTCTAAAGTCCTTAATTCGTTGATTTACTCGTTCTATATGTATCCTCACAGAAGCAATGTTGTATGTTTCGTCAACTTCTTCAGGAGTGAATTGATCTTTGTGGCCAAAAGGAGGCATGATAAAAATAGCATTTTTATTTTCGACTTGAGTTTTAATCTGGGGAAATCCTTTGTCGGCAAGAACAACGTCACCGGGCTCAATTAAATCAATTAAACCACAATCGTTTGTAATGAAGGAATCACCAGCACGGCCACCATAACATTTGGAGACACAACTTATAAATCCATGTGGCGCACAACCCACCATAAACTTGACAGTATGATGATGTTTATATTCAGAATACATTAATACTTTTTGTCTAACTTCTGGTGGTACTTCAGTGTAAACTTCAGTACAATCAATTATCACACGCGTGTCTGGGTAATGCCGCTTAAAAGATTCTGGTAGAGATGCACGTATTGTTGATTTTGATGGCCAAACTATAAAACTTTGTAGCAAAATATTTAACTGCTGTACGTGTTTCACAAATATCCTATGTGCAGAAGTTCGATGAATATTAAAAATCACTGCCAATGCAGTAAATGATAAACTCGTCTTCAATTTGACTAATGTTATCAGGAAACTTGTTTTTTTGTCTACTTTTCAGGCTTTACAGTCTGGCAACATAGTTAAAAGCCATGAAAAAATTGCTAATGTCACACCCGTTAAGCTGCTCGTTGCCTCGTCGGTACTAATTGAAGGGAGTCCATGAAAACCTTGACAAGATTTACTAAGATCTACATCTATTGGATCACAACTCGAGTCTTGAACATTTTTTAGAATTGGTATTTTAGCTTCACACATTTATTTTGTGTTTTTTTTATTGGAATATTTACCTGTACTGATGCCGTGCTTAAATTGTTATTATAGTTGAGATTACAAAAAAAATATGTCAAATCTTCATAAACTTCGTCTGTGACTATCTCTGTTTGACAACTTATGCTCCGTTGAACAGGCTTCATCGTAACAGTTTCAACATGAATTTCAATCTGATGTTCTTCAACACTACTTGCATGTTCTTCATCACCTGGCTCCATTACTGTATCTATCGTATTTTCAAAGCTTATATTATTTCTATTTTTTTCACTGACAATACATTTATTGATGTGGACTGTGTTTGATTCACGATTTCTGACTCGTTGGAAACGTTCTAAGGATTGAATGTTTCTTTTTGTATTTTCACGTCCAGGGAAAATCGAAGAAATATAAGATGGATGTAATGGATGCTCTGATTTTTCATTATTTACAAAATGGGTACTACAAATTCTCGTATATTTATTTGGTACCCAGTCTTTTGGATTTTCTCTGAAATCAAAGAAAAGAATAAAAAGGTAAAGTCATAATTATAATATAAATGTCACAAATATTTGAAATTTCATCAACAAAATGATCGATTTTCATATACGTCGCATTTAAATGTAATAATTTTACTGAATGTTACAGTTCATTTTTTTAAATTTTAATTAATATTATACTTACACGTAATTTTTCACTGCATTCATCCACTGTTTACGTTTTACTATTTTCCATGAGGCTCCTAACACGCTCTCTGGAAATTTATAAAATTTCACTTCCACACCGAATCCACGATCTCGACGTGATGTATTATTACATCCGAAAATACAACAATTTTTTCTCGAAGCTGACTTTAATAAAAAAAATTTAATATATTTTGTTTATAATTATTAAAAAGTTAATCACGTGTGTTTATGTTAAATACATGATCTCAACTGCTTTGGATACTTGCCACTAGTTGGCGTAAAAGTCTAGAAGCACGGTCCCTATTTTTATTATTTTTTATTTTTATTTATTTTTTTTTTTTTTCATAGTGAGCTGTACATGTTCAGCGCATTTGTGTTGTCCTTAGGGGGCACATTGCTCCAGGACATTTTTAATAAACGCTTTTCTCTCACTCTCTCTCTCTCTCTCTCTCTCTCTCTCTCTCTCTCTCTCTCTCCCTCCCCCCTCCCTCCCTCCCTTCCTCCCACCCTCCCTCCCTCCTCCCTCCATTTCACGAGATGACACTACGCGCCACTCATCACGTCTTGGAACAGCTCATACTTTCCATGTTTCTCTCTATAGGACCAATATTTATTGCGATTTCTTTCATCTCACAGCCGTGTATCTATGGCATTCACTTCCTCTCTAATATAACTTCTTCACCCTTTGTTATTGAGTTTAAAGAGCGATTATATAATCATTCACTATCGTCCGAGGAATCTACCTACAGTGTTTTAGATATACTTCAGATTAAATTAGATCAGTTTTCACTCAAGTAATAAGTCTCTATCGATATTTATGTATACATACATATATATATACACACATACCTTACATCTTCATCTTTATTCTCTTTTTGTTCCATTAATTTTGTTTCATTAGTTTCCTTTATTGTAAACTACACTAATTAACCACTGTTTCTACGACTGATCTATTTCTTTTACTATCACATAATATTATTATCATACAGCGCATTGCAGCATTATTGGTATTATTTTTCATGCTATTTATAAATTTATTTTATAAAATTACAATTTTGCCCCAAAGTTTTCTAGGGCATAATAAAGCATCTATCTATATCTATCTCTCTCTCTCTTCCAGTTTACTGACTAGTCCATGATTGGAAGAAAAACAGTAGACTCCAAACAAAGAGATGGCTGAAGCTGACGCTAAGACATACACAGCAGAGACCAAGAAAATAGCGCCGGGTTACAGAGGTAAGCCTGAGAACTTCAATCCTGAGCACCACCTCGCTTCCTCTACTGACCTACACCACATTACTGGCTCTTGACCCAACGATCCTCAGGAGGGATATCTTATCTGTCAGGATGATGGGAAGGTTAAATGCGGTCTCAACCACCACGACCAGTGACAGCAGACTACCACCTCTTGCTATCACTCTTTCTTCCCACGCCCTCGTCCGATCCACCATAGCAGCCAAGGCCAGGAGGCGTAAGCTGCAAACGGCGACCTGGACAAAACTCTCTTGGAGGAAGCAAGAGCTTTAGCACCGGAACACCAAGGGCTCATCAACATCAACGAGCTGCTTCCTCCAGATGTCCACAAGCTGAGAGTCAGAGCCAGTATGGCGGCCAGAAAGAGACGGGGGTTGCACGCGTAAGTGAGAGACGGGAGGATTCTCATCCGACGGTCCAAGTGACAAGGTGGTCACTATCACTAGCGACGAGGAGCTGAGCGCTTTTTTAGAGCGCCTACCGCCATCATCACAACCAACACCGCCAGCACAGACGACAACGGCAACCTGAAGATGATTGATATCATACCACCTGCACCACCAAAATCACACACACTCAACTCATCTTCATCACAGCACACCTCCAAGGTAATACTGTCCACGGCTCTGCGGGTCTGTCATTTCAATGCCAGAGGAAGTGATGGTATCCCGCAAGTGGTAATATCTAAGGCTCTACCAGTGCTTGCACCATTATTATGTGAAATCTTTAACCTTTCACTGAGCAAATCACGCTTCCCATCGGCCTGGAAGAGATCTTGAGTCCGCGCGCTGAACAAGACCACTTCACCAACAGCGATTACCGAATATCGTCTAATCTCCCTCCTCTGCTTTCTGCCCAAGGCGCTGGAGTGGCTGGTGCATAAGCAACTCACGGAGTACCTTGAGTCGAGACTATTTCTCGATGACATGCTAACTGGGTTTCGCACTGGTCACAGCACACAGTCGGGCTTGATCAAGCTGACTGATGATGTCAGGCTTGGCATTAACAATACGAAGGTAACACTTCTACTCTTTTTTGACTTGAGCAAGGCGTTTGATACGGTGTGTCACGTCCAGGCTCCTGAGAAAGCTTTCTTCGTTCTGCTTCTCCAAGCAGGTCAACCGCTGGATCGCCTTCTATCTTTCAGGAAGAGAGCAGGCGGTAATTGGCGATAACAACGAACTCTCCACCTTTCGTAGCTTGAATATCGGAGTCCCATAAGAATCAGTACTTGGTCCCTTACTATTCTCACTGTACATAAATGACATCAGTTTTTGTCTCGACTCCGACATCTCTCGCTTGATATACGCGGATGACCTGCAAATATACAGCAAATGCCACCTTGAGGAGCTTGATTCTTTATCCGTTAAGATGAATGCTAACGCCGAAAGGATAATGGGCTGGGCTGCCCAGAACAAACTAAAACTAAATGTTTCAAAAACAAAGGCAATCGTCCTAGGCTCACCCTACTATATTAACTCTCTACCAACGGCAGCCAACACTTACTTTTACGTAGGGGGAGCCCGGGTCAAACCCGGGGCAAAAGACACCAAACTACAGAGACTAATCAACACGGGAATACGTTATATATATGGTGTAAGAAGGGATCAGCACATCACTCCGTACAGAAGAAAGTTGCAGTGGCTCACAACCGCCGGAAGAAGAAGGTACTGTTATGGGCTGGGTTGGCTGATGACCAAACCATTCCATAAGTATAACCCTTAGTTAAGATTAATTTTCCCAGATATAAATTATTGGAATTTTGACACCGTTTGCCCTCTTAATTGAACTGGCTTTGATATAAAAATGGTTCCTTGCCTTTTGTTGTTAACTGTTGATTCGGGCTCTGTGGGGCGGGCTCTGCGTGCTCGGTGAGGACTGGATACGGTATTAATTGACTGATTATTTAGCTTTTATTAGCTTGTAAACTGTGTAACTTCACTTGTGGGGTTTCGAAAGAAAGGATAAATTATACCAGATGGATTAATTGAATGAATGCATTAAAGGTAATTGATTGGTTTACTCATGATGTAAGTTTTAACACACAACTATTCGTTTATTCAATTTAGGTTAATGAAGATGGTTGAAATGGTATTAGTCATACATGTAATGGTAGAAAAAAGTTTATATTCAAGTAAAATTACACGGAATTCACTTAGCGCTTGATGTGATTGGATTCTTAGGTAATAGATACAGTGACAAAGATTTCTTGTTAAAGACTGAATGACGACCCTCTGACGACTACTGATGGCTAACTCTCTCTCTCTCTGACTGTTCTTTTTTGAAAGATTCGCGTGGTTTTGTCTAAACTACTTTCTGATTGGTTACCAGTATCCTTAAGGGATGTTGGACCAATCAGGACGTCCTGATCAAATTTTGAGTCTTTTCATTTGTCGAGATTACCCCCGCCCTTCGGGTACAGTGTAGCATGAGAATTTATCATGGACTATCCCGCCTTTTCCACACGTACGGGTAGGAATTTCCGTGCTGTTTTGTACATAATAAAGATATGCTTATTTTATATTCGGGCCAATACTGCCCAAACAGACACTTGAGATAGACCCATACGGATCTATCCGTTGCACGTGTTCAGGTCATTTGGTTCCTCTTAGGGAGTTTGTACATACGAGTCTGTTTGGGTGAGGATTGTCTCCAAGAATTATCTATATAAGCTATTATATAGCTTAGGGTGTTCATTTCCTGAAGTAGTAAAAAAAGTAATTAGAGCCGTATGCATGCAATGCATACGGAGACGCAAAATAAAAAATAGAAAATATAAATGTATTCAATGATAAATTGAAAAGTAATCAAAAATAAAACTAGTGGGTAGGTGCAGAGGACATCGAGGATGTGACACCTCCCCCCTCCGTTTCAAATGTTAAACGTGTGTTCAACATTTGACGTTCACGTAGATGATCTTCAAGCACACTGGTGGGAATAAGTTTTATTGCTTGCGAATGAGGTACGACCGGTGGGTTTTCCATGTCTTGTTCCTTTGTAGATGTTTCTTCATTGTTCTTGTTGTCCGATTGGGGTTTTCCCAAATGCGTTAGCAGGGTCGTTAATGAACCGAGTAGCGCCCCCAGCAAATGTATGCTCCAGAAATAAATGGTGTCCAGGGTATATCCATGGATTCCGACGTTGATTATAGTTTTTATTCATTGAAGTATGAAATAAACTCCTATTTCTTCAGAACTAGCGGTACCCAACATCATGAACCCGTTCCAAAATTTTCGGGATGTAGATTCTGCGATTTTGTTCAAAGAATTTTCGTCCAGTAGGCGGGATAAAGAGATTTTCGTATCAGATACGGAATGTCCAGTTGCACCCCTTGCAACTGCATTCAGAACGGCTGGCTTCTCGATCGAGAACATTACTCTGTCGCGGTAACTTGCCAAGTCCTCTTCCGTGTATATTCCACTGACAGAGAAAGGTGGCGGTTTGATATACTGCCAAGATAATCTGGTCATCGGTGTCAGTTTCTTCAGTGCTTCTATGATAACCTTGGGTAGCGGTGAAAATGTAATCCATGTTCTATCGATATTGAATGTACTTGGTTGCAATTCGCTGCATTCTCGTTCACTTGATTGTCTCACTGTAATTCGTGATTTCGTCGTTAAAAAGAGCGATTGATTTTGAAACGTTACCGGAATTTCTTGATGACATGTCTCTGATTTCCTGACGGTTACTGTCACAGGTACACATTTGATTAGTTGCACAACTTCTCGTACTCGTATAGCCATGTAACCTGGTCCCTTCATGACGTTGTATGCAAATTCATCTGGTGTGTGAATTGCAAGTGTAAGGGTGTTGCGTAAAACTTGTTCTTCCAGGGTACATTTTTGTTTAATAAGATCCTTATAAACTCGAGTTATTTGTTTACTAAGGTGTTTTTCCAAATATACGATTTTTGAATTCATGTATGAAAGGATGTCAACATTCTCGGCGTCAATTTTACTTTTAGCTTTTATTGGGTTTGCAGGGTCAATTTCCACAATGAATAATTTGGGATGTTCTGTTCGTGAGATTTTATAACCGCAGATTTTGAATTCGGTGGTCTTCATTAAGGCAAAAGTCGTCTTTTCACTTGAGTAAGTGTAAACATCTGGTGTAAATCCTTCTTCTTGGGGTTCCTTAATTTTCGTCGCTGGTCCGGTATACAAGGCATTATAACGATCAAGTTTACAATCATTCGAGGGCGAGTTTGTCCAATGGGCATACGATCCATCATTCCCAAAGCAATCAGTGTTAGACAACATACACTTGGTCCCATCCTTCAAAAAGAGCTTACTTTTATCGAATTTGACCGTCGCTGAATATTTTTCGACTGTTACTTTTGCTACTCCCTGAGCAATGACATCTTCCCATTGACCATAGCCATCGTCGTAACTAGCGCCAACACAGCTTTCGGTGTCGGTTATTTTTCCCGCGAAAATTGCGTCTAGGATGTTGGTTCTATTTTGAAGAAGTCCCGATAAGACGACGTTATTTCCCTGTCTTATGATTTCAAAATTATTAAGTCCCATATATGCTTCTCTGTTAACTTCGTGTATGTAAACGCGTCGTCCCTTTCTCACCACAGAATTGTCTGAATGCATACCACAATGGTGAACTGTTCTGTCTATTTCAATTTTACATTGAATGATGTCTATATGATGAAATTCGGCTGATTAAAGTAGTTGGACGTGAATACTTTCAGAACTGGGTTTCCTCTCCGGTATGTCGCATTTTCCGATACTGGCAGTATCGATGATTAATGTGTTTCTTGATGTTCCTCCACAGTCGTATCCCACCAGTGCCCAAGTTTCGGCGGGCAACCATAACATGATCATAAGTATGATTTTACTCATTGTTCCCCTCTGCTAGAACAAGGTGTTCCATTCATTTAGTAATAAGGAAATATTTGCTTAAATTAACAGTCTTTTCATTATTTAAAATGAAATCGAGTTATACTTTTTTACGTTTGAATGTGTGTGTTATCAAATTTATTTATATCTAGTCCTGCCCTTTAACTAGGCTATTTCTATTCAGTTATAATTAATTGTAATAATGAGTTATTCGTTTAGCATTTTCAGTTTATTCTGTAACGTGGCATTTTTACTGCGCGTTCCACACGGCTCCCCAAACTCTAGACGGACCATGGACTTAGGGAGCACGCGGAGCAGACCGCGGCTCATTTCGAAAAAGAGCGCCAGGACAACAGTCACGCATCCGAGACTCTAAGAGGGGACCATCGCCGGTTTAGCGAATAAGACTTTTCAGGATTTTTGTTAATTTTTTTTTTGGGTGACGAGTAAATGCGGCTTCAGACAGGGGATCGGCAGCAAATCCGAACGACGTTACTGGATGGCAAGCGCGGCGGATCGCGACGGAAGGAGGGCCTCGCACGAGGCTACGGAGAGAGCGTCAACGGACAGCTCTGCCGCGAGGGAATCCAAGGCGGACGAGATTCCTGTTGGTGGCCGGCGAGCCGTAGCCCCCCCCTCCGACGCCCAACTGACGACAGGTACCCTCGCGAAGTCATCACCACGCCACTGCCAAGCTACGGGGTACCCGAGACTGGCCAGCCAATCAACACCCCGCGACAGCGGAATTCAACGATAGCGATACGCTAGATTGTAAGAATTGCGTAACGAGAACCCCAATTCGATCGGGAAAATTTTGACTATGGATGGCGCTTATGTTCGGGGCATGTTCGAATTGCGGCTCCGATTTGCAGGACTCGTCACTTGAGTCCTGGCGACGTTACATAGTGGGTGGTAATAGTATCGAGTCAGAGTTAAGAAAAAGAAAAAAAAAAAAGGAAAATCGCGTAAAATGGCAGAAACTGGAGTCGGGGAATTCCTCGGGTGGCTGCGGAGCGGTAAGCGCTTGTAATTCTTTGCGGGCATATTTCGAGCGCAAGTTAAATTGGCACGCTGATAAACGGTCGGCCCACTCAATCTTGGAGTTAGAGTAGCGCTCGAAATCTGTTTGCCGACCTCCTTGATGATGACCGTAGCCTGAGTTTTCGCGATAACGCGTCGAGTCAAGAGGATCCCTGTAAAGTCTCGCGTAGAGTCACGGTTTCGAGTGGGGAACAATTTCGGAGTGAAATTGAGTGTGGCCAAATTCCGCTGCACGGGGTCTCGTCGATTCTGCGTACGTAAAAAGGGTGGCGAACTTTGGGAAATTAGGGACTACGACTGGAGCTCGGATGCGTCATAATACGCTTTACAGTCGCACGATCAGAAAAGCTTCCTAGAGTGGTTAATTTGGTCGCGATTAGCGCGTCGAGTCACGTCTTTTTGATTTAGTTTATGAATTCTTGTGCATCAGTAAGGTGGCGACTAGCGCCCGTAGAAATAAGATATCAGCTAGATTTAATCACGATTGCGATTAGCGCATCGAGTATGATCTAGATTACGTTTCTGTTTAGCGGTTTATAATGAAGTGACGAGTAGCGTCGTAGTTGAGGCCGATCGCGGGCAGCGCATCGAGTCCGATTTTGTTTTTGGTTTTTGCGAGTTAGGGTATTATTAAGACGGCGACTAGCGCACGTAGGCCGTAGTGGTCTCCTAGATTTATTCACCTTTTTTTTTTAACTTGGTTTGTTTCTCCCTTTCTTATTTCGTTTGGATTAAATTTAAAATTGTATTTGGAATCGCGAAAGACGACTTGCGCATTCGTATTATTATTATTTTTATTTTATTTTTATTTTTTTTGTAATATCGCTGACGAGAAATATATCATTGTAATTTCATAGTGATTTGGCCACATCACGCGTTGGCTTACTTGTGTTGCAATTCTCTCTACCCAAAAATTACCCCTCCCCTCTCCGCGGTACTGAGCTACCGAGCATATGGTCGCGGTATATCGTAGTACCGATTTCGAGGCGTGTTGACCACGCCAGGCGCCCAACAAATTTTGCGGTATTATTGCAGGTTCAGGGGACGTCGTGGACGCCCAATTATTGTGCTCGCGGTAAGTTCTCGGTCATTTTCTCCGAGTGACCGAGGAGCGGAAAAGTCCACGTCACAAATTGGCGCCCAACGTGGGGCCTTATGGGTCGACGGGTGGTCGACACACCCTGGACCGTAGTTGCGGCGGACGTCATGGGTCCATTTCCCCGAAGTCGGGCCGGTTTCAAGTACCTTTTAGTTTTCGAAGATCTGTTTACCCGATGGGTGGAGTTAGCGCCTTTGCGAAAATCAAACGCGAAGAATATTCTTGCCGCACTGGAAGATCTCGTGCTGTCCCGATGGGGTACCCCGGAGGTGCTCCTGACTGATAACGGCACGGAATTCGCGAATAAGGCCGTCGACGAACTATGCGTCGCGTACAATATTACCCACGCCAAGGTACCACCGTATCACGCGCAAGCCAATCCCGTGGAAAGGGTGAATCGTGTAGTAAAGACGATGATCGTAGCGTACATGGAGGCCGATCTTTGAGACTGGGATGCACACCTTCACGAGTTCCGATTTGCGTACAAAACCGCCGTGCACAGCTCACTGAGAGTCAGTCCCGCGTTTTTAAATTTGGGTCGCGATCCTAAACCCAGGACGCAGTTGCGACGGCTCGTGGAAGGTCCCGCGGAAATCCCCGTTCTCCATCCCGAAGTACGGGGGGACCGAATGGCGAAGTTAGGTGAATTGCGTGACCTAGTGACCAAACCTCGAAGACGCCCACGAGCGACAGGCACGGTATTATAACCAAGGGCACCGGGATATCCGTTTCGCAGTTCGGGATAGGGTGTGGAAGCGAAACCAAGTTCTGTCGTCAGCCGCCCAACAGGTAGCAGCAAAGTTAGCCCCCAAATTCGCCGGTCCGTATCGCGTGGCGAGGGTAATCCCGCCCGTCGTGTACGAATTAGAGAATAGCGAAGGACGGGGCCTCGGTAGGCACCACGTCAAGGATTTAAAGCGGTACGTGGAGTCTGAGGCACTTGCGCATAGGAACGGGGAGGAACAGTGAGGGGAAAACAGGGTTCCCGGTGAGAGGAAGTGGGTGACAGGCGATAGCTACGATCCTGACTGACTCTTTCCCATAGTTGGAGGCGGGATAGAACCGGCCGAAGACGACGTCCGTGCGGTCCGGGACCTCCTGCAGTGCGCCAGGATCCCGCGCCCACCAGCCAGTGGAGACTGCAAGGGGGACCGCCTCGTGCCCCCGAACTGGCGGCAGTGGCTGCACCTGGCGGGGTGCTGGAATTGCTGGTGGCGGCAGCACGATTACAGAGATTGCGAGGAGGAGTTGGGGTTGTTTTGCCGCAGGTGCGGATGGCCGGGCTATGCCAAGTCCTCCCGCCCGCGCTGCTACGACCAGCCAAGCCGGCCGGGCAGGTGCTCCCTTTCCCCGCCACCAGCCGCCCGGACTATCCCCCCCCTAATGGCGTTAGTGTTCCCAATATTCCCCATCGCGAGGGAGACACCGTCTCTGCCATCCCCGATTGCGAGGAGTGAGAGGGAGGACGCCCCAGCCCCCCCCCCCCCCCCCCCCCCCCCCCCGCTTGCGAGTAGCGAGGTAGAGCCCGTGGACGGGCCCGAGCAATTGCGGCAGCGGATCCTCGCGTCCGCAACCGGCCGGGACGGCGCGACTAGGCCAGAATAGCAAGGATATTTTTTTTTTTATTCTTCATAATAAGGATTTTTTTTTTTTCCTTTCTCTCTTTTCTTTGTTCGAATATAATAAAATCTTAGTTATCGGATATAAATGGCATCCGCTTTCTTTCTTAGACCCCAGGTGGCGGGCTTTGAGAAAAATTTCAGGTCCAGTGGCGAAGTAGAGAGCTCCCCTAGACAACCTTGACGTGAGGAAGGGGATCAGTTGAGCTCGCGAAGGATCCCGGAGGACATGCGAGAGGGCATCTGGCCACACGGAAGAAAATTTTTTTTTTGGTTTTTTTTTTGTCGTTTCATCGTCCTCTTGGGAGGGGATTCTCGGTGAGTACCGCGCAATAGCGTGTGGGTACTTCGAGCTTGCGGTCACCTCGCGAAGTTCGGCTCGCGGGATGCAGCGCTGGAGGGTAGCCGGTGCACTCAAAAAAAAATAAAAAAAACAAAAGCCTGAAATATCTTGGTCGCAATGCGCTATTTCGTCCCTGTCGAAGCTCGGGTGCGTGACTCCAGTTCTGGCGCTCTCTAGGATTATTTCGCGACTCGATTTTCTAAACCCTGATTCCGGGATCTCGCCCGGGTTCAGGGAGTCTCTTGCAACGGGCAGGCCTAACCGAACTGCCACGTTACAATCTATAGAAATAGCAACTGTAGATGGAAAATACGAACTCCCGAAACCACACCATCAACTATCGGCTCGAGAGTTGGGTAGAATAGCAATTACAGAGATTGATTACCATTAAGGAAAGACAATAATTGTAGTAAGAATACCCCTGGTGAACAAAGAACCTTACCACCTCCACCAAATGCTACCGTGGCCCGCGCCACAGATATTTGAGGATGAAAGTATGTCAGCCCAAATAACACCACGCGCTAAATATATTGGACTAAGCTATAATCACGGAACGTACTTCCTTACAGAGGAGACGTACATACGCGAATGCAGTGAAACACCTTATAGCTATTTATGCTCCTCCCAACTACCCTTGATAGAAGCTACTACATCCGAAAGGTGCGAGATCGCATTGCTTCTAAAGCCTGATAAGAAAAACTTACGTAGTTGTAACATATATTTAAACCGAAATTTCGAACCTTTCTGGGTACGATTAAACTAAATAGGAGCCTGGATATATTCATTAGCAGAATTCCAAATTCTCCAAATTATTTGTAAAAGCACTGTAGACAATTTGATTACTGTATCAGGAACTGGAATACTATGGTTAAGAGGAGGATGCATGGCTAAAGCAATGGGTATAACACCGCCTGGAATGGACACATACTTATCAAAACAACAATATTTGTACCAACCGAATCTCTCTCTCTCTATAAGAAATGTATCACCTGTAATACATAGCAGCACTGAATTACTCGAGTACTTAGACAAAGAACCAATTTTCAATGGCAAGCCTGAACAAGGAAAACCCTTATTCGAAATTGAAAAGGATCTAGAGGCAATAAAGCAACAGAAACAAATATCGAACCAACATGACAACTTGGTTTACGGCTCATATATAGCGCAAACAGGAATGGTACTAACCATCGTAGGAATTTACTATAGGAAACAGGTGATGAATCACGCTAGATCATGTTTAAGGCTAACAACTAATCAAAACTCCAAAAACCGACGGGACCTAGCACAAAAACCCATTCACGAAAACACCACGTTAACTGAGATTTGCTCTCCCTCTATGACTGAGACACATCGCGACCTACCTCAACAGGAAGCGCAAGTGCACTAGAACCAAATTATACTTCCCCATTATCCCACTTAATAAATAAAACACAATGACCACTGGAAACGGCAACCTTCTTCGTTATGAATCATATTGTTGCTATTTGCAAAATTATCAACAGGAACCATGGCCAGCACCAGCCAACCGGACCAAACTCCATCGAGGAGATTATTCGTAATCGGGCTAGCCACCTACAACAAAAGGCGGGACCTAGCGAAAATATTCGGAAACTACCAACCGAGATCGATAGTCATACGAAAAGGAAGGGGCTATCAGAACACGGCATTCGTGGACTTTAGGACATCAGAAGAAGAGGAAACTTACCATCAAGTTTGCGGATGCATGGGAGGAACTGCAAACACTATCATCATGTAAAAAGCGCAGGCCACTTAGGATGGAAGAAGACCCTCTGTCACGAGCGCCGCACATTTACCCAAAATGTAACATATTACCGATCATAACAATTTCATCATTTATTATTATTATTTTTAGAGACAAGGAAGCATAGGTTTAGTTAGTACATATAAAATATTTTATCATAACCAGATCGTGGTATAGCCAAGCGCAACGGCGTAGTTGGACAGCCAGCAACGTCAGCGTCTTCGCGCCCGCCGGATCCCGGGTGTAATCAACACCGGGATGAGGCGAGCGCGAAATCACGCGCTTCGAGGATGACCGTTGCGAGGCGAGCCTTTGTTTTAAATTGCAAAGTCAGCAGAAATTCGCTCGCCGCCCGACGTTCCAAGGGGTGTCGGACGAGCGAGCGAAGACAGTCCCGTTAGAGACAGCATCAAACCAACATCTACGGAATCAGGCTCCTTCAGAGCTGTCGAGTAAAGAGTTATCAGTCTTGGGTCTCCGACGATCACAGAGAGAATTCCCTGTAAATCTATCCGCGGTCATTCAAGCATCTCGCGTCGCGACATCAGTCTGTGAAGTTAGAATTAAGCGCAATAAGCAAAGCCACGAACTTAATCAAGCCGTGTAGTACGTAAGTGAGTGAGTGAAGGTGTAAGCTTCGGCACCTTCGAGGCCGAAGCCGAATCCACAAGTGAGATCGAGAAAGAGCGAGAACGTGAGTAGCGTAAGAACATACTGTAAGCTTCCTTGTCTAAATATCGCTGCTTCTAGTTATTCCATTAAATATTTCCGCTTGCTTCCATTTAAAATTGGTACATAATAATTGAAATCCTCCAAACCATTTCCCACGGAACGCCCTGTAGAGGACGTTCACCCCCGAATCCATCAAAAATTAAATAAATAAACCTCGTTAATAACAAAGAGGTCAAGTCGTCGCGTGCGAGACCGCTCCGCACGTGACAGACTAAACTGGTGTCAGAAGTGGGATCCAAGGAGGTGATTTTCCTTGGGAATTGGAATCGAGGATTCAATTTTGTGAAATTAAAATCAAAAATTTTTCGAATTTTTTCTTATCTTCAACAAAAGAGGGAGTCGAACTATACGCAATAGAATCGCTTATCCTTTCGATATCCTTCTCTACCCCCGGACTTATCAACATGCCAAATCACGCTCAGGCCAGAGACGCCGCCGATGTGACGGCCGACCTGGTCGCCAGTGTCTCCACTATGGTGGAAAATTTGACTATTCAAAATAATTTCGCGAACATTCCCGAATTTGACGGGACGAATATGCCGTTACGAGATTTTTTGCAAGACATCCAAAACGCGTCCATGTTCGTGCCAGCCGCGGCAGAACCGCAGTACCTCGGCGCAGTAATATCGCGATTACGCGGGGACGCGCGAAACTGTATCTACGGCGAGAAGATCGAGAGCATGGCCGGGTTAGTGAAACTGTTGAAGAATCGACTCGCCCGCGGACACACCTACGATTACTATACAGAGGCGCTGATGACGGTCCGGATGAAACGCGATCAAACCATCGGGCAATTTTACGACAAAGTCCGAATTTTGCTAAGCGGCGGAAGAAGCGCGTACAAGTCATATTTTGGCGTCGATCCGCCAGAATTGAACCGGGACCCGCTACATCGAATCGCGCTAGGTTCATTCATAAAAGGGTTGCCTACCCATATCGGAGCCGCGGTAGATTTGCGAGAGCCGGAAAGTCTCGAAGTAGCCTTCCAAATCGCCGAAAGGCTAGCGCTTCGAAGCAATCAATGGAAAGAAATTGAGTCGAACCAGGAGGAAATGGCGCGTGTTCTTTACGCTGGCTATAACTCCCGAACTCCGTCGCCGACGGCTCGGGAAGGTAGACCGATCTCTACTTATCGAAGCCAGTCACCACAACCGGCTACCGGATTCTTTTCTAAACCCGTGCAAACGTCTGATAACCGCGAGACTGCTACGGGAAGGTCATATACTAGTCCGTTAACACCTTGCGGATATACACATTGCTGCAAACAAACCAGGTGTTGCCCGTGCTGCCCGTTAGTGCAACAGTCATCTCGGGGACGTTCCCCGCAAAGGGAGCCTTTAAACTGTCCTGGGGCTCGCCGGGCAAATTCCCCTGCGGGCCCGAGCGGAGTGAGCGAATCGAGTCGACCCCGAGAACACCAACAGTCAGTGAGGTTCCTGGAGAACGATGTCTCGTTCTCTGGACCCCCACCGACCAGGAGAGCCCAGTAGTCGAACTAAGTGCTCCCGAACTTCGTAACAAGAAGGGAAAATTCTTTCTTGACACGGGTTCATCAGCCAGTTTAATTAAACTAAATGCCCTCGATCCAGACATAATTGTAAACACCGACGATAAAATATGGGTAACAGGATTAGAGGAATCGGATATTCCGACACTCGGCTCAGTTGTCCTCCACATCTCTGAAAAACCAGCTAAGTTTTACGTGTTACGAAACCTGCCGCTGAGATGCGACGCGTTAATCGGTAAACCTTATTTTTTCGCGGAAAAAGCCGAAATTTCGTTTCACCATAATACTTTAGTTACCTCAAGCGATCCCATCCGACCTAAGCGTTTCATAGGTCTACCTCCTTCCGACGCAGAACCCACAAAGCGCGTATTAGCGGCGAAAATCGCTTCGGAGAAACGAAGTTATAAACTGCGCGCACGTACGAGTGAGCAAATAAGCATCCCTTTAAAGAACGCGAATCTAAAGGAGGGATACTTACCGCGAATCGAAACTCAACCGGGTGTTTATCGGAGAAGGTATCGTTGCTCCTACGGGAGGATCGTGCTACGTCTTAGCAATAAACACGCTATTCGACGATGTCGAATTAGAAATCGAGCCTCAGGAACTCGAAGATTTCGAGCACTATCGGGAGAACGGCTATTGGAGCGACGAAAGTTCCGACGGTAGCGGTGCAGAAACTAGTCCGCCGACAGATCGAGTAGAAGCCATAGTTAAATCATTGCGGTTAGATAGGCTCAACGAGGTAGAGCGCGCACATGTTCTAAGTCTCATCGAGGAATACCCTCACATGTATAAGCTACCAGGCGACAGATTGCGATGCACGGATCAAGTTCGCCATCGGATCCCGACGGTGGACGAGCTCCCGGTAAACGCAAAACAATACAGATTTCCTGTAGTATATCGGTCGGAACTGGAGCGGCAAGTTGAGAAAAAGCTAAGCGAGGGAATAATTGTTCATTCACGCTCCCCGTACAACTCGCCGGTCTGGATAGTTCCCAAAAAACCCGACTCTCAAGGGAAACCGCGGATGCGCATGGTCATTGATTTCCGTAAATTAAACGAGAAGACGATTTCCGACGCGTACCCCCTCCCGAATATGATAGAAATACTCGAACAGCTGGGAAAAGCTACGTACTTTTCGACATTCGATCTAGCGAGCGGCTTCCAGCAGATCCCGATGGATCGGAGAGACGGTCCAAAGACGGCGTTTTCCACAATAAACGGGCACTACGAGTACGCTCGCATGCCCGAGGGTCTTAAAAACGCGCCTGCGACCTTTCAGCGCCTGATGGATCGGGTGCTGATTGGGTTGCAAGGGACAGAACTGTTCGTGTATCTTGACGATATTGTAGTATTTGCGGAAACTCTCGAAGAGCACAAGACTAAAATCCGGCGTCTCATGCAACGCCTCGAGGAAGCTAATCTCGTCCTCGAACCGGATAAATGTGAGTTCTTGCGTAGCGAAGTCGCGTATCTCGGGCATATCGTTAGCCGCGACGGGTTGCGAATGGACCCAAAGAAGTTAGAGGCAGTGCGTAAATTCCCGCACCCAAGGACGCAGAAAAACGTGCGGCAATTTCTGGGACTTGCCGGTTATTACCGTCGGTTTATTCCGGATTTCGCTGCCATATCCAAGCCCTTATCAGACTTACTCAAAAAGGGAAAATCGTTCGCATGGGAGCGAGAGCAGAAACACAGCTTTCGCAGGCTTCGCAAGGCTCTCTGTCAAGAACCGATCTTACAATACCCCGATCTATCTAAACAATTTATTTTGACGACCGACGCCTCGGAATTTGCACTCGGTGCAGTATTGTCGCAAATTCACGATGGCCACGATCTACCGGTCGCGTACCACTCTAGAATCTTCACTAACGCTGAAAAGAACTACGGAACTACGGAACAAGAGTGTCTGGCCATAATCGATTCAATTGAACATTTTTCCACGTATCTCTATGGAAGGAAATTTAAGCTCGTAAGCGACCACGAGCCTCTCAAATGGATGCGTTCTACGCTCGATCCAGGCAAGAGGCTCAACAGATGGAAAATTAGGTTGTGTAAATACGATTACGAATTTCAACATAAGCCAGGGCGTGAAAATCTAAATGCCGATGCACTCTCCCGCAATCCCGTAGATCTAGAGAAATTCTCGTCTACAAGTGATTCGGAAGTAGAAACGAATGTCCCTCAGAAGGCTCAGATCTTGCCCTTATCTTCGAAACCTCCCGGTAACAGAAAAGGCAAGACACCTGAGACATCAGCTGGCCCGTCCAAGGCCGACGCATCAGTCATAGCGGCGCGCACACGTTCGCGCCTACGCAGTGTCCCCACGGTCCCCACAGTACCCGAAATAAGAGAGGGGAGCTCGGAGAGCTCAGGCCCGGTGGCGACACGAACGCGCGGGAAGGTCGTTACAAGACCCGCCAGGCGCCCACCTCTCGCCGACGCGAAACCCTCCGGATCTGAACCCGAGAGCTCAGGGCCACCCATACAGCGCTTACACCGCAGTATGTTGCCCTCACAGTTACTTCCTCCGAAAAGACCGAAGTCTCCACCCCCCGTAGAGGTCAAGCCCCTCGGAGGTCCCCAAGAGACGGTGTTTTCATCGGAATCCGCAAGCGCGACGGCTGATCAGAGGCCTGCCACTATCACGGTCCCGCTCACCGCCCCCAGCAACGATTCAGATGGAAGCACGGAGGAATCGGAAGCAGATAATACAAAGACGGTAGCAGCAACTCTCGAAGATTCAATTAACAAATTCAACGAATCATTAAGGCGTTTGGAAGAGAGGCATCAAGCCAATTCCTCCCGCGACCCCAAAAAGGGGCCCGACAAAGCAGATTTTGACTGGCCGGATCATCTGTCGGAGGGGGATGAGGTAGAAGAGGAGGCCCAGATGATTCTCCAAGAACAAGACCCTTTCGATGACATCGTCGGAGATGCTGAGCTTGCCAGCCGCTTGAAAGCATTAGAAGACAGGTTCAAGTCACCATCGGACCAGGAATTAGTACGGCGGCTGAGTGCGAGGGAGAAGATATCATCACGCACGGAAGAAGAAGGAACGGAGGCGGACGACGAAAACGACGAGCAACCAGCTGAGAGAGAGAGCACGCCGCGAGAAAACGCGAGAGAGAGACCCGAGACAAGTATGGCCGCGGGACTCGAGCGCGAACCCGACACCTCGCAGCCCGCTCGGACCTCTCTACTGCCCGCTCCCCGCCTCACGGTGAGATGGTCATTGCCCAGCAACGATGCGGCCCCGGCCACCGCCGTGACAAGGAAGAACAGCACATCCTGTTTACGACCGGGTTTGCCCTGGACCTCCTTCTTGGAATAATATTGGCTACTTACATATGGCGAGCCAGCATCTACAAAGTGGCTAAATGGATTGGGTTGCCATGCGGACGCCCGAAGCGAAAGGCACATGCAACACATTACGAAGATATCGAGCTCGCCCAGACAAAACAGGACCCATGTCAAGACCACGGCGGCGCCGGAAACCCGAGTGCGGCCCCAGAAATTGCTCTACGTACACGGTACGAAGTGGAAAAGGAAAGAACAACGGGTCAACCCAAGGGAAGAGGAGGAGAGTCTTCTTGCCCCCTTCCCCGGCAAGAGGCTGAGGTGGCATACTAGGAAAATAACACCCTCAAAAACATCGAGACTTCTCCCACTACCACGCCAAAGGGAAGGAGAGCCAGAGGGCCTAACCATACGCCATTCGATTCCCGGAGTTAGACCCGGGCGGTGGAGAGTCTGAGGAGGGGCACCTGTCCGACATGCAGAAAGAGCGGAGGAAACCAGCATTGGGAGGAATGCTACTTAGAACGTTTCCTCTCGCGGCGGAGGTCGGCGAGCTCGACCTGTACACTGTGCGGCGAGAGTGTCGGAAACAGGCCGGGCCTACACGCGGGCCATTGCGTGGAGGCTTTCGGCCGCCTCCTCGTCGATAAGAAAGCAGCTCCGAAGACAACCAGGGAAGAAAGACCTGCGCCAAGGATCAACGCGCCGGTGCAGGCGACAACGTCACGACACCACACTCCCGCAACCAAAGACAAATCTATACAAACCGGGCGGGACACAAAGGACAAGGGAAATCAAACGGACCACCTGGTCATCTTGGAGGGAGAAGAAGCTCCCTTCTTGATTGATTACAGGAGGTTGACCAGGGTGATGATTCCCGCCGTCCGTACGCGGATCCTGGGTCGCTGGATCACCCTGGAAAGGGAGATTATGCAACTCCTGGGACCCGCAGAAGAAGAAGAACCAGCAGAGGAGGACCTGATCCAGTGGGAGACTCCACCCACAACGGCCGAGTCAACACAGACGGAAGGAGATGACAACACCAAGGCCGTCTGAGGAGACCTGAGGACCAAGCTCACGAGGGCAACGCAGCTGGCGAGACGCAAGGACGACCGAGCGACGAGCCAGCAGTGTGGTGCAAAGTGAGTGACAAGCCAAACGAAAACAAAAAGAAAAGTGTTGTGTGTGTGTGTGCGGGTCATGAAAGAGCGTATGTGCAACACACAATCAATGTAAATACCGAATGTATGAAATGTGCGGTCAGCGGTGAGCCAACCCTCCAGTGTCCGTGTCACCGTCGGCCCGGCGCACCGAGTCGATGAGGGCATCGACACCTAAGGGGGGAGGGATGTCACGAGCGCCGCACATTTACCCAAAATGTAACATATTACCGATCATAACAATTTCATCATTTATTATTATTATTTTTAGAGACAAGGAAGCATAGGTTTAGTTAGTACATATAAAATATTTTATCATAACCAGATCGTGGTATAGCCAAGCGCAACGGCGTAGTTGGACAGCCAGCAACGTCAGCGTCTTCGCGCCCGCCGGATCCCGGGTGTAATCAACACCGGGATGAGGCGAGCGCGAAATCACGCGCTTCGAGGATGACCGTTGCGAGGCGAGCCTTTGTTTTAAATTGCAAAGTCAGCAGAAATTCGCTCGCCGCCCGACGTTCCAAGGGGTGTCGGACGAGCGAGCGAAGACAGTCCCGTTAGAGACAGCATCAAACCAACATCTACGGAATCAGGCTCCTTCAGAGCTGTCGAGTAAAGAGTTATCAGTCTTGGGTCTCCGACGATCACAGAGAGAATTCCCTGTAAATCTATCCGCGGTCATTCAAGCATCTCGCGTCGCCACATCACTCTGTGAAGTTAGAATTAAGCGCAATAAGCAAAGCCACGAACTTAATCAAGCCGTGTAGTACGTAAGTGAGTGAGTGAAGGTGTAAGCTTCGGCACCTTCGAGGCCGAAGCCGAATCCACAAGTGAGATCGAGAAAGAGCGAGAACGTGAGTAGCGTAAGAACATACTGTAAGCTTCCTTGTCTAAATATCGCTGCTTCTAGTTATTCCATTAAATATTTCCACTTGCTTCCATTTAAAATTGGTACATAATAATTGAAATCCTCCAAACCATTTCCCACGGAACGCCCTGTAGAGGACGTTCACCCCCGAATCCATCAAAAATTAAATAAATAAACCTCGTTAATAACAAAGAGGTCAAGTCGTCGCGTGCGAGACCGCTCCGCACGTGACACCTCTACCTGGATTCGTGCCGAAGGAGGCAAAACAACTGCCTATAGAATGTATTTGTGAAGTTGCACGTTATTTACCATAGAAAGAACGTGCACGGATGGAACGAGTATGCAAACAGGGGAGAATTGGAAGTAGAAGCTCCCATACATACACCAAAACTGTAACCCCGACTAGCTGGGAATGGAAGGACGGATGGAACCAGATATTCAATTCGGACGGCCTAGTGTGGATTATTAAGAGAGGCGGGGAATACTTAACATCCCTAGACCTAGAAGGGATCACGGAAATAAAATCCATCGCGATCACTATGGCAGCGAAGGAGTGTCGGAAATTGGAAGTTCTAAAGTTAACGACAGTTAGCATTAGGGGAGGAGCGTTAAGATCTGTGAGTGATCATCTCTTCGGCCTCAGGGAGCTGGAGATTGGACAGTGTGTGGGACCTATTGACTGGGAGATAGAAAATATAGTCCTCAGAAATTTAAACTTGCAAAAACTGATACTTAAAGACAACGAGATAACTGGAAAGGGACTGGGACACAAAACGTCGATCAAAGAACTTCACATAAAGGATTGCGATATGGCCAAGGCTGAAGGGATCGCAAAGTATATCCAACTACAAGATCATTTGGAAATACTGGTGATTATAAATTGTCTACAGTTAAGACGTGCACAACTACTAACGGCGCTTACCGAGAACATTCATACTAAGGATACGTTAAGGTCACTTAAGATTCACGGCGATGGACCCAGTGACGCGCCTCGGGAAGACCCAGAGCTAGCGGAAGGAGAAGAGGGGAATTCATTGAGTTAGACCCTTTAGTAGCAGAGCAACATCTAGCATCAGCCCTCCGGTCACTGCATGAACTATCAGTAACAGCATGTGGATGGGTAGATGCTAACTTTATCGGAGACATTGGGGAAACATTGGCCATTCTCAGTTCCCTAGATATCAGCATGTGCACGAATATACGTGGACAATTTTCGTTAGAACCCCTCGCACAACTAAAACATCTGAGGATCCCAAGGATGAATAACATGCATCCGACCGTGGAAGGAAGCTGCCTACGAGAACTGGACCTACTCGAGAACTTAGAGACCAGAGAGAACCTGGGGATCCACGATGAGGATATTTGCGGGATGCTAAGGACTAACCACGTTGTCCAACACCTCGACATTGAAGGTTGTTGGAACATAACCCAACAGACCATAACCGTAGCACGAGAGGTTGTAAGAATGGGACACCGACAGCAGCCACTCTACCTTTATGCCGGGGGTACGCAAGCAACACCGTCTCGGCGGGACAGAAGAAACGCCTACCTACGTTTAAGCTTTGAACGATTTGCGACGCCGCTGTTCCAGCGCATGAGGTAAATCCCGTGAACCCAAAAACACTCCGGTTGGCTGACCAGTTTTACTGATCACAGAGAGTTATTCTCCCGCCAACCGTAGCCCCAGAATAATAACTATATTTTAGGGCCACACGAGGTGAAGTCTCACGCGCTGGTGCAGTTGCAATCGTTATAAGCGGACAGTTGTGCATAAAATCTATATAATAATTATAATTGTCAGTTCTTCTTCTTGGGAAACAGTATCAGTTCTTTCATGTCATACACATTGAAATGTGAGCTAATTCATGGAGGTAGAATTTAATTCGATGAAACGAAACTCGATTTCACATGATTCATGACACCAATAGTCACCATCTTGATACTTTAATAACGATAACGCCCGCCAGTCCAATATAGTGTCTCATGAGAATATTCGTGTTAGAGATTGATCTTCTCAAATGTGAGGTTCGGCTGACCAGGTTACTGATCACAGAGAGTTATTCTCCCGCCGATCTCACATCTGAGGTTGCAGCAGGAACAATTGTTACCATCGAACGTCCCAAATACGATTACTCATCCCAGATATAACTCCTCACGCTAAACTATGCTACAGCTGTCACTAATGTAAAGGCTCGGCTGACCAGTTTTACCGATCACAGAGAGTTATTCTCCCGCCGACCTTACATCCTAGAGTGCAGTAGCAATGATTGCGAACATAAAAAAAAAAAGAAAAAATGCTTCCAGTGAATAAACTCAAAACATGTCTGCTGTCTGGCCAGGAGTTTTAGCCATTCGACTCGATAGTCCGGGCGCAATTTCCATTACACCTCTTGTAGAGTAGTGTGGTGGTAATTCACTGCCAATTATTCCAAGTTCCGATTGTCACGATGTTATTAGATATACCACCTTTAATCATGTTATTATTCCCTTACGTTAACGTGAGTTATAGTTATCCTTAATGTAAGGCCGGCTGACCAGATTACTGATCACAGAGAGTTATTCTCCCGCCGACCTTACATCCTAGATTGCGATGGCAACGATTGTCGCCATGTTATAAAATATTCCACCTTTAATCATGTTATTCTTCCCTTACGTTAACCTGAGTTATAGTTATCCTTAATGTAAGGCCGGCTGACCAGGTTACTGATCACAGAGAGTTATTCTCCCGCCGACCTTACATCCTAGATTGCGGTAGCAACGATGGTCACCATGTTATAGAATATACCACCTCTAATCTTGTTATTACTTCCTTATGTTAACTATATATATATAGTGTTCTTAATGTAAAGGCCGGCTGACCAGGTTACTGATCACAGAGAGTTATTCTCCCGCCGACCTTACATCATAGATTGCAGTAGCAACGATTACTTCCTTATGTTAACTTTATATATATAGTGTTCTTAATGTAAAGGCCGGCTGACCAGGTTACTGATCACAGAGAGTTATTCTCCCGCCGACCTTACATGATAGATTGCAGTAGCAACGATTACTTCCTTATGATAACTTTATATATAGTTGCTCTTGATATATAGGCCGGCTGACCAGTTTACTGATCACAGAGATCTACTCTCCTGCCGACCTGTAATTTTTTTTTTATATATATCTATGTAATACCTTGATTCATCATTATCATTGTCACACTGTCACATACACACACCCATCATTATTTTTATTACCCTCAGTTTTCATATACCTATTAGCCTTTAACTATTTATCAACGGGGACGTTGATGGTTTCTAAGTGGGGAGGGATATTACGCCCCGACGTACCGCCTTGGCGTACCTTTTTCAAATTCCATTCTATTTCATTTCTTTGATTACTTCAATGCACAGATATCATTTCATCAAAATCTCATATTCTAATAACAGCGACATCCACCCCTCCTGGCAAAACTCACGTAGAGACCAACAATGATCCCTAGTATGAGGTCCAACTTTCTTTTATTAAGCTGGTACCAAGAACTGAGATAGGAGACTGCTAAATTAGCATCAGTAGCGCTCAGCCTGGAAATATCCCTCTTTTCAAGTTAAAACTATAATCAATAACTAGGATAAACCACTACCTTTGGAACCACCAAATTAAAACAGATTACTTATTAGGATATATGAATGAATGTGTGAACATTACATGTAAATATCTTTTGTTCATGTCTTCAATGTGTCACCGACGAGATTGAGAATCGTCGGAACACCGTCGAAAAGCGAAAAGTAACGCTGACCATGTGGATTTGGGCGCCAGGAGGTCGCCCTCGCATCTCATTGGCCTAATTGATGAGTAGGAATTCTCGACCTCGTATATAATCCATTATAGAATCTTGGTGATCGGTCAATTAAGTAAACATATTTTTAGTTACGTTTCGACCCGGATGTGAGCCCTCCTCAGAACGGTTTATTTATTTAACTGTCAAGAACAACGAAAAATTTTTCACAATAGAAGTACAATTAGACATTAAATATTGTAGATGTAATACTCTTAGGGCTGATATATATTATTGGTTAGTGAGAACAATTTGATCGATTGAAAAAAGGTAGGCTTAGAGCGTTATTTACCTTTTTTTTAAAAGTAAGCGAACGAAGATGCAGTCGAATTCAAAATTTACAATTTGTGGAGACAATGTTCTTTGAGTGACGGTAGTCATTGTCAATCTTCTAGTTATTTTATATGTAGGAGTCAAGAGTTGGAAGTCATTAATCAAAAAGATTAAAGAACTATGTTTCTTCACAGTCTATATGTCATTGTATTAAAAGGTTTTAAAGAAGGTCTTTTTAGCAGTAAAATTAGTTTGCAAAGTGTCCAAGAAGTGGAGCTGAGCTCTTTATGACTACATTCCCCATGTCCAACAAAAATTATTATTGGTTGAACCGATTAGGTCAACAGGTGAATAGCGACTGATGGGAGAAACAAATATGATCCAGAGTGAAGGTGAACCTAATATAAACAATTATACAGAAAAACAGAAAAATATAATATAATCATTGGCTAATTACCGTTGTAACTTATTACAACTGCAGCTCCTTGGACCCTAGGGCCCAAGAAGCCGCGTCTTTCGTCTGTCAAGTCGCGAGGTGCGTGGACGTTAACCCGTATCAGCCCTTCTCGAGCAAGAATAGCGTTTAGAAAATCTTATTTGTGACCGACCCAAAGTCTCGCGCTAATTCGTCAAAACCGAGCATTTAGTTATTCTGTTAATAGAAAGAGACTTACTATCTTCTACGTTTTCATATTTTCTGTGCTTTACTAAGTCTCATCATTTCGAGAATAAACATTTTTATGCCATTCCATTTTCCACAGTTAAATTAAGTTCGGCCCTGATTCAACCGAATCAGGTAATTTTAAGTGATAATAATAATAACTACATTGGCGTTTTAATAAATAATCGTTGTAATCATTTTTAACTTATATCAAAATCAGAGAATAGACACTCTCAAGCTTCCGATAATAAGACTAAGTGACCGACGTTCAACATCGTTCGATTGATCAACTCTTCCAAACTTGAGGTGAGGCCCTGGTCCAGAATTCTACCGACGCAGACCGACACGATCCGACGGCTCTCAATCTCGTCAACCGATTCACCTAAAGTTTAGTCGATTCGAGTGTTAATCTTCGAAATTGAACGAATTCAGGTTTCACCTTTAAAATCAAAATTCACTTCAGTAATATTCATTCAAAAGCAAGTCTAGAATTGGTGTCTAGCTTTACTGCCCCCAATTAAATCATACTTATTGTGTTCCAAGAATTTACCAACGAGACTTAACAATAACATATATAATTGAATTAAGATAATCTAAAAAGAGAGATACAATATTGAATAATCACGACCAGCTAGTTAACCATCGTTCAGAGTAGATGTGTCACGAGCGCCGCATATTTACCCAGAATATATTACCGATTATGTCAATTATTATCTTAGAAACAAGGAAGCATAGCATAAATATATTAGTTAGTCGATATAAAATATTCCATCATGAACATTTCGTGGAGTAACCGAGCGCAACGGCGTAGTAGGACGGCCAGCAACGTCAGCGTCTTCGCGCCCGCCAGATCCCGGGTGTAATCAACACCGGGATGAGGTGAGCGCGAAATCACGCGCTTCTAGGATGACTGTCGCGAGGCGAGCCTTTGTTCCAAAATTGTCAACTCAGCGAAAACCTTGCTCGCCGCCCGACGTTCCAAGGGGTGTCGGACGAGCAAGCGAAGTCAGTCCCGTTAGAGATAGAGTAAAATCAACATCCACGGAAACAGGCTCCTTCTAAGCTACCGCGTATAGAGCTATAAGCCCTTTTTCGATACCGACGATTAGAGCGTAGTTCTCTAATCCTACACACGGCCGGAAAGGTTTCTCGCGTCGCGGTATAAGTCTTGCGAAGCTAATAATAAGTGCAAAACGTTAAGCCACGAACTCCATTGAGCTGTGTAGTCTGTAAGCAAGCGTGTGTGTGAAGGCGTGTGCACTTCGGCGAGTTCGAAGCCGAACCTGCGAAGCGTGAGGGAGGGAGAGAAAGTGAGTAATATCAAGACAAAGATAATTGTAAGGTTCCTTGTTTCAAGAATTCTCTGCTTTTGGTTCACTTGACTTATTAAACATTTTTAATTTGGCTTTTCCATCATAAACACTTGGTACGATGAATTGAAATCCTCCAACCCTATTCCCGGGGAACGCCCTGTAGAGGACGTTCACCTCTCAACCCACATAGAAAATAAATATAAACCTCTGCGAGTACTCAGAGGGTTGAAGTCGTCGAGTGCGAGACCGCTCCGCACGTGACAGATGTTCCTGATACCAAACGATAATATCCTTTAGAATAGAATAACACACGATTTGTATAAACTCAAACACTTTATAAATTGTTACTTTCGGCTCCTATATCATTTTCACCATTGATTGTTAACAGACATTTCAATCACCAAATCGAAACAGAATATACTTCATCTTTTACTAGTTAAATCATATTAAAACATTTATTTTGAACGACCTTTTCCCTATTTTCACTATTATGAAATTGCCTCAACAATTTAACCTGTACAGGATTATAGCAACGCGATCCTAGAAATTACCGGCTTATCGAAAGGTAGGTCTTTTCTTAGTTTTAATATTTATTCATTATCGTTACGTGGGAGCTTGATTATTCAGTTAATCATTAACTACCACTGTTTAGTACACCCTCACCCCTACGTAACACCTCCACATTGAAAGAATTGGCTATAATTTCAATCTACTCGTAAGCATCTCAATCAACTTTTTCTTCAAGCCACCTTACGAATGGCATTGTCTGGAAGTCAAATACAAAAGCCAAAATTCTTGGTCAGAACGTGATTTTTACGGTTCACTTTTGAGCTGTGAAACCATACCGTTTGAGGAAGTCGAGTGGACCATTGAAGACAGGCTGTGCAAAGCTGAAACCGTGGACGTAAAAGGAGAATAAAAACGAGATTGGTTGCTCAAAATTGTCCCGAAAGTTCAAATTATCGATATGCTGGACTTTGACTGTCCGTCGCTTCAAACCTTGCAAAAAACTTCAGCTGTGTCTCTAAGATGCGACGTTCATACAATACTCAACGCAATCTGTGCAGCACAAAACGTTAGCACACGTCAAAATTGGCTACAAAATTATCATACTGTTCGGATGGCGAGGGCGTACGATTTGTGCTACTGCGCAGAAGCGTCTACAAGAAAGGTCCTACATTCCTGGCGAATATATCATCCTGGTTATGATACTGAATAGAATTATTGTACTATCATTGTGATGTAATTGTCAACTGTACCCTAAAAATTGTACTCAATAAAACTGTTTATTGAAGAATATTTATGCAATAATCTTACACCTTCACCTTCAC
Source organism: Neodiprion lecontei (assembly GCF_021901455.1). Classification (NCBI taxonomy): domain Eukaryota; kingdom Metazoa; phylum Arthropoda; class Insecta; order Hymenoptera; family Diprionidae; genus Neodiprion; species Neodiprion lecontei. The sequence continues at coordinate 8,615,001 of NC_060262.1, read as the reverse complement.
CTTAGCTCTTAAGAAAGAATTTTTTTTCAATGCAAAGCTTATGTGAGATTCAACCTTGCTCTCCATCCTTGACCGAGCTGTACTCAAACCGAGTCAAGTTTTGCATTCCTAGAGCGATAGTTACCCAACACCGCAGATCCTTGGCTCTGAATGTATGGTACCGCAGCTATCGGTCGACCGTGCACTATGGTCTTGACTGAACCCGTCCAAAATTCATCCTAGAGTTCACATCACAGTTACAAGACGCAAACGCAGCTCGAGACCCTCCATCGTTGCTTAGTGGTGTTCGAAGTAGCATTTTCTTAGATTTCAAGACTTAATTCTAGATACAATTACAAGGTACAAAACGTACGTATAGTCGAGGAAATAAAGCACTAAAAACGGCCCAACTGTCGATTTTTTGAGCAGTAAGACGGATTTTAATGCGGTTTTTTGCATTCGCTTCGTAAGAGCGCCTACAAACTTTGTGAACTAAATTGATTAATTAATTTTTTGAAAATGCATTATGGCATTAATAATATGCATTTTGCAAATGCACTTCCAAGAGACACTAAATAAAAAATTTGCTACTCGGGGGTTTTTGGGGTCGCTGAACAAGAATATCGCCACGGCAACCGTCTCCGAGGTACCTGGTGCCCAGGGTGGACAGTATCAACGTCTTCTCCTAGAGTTTTGGCGAAAATTGTGATCGAATTTGTCGAAACTCGTTGCTTGGGGGTTTTTGGGGTCGCTGAACACGAATATCGCCACGGCAACCGTCTCCGAGGTACCTGGTGCCCAGGGTGGACAGTATCAACGTCTTCTCCTAGAGTTTTGGCGAAAATTGTGGCCGTTAAAGCGTTAATGTTTAGGTCAAGACATTTATTTAACGATATGATGCTTCACATTTTGCTTAGCATTTTGCAAAGCATTAACGTGGCTCCGTCTTGACCCGCGAGGGGGAATGGGCGGAAACATTGACGTAACGGAGTGCGGTGAGCGGGGTGTACCTGAACAAAAGAATGTCGAACCGCTTACGGACTACCCACGTTGCCAGCAGAATAACTTCAACTCGTGATATCCGAGAAAATAAGTCGGGTACTTTATCTATGATATACTGAAAGATTATTTTTCTTTTTGTGGGCGAGCGGTTCGTGACGGAGTCTCCCTGATTGCTTTGTGCACAGGTCAAAGAATATTCCAAATGTCCAATTTCCTTCGTATTTATCCATATTGTTTTTGTTTTCTAGCATATGTATCAGCGTCCACGATTGGATGCAAGCGCAATACTGTGACGATGCTTTTTCGGCTCAAATTCCGTGATTCTCGCCACAAATTGTTAAAATTTCAATAATTGAGATGAATGTGGATATTTGAATTGGGTGAGGAGGCCAAACAGAATTGTTGAAATATTGAGTTCGTCTACAAAACTTTCTCTCTTTTGAGATATTATATTTCTCATATTTAGGTTTCATTTTATTTATTTTAAAAGTGAAAGTTTTCATTTCCTTGCAACATCTGGTAAACACATTGTCAACCCTGTAGCGATTGCTCTTGTAGTTTTCTAGAAGTAAGGATAAGAGTACTCGAACAGAGTCATAAGAACTAGGTATAATTTTAAGCATAGTATAGACCCTTAAATATATTTCTAACAGTACAGCTACAGTAATATACCTCCAAGGAGTGAGTTCACTCTGATCCTTCAGTTTGTCAAGACATACCTCCGACACTCGATTTTGAATAAAGTAACAATTTTCCTATAATAAATCTTAAATCATTTATTAAAATTAATCACACCAACATCCATAATCCCAACATTGCATGTGTTTTTATATATTTGCAATCTATTGAACAATTTTTTTATTTTCAGACTTCGCTATGGCTTTAGCTAAGGCAAAAAAGTGGGTAACTCCGAAAGGAGTACCGCAAACTAGAGAGCAGCTAGCAAGTGTGATGTCTCAACGAATTGGGGAGCTAAAGAGAACTCACTTATTATTAGCTTAGAAAGAAGCTACATCTTAAACGGACATTATTTTACTTATATTTTTCTTCGTATTACTCTCCTGAAATGATATTAGTCTTTAAGTAAAGCTTTCGTGTTATCTGATAATTAAGATCTCACATATAATTAACGTGAAAGAATGTTACCAAATATACTTATGAAAATAGTAATTACTTCTACTTAAATATGACTTGAATGGTAATTATCGAAGAATATTTTAGCAACGAAATCGTTGGACCGTTAAGTTGATTTGCAATAATTACTATATAACGTTACGTTTACTAATTAATTGTGCTAGGCCTGATGTACGGAATGACACTAGATTGTGAGGAAAACTTTGTATTTCCTGAATCTTTAATGACAGGTCAAATTGGATTAAAGGCACCAGGAAGAGTTGAACAACTTAAAGATTTCAAGTATACTAACAATGAACAAGGGATTGTAATACAAGCAGGTGTAGCAGGACCTAGTACTTTTTTATCCTCTGATGAAGAAGGTGTTCCTACAGGATTTGATACACAGACTGTCGTAGGATGGTACAAAACTTTACGGGAATTATTAGATAATGATGATGAAGATCCTGATCAAAGAAACAGAAATAAGAAATCTGCTATAAACCTTATCGGTTTTATTGCAATGACGATGCTCCGCTCATCAGTTAAGGATCCTAGTGATGTCTCAAAACATATTTTCAACTTTGTAGTTGACAGATATAAAAGCATTTGGGCCTGTGATTCACCTGTAGAAAAGTGTTTTCCTCCTCATATTAAAACATTGACTAGATGTGCATCATCTTTTGTGAGATTTTCTACAAATTCCAACAGGTGCATTGGAGCTCTTGTTTACACTTATGGAGAAGTAGATCCTACAAATAGTGAAAGAATCAGAGGTCTTGTTAAAGCAGGATGTTTGTTATCATTACAAAAGACTGGATTAGGTTGTTTGCATTGGACTCAAAGAGCGGCTCAATGCATGGGAGTGTCTGTGATAACCATGATGCTTTACATGGCAACTGGCAATAATTTCAGAACAAATGATGAAATGTTAGAGTTTTGACAAATTTTGCAGATCCTGAGGCAAAGCAATACTCGTGGCCCTGGGCCAGAATGTTTGCAAATGGAGCTTTTCTAGAATTGAGTCTTACAAGAAACCCCTTGTATGCTTCCATAATGATGTCAATTCTTGTTGGAGGAAAAGCGGATGATCCAATGTGGAACATCGCTTCATTTGAGAATGAAAATGTGAAATTGCTTAAAAAATCATTTATCGGATCCAATTCGAGGTATTTTATAGTAGAAATAATATCATCCGTACTTAGAGATTTACCTTCGTATGGGCATTTAATTTCCATCAATTTAACAGGTGTATCATTTTCAAATATAATTTCGTCAGGAGAATATCCAAGCCAAGGATTACTTACTGAAACTACGAGACCACATTGAAATACACTGGTTGAAGTACTTTTTTCAAATGCTATTCGAGCATCTCATTCGAATTTTAAACCGTGATTTATTGCTGTATTAGAAAAAGTGCTAGGAAAGAAATATTTTAGCGATTTATTCTTCCAATTAGGTTTTGAATTTTTTCGGTAGGTGTACAGTTCATAACATCGCGAGCCCGTGATTCTAAACTTTCGTTCTTTTTGCCAGATACTATAAAATTTTTTACTTTCTTTACAAATATCAACAGGATCTCCTGTTGACTGTTCAAACATTTTTTGACAACATTCTCGTAGAGGTCGGAAAGGTTGTTCAGATAAATTACAGAGGATAAGTGTAAAATCATGCATTCAATCTGCCGAAGGTATTCAGGTGGTAGTGTCACGAGCGCCGCACATTTACCCAAAACTGTGATATATTACCGATCATAACAAATATCATTTTTCATTATTATTATCTTTAGAGACAGAGAAGCATAGTTTTAGTTAGTCCATATAAAATATTTTATTATAATCAGTTCGTGGTATAGCCAAGCGCAACGGCGTAGTTGGACAGCCAGCAACGTCAGCGTCCTCGCGCCCGCCAGATCCCGGGTGTAATCAACACCGGGATGAGGCGAGCGCGAAATCACGCGCTTCGAGGATGACCGTTGCGAGGCGAGCCTTTGTTCGAAATTGCAAAGTCAGCGAAAAACTCGCTCGCCGCCCGACGTTCCAAGGGGTGTCGGACGAGCGAGCGAAGACAGTCCCGTTAGAGACAGGATCAAACCAACATCAACGGAAACAGGCTCCTTCAGAGCAGTCGAGAATAGAGTTATGAGTCTTGGGTCTCCGACGATTAGAGAGAGCATTCCTTTAAATCTACACGCGGTTGTCCAAGCATCTCGCGTCGTGGCATCAGTCTGTGAAGTTAGAATTAAGCGCAATACGCAAAGCCATGAACTTAATCAAGCCGTGTAGCACGTAAGTGAGTGAGTGAAGGTGTAAACTTCGGCACCTTCGAGGCCGAAGCAGAAGCCGCGAGAGAGAGTGCGAAAGAGCGAGAACGTGAGTAGCATAAGAACGTAGTGTAAGCTTCCTTGTCTATAACCTTGCTGCTTCTAGTTGTTTCATTAAACATTTCTACTTGCTTCCTTCAAAATATTGGTACAAAATAATTGAGATCCTCCAAACCATTTCCCACGGAACGCCCTGTAGAGGACGTTCACCTCCGAATCCACCAAAAATTAAATATAAACCTCTGAGAGATCAAGAGGGTCGAAGTCGTCGCGTGCGAGACCGCTCCGCACGTGACAGTAGAGTTTCAACAGTATGATGTAGTGGAGCATGTTGTCCAGCTCTATTATGAATAAATTCAAAAAAAATTATAAACACAGTGTCAAAAGAAAAATATATTTAAAAAAATCAAAAAGCTTGATGAAGTGAATAGTCTACAAAAATTAAACTATATAACAAACGCAATTGATTGAAATGCAAAATTGCACATATGTATATGAAATTCCATTACAGTATTTGAATATAAAAATAGTTTTCATTCATTAACGTGTATATACATAATTGATAGAATTATTAATATTTTGTAATTAGTTGATGGCTAATCAAACGAATCACAAATATACTTCAAGTAAATTTACATCATCATAATTGATACACCAGAAAAAAATATCAGTTGTTAAAATTAATCATTCACGCCCCTACGCAGGCTCTGATAACGTTGACTTCAAATGTTTTGAATACAATTTCTCCTTGATCAGCTTTTTAACTTTATCATCTAACTCCAGGTGATCCTTTTTAATTTTAAAACAACTACGAACATAATAATAACACAAAATTATTCTCTTTCAATAAAAGTAATACAGCAATGTTTAACACAAGTCTAAGGATCTGTAGTTGTGGAGCATACTTCCGTACCCCAAAATTTAGATATTCTGATACTGGCATTATTTGTGAGGGAGTAATTACATCTAGAACTACTTTAGATTGCAGCTTCAGGGTAGAAACAAGTGAAGAAAATTGGCAGGAGTTATTGTCGGGATTGATCAACACAGTCCAAGTCGGCAAAGCTGAGCTTAAACATATATTTGAACTAGCAATAAGAAGGTTTTAATTTACTTATTCTTATACTAATTATGGCTACAGAATATCATGCCTTGGGCTCTAAGCCTAAAACTTTAATGTCTTATGTAATTGAGAAAAGTTATGATATCCCAGAAGTGACCCCAGAAGTGACACCAGAAGATTTCATCAAACAGCATGCCTCTGAGCAGTTTGTTTACTCAGATCTTCAAGCTGAATTCATGGTCCATTGTCGTGACTACAATCAGGACTTAAATGCGGGAGTTAGCTCTGAAGCAGTGGAGTTCTGTGCTAAAATTTTGTTTGAAGTAGGGCCAGAATCACGTAAAGTTAAGAAAGGCAGTGCTGATGAGACCTGGGAGTTCATATTTACTTATGGAGCTTCTAAACACACAGTATTTGTATCAACATACAAACAAGAGGTTCTTCTAACAAGACTAGCTCTGACAAGCACATGGTTGTATCAATTAAGCAGGCTGGTTTACTGGCTATTTCCATCGAGGAGATTATTCGTAATCGGGCTAGCTACCTACACCAAAAGGCGGGACCTAGCGAAAATATTCGAAAACTACCAACCGAGATCGATAGTCATACGAAAAGGAAGGGGCTATCAGAACACGGCATTCGTGGACTTTAGGACATCAGAAGAGGCGGCGGAGGCCATGAAAGGTGTAAGAACGGTGACACTGAAGAAGAGGAAACTTACCATCAAGTTTGCGGATGCACGGGAGGAACTGCAAACACTATCATCATGTAAAAAGCGCAGGCCACTTAGGATGGAAGAAGACCCTCTACCTGGATTCGTGCCGAAGGAGGCAAAACAACTGCCTATAGAATGTATTTGTGAAGTTGCACGTTATTTGCCATATAAGGAACGTGCACGGATGGAACGAGTATGCAAACAGTGGAAAATTGCAAGTAGAAGCTTCCATACATACACCAAAACAGTAACCCCGACTAGCTGGGAATGGAAGGACGGATGGAACCAGATATTTAATTCGGACGGCCTAGTGTGGATTATTAAGAGAGGCGGGGAATACTTAACATCCCTAGACCTAGAGGGGATCACGGAAATAAAATCCATCGCGATCACTATGGCAGCGAAGGAGTGTCGAAAATTGGAAGTTCTAAAGTTAACGACAGTTAGCATTAAGGGAGGAGCGTTAAGATCTGTGAGTGATCATCTCTTCGGCCTCAGGGAGCTGGAGATTGGACAGTGTGTGGGACCTATTGACTGGGAGATAGAAAATATAGTCCTCAGAAATTTAAACTTGCAAAAACTGATACTTAAAGACAACGAGATAACTGGAAAGGGACTGGGACACAAAACGTCGATCAAAGAACTTCACATAAAGGATTGCGATATGGCCAAGGCTGAAGGAATCGCAAAGTATATCCAACTACAAGATCATTTGGAAATACTGATTATAAATTGTCTACAGTTAAGACGTGCACAACTACTAACGGCGCTCACCAAGAACAGCCATACTAAGGATACGTTAAGGTCACTTAAGATCCACGGCGATGGACCCAGTGACGCGCCTCGGGAAGACCCAGAGCTAGCGGAAGGAGAAGAGGGGAATTCATCGAGTTAGACCCTTTAGTAGCGGAGCAACATCTAGCATCAGCCCTCCGGTCACTGCATGAACTATCAGTAACAGCATGTGGATGGGTAGATGCTAACTTTATCGGAGACATTGGGGAAACATTGGCCATTCTCAGTTCCCTAGATATCAGCATGTGCACGAATATACGTGGACAATTTTCGTTAGAACCCCTCGCACAACTAAAACATCTGAGGATCCTAAGGAGGAATAACATGCATCCGACCGTGGGAGGAAGCTGCCTACGAGAACTGGACCTACTCGAGAACTTAGAGACCAGAGAGAACCTGGGGATCCACGATGAGGATATTTGCGGGATGCTAAGGACTAACCACGTTGTCCAACACCTCGACATTGAAGGTGGTTGGAACATAACCCAACAGACCATAACCGTAGCACGAGAGGTTGTGAGAATGGGACACCGACAGCAGCCACTCTACCTTTATGCCGGGGGTACGCAAGCAACACCGTCTCGGCGGGACAGAAGAAACGCCTACCTACGTTTAAGCTTTGAACGATATGCGACGCCGCTGTTCCAGCGCGTGAGGTAAATCCCGTGAACCCAAAAACACTCCGGTTGGCTGACCAGTTTTACTGATCACAGAGAGTTATTCTCCTGCCAACCGTAGCCTCAGAATAATAACTAAATTTTAGGGCCACGAAAGGTAAAGTCTCACGCACTGGTGCAGTTGCAGTCGTTATAAGTAGACAATTATCTCAAACAGGTTCAGCGCATAACTGAAATATGCTTGTGTTTTGTATAAAATTTATATAACAATTATAATTGTCGGCCCTTCTTCATAGGAAACCGGATCGGTTTTTTCATATCGTACACATTGAAATATGAGCTGGTTCGTTGAAAGTAAAATTCAATTGTATGAAACGAAACTCGATTTGACCTGACTCATGATACCCAATACTCATCATCTTGATGCTATTAGTCCCACAACGATAACGCCCCACCAGTCCAATATAATGTCTCATGACAAGAATATTCGTGTTAGATATTGATCTTCTCAGATGTGAGGCTCGGCTGACCAGTTTACCTGATCACAAAGAGTTATTCTCCGGCCGATCTCACATCTGAGGTTGCAGCAGCAACAATTGTCACCATGTTGTCTGATGACACTGAAAGAAGTTGAAATATCAAAACCTCCCAAATAAGATTACTCATCCCAAACATGACTCCTCACGCTAAGCTATGCTACAACTGTCACTAATGCAAAGGCTCGGCTAACCAGTTTCACTGATCACAGAGAGTTATTCTCTCGCCGTCCTCATATCCTAGACTGCGGTAGCAACGATTGCGAATGTAAAAAAAAAAAAAATGTTTCCAATGAATAAACTCGGAACATGTCTGCTGTTTCGCCAACAGTCTTAGCCATTCGGCTCAATAGTCCGGGCACAAATTTCCATTACACCTCTTGTAGTGTAGAGTGGTGGTAATTCATTGCCAATTGTTTCAGGTTTCAGTAACCATGTGATAAGATATTCCACCTCTATCCACGACGTTACTCCCTTACGTTAATCTAAAATATAGTCGTTCTTAATGTAAAGGCCAGCTGACCAGTTTTACTGATCACAGAGAGCTACTCTCCTGTCGACCTGTAATTTTTTTTTTCATATATATCTATGTAATACCTTGATTCATCATCATCAATGTCACACTGTCACAAACACACACCCATCATCATTTTTATTACCCTCAATTTTCACATACCTATTAGCCTTCAACTATTCATCAACGGGGACGTTGATGGTTTCTAAGCGGGGAGGGATGTTACACCCCGACGTACCGCCTAGGCGTACCTTTTTCAAATTCCATTCTATTTCATTCCTTTGATTACTTCAATTCACAGATATCATTTCATCAAAGTCTCTAATTCTAATAACAGTGAGATCCACCCCTCCTGGCAAAAGTCACGTAGAGACCAACAATGATCCCTAGTATAAGGTTCAACTTTCTTTTATTTAGCTGGTACCAAGAACTGAGATAGGAGACTGCTGAATTAGCATCAGTAGCGCTCAGCCTGGAAATATCCCTTTTTTTAAGTTAAAACTATAATCAATAACTAGGATGAACCACTACCTTTGGAACCACCAAATCAAAACAGATTACTTAATTAGGATATATGAATGAATGTGTGAACTTATGAAAGAAGTTCGTGACTAGGAGGTAGATTGAAGATGAAATTAGTCGAAATCTTTGTCAGGAGAAGACGTTTGATAATTTGTAAAACGTGAACATAATAATCGACGTTTCGGCCGGGCCCTGCTGACCATCCTCAGGAAAAATTTCTATAATAATTAACAAAAATGATGCTTCAAAACACAATTCTGGATTGAAAGCATGGAGATACGTTCATGCGAATACTTGTTGTTGCAAAAATAGGTGAAAAATTGAACAGTTACACGAAGATGTTTGAGTGACAGGTTTAGGTTAAGCGTCAAAGTTTTAACGGACGGTTGAAGAGAGGGAAAAAATACGTTAATAAGAAATGAATTATGGCGGAAAGAGTACTTAATAAGAATGTGGAATTAGAATTGAGAAAGAGATCAGTTAAATTTGAACAGATTACTCACAAAAATTGACGACCAGTACATTCTTAGGTGTTGCTAATAGTTCAGCATTTCGGACGGAAGTGAAGGTTAGCGGGAATCGATCCGTAAACCTATGTTGATCACGTGTGATATTGATCTATGTTCGAATGTCGTGGATTTTAAAGGCAGATGACCAATCGGAGCAAAGGGCGCCAAAATTTGAAAACTAGATTATGAAAACTAGAGAATGTTAGAGTATAAGTGGCTAAGATGTTCAATATCGGTACGTTTGTTAACAGAGTTCCTTTTGTTCTTAAAGATATGAATCATTTCCTTAATGATACGTTTATACCAGTTCGGTTCTGTAGCTAGGGTTATAGAGTTGTTGAAATCGAAATTGTGCCCCAGACTTAAGGAGTGTTCTGCTAAAGCGCATCTATCAGTGACATGGCATTATTATTGGAGCGATGGCCAGAAATTCTATTTTCTAGATGTTGTGACGTTTGTCCAATATAACTCTTGCTACAGTCTCGACATGGTATTTTGTATACACAGTTAATTTTCTCTAAATTAGGAGTTACAGATTCAAGATGAGAAAACAGAGAAAGTTTGGTAGTATTAGATATTCTAAAAGTAATTTCAATACCCTTGTCATTCAGAATTCTTTTGATTTGGCAAGACAGATTCTCAATGTACGGTATGGAGATAGAGTTTTTAAATTTGTCCTCAACATTAGTTTGATTGTTGGAGTCTAAATTCCAATCAATCGAGTTGTACATTTTATCCACTCTATACTTTTTGATATTATCAATGAATCTTAAAGGGTAGCCATTATATATGAGAGTTGTTTCGACAAGTTTTAAATTTTTTTCAAGATATTGAGGCTTTGAAATTCGAAGGCAGCGATCGAATAAGGATATGGCGACAGATTTTTTATTCTTAATGGGATGATGTGAGTTAAAGTGAATGTATCTCCCAGACCAGGTTGGTTTGTGATGCCAATCTGAAATTGTAGTGTCATTATGGTTAATAACCATAGTGTCAAGAAAACTGATTTTACCATCTTTTTCCAACTCAAAGGTGAACTGTATACGTGGGTGAAAATTGTTAAACTTGGTCAGGAGTTGTAGGTTTTCCTTCTTGACACACGTTATAATATCGTCTACGTATCGATAGTGAAAAGGGAGGCTAAAAGGAAGATGTGAAATGATTTTTTTTTTCAAAATGTTCAAGTACTAAATTCGCTACTGCTGGGCTAATTGGTGAGCCCATTGCTACGCCAAAAATTTGTTGGTAGAATTTATCCTTGTAAGCGAAAAAGCATGAATCTAAACAAATTTTGGTGGCCGCTAGGAATTCTTTTTTATTAATGTTGGTGTGAGATTTCAAATTGGGCCAGTTTTTACTGATAATCGATATTGCTAGATTGGTTGGAATGTTGGTAAACAGTGATTTGACACCTAGGGATACTAACAGGTGATCAGGAGGGATTGTTTTTCCCCTGATTTTGTTTACAAAAGACCAAGTGTCCTTGATGTGATAGTCGGATGTACCTGTTATGTTTGATAAGACACAAGAACAAAATCTCGAAATTTTGTCGGTGGGAGAATTGATGTTACAAACAATCGGTCTGAGAGTAACATTTTCTTTATGAATTTTAGGTAGAAAATATATTTTGGGAGGAAGAGAGTTGAAAGTTTTGAGGTGTTTAGCAGAGTTGGAATCTATAAATTTTTTCTGTTGCCATAGACTCATCATATCGTTGACTTGTTTTCGTACTTTTAAGGTGGGATCACGAGAGATAAGAGTATAGGTAGTCGAGTCATTAAGAATATCTTGGCATTTTTGTTCAAACTCCATCTTTTCCATGACCACTGTAATGTTACCTTTGTCAGCATCGGTGACTACTAGGTGGTTATTTTGTTTTAAAAATTTTTCGGTTTGTTTTACTTTGGAAGTTATTTGAACGTGAGATGTGGGAGGATGTTTGCCAAGTCTGTTGCCAATGAGTTGGCTAATATTTGATCTTACTTTATCTTTGGTGATTCCACTTTTGTTAATGAGAGCTAATTCTACGCTGCCTACAATATCATCAATAGGTAACTTAATATTATTATATGGTAAACCATGATTAGGACCGAGTGATAAGGTATCCTTAATTTCAGAAGGTAACTCTGTCTTAGATAGGTTAACTAACCAATTGTTAGTGTGAAACTCTTTAGGAGTATGTATAGACTTGAGTTTGTTAAATTTTATAATATTATCTGTCTTAATGGCGTTGAATAAACGATTGGCCTTCTCTATATCCAAGTTGAAATTTTTATAATCAAAGTTAGTGAAATGGTTCGAAAAGAAAAAGTTGATATTCTGATTAATATACCCCCGAATTTTCTTTTGAGTATTTGAGGTTATAGAGCGGAGCTCGGCAAAGCAAAAGTTGAATTACATATTTCAATATGAATCAACACCAACAACAATCAGCTAACGAAAGCATACCATTAGCTACAGACGAAGGATCTTCTTCTAGCAGAGGAGGATTTAGAGGCAGAGGTAGAGGCGGACCTTCCCGGAATGGGAAAGGACGAGGTGGCGGTTCCAAACCAAAACCATTACCAGGACCAATCGCTACGGCACCAAAGCCAGAAATTGGTTCAAAACCTCAGCCAAAGAAGCTATCAACGGTGGAAACCACTCCGAAAAATGACCCTATGTGGTTAGATTTCGACGCAGGTTTTGAAGGACTAGTACCATACGCAGCGAGAAATGATTTTGCAGACAGCTTTGACGGATTTATCCCTCTAGTAGAACGACAATACGACGTTATTCACACAGTCGATAAAAGTTTTGCTAAGTTTGTATCAAAATCAATGTTCACGTGGTATTGTACACAACATCTTTATGCAAGAAAGGTAGCAATAAAAGCGCACCAAGGTGAAACTTTCAATGAAGATAGGTTGTTATCATATGTAAAGAGTGCTAACTACCCAGTCCCAACACCCGTAGATGAATATCTGAGATCAGTGGAAGATACACAGGACAATGCATCAACAAAGTATCGCATCACATTTCCTACATGGCCATATAGAACAGGTGATTTTGGAAGAATAAGTGCCAACACGCACTATAAATATGAATATATTATATATAATATATATTATATATATATATATATATATTAGTACAGACAAGTTTCTTGCAACTGTTCAATTTTTCACCGATTTTGTACAACAACGAATATTCGTTTAAACATATTTCCATTCTCTTAATTCAGAATTGTTGTTTTGAAGCATCCTGTTTTGTCAATTATTATAGAAATTATTCCTGAGGATGGTCGGCAGGGCCCAGCCGAAACGTCGATTTTTATTCTCACGTCTTTTAAAGTATTAAACTTTCTTCTTCCTGACCGAAATTTCGACAAACTTCATCTTCAATCTACTTCCTGGTCACGAACTTCTTTCCTAAATACAATGCATCGAAACGGCTTCGTGGACGTCTCGTACCAGCGTGATCCTACTTCATACCGCACTTCTAACCTGAGATCACCTTCCTCTACAAATCACTCACAAAACAAGATGATCTGGAACTACCGGCAAAAACTAGCACGTATCAAAAACCGTAAAGTGTTCCTTCTTAAATGCCGTCAATTTGGTATTATTCCAAACTTTCTAAAATTTAAAATCAAAAACCTTCAACATTTAACAAAGGAAAAAACCTTCATCAAAGCATTACGCTTTTTACAACACAAGTGTCTATCGCTCGAAATCAAAACATATTATCGACAGGAAAGGCTGTTAATCCAAAAACTTAATCATAATATCAACTTTTTCTTTTCGAACCATTTCACTAACTTTGATTATAAAAATTTCAACTTGGATATAGAGAAGGCCAATCGTTTATTCAACGCCATTAAGACAGATAATATTATAAAATTTAACAAACTCAAGTCTATACATACTCCTAAAGAGTTTCACACTAACAATTGGTTAGTTAACCTATCTAAGACAGAGTTACCTTCTGAAATTAAGGATACCTTATCACTCGGTCCTAATCATGGTTTACCATATAATAATATTAAGTTACCTATTGATGATATTGTAGGCAGCGTAGAATTAGCTCTCATTAACAAAAGTGGAATCACCAAAGATAAAGTAAGATCAAATATTAGCCAACTCATTGGCAACAGACTTGGCAAACATCCTCCCACATCTCACGTTCAAATAACTTCCAAAGTAAAACAAACCGAAAAATTTTTAAAACAAAATAACCACCTAGTAGTCACCGATGCTGACAAAGGTAACATTACAGTGGTCATGGAAAAGATGGAGTTTGAACAAAAATGCCAAGATATTCTTAATGACTCGACTACCTATACTCTTATCTCTCGTGATCCCACCTTAAAAGTACGAAAACAAGTCAACGATATGATGAGTCTATGGCAACAGAAAAAATTTATAGATTCCAACTCTGCTAAACACCTCAAAACTTTCAACTCTCTTCCTCCCAAAATATATTTTCTACCTAAAATTCATAAAGAAAATGTTACTCTCAGACCGATTGTTTGTAACATCAATTCTCCCACCGACAAAATTTCGAGATTTTGTTCTTGTGTCTTATCAAACATAACAGGTACATCCGACTATCACATCAAGGACACTTGGTCTTTTGTAAACAAAATCAGGGGAAAAACAATCCCTCCTGATCACCTGTTAGTATCCCTAGGTGTCAAATCACTGTTTACCAACATTCCAACCAATCTAGCAATATCGATTATCAGTAAAAACTGGCCCAATTTGAAATCTCACACCAACATTAATAAAAAAGAATTCCTAGCGGCCACCAAACTTTGTTTAGATTCATGCTATTTCGCCTACAAAGATAAATTCTACCAACAAATTTTTGGCGTAGCAATGGGCTCACCAATTAGCCCAGTAGTAGCGAATCTGGTACTCGAACATTTTGAAAAAAAAATCATTTCAAATCTTCCTTTCAGCCTACCTTTTTACTATCGGTACGTCGACGATATTATAACGTGTGTCAAGAACGAAAACCTACAACTCCTTCTTAATAAGTTTAACAATTTTCACCCACGTATTCAATTCACCTTTGAGTTGGAAAAAGATGGTAAAATCAGTTTTCTAGACACTATGGTGATTAACCACAATGACACCATAATTTTAGATTGGCACCACAAACCAACCTGGTCTGGGAGATACATTCACTTTAACTCACATCATCCCATTAAACATAAAAAATCTGTCGCCATATCCTTATTCGATCGCTGCCTTAGAATCTCAAACCCTCAATTCCTTAAATAGAATTTACAACTTGTAGAAACAACTCTCATTTCCAATGGCTACCCTATAAAATTCATTCATGATATCAAAAAGTATAGAGTAGATAAAATGTACAACTCGATTGATTGGAATTTAGACTCCAACAATCCGACTGATGTTAAGGATAAATTTAAAAACTCTATCTCTATACCGTATATTGAAAATCTATCTAGCCAAATCAAAAAAATTCTGAATGACGAGGGAATTGAAATTACTTTTAAAATATCTAATACTACCAAACTGTCTCTGTTTTCTCATCTTAAATCTGTAACTCCTAATTTAGAGAAAATTAACTGTGTATACATAATACCATGTCGAGACTGTAGCAAGAGTTATATTGGACAAACGTCACAACATCCAAAAAATAGAATTTCTGGCCATCGCTCCAATAATAATGCCATGTCACTGATAGATGCGCTTTAGCAGAACACTCCTCAAGTCTGGGGCACAATTTTGATTTCAACAACTCTATAACCCTAGCTACAGAACCGAACTGCTATAAACGTATCATCAAAGAAATGATTCATATCTTTAAGAACAAAAGGAACTCTGTTAACAAACGTACCGATATTGAACATCTTAGCCACTTATACTCCAACATTCTCTAGTTTTCATAATCTTGTTTTTAAATTTTGGCGCCCCTTGCTCCGATTGGTCACCTGCCTTTGAAATCCATGACATTCGAACACAGATCAAGATCACACGTGATCAACATAGATTTACGGATCGATTCCCGCTAACCTTCACTTCCGTCCGAAATGCTGAACTATTAACAACACCTAAGCATGTACTGGTCGTCACTTTTTGTGAGTAATCTTTTCAAATTTAACTGATCTCTTCCTCAATTCCAATTTCCACATTATTTTTAAGTACTTTTTTCCGACATAATTCATTTCTCATTAACGTATTTTTCCTCTATTTAACCATCCTTTAAAACTTTGACACTTAACCTAAAACTGTCACTCAGACATGTTCTTGCAACTGTGTAATTTTTCACTTATTTTTTACAACAAGTATTCGTATGAACATATATCAATGCTTTCAATCCAGAATTGTGTTTTGAAGCATCCTTATTGTCAATTATTATAGAAATTTTTCCTGAGGATGGTCGGCAGGGCCCGGCCGAAACGTCGATTATTATTCTCACGTTTTACAAATTATTAAACGTTCTTCTCCTGACCGGAATTTCGACTAACTTCATCTTCAATTTACTATTTAAGAGATCTCTATGAATATGTGTAACTGTTTTGTACTTTTTTTTTTTCAAATTATTGAAGTGACATTCAATTTTAAAATTCGATGTATTAAATATACTTATAAAAGTAACAAATATTACTGTACCTAATAGGCTCAAAAAACTCAAACGATCTAAGCTTTTACGTACTGAAAGTTCAATTATTTGATTACATTTTAGAGACAAAATTAACTGTTAGACCATCAAGTTAATTTTCAATAATTCTTATATGAGCTTATGTATAATTTCTTGAGAGATCTATGAATAAATGTATACTGCCACCATAAAATTAAAGTGTCATTGTTCACGACAACATTGTGAACGCAACTCGTTGGTCGCGCGCCTTCCAACCCACGCGAGGCAACAAGCCTTTCACACTTTCTAGTCGCGCGACCCAGAAGTGTGACGTCACGCGCGCCGCTCACGCCAACCACGCAGCCGAGCGCGTTGCGTAATCAGCCAACGTGGTCTCCCGCTGCCAAAGACCAACCGAGGCTGCGATAAGAGACGACCGATCGAACCGATCGGCAGGACACTTCGGATTCACCTCGACTTGACCGACTTTACTGACGCTGACGCTACAAATCCACGCTAACGCTACGACGTGACGCTACGACGCGACGCTACGACGCTACGCTGACGCTACGACGCCACGTTACAAGACAGACCGGACAGCAGCCTCCTTGCTTGACGGACCCTGTTTATCTGGCTGCGGCCAGCCCACATCAAAACATAGCAGCTACGAACCCTCCAGCTCCGTGGGTATTGCACCCTATAGATATCCCGTCGAGGCCTCTCACCAGACCCCCGGCTGTACTACTCTCCTTGTGGGACGTAAGGAGAGCACGACTAACATCACCGAGCTACTGCAGACGCATCCCGGCTGCAGTTTCCGTTTCCCGAGCCGCAGCGCTCATTCGTTTCGACTGCCGCCCAGACGACCCAGTCGGAGAGTGAGTGGGAGTCTCTAATAAAGACGACCGAGAACCGCCGTCCCCCGACACCACCGAGCTCTCCGGAGAGCCGGTATACGCCACCACCGGGGACCGAGACCGACCCCCCTCGACGCCCAACATCCTATCTACAGCCGCCACCACAGTTCAACAAGACAAAGACCTCTCCTTCTCTCACGTGGCAACCATTATGCTAACTTTTCATATACGTAAATAAAATGACTAATAAATAAGATGTAGAATAAACTCAAAAAACAAACTCATCTTCGACTTTAGCGACCAACACCTTCCACGCGGTTCGGTCGAACTACTAGCTATCAAATAGCGAACAGTCATTTGCTTTTAAAATTCCATAAATATCAAATAAAAAACGCAGTGTAACAGTTAATTATATTTTGTATCATATTTTTAAAAAAGTTCAATCACCTACAATTATTTGCAGATGTGTATATATAATTAAAAAAAAAAACCACTCAAAATATTCGGATATGATATATATGAATATTTAATATACATGATTTTATATATAATGAGACCTGGAAATTGGCCAGGTCTAATCATATATATTCATATATACGTTATATATGATTGTATATGACAAGACCTGGCCAATTTTCAGATCTAATTATATATAAGTTATTCTATGTATATATATTCATATATATTTATATACGATTAGGCAAAATCATTTTTTCCCGAGCATGGTCTTAACCGCCATGCAAACTACCTACTAGGCCCACTTTCATGTTCATCCCCATTATAGTTTAGTTAATTGTAGTTTCATTTTCATTTTTTGTAGTTGTACGAGTTCAGAATAGAACTCAGGTTCAAGTTTCCATGTACATTCTCAACATGCGGAGATGCTATTTTTTTATTTACTCAGCCAAAGTTAACGTAAACATGAGTGTAGAAAGAGATGAAGATTTTTTAAGAGGGCTGATTTCAAAAATCGAATGGTTTTATTTCACGAAATCCCTCCCGTTGTTGCGTTGATGAGAGGAAAAACTATAAAGGTTTGAAGCAGAAGTATCAAAAAGAAAAAACCATTATCAAGGTTTTATGTCATAGTATCATAAAATGTTCATTTAAATATACGTAATTTATATTTGGCTACACAATCGTTAATGCACAAAAGTCCTTTAATATAAATATTTTCATGTGAGTACGTTACATAATAAAAGTTTTATAAACTACTTTGAATTATATAACAATTCTTATCGTTTTTATTGGCTTTGTTATATCCACTATCTAAATGAATAAATACATGTTTTATTCAAAAATAATGTCAATTCTGTTCGACGTTTGTTCAGTTAGAGTGAATCAGCGGAGTTTTACTATTTGCAATAATGCAACACATGTGCATAATCGCATCGATATGGGGGAGAAGTTCTATCGGTGTCATTTGCAAAATATTGCATAATTTTATGCTTTGAATTGCGCGCTCGACATGGATTCTGACAGATGCTACTTTGTACGTTTCTTCTACATCTTCGTGGCTAAATTGTGGATCGAAAGCAAACGGAGGCATTACTGATACAGCTTCGCGTTTCAATAGCTCAGATTTTATTTGAGGGAAACCTTTGTCGGCTAAAACAGTATCTCCGGGTTCTATTCTTCACCGTCGGGTGTTATTACCACACGATTTTTAACCGTGAGGCGAGACTTGTAGTTGGAATACATTAAAACGCGTTGTTCCATAGTTGGAGGGGTTCCCGTATATATTATTATGCAGTCGATAATTCATCTGCAAATTCGGGTATTTGTGGTATGAAGCCGGTATATTTTTTTTAACGCTTTCTTTTGACGTCCAGAAATTCCAAGTTTTCGTCTTCTGCGTTGGGCCCGTTAATATTGGGAAAAAAATTTTCGAAGCAGTCATCCGATGTACGTTAAATAAGGCCACCAGAGCACAAAATGAAACGCCTAATTCCATTTACATTTAAAAAAAGTAACAACCGGTTCTCTTTACTTAGGGATCTATAGAATTGTGGCTGGCCAGCTTCATTGAAAATTCTGAGATTGAGAAGAACCGAAAAAGACTGAAGCGATATTCCGCCTAGCTGTGCCATGGTTTTGTTGTTTTTTACGTCCGAGAATCCCGAAAATCCGCCATGAAATACCTCATCTGTTCCACACGATATTGTGCGAACATTCATGATGTTGTCACGATTTGTCTCTTATTTTTCGGAGGTTGTCGAATATAAATGTTGGTGTGAGTCGATGCCTCATTTCCCTTAATGAAACAACACACCAAGATGTTTGCCTCCGAAATATTTTCTTCTTCACAATTATGTGCATCTGTTTGGCAGCCTACTCTTATAGAAGTAGACGTCCCCCCGACTTCTTGCAACCCGGAAAAATTCCCGATGCATAGTTTGCCTTTTTTTTTTCATTGTATTCACATTTTTGAAGAAAGATATTTCTGAATTTCCTCAAACCTGTTCCGACATTTTCTTGAACTACAGCCTCCACGTGTACCTCCGATGGATTCAAAATCTTTCGTTTCCGGAGTCGATCATGTCGAGCAGCGGCTGCTTGTGATAATGCCCTTTTTTCAAAGTTTGGTGGAAAAATTGTTGGGATAAACTATCGGCTATTTTCATTCGTTGATTTTGCACCGCAAACAAAATGAGCACTGCAGATGCGACTGTTTACGTTCGGCTTCCACAGTTTCTTGTCTGCACTACTGAAAGATAAGCATATAATAACGCATGATGAAAAAAAATTCCCGTTTCCTTATGAATATTTCGTCCTTACTGTCTAATATATGCATATATTGGACAAAGATAATTTTGAGAAATAACGAAATGAATGTAATATTGAGTGAAAGTTACTCACACTCGTCTCAAAGCTTGTGTCTACTTTATCATTCGGTCAATTGTATGGCTTTTTCTCGGAAACGAGTATAATTTTAATTGCCGACTATTTTGTTCGGAGTTGTTGCAACCAATAACTCAACATTATCTTTTGGCGGGCATTGATTTCCGATATTTTTAGCTATTCCCACAAGTTCGATCCGTATACACGAGTTCACTTCGATCGACTGTTGTCACCACATGGCCACACGGCAATCTACTACCTTTCCGATTGAGCCGCGAGGGCGGCGCCACATTCGATGCGCACGGGGCCTATTATGATGTACGTCATGAGAAGAGAGGCCCACGGGAGATCATTGAGTTTGTAGAATACCGACATTGCGACAAGCTTCCCGCATCAATAATTCAGACCGTATGTTGATTCTCACATCCTCCATGTATGCTACGTCGGAATCTCTTGGACAGTTAATGACGGTCACCATATCACACGATACCGTTACGCATTTCTCTACGAGCAGCAAAGTTCAAAATTACCCGCGATCTAGGGAAGTGAATAAATAATCGATTTTTATTTTAATCGATTATTTTTTTTATCGTCGATTTTTTTATAACCGATTTTATTAATGGTGAACATCGATTTTTAAAAAATCGATTATTAGAATTACACATTTTAAATTGATTTTTGTAAATAGTGCCATCTGTGCGACGAATGGGTAAGTAAGTTTATTGAGCATGTCGATAAAAAAGCAGCGCCATCGGTACTAAGATATAATAAGCTGTGATATTTTTTGTTTTTATTTTCATCTTTTTGAAGTGTCAAAATAATTCCCATTAACCTTAAAAATGTCTTTCACTGGTAAAACACCTAAAAGTTGCTGGCGAAAGTATTTTGTAATAAATAAGGACAATGCCACTGCACAATGTAAATATTGTCCAAAAGCATTAAAAACGTGTAGTAACACTACAAACTTAAAACAGCATATGGAAAGGAAACATTCCGCTGTTTTAGAAGTTGACGAGGTAACACTAATCATTTAATGCAAAAAGTCATTATTTATTCTTTGTTATGGTCTTTATGAGAGCAAATCATAAAATTCAAATAATAAGTAAATTTTATATGCATTAATTGCAAATATTTTAGACTTATGAAAATAAAATTTGATTCTCTATTTCTTACTCCATAGTAACATCATTTCAGAGGTTAATAACGCATTTATGATTATATATTTCTCTATTTAATTCTGAAATCAAAAATGCATGTCATCAAAAGGTGTTTTAGCTATTATTCATTTTTTAAAAATTAATGTAAATAATAATTTCGATGAAATAATGAATAAATATTCAATTTAATTTAATTTTTATTTTTATCGCTACAGAATTCATGTGCAGTTGCTATTCAGGATATTAATAACTGTGATAATATCAATCCATTGGCACAAACTTCGAAAACAACTTTATCAACAGGAAGTGAGGCTTTATTTTCAACGCCAAAACGAGCTAAATTAAGTATTGGAGCTGCTTTTTCGAGAGTTTCTGCATATGCTCCAAATGGCGATAAAAGTAAACAAATAACGCAGACTATCGCAGAAATGATAACTCGAGACAGTCTTCCTTACAGTATGGTGGAAGGAATAGGATTCAAAAAGTTAATGAAGACTGTGGCACCTTTGTACAACGTTCCATGTCGCAAAACAATCACAGAACTTATCGACACTAAATATGAAGAAAAGAAAACTATTATCAAACAAAAATTAAAATCTATTAAAAATATCTGTCTCACAATAGATGAATGGAAGGATATGCAATTAAGAAGTTTTTTAGGTGTGACAGTGCACTTCATAGAAAACTATGAAATGCAATCTATGAGCATTGCATGTGAACCGCTACATGAGAACCATACCGGAGAATATTTATCGGAGATGATTCTTAAAGTATGTGGAGATTGGGATTTGTCTATTGAAAAAATTGTAAGTGTTACTACTGATAATGGCAGTAACATAGTTAAGGCTGTTGAAATTAGTTTTGGTCGGGCAAAACATATTCGATGTGTAGCTCATACACTGAATTTAGTGGTTGATAATTCAGTGAAATCTACTGAAGTGAAATTATTTTTGGATAAAGTTCGAAAAATTGTAACTTGGTTCCACCAAAGTGGCGTAGGCGCTGAAGAGTTGCGACAATTACAAACGCAGGAAAAAATTCCTGATGGAAAAGTGAAGCATTTAGTTGGTGACGTATCCACTAGATGGAACTCACAATTACTTATGATTGAACGTTTTATATTAATGAGTAGTACAATAGGATCTATTTTATTAAAACATCCAAATGCACCCCAAATGCTTCAAGCAAACGAAATTGTTGTACTTAAAGAAATAGAAAAAGTTTTAAGACCTTTTCACGATGTCACTGAAAAAATGAGCGCCGAAAAATATGTGACAGCCAGTAAAGCCATACCTATGATCAAGTGTTTGAGAATTCTATTAGATGCAACAACGATAGATAGTGATTTGGCTAACCAATTAAAATATTCACTGCAAACGGAGTTGATCAAAAGATTTGAAAACATCCAAAAAGTTCACCTTTTCTCAGTCGCAACTTTTTTGGATCCTAGATTTAAAAAAATTTATTTAGATGAGCCGTTATCCTTGTCAAAGACAATCGATTATACAAACCGATATTTGAGTTTGAACATGAGAAATGATGATGTTCTAGCAGTGACCCATTCTGAATCATCGGTTTCATCAGAAGTGACGGTTAACGGACAAGATATATGGAAGGTACACCATGAAAAAATAGTGTCAGCAAACACGTCAACGACCAAGAATACAGAGCTTGACTTGTATATTGCTGCACCGTTATCAAATCTTGAGGTAGACCCTCTAAATGTATGGAAAAACTATGAAGGAACTTTTCCAAAGTTAACGAATTTAGCTGTAAAACATCTCTCAGTGATGGCCACTTCTGCACCAGCTGAAAGGCTATTTTCTAAAGCTGGGAATATTTTGAGGAAAACTCGAAATCGTATTTTAGGAAAGCGATTACCAAAATTATTATTTTTAAACTCTTTAACAGAAGACTTATGGCAATAATTTATTGAAGTTTTATTGTATGTTGTGATTCAAAGTTTGGAGAAAGCTTTCTTTTTATTTTAAAATTTGTTTTTAAATATTAACGTTTTATTTACTACTTAAACTAATCGGTTTATTTTACTTCGATTCTAGTCAAATTTTAAGTGACATTAAACATTTGTAGCGATTATTTATTTTTGTTTTTTTTTTATCATTGGAGCTCAAAGATTGAAAGAAGCTTATTTTCCTTTTCAATTTTGATATTTAACAATTATCTTTTTATTTTTCTACTTGAACTAATCAGTTTATTTTACTTTGATTCTAGTCAAATGTTAAGTACAACTAAACATTTATGGCAATTATTTATTTTAAGATCATTAATTAAACTTAAAGTTTACGAAAAACTTATTGAATTTTCTAGTTTTAAGACTAGACTTTCGTTTTAATTATTATAAATATAAGCCAGTTAATTTCATGCTTGATTTAGTCTAATATTAAACTTGACTACTGATCATTTGTGATAATACCAATTCATATATTTGAATATTCGTTTTTTTCATTATCTAAACTTAGATTGTAGCAAGTGATGTGTTTTGTATTTTAGTTTTGAGACTAAAATAATCATATTTTTATACGTATTGTTTTGTAATATTTGTACCGAATTAAATCTTTAAGAATATTAAAAATTTGTATGTGAAGAGTTCGAATCTGAATTATTAAAAAATCTGAAAATCGACGATTTGACTATTTTTTTATACTTATTACCTCGAATATTTTTCATTCGAATTAAATATTCATAATATATTTTTACTAATTCATCTTATTGGCATTTATCGTATAGAAAAATATATAAAAAATCGAAATATGAACAAAAATCGATTATTTTTGTTTAAATCGATTTTTTACCAATCGATTTATTTCTAAACAAAAAAAAATCGATATTGAGCAATCGATTTTTCCGACTCGAGGTCACATCCCTACCGCGATCCAGAGTACGGAATGTCTTTCCGTAACTCAGCGTCCGCCGGTCGGTGCAGTGGGATATACACCTAGCCGGCGTCGCTGGAGTTGCGAGAGACGCGCGCCCCTAGCGGACGCGTGCGGTACTTGGACGGTGCCAGGGGTACGGCGCGCGGCGACAAGATAGCGGCAGCGGATTTCTGTCTCCAAGACGTGCGGTGTTTCGGAGTAAGTTCCGAGTCGCTTCGACCATCCTCTCAATAGTTATGGTATAATCAAACATAGCGCAGGCCAGAAACGTAAGTATGTATAACTTTGTGTCTCTCTTTTTCTTCTTGGGTTACAGCTCGAGGCTGATGTTTATCTGGAACGGTCTCTTGCTATACTGTGTTTATATTTGAGGTGTGGACGACTTTCCTTAGGTACGCCTTCAAAATACACATATTTCATACTTGTTCTCAGTATATGTTTTATTAACAAAGTACTAATGTACAAAAAATGTTGTAACTGTAAGGTTTTAGTGGTTATTAGCGCAACTGAGAAAAAATTCATATCATACGATGCAATCGCGACGATTGGCACACCTTCGAAATCTGACTGTTTTTGCATTTAAAGGAAGTGTAAATTCGTCGAGATTGTGTGGTATGATGATGTGAATTTTTTCTCAGATAGTAACAGTAATCCTCGAAGTAACCACTGAAGCCTCGCAGTTACAAATTTTTTCGAACACAATTACTGTTATAGTATAATACTCGTATATATTGCAAGCGTGTCCAAATTACGTGTATTCTAAACATGGAAATCCACGCTGTTCTCGGCACGCCGGACGGGTTGCAGTTGAGATATAAATCCGAAAAAATTAGGCAATTATTTTTTCATTCCGTGAAATTGATTTGGGGGGGATGCTTGAAAAAAATCGTCAAAACCTATGGGACACCTTGAATATAATATATTCACATAAAAACGTGTGCGGTCGGGGAACCCCCGTATTTACATTGTTTCTATTTGCGAATTTTTCTGACGTTATGAAAAGCGTTATGCCCCTTCTTTCTCTCTCTCTAGTCCCGCTTCGTCACCCAGTAAGTTCACCAACTCTCTTGAGTTCTTAATCGTCGATATTGATCAAGACCGGTCAGATTTGGTTTTATTCGCTTCTATCAATGGACGACCTGAAGGCTTTCGTCTACAAGAATTTTCTGCTATATTGAATCAGTTTGCGTATGCTTATAAAAATCTCATTATTGCTGAGGACTTAAATTGCATCTTACTGACAGATAATTACGAAGCACCGGTACCTTACCGACTTGGTTTTCTCTTCGGCTTCTCATGTTGTTGAGTCGCATGCAACGTACCACACGGCCATGTCTAATTCGTGATTAGATGTATTTGGGTCATTCCATGTCAATTCAAGGACGTTGCGACGGTGACCCTCTTAGATTTCAATGATTTTTTTACATGTTTTTATACATCTAGAAAGAAGTCCTCTGCAATTTTTAGCTCTTTATCTCTTCCCATTCCGGAGTTGTCGATTTCTGAAGTAATTAACGAAGAAAATTCATGTTTCTGACAACAATTGATATAACCTTATGCAATACAAAAATTCTGGAGTATTTTTTGATGCTCTTTCTGAAAATAAATACGAAATTCGAAAAAAAAAAAAAATGTATTGATGCTGTTACGTCCATACATACATTTACATACTTGCAAACACACAACAATCATCATTTTCATATATACCGACAACATGTATTCAGATTATCAATACCATACACTACCTATAATAAGAAAAATTGTGAAACTAATTTTAAGCACATACTTTGAAATCATGTTTCACTACTGTATATGACATTTCCACCTTCTTGCTTTCCATATTCGGGACCATATCTACCGCTATGCTCCCTCTGATGGGGGGGGGGGTTACGTCCAGCATACCACTTCTCTCTATTTTTTCCACTCGCTAACTCTCCCACAGTTCTTACATCAATCTCATGATCTCTGTCCTGTCCTCTTATCTCTACGTAGTTTCACGCTATTCACTATCGCGCTCACTTATCAAATTTCATTTCCTACTTCTAGGATTGTCACACCTTTTCTGCACCCGTACGTTTCACGTCTCGAGGGACACTCCTATTCCAACTCTCGACAACTCCACATCTAGACTTCTTATATATCTTTTCGTACCACACAATTCATTCCTACCGGTATCTCAAGTTCTACGCAATAAACATATAATCGATATATCAAACATACTCAAGTTTATTCAATCCTCATCCTGATTTCTGGTTGACCTGAAATGTAAAAGCGAAGTCAACCAGGTTACTCCTTCCGCTCAGGAGTAAACTCTACTCACGGACGTGACAATGCTTTTCTGGCCATTTTAAATCGAAAAATTCGATTTTTGTTTAATGGGACACTTTTGATTTTGTCCATAAAAATTGACCAAATTCTACGTTAGAAAACAAAATTTTTGAGCCATGAAAGAAGATGGGCTTTCAATTACTTCCAGTGAAAATAATTTGAGAACAAATTTTTTTTCGGTAATTTTGATTTATTTTCCTTCTCAGATCAAGTAGCTTATTTTTATAATTTAGAGATACCTTATTCTTACATTTTATTCAATTTACCACATTGACCGTCTTGTTCTTTCATTTATGACCATTTTGATTACTTTGTGCGTTGTTGATTCTGTTAATCTAGAAAACCTCTCGACACCAATTATGTTATCGGTATTTGGTACAGCAGAATGAATTTGTTGTGTGTTAGGTACTGGTTTTGCACTACTGAAACGATCTAACAATTTGTTTTCCATCGCTTCATAGTCAATTTTGGACGAAAATCTAACTTCTATATAAATCAAAATTACCGAAAAAAAATTTGTTCTCAAATTATTTTTACTAGAAGTTACTGAAAGCCCATCTTCTATTATGGCTCAAAAACTTTTTTTTTTAACGCAGAATTTGGTAAATTTTTTTGAATAACATCAAAAGTGTGTATAGTCGAAGCTTCTTCATAGGTGAAGTTGCCTCGTAGTTTCGAATTGAACCCTTTTTATTAGTGTGAAGGATAGAGGTTGAGGTTTTCTTGAATAAAAAACTCTCGCGTTTGAGTCATCGAATCATGAATGTTTATTGGCTCTTGTGGGAAAAGCCTTGCGGCATAAAAACCCACGACGTATGAACGTGTATTTGTAAACGTATAAAAGTATGTGTCGCACATGTGAATGTGTCGATTGTGTATATGAATGTGTATATGCCGGTTACAGCCCGTGTGGCTCATGCCACCGCGATCTCGAGTGCGTTTTGTACTGCGATTTTTGTTTTATTCGATTCGATTGAATTTCATACGATTTTGCATTTGCCTTACTCGGAGGAGCGAATGTATATGAGAGTATAATTGGTGTTGGTCATACACCAAGAGCGCTTGGGCTCGTTGTATGATGAAAGGGTGCAAGACCCTTGGTATGTGTGTATGGGCACTCGGTCCCGTGTAGAATGAGAGACAATCGGGCCGTACTCATCTACCTTACTCCGTATAGCGAACGTATACGAGAGTATATTTGGGCCTCTCGTCTATGGTCGTGGTACGAGAGAAGGCACGGCGTCACTCACGATCGTCACTAGACGGACGACTCAACTTGACTGTTTTTAAAAAATGCGTGATGCGCGCTCGCCCCCTCATCTACGCGAGATTTGGCATCCCTGCGGAGAAGAATCGTTCGAGCGCGGCTCGCACGGAGATCGCAATGACACGGGCACAAATCGACGCTCAGGCACTGAACAAGTGTCCCATAGAACGAAAATCCAATTTGTGATTAAAAATGGCTAAAAAAGAATCGATAAAATTATTTTTCAATTCTTGTATTTATTTTCAGAAAGAGTGTTACGTCCTCCAGACTTCATATCCCTTTTCCACACCTTACGCTCTGTAGACTACTCTTATCGTTCGCGAGTCAGCAGATTCTTCTGTAACTCGCGGCTAGCTTGCCTCTTACATCCCGCAAAACTAGGCAGATCCATCCTAGCGATCAAGCAAGACACCTATCCCTCCAAACCAAGACCATACCTTTTTCCCTCGACCGACACCGTTGCATTGACCACTAATAAACAATCATATACTTTAAATCTCCGAACTGCTACGCCAAAAGGCAGAAATCGATCAGAAAGTAGAACTCCTCGTTGCTCGAAGCTTACGCATTGCGGATAAGATGGCGACCGAATACCCGAAAAAAGCCACAGGCGCTACGGTAGAGGGGCCGGACCCAATGTATGGGCAGGGTAGCGACGAAGTTGGGATAGAGGCAGAAATTCTGCATTTCAAAAAGAAGTTAGAGAGGAAAAAGGGCGATTTAAAGAAAACGTTAGACTCGCGCAAAACCATTTCTATGGACGACCAGCGCGTCGATCCACATGGTAAGGGAGCAGTTAGTAAAGCCCCCCCCGCTCAACTTGTAGAAAACGATCATTTATCAATCCGATCGGTAGTATCCATCCCTACGGATGATGAAGAATTAAATTCTGAAGCAGAAGCTTCAGCAAGAGAGGCGTTACTCCGGCGAATCGAAAGGGAGAATCGTGCCAAACTCATAACCTTACGCGGAGGCATCACTGGGCCTGACCTGGGACCTCGTGAGTTAGGAGAAGCGGACGTACCGACAGAGCTAATTCTAGATAAGGATTTAGAAATGCAGGTACGCGAACAAGAGCTATGGGAGCGCGAATTAGATTTGCAAGAGCAGGAAATCGCGTTCCAAGCCGCGCAAGTAGATCCTTTACGTGAAAGAAAGATCAAGTTAGCCGAACGCGAGCAACAGCTAACACGACGAGAGCAGGCCCTGAGAGACAGGATTTCGGGAAGCACTCGCCCTCAAATCACTGGCCTTAGCACCCCGCAAACGGTCAGCGTTCCGACTTTACCATTGGCGGAAATCCATATCCGTGAAGGATGCACTCGCGGTAGTCCCTTAATTTGATGGGAAAAACATAACGGTCATGCAATTCAACAGGGCATGCAAACGAGCGTTAGAAATGGTAGCCCCAAGCTTGGAAGGGTACCTCACGCGATTAATCAGGAGGAAACTAACGGACAGAGCATACGCGGTAATAGAGGACGAAAATTTCGGAACATTGCAGAAACTTTTAGACAAACTAACCGAGGTATTCGCGCCCTTTAGGACGGCTAACCACTACCGTGGAGAGCTCGGCAGGTTCTACAAGTATGGCGACGAACACATACTTGATTACATAGGCAGGATTCGTGACATCAAAATCGGGTTGATAGAGGCCGAAAGACGAAAGAATCACGAGCTAGCTAGGGACGAAATGGTCAGATTAGACGAGAAGGTATGCGAAGCCTTCATTGGCGGATTGCCAACCGATTGTAGAAACGCAGTGTTAATAAAAGGATATACTACGTTGAAGACGGCCTATGAGAAGGCAATAGACGTTAGCAAAACGCTAGAGGTAGACAAAGAGCGAGCTAGGAACCGCGGTACGAATACAACGGAAGGAAATAACTCAGAAGCGTGTAAACACTACGGGTGGGCCAATCACTCGTCCGAACAATGCAGAGCGTTCAGGAGACCCGCGATCAGTAAACCCGCGGAAACCAAGGAAACTTGTACGCTGTGTGGTGCCCATTATAACAAACGAGCAACTTTATGCAATGGACAAGAATTTAAAAATGTAATTCTGGACCAGGTTAGGCTCACTGGTTAAAAGAACATGTTCTTTAAGATCATGCTCGGGATGGGAAGCAACAGAAATATTGGCATTAGGTGAAATTTTGCATTCATAATTACCTACTTCAAACAAGTCATCGAGACAAATTGATCTTGCGAATATCGTAAAAATCTCGTTACGGCAAAGTAAAAAATGGTAATAGCAGCTCAAGGAATGACGTAATACAATTTTTTTTATTTAAGAGAGTTGAATTTCGGAACATAAACGTACTCCAAGATAACGATACCAGTTTTAAAATTTTTATTTTGTGCCATTACAAAAAATATACGTTGCAGGAAAGAAAATGCTAATGAGTTTCGTCCAACTGGGGCCAGAAAATTTAGAATCTGTCATTACTCTTTTCGATTATGCTCATTCTTCCTATACTTTCTTGTAACTATGACGACAATGTGATCGGCTCAACAAGAATTCGTGCTAAAGCCTTATTTTATTAGAAAAATATAATGAACCAAGCAAACTGATTTTGCGCTTAATCACCAGAAAACGCAGTGAGAAGTATAACTGACAACTCAAATCGCGGAGAATAGTTACTCATGTTATATTTTTTTTTTGTGATTCCCACAATACCTCAACAGTTGTTGTAAGGATACTCATTCTAGAAGGTGGCCTGTTAGATTTCGACGTCAATGTATACATCTTCAAATATCGAAGTTTACGTATCGCAAACAGAACAATGGGCTGAACGGACCCACTCTATACGCAAATTCGAACGAAAAACAGTTCAATGCATTTTCATTTGCCGCAGCAATAAACAAATTGCATGAATTCTACGAATTTACTATTTCGTAATATACTATTTCGTAGAATCCATTCAATCCGTGGTATGTCTTTATTTCTGTGTCAAATAAAAATGTATCGAAATGATCTTTTCTTCAGAATTGCGTATACAATGGGGCTGTTGGGCCATTTTTCGCGTTTGAGACACGTGGACTTGGATGTTGAGAGATATACGATACGAGAACGTCGAAATCGACTAGTATACCCCTTTTACTTTGATTTTCCACTACTAGAAGGAATGACAGTGGTTTTTGCATTAAGAGTGAAGATTTACACCCGAGTGCAATCAGCCGCATAATAGTTCAGCGGAGTGGGCACGAGCACTCGGCATGATCGCACAAGGTTGTAAATCATCACGCTCGTGATGCAGACAATTTTTTTGCTCCAAGTACACGAAAAATGGGATTCAAAGAACAGTGTTATATCTCATATTTTCGAAGGCAATGATGATTTTTTCCTGAGGTTCAATTACCCTAACGTTTATAACTTCAGCCTCAAAAAATTAATCGTTATTTCACGATGTAAGAATTGTCTGGTATCCATGAACACGTGATTTAACATTATTAATACTCATTTTAACCTGGTTTAATTTCGTATCTATGAATAATGTACTTGATATACTGGAAGATACAACAACAATATAATTAACAGTTCAACTTTCATTAAAAATCAAACTTACTCTAAATTTATTAATATTATATTATTATATATATCTTATTGTTTTTGATTTCAATATCTATTATATAATATATTATTATATGCTATTTGCTCTTAACCAACTGATCAATAGTTTCAAAATATTCTTTGTTAACTTGACATATGTGATTAGTGGGATCTTATTAATTTCAATAATCTATATAATATCCATAAATATCTCCATTAATAATATGTCCACTCAGACTAAATTGTCAGATGAATGTCCTTGTCCAAATCCATGTTTATCATCTGAAGAAGAAGAGTCTGATCAACCATCTAGATCAAGAGACTCTGCTTCAACATCAACCAGTGCTAGTAGCGGGACAAAGAAAACAATCACTGTCCCAGTTGTTCCTACATCAAAAGCTCCAGCTCCTCAAAAAGTTGATGGAGCTGTTCTATTGATCAACTTGCAGAGAAGCATTGAGGGTCTTAGCTCACGGATCGCTAAAATGGAGGTTACATTACAACAAATGCATGTCACAATTAAAGATATGAAAGATTCCTTTCCTCAGTATTCTACTCCAGATGTTGGTGGACTACTAAGCCAGTATGATAAATTTGATTGATCTTGATGATATCATATGACATATTATTACCCACAAAACTATCATTGTTGTATATTCTGAAATATGTTTTATGTTGTGGGATTCACGTTGATTGATTGAATCCATTTTTTCTAAACCATTCCAATATTGATGTTATACGTTATGTCCAATTGCAGATGAGCTTGTATTATTCGAAGTATGCGGTTTCGAAAATGACGATTGGCCAATAAAGCTTGACCAAATACCCAAACGGTTTGTAAACCCTGTATCATCACGATTGGAGATTGACAAACTGGTGGGTCTTGTTTATTACGAGGGCCCAGAAATACGAACGCGTACGTCCGATGACGGAAAGAAGAGCAGGCTCGTAGGCCATTACACGGCGATTTCGAGACGTCGAGGAGAATCTTCGGTCGAATACGACGATACCCATGAGAAGGATCCCCGATTAAAAGACACATTCAATGCTAATCCGAAAATTTTGGTTTTTGCGCACCAAAATAATAAATAAAACCAGTGTTGCAAATAAAAAAAATATTGGTTGTGTAGATCTTTATGCATTTGATCATTCAGGGAATCTCAGAGTGCCAGTAAAATGAGCAAATTGTTTTGAATACATTTTCTGGATACATTTTCTGGATACAATATCTTTCCTTCCCTAATAAATTCGTTATGAACAATTACATGTGATAGTGTAAGCAACCGTGCCCGTATGATGAGTAACGGTAGTTCTGAAAATGAACAGGAGCACTAAGAACATACAAGCGTAAAATTCTAATTTTATAGATCGGCATGCTACTTGAACCACATACTTGTCGTGATTTTGCAATGAATTACAGATTCTGCTACAAAATAAATCGGAGATACAATACGTCGAGAACAACTAATTCGCGGATCTGAAATCAATTCTTAGCGAATTTTTATATCGGCGCGTTCAGTAATTTCTGTGTAGCGTCGTTGGCATGGGGGTTAGTTTCGGGTGTAGGGGTCGAGCAACAAAATCGGAGATACGGTACATCGAGAGCAACTAATTCGCGGATCTGAAATCAATTGTTAGCGAATTTTTATATCCGCGCGTTCTTTCATTTCTGTGTAGCGTCGTTAGCATGGGGGTGAGTTTTGGGTGTTGGGGGTCGAGCAACAAAATTGGAGATACGACAGATTCGCCTGATGCAGTGATTTATTGGTTAAAACAAAATATACAGTACATTCAATTATATTTCAAGCAGTTGAATTCTGTGCAAAGATCTTGTTCGAAGTAGGTCCAGAGTCCCGCAGAGTCAAGAAAGGAAGCGCCGACAAAACATGGAAGTTTATATTCACTTATGGTTCTGCCAAGCACACAGGATTTGTGGCTACATATAAGCAGGAAGGATCAGTTTATAATAAGACCACTTCAGACAAACATATGGTTATATCCATAAAACAAGCTGGGCTACTAGCTATCTCAACATTCAACAGACTAACAAGCTTTGCTATGGCTATGCCAGTACCCCAGTACTTGATGACACCTTCAAGTACGTGACGACTTGGGGGTGGTTTCCGGAGCAGGAGTTGATTCTTTCAGTTCGAAATGAGTGTATTGTTCGAGCAACTAATGAGCAACAAATTCCCATCATTTTTTCGTTAATATTCCGTCATCCGTTTGCTTGGCTTTGCCGACTTTTTTTAAACTTGACATCACCCTTAATTTCGACGAAATTATTGGAACAACAAGATCAAAATTCGGGGATTAAATTAGCAACCAAAGAGCACTAAATCCCAATATATGTCATTTTCGATTTTGATGAACTGGTTATTCCAGCTTAAATGTACTGCCGAAGCAGTACATATACTAAAATGTGGAACGCTTCACGATTTTGCGTGTCATCCTTGCGCAGGGGCCATGCTAATCTTCTCTGTATCGTTCCAATTTTAGTATATGTACTTGCTTTTTAAAATCTGGTCTCTGATGAGAAGAAAAATTTAAAGTCATCTTTATTATCCAAAATGTCTGAAAACGTAAAAGTTTACAACATGGATGAAATAAAGAAGATAGCGCCTGGCTACCGAGGGAAGCCGGAAAATTTCGACCCTAATAGAACTAAGGGAAGGAAAACTCCAAAGCCGACCTCAAAACCAAAAGCGCAAAACAACCAAAGTGTGCCACGCACACCGGATGTCACTCCACCGACCCACAAATCGGAATCGTCGACGCTTCAAAGAAATGATTCTATCATTTCAGAAGCTATCTTCGGTATCGACGTGACGGTGACCGAGATCGCACCAAGACAATGTTTCTCCACAAATTTTAGGAAGCTTAACGACATAGCAGCTGAGCTGTATGACGGATACCGCAACGACGAGAGACAACTCGAAAGAGTTGTTGTTCGCGAAGAGGTGTCTTACTACGCGACTGCTCTATTACATCTAAAGCTAATAGAAGTGAAAAGCAAACAGGGTCTGGAGGCTTTAACAAGCGCTGAAAAAGATATCAGGAAGGCAACAGCGGATCATGAATTTAATGTTCCACAGCCTTTAAGCGCATACCTCTCTAGTATATGTACTGCCGAAGCAAGTACATATACTAAAAATGTGGAACGCTTCACGATTTTGCGTGTCATCCTTGCGCAGGGGCCATGCTAATCTTCTCTGTATCGTTCCAATTTTAGTATATGTACTGCCGATTAAGAGACGTCTTGTAACGACAAGGTGTTTCGCATCTTCCAAAAACCTATTCAAATCTTAATGCCGCAGATTGATAATGGCTCCCATCCGAATTCGGCTCTCGAAAGCTGTCTCCAAATTTTCCCACCGTACTCGATCGCTTCGTCGTCGGTTTGGTAATCCGTCGTCCATTTTTTGAAATTGTTGAAATTTGGCTGTCAACGATATCAGAATTCCAATTATAGTCAGAATTCTTGTCTCCTCCCCGATCGTTGAGGCGTTGTTGCGTGAGATTTTATTCAAAAGCCTGGCATTTTGGATTCAGAATCGAATCCATTTTGCAATCTCTGCCGGTGACGATTTTTCAGTTAAAATCGTGAACGCCGTTTCCATGATTTGCATCAATTTCAAACACTTTTCGGAATCCATGATTGTTTCTCCTTCTTTCGATCACGCACTTGACAAAGATAGAGTTGCACAGATAAAGTTGCAAAGCTTGCTTCAGAATGACTGCTCTACGCTGGCACGGTCCCTTTTATAGGTTAACAACGGCGTGACTCACACATTGCCGAAAATTCGTGAACAACCGTATTCACTATTCTTGAGCGAAAAAAATTTCAAGATATTCCTTGAACGAACCTGCAGCGCGTGGAAGATTGGAAGGCAGTACTTCTGACGAAAAAGTTTCGCACGCCTCATGTACGAGAGAGAGCTGTGAGAGTAAACTAATCGCTAGAGTTATACATGGAACTTTGATAGACTTAGTAGATATCATTCTCCAGGTGCGTTATGGGCATGTTTTACTTTGCCCACTGTGTCAGTTTCACGATTTCGAGGCCTACGCACTAGTGCAGTAGGGCAGAGTGAGAAGGATATATCCTTCAAACGTTACCGACAAGTGTCAACCACTTAATGATTTGATATTAATTCAATTGTGAACTCAAAACTTACGACGAAGCTGTACGAAGAATGGGGTGCTCCGTCGGTCTGATGAATTGATCAACAGTTGAGCCTGTAAACTGTCAAGGTGGGTGATTGAAATCAGTGCACTTGAACAGTTTTTTTTACCTTGAGTGTACAACAATTTTCGATTTTACTTCAGTGAATAGAAATAATTTAACGGGTGTGCGTTTTTTTTTTCAGGTTATTTTCTAGCAAAAAATAAAATGGAGTCCGTAAACATTTCACAGTATGTGCGGGTGGTGCCTATAGAGTGAATGTTCGGAACACCTTACGATTTTCTGGTACGATCAGTAAGGTTGGCAATGAGCGTGCACATGGCGAACGGTGACCGTAATGACGATAACAACCGTTGAAATGACGTTATCGTTTACCAGGCGGGTGTGGCGGCCTGCCTAGTACGTGGTGAAGAAGGGGATTTTCTGTTTCAAAAAATGTGAGAAAAATTTTTATTTCATTTCACAACTTTCAGAACAAATTCATTTTCCTTGTTTTTTCTTTTCAACAACAAAAACCTTGAAACTTTTGTGATGAATACATGTCTTATGTTTCTAAAATATCATTTCACAACTTTTAGAACATAGTTGATAAATACTTTTGTGTGCGTGAGTGATACATCATATTGTACATTTCCAAAATTATTGTATGTTTCAGAGAGCTGTAAACAACAACATGCAACGTAGTAGTAGTCGTAGTAGTAGTATATCTAGTTAATGTACAGCAAAAAAATTAAAATAAAAGCTTTGTGAGAATGTTTCTACAATCGTCTTAAACGATATGAAACGGAGAATGCTTGAAAACTTCTTCGAAAGTTTTTTTGTCAAGTTTTTCAAATTGGTTCTCGATCACGTTCAGTAGTCGCACGGTCCATGCTGGTAAGAAGGAGACGCTGCACACGTTGTCCAGGTACGGTGTACAAATTAAGCAAGAGTCGACGCATCTTTGAATTCAATTTGACCATATTGGCCACCCAGATACTGCAAGAGCAACCGCTCCTTCTCCATCGTATGCACCAATATCTAGTATTGGGTTTCGTCCTCGTTCAGCAGTCGCACAGTCCGTGCCGGTAAGAATACACTGAATTTGTCGTTGATATCTGTGACGACATGCTGTCCAAACCTAGTTTGGACTCGCCGAATGTTGGTGACTTGCTAGATTTTGTAAATTTCTTGCTCCGTCAATTTTTTCGTCGGTAGGAATTCGTTCACGCTTGCAACCTTATTCGGTTTTGTGGAAACCATTCTTTTAAATGTTCAGCAGTCACGTGTTTCTTGATAAATGTAGATTTGCGAACCTTTTTTGTCACTTTGATGAGATCTGACTTCTGGTTTATATCGGCTTTCAAGTCGTGAATATTTTTTAAGAACAGATCGGTTCGTTGTTTTAGTTCTGCTTTATTAGAAGTTGTCCTCATGAGAGCTGAAGGTGCAAGACTGTCTTCCTGACCTGAAATTCAGCCTGTTATAGCCGTATTCCTCCCAACAGGCACACGGAATCCTTGAAAAACTTCTAGAAGCTACCGAAATGATGTGTCTTTGACTGTACGTTAGAACCTTCTAGAATTCAACGTCGCACCGCAATCCGTTGTCCGCAGACCGCTTGCCGTCGTCAAGTTGAAACTCGTCGTCAAGTTGAAACTCGTCGGACGATTCCGAGTATTGTTTTCGTCGGACGAATCCGAGAATTGTTTTGCTGAAATTCGTTCAATTCCAGAACGGGTCTTTCAGAATTCTACGTCGCTCCGAAATCCTGTGACCGCATGCCGCTCAACGTCGAGTCGAAACACGTCGGACGAATTGTTTGACAGCCTAAATTCATTCAAGGCCGTAAGAATCTTCTCGAACCTTCTGGAAGCTCTCAAACCCTGACACATTCCAGGATTCTCGGTCGAACGTCCGAGGATCCACGGGGTCCGCTCGAACGCCTGAGGATTCTCGGAGTGCGCTCGGTAATGCAGTTAATTAGTTTGAAACATATATTTGAACTAGCAATAAGAAGGTTTGAAGTTACATACTCTCAAACTAATTATGACTACAGAATATCATGCCGTGGGCTCCAAGCCTGAAACTTCAATGTCTCATGTAATTGAGAAAAGTTATGATATCCCAGGAATGACACCAGAAGATTTCATCAAAGAGCATGCCTCTCAGCAGTTTCTTTACTCAGATCTTCAAGCTGAATTCATGGTCCATTGTCGTGACTACAATCAGGACTTAAATGCAGGAGTTAGCTCTAAAGCAGTGGAGTTCTGTGCTAAAATTTTGTTTGAAGTAGGGCCAGAATCACGTAAAGTTAAGAAAGGCAGTGCTGATAAGACCTGGAAGTTCGTATTTACTTATGGAGCCTCTTACCACACAGTGTTTGTAGCAACCTACAAACAAGAAGGTTCAACTTACAACAAGACAAGCTCTGATAAGCACATGGTTGTATCAATTAAACAGGCTGGTTTATTGGCTATTTCTACCTGCCGCTCGATAGCATGATTTTCTTTACCGACAAAGAGCACAGTTTATCCCACAAGGGGGTAACACCATGGCAGTTTCAGGCATTTTTCAACAACGATCATGGTCATTTGGAAGATGTTTTACCGATGATCATGGTCATTCGGAGGATTTTTTACCGACGATCATGGTCATTTGGGAGATTTTCTTACCGACGAGCGGTGGGCATGGCACATTTTATCTTACGAGAGTGGGGGTAACCTTTAAGGGTTTGCGTCTGGGATGCACGGATGGCCGGCTTGGTCGGTAAAGAAGGTGTTTGTATCCAGAACCCGCCTTGTTATACTAGTAATTTTACATGATCAATTGACGTTTTACAATGAATCGAATTTTACAGATCAAGATCATTCCCGTCACATTCCCCACCGCCAGACCTGTACATCGTGAGCAAGATCCTTCTATCGTCTTGAAAATATTGGGACCTGCAACTTCCATTCTACAATCACAATGATCCTTGTTATTGAACAAATTACTTTGGCTGTGTATAAATTTGTAACTGAGGACAAATAACATAGGAACGTACAATACAACATATAAGCTTATCATTGATAAAGGCTGTGTTTTCCTATTTTATTCTATACCTTAAACTTTTATCAATATATGATTTTGTTTTTTTTTTTTTTTTACCAACGAACTCGGGGTCGATGATCGTTGAAATTTGTTTGTTTTATAGATTGCGATGCTGGTCATGACTATTGTTAAATGACTTTATTTCCGACTTAGTTGGATGACGCCGACTTCGACGTGGAAATTTTGAATCAGTGAGATAATATTTTACAATAATTTTATCCTCTCTACTTACTAATTCGACAACCATGGGACCCGTTATTCGTTCGACTATAGCCGGTCCTAAGAAACGATCGGCTAATTTTGCCGATCAACCCTCAGCCTCATTACTAACTTTGTCATTAGGGTAATGAACTTCGGTACCGGGCTTCACGTCAACTTTTTGAATCTTGTCTGTATTTGTCTTGTCAAGCCGTTTATTCGCGTATTTTTCGATTTGTACTTCGACTTGGTGCCTCAGTTCGTCGAACCTAGATATTTTCGCGATCCACCCTTTGAGTAGATCGTCAGTTATTTCTTGTTGTCGATCCACACAATATTCACGATTGTTTTTTATTGCTTCACGTGCATGATTTAGATAATAAAGCGAAACTCGACTACCAGCGTGTGAAACGGTGTTGTATGCCAATTGTAATTTTGACAGTTCTTGATCCCATTGGTTGTGTTTTCCACGAATTGTTGCGGCAATCATCGGTTTGATATCGATCGGACGATTGACAAGTTCTACGGGGTTGGCCTGTGGATGAGCAAGCGGTGTTGTTATGTTTTTAACTCCTTTTGCTGTCAAAAATGTTTCAACGTCTTTATTTGCAAACTCTGTCCCGTTGTCGCTGACAATTGATTCCGGGATAGTATCCCAACGATCGAATACAGTATCTGACACTCTAATGACAACGACATTTCCCGTTTGGTTTTGTACAGGGTAAAGTTCTACGTATTTCGTTTCAAGATCTTGAATGACGAGGGTGTAATTATTTCCTTTTTTCGAACGAGGGAATGGACCCACATTATCAATCGACAATTGAGCCCATGGCTTTAACAATGGCCTCGTTGTTTGTGGTCCTTTTATCGGATTTTGATTGTATTTTACTTTGAGACAAATTTCGCACTCTCCGACAAATTTTCTAATGGCCTGTGTCACACCAGGCCAATAATACGTTTGTCGAATGAGCTTGTACGTGTTGCCTCTTCCAAGATGTCCGTCTTGTGGCGGCTCATGATTCTCACGTAAAATCTCAAAGACTTTCTCCGGTTTACCGACTTCTTCCAAGGATGTTCGTCGTCAAATAAGAATTTTCCAAAATCTTTTCGAAAATAATACAATTTTCCGTCATCGGTCTTCGATCTTCCACTCCAAGAATTTTTCAGCAGACCTGGTGACGATTTCATACTTCGAATCGTACCATTGATTACTCGAAAACGTTTGTAAATCCGTTCGTATTTCTACGGCTTCTCTAACAGTAGCTTCCCTAATTTGACAATTTGCTTTAACGTCCTCGTTCACGTCATGCATGCGTCATAAAGCGTCGGGTGCTTCATTTGTTATTCCGCGCTTGTACTCAATAGTCATATTATGTTGCAATAATTGGATCGCCCATCTTGCTAGTCGTCCTACTGGGTCTTTCAGTTCGTAAAGCCACTGCAAGGCCTAATGATCAATCACAACAGTGAAATGCATTCTTTCGAGGCAACATCTCGGTTTTCTACGGACCAAA
The DNA here is from genome assembly GCF_021901455.1 of Neodiprion lecontei. Lineage (NCBI taxonomy): Eukaryota > Metazoa > Arthropoda > Insecta > Hymenoptera > Diprionidae > Neodiprion > Neodiprion lecontei. Next base: position 8,574,849 of record NC_060262.1, on the reverse strand, counting down.
CCACGGCTAGACATTCTGCCTCTGTAGTGGTATAATATAGTTCAGCACCTCGTAATGGTCGACTTCAGACTTTCAGTAATCGTTCTACTTTGTTCTCTGAGTCTTGCTGCATTAAGATTGCGCCTAATCCACTATTACCTGCCTCCGAGAACAAAATAAATGGTTGTCCAGGTATTGGTGTATACAACCTCGGTGCATTTTCCAAATCACGTTTCTTTTCTTCGAAAGCCTCTTGTTCTGCTTCGGTCCATTTCCATGGAATCTTTGGGTTCGTCAATTTGTTTGACGGGCCTTACACACGTGCAATATTTCGAAGGTAACGATGGTACCAATTGACTAATCCATTAAATTGGCGAAGTTGTGTACGATCTCTCGGTACAGGAAAATCGAGGATCGGTTGTATCTTTTCAGGGTTTGGTCTCATACACGATTTGTCAATAACATATCCCAAAAATTTCACCTCCTTACAGACATAGGAGCTCTTTTCTCGATTCAGAGTTAGTTTTGCTCCACGTTACACCTCGAAAAGCAACGGCAAAATCGTCAGGTGTGCGTCGAAAGTTTGACCAACTACTATTCAGTCATCGAGATACGTGAATACTTGATCTCCGAGTTTATTCGGCAAATTACTTTGCGATATCAATTCTTCAAGACTTCGCTTCAGTTTATCGATGAGTTGTTCGAACGTAGAGGGAGCCTCTGTCAAACAATACGGCATTCTGACGCATTCTAACCCATTCCAACAATCCCTTTCCTTCGACGACGAATGCTGTATGTTCTCGACTTTTTTCCTCCATTGGTATTTGGTGGAATGCCTCACTCATATCTAATGTCGAAACTATTGTCACCTCGTGCAGTTGAGACAAGACAGACTTCATGTTGTGCAGTGTATACGCCGGTTTTGCTGCGTGTCGATTTACCGGACGATAATCAATACAAAGTCTCAACTTTCCCTTCGCCTTCGGAGCAACGATTGGTGAGCATGCCCAATTGTTGTTACTCCATTTAACGAAACCCTGTTCTAGTAATCGATCGACTTCTTGATGAATGAATTTTCGAACTACCTCACCTCGTCGGTGAGTTTTCTGGCGCTGAGGTGTATGATCAACCAGTTTGATCGTGTGTTGACTAAGACCGGTCACACCGGTGGTTTCGTTTTCCATTTTTGTGAACTTGCCTTCCAGAAATTTTTGTATGTTCATATTTTCATCGGTCGATAAGGCTTGCAATTTTGTCCATTTTCCGTAGTGAGTTGAGAGTAGATATGAAAATTGACTCTCATCCAACGTCCATGCCAAGGACAATATCATTCGACAGCGTAGGCAGAATACTGAGCCACTGTTGGCCATAGATATCACCCACGTCGATGATGAAACATGTGCCTCTTTTTGTCTTGATAGGCAATTTGTCGCCAAGCCTTAGACAATTTTCCGATGTTTGACTGGTTCCTTCATTTGAAGATGGCGGACTTTGTTGTATGCGATTTGGCTCAGATATGACTTTTCGCTCCCACTGTCAAGATTTTCTCGGATTTTTTTGCCATAATATAAATATCGACCGGAATCCTTATTGCTTCCAGAGGCTCGTACAAACCATTTTCTGTGCAGAAAATTCGACGCTCTCGTTAACATTGCGAGATCATTGTTGAAATTCCCAGTGGTCTCCAGTGACGATATTCTTCGGCGTCAATTTCTCCACGTTGTACAGTTTCAGTGATTGTCGTGAGGGTCGTTGGCGCGAGGAAAGTGATAATTCCCGTTGTTACCTCATCACCGTTGTCAACCGTGATTTCTTCGTTTTCGTCAAATTCGTCCGACTCCTCGTCAGACCCGATCAGGAGTTGCAGTTTGCCCTCTATAGGTTCTCCGATTTTGACCTCCATGGAATCCAACGATTTCATTTCCTGGCTTTTTATTTTTATCGTCTTATTCACCTTGCTTTCTCCCATGATGGCAGGAACCGGAGGTCCAGTTACTGTCGGGCTTGCTCGTTTCCTTGAGTTTTTGGACAATCTTTAGTCACATGGCTTGCTGTGTAACAGTAATAACATAAATCCTGTCTCTCGTTAAGACAAGAGCGTGACATATGTCCTCTCTTGCCACAGTTGTAACAAAATATTTTATTTGGATCTTGAATACCTTTAAATCGTGTACTCGATGTTTGAGCTGTGTTACTTTGTTCCGCTTGAGATTTGTCGGGATTTGCCAAAATTTTCTCGAATCGCTGTTACGTCAAGGTCTTCGAACTCTACGGAATTTTATTTTGTTCAGCCTTAGTTGATAGGTTTTCATGTAAGGCATCCAGGCGTGATAGCTCGTCATCGCTGTCGCTCTCTCCTTCAGGTGCTTCGGTTTCGGTGTCCTCTTGAAGCATTCTCATCACATTTTTGTTTGACAAGACATGTGGTTCCCTGTGAACTTCGTTCGAGCGTTGAAACAGTTTCTCTCATTAATATAGTGCAGAAAGTCTTCGTAATTGTAAACAGGCAAATTTAAAATCTCGAATGTGAGTCGGGGACTGACTTTCAATAAGATCTGTTTCAGTTGTTCTGAGGGAAGGGAAGGGAAGACCGCATGCGTTCGTAAATCACTCGAGTTCTGCAGGTAAATTCAGCGAGGGTTTCGCCACTTTCCAATTGCAAATTGTTTACTTCCAAATGAACGCTATCGACCTTGCGTACGCTCCATTAAAAACGAAAGGCTCTTGTAGGATCTTTCGAAGTTCGCCAATTTTTACGATTCAATAAGTACCATGATCGGTAAGGTCCTTTGAAAATATTTGACAAATGCGGAATAAAAAATTTTTTGGGAATCATGCTCGCGTTTAGCTGATCTTTTAACACGCGCAGAAACTGTTCAGGATCTTTTTCCGAACTCGGAAACGGCATTTTCCAATTATCAACTATTTTTCCAATTTTAAGGGCTGAATCTATTTCCCTTTGAGGCGTACGCGCAAGTGAATCGATACCTCTATCTCCACTTTGCCATATAGCCGCGTTTTCTCGTCGCAACGGTCATTTTGTCTATCGTCAAATCGTCGATCTCGGAATCGTTCGAATCATCGCTTGATTGAAACAACGAGCCCGTTCGCGGTGTTTCCAAAGGTCTTACGTCTTGGGTTGGACGCGTGAAAGCTGGGCGGCGAAGTGTTGCGTCTTCGCTTAAAAATAGACGACGATAAGTATCCGCCGAAACAAGCTTCTCTTCCGTTATTGTTAGACCGTCAGACATTTGACGAGCGAATGTTATTTTCATGAGTGGATCCGTGAAAGTATTTGTTCGATGATTTTCCAAATCGATTGATTGATCTACTGCCATGTGTTCGTAGTATCGGAAATACTTCGACGAACTTCATCGTTTTCTGAATTTGTTCATAGTCCAGTTCTCCTATGAACTCGAACTCTCCAACGCTCTGCGTCCTTTAAGTTTTCATCCAAGTCGTCAATTCTGTTTTGCCTCGTATGATTTGACCGTTCGGGGGCTGATCCGATTTCATCATCTTTATTTGTTAATGCATTATTCCTTTCGACGAACTTTTCAACGAAAGACAATTCGTTGTTTCTTTCATTTCCCACCGAGGCATTCTCGATAGATACGAAATTACGCAAGGGATCTGAAACTCTTTTGCGGATTGACCGAATTTCGTCGTACCTCGCGCCTTCCTCTTGACTCGATGGTTCGGCTCGTGACGTAGACGATCTCTGACTTTGCGTAGGAGCGTTGGAAGGAAGACGGTCTATTGGTTTTGATAGTATTTTTTCTACCGTGGCCATCTTATTTCTCTCCTGAGTTTGGGACTTCACGAACTCGTTTTGCACTGCATCCATTCTTCTAATCAAAAGAGCAATTGTATCTGTGGTCTCCGTATACTCATTGTCACCGACCAACGTACGAGTAGGCCCCCTTGAACCCCTCCCTATTCCTACCGACGGAAATCCACGGGCAACCCCTGAGACATCGGGTATACTATCCCTCCTTGACGTGCCTGTATCTGAGGTTTGAGTATTCGAAATCTCTACCTCTTCCGACGAAATCCCAGCTACTGTGCTTACCCCTCCACACGGATTTGGAAGCGTTTCATTACGCGGTACTCCCGCGTTGTCCAACGCTGACAAAAATTCGCATTTTCCCTACGCGACAACCTCGTCGATTTTGCCGGCGGTGACGTAAACATCACGACAACGTAGATGAACAACAGATCAACTATCCAACAATTAATCCACCGAATCGTAAAATAATGTACGAGAAACCTTAACTCGACAATTATTCTAATCAACTATTTGGATTTGACAAGACAAAATTCAAATAGCCTTTAACCGACTGAATCTGTTTCAGTAAACGAAATTTAGACCGACTGAATCTACTTCAGTAAACAGACTTTAAACGGACCGAATCCTCTTCGGCCAACTCTTAACGGACTGTATCCACTTCGATATAGAATCTTCGAATGGACCGAATTCACTTCGGTCAATAAACTTTGAACGGACCGAAATCACTTCGATCAAAAACAAAAACTTTCAACGTGAAACCCAATAACCGTGGAACAAATAACTTATACGATAAATAATTTTCGTGTTTTACTAAATACGCAAGTGAATAACAATTCAAAATAAATCAACATATACACGACAAATTTAAATTTAATTTAATATTTGATATTCGTTGTAATATACTGTAGCCTTGGCTGTTCACGCAGCTAATGTTTACATCTGGGGCTTGAGCGACTATTCACTCGACCCGCTCACGTACGATACAAAAACTTCTTTTTCAAATTGTTTTTCGTACTTTTACTATAGGCCCGTAGTTGTCACGGACGAAATAATAAATCTTAGATGGTCGCAATCAAAATATTCTTCAAAGACGAAAACATTGTTTTGAAGCTCACAAACAGAATTAATATTATTATATACTCATATGAGAAATACAGAAAGCGAAAAACGGATTTTACTTATACTAGTTATATACTGTAGTCTGGGCTGTTCACGCAGCTAACGTTCACATCCGGGGCTCGAGCGACTATTTACTCGGCCCGCTCACGTATCATACAAAAACTCTGTTTTTTTTTACACTTCGTGGCAGGAAAGGAAATTTACAACGTTATTTGTTGCAAATTCTGAACGAATCTACACTTGACTTTCCAGAACTTGACCAAATATTTCAACCGTTTACAGACAGATGCGGTTGAACTATCAATATTTCTATCTGTTTTACAATAACCAAGTACATTAAAATAAAAAATTTCGCACAAAATCCATGATTGACGGTATTATAAATTTCCACAATTCATAACACAATTTCAGTACTCTTTACGCGAACCTTGCACGATTTTACATATTAAGTTGACACAATTTTGAGGGGCATTTTGGCGAGTTTCGTACGAATTTTTCTCAAAAAAATTTTTTTCTCTACAATCTAGCCAACTTTGCCCCACGTTGGGCGCCAAATGAGAGCGGTGTATCGTTTGGCTTCCCAACACCACACCTGCCGCGACCGTAGTCCATCGGTTAGCAGGGCTCTTCTAAACAATTTACGAAAGTTTTCTAATTTATTGGGCGCCAGCTAGTATAAATACTAACAAAACTTGTCTGCTAGCGAGAGCAAGAAAAGTGAGTCCAGTTCGTGGGACCAAAATTTTGCAGAGTCAAGGAAATACCAAGGATCACGTGATGCAGAATAAAAGTGTAACAGTTGACTTACGTTTGTGCTGACAATCAACGACTGATTCCTTTTATTTCGTCCTTCAAATGATATTGTTACAGGCGTCTTTCCTTCTCGTTGGATGATTTTACAAAATGCAGGCCTTGGGGTAGCCAATCTGCTCTGACAAATACTCTCGTTCGATATGCTCACACACACACGCTAGATATGACCAACTATAATTTTACATAAATAATATACGGATATACGTATTACAATGAATCGAGTTGTACAGATCGGGATCGTTCTATACGGGTCAAGTTTCAGGCGTAGACTCGCTGGCGGGCCGTTTTTCAAACTTGCCACCTTGAAATTACGAGAATGGAGCAAGGACTCGAGTGGGGCGATTTCCAGCGCCATATTAGATGAAAGTCTTTTGCCAAAATGTGACATACTCATTTCATCTGTCGTAACGCGCGACACTCGAATATCGTTGATAGGCTTCACTTTAGCGAACGAGTCGAGGACGATATTCTCCTGTCTCAATTTACAGTTTACATACTTGACCATAGAGATGCTGAACGCTATTCCACTAGACTACTTATGATAGAACGCTTGGCCAATTTGTGACGTGGATTTTTCCCGCTCCGCGGTCACCCGGAGAAAATAACCGAGAACTTACCGCGTGCACAATAAATCCGCGTCCGCGAGGAATCCTGGACCTAAAACAATATCGCGAAATTTGTCGGGCGCCGGGCGTGATCAACACGCCTCGAAATCGGTAATGTGATATACCGCGACCCTGTACTCGATAGCTCAGTATTGCGGCGAGGGGAGGGGTAATTTTTGGGTATAGATACTACACACGTAGGCCAACACGTTATTTCACAAAGCCATGATGAAATCAAAATAATATATTTCCCGCCAGCGATAATACAAAACAAAAGAAATAATACTTCAAAAGTCGCACTTCGCGATTCTAAATACGAAGCCAGAGAAATAATAATCCGTAAGTCGCTATGCGCGATTCAAAATTGAATACTTAAGTTCAACAAAAAAAAAAAAAAAAGAAAGACAAAAAAGTAATAGATCTAGAAGACCTCTACTGCTTACGTGTGCTAGTCGCTGCTTTAATAATAAACGCCAACTCACAAAAACCAAAAACAAAATTTGAGCCGACGCGCTGCCCGCGATTGTCCTCTACGATATGGCGCTAATCGCCACCTAGGCTATTGTAATTAAGGGCAAACAAAAAATAAACTATATTAAGGCACTCGGGCCGCATTAGTCGCAATCTCAATTACTACCTCAACTCATTTTCTTACACCTACTTCGTTATTACTTAAAACTACGCATCCGAGTTCAACCTTCCCCGCGAAGTCTTAGCGTGGTTCGCGAATTTGAACGCTTCCCCTTCGACGATTCGCGACCTACCCGAACGGTGACACTATTTTAATGGACTCGACGTGGCCCCGTGCAACGGAATTCGATTGCACTCAATGCGAGACAATAGTGCCTCGGCTCAAACACGTGGCTCGACTCGACCTTCTCGATCACTCGAAATTGGCTCTACTTTATTACGCGCAACTCAGACTACGGTCGCCAAACAAAAGGATCGGCAAACGAATTTCGAGGATGTTTCGATACGCAAATCTCGCACGGCTATCCTCTCTTGAACCAGCCCTCACGTAATTACTTTCGAAATTCGATCGCAAGGATATCAGCAACGCTTACCGCTCCACATCCGGCTTAGGAATGCACTGACCCCCTCGTGACGGTGGCTGGCCATTTTTCCTCGCAACACCCAAGATTCCGTTCCCCGCAACCAGAGAAGATAAGAACCAAACTCAACCCAATTCCCCGCAAGGACACCCAAAATCTCTTCACGTAGCAAAAATAAGATAACACGAAACTCAATTTCTACGGAAAGCTTGACGAATGACACCACGGTGCTTGATCGCCAGGCCAGGGACACAGCGTAAGGCCGCCTGGGAAGTCGTCGTCGATCCCTAGTATCAAAATCGCGTCTAGGACGTCCTAGACTACCCACACAAGTTCCGGACTTGGTCAGTGATCGAGGAGCGTCTGCACCATCTACGAGCGGACCCCTTGGTTGAACCGATACTAGAGGACTCGGCGCCGTGGAGATTAGTGCTCCCGAGGGAGCAGCGGTCGTGGATTTTCACAGAAGTCCACGAAGACCCCCAGGCAGGGCATCTTGGCGTCGAAAAGACCTACGCGCGAGCGAGAGCCGACTACTACTGGCCCGGCATATATCGCGATATCGTTTTGATGGTCCGGGCTTGCGAGCGCTGCCAAGAGCGTAAAGTGCAACAGGTGCCACCGGCGGGCCTTATGGGTCGACGAGTCGTCGACACGCCCTGGACCGTAGTTGCGGCTGACGTCATGGGTCCATTTCCCAGAAGTCGCGCCGGTTTTGAGTACGTTAGTTTTCGAAAATCTGTTTATCCGGTGGGTGGAAGTAGCGCCACTGCGTAAATCCAATGCAAAGAATATTCTTGCTGCGTTTGAAGACCTCGTGCTGTCCCGATGGAGTACTCCAAAGGTGCTCCTGACAGATAACGGCACGAAGTTCGCGAACAAGGCCGTCGACGAGCTGTGCGCTGCATACAATATTACCCGCGCAAAGGTACCGCCGTATTATGCGGAGGCTAACCCCGTGGAAAGGATGAATCGCGTATCAACAACCATGATCGTGTCCTACATCGAGGCAGATCATCGGGACTGGGATGTGCACCTTCACGAATTTCGATTTGCGTACAATACCGCCGTGCATAGCTCACTGAGAGTCAGTCCTGCGTTTTTAAACTTAGCTCGCGAACCCAAACCACGGATGCAGTTGCGACGGCTAGTGAGAAGGTTCCGCGGAAATCCGCGTTCCCTATCGCGAAGTATGGGAAGTCCGAATGGCGAAGTTATGTGAATTGCGTGATTTAGTGTTGAAACATCTCGGAGAGGCCCACGAGCGACAGGCGCGGTATTATAACCAAGGACACCGGGATATCCATTTCGTAGTAGAGGACTGGGTGTGGAAGCGGAACCGAGTTCTGTCGTCTGCCGCCCAACAAGTAGCTGCGAAATTAGCACCCAATGTCGCCGGTCCGTTTCGCGTTGCGAGGATAATCTCGCTCGTCGTTCACGAATTAGAGAATAGCGAAGGAAGGGGTCTCGGGAGACACCACTTCAAGGATTTGAAGTCGTACGTGGAGTCTGAGTCATTTGCGCATGAGAACGGGGAGGAACAGCGAGGGGGAAACAGGCGGGGAGAGAAAAGGAATGACAGGCGATAGCCACGATCCTGACTGACTCGTCCCCCATAGTTGGCGGAGACATCGCGAGGACAGACGACTATGTTCGAGCGGTCCGCGACCTGCTGGACTGGGCGAGGATTCCGCGCCCCCCCGGCGTCGTTAGTTGGGGCCAGGAGCGTCCGGCACCAGCGGATTGGCGGAAGGGGGGGGGCTGCCGGAACTGCTGGCGGCAGTTCCACGACTACCGCGACTGCGGGCGGGAGTTGGGAATTTTCTGTCGGCGATGCGGCTGGCCGGGTTGCATTAAGCCAACCTGTCCGCAGTGCCACGGCCACCAAAGCAGACCCGGCAGGGGACTCTCCCGCCAGCCACCAGCAGGCCCCCTAACAACCCCTACCATCACGAGGAGAGTCGTCCCCCCCCGATCCCATCCCTAATGGCGATGGAGGTCCAGCCGTTCCCCATTGCAAGGGAGACACCAGCCCTGCCAGACCCCATAGCGAGGGAAGACGCCCCCCGCCCCCAGTTGCGAGGGACGAGGGACAGGTAGAATCGGAAGTAGACATCTTGTGAATACGGATCGTAGCGTCAGCGGCCGGCCGGGGCCGGGGCCGGGGCCGGGACCAAGGCCGAGGCCGAGGCCGACCGGGAAGATGCGGCCAAATGTGAGGAGGAAATGAAAAATAAGCAAAATTTAAATGGCGTTTCGCTTTTCTTCCTTTGGGTCCTGGAGGCGGGTTCCGATTAAAGTTACAGGTCCAGTGGCGAAGTAGAGGGCTCCCCTGGACAACCTTGGCGTGGGAAAGGGAACCCATAGAGCTCGCAAAGAACCTCGAAAGCCCGGACATCAGAACAACGGCGGGTGGACGGCTTTTCTGAGGTAGCCAATTTTTTTTTGTTTTTTTTTTTTTGTGTGAGTCTCTCGGTGAATCCAGCGCAATGGCGTCTGGTTATAGTAGGCTTGCGGTCACCTCGCGAAGTTCGGCTCGCGGGCTACAGCGCTGGCGCTCTGACACCCCACGTTCCATCAAGTGGAGAGGGGGGGGGGGGGGGGGGGGGGGGTGTAACGTGACATTTCGGACAGACATGCCCGTTACAAGGTACTCCCTGAACCTTGGGCGGAATCCAGGAACAAGGGTTTCGGAGATCGAGTCGCGAGTACAGTGAATAAAATACGTTAAATCAAGAACTTCATGTTGAATGAGACAAGCGGAAACGTATGCCGTCGTACGTATTTGGAAAATGAATATCGTTGTTAGAAGGCAATGTATGCGTGGAGCGTAACTTCAAAATAGCGGTGAACGCTAAATTAAGATATTCATTTATTCATTCTGTCTCTTTCTCTACACCGGACTCCGCCAGGTCGGCATTTATCACGATCAACAGGCGCTGGCAAATAGCTTTGTAGTTATTCTGATTCTATTTTCTAATCCCTGTTTGACGTGATTCACACTCTTTCTGTACTTTAATCCGAAATTTTGTACGACTCGTGTTTCATTCCGCTTGTCTCTGAATTTCCAATGTGAATTCTGTCGTGTCTTGTGTAACATATGCCTTTGAAAATTAACTAGGACATCAATAAAAAAATTAATCAATATCTCTCTCTGCCCCGCCCCCTCTTTCTCTCCCTCCCTCTAACTCCATCACGTCATCACTTCCACACTCCCTCACAACCACATGGCCACATACCCACATTCCAACAACCCCACATCCCCACATCCCCACATCCCCACATCCCCACATCCCCGCAGCCGCGCAACCCCGCATTCCCCCAGCCGCGCAGCCGCCCATCCCCGCAGCCCCACATCCCGACACCTTAGCCCCACACCGCCCTCGCTCTTTCAAGTATACAAAGAGTATATGAAGAGCACCTTTCCGAGCTCTCCAAGATTTTTGAGAAAGTTGGAAGTAGTCAGATCAAGTCCTACTTAGACGAACATAACTTGCTCGATTCGAGGCAATCTGTGTATCGTTCCAACCACAGCACTCAGTCCGCACTTCTTAGACTGGGGGACGATGTTTGACGGGGTATTGATGAGCGCATGATCACCATTCTAATATTATTTGATTTTAATAAGGCTTTTGACACTGTCAGCCACACACGTCTTCTCACAAAGCTCAAAAACTTCAGTTTTTCAGAATCCACTTTGTCGTCGTTTTTTCATTACTTGACGAGACGTACGCAGGCAGTGATTATCGATCACAACTACGCTTCGCAATAGCAACCTACAACATCCAGTGTTCCCCAAGGCTCTGTCCTCGGACCACTTTTGGTCTCTCTTTATCAAGGATACAAGTCTTTCACTCAAGCACTCGGACCACATGATATATACCGATCATACGCGAATTTATTTATCTATTTCCCCGTCGAACGTGGTGCAGGGCATGGAGCTCATCGCAGAGGATGCCACAGCAATCTCCAATCACGCAAAAACCAATGACCTTCGACTGAATTTAGCCAAGTCAAGAGTTATGATTCTCGGCAGTGAAGCATTCATCAGATCCATTGATGTGCATAGCCTAGGTTCGATTGTTGCCCATGGTATCTCGTTACCTTATGTTTCAGAAGCGAAAAATCTTGGTGCTGTCATGAGTTCGAATCTCTCCTGGAAACGATATATTGCTGCTCTTTCTCAAAAAGTTTATTACACATTACAGAAGCTTAAATATCGCAATAATTCTCTTTCGCAACAGCTTAAAATGGAATTAGTATCGACCCCGATTTTTCCCTACATCGATCATCATTCTCCGATTCATTTTGATTTTACGGTTGGACTTAATACGAAGCTTCAACGACTCATCAATTGCGCCATTAGGTTTATTATCAACTTACGTCGAGACGAAAATGTCTCACCGTATCGACATCAGCTACGATGGTTGTCGGTCCGAAACCGCAGATCATATTCCTTAGGTATCTATATGTACCGAGTCCGTTTCTTCCGTGCACCCTCATACATCACCGAATTCATTACCGCTGCAGACCCTGCATCACAATGCTCGGTACGGCACCCACTCTCCTTGTCATATTTCCACATTTCGCTTCATCGAACCTCTGCTTTGGCAAATTCCTTTCACCTCTCAGGAGCCGATCTATGGCACTCACTCCCTTCGCCTATTACTACTGCTAGCTCACTCTCTAGATTCAAACCGTAGTTATTCACGCACTTATTCACTAGCGAGTGTACGCCCTAATTCATATATTCTTCGCATTCGCTCATCTTCTCAATATCTTGCACCGTGCTTATCTTAGTTCGTCGCGCGCGCATTGTATGATGTTAAGATTTCGTCTGTAGTTTCATGTTAGTCCTAGTTTAGTAGTATCTAGGTCGCTAGCAAATAGCTTTGTAATTATTCTAATTCTACTTTCTAATGCTTATTTGATATTAGTCACACTCTTTCTGTACTTGATTCTGAAATTCCGTATGCATCATGTTTCATTCCGCTTGTCTTCGAATTTTTAGTGAATTCTGTTGTCTTGTGCAACTTTTCCCCTCGAAGTTTAACTAGGACATCAATAAAAAAATCAATCAAGATCTCTTTCCTTCTCCCTCTCTGCCGCTCCCTCCCCCTAACTCCCTCACTCTCACACTCCCTCATACCCACATCCCAACAACCCCACAACCCGACAACCCCACAACCCCACATCCCCACATCCCGACAACCCCACATCCCCACAACCCCACATCCCCACAACCCCACAACCCCACAACCCCACAACCCCACATCCTGACACCCCAACCCCACATCCTGACACCCCAACCCCACACCAACACCCCCACAACCCGACAGCCCCACCCCACACCGCCGCTCCCCCTCCCGCCCTGCCCACCTCTCTCTATAAGTATACAAAGAGTATATAAAGAGCACCTTTCCGAGCTCTCCAAGATTTTTGAGAAAGTTGGAAGTAGTCAGATCAAGTTCTACTTAGAGGAACATAACTTGCTCGATTCGAGGAAATCTGGGTATTGTTCCAACCACATCACTCAGTCCGCACTTCTTAGAGCGGCGGACGATGTTCGATGGGGGTATTATCAGTGTATGATTACAGTTCTATTATTTGATTTTAGTACGGCTTTTGACACCATCAGTACATTACTTCTAACGAAATTGAAAGCTCTTGGTTTCTCACAGGCAACCTGCACGTAGTTTTTCTCATATCTCAATGGGAGGTCACGGGCTGTCGTTCATCAGTGTGGTCGTAGATCAGCTTGGTTAGATACATGAATGGGGGTACCACAGGGATCTGTTCTTGGTCCTTTGTTATTCTCCCTGTTCATCAATGATATCGGTAGTAACCTTGGATACTGCAAGAGAATGATCTTTGCCGATGACACACAAATATATCTTTGTTGCTCCCCCTCCGAAATCAATGACGGCTGAACTGAAATTGCAAACGATGTTATGGTTGTTTCACAGTTTGCTGCTCCTGTGACGTCCCCAGGAGAACGTCTACCACATATATTTTTTCCACTACCATCCCTGAGACTGTTGTCCTCTCACCTCATTTATACTACTACATTATAGCATATACTCATATTGTACCTACACTCATAAGCACCTACTATAAGCAAAGGGTGAACCAATGTGGCAAACCCATCAGAAGGCACCAGGCAACAAGCCATACTCATAGTCACGCCAAGTAACGAGAGGCCGCCATCTTGTTTCGCCCTACCCATCACATATACATACTCATAATCAACATATCTAGACTGTTATATTACTTAGAACATACGAATAATAAAAAAGAATAAACTGTAATAAGTAACCATAGGGACTTACCTATGAATATAATATACTTATATACGTTCTTATACAAAGGAAGTACACGTCACCCTCGCGCAAAGGGAAACCTTATCCTTGCACTCCCAAACGCCTTCAGCGGCCTACGTGACATTCCTCACGGACAGCGCCTGACCACGTGCACTTCCTAGAAATACTCGCTATCTTTAAATAAACAAGTAACCTTAAGCAGAGCGGCCAGCGGGGACCCAAAACACTTAAACAAAGACTCGTAGGCAAACCCGAGAGTAAACACCCGCTGAGCGTTCGTCCAAACTAAGATAAGATTTCGCGTAGTTAGGATTACGCCCCAGACTAAACATTTCCGAACTCCGCTAACATAAACAGACGGAAGTAATAAATCATTCAAGTACCAAGAAACACTTAAGAGAAAACATCGACGCGACGATCCGATACCCGAGGAAGAACTGAGGCAAACATTCCCAGCCCCGGCCTACGGACCGACGCCCGATGCAACACAAAGACCAAGGGTCGAGCGGAGAAACCTGTTCTACCCAAGAGGGTCAATCCTCGCAAACAAAAGCGAGGGTCAGGCCTGCACTCCATCAGGGACCAGCTCAACTACGCAGCAGGGTCATAAAATAAAACCCTCACAGCATGACGTCAGACCTCCCGAAACACGTGCAAGCAAGCATGCAGCGACAGGTCGGCGCCGGACCCATCGAGACCACGCCAACAAAGGCCCGCATTCCAATTCTCTGACGTCACACGGGCCTACGTGGCATCGAGCGCGCAGAGGCGGAACGACTGCGCGCGCACCACAGCGATCACGCATGCGCACCAGCACACCCAGCAGCCGAGACGGTCAACGCCGCAGACACTGGACTTCACCAGGGATGTCAGACGTACCGACTTCTTGGTAAACATACTAGTTTTTAGCGTCACGTACCATGTACGAAGACTACTCGGTCCTTGTACGCAAAAATACCAAGACTGGCCGTTAACCGACAAACACACACCGATAACTAACTAAAAATGATGTATTGTCAACTTTTCTTTCTGAACACGAAATTAAATATAATACGGACAGAAAATCGCAGTCAGCAGTTAGCTGTCAGTTTTTTGACACTGTACGGTTGGTGAAACTGCTTGGCTTGGCTATGGCTAGTCGATTACTGCGCCATCTTTGCATCGTATTTCTTGTTGACCTTTTTATACACTTCGCGACTTCGGTGTCTCGCGCTCGCCCTTGGCTGACGTACGATTTTGAACCACGAAGAAAAAGGGCGACTTAGTTTTTTCCTGAGTAAACTTCGAATGTCCGGATTCGTATTGTGTCAATTGTGTGCTTCGCTGTGCGTTTTTATTTAGAAAGAGGTGAGCATGATATTTATCGACGACGACGATCCACAGAACACAATGAAACCTGAAAATTTGCACTTTCATACTGATGAGTGGATTATCTCGTTTCTTTTTCTTTTCCATTCATTGCACGATGAAATATTTATATATTTTTACACATTTTTTTTGCATGCATTGTGACATATTTTTGCGTTTTTACGATTGCAATAACCGTGGTGATGGTGATGGTGGTGGTCAACTTAATAAATTTCGATTCAGGTAACTATGTCATCTGCAAGTGAGACCGAGAATGACGAGAATGACTCTGGATACGGGCCGCCTACGCCAAAAAAACTACGATTGGCTCGTGGAGATGCGAAGCTCAAAAAACAAGGACATCGAACTCAAAAATATCGAGTCGAATGGGAACGAGATCCGCAATGTTCGCCCTGGCTCGGGCCGGATCCAGCTTCAAAGACAAAAGCGAGGTGTAAATGGTGCAACGTTCGTCTCATCGCCGATATAAGTTTGATCAAAACCCACGGAAAAACCAAAAAACACGAAAAAAACGCGACAGCTTACGAGTGCAGCTCGTCAAAACTTTTGAGCAAATTTTTTAAACCTCAAGCTACGTTGAACACTCGGGACAGAAATATAACGAATGCGGAGATCAAGATTTGCGGTTTTTTGGCAGCTCACAACATTCCTTATGCCGTGGTCAATGATCTTATTCCATGCATGAAGTCGGCACTCCCAGACTCGAAAATTTTAGACGGAATATCCATGAAAAGGCAGAAAGCAACAAAAATCGTCACCAACGTCATCGGTGCTTCTCATAAAGAGGAAATCGCCAACCATCTACAGAAACAGAAGTTTTCTATTCTAACCGATGACTCCACGGATTGTTCCAGCGTCAAGACCGCGTGTATCGTCGTTCGGTTCTACAACGAAGACCTTGGACGAATCACCAGCGTGTTTTGGGAGTTGTCTAGTATTTTTCCTGAAGACGACGCTAGGGCAGCTCAGGAGGGAGCTAGTGGTCGACACCTGTATAATTTGATCATTAGGTCTTTTGAAGAAAAATTCATTCCCTCAACGAATGTATTGGGGTTTGGTTGTGACGGCGCAAGCGTCAACATCGGTGCGCGAAACTCGATTGCAAGTCGCCTAAAAGAATCATTCCCTGGTATAATTATCATGAGGTGTATATGCCATTCTCTTCATTTAGCAGCCAGCAAAGCATGTGAACAGAACATCCCTCGGAGCTGTGAAGACCTCGCCAGGAATGTTCACAACTACGTACAGCACAGTGCGAAGCGCATTGCGAGTCTCGCTGTATTTCAAAAATTTTTGAATGTCGCTGTCCACAAAATTCTCCATCCAGCACAAACGCGCTGGCTTTCGCTGCTCTCGGTTGTGGATCGCATGTTGGAGCAATGGGAGCCACTTCGTCTATATTTCATGGAACGACATATGGAAGAACGAACACTGGCGGCAGAATCGATTTTCATGTGGCTGAGAGACCCGTTCGTGAAGCTCTATTATCATTTTCTCGCGTGGGTTTTACCCAAAGTTGTCACGATGAATGCCTACTTTCAATCGGAATCGGTGGTCATCACATCTCTCGCTGAGAAAATGGAATTTGCGTTTAAAGAACTTCTTACGACGTATATGGCCCAAAAGTATGTAGCAACGACAACACTCAGCAAGGTCAATACGGAGAATAAAGACGAATTTATTCCACTCGAGAACATATACCTGGGTGTGCAAGTGCTGGAAGAGTTGAAAAAACCGGAAGTATTGATAAGACCGGACTTGGTAGCAGATTTTCGGGCAAGATGTAATTTTCTGATGAAACTCTGCAAGAACATTCAAGAGCGATTCGATTTCGATGATCCTCTATGAAGAATGCTCCCTTTGCTGCATCCATCGAAAGCTACGTCGAGAAATGAGCGAAACAAACGTCAGTCGCTCGTCGAGCTTTGGAGCATCGTTCCCAGAGCCAAGCCCGAGAACTTGGAAGCTCTTCAGCGCTTGGATGATGAATGGCGTCGTCTTCCGCTCGACGAAATTCCCGAAGACGTAGTCAAGGAAAAAGAACCGGACATTTTTTGGCACAAAATTGCTCAACTGACCGATTCTGAGGGCTGCAAAGGATACGTAGAACTACCATCTTTCGCATTGGCAGTTCTCTGTACTCCTCACGCAAATGCTGACTGTGAAAGAGTTTTTAGCAAATACAATTTGGTGAAAACCGAAAGTAGAAACAGGCTGACGGTACAAAATATTGAAGGCGCTATGCTGGCTTCACAAGCAGTTAAAGTAAATGCCAAGTGTTGTGCCGCGTTTGAGCCGACGAAGAGCATGCATAGTCGAATGACGTCTGCAATTTTGTACGATGCTCCGAACGAATCAACGGCGGATGCAGAAGAGGATCACCGGACTATCAACGATTTGGACGTGATATTCGAAGAGATTTAAATCAGGCGACACTGCGAAGAACACAGCATCGGCAGTGAAGAGTGGAGATATATAATTGTTCGAAACAAAGTCATAGATTTATTCAGTGTTTTTTCAATAATATTTTAATAATTTGTTTTAAAATTTGATAAGAAATAAAAATAACATTGTTAAACCCTCTTTTCCGATAAAAAATCATAGTTATGAATTATTTCTTCATTTTTCCCAATATATTTTACATTATATGTCTGGAATGCAAAAAAAAGGTTTAAAGTGGTATTGTTTCAATGCATTCAATAATTACTGCTCTCTATTAACGGTACATGAAATTGAAATACAAAATTTCTTCACTAGGATGCGATTTCCGACATAGTTTATATACCAGTGTTGGCAGCGCCGCAGCGGAGCACGGGCGTACTAGTTTTTCGTTTTCAATACCAGCTTTCAGACAGCTCGGCACAAGGATTTCTGAGTGGCCGTCTAACATCCCTGGACTTCACTTCCTATCCGCGCTCTGAGCTGAACAGCCAACTTCTAGTAACGCTCCTTAAGCTCAACAGTTGACTTGTATTTCAGAACTTGTAAAAATACGCTAGTAGCTTAGCGCTCTGCCTTGTATTAAAATATTAACCATACACGTTTAGCGTATTTTATACATTAATCGTTGTACTGCTTTTCAACTTTATTTGTAACAATATATTCCAACACAAAGTTCAACTCATCGTGTATTTACTTCATTCACCTTTTTAAACTAGAGTCAGTGAATCCTTAAGGTAATTCCCAGTTACCTCATTTTACATTGGTTGTCAGCGGAGACGCTGACATAATAAAGCTTGAAAAACTAGCTTTTCCAACGTTAACTAATCCTTACCCCTTTTCTTCCATCGGTAGATGTCAAAAACCGGTAAGCGCCAAAATCGTAAGACTCGACACCGTGCAGGCAGACGATTGCGTGCTCGAAAGCAAGCAGCACTTCAAGCCAGGGCCAGACGCATTCAAGGTCGTTTAGAGATCCTTCCGATCTACTCCCGTAGTAGCTTCAACTCAGAGTCAGGCACTTCTTCGTCGAATACGTTCAGCTACCCCAAAACTAAGCAACCGTTCTCTACGTTCGGGGTTGAACGAGAGGTGATACAGACGATCACACGGGTCAACGAGGGGCTGCTGTACGAGCAGGTCGACATCAGGCGGAAGCTATTCCCGGTGCCGCACGTATACGACTGGGTAGAAGAACCTGAAATCATCGACTTGGACTCAGAACCAGAGATCATCTTCCTCGATTAAAGGTAGGACGCTCTTTACGTTACCCCATATCTCCCTACACGTCGAATATATTTTTTTTTTTATAAAGGGACTCGGGTCCCTTAAATAAAACAGGGCTCCGTTATTTCAGTGTCGCGCCGCGTACGTCAACGATAAGAATTGTTTTTTTTTGTTGATTAGTGCGTCTGGGACGTCACAGGAATAAAATTTATGGTGGCAGCGGTGGGATTCGTTAAAAATTGATTTTGTAAAGCCGAATTCAACTAAGATTAATCGGTAGAGTTATTAAAGACGAGACCCGCAAAAGTAGGGAAAACAGTGAACCGAATTTCGCACTACACACGTAACGGGAGTAGCAAATAAACTCACCTAAGCCGTAAAGAACGCGATCGGGACGAACGAATAACTACAGACGGGATCGTGAAATAACGCTCGACATTAGCAATAAAAAAAGCGAATACCACGGGGACTCCACACGCTTGCGATTATTTTCCTAAATAGGGAAAAGATTCATACGCGAAATTAACATGCCGATCGAAACCAGAACTGGTAGTAAGAAGGAAAGCGGTGCGTCAGCAGATGACAGCCTACAGCTCAAGTACACAGAAACCGATGTAGAATTTATAAAGCAGGAGGTATCTAACAAAGAAAAGAGGCTCCAAAAGGAAAAGGAAGCGTTAGATGAACGACAGGCAGAAATGGATAGGAAGTCGAGACATCTTAGCGAACAGTTTAAACAGCAAGAAGCTGAATTAGAAAAAAAACAACGCGCCATAGAATTGAGTAAAGACGTGAGTTCAAGCGACGACGTTCAAAAGAAACTAGCTAGGCTTGCCGAACTCGAGGCAAAAGAAATCGCGAACGCGAAAGCAAAAACGCAGCGGAACAACCCACACGAGGATTCCGCGCAAGACGTAAAATACCCTACACAGCCAACGAAAGGCACAGTAGACGACTCAAAATATCCTACGCAGTCCAAACTGGGCAAGGTAGACGAATTCAAATATCCTGCGCAGCTCTCCGCGAGCATGGCAGATGACAAAATTAGGGACACTAACGAAGCGCCGGGCCGTTCAAAACTGGATGAACCGCGGTTAGGTCCTACGGAGGACACAAAGCTGTCCGAACTTCTCCGGAAAAAGGCGGAAATTGATCGAGAAGTACAACTCCTCGTAGCTCAAAATTCACGCGGCACGGATAAGGCGGTAACCGAAAACGCAGAAATAGCCACAAACGCTACATTTAGGGAACCCGGTCCAGCGTGCACGCGAAGTAAAGACGAGTTAAGGCTTGAAGCAGAAATCCTGCACTTTAAGAAGAAAGCAGAAAGGAAAAAGAGCGACTTAAGAAAATCATTGGCGACCCATAAACCTAATCTCGTGGACAGTCAGCGCACTGATCCACTCAACAAAGGAGCAATCAGTAGAAACGCTCTAAATCAGAATTTAGAAAGCGATCATGTTTCGATAAAATCAGTAGTATCCGTCCCCACCGACGACGAAGAGCTGAATCTAGAAGCAGAAGCTTTAACTAGGGAGGCGTTAATTAGACGTATCCAGAGAGAAAATCGCGAGAAACTTAAAATTTTACGCGGAGGAATCACAGGACCGAACCTGGGACCTCAGGAATTAGGAGAGCCAGGCGCACCGGAAGAACTAGTTCTTGACAAAGATCTAGAAATACAATTACGCGAGCAGGAAATCTGGGAGCGCGAGTTAGATTTACAGGAACAGGAGCTCGCGTACCAAGCCGCGCAAGCTGATCCGTTCCGGGAGAGGAGGAGGAAACTGGCCGAACGCGAAGAGCAATTAAAAAAAAGGGAGCAGGCCCTGAAAGACAAAATCTCAGGAACCACCCGCCCCCAAATCATTAATACCGTACAACCAGCCATTCCTCCTACTCTGCCGTTGGCGGAGCAGTCTATATCAGTTAAAGACGCTCTTGCGGTAGTTCCAAAATTCGATGGAAAGAATATCACTGTGATGCAATTCAATCGGGCGTGTAAAAGAGCACTCGAGATGGTAGCACCCAGCCTAGAGGGATACCTTACGCGTCTTATCAGGAGCAAGCTCGCCGACCGAGCGTACGCCGTGATAGAAGACGAGAATTTTGCAACTCTGCAGGGACTTCTAGATAAACTCACGGAAGTTTTCGCGCCTATCAGATCCGCGAATCACTACCGTGGTGAACTTGGTCAGTTATACAAATACAGTGACGAACATGTATTAGATTATATAGGGAGAACCCGCGATATCAAAACAGGGTTGATAGAGGCGGAAAGGAGAAAGAACCGCGAATTAACTAAATCCGAAATAATCAGGCTAGACGAGGAAGTTTGCGAGGCATTCATCGGCGGATTGCCGAGCGACTGCCGGAACGC
Source organism: Neodiprion lecontei (assembly GCF_021901455.1). Classification (NCBI taxonomy): domain Eukaryota; kingdom Metazoa; phylum Arthropoda; class Insecta; order Hymenoptera; family Diprionidae; genus Neodiprion; species Neodiprion lecontei. Next base: position 8,553,757 of record NC_060262.1, on the reverse strand, counting down.
GGTACTAATCAAGGGATATTCCAACTTGAAAACAGCTTACGAAAGAGCCATAGATGCCAGTAAGGCGTTGGAATTAGATAAAGATCGGGCCAGGAACCGTGGCGTAAGCAGGGCCGAGGGAAACAGCGCGGAGCCGTGCAAACACTGCGGGCGTAACAATCACGCGACCGACCAATGTAGAGCAATTAGGAGACCCGCGGCAAACAGGTCCGTGGAGAGCAAGGAATCATGCACGCTGTGCGGGCGATCAACCCACAGCACAGCCAACTGCTATAAAAATAAACCACCGTCAAACCAACAATCAAATGCGCGAAACACAAACGTGATTGAGTGCAGCTATTGTAAAAATATAGGACATTCTTATAGCGAATGCCGTAAACGCAAGTACAACGAGGCAGTTAATAGGAACAACTCGGGAAACGGAGCAGGGCCCTCGGGGAGTACAAGCAACCCCCGAGTAACAAGGGCCAATGCTTTAGAGACCGAAGAGGCGGAAGCAGGTCCGTCTGCCTCTATTTAAAAGGGAGAATTCCCACAGTAAACTTAAACTCAAAAGACATAAAAACAGCAGTAAATTTTATGATAGACACAGGAGCAGAGGCTAACATTGTTAAGGCCTCCAATATAAGACTTTCGCAGGGTAAATCCCAAAAGGCGTATCACAATAATAGGTATAGGAGACGTCCCGCACTATAGCTCAGGAGCCACAGAATTAGAAATGTTCGGCTTTAAAACAGACTTTCATGTAGTCGAGAACACTTTCCCTATAAAAAGCGACGGTATCCTAGGGTCAGCCTTCCTTACACAGTTCGAAGCAAACGTTAATTACGCGGATCAGTGCCTTGAGGTGTTGAACGAATCGGTTTATTTCAACGACCGAGAAACCGTCCTCGTGCCGAAGCGCACAAACGTAGCCTTTCCAATCAAAATTAGTGAGAACAGCATCAAGGAGGGATACGTTCCCCTTTTGGATAGCTGCGAAGGAGTCTACATAGGGAATGCTATCGTTAAAGACAACGGGGGCAGGGCAACTATTCGCGCGGTAAATACCACAGAGGAGGACAAGCTCATAATAGTCCCTACTGTGGAATTGCTGGACACAAGCGAGGCGATACCGTTAGACAAGACCGAACACGTTAGTATAAACAAATGCTCAATAACCGACGTTACCGACTCCGACGAAAAATTCTCCAGACGCTCCGAAATCATTACAAATTTGCTGAGACTAGATCACCCTAACGACGAGGAGAAAGACAGCGTCGCTAGACTAGTCCGAGAAAACGCGGATGTCTTCCATTTACCAGATGACAAGCTTAGATACACTAGCGTCATGAAACACAAAATAGCCACGACTGACGACTTACCTGTGCACACGAAACAGTACAGATTCCCACCCGTCCACAAGGACGAGATAGCCAGGCAGGTTAGTGAAATGGAGCAAAATGGAGTGATCAAACCATCAGTATCACCCTATAGCTCTCCTTTGTGGATTGTACCGAAAAAGGCCGATTCAAAAGGGAATAAGAGATGGCGAATCGTTATAGATTATCGAAAGTTAAACGAGAAGACAATAGGCGACGCTTACCCGTTGCCTAACATAACCGAGATCCTCGATCAACTAGGGAACGCTCGCTACTTCTCGGTGTTTGATTTAGCATCAGGTTTTCACCAGATACAGATGGACGAGAAGGACGCTTGTAAAACCGCCTTCTCGACGCCACATGGGCACTACGAGTTTACTCGTATGCCATTCGGATTAAAAAATGCGCCAGCCACATTCCAGAGGCTAATGGACCAGGTGCTGCTAGGATCGCAGGGGATAGTTATTCGTGTATTTAGACGACATCGTAATCTATGCTTCTACCTTAGAAGAGCACGAACGCAAAGTCACGCGACTGATGAGTAAGCTACGAAAAGCAAACCTGGCCCTTCAGCCGGATAAATGTGAATTTCTTAGGCTTGAAGTTACCTACCTAGGACACGTGATTAGTGATGTAGGGGTAGAACCGGATCCGAAAAAAATCGAATCTGTAAAAAGGTTCCCGGCACCCAAAAACCCAAAAAACGTCAAACAGTTCCTAGGTTTAGTAGGGTATTATAGACGGTTTATACCAGGGTTTTCGAAGATCGCGAAACCACTCACTAACTTACTCAAAAAGGGGGAAAGTTTTGTATGGGAGGAACAGCATCAATCAGCCTTTGAATTCTTGCGTGATAAGTTGTGCGAAAAACCAATCTTGCAATACCCTGACTTCGAGCGACCTTTTCTAGTCACGACGGACGCGTCCGGTTATGCGATCGGGGGTGTCCTGAGTCAAGGAGAAGTAGGGAAAGACCTACCAATATCATATGTGTCTCGAGTATTAACGTCAGCGGAAAGGAATTATTCCACCTTTGAAAAGGAATTGCTAGCAGTGGTTTGGTGCGTAAACTATTTTAGGCCATACCTCTACGGTAGGGAATTCACTGTGATATCAGATCAAAAAGCTTTGTCCTGGTTTCACAAGAACAAAAATCCGTGCGCGCGGCTCGTTAGGTGGAAAACCCTCCTTGCCGAATTCCAGTGCACAATAAAATACAAAGAAGGGCGTGCCAACACGAATGCCGTGGCCCTTTCCAGAAACCCAGTCGACAATACAGATCCAGCCCCGTTGGATCCTGAACTCGCGACAATACAAACGTTAGAACTAGACACGACGGACGAAATCGACACCACGAATGAAGATATTTTTGAGCTACCTCCGGTCACGACAGAGATGACAGGAAATTTATTTACAGTAGACGAGAATTTCTCACTGGTGCATTGCGTGGCCGAGGACCTGCACATGGGAGCCGGCATCGCTGTGCAATTCCGGGAGAAATTCGGGAGACTCGATGAGCTAAAAGAACAAAACGCCAAGGTAGGAGAGGTGGCTCAACTTCAGGTGGGCAAGCGCTTTGTCTATTACTTAATAACAAAGAAACGAAGCAACGACAAGCCTACGCTCAAGAATCTGGAAAAAGCTTTGATCCAACTCAGGCGAACTTGTAAATGAAACGCAGATTACCGCCTCGCGATGCCCAGGATAGGTTGTGGTCTTGACAAACTATCCTGGAAGACCGTAATCAAATTAATCAATAAAGTATTCAAGCAACCGTTCAAAATACTTATATACGCGTTGCCTCCACCCAATGTTGAGACCACTGAGCCTGCCCCGACGGACAATCGGGAGAGCTCGCCTTTAGGGCAGTTCGGAAACGATCCGCCCCAATACCAGAGTACGGGTTTAGACCCCATAGTCGAGACAATGGAGCAAGAGAATGGGGGGCACACTAGTAGAACTACCCTTCGGGAAACATCTATAGGTTTAGAAGACAGGGACAAGGCCCTCGACATAACAAATAAAATATCAGGCAAGCGACGCCGACGAAGATTCAGACTCGGGCTCTGAACACGGCGACGAGCGCCAGCACATCGACAGTGACATTAGCGATTCCGACGAGATTATAGAACCTGGTTCGCAGCCTTATGAGCTCGCCACAGATCCCGAACTAAGAATTACTAGGAGCAAAGAAAGTTTGTCGACTCACAAGGGAAATGTGGTCTGCTTCGTGTCGCAGCAGGGTGAGCCAGTAGACCGCGGAGCGCAGGACCTGTTCAATAAACTCAAGATGCCCAAATTAGAAGACTTAGCGCTAGGTAGGGCTAGGTTAGTACAAAGAGATAACAGAAATATTATCTTTCTACCAATCAAAGAATCAGTCAAAAGAAGCCTCGATAGAGAAATACTCAAAGAAGCTCTGGCATCCCTGGTAGATGTCGTTTTGGAAATAGAATTAGCAGAGATTGCGTTAGCCAGAATAGCCTTTATAGATAACGTTACGTGGAAGGAAATCTTAAACAGAGTCAAAGTCATACTTAGCGATTGCCCTTGCACATTAACTATCTATGAGGATCTAATTCAAACACCGGCGGAGGAACTTAGGGCCGGAATTATCCAGGAGAACCACGAATCTACGTTAGGGGGACACAAAGGTGTAACCAAAACCTACCGTCGGATTAGGCAGAAATATGCTTGGCCGAACATGAAGCGCCAAGTACAGGACTACGTAGGCAAGTGTTGGCAGTGTGCCGCCAGGAAGCTCACGCGCGTGAAGCACAAACAACCCATGGTGATAACCGACACTCCCGACGCCGCCTTCGAAAAGATTTCAATGGACGTCGTGGGCCCTCTGCCCATTACGAAACGAGGAAATGGTCACATCCTAACAATTCAGGACCTCCTCACAAAATACTCTTTAGCAATTCCTTTAAAAGAAACCGACTCGGTTGCGATAGCCGACGGTTTAGTAAAAAACTTCATATGCATCTACGGCGCACCCCGGCACATCCTTACAGATCAGGGCGCCAACTTGACCAGCTCGCTGATAAAAGCAATTGCAAAACGATTTAGAATAGCACAGAATAGGACCACAGCTTTCCACCCGCAGTCGAACGGATCGATAGAAAGGTCACATCATGTTCTCATCGAGTATTTGAAACAATTCGTCACAGACAAAAATGATTGGGACGAGTGGTTAGAGCTGGCCATGTTTTCCTATAACACCAGCATACATGAAAGCACTAGGTTCTCACCATACGAGCTAGTATTCGGCCGAGAGGCAAGAGTGCCCTCGAATTACGCAGCTATAGAGGCTGTATCAGATAGAACATACGAAAGCTATCTGCTGGACCTATGTAAGAACCTTCATGAGATACAGACTCTAGCAGCCGAAAACTTAGTTCAAGCGAAACACAAATACAAACATTATTATGACAACAAGATTAAGTTGCTACAATTAAAGACAGGAGATCTAGTGTTCCTCTTAAAGGAACCTAGAAAAAATAAATTCGCTGACCATTACACAGGTCCACATGAGGTAATAGAAGTCCTTCCAAATAATAATGTCAAAATCCTTGTCGACGGTAGAGTTAGGGTGGTCCACCTGGACAAACTTAAAAAGGCAAAGGCTTAACCGCACCTACCCTTATTATTCTGTCCACAGGAACCACTAGTAACTAAGAACAGAATAGTATAATGAAGCTCCCAGCTAACGAGGAGGACGACAACCTTGAGGTAGTTTTCGTAGAGAAACCACAGACACAACCCTACCTAATCACAAATATCAAGATTATAATGTACAAAGTCACAATTACACTGTATTTTAAGCCAACGATGCCTTCAAGTCATTGCTCAGAGAAATGGCAAAGATAACAGATATAGGCGAAGGCGACTACAAAACATACTATAGGAGAATACGAAGCCAACAGGGCATAGTAGACCTTGTGTTAGATGTGTTTTTCGCCCGCCCGGACGAACAACACATATCGGTACTCTTTCACCCAGACAAGGGCAAAGCGTATACGTATTTTGGTAAAGGCATGGACGGTGAAGTGTCAAAATACATCGCCTCCGACTCAAACGCTATTTATGTAGGCAGTCAAATGTTTAAAGACGCCGTATAATTGTACACGCTAGTAGACTAAGATTAGATGTCAGAATTTATAGGTGTCGTGACATACATTACAGGAACTATGCGAACCCCAGCCATGAGGTCTGTCCTCATACTCATCTCTGTCATTTGTTGGTTGGAGGAAACCCATGCTCTAATCGGGTACGACTGTGGCGGAGCAGCCCTAAATGTAACGACGATAAATCTACTCGACATCGATCAATGTGACCTGGAACACGACAAGACGCAAAACGAACGCACCTTTATACAGTTACTCCAACTCACAGAGTACAAGCAGGCGCAAGTTCTGCAGTGTAAGGTGGAGATTGACAGGACAGTATACCGTTGCGGCCAATTCTCGCACAACTCAGTAACCAACGGAGGGAGGAAGGCCTACCTTCCCAGAATTTCAAGGGAAGCATGCGAAACATTACATCGCACAGGCACGCTAACCCTCGGAACGCAGACGCACCTGGTAGAAATCCCGACTAATGTTACGACACTACGCGACGCCACCTTGGCCGGTAGCCTAACATCAGATGGAACCTGCCAGGGCCAATACTATAATGACGGATACGGACAGTGGGAAAGCGCTGTCGTTCAAGCAGTGATTAAGATCTCAGTCTACTCATACACAGCAAACGTAAAAATCTCCAATAATCAAATTCTGCTAAAAAGTGGAACGACGTGCCCCTTCGGGGATGGACAATGCATCGACGATGAGGGTGGCCACACGTATTGGACAACGGCGCCCCTTGACGAATGCAAATTCGATAAATATGACGTACTGTATACGGGGTACGCTGACCGAACAAACGCAACAGACTCACCAACCGTATATTCCCTACAAACAGGCGACACGACATTCGCGCATATGGAAAGGTCCCGAGCCACCATTTGTGGATACAAAATTATAAACACAGAACATCCCCGTCTCTTCATCTTCGAGACTAACCCCACAGAGGTCTTCAAGCAGCGATAGATATCTTCTCATACATAAACTCGAAGTTTATCTACGTCGAGAAACACATCAGGACTCAAACCACCAGCTTGTACAGAGATGTAATCGAGCAAAAGTGTAAACTGGAGCAACAAGTGTTAAAAAACGCATTAAATCTCGCAGAGCTATCACCCGACAGTTTCGCTTTTAATCTTATGAAAGGCCCCGGTTATTTTGCAACCATAGCCGGCGAAGTAATTTACATAATGAAATGTATCCCGGTAGAGGTAGAGTTTCGCAAGACGGCGGAGTGCTACAACGACCTTCCGGTAAACCACCAGAATGAGAGTATGTTCCTGCGACCAAAGTCAAGGATCCTCGTGAAAACTGGAACAAGAAGGAGCTGTAACGAAGTCGTACCACCGATGTTCAAAGTGGAGGAAACATGGTACAAATTTACACCTAGAGCCTCCGAAGCCAAAGTACCTCAGAAAATCAAGCCTCTGACCAACATGAACTGGAAGTATAGCAACCCTGGACCTCTCGGATCGAGCGGAATATACACAGAAGAAGAACTACAAGAGCTACGCGAGCATATCATGTTCCCAGCTGAGAAGCCTGCGTTACTCGATACCATCTCCAGAGGAGCCCGAGGTGAAACCATCGGGACCGGGACAATCAACATGTACAATCTGCTAGACGAAAAGACGCTGACGCGAATAGCGAAATCAACCGCGAAAAAGTTATTCTCCGGATTCACCACCTTCGGAAGTATCGTAGGAGGAATATGGGGAATTTGGGCCGTATGGGCATTAATAAAGTTCCTGATTGATACCTGCATACACGGATACACTCAACACACCGCATACGGATGCAGTTACCACCTGATAGCTTCACTGTGGGACTCGGTGACGCATCTACTAATGCACTTGAGGGGACAAAAGAGTGATCAACCGACGACGACTGACGCTCAGGAGCAGACGGAACTGACAAATAAAATAATTGACCATGTCTCGTCACAGTCGATACACTTCCCAGAGAACCTAGATACGAATTCTGACATAGAATTAAGAAAACTCGAGGAAAGAGCGCAACAGCGAGCGAAAGATCTTAACCTGGTTTAGCAACGCCATTAAGATCTTTCTGGAAATAAACATATTTCCTTCGAATAAGGAGGGGGGTGTGACGTCCCCAGGAAAACGTCTACCATACATATATTTTTTCCTACTATCATTCCAGGACTGTTGTTCTCTCACCTCGATCATACCATCATATTATAACATACACCTACATTACACCTAAGTTATAAGCATGTATCATAAGCAAAGGGCAAAGCAACATGGCGAACCCGTCAGAAAGCACCAGGCAACAAGCCGTATCCACAGTCATGCCAAGTAGTAAAAGGCCGCCATCTTGGCTTGCTCTACTCATCGTATACATATATACTTGCCTTATTACACTATTAGAAATACATATATACTTACATCGTATACAACATACTTGCCTTACTACACTATTAGAAATATACGAATAATAAAATGAATAAGATACAATAAATAATCATAGGGATTTACCCACAAATGTAATATAACCATATACATGTTATACAAAGGAGTACACGTCATCGTCGCGCAAAGGGAAACCTTATCCCTGCACTTACAATACGCCTTCAGCAGGCCTACGTGACATTCTGCACGTTCAGCGCCCGACCACGTGCACTTCTTAGAAATATCCACTATCTCTAGAATAAATAAATAACTATAAGCAGAGCGGCCAGCGGGACCCGAAACACTTAAACAAAGGTTCATAGGCGAACCCGAACATAAACACCCGCTGAGCGTTCGTTCAAATTAAGATAAGATTTTGCGTAGTTAAGATTACACCCTAGACTAAACATTCCCGAACTCCGATACCATAAACAGACGAGAGTAATAAATCGTTCAAGTACTGAAAAACACTTAAGTAGAAACATCGACGCGACGATCCGATACCCGAGGAGGAACTGAGGCAAACAATCCCAGCCCCGGCCTACGGACCGACGCCCGACGCAGAACAAAGGCCAAGGGTCGAGCGGAGAAACCTGTTTTACTCAACCGTCATAAACAAAAGTGAAAGCCAGATCCGCACTTAGCCAGGGACCGGCTTAGCTATACAACAGGGTCATAAAACAGAGACCCTCACAGCATGACGTCAGGCCCATCACGTGCAAACGAACACGTGCAAGCGAGCAGGCAGCGACAGGTCGGCGCCGGACCCCGAACACGTGCAAGCAAACAGGCAGCGACAGGCCGACGCCGGACCTAACGGGACTACGCCAACAAAGGACCGCATTCCAACACTCTGACGTCACGCGCGCCTACGTGACACCGAGCGCGTAGAGGCGGGACAACTGCGCGCGCACCACAGCCCCGCGCATGCGCACCAGCACGCCCAGCAGCCGAGACGGTTGACGCCGCAGACTCAGGACGTCACTTCTTATCCGCGCTTCAAGCTGAACAGTCAAGTTCTAGTAAAGCTCCTCAAGCTAAATAATTAACTTGTACGTTTAGGACTTGCACAAATTCGCTAACAGCTTAGCGCTCTGCTTTACGTTAAACATTAGTTATACGCGTCTAGTATATTAACCATTGTACCTTTTGCTGATTTAATTGTAACAATATATCGAAACACAAAGATTTAATTCAACGAGTATTCATTTCTTTGCATCCTAAAACTAGAGTCAGTGAATCCTCCAAGGTAATTCCCCTTTTACCTCGTTTAACATTGGTCGTTAGCGGAGACGCTGACATAATTAAGCTTGCAAAACTAGCTTTTCCAACGTTAATTAATCCTTACACCCTTTCCTCCATCGGTAGATGTCAAAGTCCAGCAAACGTCAAAACTGTAAGAATAGACATCGCGCAGGCCGACGACTGAGAGCTAAGAAACAAGCTGCATTACAAGCTAGAGTCAAACGCATTCATAGCCGCTTAGAGATCCTTCTGATCTATACTCGAACCAGTTCCAACGAAGAATCGGGCACCTTCTCATCGAATACGTCCAGCCATCCCAAGGTTGACCACCCGTTTTCTACTCACGGAGTAGAGCGAGAAGTAATACAGACGATTACGAGAGTCAACGAGGGGCTGCTGTACGAGCAGGTCGACATCAGGCGGAAGCTATTCCCGGTGCCGCACGTATACGACTGGGTAGAAGAACCTGAAATCATCGACTTGGACTCAGAACCAGAGATCATCTTCCTCGATTAAAGGTAGGGCGCTCTTTACGTTACCCCATATCTCCCTACACGTCGAACATAATCCATAGCGGGGGCCCGGGTCCCTTAAATAAAACAGGGCTCCGTTATTTCAGTGCCGTACCGCGCGCGTCAACGATAGAATTCATATATTTTTGTTGATTATTACGTTTGGGACGTCACAGGAATAAAATTTATGGTGGAAGCGGTGGGATTCGTTAAAATTGATTTTGTGAAACCGAATTCAAAAGAAAATTAATCGGTAGAGCTACTAAAGACGAGATCCGCAAAGTAGGAAAACAGTGAACCGAATTACGCACTACACACGTAACGGGAGTATCATATAAACTCACCTAAGCCGTAAAGAACGCGATAGGGACGAACGCATAGCTACAGACGGGATCGTGAAATAACGCTCGACATCAACAATAAAAAACGAATGCCACGGGGACTCCATACGCTTGCGATTATCTTCATTTTAAAGGGTAAAACTTACACGCGAAATCAAAATGCCAATAGAAACCAGAACCGGTAGTAAGAAAGAAAGTAGCACGTCGGCAGACGACAGTACGCAGCTTAGATATACTGAAACCGATGTAGAGTTCATTAACAGGAAGTAAATAACAAAGAAAAGGGGCTTCAAAAAGAAAAGGAAGCATTAGACGAACGACAGGCAGAAATCGATAGGAAGTCAAAACACCTTAGCGAGCAGCTTCAACAACAAAAAGCTGAACTAGAGAGGAAGCAACGCGAAATAGAATCGAGTAAAGACGCGAGGTTAAGCGACGACGTTCAAAGAAAACTAGCTAGGCTTGCCGAACTCGAAGCAAAAGAAATCGCGAACGCAAAAATTAAAACGCAGCGGAACAACCCACATGAGGACTCCGCACAAGACGTAAAGTATCCTACACAGTCAGCAAAAGGCATAGTAGATGATTCCAAATATCCTACGCAGTCCACACTGGGCAAGGTAGACGACACATTATATCCTGCGCAGCTCACTATGAGCATGGCAGACGACAAATATAGGGACACTAACGAAGCGCCGGGCCGTTCAAAGCTGGATGAACCGTGGTTAGGTCCAACGGAGGACACAAAACTCTCCGAATTACTCCGAAAAAAGGCAGAAATCGATCGGGAGGTTGAACTCCTCGTAGCTCGAAACTTACGTGTCACGGATAAAGCGGTAGCCGAAACCCCAGAGATAGCCACAGACGCTACGGTTAAGGAACCCGGTCCAACATATACGCAAAGTAGAGACGAGTTAAGAATCGAAGCAGAAATTCTGCACTTTAGGAGAAAGCTAGAAAGAAAAAAGGGCGACTTGAAAAAACCATTAGCGACCCACAAGTCAAATCCCGTGGACAGTCAGTACGCTGACCTACTCGGTAAGGGAGCAACCGGTAAAAACGCCCCGAATCAAAACTTAGAAAACGATCACGTTTCAATCAAATCAGTAATATCCGTCCCCACCGATGACGAAGAGCTGAACCTCGAAGCAGAAGCTTCAGCTAGGGAAGCGTTACTCAAACGAATCCAGAAAGAAAATCGTGAAAAACTTCAATTTCTACGCGGAGGGACCACCGGGCCAGACCTGGGACCTCAGGAATTAGGAGAACCAGACGTGCCGGAGGAGCTGATTCTCGATAAAGATTTAGAGATGCAACTACGCGAGCAGGAATTGTGGGAGCGCGAGTTAGACCTACAAGAGCAAGAACTCGCTTACCAAACCGCGCAAGTAGATCCGTTTCGAGAAAGGAAAAGAAAACTGGCTGAACGCGAAGAACAGTTGAAAAGAAGAGAACAGGCCCTGAAGGACAAAATTTCAGGAAACATCCGTTCCCAAACCATTAACCTTAGCACCGCGCAGTCAGCTATTACCCCTACCCTACCGTTAGCAGAACAATCTATATCCGTTAAGGACGCGCTCGCAGTAGTTCCGAAATTCGACGGGAAAAATATCACAGTTATGCAATTTAACCGAGCATGTAAAAGAGCACTTGAAATGGTAGCACCCAGTCTAGAGGGATACCTTACGCGTTTGATTAGGAGCAAGCTCGCCGACAGAGCGTACGCCGTGATAGAAGATGAGAATTTCACAACTCTGCAGGGACTTCTAGATAAGCTCACAGAAGTATTTGCGCCTATCAGGTCCGCAAATCACTACCGTGGTGAGCTCGGTCAATTGCATAAGTATAGCGATGAGCATATATTAGACTACATAGGGAGAACTCGCGATATTAAGACAGGGTTAATAGAAGCAGAGAGAAGGAAAAATCGCGAACTGACTAAAATTGAAATAATCAAATTAGACGAAGAGGTTTGCGAAGGATTCATTGGCGGATTGCCAAGCGACTGCAGAAACGCGGTGCTAATCAAAGGGTACTTCACACTAAAAACGGCTTACGAAAAAGCGATAGACGCGAGTAAGGCATTAGAACTAGACAGAGATCGGGCTAGGAACCGTGGTGTGAGCAAGACTGAGGGAAACAATCCGAACCCTGCAAACACTGCGGGCGTACCAACCATGCAACCGAGCAATGTAGATCGAATAGGAAACCCGCGACAAATAAACTTGCGGAAAGCAAAGATTCGTGCACGCTGTGCGGGAGATCGACCCACAGCACGGATAATTGTTACAAGAACAAACAGCCGCCAAGCCAGCAACCGAGCGTGCGAAATACAAACGTAATCGAGTGTACTTATTGCAAATACATAGGGCATTCCTACGGCGAATGCCGGAAGCGCAAATATAATGATGCAATCAAAAACGTTTCATATTCAACTTGAAGAGGGATGTTCGGATTGCTCCCTATCGTCGCAAATTAGGGTGGGTATAGGTCAAAAATCGAAGGCGCCATTTTCTTGAAATTATGACGTATAGAATTGTGTATCTCAATACCCCACGATATTTGAATGAGGTATCTGTAAGGGTGACGCTGAACGACTCTCGAGTGATACGCCATTTAAACCCATCGGAATTTTTTCAATTCCGAACCATAAAACGTCTACTCACCACGGATCTTTTCCACTTTCAGCTATCTATCTTTGGCACGCTCTTCCACCGCGCTCAAGTACAGCTCCATCTCTCAAAATATTCAGAGATCTACTCTTTGCATATTTAAAACAAAGAGAAACAGATGAAACTATGCTTGACTCAACTGTTGACGTCTTTTTCAATACTTACACACTGATATCATTATCTATATTGAGCCATAACATTGTATCGTTAGATCAAGCATACTCTCAAGAAGCACAAGTACTTAGTTAAAAGATGAATTTGTTTACTCATAATTGTTTCGAAATTTAATTTTCCTTTTGATTCTATATTCATTTATTTTCCCTTATTGCCCCACAGTTGTGACCAAGACATAATAAACATAATCAATCATCAATCAATCCATCACTCTCCCTCTCCCTCTCCCTCTTCCTCACCCTCTCCCTCTTCCTCTTCCTCACCCTCGCCCTCGCCCTCACCCTCACCCTCTTCCTCACCCTCACCCTCTTCCTCACCCTCTTCCTCACCCTCTCCCTCAATCGCTCCTTCTCCCTCTCCCTCTCTCTCGCGTATTTCGTGTCACATTGACAGATCACACAAAATCTGAGTACTATCGTTGATCCTGCTAATTAGCCTTCTGCATTACAGAAGATTCTGATTGAGTCAGTTGAAAGGCGTTTGATTGCGAAAATCATGGCTGACAGAGAGCATAAGAAGAAGCTTTCCCGAATGAGCAATGAAGAGCTCTTAGCTGAATATGTTGTAAGACAAGAGGAGTACTCAAGTCCAAATGTCAAAGACAAACAATTCGTTGAAATGGCCCTCCGTGCCGTGGAATCAGTTTTGTTGACTAGAGGGCTCTCACCCCGAAGTGGGACTAGGGAGTCGATGACTACCGAGTTAGAGGGGATGGAAGAGTCTGACGTACCAGCTGGGCCATCTGGAGGCAGACATCCTCAAGACCAACCCATTCGTCTATCATCAGATCTCCTGTAAAGGGATCTGATAGAGGGGCTGTGCCAAGGAAAATTTTGACAGATCCTTGTGAAAGGCATGACGACCCCAGAGCCGTATGTATCAGAAAAGCAGAGAATAGGAACTTCCCTCGATCCTTTGGCGAACACATGTACAAGTTATTCACAATGACCAACATCAAGGCTGAAGATGTTGAAGACTGGATACAAACTCAATTACCAATCCACAGTCGAGATGAGAGTAACTATTGGGAAAAGATAATTGAGTGTGCCAAATACGAAGGCTTTAATCCGATCTTGCTGATTACGATGATGAATAGCTTAAGGAAGGCACGCGCAAGAGCAATCTCCTCTGGTGAAAGGTCATTACAAAGACTGACTATAACAGTAACTGTCGATATAAGGACAGAAAATCTTGAGTATACAGATAATGAACTGCTATCGACAGATGTAAAGCTCATCTGTATGATTTTTGCAACAAGAGGTTCTTTTTTTTGCAAAAATTGCCTCAAAGAGCAACAGGGAGTTTGGTCAACTCATGCATGTTTGTTAAGGAAAAATACAACCTTAACGCCTCAAAAAGAACTACTGGGGAGACCCTTCCAGCCTGTGCAATTACCATTCCGAGAGTGGCTGCCTCATTTCCTGCAATGACCACCGCTTTCCATTATGCAGAACAAGATCGCTTGCTCGTCCAGCCTGAAGCCCTATTTCCAGATTTCATTATTCCACCGGCACTTTTCTCTCCGTTGATACCTGCGTGCACGCCGCGGGGACTGAAGGACAATGGTGTGTGTATAAACATCCATCCACAAGTAATGTTGATAGCCGTCTCAGTGGATGATGTGATCAACCCCCCAACTAAGCGAACGCCGATGCAGCAGATGTGGCAGTTTTACCTGGCCTCATATCAGAGCCAAATGGTCCCTGAGGATGTTCGTAAGTCCTATTTTGACAGATGGGGGATGATCTAGGATTGAGTTTTTGTGCCTGAAATCAGGAGTGCTAGAGAGCACTGTATTAGGGTCTTATCCACCCTCAGAGCCACTGATCCCACACTCCCAATGGTGCTTGCAGCAATGCAGACCAGCTTCTAGATCCCTATATGGTCGTCATGTACTATAGTAAATTACCTCATATATTATTATTTATTTTATGTTGAGTTAGTTGACATTATACATTATATTTGACATTGATCACACTCTTTCTGTACTTTGATCTGATATTTCATACGACTCGTGTTTCATTTCGCTTGTCTTCGGATTTTTAGTGTGAATTCTGTTGTGTCTCGGTGTAACATTTGCCCTCAAAGTTTAACTAGGACGTCAATAAAAAAATCAATAAATATCTTTTCTTCCCTCCCCCTCTCTTTTGCCTACCCCCTCTTACCCTCTTCCTCTTCCTAAGGCCCTCACTACCTCACTACCTCACTCCCACACTCCCTCACACCCACATCCCCGCATCCCCGCATCCCCGCATACCCGCAGCCCCGCAGCCCCGCAGCCCCGCAGCCCCGCAGCCCCGCGGCCCCGCGGCCCCGCAGCCCCGCAGCCCCGCAGCCCCGCAGCCCCGCAGCCCCGCATCCCCGCAGCCCCGCAGCCCCGCAGCCCCACAGCCCCACAGCCCCGCATCCCCACATCCCCACAACCCCACATCCCGACACCCACACACCCCCACATCCCGACACCCACACACCCCCACATCCCGACACCCCAACCCCACACCCACAACCCGACACCCACAACCCGACAACCCCACCCCACCCCACACCGCCCTCTCTCTCTGAGTATACAAAGAGTATACAAAGAGTATATAAAGGGCACCTTTCTGAGCTCTCTAAGATTTTTGAGAAAGTTGGAAGTAGTCAGATCAAGTCCTACTTAGACGAACACAACTTTCTCGATTCGAGGCAATCTGGGTATCACAGTGCGGCCAAAGGCCCCTTTATGCGGCCAAAAGTCGAAAAAAAAAGATTTTAGTTGTGGATATTTTGTCATTGGATTGGCTAAAGGAGTCCCCTAGGAGACGGAAAACGTTCATAGTAAGGTACCTTGACTCAAATCCCCCCCATAATCTCAGTCTGAATATGGCCTTCGCCCAAACGCTACACGACGGTTAGGAAAGTGCAACTGGCGACGCGTCGGATAAACAGGCATCAAATTTTTGTTCTTAAAGCGATTTGAACAAAACAAAATGGATTCTACAGCTGAAGGTGAGTAGAATAAGTAAAAAAAGTTCTGAATATAAGGTTCTGAATATAAGGTTCTGAATATAAATTTCTGAATATAAATTTCTGAATATAAATTTCTGAATATAAATTTCTGAATATAAATTTCTGAATATAAATTTCTGAATATAAATTTCTGAATATAAATTTCTGAATATAAATTTCTGAATATAAATTTCTGAATATAAATTTCTGAATATAAATTTCTGAATATAAATTTCTGAATAGTCCATTGTTAGAAGGAGATATGCAAGGACTATTTTTTGGTTATTTTTCTCGAATTGAATGGATTTGATTGAGTGAGTACTTTTTTACCTTACTACATCTTGCTCTTTAAGTCATTTGAGGTTTCAGATAAAAGTATCATGTACTAAATAAAATTAATTTTAACTGCCCGTTGCTGCCCGTTCAGTTTTTGTGCGCTGTATCATAAAAAAAAATGTCGGATATTCGTTTTAACGATCACAGTAATACATGAAAAACAAAATGAAATAGAGCATAGAATTCAAAAACCAAAGTGAAAAACAAAGATAAAAGTGAGCCTTCGAAGGAAAACACATCCATACAGTGAATCAAAAGAATATGAGAAAGAGAGAGAGGGTTATACGCAGCTTCGTCATGCTATTGATGATAACAATTTTCGGCAGTATGCAGTAAAATTAGCTCAAGACATTGTACAACAATATCCCTGGTATTATATGCCCACATTGGTTCACAAACTTTTGATTAATAGCCCCAAAATAATAAAACATTCGGCGTTACCGATCGGTCAAATGTCCGAAGATGCGCAGGAAGCCTGTAATTATTTTTTAAAGGTCTACCGCATGAATCTCGCAAGAAAACATGATCGTCAAAAAACGTTGGAGGATGTTTTCAAACGATTTTTGATTGCGTCTGATCCACAAATCTCCAGCTGTCGGAGATTACCCATGAAACCACTAAAATCTTCATCTGAAGACTGTATTAATTTGTTAGCTCCTTCAACTGTGAATAATCAAACGGAACTACAATATTATGACAGTTCTTCGGCCTCAGAAACCGATACAGATATGGAAGATTGCAACTGTGACGAGATTGGCAATGCAAATTTTTTCATGTAATATTATTTTCTACACCTAACTTTCAAATATTTTATTCATTACGCTTCTGAACTCTTCATATGTAATGAGAGTTACTATGGTAAATGTCAATAACAATATAATCATTTTTTCAGAATTTTTTTCCTGTATAACATCGCCATATTGCACCCCGCCATTTTTAATTTGTTCATTCTCAATTACATACCCTAACAATCTCAAAACAAAGACTTTTAATCAATCGCCTAATTCATTTAATGTTTTGTAAGTTTTTTCGTATTATATGACGCCATACTAGGTCGGCCATTTCGAATTTGCTAATTCTGATGATGAATTCATAATCAGCGACCCCAAAACCCCCATATACCAATTTGTAGATCATTCTCTACATTTTTCGACTTTTGGCCGCATAAAGGGGCCTTTGGCCGCACTGTGTGGCAGCACGCCGACAATCGATCGGGATCGCGAGGAGCAGTCCTCGACCCGGCACATTCTACGTTCAGTGCTCATACCAACTAGACGTGTTTTCGCCGTATCATAAATACCTTTTCTCACCGCACCTCCCGCCTCACATGTGTTTTGCCGCTATCTTGAATTTTCTCTGAGCTTGTATCTTCTATTCACGTGAGTGAGGTTTTCTTTGTTACTTTGTGAAGCCCGTTATTTGCATTGCATCCTATCTATGTCTTTTACCGATTTTCTCACTTATCTTTTCTCGCGGCTCGTGCTTCATCATATCTCTCCTCTAATACCGCAATCAACTTCGCGACTAGTTAGCTTACTTACTTGATTAATAGTGATTATTGCTTTCTCCCTTAATTTCGCTTTGCTCATCTAATATCGCTGAATTGCAGCTTTTTGCTATAGACTTACTTCTGACTTCATAGAAATTATCCAATCACTATTGAATAGCTGACTATTGTTCTTTGTGGTAACCGGAAAATTAATTAGCTTATATATTGTTACAAAGGGTAAAATCACCCGTTTCACTCCCCTTTGTAACGATCTAGTAGTCATGTTATCAAATGAATAAGGTTGCTGTATCAACCTATATTCTTATTCCAGACGTCAAACTGAAAGCACGTACTTCTTTATCGAAGTAATTTTACAACATTTTCAAAGCATTTTCCTTCCTTGTCGTAATTGGAATCCAATCAAGCTCAGTCATTTTCTCCGAAAATTACAATATATTATCTCAGTTGTCTCATTCTTAGTATCTTATCTCTGTCCTTTATAGCAATTTTTAATACACTGTCTATATCTTTTTGTCTGATTCGATTAATGTGCCTTACCATCGATTACTATTGAATAATTAATATAGTGAATAAATCGCGTGCGCGATCTTCCATCGCTACGCGGTATAACACGTCGTTCTCGGTACCCGAAGTATTGCGCTGTACTGAGTTACATCTTCCTGTCAACTCTCGCTCTTAATTATCGCTGGCACGTAATTTGTCCGTAGTTCTTCTCGCTAGTAATATATCGCATTATCGTGCCTTTCGTATGATCTCTTTTCTTAATACGTTAAGAATATTTGTATCTTCCCTGTATCTTACCGTTATTCATCTCATATCTATCCGCATATATTCCAAGCTAGACACTACTTATCAATTTGTCTTTGTTATTATAATTTTCGAATTCTGAATTCTGCATCGAGTAACGTGTTTTCCTAAATTGAATTTCTGAACCTCTGATCTAACTTAGATGACTTCTGATTGACTTCTACCTCTTGTTTCTTTCTGTTGGAAAAACAGCAGCTAGAACGAAAAAAAAATACGAGAAGGAAGAGAAGAGAGAAAAATAAAAACACATACAGCTCGAAGAGGTTACTCGACCTTCGAGATCTCACCAACATATTCATACACTAAATCGACCAAGAACACTCAAGACAATACAGCGGCTTTTGAAGGAAAAAAAAAACCTAGTAAACAATCACAATTATTCATAAGTACATCAAAAACGCATCTGCATCTGTATCTCAGCTGTCACTTCAATGTTTGTCTCGAACGTTCAAGTTCGAGAACAGATGAGCAAACTCGCCTCCTTGAACCTTCCGAAATCTTCCACACCGACGGCCAAGCCGAAACTTCGGGACTTACCCGTCAAGTATATAATGAGCGCCTCTCGGCCGAACGGTTCAGTTCTCATCGAGTTCCCACTGCGCAGTTAAAGTGCGCGATTCAAACAGATTCAAACCGATACAAAACGCAAACTTTCAAGAGTTTTTCTTTCTTATTTTTGCCATTTCTGTTATCTAGTATAGTACACGTTGTGATGGTGTCTTGTGAAGAAATAACGCTAATAACGCTGTGTTGTTTTTGTGCTTTTGTTGTTTTTGTGCCTGTGTCACGAGCGCCGCACATTTACTCGAAACTATAATATATTACCGATTATAACAATCATCATTTTACATATTATTAGTATCTCAAGAAACAAGGAAGCATAGTTTTAGTTAGTCTATACAAAATATTTTATTATAATCAGTTCGTGGAATAGCCAAGCGCAACGGCGTAGTTGGACAGTCAGCAACGTCAGCGTCTTCGCGCCCGCCGGATCCCGGGTGTAATCAACACCGGGATGAGGCGAGCGCGAAATCACGCGCTTCGAGGATGACTGTTGCGAGGCGAGCCTTTGTTCGAAATTGCAAAGTCAGCGAAAACCTCGCTCGCCGCCCGACGTTTCAAGGGGTGTCGGACGAGCGAGCGAAGCCAGTCCCCGTTAGAGACAGCTAAGAACGACATCTACGGAACCCAGGCTCCTTCAGAGCTGCTGTGTGAAGAGTATCAGACTTAGAATCACCGACGATTAGAGCGAGAACACCTCTAAATCTACAAGCGGTATTCCGGAGCATCTCGCGTCGCGGCGTCAGTCTTTGAAGCTAGTGATAAGCGCAATTGTATAAGCCACGAACTCTATAGAGCAGTGTAGCCAGTAAGTGAGTGTGTGAAGGTGTGATACTTCGGCATCATAAAGGCCGAAGCGGTAAGAGAGCGAGAGAGGGAGAACGTGAGTAGAATAAGACCACAATATTGTAAGCTTCCTTGTTTAGAACCATTTCTGCTTTTAGTTTTGATCCATTAAACATTTCTTTAATTTGCTTCCTTCAAAATATTGGCACGTTCAATTTTAATCTTCCAAACCTATTCCCACGGAACGCCCTGTAGAGGACGTTCACCTCCCAACCCACCAAAAAAATTAAATATAAACCTCTGAGAGATCAAGAGGGTTGAAGTCGTCGCTCGCGAGACCGCTCCGCACGTGACACCTGTGTTTGTTTTTGTGCCTGTGTTGTTTTTGTGCCTGTGTTGTTTTTGTGCCTGTGTTGTTTTTGTGCCTGTGTTGTTTTTGTGCCTGTGTTGTTTTAGTGCCTGTGTTGTTTTTGTGCCTGTGTTGTTTTAGTGCCTGTGTTGTTTTAGTGCCTGTGTTGTTTTTGTGCCTGTGTTGTTGTTGCGCCCTAGTTATAAGTTTTTCCTTTGCGGCGTCGCTTCTGAACGAGCAGTTTAATCGGTTCTTGAGGCCATGAGAACGTTTCATTTTGTTGGGCTTTTTTGAGTCTCATTTACACACCCACAAAACACCGGTCTCTTGTACATTCCAGAAGCTCCTAGAGCTGTACCTCTGGACTGAGAACGATTCGTACACGAGGTCTTGAGAGAACAATTACAACTTGATACATTTCAAGTCTGATCTTGCGTAGACCACAAAGGTTTTCAGGTCTGAGAAGGAGATTATTCAGGGACTGGGCTGTACTGGTCCCTCTCCAAGGCAACAGAATCGAATCCTCCACAATTCTCGTCATACATCACCGACCTTCGACGAAATTCTCCCAGACTCATCGTCAACGGACACCGAGTCATCGAGATTTCTCGTCACAACGAGATTATTCACCAGCAAGAAAGTTCGAGAGTGTACTAGCCTCACCCAACAAAGAAAAAGAACGCTGTTTGCCAATACCAGAATATTATTTGTGTACTTGTACCAACACTTTCGTTTCTCGTGATATTTCTTAACTTCTTTATTATCCTTAATTTTCTCTGTTTCAACCGTAGACTACCATGACTATTCTTCTTAATTGTAATATTACTATTCCCTCTCCATCGCAGTTTGTTGTCGCTTGCCTTGTTACCCTAATTTAAGAACGTTAGATAGTGGATTGCATGCTAGCCTACCTTGATTGACCTATTTTGTGAATGAGTGTACCTCAATAGTATCGCGAACACACGCATTTCTATCGCCCATCACATCTCTCGTCTCGTTAATCCGTCAAGTCTCACTCATACCTTTTCTCCGGATGTATTCGAAGTTCTTCCATGATTTAATTGTACCTAAATGTCTTGTATCTCTCGCTTGTGATTAATATCGCTAGCCTTTCTTCTATATATTCGATACTATTACTGGTCTCTATTATATTGAGGCCATCTGTCGGATACGACCCCTCCCCTCCACCACTGTCTTGTCTATACTAAGCCGGCTGTGCAAAGCCGGCTGTGCAAAACCGTCGTAGAACCTGATCGGCTCTTCCCTTGCCTATTCTATGATTATCCCATATCTGACGCTACTGCGTCTAGCGCCCAACAATAGCATCTTCATCGTTAATGATCTCCTTATTCTGATCAGTACCTGCGCCGTAGAGTTTCCGATCTATAGTCCTCACAATTATAATGAAAAATAAAATATAAATAAATTATAAATAATACATAAAAAAATGTAAACAAAACATAAATTAAATACAGAGAAAACCTCGGTTACAGTGTATTCAGTATTCATTTCTTTCGTATTCGAAGCAATTGTAGCGCCGGTTGTGCCTCGGTCAGGGATGGGGCAGGCTCCCCACTGCCCCGCCAGTGGAATTCCCTCTGGGCCTCCCCCCCTTCCGCCCCCGTCGGGGGTTCTGTGATCCTAAACTACTGATGGGCCGGTGGGTACCCGCGGACCAAGACGAATTTCGAGATGGATTCATTACGTCGGAACAGTACGTGACGTGTGGGTGGCTCGAGTGAAATTTTTCGACCGCAAGTACCCAATGAGGATCGTGGAATTGTTTCGGAATTTATAGAAGTTAGTGTCGTAATAAAAAAAGAAGGAGTTTCCGATCGAGATGAGCTTGAATATTGGGCCATGCTGGCGGTAATTACGAGACCTAAAAGCGGCGGTGGAGTGAGATTTTGCCTACCAGCGCGGTAAAACAGAAACGTGAAATTTGATTATGAAACGCAAGGATATGAGTGATTTTTCCCTAAGAATTTACATTTCACACAGCTGCCAGTAAATGTCGCATACTGCTGTGCTGTAAGCAGCAATTGGAACCACCAGATTGTTCTCAAATAAGGACATACGCATGAAATAAGCTATGTTGTTGATAATTTCCATTTGTTTACTACACACCCGTGAAACCCTCTTCAAATTTCCAGTTAACGTGTGTGACGAATTCTCATTTTCTAGACTTTATTTCCGGCCACAGGTTTGCCGACGATGTGTGTTTAATATTAGTTCACTTTTGATGTGCAACATCTATAGCCGCACGTAAAAAATTCGAAATATTTTATATCATCATTATGCCATATTTATTGCCTATCGCAATCTGTTCTTTTCTGCATATTACTTTGACAAAATAATATCGATGTTTCACATCTGCCAGGCATCCCGTGACGACTCGCATTTTTTTTTTCACGGTGGTGTGATTCGGAAGTGCTGCGCTCAGGCGCGGTGTGTACGGATTTTCGAACCTCACATTAGAGGAGTTAATATCCATTGCAGTTTAATGTTATGTGACGACAGGTATCCGTCGTACGTGACCGAAGGGGATCTACGCGGGTTCCGTTTAGCTTTTCGGTACAGTCACTTGTACTATCGTGTAATGTTATGCAATACGAAACCCATGGGGTGGTCTTCTGGTATTTATCAAATACCGACATTGCGGCAGCCTTTCCGCACCAATCATTCAGAGCGACTGGTTGTGCTTACACTGCAATAGGTGTACGTCAAAGTCTCTTCGTGGACTAGTGACGATCATCAAAACACGCAAGTTTGATACTCATTTC
Organism: Neodiprion lecontei; assembly: GCF_021901455.1. Classification (NCBI taxonomy): domain Eukaryota; kingdom Metazoa; phylum Arthropoda; class Insecta; order Hymenoptera; family Diprionidae; genus Neodiprion; species Neodiprion lecontei. The sequence goes on along the minus strand of NC_060262.1, from coordinate 8,530,794 downwards.
TCTACGATATTCGAAATACCAAAATTGCCCGCAGACCGGTGCGCGGAATGACCTTCCGCAAGTCGGGCGTAAATTTTTTGGATGCAGTGGAATATATACCTGGCCGGCGCCACTGGAGTTGCGAGAGACGCGCGCCCCTAGCGGGCGCGTGCGGTACTTGGACAGTGCCCGCGGTACGGCGCGCGGCGTCAAGATTGCGGCAGCGAATTTCTGACCCTAAGACGTGCGGTGTTCCGGAGTAAGTGCCGAGTCGCTTCGACCATTCTCTCGATAGTTCCGGTATAATCAAACATAGCTCAGGCCAGAAACGTAAATATGTATAGCTTTGTGTCTCTCTTTCTCTTCTCGGGTTACAGCTCGAGGCTGATGTTTATCTGGAAGGGTCTCTTGCTATATTGTGTTTATATTTAAGGTGTGGACGACTTTTCTTAGGTACCCCCCGTATATCAATTTCAAATCATTAAAAAACAATTGCGTAATTTTGTCAGATTCTTGTCTCAACTCTAACTCGTGCTGTCAACAGGGTGGATTTCCCCTTTAAGCTACACATGTTTCGGACTTGTTCTCAGTATATTTCTTATTATAAAGGTACTGATGTACAAAAAATTTTGTAACTGTAAGGTTATAGTGGTCATTAGCGCAACTATCTAAGAAAAAGTTCATGTCATCATACGATGCAATCGTGACGATTTGCACACCCTCGAAATCTGACTGTTTTTGCATTTAGAGGAAGTGTAAATTCGTCGAGATTGTATGGTATGTGATGTGAATTTTTTCTCGGATGGTAACAGTAATCTTCGAAGTAACCAGTAAAACCTCGCAGTTACAAATTTTTTTGAACACAATTACTGTTATAATATAACACTCGTTTACGAATTAAATATCGGCACCTCCCCTCTCTCGCTGTTGTACCCCTTCTCGGGCGCTGACCTCGGTATTGTTGCCGCGGCACACGCTGCCGGCCGCACATCCATGGGCGCACACTTGTGTGTGTAAACAGAAGCGCATCCTCAGCTTGATAATGCTACGAAACACACATCTACGAATAAAAATCAAAATAAATCACAAAATGAATCGGAAAATTTAAGATTCCATGTTACAAAATACTCCGAATCATCGTACCGTGATAACGGAGGCACGTGAATATCACTGTCAACGAATTGACGCGCTCGTCACATCTTCCATAATCACTCACCCAATCAAGCTGGTTCAAAATCGTCAAAATGATGCTTCCTGTTTATTTTTAGGATACTTGCAAGATAAATTTTTCACTAGTTTTAAATTAATCTACATATCCGATTTTTTAGTAATGCGGATCCCGAGTAGCAACACATGTTGAAATTATCGAGATCATTGTTGTACAATTTGGTCGGTTTAAGGCTGACGCCGACTAGACCGCGGCGGACGGCGGCGGACGGCGGCGAAATTTTCGCTCATACAGTTATCCATATAGGTGTTCACACTAGACGGCGGCGGACCGCGGCGGACCGCGGCAATTTTTCGCGAGTTCCAGGTTGGAAATATTTCGGCGGTGCGCCGCGCATCGCCGCGCATCTCCGCGCATCGCCGTCTAGCGTGAACACCCGACCGATGCCGAAATTCATCCCAAGTATAAAAATAGGGTAACCTGCGTTACTTTGATGTAAATGGTTATGGTTTACAAGGGTTCTTTTCATTCTCTCCGCTGTTCTTGCGAATAATAAATGTATTCATTTTTACATCTTAAATAAATCCTACGGATATTAAATAAATGTTACGTAAGTAATTACTTCATTTTTAAGGAAATTTAAGTAAATGTGAGTTTTAGAACAACAAGTTATGATCAACGTATTATTTTGTGTGAAAAATTTTTTATTTTTTTTTTATTGTTCGGGTATGATGCTGATTTCGTGAAGACTGTTTTTTATTTTGCGTATTAATTTTTATGCATAAGAAATGAGAGAGTATATTTTGAGCTAAAATTTATTTCATTTTTACTATACATATATTATATGTATAATAGGGTGTTTCGTAATAAAAAAATTTTCGATTTTCCAACGGGCCACACCCGAAATAGTTAGTTTAGGTAGAAACAAAAATTCTGGCGAAAGATGAGCATTGTCGGTTGAGTGTAAGATCAGGCACATTTGATTTTTAATCCTTTTTTCCTTTTCATCGAATTTATGATGGACAATTGTTAGTAATTTTTTTTCGTGTTAAACACTTCTTCATCTGAGCTATCCATAATGAGTAATCAAGAAGTAGTGGCAAATATGCATGAATATTTATTGTGTGCTCATGACGACTGAGACAAATGGTGGTCATCAGATAATTGATTAATATCTCTTTTTCGTAGAAACAGTATCGGCGGGTGGTCACGCGACTATAGTGGGCGCATCTCACAGTAACTGCGCCGCGGTCCGCCGCGGTGTAGTGGGCGTCAGCCTTTAACCGGTTAAATTAGTGGACCTGGTTAATGAGCTCTCTGTTCAACCCGTTATCCGACTGAGCCGGTTGATTTGATCAACGGATTTGGCTGGTTAATGTGGTTAAGCGATTTCGCCGGTTAATCTGGTGAAAAATTAAAGCTCGCTCGATCAGTTGGTGCTCGATAAATTTCACCATCCAAATCCAATGAATCAACTCTGAATAATCATTAACAGACCACTCCGGTAATAACTTATTATCGGAAAATGATTAATTTATTGATATTCTTGTATCAAAACCGGGATATTCTGGCGAAAAATACGAATAAAGGCGAATACTTCAACGTTGACCATAGACATAACTTTATTGGAACGTTTCGTAGTTATTTTTACCTCTTATACATTCAAAATTCTACATTGATTATATTATTATTTCATTGTTATTGGAATTATAATTTACTTCAACGAACCTTCGGAAGCGAATTTGGAATTCGGAATTCGAAATTCGGACCTTAATGCAATCAAGCATGCGTTACACGTACGATACATCCCTAACAATCAGCGTAGAAAGAAGATTCCTCTAACGGTACGATAATACAATAATGACAACAGACAAGCAAATATTCAACAACTTCAGGCCGCTTGAGCGTATTCAAAATAACTCGTTCCATCTCTGTGCAAGAATTATCCTACCTGTTAGTGACTACGCGAACGACCAGACGTAGACTTATACGGAGGGAGAAGTAACTTGTCGGATTAACGTGTCCATAGTCCATGAATTAATTGATAGTTCACTTGAATTGATGAGAATTACTTGAATCCATGAATATTACTTGAATTCATGGGAATCACCTGAACCAACAGAGAATCAACTGAATTAATGAAAATTAACGGAATTAACGGAGACTTAGTAGTCGATTTCTGGAACTGATCGGGATTAACAGAGAATTAAATTCAACTAATTTCAATTTGTGCCGGAATGATCTTTTCAGCGTGCAATAATTGTGCCCGTTTATTCACGAGCTCTTTTTTCAAAATTTTCAGAGACGCGAAATATCTCGGGTCTCCCCATGTCTCTATCATAGTAATCATAGTAATCATAGTAACCACAATGATAAGAATATTAATAGTAACTGCATAGCGTAGTACGGAATGTATCGCAATAATAGTGATATTATGGGAAACTTAAAATAAACTTGAACTAGCGCGAGGGATAAGGAAAAATTAGGTTGACGAGACCAAAAATATTCCGAAATGAAGAAATTAAGTTGAATTGAATTATTCAATTTAGTTTCATCTAGGTATTGACGTAAATTGGCGTAAGTTATCGAGAATTCTTGAGAAAAAAAACTAATTCAATCGAATTGAATGAATTAATTTGAACTAACAGAAGAAACAAAAAGGAATTAATTGAAATTATTCAGATATTCACTAGAATCAAATTGTATTATCGAGAATTGATGGTAAAAGTACTGAATTAATTGAATTGAAAGAATTCACTTGAATAAAGTTGAATTTAGTTGAATTAATCTAAATTAACAGAATTATGTTAAATCAAATGAAAAATCGGATGTGCAGATTAATTTAAAACTAGTGAAAAATTTTTCTTGCAAGTATCCTAAAAATAAACAGGAAGCATTATTTTGACGATTTTGAGCCAGCTTGATTGGGTGAGTGATTATGGAAGATGTGACGAGCGCGTCAATTCGTTCACAGTGATATTCACGTGCCTCCGTTATCACGGTACGATGATTCGGAGTATTTTATAACATGGAATCTTAAATTTTCCGATTCATTTTGTGATTTATTTTGATTTTTATTCGTAGATGTGTGTTTCGTAGCATTATCAAGCTGAGGATGCGCTTCTGTTTACACACACAAGTGTGCGCCCATGGATGTGCGGCCGGCAGCGTGTGCCGCGGCAACAATACCGAGGTCAGCGCCCGAGAAGGGGTACAACAGGGAGAGAGGGGAGGTGCCGATATTTAATTCGTAAACAAATAATAATAATTCACCCAGACGAACAAAACAGCAATTTCCGTGGCGGCAAATCTAGATGAAATGGTGCACTCTGATTGGCCTAACGCTATCGCTTATAATTCAAATACTATGCGTCGGACGAGCTCCCGGAAAAGAAATTCTCGGTTGGATTTTAACGAGGTATCATGCTGGCTAGTCCGTGGGAGGCAATTTAGGGACACTCTGTATACTGCAAGCGTGTCCAAATTACGTGTATTTTAAACATGGAAATCCACGCTGTTCTCGGCACGCCGGACGGATTGCAGTTGAGATATAAATCCGAAAAAATTAGGCAATTATTTTTTAATTACTTGAAATTGATTTGGTGGGGATGCTTGGAAAAAATCGTCAAAACCTATGGGACGCCCTACACATAATATATTCACATAAAAACGTGTGCGGTCGGGAACCCCCGTATTTACATCGTTTCTATTTGTCGATTTTCGTGACGTTATGAAAAGCGTTATGCCCCTTCTTTCTCTCTCTCTGGTCCCGATTCGTCTCCCAGTGAGTTCACGAACTCTCCTGAGTTCTTAATCGTCGATGTTTAATCAAGACCGGTCAGATTTGCTTTTATTCGCTTCTATCTATGGACGACCTGAAGGCTTTCGTCTACAAGAATTTTCTGCTATATTTAATTAGTTTGCGTATGCTTATAAAAATCTCATTATTGCTGAGGACCTCAATTGCATCTTACTGTCAAATAATTACGAAGCACCGGTATCTTACCGACTTGGTTTTCTCTTCGGCTTTTCATGTTGTTGAGTCGCATGCAACGTACTGTTACGTTCCGAGAGGAACGTTTTGAGTCGATTCTGATTCGCTGCGTGATTTAAATTGTTCTCCTGACTTACGTAGTTGGTATATCGTAAATCTCGGGAATCCGCTGATCAGCTCCTCAGATCTTCTCGTTCAACTCGCCTACAATTCTGAGAGTTTGTTAGGTAAGGCTCGTGCCAACCATCACTATGCGTGATTGAAATAATTATTTATGACAACACTTGGGTTAATTACACATTTATTAACAATCTCCTTCTAGTTCTCAATGGTAGGTTTACAATTGTGGTACAGATTCGTGTTAATCGCTATCGCAGTGTTACGTCCTCCAGACTTCATATTCCTTTCCCACGCTCTTAGTTACCTTACGCTCTGTAGTCTACCCTTATCGTTCGCGAGTCAGCAGGTTCTCCTGTAACTCGCGGCTAGCTTGCCTGCTACATCCGGCAAAACCAGGCAGATCCATCCCAGCGCTCAAGCAAGACACCTATCCCTCTAAACCAAGACCATACCTTTTTCCCTTGACCGACTCCGTTGCATTGACCACTAATAAACAACCATATACTTTAAATCGTTTACCTTCCCTTAATACCGATCCCTTTCTATTCCATTCACTTCCTGCATTGGGAGTAGTAGCACGCGAGTGCATAGTCGACGTGAACGGACCCTACAATAGCCAAATAACACCTTGGCTGGGCGTGGAGTAAGCTCCGATTACCGCTCATCGGAGCCTACGCAATCTACCCCGTAACATTTTGGTGGCAGCGGTTTTGCCCGTCGACCTACTCGTCAGTGCAGTGCTGCATGTTTTCTACGAAAGTGTTCAGTGCTCAAAATTTCTAACGCCGTACCAATCAGTGATAGCCGTGTTACGAACGAACTCTGGGCCACAAAGTACTGTGACAGGCACGCAGAACCTATTCAACTCGCCACAGATACAGGCTCTGCAAAGAGTCCCCAATTTCAATAACTCCGTCACATTTTGGTACTATTGAAATTCATCGATAGATACGACGTCGAATAACTGTGTAGCGAGTGGAAATTCAGTGCGATAGCAAAGTTAAGCCGCACACCGCATCTGAACACATCACCTTTCGAACCGACAAATATCGAATGGACCCTTCCCGCTCATTCGGACTCCTGCAACCCTGTTAAGACGAGAATCTGGACCCGAAAGTGGCATCGCCCTAAGACCTGGATTACCACACTTATTTATTAACACGCCACGGAGTACCTCATCTATACCCTCCTCGTGCCGACGCATGACGTGTATCGCCTCTTCAAGTTTCACCTGCGTCCAGCTGCCTACAACCATGCTGTACTCTGTTTTTGCGTTTACCTTCGCCCTGTAAGTCTATTCTGAGTCTTAGTATTAAGTTGATGTTTTTATTCCTGTACTTGCAATACCCTGCTTAAATCAACATGGCACCAACTAACGAAACCGGTTCAAATTTTTGGTCAGTAAAAGATGTCTTGCCGACAATCCCCCCTTTCGACGGCCACAACATGCCCTTTGACTCATTTGTAGAACAATTACGTCACGTAGAGATTCTTATAAAAGCTTTGGATAAAATGACTTTCGCCAAATTTGCGCAATCAAAGGTTACAGGCCCCGCTTCTCAATATTTAATAGGCATTAACTGTAATGACGTCGAGGACCTCATAACTGCCCTTAGGCGAGCATACCGCCCGGATATCCCCATACGCCAGTTATCCGCTCAATTAGATAGAATTACACAACAACCACATGAGCGCATCATAGATTACTCGTGGAGAATAAGAGCAATATCACAAGAAATAAGCACAGCGATCATCAACAAACACCCACCAGACTTAGCAACGCTTCTACTGAACGATCTAAAGAAGGATACCTCTAGATCGTTTATTAGAGGGCTTCGGTCAGAATTGGAGTGGAGAATCGCTACTATCAGACCATTACCAACCTTCGAAACTGCCGTCAGCTTCGCCGATGGTGAAGAAGCCGAGCTAATTAACCGTCAGATGCAATTCTCTGCAAATTATTTTACCCCCTCTACACCCATGTGTCTGCCGTTCCCCCCCATACTGCTCCTCCGTCTCAGGTGCCCACCGCAGCCTCCTCCATACCCCCCCTGATGCCATTGCCCACACGTGGTTACGTTTATCAACCAGCGCCTCGTACCGAACCCGGAACCTACGCCCAAGCGCTCCATCCGAACACCAGTTCTGCTGACCACGTTAATGCTCTGCCCAGCACTTGTCAATTTTGTAACCGCCAGGGTCACTCCATCACGGAATGTCACCGTTTGCAAAGTAAAAGATATTGTACCAAATGTCGCAGAATGGGCCACTTCCACAATGAATGCAACATAAACCAAGAACTACACTGCGACAATTGTAATCGCAGAGGCCACACAGTAGACCGATGTAGATCCTTTCCGCGTAATAACCAAGGCAATGCAGGCTCAAATGAACATTTAAACGGGAACATCGCCCGCGGGGAGAACGCGCCCGCGAGCAATGCAAACAACTAGCGTTCCGATCTTCAAGTCATATCCTCATAACAGCTTCAGCTGACTATCCACTAATTTCGATCGACACCCCCGAGCTAATAAAAATATCTACATTTATTATTGACACCGGTGCAGACGTCAACTTGGTCAAAGAAAGTTCCGTTAGGCCCCTCGTACGACGAACAACCGACGAACGTTTGACGCTGACTGGTATAACAGACAAAAAGACGCAAACTATCGCAAAAACGGAAATACGTTTTAATAATAAATCCCATACCTTTCACTTGGTCCCTAACTCGTTTCCGATTCCGCACGACGGCATCTTAGGCCAGCCCTTCTTACGAAAAGCGAAAGCAACTATTTCTTTCAACTCAAACTCGGTGATGCTTGGATCCTCATTGCCAATCCACTTTAGTAAATTCGATGAACCCTCGTCCGCGCCCGAAAAAACGCGCGTAATTACAATACAGGCCCGTACCGTGAAAGCCATCCCACTAACAGATGCGAACCCTGCCAGCGCGTATACTCGTTCCTACGATTCCTTCCTTCTAGACTTAATCGCTAATCTATCCAGCAACGAAAACACGCCGCGTCCAACCTACAACAAGCAAAGCATCGTTCCAAGACGTATTACGACCGTAATGTCAACAGCCAAAATTTCGAAGCAGGTCAAAAGGTCTATCTACTGAATGAAACCCGATCCAAATTCGACGACCACTATAAAGGAGTGTATACGATTAAACGTATAATTGACAATATTAACGCTGAAATTTGGATTACCCCCCGAAAAACTAAAATCGTCCATTTCAATAAATTGAAATTGGCACACTTAACCGACTAATTGACCTGGACCGACGCTTGAACGAATACGAACTTGACCTGTCCAGTTTAGTAGACGCTATTCCCCTTCGCCCAAAAAGGTATCGTCCAGCCTAAAATTCTATCACCAGAACAAATTATTTCCAGTCTTAAACATATCCCTCACCCGCGTCGTACAAAACCCCAAATTCCTACCCGCCATGCCATCCACCACCTGCACCTAGAAATAATACCATTTCCCGATGACCTGCCTACTCGCTCTTCGTCGCTGCTCCGGACCCAATCGGAAATTGAAATGACGGAACTAGGCATACCTAAGCCGCGTAAATTGCTCCCCGAGCAGAGCCTTAACGATAGCTCCGAATCACTCGAAGTCTGGCGCTAAGCCCTCCGCTATTAGCAATCATATTCTTTCATTGCTTTATTCTGCCCGTAATAATCTGCAGCCGTAATATAATCATCAGCACGTTGCATAAGTTTCGTTTATAATATACACAATATCTATAATATATACAAATCTATCATATATACCACCACATTTATAAGATGTCATTTAGAAAATCTTGTTCAAATGAATACTAACCCACTTAAACGCGCACTAACATCTAGGCGCTATATTTTAAGACTCTTTTTTGTAATATTCTGTAAGTGATTCAGTACGATAAGATGTCATTTATAAAAATTTTTTTTTTTTTTATTCAAATGTATACTAACCCATTTAACCGCGCACTAATATTTAGGCGCTAGATTTTAAGACCTTTCTTTGTAATATTCTGTAAGTGAGTCACTACGTTTCATGGCATTCCGCTTCCTTCCGAACATCCTATTTCGTACCCTCACCGAATGTTCTTCCCCAAGGGGGGGCGTGTTACGTCCTCCAGACTTCACATTCCTTCCCCACGTTCTTAGTTACCTTACGCTCTGTAGTCTACCCTTATCGTTCGCGAGTCAGCAGGTTCTCCTGTAACTCGCGGCTAGCTTGCCTGCTACATCCGGCAAAACCAGGCAGATCCATCCCAGCGCTCAAGCAAGACACCTATCCCTCTAAACCAAGACCATACCTTTTTCCCTTGACCGACTCCGTTGCATTGACCACTAATAAACAACAATATACTTTGAATCGTTTACCTTCCCTTAATACCGATCCCTTTCTATTCCATTCACTTCCTGCATTGGGAGTGTTAGCACGCGAGTGCATAGTCGACGTGAACGGACCCTACAATAGCCAAATAAGACCTTGGCTGGGCGTGGAGTAAGCTCCGATTACCGCTCATCGGAGCCTACGCAATCTACCCCGTAACAGCAGTGACAAACTGTTAATAAGTCTCGGAGGTTCTGAATTTATTATAATGTGATTTGATTCTAGGATTTCGGTAGAGTTCTGATCTGTTCTCTATGATGTCTTAAGTTCTTCTCTTCTGTTCTGTTTTCTGGAAAGGTTGGATTAGAGGGAAAGTAGGAGGAGTTCAAAAGGAGTCGCGGTTTCTCGCGGGTCTCGGATGATTGGTTAAGGATGATGGAATAATTGGGGGTAAGGTTTCTGGTTCGTGCATGAGATCTCGGTGGTGGATTAGCGCGAGGTGGTTGGTTTAGAGAAGCAAGCGGCGAAGCGCTAATTGGTCTTATCATCGTTAAAATGAGGGCGCTATCCTGAATTCTGAGAGTAAGGGTTTCTTTCTCTGTGAGCTATCCGTGATTTCTCTTCCCACGTTTCCGGTGTTTTAGTCTTTTCGGTTATCTTAACTGTTGCAGGTTTTTATTACTTTGGGTTATTACGGTTGAGATCGTAATTCAAAGGTTTTATGTGAAAGCTAATGTTGAAGAAAGGTATAACGGTTAAATGGAAAAAAATATATATACCATGTATGTTATGAATTTGACTGATGAAATAACGGTTAATCTAGCGTATGAGAACTATCGATATAAGAATTTGGCCGTTATGATGGTAACTATGTGTGTTGGTATTAATCTACGACTATCGGTAAGAGCACGTAAGGCTCTCTTATGGTAACTGCACGCTGGTCAGGTAGGGCGCAGAGAGGGCGCCGCCGTGGATACCGGCTGGCACGTAACACTTCCCCCGTTAAGATTCGAGCGTCCTCGCTCGAAGTAAGCGAGTGCTGTTATACCGACGTGAAGTTTCCATAATTCGATTACTTCTAAGGGTTAACGTGATAAATCATATAACATATTACATAAAAATTGTGAATCACTTAAATTTACATGAAATTAATAATGAATTATGATTATTTGAATAAAAGTGAAGTATAGTGAACAGAATATTGATTAACTAAATATAAGTGAATATACTTAGAGTGGATATAGTAGTGCTTGATATCTGACATTTTGATTATTCTGAGAGTATATACGATTAAGGTAAGTAATATTGATATAAATGCCAATTATTATTCTATGATCAAGGCATGAATTATATAATGTTTGAAATATGTAGTGTTGAATCCGCTCTGTAAATTAGCGGCATTCTTTTTCACGTTCAACATTCTTAATCTTTATTTTACATTCTTTAATCCTAAATCTCTGCGTGGACATTTTAGTCACGTTTTAAAGTTCATAAAATACTCAACTGCTGGAAATTCCCATTCCTTATTGACGAATTTCTTTGACTGATTTGCAAAAAAAAAGATAATCCTTACGCCTGTCTGCCACATCTGGCAGCCAGTCTTGCAATCTCGACAATTTCTCTACTTTTTACTAGTAAACACCTTTGCCTACCTACCATTCCCCTAATCCTTACTCTTCGTTCCTTGGTTTTTATGACGTGTATCATAAAACGCCCGCACGTGCATCTCACATTGGGAATGTACGTTTCTGTTTCTCGCTCACTTGCTCACTCCCTCTCATTCCTTCGTACCTACCCACTACAATCTTTTTTTCGGTGCAAAATTTTCCTATGAGTGACCATCTCTCCCACTCCCAAGCGAAATTCATCCCTTCTCTCAAGGGACACTCCTACCCCTTCCTGTGGTTTTTTGGCCATCGGAACTCAGTTAATTTTTAAGAACTACTTCTAAGATCAGATTCGTCTCGACCAACGCGAAGAGAAGACCAACTTATTCTGACTTCCACAATTTCTTCTCACTACCTGTATCCCGCGTGAATCTCGTACAACACTATATCAACAGTGTATTCAATTTAATTCAAGTTTTTTAATAAATATATTTGTTGATTTAAAACATTCTAACATTGAATCATCTTTGAGGCAAACCCAATTGTCTCAAGGACGCCAGTGCATCGAAAATCTTTCCCGATTGGTTTGACGAGGATTTACAACCCTCGTTGGTAAAAAATCTCTTACCGCCATCGATGCCGAGCGCAAACAAAGAGTATATACGATTAAGGTAAGTAATATTGATATAAATGCCAATTATCATTCTATGATTAAGGCATGAATTATATAATGTTTGAAATATGTAGTGAATATACTTAGGATTATTCATAGAACAAAATTTTAATTTTATAAGCTATTCTATGAATTATTCTATGAGTTCGGATCTTTGTAATCTGAGGTTGTTCGTTTCTGTAAGATTGATTGATTTATTCTGTATATAATTAAATTTTCTGAAGATTTGTATACTTCCGATTCTGGTATAAATTTCTGTGTTTTCCGTCTTTTCGTGGGTGGAGTCACACTTTGAAGAGTAGGAAAAGGTTAAACTTTTGTTATTGGTCGGTTTCCGTCTTGGGGGTTGGTCGGGTCTAGTCTATGAGCTTATATAAGAGTCTGTTTTGAGGAATCTACTGTAAATTTGAATTTGAGTTCTGACAAGAGAATTTTTTTTTTTTTTTAAATTGAGATGTTGAAAGTGTCAGTCGTAGTCGGTGGTCTGACGGTGAGTTTTGGGTGTTTTAATTTGTGTTATTGTCGAGTTTTTTCGATCTTGATTATTCGCTTGTTTTGGACCAATCTTAGATTTCGTGATTTGAACGTGAATTTGTGTTTGTGTTCTAGGTTTAGTCTACGAATAATGTTTTTCGAGTACCGTGTGGTTTTAAGTTTGGTTTATCTTGATTGTTTTAGTTTATCAGCATCGAAGAAATGAAGATGCGGCGGCTGCGGAGGGCCGCGTTGCGGGCCGATCTCGCGTATCTGGAGAGTTTGGCCGAAGTGCCGGGGAACGGAGATGATGATTACATTGATTATTACGGGATCAGATGGATGATGGAGGGCCCGTGGGGGCAACCCAGTCCTCACGCCGACTGGTTCCACCCAGCGTGGCGTTCAGCCAGGGGGCTGTGGTCGGTATACGACTGAGATTAATAAAAAAAAATTTTTCAAAAAAAAAGGTGTTTAAAAAAAATAAATAAACAGTCCTTTGATTTGATCGTACCTGATTCGTGTTCGTGTTGGAACTTATTTTCCTTCCTGGTAGTCTATAAGTTAGTTCGTAGGTTATTTTCAGGTCTTAGTTTTGAGAGAAAGCGAATTATTATGTGTAAGGTTGTTCGTCAGTTCTGTCCTGATATGTTGAATTTGATTCTAATGTTCCTGATCGACTCCTGTCTTCATGGTCTTGTGGTAAGTACAAGGTAACGGTTTTATTATTTGTTTTAAATATAGTGACGTCCGTCTGAGCCACTTGGTGTCGGTAGAGTTTGTTTCGAGGTTTTGTTCAGCTCTGATTTTGATGACTGTTTTGAGAGTGCATCAATATTATTTTGATTTTCTAAGATATTTGTATTGCTCGTAATCTCGATTGTTTGCATTTCTACGTCTGAATTTTGTTCTCGTGTTTGTCTAATTTCTCCCGATCTTTTGCTCAAGTGTAGTAGTAGGTTTGTGACAGAATCCCAAATTGCGCCGATGAGCCACATGCTCCATCCGTAAACTGAATGTAACGCGTAGCCGTGAACTAGAGTGTCCATTAAAAACTTAATTCCTCTAAATGTTATCCATGCCCCTAGTAAGTTTGCACTGGATGTTCCGACTGTATTAAAAAAATTGTAAACTTTTCCCCAAGCTTCTTCTAAAGAACTTTTGATTGCTTCCTTATCTATAAGTGAATTAACAGATAATCCGTGATCAGCTGAGATTTGACCTGTTGCTTCTCGGGCTATTGTATTTAACACGGCTGGTTTTTCTACTGGAAACGTTATATTTTCGCGCAATTTTTCTAGATCTTCGTTCGAGTAAATTCCGCCTGTTGCGAGGTTTTCTGGCGTAACGTATTTCCAAGATTTCTTTGTATTCGTAGATATTTCGTCGGGAGCTATTGCGGGTATTAAATTAGGTGAGGTACCGTACCAAGCATTGTTGATGTTGAACATCGGTAATAAAAATACGTTACATTCGATTTGATTTCCTGATTTTACTAAAATGTGAGTTCTTGCTAGCATAAATAAACTTTCGTTGCCTCTATAAATTGGAAGTTCTTGATAGCATTCGTTAGTTTTCCTTGTTCTAACGTCCACTGGTACGCATTTCGCTACACGTACTACTTCTCCTGCGATGTAAGCGATATATCCTGGTTGTTTCATGAGATGGAATGCAAATTCTGCAGGTGCTAGTGGGGCTGTTGAGAGTGCGGTTTGTAGTACTTTATTTTCTAATTCGCACTGTTGCAATATGGCGTCGTTATATAGAGCAATGATTTGATTTCTGACGTGTCTTTCAAGATAGATTAGTTCAGAATTTACGTATGTAAAGATATCCATATTCCTTACTGTTATGCCGTTATTTTTCGTAAAAAAGTTTCTGGTCATTTTATCTAATATGAAAAGTTTAGGGTGTTCTGTTTCAATTAATCTATATCCGCATAAGGGGTAGGTTCCGCGAACTGATAAGGCAAAAGTTATTTCGTTTGTTGTTACTGAATAAATTTCTTGACCATATTTCCCAATCGTATTATCTTTAATTTTCTGAGCTGCACCTTGATATAGAACTGAATATTTTTCGAAACTACATCTGTCTGCTTGGATTACATCCCAATATGTATTACCGCCTTCTACGTCAATGCAATTCCCTGACGAATATTCACATCGTACGCCGGATCTAAGAATTATTTCGTTTCTCTGTATATTTACCGTAGCTTCATAAACTTGTAATGTGATAAAAATTTGTCCGTAAGCTACGACATCGTTCCAGCTTCCATAGTGATCGGAAAAGTGTTCTCCTTTGCAATTCCCTGAGTTATCTACATCTCCGGCTAGGACTATAGGTCTCGATGTCGTTGAGTTCAGTCGTATTTGTGTGAATAGTTGTCAATGAGTTCGGTATGAGCGTGCGTAGTGTAGGTCTCTGCATGCCTCACGGGATATTTCGTCCATGTATTCGATGTTGCCATATGAGACAGCTGATATGTGTGAGTGCATGCCGCAATGGAATACTGATCTATGAATTTCTACCTTGCATTGGATTACTTTGACGCTTGAAAATTCGGCTACCTGAAGTAGTTGTATATTTGTATCTGTTGCAACTGGGTTCGAAATCGGAATATTACATTCTTTGATGTTGATTAACGATAATGTTGAAATGTTCATCGATGGTACTCTACAGTCGTAAGCTACAAAGCTATTACCTGGCCGCATGGCAAGTATCAAGAGTGATCTGCGTAAGCTCGCGTCCATGATTATCTGAAAAATTGTTGTGCTTCATCAGCAATCCGAGTAATTGAAATTTGAATTTGATTAATAAGTTATCTTTGCTCTGCCACAATGAATTATTTTACGTTTGTTTTCCTCTAATCCTGTGGCGGACACCCGCCACCGGCAAAAAAACCGTTAAAATATTTCCGTTTCCAACTAACCTTCGAGTGTCCAGGCCTCGCCTCGCTAGCCGAGGGCTAAGGGTTTGACCGCGCCGGAAATTTCCCTACATGTGGCATTTTTGGCGCGACGCGACCCTTGGCCTCGACACTTTTTCTTTACCCCAGTCTTCGCCACGCTCTTGGCACATACAGTACTAACCTACCGACAGCACTACAATTTATCCTTTACAGCTCGATGTTATGTCCAGTCTTACAACATTCGATAAAAATTATATCCACGCTTTGTATTAATTGTTTCAACTCTCTGAAGTGATAGTAAGATACATTGCATTAAATAAAATACCCCAAAAATTCTATTTCTATATCATTCTTTTCTGGAAATACTTCTGTGATTCTGTACGGTCTCTTGGAATTGTCACGTAACTTTCCTGTCTTTTGATTTTTCACTAGATAAATGCTTTGTCCTATTTCGAAATTAACTGGATTTATTTTTCTGTCGTAATATTGTTTCGATCTGGCTTTAGCTTTTTCTAAATTTTTGCGTGCTGTATTTCGAATTTCTATAGTTTTAAGCATTAGGTTCTTTACATAATCGTCATAGGTCAAAACTTCGTCGAGGGGTGGGAATTCTGAAGGCATACGGGCGTTCCGTCCGTAAACCATCTCGAATGGGGTGTGGTTTGTCCCTTCGTGTCTGCTTGTATTGTAAGAAAATGTCGCGTGAGGCAACCATTAATCCCAGTCTCTCTTCGTTAAATAATGTTTTAGATAATCTACAAGTACTTGATGGCTTCTTTCTAAAGAACCATTTGATTGAGGATGGAATGCTGTGGTCTCGAATTGTGTGATTTTGAATGCTTTTGCAACTCGTCTCATTACTTGACCAATGAATGCTGCTCCTTGATCCGTTAATATTGTTTTCGGACATCCGTATTTACAGATAAAGTTTTTCACAAATGCATCTGCAATATCTTCAGCAGTTGCATGTACTAACGGTATTGCTAAACTGAATTTCGAAAGATTGTCTTGCATGGTAAATACATACTTGTAACCATTTGGGGATGTTTCGAAGGGTCCGACTATATCTAGCGCTACTTTGTCAAATACGTCTGCAGATGTGTCTGTTATAACCATAGGTTGTTTAGTTCTAATGCGCGTTGGTTTTTACTTTTGACAGCTGACACATTTCTTTATAAAATCTTCTATTTGCTTTTTCATATTATCCCAAAAAAATATTTCTGTCGAATTCTGTTATACGTTTTCGTGATACATTTATGACCTGCGATCGGAGATTCGTGATTTTCTTGTATTATTCTGAGTCTAATATCTGGAGGTGGAATGATAATTTTGTCTTTACAGATCGTTATGATAATTTGTGTTCCGGCGAATACCTGTCTAATGATATTTTTAATTTTAATCCATCCAAGATCGTTGATTCCACTTTTACCTTGCGATATGCTTGCTGTTTTAATATTCAAATCTTCCATATTCTGTTTCAAATGTACAAATGCATCGTAATAGTTAATTTCCAAAGGTGTGTCTT
Source organism: Neodiprion lecontei (assembly GCF_021901455.1). Taxonomy (NCBI): domain Eukaryota; kingdom Metazoa; phylum Arthropoda; class Insecta; order Hymenoptera; family Diprionidae; genus Neodiprion; species Neodiprion lecontei. The sequence goes on along the minus strand of NC_060262.1, from coordinate 8,514,014 downwards.
GTTCATGTTCTTGAGTAACTAATGCGATTATTCGTTACTTTGGTGTTCCCAATATAATTATGTGTCCTATCTGATATTCTGTAACTGGTTTAATGTTTTTCAAGTATCCTCTTTCATCTAAAAATTTACCTATCTCGCCTAGTGCTATTCCGTTAGTGTAAATGAAGCATAGATAATTATCTCTTCTCATTTCTAAATTGTCTCGAGTTTCTATCAAATTAGTAGGTTCTTGTTTTGGTAATTCTACCGAGGCTTGCGAATCATCGGAAACCGTGATATCTGATACGTTGTCTAAGTTACTTATTTCAATCGATTCATCTTCTAAATTCTGTGAATCATTAAGTTCTACTATTGCATCTAGATCTGGTAAAGCGTTTGAAATATTTATCGATATCGGATTTCGTTGACTCTGAGGACCTGGAGTTATATTCATTTTTGAAGATTCTTTGTTAACGTTCTCAAGTGAAATTGGAGTCTTGGGAGTCTGCGAAATTTCCACTGCCTGTTTTCTGATTTTTAGACTGCTAGTTTTGTTTCTCGCGGCTTTTGGTTTCGAAGGCTTACTTGCATGGGTGCCTTGGTGGCCTCCTAAACCTTTGTAACATGCGTATTTATATGTCGGTCTATGCTGTCTCGTCGTACGTCGGGGTTCTGGCATACGGTTTACACCACTGTTAGGTATAATTTCTTTCTACAACTTCGATGTTCAGTTTAGACACAAGTGTCCTCGGTTTTATGGTCTCGGTCCACTTATTCTGTTCGTCTGGAGAATGTCAAACTGGTGACGGTTCTGTTTTATGTTTGCCTCTAGCGTCACTCTCGCTTGAGGGTGTTTTCATTGCTTCATGTTCGAAATATCGAAGCGTCTCGTCAAGGTCCATCTTTTGTGTGGTCCTGAAGGATTCGTCTACACATGTGGATTTTTGCAAGGGGTGTACGTCTGCCTGAACTGTGATTGTATTAGTTTCTTCGCTTTCCGAAGCTGATGCAACTTCTGAAGTTATAATGCGTCTTCCTGTACATTCCTTGTCCGATTCTATTTCGTCATGAAATTTCTTTTGTCTCGAAATTACGTCGTTTGTTTTTGATATAGGGTGTGGGGAGATTTCGTCTGCGTCTGTCATTACTTTCAAATTATCTGTAATAGTTTTACGTCTTGTTCTAAGTAATGGTGAAGGTGTAAATTCAGCTGTGTTAGAAGAACGTTTGTTTAATAAATCTCTGGCTAAGCTTCTCTGAAAATTATTCTTCCTATTGGTGAAAGGTGTTCCTGAACCTGTCGGTGTATTAGTAACACTTGGCACGGATACATTCTTAGGGGTGTGAATAGTCATAGCTGAAGTATGCTCTCGAATGGGTGTCGGGGGTGAGGCTATAGAATGCCCGCTTTCTGTGACGACTGTAGCTGTATTTTGTCTCATAATAGTTATACTCGATTCCATATTACTTTTATTAGCTCTATGCTTTACTGGATTTAATTTATAAGAATCATCACTATCCAGTGATGAGGATTCAGAGTCCACATAATCTGGGAGTAACGTAGATTGATTTTTCTTTGATCTTTCATTCATCGAAGATGAAGATTGAGGATCTGATTCTATTTCTATGATAACAGATTGTTGATTTTCATTCGATTTATTGCTAGCTGAAGTTCTATGATTTTCTGGGGAGTCTGATAGTTCATCCGATGATGAATCTTCGTATTCAGAACGATGTCTGAATGGAGTAAGGCGTTCAGCACTTGATTTTCTTTTATTAAGGATTTTTAATTTCCTTTGTTTACCGGTTTCCTGTGAGTTTGTATTTTTGTCTACGAATTTAGATCCGAGACGACTGGCGATAGGTTGCGCAGGCCTATTGTTATCCATCGTACAATTTTTGCGATAGTCGGAATTTGAGTCTAATCGTGCGCCTCTCGGGTTTGTCACGTTTTTAGAATCTACCGTTCCGACATGTTTGTTTCCGCCTAAGCTCCGAAAACCTAAAAAGTTTTCCTCGTCTGTACTCATTGCAGCTTCTTGGATTTTGTAATCTGCCTGTACAGTTTTTTCTTTCTCGGAGGAACTACTTACATAACGTCGTCTAATCTTCGCGTCTCTCTGTGTTAACTTTTGAGCGGAGTCAGATGACGACCTTAGCCTGGCTATACCCGGTGCTACGTTAAGAGCAGGGTCTGCTGACCGTCTCCACTTGAATTTTATGGGATATACGTCCCTGTTTCCAATATCAACGGGGTTTCTCGACAACGCGTCTGCGTTTGTATTTATTTTACCCGCTTTGTACTGAATTTTATACTGGAATTCTTTTAAACGTTCTCTCCATCTCATCACACGTGACGTAGGGTCATTCGTAGAATTTACCCATACTAACGGTCTGTGATTGGTTAACAATGTAAATTGTCTACCATAGAGATATGGTCCAAAAGTTTTAATTGCATAAACAATTGCCACCATTTCCTTCTCAGTTGTCGAATAATTTCTTTCATGCTTGTTCAAAACTCTAGAAGCATACGCGACGGGCGCGTCTTCGCCTGGCTTTCCTTGCGATAAAATGGCTCCTACTGCGAAACCAGATGCGTCTGTTGTAACTATAAATTGTGACGAAAAATCAGGATATTGTAGTATAGGTGCTTCGCAAAGTTTATCGCGCAACATTTCGAAAGCTAATTGCGTATTAGAATCCCATTCAAATTTTTTATTTTTGCTAGTTAATTCTGACAAAAGCTTAGCGATTTTAGCAAAGTTCTTAATAAATCTACGATAATATCCGGCTAGTCCTAAAAATTCTTTAACATTCTTCGTGGTTTTCGGAACAGGAAATTTCTTCACAGCTTCGATTTTTTTTGGATCTGGTTTAACTCCGTCAGCTGATATAATATGCCCTAGATATTTGACTTCTGTTCTAAGAAATTCGCACACATTTTGCGATTCATTTTTATATTATAGATAGATGACAGTTCTATGTAATATTTTGGTATCATTATTATATATGTTATATTCTATGAATTATTCTATGAGTTCGGATCTTTGTAATCTGAGGTTGTTCGTTTCTATAAGATTGATTGATTTATTTTGTATATGAGTAAATTTTCTGAAGATTTGTATACTTCCGATTCTAGTATAAATTTCTGTGTTTTCCGTCTTGACGTGGGTGGAGTCACAGTTCGAAGAGTGGGAAAAGGTTAAACTTTTGTTATTGGTCGGTTTCCGTCCGGGGGGTTGGTCGGGTCTAGTCTATGAGCTTATATAAGGGTCTGTTTTGAGGAATTTATCGTAAATGTGAATTTGAGTTCCGACAAGAGAATTTCCAAAAAATATCGAGATGTCGAAAGTGTCAGTCGCAGTCGGTGGTCTGAAGGTGAGTTTTGAGTGTTTTAGTTTGTGTTATTTTCGAGTTTTTCGATCTTGATTATTCGCTTGTTTTGGACCAATCTTAGATTTCGTGATTTGAACGTGAATTTGTGTTTGTGTTCTAGGTTTAGTCTACGAATAATGTTTTTCGAGTACCGTGTGGTTTTAAGTTTGGTTTATCTTGATTGTTTTAGTTTATCAGCATCGAAGAAATGAAGATGCGGCGGCTGCGGAGGGCCGCGTTGCGGGCCGATCTCGCGTATCTGGAGAGTTTGGCCGAAGTGCCGGGGAACGGAGATGATGATTACATTGATTATTACGGGATCAGATGGATGATGGAGGGCCCGTGGGGGCAACCCAGTCCTCACGACGACTGGTTCCACCCAGCGTGGCGTTCAGCCAGGGGGCTGTGGTCGGTATACGACTGAGATTAATAAAAAAAAATTTTTCAAAAAAAAAGGTGTTTAAAAAAAATAAATAAACAGTCCTTTGATTTGATCGTACCTGATTCGTGTTCGTGTTGGAACTTATTTTCCTTCCTGGTAGTCTATAAGTTAGTTCGTAGGTTATTTTCAGGTCTTAGTTTTAAGAGAAAGCGAATTATTATGTGTAAGGTTGTTCGTCAGTTCTGTCCTGATATGTTGAATTTGATTCTAATGTTCCTGATCGACTCCTGTTTTCATGGTCTTGTGGTGAGTACGAGGTCACGGTTTTGTTATTTGTTTTAAATATAGTGACGTCCGTCTGAGCCACTTGGTGTCGGTAGAGTTTGCTTCGAAGTTTTGTTCAGCTCTGATTTTGATGACTGTTTTGAGAGTGCATCAATATTATTTTGATTTTCTAAGATATTTGTATTGCTCGTAATCTCGATTGTTTGCATTTCTACGTCTGAATTTTGTTCTCGTGTTTGTCTAACTTCTCCCGATCTTTTGCTCAAGTGTAGTAACAGATTTGTGACAGAATCCCAAATTGCACCGATGAGCCACATGCTTCATCCGTAAACTGAGTGTAACGCGTAGCCGTGAACTAGAGTGTCCATTAAAAACTTAATTCCTCTAAATGTTACCCATGCCCCTACTAAGGTTGCACTGAATGTTCCGACTGTATTGAAAAAATTGTAAACTTTTCCCCAAGCTTCTTCCAAAGATCTTTTGATTGCTTCTTTATCTATAAGTGAATTAACAGATAATCCGTGATCAGCTGAGATTTGACCTGTTGCTTCTCTGGCTATCGTATTTAACACGGCTGGTTTTTCTACTGGAAACATTATATTTTCACGTAATTTTTCTAGATCTTCGTTCGAATAAATTCCGCCTGTTGCGAGGTTTTCTGGCGTAACGTATTTCCAAGATTTCTTTGTATTCGTAGATATTTCGTCGGGAGCTATTGCGGGTATTAAATTAGGTGAGGTACCGTACCAAGCATTGTTGATGTTGAACATCGGTGATAAAAATACGTTACATTCGATTTGATTTCCTGATTTTACTAAAATGTGAGTTCTTGCTAGCATAAATAAACTTTCGTTGCCTCTATAAATTGGAAGTTCTTGATAGCATTCGTTAGTTTTCCTCGTTCTAACGTCCACTGGTACGCATTTCGCTACACGTACTACTTCTCCTGCGATGTAAGCGATATATCCTGGTTGTTTCATGAGATGGAATGCAAATTCTGCAGGTGCTAGTGGGGCTGTTGAGAGTGCGGTTTGTAGTACTTTATTTTCTAATTCGCACTGTTGCAATATGGCGTCGTTATATAGAGCAATGATTTGATTTCTGACGTGTCTTTCAAGATAGATTAGTTCAGAATTTACGTATGTAAAGATATCCTTATTCCTTACCGTTATGCCGTTAATTTTCGTAAAAAGGTTTCCGGTCATTTTATCTAATATGAAAAGTTTAGGGTGTTCTATTTTAATTAATCTACATCCGCATAAAGGATAGGTTCCGCGAACTGATTAAGCAAAAGTTATATCGTTTGTTGTTATTGAATAAATTTCTTGACCATATTAGGATATTGTAGTATAGGTGCTTCACAAAGTTTATCGCGCAAGATTTCGAAATCTAAATGCGTATTAGAATCCCATTCAAATTTTTTATTTTTGCTACTTAATTCTGACAAAAGCTTAGCGATTTTAGCAAAGTTCTTAATAAATCTACGATAATATCCGGATAGTCCTAAAAATTCTTTAACATTCTTCGTGGTTTTCAGAACAGGAAATTTCTTTACAGCTTCGATTTTTTTTGGATCTGGTTTAACTCCGTCAGCTGATATAATATGCCCTAGATATTTGATTTCTGTTCTAAGAAATTCGCACTTGTCCGATTGTAACGTCAAGTTTGCTTTTCTTAAGCGTTCAGCGAGCTTTATAAACTTAGTTGCATGCTCTTCAAGTGATCGTGCATAAATTACAATGTCGTCTAGGTATACGAATAAATCTATTCCCTGTAAACCTCGTAAAACTAAGTCCATAAGTCGTTGAAAGGTTGCTGGTGCATTTTTCAGTCCGAAAAGCATTCGGTTAAACTCGTAATGTCCGTGAGGTGTTGTAAATGCTGTCTTATGTTTATCGTCTGGATGCATAGCAATTTGACGGAATCCTGAGGCTAAGTCAAATATTGAAAAATATTTTGCTTCACCTGGTTGGTCGAGTATGTCTGATATTAAAGGTAATGGATGAGCGTCTCCAATCGTTTTTTCATTTAATTTTCTATAATCGATAACTAATCGCCACCGTTTACTGCCTTTTGAATCTTCTTTCTTTGGTACAATCCACAGTGGTGAATTATACGGTGGATTTGATGGTTCTATCGTATTCATTTTTAATAAATCTGTAATCTGTTTCTCAATTTCTGACTTTTGAAAAGGAGGATGCCTGTACTGTCTGGTGTTGACGGGTATCTCGTCTGTGGTTAGTATACGGTGCATGCATGCGTTAGTGACTCGCAGTGGTTCTTCGGGGGTGTGAAAAAGGTCAGCATACTCGTCGATTAAGAGAGCAACTGCTTTACGCTCTTCTGAGTTCAAATGGTCTGATCGCAATAAATTGAATACTTCATTAGCGCGGTTTCCTCGCATCCGAGTTATCGCGTGCTCTAAAGTTTCACATTTTATGCTATTACTATCCTCGTCTACGCTTGTATCGAAAGGGTACAAGAGAATTACGGAAATTTCCATTTCAACATCTTCATCCGGTGTGTTAATCGCGTACAAATAAGCTATTCCATTATTATTTGAAACAACGGTTTCGCCTATGTACATACCTTCCTGCGTATCTAAGCGCGGTACGTAATCCTCTACAATTTCCGTGTTCTTGACTCGAATGAACATCGCGGTTTTCTGTCTGGCCAGCAGCAGTACGCTTTCTGTTTCTGAGAACGGTATGTTGATCTTGTTTAGGGTCACGGAATTTGTTCGATAATCGATCTTTCCGTCATTGTCATGCATAAATTCTGATCCTATGATACCTGTATAATTTAATGGAAAATCTTGTGAAACTTCATTGAATTCTCCGAGAATATTATTAATCCTGATTTTAATTTTTCCTAATGTCATTGGTTTGTCAACTTTTGAGACTCCGTTAAGTTCGTAAGTAATCGAGGCATCGATCGATTCCGGATTTTTCAATTCACTTATTCTTATCAAATTTAATTGAGATCCTGTATCTACTAAAAATTTTCCATTTTTGTGTTTGAGATCTTTTGATTCTATAATTATTGATGGTGATCTATGATTTGGGGATCCGATATTAAATTCAGCACTACGGGTTTCTGGTGCATTTTTATTTTTTGCGTTGGACTTTATTACTCTGCTACCTGACGTTGGGTCTCGGAGTTTCCCGTCTTCGCGTCTATTCGAGGGGAGGCTCGAGCGTTTCCCGCTTGTGTATTAGTGACGTTGTTTGTCTCTGTATTGCCTCCTTCACGCCTCCTATTATTATAAGCGCGTTTTCTACAATCTCGGATAATGTGACCTATTTTCTTACAATAATTGCATTGCAGGTTTGATGGTGATGGTTTATTGAGGTCTTTCCCATGGCAATGTTGGGAAATAACAAGAAAGGTATACAAAGCTGAGCTATATTCAGAGTCTCAAATCCAAAACTTAGCCTAGTTCGATATCTAGTGTAAAGAGGAGCACAGAATAAAGACAGAGAACTACGACATAGACAGGAGTAGAAATATAGAGATAGAAGGATGCAAAAATTGAAAGAGTGAAAGACGGCAAAGACAATGTTAGAAAATGAAACAAATAGAATAAAGTAGAAACATAGAAACATGAGAAGCAGGAAGTAGAGAGAAATCTAAAATCTAAATGAAGAATCGCCATCAGGAGTTTTATCTCTTTTATCCGGAAGAGATGCTGATGGAGTGCACGTTTAAGACGTCAAGCGTCAAGATAGACCTGAGTTCAGTCCGTGTGGTAGCCTGGTAGAAAGACAACGGAGTACGAGATCTGCGAATGGAGCCAGGTTTCAGTCACAGCTAGCAGCGGCCGGAAGGGGCCATCCATAAATTACGTAAGACATCTTAGGGGGGGGAGGGGTTTGATGTTTTCTTACACATTCTTATTAAGGGGGAGGGGGTGGTCGAATGTTGTATTACGCAAGGTTTTTTTTCTCATATTTCATGTTCTAGAAATCAAACATTTGTATTGACTCGATAATGAAATAAAAATTTATTTATATTCACCGTCGGTGAAATAAAAAGAAACAAGAGAATTATTTTGTAAATATAAGATATAGCGTCTGAAGTACAAACAAGTATGTATGCAATGTATGAAACAAGTGCACTGATATAGCCCAGCATGTTTTATATTGGCATACATTTCTAAGAGAATGATTTTCAGGGGGATCGCGGAGGTGAGTTGAACTGGATGTAAACATTCAGTTTTTGTTTTTAAAAATCGTTGTGGAGTGGTTAGTACTTCGCTGAGTTTCGTCAAGTGCAGATCGTTTGTCCGCGTATTGATATACTTGCTCTGCATTTATTTTACCTTTGTGTTCTATAATTAAAAATTGTGACGAGTGACAATATCGATTTGTATCAGCGGTTTTACAAATCGTAGAAAAATGCGTTTCCAAGTATTAGTGCGCAAGTGCTACAAAAAAAACGCTAATGCAGAATGGAAAGAATCGAAGTCTCGTTTTGAAGATAAAAAAGTTACTCGCGTCGCGGTGTAAGTCTTACGAAGCTAAAATAAGTGCAAGCGTTAGGCCACGAACTCCTTAGAGAAGTGTAGTGATAAGCGTATGTGAGTGTTACTATTGAGTATAATCGTGTGAGAGCGTGAGCCATTCGGACTGTAACCACCGAAAAGTGAGTAGTTGAATGCGTGGAAACAACTAGATTAAGAACAAATTGTAAGCTTCCTTGTTTCGAACCTTCTCTGCTTTTCAGTTTTTGACCTATTAAACATTTTTACTTGGCTTTCCATCAAAATATTGGTACGATAAATTGAAATCTTCCAAACCTATTCCCAGGGAACGCCCTGTAGAGGACGTTCACCTCCCAAACCACCTAAAAAATAAATATAAACCTCTGTGAGAACTTAGAGGGTTGAAGCCGTCGCGTGCGAGACCGCTCCGCACGTGACACCGTTTATGTTCATGATAAAAACCGAAAGGGTAAATTTAATAAACGTTCAGTAAAGGGGATACTCGTAGGCTATGAGGTCAGTGGTTATAAAGTATTGAATACAGAAACAAATAATTTTATTGTCAGACGCGATGTAATTGTCGGTGAAATAAATTTCAAAAATTCGCGCCCTCTCGTACTAATTGAAGGAATTGAAACGGAAAATTCCGATATTAAAAGCCAAAACAAGGAATCCGATCAAAACGAAAATTCTAGTGTCATTAAAAGACAAAAACTAGAAATTAATCAAAATTCAGAAACAAATAAAAGTGAAGAGATTAGAATCAACAAATCTGCCGTTCAAGCAGATGGAGTTGATGAAATTTCGTTTACAAACGAATCAAACTCTCGAGAAAGCCCGAATAAAAACGAGCTGCGACGAAGTGCACGTAGTAAAAACATGTCTACTATTTCTTCATATAAGTGCACAGTCGGTTGTTTCTGATATTCCTGAAACCTAAGAAAAAATAAAAGATCGGGATGTTAGTTTTGAGTGGGAGAAAGCAATAAAAGACGAAATTGCTTCCCTTGTAGAAAATAATACTTGGAAAATAGTAACTCGACCAACCAATAAAGACATTATCGGTTGTAAGTGGGTATTTGTAATTAAAAATCATATTCATGGAAATCAACAATATCCATCTGATTACAATGAAACTTTTGCACCAGTAGCGCGAATAACAACGTTTCGATTTCTCTTAGCCTTTGCTAATCAGAACAATTTATCAATTTATCAAATGGATGTGAAAACAGGTTTGAAAGGGTGAAAACGAATAAATATCATGTATGTAAATTAAATAAAGCAATATACGGATTGAAACAATCAGCTCGGGTCTGGTTTCAACATTTTGATAACGTCCTCAAAGAGCGAGACTTTAAAAATTCGTCAGTTGACCATTGTTTGTATTTTCTTGAGAGAGATAAATAGAAATATTTATGCAATATCATACGTAGACGATATTTTAATCGTTACGTTTGAAGAAAATACTATGACGAATTTCAAAAATTACCTAATGAAACAATTCGGACTCCTTTACCAGTAAAATTAGACTATGAAGAACTAGATTCAGAGGTGACTTGCAAGGCACCATGTAAAAATCAAATAGGGTGCTTAATGTATGCAATGTTGTGTACTCGACCCGATTTGAGCATAGCTCTCAACTTTCTGAATAGATATCAAAATAAAAATAATCAAGAATTATGGCAATGTTTAAAAATGGTTTTGAGATATATTAAAGTCTCAATAAAGTTGAAATTAATTTATAAAAGAAATGATTATGAAGATATGCTAGTTGGTTTTGTGGATTCCGATTGGGCAGGTAATGAACTCGATCGTAAAAGTACATCTGGATTTTTATTTCAATTGTTTGATAAGAATACGATATCTTGGAATACTAGAAGACAAAACTCGGTGGCCACATCCTCCACAGAAGCCGAATATATGACACTTTATGAGGGGATTAAAGAAGCTTGCTGGTTGAAATCTCTTTTATGAAGCATTAACTTAGAAACGTCAACTTCTGTAGTTATATATGAAGATCTCAATGGGTGTATTGCAATAGCTAATAATCCCACAGATCATAAACTATCAAAGCACATCGATGTCAAATATCACTTCACAAGAGAAAAGATTGAAGAAAAGATAATAACCTTGAAATATATTCCTACAGGTCAACAACTAGCGGATGCTTTCACGAAGCCACTACCATCAGTGCAATTTTTGAAAATCTGGAAACGAATGAGCCTGAAAGAATTGTAAATCTAAGCATTCATAAATACTTTAAAATATACATAAAAAAAAATTACAAAAATATAAATAGGGGAAGGGGGGCAAAACGGGGTACCCCAAAAATTTCGTAAATGGTCAAAAATGACATCTAGCATCATTTTACACTAAAAAGCTGAAAAAAAACATTTGCATACTTTTTGCGAAAAAATACAAATAAAAGAAATGGAAATAACAAGAAAAAACTTTTTTAAAATTATGTTGAGAGTGAATTTTATTACTAACGTTGATTTAAAAAGTAATTGTTACACATATTTTATTTACTTGGGAAAAGAAAAAAAAATTACTTTTTTTAGGGGTACCCCATTTTGCCCGCTAAAATAAAAAATTTTTTCTTACTGGAAATTGTAAATTGACATTATTTACGTTGTTTGCAACTAAAAAAAAGGAAATTTTACTATTTCCTTGAGTATCCCGTTTTGCCCCCCCTTCCCCTACATAAATAAATATATTTTAGTTATAGGAGTCCACCGGACATCATGTTGCTAGTAAATACTAACTGCATATTGTGACGATATTATAGATTCGAAAGTGCCCGCGAGGTTTTGCTTGGCAACAGCCATCTCGATCCAGGCGTCAGGCGGAAGAAACAACTTAGCATTTTGAAAGAGTCTACAGGAAGACGTCCAACCAACCGGTATATAATTCCCCGTAGTGATCATTTAATCATTGTGTCAGAGAATTAAAATTAAAATTCACACATCGACCTCGCCAGTTAATATCCATACGAATCCGAACGTCATTACGGAATCGCCACGAAGAAAATTTAAGAAGATCGTGGATTCCAAATTTTTATACAAAGATTCGCAAAATCACATGGACAATTACATGACGGAGCTGCTGCCGAGTATTGAAATCAAGGGATAAGTGATTTTTAATATATTTGTTAGGGTGGTTTTGTTTTTAACTTTTTTTTTCTTATCTACCTTCGAAAAAGTTAGTTTTGAGCCTCAAACGCGAAAACTATGCAAGTTACGGAGCCGTTTTTTTTTCATTTTGTAGGTAATAAAATTTTCTATAAAAAAAGTCTGTACTACTATACAGCTAAATATTCATCTTGTAGTCGATACGAACGTTGAAGTTGAGTTCATCGAATACATGAATAAAATATTATTGAATCTTGGTGAGCGGTCAATTATACGTATAACGTATTTTTTGTTAACGTTTCGGCCCGGATATGGGCCCTCCTCAGAACGATTAATTTATTTATTTAACTATCAAGAACAAAATAAATTTTTTATAAGAAAAGTACAATCAGACATTAATTAAATACTATAGATGTAATACTATTAAGGCTATTGTATATTATGGGTTAGTGAGTACAAATTGATTATTTGTTATGAATGAAAAAAGATAGGCTTAGAGAGTAATTTACCTTTTTATAGGAAGGGGATTAAGGTACAAGTCGAATTCATAAAATACAATTTGTCGAGCCAAAGTTCTTCGAGTAACAGTAGTCATTGTCGGCTCCTCCGGTTGTTTAAAGTCTAGGAGTTACAAATTGGAGGTAATTAGTTGAAAAAAAAATATGTATCATCACTGTCTATATGTCAATGTATTAAAAAAGTTTTAAAGAAAAGTTTTTATAGCAGTTAAATTAGTTTACGCAATGTCCAAGTAAGTGGTACTGGGATCATTATGACCCTGTTCTCCGTGTCTAACAAAATTTTGTTGAACCGGTTGGGTCAACTGGTGAATAACGACTGATGGGAGAAACAAATATGATCCAGAGTGAAGGTGAACCAGATATAAACATATATAAAAAAAACCAAAAAAATTATATAAAAAACCTGTGCCACGGGGACAATAATTTTATGTGTGTAGTTAAGGTTAAACAATGTGTGATATGTGGGCGGAGAATAGCGGTTTGTGAATATTGCTAAGATGTTCAACATCTTGTCTAAGGTTAACGGAATTAGTGTGTCCTACAATATTGCACATTTCTAGTAATAACCTTTTATAATAATTAGGTTCTTCACAGAGGATGTTTGTATTGTCATAGCTAAAAGTATGTCGTTTATTGGTCACATGTGTTGTTAGAGCAGTGTGACGTTCTTCATTCTCTTGTACATTGCGTTGATGTTCTTTGATTCTGGTGTTTAGATGGCGGCCAGTTTGTCCGATATAAACTTGATTGCAATCATTGCAAGGTATTTTGTACACAACATTGGATCGTTTGCCCATGAGGATCCTATCTTTTCCCGAATCAAAGACTATTTGGAAGTCTTTTGAATTTTTTCCCACAAACTCGACATTATGTTTGGTAAATAGACGGTTCAGTGACTCAAAGAGACCAGATACATATGGGATGGGGATGAATGTAGTGGCAGGTCTATTGTTGTCGTCTGCGGGAGCAGAGTCAATATTATTGTCAAATAAGTTGTTGATATGGGAGCGTCTCTTATTTATATGTTTGTGTATCCGGGCCGAAACGTTAACAAAAAATACGTTATACATATAATTGACCGCTCACCAAGATTCAATAATATATTATCCACGAGGTCGAGAATTCTTACCCTTCATATTAAAATTGGATTACTTCTGAGCAGTGCTGGGCAAAATTGTAATAAAAAATTAACAATTACAAATCACTAAGGATAATTTTTAACGACATTGAATTCCATTAAAATTATTTTCAGTAATAATAATTGAATCGGAGTTCAGTGAAATTACTTTTGATAATTGTATTTGACTCAGAGTCCATCGAAATTATTTCCAGTAATTGTAATTGAATTGGATTTCATTAAAATTACATTGAGTAATTTGAATTTAATCAAAGTTTATCAAAATTACTTTCAGTGATTGGAATTTAATCAGAAATCATTTCAATTATCCTCAGTGATTGTAATTAAATCAGACATTATTAAAATTCTTTTGAGTAATTGTAAACCACACGATGTGGTCCAATTGAATTTTTTTCTCTAACGTTATTCCTGTGAAATAATAACAAATAGACAAATAAATTTACTCCGTTTTTGGAGTATTCAAATGGTGTGATCGGAACGAGTCTTTTACAGTCAACATGTGAATGGGCTATGGTTACCAAAGTTTTTTGGGTAGCTGATCAAGGATTTCACATTACTTTGAAAAATTAATTTGTTTAAATAATTTGCTTGACCAGTCAATGTGAATATGTAAGCTCCATGAAGTTCCCGATGTTTTCGGAATTTGAAATTATGTTGAGAATTTGACATTACGTTTCCAAAGGTAATTTGTTTAAATAAATTATGAAAAACAATTGAAATTTGAAAAAAAAAACATAATCATTTCCATTAATTGTAATGGATAACAGAAAAATTACAATTGTTCCAAGTAATTGTAATTAGTAGCAAAAAAATTACAATTTTTTCAAGTAATTTTAATTGACAACAAAAAAATTACAATTATTTCGAGTAATTGTAGTTGATAATCATAAAATTACAATTGTTTATACTAACTGTAATTGGTAAATCAAAATTTATAATTATTTCCCGCAATTGTAATTAGTTACTAAATATTACAGTTATTCACAGTAATTGTAATTTACGGGTAATGAAATGACGAAAGTAATTTCTGCTGCCCAATTCTGCTTCTGAGAACATGGGCTATATTCACAACATCGAGCTTACACACGGGAAAGCTACAGCTGATTACCTACGCCGTTGGATCCGGACAGCTGAAAAAATGTCGAGGATGAAGAACCACAGGATCTTTCTTCTTCGATGTAAGAAACAAGGAATAATGCCCAAACATTTAAATTTCTCAAAGACTACCTTTGATAGGATTAATTTTAACTTGTCAAGATCAAAAACCAAAGCTAAACAACTTACAACTTATTTCCAAATATCGCTACTGAATTTAGAAATCAATGATGTTCATACACACATTATCAACTCTGAAAAGATATTGATTAACCTAGCAGAACAAATCAACCGTAAACTAGGGAGTACTTCAGGAAAAAAGTTCTTTGATTCCCAACATCGGATGTTAAACAATAAGTTCATTGCAATCAAAAATCGTAACATTAAAAAATTCACCATATTGCTTGCTCAAAAAAAACCTTCCAACAACCACAAAGATTCGCTCTCGAATGGAAAAAATAATTGGTTACTAAATCTAACGGATACTCTTATTCCTGACAACGTTGCTGGAAACAGTACAACTTGGTCCTAAATTTGGACGTCCATATTGTGGCGGACAACCGCCACCGGCGAAAAACCGTTAAAGTATTTCCGTTTCCAACTAACCTTCGAGTGTCCAGGCCTCGCCTCGCTAGCCGAGGGCTAAGGGTTTGACCGCGCCGGAAATTTCCCTACATGTGGCATTTATGGCGCGACGCGACCCTTGGCCTCGACACTTTTTCTTTACCCCAGGCTTCGCCACGCTCTTGGCACATACAGTACTAACCTACCGACAGCACCAGAATTTGTCCTTTACAGCTCGATGTTACGTCCAGTCTTACAACATTCGATAAAAATTATATCCACGCTTTGTATTAATTGTTTCAACTCTCTGAAGTGATTGTAAGATACATTGTATTAAATAAAAATACCAAACATATAATAATCGCGATCTTCCTGTTTTCAATCTCATCTCCAACTTTGAAGCAAAAATAACGAGTTTTCCAACCGACTCAAGAAACCAAGTAAGATCAGATTTCACTAACAGAGTTCTTAATTTCCCAAAGTACCCCAGAAATAACAACAATAATTTAGTCACAGACAAAAAAATCCGTGATACCATGTTATTTAAAAAAAACAACCCGAACATTATGTTTTTAAAAGCGGATAAAGGCAATACGTCAATAGCCATGCACAGAGATTCTTACAATAACAAAATGCGACAACAGCTTTCGGACACTAACACCTACAGAATTGCTAGATACGACCTTTGCAACTCCCTACAAACTAGGGTGAACAAACTCACTTTCAATTGGTTCAATTCCAAATTGATAAACAAAAACATACACAGAAGCATCTCTACCTACAATAGTGTCCCCCCACGTGCATATGGGCTACCTAAAATCCATAAAGAAGAAGTCCCATTACGAATTATAGTCTCTTTTGTCAATAGCCCGACTTACGCCTTATCCAAGTTAATCAATTCATGGCTCACCACAAATATCCCCCCCCGCCTCCAGAGTCAAAGATAGCTTTACTTTAGTTGAAACAATAAAAAAATTGATTATTCCAGACAATTACATTTTAATATCACTAGATGTAATATCTCTTTTCACCAATGTTCCGACAGACCTTGCTATGCACGCAGTAAATAACCGTTGGGCTTCTCTAGATAAAAAGATCCCAATTCCACTCAGTGAACTAGTTAAAGCCTTAAACATTTGTTCCGATTCGGCAATCTTTAAATTTAACAATGACACATATGCACAACAATTCGGGTTGCCCATGGGATCCCCTCTCTCTCCAATCCTGTCAGATCTTGTGATGGAAGACCTAGAAAGGTCATGCATTAGCAATCTAGATTTTGATTTACCCTTCTATGTTAGATATGTTGACGATATTCTAACTGCAGTCCCTAAAGAAAAAATAGATTACACACTGAATATTTTCAACCAATATCATCCACGACTACAATTCACCATTGAAATAGAAGATAATAACGCCATCAATTTCCTAGATTTATTGCTGATACACAACAACACTAAAATCAAAACAGATTGGTTCCACAAAAAAACCTGGTCTCAAAGATATTTGAATTTTAATTCCCACCACCCGATGTCCCACAAGATAGGTACCATCTTCAATCTTGTTGACCGAGCCATCAAACTATCAAGTACAGAATTCCATGAAAAAAATCTGTCACTCATATATAATATTTTAAGATGGAATGATTATCCTCACGGCCTTTTACACAAACATATAAACAAGAGACGCTCCCATATCAACAACTTACTTGACAATAATATTGACTCTGCTCCCGCAGACGACAACAATAGACCTGCCACTACATTCATCCCCATCCCATATGTATCTGGTCTCTTTGAGTCACTGAACCGTCTATTTACCAAACATAATGTCAAGTTTGTGGGAAAAAATTCAAAAGACTTACAAATCGTCTTTGATTCGGGAAAAGATAGGATCCCCATGGGCAAACGATCCAATGTTGTGTACAAAATACCTTGCAATGATTGCAATCAAGTTTATGTCGGACAAACTGGCCTCCATCTAAACACCAGAATCAAAGAACATCAACGCAATGTACAAGAGAATGAAGAACGTCACACTGCTCTAACAAAACATGTGACCAACCAACAACATACTTTTAGCTATGACAATACAAACATCCTCTGTGAAGAACCTAATTATTATAAAAGGTTAGTACTAGAAATGTGCAATATTGTAGGACACACTAATTCCGTTAACCTTAGACAAGATGTTGAACATCTTAGCAATATTTACAAACCGCTAATCTCGGCCCACATATCACACATTGTTTAACCTTAACTACACACATAAAATTATTGTCCCCATGGCACAGGTTTTTTATATAATTTTTTTGGTTTTTTTTATATATGTTTATATCTGGTTCACCTTCACTCTGGGTCATATCTGTTTCTCCCATCAGTCGTTATTCACCAGTTGACCCAATCGGTTCAACAAAATTTTGTTAGACACGGAGAACAGGGTCATAATGATCCCAGTACCACTTTCTTGGACATTGCGTAAACTAATTTAAATGCTATAAAAACTTTTCTTTAAAACTTTTTTAATACATTGACATATAGACAGTGATGATACATAGTTTTTTTTTTAATTAATTACCTCCAATTTGTAACTCCTAGACTTTAATTAACCGGAGGAGCCGACAATGACTACTGTTACTTGAAGAACTTTGGCTCGACAAATTGTATTTTATGAATTCGACTTGTATCTTAATCCCCTTCCTATAAAAAGGTAAATTACTCTCTAAGCCTATCTTTTTTCAATCATAACAATTAATCAATTTGTACTCACTAACCTATAATATACAATAGCCTTAATAGTATTACATCTATAGTATTTAATATCTGATTGTACTTTTCTTATAAAAAATTTATTTTGTTCTTGACAGTTAAATAAATAAATTAATCGTTCTGAGGAGGGCCCATATCCGGGCCGAAACGTTAACAAAAAATACGTTATACATATAATTGACCGCTCACCAAGATTCAATAATATATTATCCACGAGGTCGAGAATTCTTACCCTTCATAAATGAATAAAGATGCTTGTTACCGTTCGGCAAAAAGGCGATTTTGGTGGTAAAAGGGCTTATAACTTTTTTTTAGTACAGTAGTATCGACCTTTTTTATTGAAAATTTTATTACCTACAAAATGAAAACAAAAAAAACGGCTCCGTAACTTGCATAATTTCCGAGATATCCCGGTTAGAGTGTTTGCACAGCCCTCATCCTGTGCTAATCAAATGGGAAAAATTCGATCCGGATGCGTCACCTTTTAGAATTAAGTCATCGTGCTCCGGTTTCACGAGGCTTCGTTTGAGGCTCAAAACTAACTTCTTCGAAGGTAAGTAAGAAAAAAAAAAAGTTAAAAAAAAATCACCCCAATATTTACGGATGACCAACTTTTTACCTCATCGCTATAGACAATTTTATATCCCAGTGTGAGTTCCGGCGTATTTTATCTTAATTCATTTGTGAATGTTTGGAATGAATGAGTAATTTTGATCGTTAGAACAATGGACAGGATTTAAAGAGTTTTTATATGTTATTTATATTTTAGTTATATTTCATCTACATTTTATTTATATTTTATTTACATTCCCCTTATATTTTATTTATATTTAATTTTTTCCATTTATAGTCAATGTCATATTTATTATCGTACTAGTCATTTTTTTTCTTTCGTAAGCCTGTCCATTAATTTCATATTTTTTCTTTTGTGTTGACAAGAGATTCAAATTCTTCACTGTCCCCTTATTTATATTATTTATATCCTCTTATTGATAAATGTTTTTGACCTACCGCGTTAACCAGAAGCTAGGCAAAAACAAAAATAGAAACAGTTATTTACAGTATGTTAAATCATTATTGGTCTGATTGGGTTTTTCAAAGTATGGGGTATTTCCCAATCCTTGCAACGAATGTTGGACCATGTTTTTATATTCCCCTAAATTAAAAGAAAATCACACTTTGATTGTAGAAGATTATTTTTGAGTGGGAGTGTTGGAATATGAGTGTTATGTGCTGGGTGCTGCAGACTGCTGATTGACTACTCATGATATAGGTTTTAAAACACAACTATACGTTTATTCAATTTATGTTTATGGAGATGGTTAAAATGGTTTTAGTTATGTACTATGGTAGAAGAACGTTTATATTTAAGTAAAATAACACGGAGTTCGCTTAGTGCTTGACGTGATTGGATTTTTTGGTTATAGAAACTGAGAGAAGGATTTCTTCTTAAAAGCCGAATGACGACCCTCTGACGACTTCTTATTGACTACTGATTGATTACAGATTGACTAACTCTCTCTGACTGTTCTCTTTTAAAAGATTTGCGTGGTTTTGTCTAAACTACTTCCTGATTGGTTACCAGTATCCTTGAGGGATGCTGGACCAATCAGGAGGTCCTGATAAAATTTTGAGTTTTTTCATTTGTCAAGACTACCCCCGCCCATCGGGTACGGTGTAGCATGAGAATTTATCATTAACTATCCCGCCTTTTTCACACGTGCGGGTAGGAATTTCCGTGCTGTGTTTTGTATATAATAAAGATATCCTTATTTTATGGTCCGGCCAATACTGCCCAAACAGACACTTGAGATAGACCCATACGGATCTATCCGTTGCACGTGTTCAGGTCATTTGGTCCCTCTTAGGGAGTTTGTATATACGAGTCTGTTTGGGTGAGGATTGTCTCGAAGAATTATCTATATAAGCTATTATATAGCTTAGGGTGTTCATTTCCAGAAGTAGTGAAAAGGTGATGAAGAGAGCCGTATGCATGCAATGCATACGGAGACGCAAAATAAAAAATAAAAAATATAAAATATAAATGTATTAAATTGAAAGGTAATAAAAAATAAAACTAGTGGGTAGGGGCAGAGGTCATCGAGGACGTGACATGAGCATAAATAATCTTGTTGTAAAGTAAGAATATATTTTGTATAACGTCGCGACTAATGTGTATGGCTCGAAGAAAGAAAAGGCGTTAGGTCCTTCTTCGAACGGCTTATCTTTGTTTACGAAGAATAAGATATACAAACGGCTAAAAACTACCAGCGCTCGACGCACTCAATTCAACCGTTCAATTGGTCAGTTCTCCGGCAACTCTAATTGTAAGTCAGGATAATCGTCTGAATAATAAATAAAATACAAATACTCTACTTGAACCTCTGTCATTAAATACAAAACCTGAAACCCAATTTCCAATAAAATGTAACTTATGTTAATAATCCAATTCTACGCTACGGATCAGTCGATCCGTAGAATTATATGCGTTACTTAGCTCTGATTTGAGCTTCAAAAAAATATGATTTGGGGGCCGAGCTGTAGACAAGAGAGTGTCTCTCTGAATAGCCAAGGTCATTATCTGCAGCTAGGCGCCAATTCTATCCTGCTGTATTTTGCTATGGAACTCTATGAGAAAACCTATATTGATATTCTCAGAAAACAATACCGAATGTTCGACAGTGGCTAGTGAAGCTTGTCACTTGTTTTTGTTTAATACGACGTTATGCAAAATTTGGAATGACGTTGAAGAAGACTACTCGAATTGACTTATCTTTAGTTGCGAAGTTCGGCGAGATCGAGAACCGTCGGTCGTGTAGGTCGGTGTCCGTAGAATTCTGGAGCAGAGCCTCACCTCGAGATCGGGACGGTTGATGAATCCGAACGATGATGAACGTCGGGCACTGAGCTTTGTGAATTTAGAACGGTACACTACTATCGAAAGCTATTGTTTGAAAGAGTCAATTTGGTTCACTCCCGATTGATATATATATTGAAAATGATTCTAACGATTATTAATTAAAGATGATAATGTAGGTGGTTATTATTATAAGCACTTAATATTACCTGATTCAGTTTGAATCAAGGCCGAACTTGATTTAATTGAGGAAAATGGAATGGCATAAAAATGTCTATTCGCGAAATAATGAGATTTAGTAAAGAACAGTAAAGATGGAAACGTAGAAGATAGTGAGTCTTTTGCAGCTAACAGAATAACCGATTGCTAGGTTTTGACGAATTTAGCGCGAGACTTTAGGCCGGTCACAACTAAGATTTTCCAAACGCTACTCTTGCTCGAGAGGGCTAATCCGGGTAGACGTCCGCGCACTTCGCGAGTTGACAGACGAAAGACATGGCTTCTTGGGCCTGAGGGTCCAAGGAGCTAACGTTGTAATAAGTTACAACGGTAATTAGCCAATGAGGTGCGAGGGCGACCTCCTGGCGCCCAAATCCACATGGTCAGCGTTACTTCACGCTCTTCGACGGTGTTCCGACGATTCTCAATCTCGTCGCTTACACGTGTAAGATGTTGGCAAAAAGTATCTTAAGATAATTCTCACGCATTCGTCCACACATCTTAACAGATAATCTATTTTAATTTGGTGGTTACAAAGTTAATGGTTTATCCTAATTATTGATGATAATTTTGACTTAAAAAGAGAGATATTTCCAGGCTGAGCGCTGCTGATGCTAATTCGGCAGTCCCTTATCTCAGTTCTCGGTACCAGTTATAAGAAACAAATTCGAACATTATACTAGGGATCGTTGGTGGTCTCTGCGTGACTTTTGCCAGGAGGGGTGGAACTCGCCGGTTTAGGCCATACGATATTTTAATGTTATCTATGGCTGTAGTTTTCGTTACAGCGATGAAAGGGAATTTGAAAAACACTTCACGCGAGTCCTAGTTATATTATGATTTCGAAAAAGGTACGCCCGAGCAATACGCCGCCACAGTGGTCCGAAAGCCCGAATTCTCGGCCAAAACCCCCAAAACCGAAAGTTATCATCCGAGGTAAAGCTTCACATATTTTTCAATAGATAGCATTTAGCAAAGCAATAGAGCTTTGAAATCCAGAAGGGCAGATGTTCATATTCATTCCATGGCCTGTGGTAAACCGTCGAAAGTGATCATTGTCGAGACTCGCGCGGAACGCTTTCGAGCGCGCGAAAAAAAAGCCTGTAGTTTTTTTCAATTTTCATGAAAATCGAGTGAACCAAAATGGATATTATTCCTCAAGTTAAGTGAATTAAATAAATTTTGTGAATGAACCAAGTTTCGGTATTTATGGTGATGATATTAATGATGCAATACGAGTGCTGCAAAATAACCTATTTCATTGAATTGCATTACTATCTGTAGAGAATTAGTTACGATCCCCGGAGTTCCTGCGGAGATCTCAACGATTCCTAGTGTGAAAAAGTATAGAGAATGTGAAACCGTTGGCATCGCGTGCTCTTTTTTGTTCCATTGGTCAAAAATACGCATTCTTTGAAGCAGTGTTTTGTCGACTCGGTCGGAGCCTCGTGGGATTGGTGTAGCGGGGCGATGCAGACCTTTTCTTTTGTTTACATATACCCGGGGACCGTTAGAAATGTATCTGATGTAATATACATGGTGTCCAATTTGAATTTCATTAGACTCGCACTACTGAATATTATCATCAAAGTGAATAATTCTAATTTATAGATTATAAAAAGTAAGTAAAATATTTGCATTTTCAACGATAGGATCCAAGACGGAGGTTGTGCAGTGGACACGACAGCAAGTGTTTGATGCCGTTCGTGAGGAATGGGACGAAAATCTCGATACCCTTATAGAAAATTTGGGCGTTAAACTGCTCAATAAAACACCACATTTGTTTCGCATCGAACATCGTTCGCGACAGGCGTTGAAAAAAGTCATTTGCAATTTCAAAATGAAATGGCGAAATGCTTGCCGCATTAAGGATCGTTTTCTGAAATGACGGCAATACGGCTCGGCGTTTTTTTGAAAACACTGAAACGTCTGCTCGCATTCTTGGGGTCGATGCTGAGTTAGTGAAAAGATTTCACGTAATTTTGCAAGTTATTTCACGCGGGTTTAACGTCAAAGTAGATTCGTTTGGAAAATATCGCAACGAGACTGCTGATCGATTCGTTGAATTATACCCATGGTATTGTATGTCCACGACCGTACATAAGGTACTTATGCATGGCCCACGGATTGTCGAATTAGCCATTTTGGAAATAGGACAGCTCTCTGAAGAAGCTCAGGAGTCGCGAAATAAAGACGTACGGAATTACCGCGAACATTACTCACGAAAATGCTCGAGAGAAAAAAATATTGAAGATATATTTCTCCGACTTCTAGCTTCTTCAGACCCGCTTATTTCGAGTTTGCGAAAGGCACGTCCCAAAATGGGAAAAAGTTTGTTTCCTGAAGCGATCGCGCTTCTAAGTTATGAAAAATTTAGTTTTGAAGAAGGAGACGCAGACAACGTCATTCATCAAAACGACGTCGATGATAAGAATTCAGATAGCTATTAATATGTATCTTTGAAAATTATGTTATTTTGTTTTATAAGAAAAAAATCTGTATGAATTAAAGAAATTAATTTACAAAATATCACTTTTAACAAAGTTGTACCATTTTTCACGAAATATTCCCGCCATTTTCGGTCCACCATTTTAAATTTCGCATTTTTGCATTCGTTTTCGGAATCGGCGACCCCAAAAACATTACTAGTATGAATTTCAGCGAATTGGTATCATTTTTCGCGAAAAACATCCGCCATTTAACGTCCGCCATTTTGAATTTTGCATTTTTGTTTTTTTTTCGAAATCAGCGACCCAAAAAACATTCGTAGTATGAATTTCTAAAAATTCGTACCATTTTTTGTAAAAAATATCCGCCGTTTCGGGTCCGCCATTTTGAATTTCGCATTTTTGCATTCATTTTCAAAATCAGCCAGTCAAAAAACTATAGGCATAGTAATACTAGCAATTTTCACTGAGAAATATTTGAGTTATTAGTTTTGACCAGGAATTCGGGCTTTTTGACCACTCTGCGCCGGACGTAACACTACAATATTCCATTTTTGAGCATGTGCCATATCGTTTTGTCTCATGAAATTACGTCGATATCTGAGTTTACGACGATAAATTGATTTTAGCTATTTCCAAAATTTGTCAATTTTTTGTAAATAATATACAAACGCCTTATTTTTTGCGATTTGATGATAACAAATTAACTGAGAGATGAAATAAAGATAATTAGTATGCAAGAAAATTTTTCAGCTGTGGATTCTCTAGGGATAACAATTTGGATGGTTATTTATCGAAAATGACAGTACATAATTGTAAAGGGAACAATATTTATTCATTCTATTGGAGTTTTTGATTTACTGTTGTTGTGATTTGTACCCATCCAAATTGGTCAACACTTTGAATAGGGAGACCGTCCAACAATTGGTATTTTCGTTCCTCATTTTGATCAACTTCAATTGTACCGCTTGAGTGTTTGTTTCATTATTTTCTAGCTTTCACGTTTCTTACCCTTGAGGCCGAAAATCTGCGGGATCAGGGTGAATTTTATTATAGCAGGTAATAATCGGGGTGACTATAATCTTGTTTATTTGTTCATAATATCCATGATTGCTGTATCCGTAAATCTAAGTGAAGATCTATATTATACTATTACAGATAGTATGCAAACTTATTATTATACATACTTGAAAATCATTTATATTAAATAATCATTCGCTATTACATTCGTTACATTTAGTAAACAGTGTTTATATATTAATTTTACGATTATCAATGTTGACTGGAGAGTATAATGATTTTACACGAACGCAAAGTAGAAAAGAACGAGTTGTGAATAAATTGTAAACAGTAGAAGAAAACAAAACTGTACCCCATCTCAACGTACATAACTGGAAAAAAGTAAGACTAAATAAATATAAATAAAAATAGAACAACTCTCGAAAATCATCGCGACGTATTTATTAGATTAATAAAGATAATGTTGTACTAATAGAGAAGAAAAATATAATACTTTCAACGGAACAAGCAAAATCATAACTCTGTTACGCACGTTGTAGGTACAATGATCTCGTTATAGTTGATATAATTAAAATAATGATAATTATATAATATAACAAGGGATGGCTGTTAAAGTAAAACAATTAAATAATTATTTGTATATTGGACATAAAGAATATAATAATCATAATAGTAATAATCTATAAATACTACAGCAATTATTAGATACAAAGAAACTAATATCTATACATAATGAGAGAATTTTATACAATACGAGCTCTTTCATCTTTGGTAAAAACTACAAAATAAATAACCTTGTTTGGGGAAATTTACAAAACATTTTTTCTTCATCAAGATGACGAAACTTCATTAGAAGACTGCCAAAGCAATTATACGTACGAAAATGAAATACTTGAGTGATCTACAAGATCGAATATACTGAAAGCACAGTTTATGCAAGCGCATACATATAAGGTTTTAGTACATTCGATAAGCTTTTTTGACAATGCTTGCGGCATAATGAAGTAAGGTCTTTTAAAGCCGAAGTATCGCAGCATGGATGAGATGTGACCTATTACTGCTTCAAATTTATTTGCCATTGCGATAATCATGCCCCCTAGAAGACAAATATCATCATTTCACAAGTTCATAAATTACAATTATTTTTACTGGGTTTCAAGTTTTACAACAGATCTAAGCAAACCAAATTATTCAATTGCGTTTCGTAATACGTGAAAGCTAGGTCTCATTCTTCGTACTTCGTTTTTCAATTCACATAAGACTGCGTTAAGAAACTTATGTGATTTGTAATATACGAACAGAATGAATCCCCGACACGTAACTCGTATCTTCATTCTATTATTACATGTAACCAGACACAAAAAAAATCCAACTTTTGAACTACCAACTAGGGTTATTTACACAATAGAATATTTTCAATGTGTTTCAACCTGTCTGGTCACCTTACAATAGAACCACGCTTGAAATTGTTGTAGACATGAAAGTAGTCATAATTATAATTATACACACGCACACAATACAGTGTCACAAATTATAGATAATACTCCAAATAATAATAACAATAATAATAATAATAATAACTATTATAGAATATAAAACCGTGAATTAACTATGACTACGTCAGCTTTCGAATCGTGCAAAATTTATGTACTTATACAATATACGTCAAAGTCACAAATGATGTTTCATCAAAGAGTCAATTACTATTTCATTATCTTTGACTTGTTTCTATCCAATTTTACTCAATGATGTGAATTTTTACTATGGATAATCAATTACTTATGCGTATATTATACCTATGTAGGTACTGTAACTATGTATTACTACCTCTGGCAATCCGAACGCTGTTTTTTGTCCCTTTTTCTGTCATTCATACTGTCTCAGAAATAGAATTGCGTTAGTCAATTTAATGTATCATGCTATATCGGAGTGCGTTTTTTGATTTTTCATGCAAAATAACTCGAAATGCTCGTTGTTTGAATTGATTATTTTACACATAGCAGAGGCTGATTCGATCTTCATTACAATGATCCGATGATCAGTTTATAATATTACAAGGTCGTCATTATTTTTATATATGTGTATATATGTCTATGTATGTATCAGGATGGTCCTTCGCGCTTTGTTTCACACCTTTTTGTAAACCATATTTTTTATGTTCAAGGGACGTTTCGGAGGTTCTCGGGTTCGCTGGTCACGAATCTGGAGTCAGAGTCATGGAACATAGGTATTACATACGTATGTACCACCGTGCAACAACGGGTTAATCGGGTTGTTTTTGAATTTTGATGCTCGCAGGGGCTTAAATGCTTTTAAATTGATACGAAAAAAATTGTGGAAGAAGAAAACTTTGAGACTATGAAGATTGTACTTCAAATTAAAAACAAAATTTTCATGCAACAATCAAATTTTCTTATTGCACAGTTCTAGTTGTTTGTGAAAAAAAAAATTATGAACATATTATTTAAGTCACAAAATTATTACTATGAATAGATTTGATCTTGAATTGTTACGTAGAGAACAAATTTCAACTCAAAATTGTTTATAATTTTTTCGTAAACAATTGCAACGTGCAATAAGAAAATTTGTTTACTGGGTGAAAATTTTGTTTTCAACTTGAAATACAACCCTCATTGTCTCAGTTTTTTTTCTTAGGGACACCCTAATACATATACATAATAAATATGTATTATATACATATATTATGTGTATTTATGTGTATATTTATGAATATAAATAAACTAAACAACGCTACTTACAATAATTTGACAAAAATCGTTTTTCTATATCAAATATTTATCTCTATTTTCAATGTCTAATATCTAAATAGCCTCTACTTCGCTCCTCGTGAAGGTCAATGACGCAAGTACTAATTATATTGTGTCAAACGTTTACATAGTTTGAAAAACAAAACCTACGATCAAAAATCATAATACAAAAAATAATATGAAATAACAAATAAAAAAAAAAAAAGGAGTTGAAAGAAAAAACCTTCAAAATCACTAAAAAAATGGAACCGCTACGATATTCATAGTTAGGGGTGAAACTTTGCAACGGTAGAAAAGAAAACTGACATTTTTCTCACCAGATTTAATTATTAACCACAGAATTATTATTTTATATACTCAATTACAACTCAACCTAATTTGTATACAATATGCAATTCGGTGCTCAATGTTAACAAGACATTATCTGATTTAGCCATTTAACACGATGAACTCTTCAGTTCGCTAGCAATATCAGCAATGTTTTGAAGTAGAGCCGTTGCCTCATTTGTGGTCTGGGGAGTGGCGTTGTATCGTTGATTTAGAGTACTAAGCGCAGTTAACAATCTGGTGTTCGACGTTATGAGGCGAGAATTGGCTGCATCCAGTGCAGCGATCTGTTGTTCTTGCGCGTCAATCACGCGCTGTTTGAACGATAATTTTGCTGACATTTTTTGCTGTTCTCGTCGAAGTTCCTCCTCCACAGTGATCAACCTTCAAACGAAAAGAAGAATTTTCCGGTGAGACTCAATATCACGTTTAAAGTTATCAACCAGATCCAAAGCAACTTAAGACACCTGCAAATATTCGTGTTGAAAAAAAGACAGATTTTAATAATCAAGAATGCTGAGAACAGAAGAAGCAACTTATGGTAGTACAAAAAAATTTGTTTCACATGTCGACCAGCCTTTTTAATGGGATTTCAATTCAAATTCACACAGTGCGATTGGGAATCATGAAAATTTATCACGACTTAAATGTAACTGTATCAGTTAGTCTCGACAAATTATGATTTGCAATTTCATATTTCGTACAATTCTTCGTTGTTTCTTGTACGATGGCAAAGGAAAGGCGTATAATATGTTTGGAGAAAATTTTTACACCCTTGGATTGATATCTTTACGCAATACTTCTGACATATCTGAAATACAACTTGCAATTTGAGTAATCTGTATTTTTGAAGTTATGGAAGAAAACGCCTCTCTGTATTAAGCTACTTTCCTCTACATTGTTGTGACTGTTGAATGAATGGACATGCAATCTTACGCAAACTGAACAGAAATCGTCATGGTGAATCGGTGTCGATGCATTACATGTAAGAATAATTCGTCCAAATTGGAACTATCAGAGTATTCGGACATATCCGTGACGTCAGTCATCCGTGTGTATCAGAAGAATGATACGAGAAATAGATATATTTTGAAAAAGAATAATGTGGTGAATTGGCGAGTGACGATTGATATGGTGGAGAGTGAGTATCAAAGCCTGTAGTGATTGTGATGTACGTGAAATTTAAGAAGCTTAGGAATATAGATAACTCTTACACCAAGATCCAGATCAAGCCAGAGTATACCAAATGCAGCGGATAAAATGCACAGGAACACACAATGAATTAAATATATTTATAAGATTAATTTCATAGAGTGAAAGTATAGGAATATGACGGTGTTGCAGATATGCGACTGACGATTTGTATAGTCGACATAAATTTCGCTATTGAATCCCCTGAAGTGAAGACAATCCAAAAATATATGATTGTCGAAAAATCGATACATTGTATGCTGACTAAAGTTCTGAAGTGGAGATTGTATTAGGTTTACTGTCTGATCAAAAAAAGTGACTATGAATCAAAAAGTAACGAATTATCCGTTTGAAAGTTGTAATAGAAGGAAATTTAGTTAAATATAAACAATACCGAAGGATCGCATTATTGTATCATCTTTTCATGCGCAAAACATTCGGTTCATCCAATTCTTATAAAATACAGTTAATTTCATTCCCATATGATTTCTTTGGGTGTTACCGAAAAACCTTCACATGGTGAAATCGGTACTATTGTGGAAGATTTTGCTAAAAAAGAATGCTTCCTCACCTGCGTTACAGCAGGTTTTTGATTTGAATTAGACATAATTAGCCAGCTTCTTGAGTCGAACAATTTCGATACTAACGTACATTACTAAAGTCAGTCAACATCTATTTTTCCCGACGTTCAGCATCGTTTTGGTCAAAGTAATGCCAAGTAATTGCAAATTTGTTAGTCTTGACAATTTCTTGACCAGACGGCAGACCCGATCTTCACTTGAACGCCAACATTGTGGAGATCACTCGTAATGTGAGAGAAAAAACTAATTTCAGCGACACCGACAGAAGACGTACAATCATCGGAAGCTGAAGGGCGATGGGTAAAGAAACGGGAGGAAAAATTACGCTCGAGCAAAGTAAAGGGCTTATTGCGGCAGCAAAGTACCTTGAGATAATGCTCTTCATCTTGGAATCAGGCACCGTGCTGTCTACATCTGCGTCTTCAGGAGTTCCTAAACGAGCTCTCAGTCTGTCTACGCTGCTTTGCAGCCTTTCGATTTCCACCTCGTACTGGAAATTAATAATTGACGGAGCTTGTTAGTTACGAAAGGTAGCTTCCACATGTAATATTTTATACTAATGAATCTGTCCAGGTAATGTCGTTGGATAAATATGTTCCGTATGTTAATTACAAAGGACAAATGATTGACAAGTTGGTGATTTGATAGTGAATACTGATTTAGAGAGAAATAGAATAACGATCTTGACTCGTTTGGATTTAATTTTCAAAATGTAACCACAAATTTGTTGATGGATATTGGTAGATATCTTAAGTATTAACTCTGCTGGAACGGATGCACAGTTGACATTTTACACCCCGACTGCTGAAAATTGATAGCCGCAAATCAAGAGTATTTTCAAGTGACTAAAAATGCATCACTGTTGATAATTTTCTGAAATGATATCATTATGTATAAATTTAATATCCTTTATTGAAACTTTTATTCAATCAACTCAAACAATGAATTGATTATTTACAGAAATAATAATTCGAGATCTGCAAACGCAAGTGAAAAAATAGACCGTTACCTTGTATGCAATATTTTGAATCAAAACCATCAATTCTGAAATAATGTGTGATATTCATTTCACAAAAAGTTGGCGTTAAAATAAAAACCATGCTTTCACTCCCTGGTTAATTACATTTGAAGATGATTATTGATAAAACTTTAATGTTTTTCGAGCTTTGAATCTATGTTGGTTTTTTTTTTTTTTTTTTTAAATGTTATTTACACTGTATTTCAGCAGTGAAAACGAAATATGTACCTAGTAGACTAGAATAGCTTTCAGATACTGGATTTTGTCCCAAATCATTTTAAACGACGCCTAAATTTCGCCATAAGCTTTATCAATAGCAACATGGAAACAGTCTACCTTCGTCAAATATATCAAATAATGATTATCATTTATGAGAAAACTGTACGAAATCCTTCAGATACGTAAGACACTTCCATCAATCTGATTGACAAATTAATACGAGCATTTCAGCTCAACTACAAATTAATCGAATACCACTAGGAGTTACAGTAAAAAAATAAACCAATCATTAGTCCAAAAGAACAAAAGTTTGGAGAAACAAATTACTTCTACAAATTGATATCGAAATTTACCTGATCAATACTCTTGTGGCTTCGGGATTTGCTTCGCCTGGTAGCACAGCTCTCTTCTTCGCTGGTATCGGACAAGTCTCTAGTTGAGTCTAGGGATAACCGCCGTCTCAATTTGGGGCAGCAGACACCTTGCGGCTGGTCAGAGCCCGTTCGATGCGCAACAGCGGCGTACCGCCATTGTGATTGGCCATTCCTTGCAACATTTCGTATCGGTTGTGGCGGCGGAGATGGGCTGAGGTCGACACCTCGAACTCCCTCGACTCCACCCCCTCCGTCCCGTTCCTCCGAACTGGTACTTCCTCTCCTTTCGTTCCTCCCGTGCGTCGCTTCCATGTGATAAACTGGATTCGCGAAAGCCAGTGGTGCAGCATTCAGTATATGAGCATTGGCATTGTTGCTCAGATCAACGGGACTCGAACTTTGACTGTAAGCAGCAAAACTCTGGTATCCTGACGATGCGACATTACTCAACTGTGAGATAGAGATTTGCGATCCCTTCTGAGACTTTGACTCTGATACTTCGTCATCGGCGTACCTGTATGAGAAATTACGTTAGTAGGAGTGAAATCCGAACACAAGATGCTCCATAGTTACAGGAAAGGACGTGCGTGTCATGCGGAAAACAGAGAATGAAATTTAGAATTGAGGGGAATCGGCTGAATCAAAACTTGGGAAAAGAGGAGGAAACTTATCAATCCATTTACGTAGACATGCAACACATAATTTTGTTATCATTTAATTTTCATTTTTTTAATCTACTTTTCTGCTATCTTGCGTACATGGAAGAATTATTCCAAATTATTTCGCATTTGGGCTTGTCCCATTGACGTTGAAATAACTAAATAAATTAGTAGAATTTTTGATAAATCTCCAGCTATGTTAGTTGCGTGGATGATGGTGAAGACAAGTAAAGTGACATCCCAACTATGTAATAGGAATAATTACAACAACATTTGAATAACACAAGCTACAATGTCAACAATTTGAGAAATGGTTTCTTAATTACAGAAACTTGAAAATGAACGAACTTTGGTGTTCTCAAACCAATCTGGATGATTTTTGGGCTCATTATGCTCGCTAACTGAATTCCCAAGAATTGTCTCGAATACATGCAAGGAATCTTACTTTAAAGTATAGTTAAGACGCGCAAATATAATTGTGATGAACTACTGCTGAACTGTATTTATAGTAATCGATTTTTATCCACTCTACAGGCTACTATAATTCTTAAAATTTCTTTCAAGCGATCTTTGGAGATCTATGTGTGAAAAATATGAACCGAAAAACATTAGAATCGGATTTTAATCATAAAACTTTTTCTTACAATATTATACCTTAGCTACTTTTTTTCGAAATGACACAAATTCGTTTGTATTGCGTAGTACGGATGATGGTTCATTTGTGTTTCCAATCATTGACGCAAATACCACTTCTGGAGATTTTTAAAATGGATTTTTCTCTTTTCCTGACTTTTAGTTGAGACAACCGGTCTGATTCATCCGAAACTGTTAGTGATGATGTATAAAGGATATGTGATTAGCAATCCAAATTTTCATTATCAAGTCAGCAACAGTTTCACGTGCGAGGAGACAAAATGACATTTGTAAGCAGCGAAATAAAAAATATAATCAAAAGAAACGTATAAAATACCTGAGAAGGTCCGAAAGCTCGTCAAGATTTCCGTTAGTCGGGACTGTAAGGCTTGAGGTTTTCGAATAGTTGTTGTTCGGCTGATTGATGGACAGTGTGACGTGAGGATTAACATTAGCGTTAATCGTGGTCTTCGATATGTTGTTGTAGTTCTGTGCCTGATTGACGTTCTCTTCCTTATGACAGTGTGTCCTGCTCCCCGACCTCGATACATTGTAATTATGATTATAATTGTCCTGATCGTTGATATCCAGACTCTGGAGCCTGGCTATATTGTGCCGATGGTGCTGCCCGATGGATCCGTTATTACTAACGTTACCATGCGTGTTGATATTGTAGTTAGAATCTTTGAGATTCGAATGGCTCTCCGACCTCATCGGACTCGTCGGATTATTTTGGCAATGGTTAACATTCGCCAGGCTGGTGCTAGCCGTCAGTCTGTAACCTGGTCCGCTCCTGTTCGAGGTCAAGTGCCTGTGTTGCCTGGCCATCGGGGTTGGGGATCGAGAGACAAAGGCTGTTGATTCCAATGGATAATCGTCACCACTTATCTGCAGCTGGAGTTTACCATTACCGGGCAGATAAGCGTTTCTGGGCAGTGTCGCTGCACGCACAACATTCGGACTGCGAGAGCTGTTGTGGCCAAGGGTGTTCGATTGCATTACTTCGCTGCCATCTCTGGAGGTACCATTCAGAGTGCTGTGATTACTAATGGTGGACGTCGCCGATATAGACAGGTTTGTGTTGCTGTTTGCAATCGTTGGATCATTGTACCGGAAAATGTTGTTCTGCAGATTTGGGTATCGCGGAGTCGTTGGCACTGAAGAACTTGGCCCTGGCTGCTCGAGGGCCAGCGATATCTTGTCGAGGATTCCACCCAGCTGAGGCAGAGCACTTATTGCTGATCCGCTCTCCCTCAACAGCGAATGCAGCAGGGATAATTGCTTGCCGAGGTCTATGTTGCCTTCGAATTCCAATGAATTATTTGACGGGGCGTCTTTTGGTAACGGGCTCTGAAATCATGGTAAGAGAGAAAAAAAAGCTGGTGTGACGTACTGACTGGTAAAAAGAGAAGGGGGGACATATTCGACAGAGGAAATCAACTCACGCTTATCAACTGCAAGAAATTTTTCATCGCTGAAGCCTCTCGCTCCAAGAAATCATTCATGAATTCCATAAAGTTCTCTTTTCCTTGGAACCTTGTGAAATTTGCTAATGTTTGCAAAGTCTTTGCTACCAATGTCAAGTTCCTAGCAGCCTTCTCGTTTGGATGTTCTGAAAAAATACAAGACGATATGATTTGATTCAAGTGCCAGAAATGTACGAGCTTTTCAAGCTCATAAAATAGTTATTCAAAGCATACGAGTAACACATTCCAAATTCAGAAATAAACTTTTGCATTTTACAGAGAGTCAAAGGTCTTTCGTTACTCAGGTAACAATAGTTAACCTCCCAAATCAGGAGACAATAATAAAAAGGAAACTTCACCACAACTGATTTTACTGTACGCATTAAAGAGTAAAATAAAGCAAAATCAACTCACCATCGGTGATTTTGAATAGAGAGGGACTGAGAATGGCTGGACAAAGGAACCGGAGAAATATGGAGGCTGATATCAGATTGTCAGCGATATCGAGGCGACCCATCTCATTGAGACGTTCTCTGAATATTCTAAAGCACTCTCTCAATTCGACTGGGAAGTGAGTGTGACTGGCCAATATTTTGTTCCAAGCAGTTTCTACCGCCACTCGAAGATTGTGCTGTTGCGCTTTAAGCGCCGCAGCGGAAGCCACCTTCAGAGGATCTACCTCGCAGTCTCCACCTTCAGCTGCACCTCGTACAGCAGCACAAAGAGTTTTCTGAAGGTACTCATCCCCTGTCAACTTCAGATACGCTTCCATTGCTTTGGTTGCTAGCGAATTACCACGGAAAGTTAATCTTTCGTCATCTGAAACACAAAAAAGTAATTTGGTAAGTAAATTAAGAAGTGCGTATAGAATAATAAGGAAATGATTTTATACTGAGAAAAAGGGCATTGAGAATAAAAATCAAAACACTTTAACCTTAATCTTTTAATGATACTAAAATTGTTTTTTTAACATGTATATTACTTGAATTGTGAGTTGGCATCTGATGATTTTGATTTTCAGTGTTATGGAACCAAAATCTACACGATGTGAGGGTAAAAATGCAGGAAGATTGAAAAATTAAAGGGTTATAATACAAAATGATTATAGGTAGAAGGTCTAAATGTGGAGAAAACAAATTGTAGGAAGATAAAGTGTAGAAATCAAAAATATACATACGATAGAATTACAACAATTCCAGGGTTTGACTCGATATACATACATTGTTTTTATTCATTGGGACAAATTTTAGAAATTTTGGCTTTCTGTAGTTTCAGCTTTCTAAGTTTTGATGTTTCTACGTATACTTTACCTTTCTGTGTTATATTTTCAAGGTCTACGAATTACATCAGCATTCCAACTATATGCAGTATAGTTGTTTCGTATTCATTAAAAAATGTCCTGACTAAATTTACACTCACCGATTCTATGGATATCCATCATGACTAGATCGGCGAGAAACTGTGGTGCCTTATTCTCCTGCTGCATGACAGCTACCAAAGCAGTAGCTATATCCTCTTTTGCTTTAACGCCAATCACAGGCTCAAGAGCTTCGCAGAGCGATCTGTAGTCGTTCTTCAAGTACTCCAAAAAGTCCTGGTAGACATGGACCGGTAGAATAT
This sequence comes from Neodiprion lecontei, assembly GCF_021901455.1. Classification (NCBI taxonomy): domain Eukaryota; kingdom Metazoa; phylum Arthropoda; class Insecta; order Hymenoptera; family Diprionidae; genus Neodiprion; species Neodiprion lecontei. Next base: position 8,478,894 of record NC_060262.1, on the reverse strand, counting down.
CGACCGATTGAAAACGACACTTGACTCGTAATGCTGGTGATTCTTTCAGTTGACCCTTGTCACCAATCACTTGATACCACTTTTCCGTCACGTAACGAGAGGTCACATCCTTGACAGGAATTGTCACCGATCCTGAAGAGTATATTAATTATAGAAGAGTTCAGATATCAGTTTCTTATCACCCAGAGTAAAGATTATGAAAAAAAAAATAGCAGCTTCTTGTTTTGGTTTTTAAAACCAGTATTTTGTTGAATTTGTTTATTTTTATGTATCAAATTTATCGTTCTCAACTAGTCATCAGGTGGTCGTTGGGTAAGACTGCATGTTCTCAATGTCATTCGAGACCTTTGTGAATTTACTAACGTTCCAGAAAGCTGGTACTTTGTTTTGTATACCTAAACAACATAACATTGTAATCTCGAATATATTTCAACCGCATCTGGGACGAAGGTCAATCAGTTTAAAATAAATTTATGGTAGATTACAATTGTATGTTAATTTGATTAAAATAGCATGAAGGATGAAAATGGGCAACAATTCGTAAATAACGTTTGAAATAAATGAAAATAATTCAATAGATATATTATTGTCATTTAAGAGTGTCGAAATGACTTAATGTTCAAAGCCTTGTTTAAAATAGGAAAGTCTGATTTATTTTTCGTATCTTAATAACTGAAATAGATTTCATTCAAATCTGTGATCTTAAGAGAACATTTTTTACCAAGGAAGCATGCTTCACTCCCTAGTGTTAAAAAAATGATGGTAACTAATGTCCAGCTCACCGATAAGTACGTTTTTGTCTTTCTTCTTCTTCCGGTCAGCCTCTCTGTAGAGATTGACGTAAATATTGTTGACGGCCGGTAGACGAGGTAGATCGAAGTAAGCACCCCAGAAGCATAGTTCACCCTTAAGTTTGGAAGTGGTCCGTGCGTAGAGGCCAGCATCAAGCGAAACTTCGCAAAAGTATCGTTTCTTCGAGGGTATGCCCTTCACTTCCAGGAGCCATATTTGCAGGGAATTATCCGTACGTCTTTTTTGACCCTCATCCGGATGCACGGACTTCCGGAGGCTGCAGCAGATAATATTTCGAAACAAATTAAACGGAGGAATTCAAATGCATCACAAAATAGTAGAATAAAATTAACTGTAACAACTTAAGAAAGGGACGAAGATGAAAAATGCAGTGTGTACTATTGGGAATGAACATGTTGCGCAGAATACATCTAATGGTACAAAATTGATTATTCCAACCGGACCATATTTAATCATAAAAGTCCTCCTACGTCGTAATTTTTGCGGTGTATAGATTCCGAAATCGCAAAAACTAAAACTTCACAGCTTGCGCTGAATCGTCTGTACATTCGTATGCTTATAATTGATCTCAAGAGATCCGAAGACATAAAAATATGAGTTCTAAAGTAGCGGACGTAGGGGTGTGGTTAGAACAATATGGCGTCGAAATTGGATTAACGCCTGATTGTTTCGGCTAAAATACAAGACTACAAAGAAACAGGAAATTTCTTGTAGGTGATACAATTTTTGTTTCGTTACATTGAATTAATACCGAATGACACATATATATTAAGAAGTGAGATTTTCATATAGTTAAATGTGACCCAAATACGGTATTATGTCGCCACATAGAACATGACTTGAAGTCGTCAAAAACGCAAAGATGTTTTTTTGGGGTCCAAAAACCTGTCATAAAACACCATTGAAACGTCTTATATTGTTTGTAGTGATATTCGGCCAGTAGATGGCATCCTTCGATATATTCTGGACCCCGATACAAAAAAGTACACTTGTCCGCAGTGATTCTGAGACAGCCAATTTTTTGGACATATCGGATACGTTGACAATCCAGAATCAACCCGCAGCGCTACCGCCAACCACGAATCAGGCTCAATTTTTCATGTTATGTACGTGTTATGTTATGTTTACAAAGATTGCGCCTGTTTCGCGGCCGGCCGGCGGTGGCGTTGCAGGCTAATTCTGCATTATCGGGGTGTAACTTGCATATCTAGTGATTTTAGTAATTTAACAGAAGAACGCTCTTCTCAATGTCGGGAACTAATTGTACATCAGAGTTTTTGCTGTAAACGCAAACGGAAATGCTAAGCAGATTTGAGATTGATTTTTGCAATTTATGCCTCTCGGAAAGTACTTCGGTACTCTACGTACGAGTATGTGTGAAGCGGAATACATGAAATATCATACAAAATAGAATTGAATATTTCGAGGTTATGTTGACCTGACGCCTCCGCCTTACGCTGCATCGAATCAAGTTCAGTTTGTGTATTCATTTTCTACTCCTCCACGCTTGGTCGTAGCTGCATTAGTTACAACAACAACTATAATATATGAGGTACTAGGATACGTGTTTTCTCTTGGTGTACAATCCCAGACAAAAGTGACTGAAATTCGAAATAGATGAAATTTTTCGGTTTACGAAGATAAAATATGCACCATAGGCACTTATATGTTGTAAAAGAATACAATGATGTTACCGAACATGTTTCTTCGGCTCCAGATATTATTGTATTAGTTAATTTTGCTATTTTGTGACGGTTGACTGAAAACTTTTGGACATGAATTTCACCTGAATCCAACTGTAAAAATAAAACCGTCGCCCATATGAGACATATTTGATGCATATGAAGCATAAAATGATAACTAAAACTGCATAAAATATACTATTAATCATTAATAAAGTCACATTTTCACTTATATCACTTTTTAGAAGTCAAAATAATATGTCACTGCGATATTTCGTTATTTTACGGTTGGCCCTACTGCGACGCGGTGAGAAACTATGTACAGCATGTACATCGTCTCTTTCTCTCACACTCTCTTCAATGCCGTACGCACATCCCTATGCGTATCGCCCTCTCTCTCTCACTTTGACAAACGAAACCCGAACTGCAGTCTGTTTTGGTCATTTCGCTTGCGTTTTTAATAAATAATTCGACAACCGCTACGGTAAGCCCCCATTTTTTTTTTTATTAACATTCTTTAGTATTGGATTTATACACACAAAAATTTTGGATAAAATCTGAATGTTACTTCTATTTTTATTTTATTCACAAATGTAAAAATATGCTGTTACTCCATGAGAACCCATATTAATTTAAATGTTGAATAACTTTTAAACTGTGAAGTCCATCGACTGCAAATTTTGCACACGCATTCATACAGATAAAATGAACAATCAGTCAAATTTTTATCGTTTTCCTAATGCTAGAACCATACCGCAAGAACATCCTCAAATCTAATACTGTAATAAACTCTTTGTAAAACTAATCTTCATGTCACGCTTACGATACTACCACACATAGGTACATCAGTGTGTTCTCCGCCAGAAATTAAATTTGGCGTATCGACAACGGCGACAAGAGCGTAAAATAACTAGGTGCGAGTTGCGTGTACGCAAGTAACGCTCCACGTGCCGACATCCTGGGCGTAACCGACTCGTCGAGAAAATTAGCCGTCGCAGCATCATTGTGGCCAAGTATATCTGCATATACGGTCGGTCACAACAACAATCTGCATCTCCTCGACGGTGTAGCGGTGGATAAAAATGGTGGTTGCAGCACTTGCAGCTTACCTGTGAACCCACTGATCCCTCTCGTGGGCGGTCTTGCAGCTAAAGTACTTCGGCACACCGCTGCTAGGCGTTACTTGGAAACAATGCTGTCGGCCAAGGAGGCTCGGATGCAGAGGCGTAACAGCAGCCAAGTCCATCGAGGTCACAGCTTGTCCGCAGAGAAGCGACTCGTGCGAACGGCAACCCCTCAGTCCGGCCGCTCCGCGTTGTTTTTGCCGTTCGAGTTTCGTCACGCTTTTCGTTCGTTTCAGGGGATTCGATCGAAACGATCTCTTGGAGAAGAAATTCTGCAATAAAAAGAAAAAGAGCGGATGTAGATCGGTTCAATTTTGCATTTTTTAAACCAAGTTTCTATAACCATTATTAAGGATGCTACATGCATATGAAACTTCATCGAAAATATAAGTTTCCGCTTACGCTAAGTTCCGATTACACAAGAAATACAACGGTACTAAATATTTAGCCACAAGTTTACCATTATATTCTTTTGTATAGCTTATAATGATTTATTTAATCAAAAATTAGGGAAAGAAAATGAAACCGTTTCAATACAATACAATAAAACAATCTAATTTGTAAGATATCGACAATTTGAGTGAAGCTTTGATCATTAGGTCGCCCGAAATGATTGAACTCTAGTGTTTTTTTTTTTTCTACAATTCTAATGTTTTTCAACTCATTTTGCTTGCTGACTGGGCATGAATTATCTGAAAAATAATCAAAAAATGTTATAACGCGCTGCGTACACTTCGTATATCAATATAATCCGAATACAGCAGTAACTACAACGTGAACGAGAGTATTTTATCCATAAATTACCGGGATCAACTCACGATGAATATACTGCGCTATGCAACCACGCGTCACAGCAGCGAGGGTCTCGCATTCATTCATTTTTCCAAGTTCAATTGACCAGAAAAATAAATGTTGTAAAAAAAAAACAAATATCGTTATTGTAGGTTGTTTTCGCGTCTTTCGATGGTTTTCAGATTTAAATTCGAAATGAGAATAGTAATTTTCAAAACGCTACATCTACGATTCCTCTCCAACCATTTGTCGGATATACATAGAATTTGACCCAGATTTTTATAATTTCGGAGTCTATCAAATTCCAGCTGACATATATGTATTAAAATCTTCTACACAACAATTAATTGTAAGTTACAAGCAAAAAATGTCATTTTTCAACCTCAAACAAGCGTATCACTTCTGCATCACTCCTCGTTTCAGTATTTTTCGTTATCTCTATCCACCGTGATGGTTCCGGTAACATAACAGTTTCACCGGTACGAACTGTTCGGTTTTTTATATCAACATTACCGTTCTCCCGAAAATTTCACCCAACGCGTCGGCGACGTGCAGGAAAAAGAGTAACGGGTACTAAGAATCATCTAAACTTTAGTATCGGGATTAAAGCGCGATATGTGGAAATATAATTTGCTTCTTTGGTAGGTAATCTCAAAGAATACAATGACAACTTAAAGGTACGTGTTGATTGAGATACGGATTCATTATCTGAAGTGATCGTGTGGTGATCATAGGTGCCATTGCAGTGATTGTGGTTTTTAGTTTCTTTTTACTTGGCCACCTGCACTATAAATCTCAATCTTCAACCTGGCGTAAAGTGATTAACGTAAAAACTCGGAGTTCGTATTCGAAAAAATGATATTGGTCAACACTTTTTAATATTACAGGTTAAAATATAATTTGAAGGAGATATCAGTCACCTGGTGAAATTTATGTTGGAAAAAAAAAATCAAAGAAATAAATAAATAACAAGAAGTAATTTCCAACAGAAATCGATTACAACGATTGACGCTGTTTCTTTTTTCGTTCTGTCCCGACTTCGAAAATCCTCTAAACCACATTTAACGCAGAGCTGACTAAAACATTCGTCAGTTTTGAGCACACCGATCAAGGAGAGTTTTGGAGGTAAGAAACGAAATCGTTGCTGGTTCCCACCTGGTCTGCCACTGCTGGCACACCAAACTCTCAGGTATTGGTAGAGCCAAGAAGACTCCTAGGTAGAGCGTCAAGCACGTGGCTCGGTTATAGAGGTGGATATATCGGGGAACAAGTCAGACAACTTTTCGGCGCTCATATTCCATCCACAGCATTATGCATACGTGCGTACACGTACATAATACACACACGCGTGCGTAAAGCCTGAAATATTTTTGCCCGTTTGAACGAGGAAAAAATAAAAAGAATGAAAACAAAATCCTCTGTGCAGCATCCTTCCTCTTTTTACGCATTCGAATCACAGACACGGGACAAGTATTATCAAGCACACGCAATTGTGGGGCACGGATAACGCGACTCGTTTTTACGATAAATATCTTCGTCGCTTTGCTGATCTACGGTCGTATTATTTGATGCGGAGCGCGGTTGCGGCTTGACCGCATTTGACCCATAAAATCAGATCAGGAATCGAATTTCTAGCCAACGCGTCTCGCAAACATTTTTCAACATGTCAGTGGAGTTGCGAAACAAAACGTGGGTGCAGGAAAAATACTTCGATCAAACGAAAACGTTGCAAAACGTGAACCCACCGTTTGCTTATAGTGTTACAAAATAAAACTCTAGGTATACGTAATTTATGACGGTCGTTCAGAGGACCGGTTTACAATTCCTTGTAAAAAATTTAAAAATTGATACGCAGTGCTGGTGATTTTTATCGGGAAAATGTGCTTTATGAAATTCATTTTAGTTCAATGATCTTAAAGAGGCATAATAAAAGTGTGAACAAATGTTAGCGCTTAATAAAGTGAAACAGGTTTTAGAAAGGCTGGGCGAATCCGTTCAAGTCACAGATTTATCAATCTTATCAGTTTGTAATGAAAAAAAAGATTAGTTTTTCAAAAAGTTATCGTATCGTGTTTCTCGATAAAAAAGATAGCTGCAAAATGTGAAATCCACATTGACACGTGAAATAAAATGATAACGTTTCCGTGAACTAGGTTTTGCACTCCTATACACCAGCATCGATTTGATACTTTAATGAAATTATGCAAATTTTCTGTTTCCTATTTAGACGATTCGCGTCCATTTAAAAATTTTCGACACAAGCAGACGAAGAACAGCTTAACTCACCCAAATTGTGGAAAGAGGAAGAAAGTATCGAAGAATATATGGTATCCGTGAGTAAACTTATCGTGTGTACTATGTATAAATATATATCAAACGTGAGAGCAGCGATCAGCTCAAGAGAAAATTGTCAACTGGACTATCGTGGATTTCCAATGACATTGCTCTCTCAGCTCCGGTGAAGTGAAAGGCCGATTCTCCGCCTGCCTCCCATGCTCACCATGCACGGGATTACTATACATATACCTATAATACGATACACGGCCACCATACAGACACCGATACCTCCTTCGCACTGGTACCTTGGGTAGGGTAAAATGCCCACTGATCGGACAGCACCCAATCAACGGATGCTATAAACATTTCAGGTCTCTTTCCGCTGTAGATTTGTTTTTAATTTTACTCCATTTTGTTAGTTGTTCGTTTCATTATGTGCCAAACTGACAATATTCTATCAAATTTACGACACATTCACATTTGTCGATAAGTTATCGTGAATCGATAAGCCCGTGTACATATGATTCTTTTTGGATTTGTTATGGGCTTTGTCATCGTTCACATTTTGAATTGAGACGCTACTGTATACGTGTAAACAGTTGCAAATAGTATATGAGCACACGGTATTTCTCAATATTTGCACAAATTTTATCGCATTATTATATTTGCATGATACTCTTTGTTTCGATATATTTCCCGCATTTCGGCATCTCATAAATAATGTAATTTATGTGGACGATGTGCATATCGATTTTTATAAAGTGGCAAGTAATCTGGCCGATAAACAGAACTTTTACTTTCGGAATAATATGCAGATTCAGTCACGTCGTATTTGTCATTGTTTCACTGAAAACGCATTAATTTTTTTGGATCAAAAAAAACGAATCCGTGATCGAGACTGTTCCGAATGTTTGGAACGGTACTTTATAGATCAGTGAAAATTCACTGATTCTCGGTTACAAGTATACAACTGGAAAAAAAAAGTGCATATACACTGAAGATTCGGTGACTTTTTACTAATATTTTACTGATTTTCAGTGTGCATTCAAATATAACTCTCTAATTTTTCACTCTCTTATAGGCACGGGCTAGAGTTGAGATATGAATATGAAAAAATCAGAGAATTGTTTTTGAATTTTTTCGAAGTTTATTTGGGTTGCGCGCCGGAAAAAATCGTCAAAACCTTAAATAAGGACCACCCTAGTGGATAGACACTGATTTCCTCCAGTGATATACTTATAACTTATTCACATTTAGAGAGTAGTGTCACTTTAATCGTAGTCAATAATTGATGACATTCGCGCATAAATTGAAGCTGATACAACACTCTCACTTTAAGTGTTTTATAATTCACCAGTCGATAGGTACACTGTTAAAAATTTCTGTATAGAACTTCCTACACTGTTTCGGAAGTTTTACTCGGATACGGGGCAGTGAATTCACCATACATTTACTGTTTATTGAATTTACAGATACAATAAGTTCACTACGCAATTTAGTAAATTCAAACGACTTTTTTGTATTTTTTTTTACAAATTTTAGTAACAACTAAATTTTTTATTGTAAATTTATGACAAACATATAGTGATTTACGTCGCTGCACCGCATTTGTAAATTTGCAACCTGATTTCGTAAATCGATAACTCGTTTGTACAGCAAATGTGTAGTAAATTCACAATAATTTTTAACAGCGCAGATCGACAAACCCACACGCACTTGGAATCTGGATAAATTGAGAAAGAATATTGATCACAACTCGTCAAGGTCAGTGAATTATTACTATACTAATTCAGATTTGGACATCAGGATTTGGACAATTACTTAATACTCTATGCAGCGATCCGCAGGATCAACGATTTTCTTACTTGTAATAAAAAATTGAGAAATCGAACAAGAAAATTACCCGGTTCATAAAGTAGTTTAAAATCACGTTGACAACTTTATCATCATTCGACTCGTCCATGGTTACACCAGCGCACATTTTTTCTCGTTGATACTACGGTTCAAACGTTCATCAATAAATTCCGAGAGAATATACTCGAGTGGATTTTTCTTGGTTTCCGCAAGTACTGGGTTCTAGTTTCAGAGAACTGCGCAGGAATTCCGATGGAGAAACAGGGCGCCAGGAGAAATAGCGGGTGAACTGTAAAACCGCGGGATTCAAATTACTGTCACCGATCGGTTTCGAGCTTGAGCTGGAGCCACTTTCTTTCTTATTTGAATTCCCAGTTTGCTCAGCTCGTGTAATCCACTCTAAACTTGCTCTTTCTTTCACGATTTACGGTTTGATACACGTTTTCGAAAACCAACGCCGGTCACACGTAGCGCGTGTAACTTTCACTGGTACAACGACACACGTCAGTGTGACGTTAAACGATCGATTCAATCTCATCAAAAATATCAACACTTTTACGTGAAGCTCGATTCCCACTGTCACACTGTAAGACAACCAACTTATGAATCGCACATTTTTGACATTCGTGCTTCACCTGAAACGCTGGCTGAGCGATCATTTCGCCGCAAAATCTGAACCCGGACTAACGCAGCTGTTGTATCCTGCCGGTACCCATGACGTAGATTGCATCGAGGGCTGAAGTCAGGGATCATTCGGGGTGATCCACCTTTGTGCTCACCCCAGCTGGGCTGGGTCAGACCTGGCTGATCGCCCTCTTCCCTTCGAAGGCGACCCCAAAGACGGACAAAAACGTCTTTTCTGGGGTCGAATCGAGAGGGGTTATAGACGAATGGTCCGGATCTCCGAGTCCGGAGCGATGCGGCGCATTGCCCCCTTAGGCAGCACCGAAAACCGAAACCAGTTCGCAGTTGCTTCTCCTTTTCCATCTCTTTCTACTTTTCTTTTCTTTCATTTATTCCTTTCCTTTATTTTCTCGTGGGGGGGGGGTGGGTTTGTTTCGAAGCGTTTCTCGCTCCGTTCTCGTCTCCTTTTTTCCCCGTTTCGTTCGCCGTACGCACCCTCTCTTCTCGATAAGCACCAACCATTCAGGGTTCATTGTTTTAGGACAAAAAAAATCTCCCGCTGTTACCTGCTTAGCTGTGCGATTGGACTCTGGTGCGGATTCCCGGCTGCAACGTGCCGAAGTAAGGCCAGAGGCAAACCACGGTACTTACTCTCGGATCCTTCAAGAGTCTCAGAGAGTCGACAGACGGCACGGTGGTTGAATTCCAATTTTACGACAACGTGTCCGCCTCATGCCTGCCATACACCCATATGTATGTACATGCTATGTGTATATACATACAGGGTGTCACGTAAGTCGCGGGTAACAAGTTTCTAGCTTTTTTTATGTAGGAAAAATAAGCCCACTACTATAAGGTATGCTTGAAATTTCTCTATCGCGCATATTGCCGAAGCTAACGAATTCAACGAACAATAAGTAGGTGTATTGTCTGCAATGTTGGAAATGCGGTGTTAAATGTAACACCGAAAATATTCTATAGAAGTCCACGCCATTTTGGTCTTGATTTTACAACTACTTGGTGTAAAGAATCGAACGATTTACACTAATCGGTGTGGACTTTTATTTACACTGTGAATTTTCTCACAGTGTGTTCACCCATTCGAAGTATTAATTTTTACGTAGCCCGGATTCGCCCGAAATTTTGTAATTCGGGGCTTTTGTGACCGCTGATTAAAGACCCGAAGGCGATGTTTAAAGATTCTGAGTGGATGATTCTTTGCGTCCCCTATTTTAAGTTCCCCAAATCTCACTCCGGACAAGTAATCGGTGTTTTGAAAAAATCTTGGATATCAAATTTCCTGAAGTATCAAATCGTGTGATTTCCTTCTGGATTTCGAACGACGATAATAGATCATCCGCTTCACAAGTCCAAATTTTGTGTCCAGATTTGTAATCCGCGATCTTGTAAGCACACGATTTTCGAATTTCGAGTCAATCAGATTACTAATCAGAGGTGAGAAAAAATTCATCAATATCCTACTGACCGCGACTTACGGCAGAGTTTGTATAATGCGCGCTGCACCAAAGAGAATCTTTGATCTTTTTCTCCTAGTAGTGCTGTTCGTGCTGTTATCGATTTCTCGCAAATAATTTGATTTCACAACATTACTCTGAATCGAATGAGTAATTATTACGCATATTTGAAATTGTCATGTTAAACCTTCTTCAAAATTGCGCAGAAAATGAAAACGCATTGAAAGTTTGAGGTTCTATTCAGGCTCTGAAGATGGGCAATTGCGTCCATTAACGGATTTTGAAACTAAGATAAGCCGTTGCGTTTTTGCCGGCATTAGAAAAAGAGCTTTACATTCCGAAAATCCCTGTCATAGATTTGGTGCGATTGCATCGCATATCTATATTGTATACACTTGGTGGAAAACCTTGAGTCGACGATGTTCGGGGGGGGGGGGGGAATCACTCCCAAGGGACGAGAGGAATTTAAAAATGACCCTGAACAACGCGGTGTGTGCGCAGGTATAAAGAACATGCCCGACATCCGGTTTTTTGGTTTCTAAAGAATAGCAGGGGAAAGGGGGGCAAGAAGACATCTTTGCTTGTGGTCAAAGAACGTATAGATGCGTATAACCGCTGCATTGTCAAAACAACGATGACGAAGAAAATACGGGAACACCATTTCGGGGCACTGGGGTGGGTATGAGAATTCGAAAGAAAAATATGTACCAGGAAATTTTTATTCGAAATTGGAATAGACTCCGTTTGAGCAAGACATAGACAGTTTTCTTTTCTATACGTTCATTTTTCACAAATACTCATAAAGTTTAAATATTTTACAGGTATAACGCATCTTACAACCCGGGATTTATTCGTGTTTTTTGTCGTCGTTCAATAATGTCGCGGTAAGTTGATAGGACGGCAGAGATTGGCCAGTGCACTTCTGACGTTATTACAGCTACCGCTTGGCGCCATCTTTCAAACCACGCGAAAGGTATTATAGTTTCATTTCCGTACCATACGTTGCGTACCAGGATTTGCTGTACTCGTTTTGTTCATATGGAACTGGAGGTTCGACATTTCTTTTAGAATCTATTTCCGTACCTTGGTAAAGTGTTTGGAAATGAAAATAAGGGAAAAAATGTAGATCGCTTTGAAACGAAACTAGAAAAACGGACTCAAATAATTGGAAACAGCCGAGGAAAATGGAAAGAAAGTATAACGGCAAAGCTTCAGACATAAATTGGAATGTTCGGTTAGAAAAACACGCAAGGAAGAAGAACTAGTAAAAGGAAAAATCGATATCGCGGAGTAGCTGGCTTTATGATAATGTCGTCAAGACCCGTTTCCATTTCGCTGCAGAAATCGACAGAGTTCGTCCTCCTTGGAATTTAATGTAGGTACCTCTGATCGATTTCACGTCGTCATTGTTATTATAATCTTATCTCTCGTTCACACGGTTTTTAGGACGGGAGACTTTTCGGCCTCGAATTTTTCGTGCGCTCACCGTCGGTTGGACGGATGCTAACGATCCTTTGGGAGGAGGGTCCAAATCGACTCAAGAAAAACTAGTTTCAAATATATTCTTCCTTCTCCTGCTGCGGGAGTCAACGTCCACCCGAGAGACACCGGATAATAAATCGGCGTAATAAAAATAGTCCGGGGTCCGACGAGCCCGTTGCCTCAGTCCAGGGGGATAAATTATACAAAATGAACAACTGCGTGCCAAGGTGCATGGGAACAATTTGCTGCGACTTATTGTCATTTTGTACCAACCAGTAGTGAATTATCAAGAGACACGGAAGTGTCTCGCACCACGTGTATTAGAAAAAATAAAAAAATTTCCCAAACGGAGTGTATGTATTGTACATAAATTTCAGGCGTGTTTACATAAGAATATGATAAGAATGAGTGTATTATTAATTAACAAAGATAAATATTTATTTGTATAGTTTTTTTCTGCAAAATTATTATTCACATTTGTACTTAATGAGATTTAATCGATAAATCGTGGCTGCTCTTCCATATATACGTGTAATTTTGAAAATTTATTTTACGTCAAGATTTCGAAAGTGCACTATAACCTCACAATGAACGTCAATCGCAGTCTGCTTCATTTACTTTGTTTCCTACATACGTCTTTATACCCAAGAGAGTGTACAGAAATCATTTATCTATCATTATCAATGAGTATCTACATTTTCCATACACATAACCTGACAGATATAATTATAATATACTTGGATCTGTTCGAGAAAGTTACGGGGATGCGCCGATTAGGTACATCCAGGTACGTCGCTTCAGCTCGGCATGCACCGTAGAGGCAAAAATTAGTCCAGAGCTCAAAGTTCGTACCAAATCGTACGTCGTAACATCGGTGCTGGTCAAAAGCCAAGAGTCTATAAAAATTGTAGAACGTCACGAGTGTGCAACATCGGCTGGTATTTATACAGCAATACGTTTTGACATGAATTATGTGCGAAGTATCATCACTTTAGTATCTGGTTTTACAGGTGGATGCAAGCATGGTATTGCCTCTCTCATGTGGGTTCACCAAAGAAGCGTTTCGTGCGTTTGAACGGACGATAAGAATATCAGAGCCAGTGGTGAAAAGTTTGTAAATGTAAGAAATAAATCAATAAAATGATGTTTACATCGTTTAGATCGATTTTTTTATCTATAATAATATTGCGACGTAAGAATGCAGCGAATATGGCTTCGCTTTCTTGAACAATGATGCCTTCACTTTCGGGGTTATGAGGGCAAAATTGTTGATACAATCGAGATAATGAATAAGAAAGCATTTAAACGTGGTTTAAAACGTACGGGTGAAAAATTTATGAAGTATATTTTACACGAAACAAGAGTTGCCTGTCAGATAATCGTTGAAAAAATTGTTCTATCAATGAGTCCAATCACCTGGCGGTTATTTTTAGCTTGACGCAAGAAAATTTGCACAACGCAGAACAGCACGCTTTGTGGAATATATTTTCATTCGTCGATCACGAAGTAATATGCAATGCAACGGTGATGAGACGCATGATTAGAGACCAAACTTAGACAAACCATGAGAATTCGGTATAAAAGAAAGTACAAGAAAATGATTCAGTTGAACTCCATGCAGGGTTTCAATTTTTTTTGATGTATAAAAAAAAAACACGTTGCTTTGACCAAAATTTAACTTGAACGACTACATGTGTCAGTTTTTGAATTGTTCTGCCATGAAGTTTCTTTTTTTTCGCCAATTTTCTTTTCAGCATATGAAGCTTGCAATTTTTCAGGAGGTGTAGGAGTCGAAATCGTGTGTGGCCGGTTCTGAAGTCGAACGACGACAGAAGAAGGAATACGACGATCTATTCTGGGACGAATCTAGGGAGAAGCGAGTTGCTGCACAGAAATGCAGGCTCGCTGCTCTCAGTCTCATAGTCTATGCCATCAATCTTGGAGGACCTTGTATTTACCGTGTCGATGGGAAAAGAAGACCCTCGCATAACGCAATCGACGTGATTCATCCATTCATTCGTTCATTCACTTTCTCACTCACTCGCATCGCTGCAGAAGTTGCAAGATTATGATACCTTTGGGCGTGGATCAGTTGGCAGCAATGTCAAGTGCGTGAGGAGATTTAGAGGAGTCGTATACCAACCTAACTGAGGGAAAATCTTGTTATAGTTGTGGCAATGGCAGCTATTTTCACGGGATAATAAACGCATATTATGTGTTTATGTTATTTCTTGCGCTAAACAATGATATGAATATTTTTATTAGGTATGAAATACTTTCTCAGGAAATACTTGTTATACAAGTGTCTGCATACTCATAGTATAATCAATCACGTTGTTATGGTTTTTCCTCCTATTTAGATGTGTAATAGTTCAACTACTATTCCACGAAATATCTACAACATTTATGTCTCATTATACAATGTTTTTCTACAGAATTATAAGTTTTCAGTACACCGCATTCGCTACGATAGATACGGAGTTAAAAATTTCGAGTATTGCGTTAAGATGTGGTTAGAGAAATTGAAAATACTATTCCGGGCTGGAAAATGCATAGTGCCTTTGTCTTCATCTTCTTCAAATTATAAGCCCAATTATTATTGTTCGTTACAACAAATGCATTTACTTACGCATCTGTACGATTTTGAATTGGTTTTACGACGAAAAGGAACTTTATAAAACGCGAGCATGTTTTACGTATTTTCCATGCGTGTTTTCCGTACAAAAATTATTTGTTTCTGTAACGCTCGAATCAGTCTGTCAATGCGCGTACGCATGCGCTGTCGTAAAAAAATCTGCCATTACGCGAACCTAACCTCAATTTCGTGCTTTGTGAAAAACCGCGTAACATACTCTTGTTATGTAAATAATCGTGTACAACAAGGAGGCAACGGTCTTTTGGCTTCGCGTATTTGAAATATTCGACTTCGAATGTACGTTTTGTTTGAGGTATAATGGAAAAATTGATAACGGGGTTTGAAAACCACACGGCGACCGACAATCGATGTTCGTCCGGTTTCGATAAGCTTTTACGAGCAGGTGAATTACGGTGAAAACCGCTGAACTTTAACGAGATTCAAAATCTTGACATCAACGGAACGAGGAATTATGAGGAAAAAACGTTATTTCGCAACATTAGGCTTGTCTGGAATTCGGTAGAACGTAATAAGACGAAAGATACCCGTATTTTATAAACTCAACTCATTCGGCGATCCTAAAAAACAGTCCTTCTTTTTCAATGTTGCGTTGCCTTATCGTTGCTAACTTCAACTTTGTGAACTTTTTTTCCTCCTTCGGTATTATTTCAATTTCTTAATATCACATAGATTAGTGAAACGACCTCTCATCGGATTATCCCGAGAAAATTTGCATTTGTTACGCAATATGTATAATAATACAAATAAAAAAGAAAAAGAAGGATACATCTACCAAAACACGGCAAGTTTCTCAAACTGGCTATTATCTTGAATTTACTTTTGGATTATATCTGTTTTATTTCACGCATACGCAGCGACACAAATACAACATGACGGAGAACGTAACACGTGAGAGATACATAACGTATATCGTAACGTATCATTGTCAAAGAATGCCGTTTGTCCTCGAGGAGCTGTTTCTCTTATTTCATATCGGAGAAACGGACGGTTTGAAACTCGACACTCCTGAAAATTATACCTTTCGCTCCATCGGCCGAAGGCAGGCGCCTTGTCAGCCTTAAATATACATGAAACGCTCCAAACAGTGAGACAGACACTCGCGGTGCAGTTGTTGCGGCTGGTTCAGGCCCGTTATACACAGTTTGAATTTCATTGATACGTTTCTAGCCCTGGGGCTTCGACAAACTTACGTTATAAGTCCCTGCAGTTGCGCGCTGCGGTGTCAAAAGCGCGTAAATCATTCGTAACGCAAGAGGAGCGAAGGGGAGGAGAAAGAGAGCGAGAAAAAAAAAAGGAAAATTACCAGAACACAGCCCTAAACGCATTAAATTCAGGCTTCCTATTACCCGTAGGCCAAGACTTCGTACTCAAACCAAACGTCGTAAAGGTTATCTTTATCGTCTTGGTTTTTTTCACGAGTTATTCTTTTCCGCTTTTCATCTCCAAACTGGGGATCGTTTTTTCTACCGTGCATTCAGGACCATAATTTATACCTTTGCCCACTTTGCTTTACAATGGTTAATCGAAAAATTGTAATACTGGATAATAGTGATCACATATAACGTAAACATATAGAACTAAGTAACGAATGTCATGTGTGCGAATGAATTTCAATGATTAATTTTGTGATTGTTACGAGATTGACGGAAACTTGAAAAAAGTTCTGAATTTTTATAAAACTTTAAAGGGAAACTTGTACAGATTTCGAGAGCATCGTTTCGGTTAAATTTCGAACAGCTAATATTATGCGATTGAGTGCGTAACTTTGATGTCATTTTTTTTTCTTTTCTTGTTCTAAAATTTGACGAACAATAATGCGAGACTTTTTCAACCTTTATCTATGTTTGACGAAAATTTGGCAAAAGTGTAGAGGGTTTTTCGATAGATTTTTATATACATCTTTTTGCGGGCGAGAGTTAAAAAGTAAAGCCGAAAAGGTTACGAAATAGAAAAATCTCAATATTGAATTTTTTTAACACACGAAAATTTATTCCAAAGATTTTGACAATGTCATAAGTTGAAATGTAGAAAAGTCGAAGTGTAGAAAAGCAGAGTATTATAGAAAATAGAAATAAACCCTTCCATGTTTTGGCTTGATATATTCTCATTCGTTCTGACACTTCTATACTTTAGTTTTCTTTACTTCACCTTGTTCATGCATTTTTTGATTGCATGATTGCATGATGCATTACATGATTGTAGCCATTCTACTTTTTGACTCCACCCTTGGTCAAGAAGTTTATCAACGAATAGAAAAAAATAAAACTATTCAGCGTATATTTAGAATGCCACCACTGATAATGTTCCCTTTCCCTGGAAATGACCTCTTTACGATACAGGTTGTTCGTAAAACCCGGTTGTTTATATTGACAATAGACTCACCACTATGCGGTTGGGGGTGACGTCAAGGGGTCGGGCACCAAGTACGGGTGTAGCTGGTGCGCTTCCTCGCCGGCAGGCTTTCTCGTAGGAGGTATCTGAAACGAGAAAACGAAAATTGCGATTTAGTCGAGATGTCGTGGAAGGATCCGATCGTACCTTCGTCTCACCCTGTTTAAATCATTTCGAAACAGACGTTTATCAGCAATTGGCTTACACACCGATTCTTGAAATGCAGCGGCTGCACGTGCAGCGGTTGCAAGAAACTCGAGACTTTTGTACATGTGAGAAGACCATTTAGGAGGTTGGTAATAGTAAACAGTGCCGAGGTTCTCAAATGGGGCTCAAGAGGGGCGTATTTAGAGGTCCATAACTCTACATTTTGACCGTTAGTCTACAGCCGTTCTGTCTCCGACCGGAAACAATAATATCGAAGTACAACTGCGGGCGTATACACATGTGTATGTTGTGCACGTATATGCATATGCCTATGTACGTTTCTTTGTTAACATGCCAGCAGGGCTCCTTCACCCTTCTCCAATTTTACCCTGTCACGATATTTCGCAAGAAAACGGTAATTCCCCATAAGTAACAACTTTTCCCGCAGTTGTTGTCCGACTTACATGGGTGCTACGCATGCTAGGCCGTTTCGTTTGGAAGCTATACATTTATTTCGCTCATACCTGAAAAACTTGCTTTGCTCGGTGTGAAGAAACGGAAAGTCCTCGCCGAAGCATACGTCTTATATCCGATTTTGAAGGATCGTTCGATGAATGCGAAGTTTTCCCATTTGCGTAAAATGGGGACGATCTGTTTTTTTTTTTTTTTTTTGACTTCTTTTATCGTAACCACCCAGCCACATTTAATGATACGGACTTAATCTTGGAAGTATTTTCTAGAAAATTAATTTCTCAACTATGTGTCCGGTAAGCAAACGTCTTTAGCGACCAAAATCTTGACTTTACGCCGAAAATTCAACGAAATTAATTTCTCTACAAAATGTTCCTAGAAACAAATCCGTATCATCAAATGCACCTGAGTGGTAACCATTAGAAAAATATGACATCTTTCCCATATCATTCGAATGGGAAAACTTCGTATTCTGAGAGCGGGCATTCAAAACTGGATTATCGAGTATTTTTTTATTTTCTCTTCTTACGTACAAGTTTTTCAGGTAGGAAAAAAGTAAAATGCTGCATCCTAAAGAAACACCACAATACATGATATCATATCATGTGTATCGTATGAGATAAACGTACACATGCCACCATAAAAATACACCATGACAGACGTATATAATAAAAACACGCTTGTATGGAAATGCCTTGACTTTAATTTCGCAAAATAATATACTTTTAAATTGTTCCTAAATTTCAATCACGCTATGGTGACTGAATAATGATCTTAGCAAGGATCATTTTCCATCTTCTGAACCAGACGGAGATATTTAAGAATTAGGCCAGTTATATTTAACGATCGAACCTGTAGAATATTCAGACGGTGATGGATAAAAATATATCGATCTTTGCCAGCTCGTTGGCATTTGTGTGTGAATACCCGACACCATCGATTCTTTCAATAACAAGAATCCAACGCATATGAAAATATGAAAGTTCAAGAAATGAAGTACGACAATTATTCAAAGCGTTTAATTTATTGTTACATCTGCGAATCGTGAATTTTTATGTTATAGAAATCTGCGAGTGGGTTGTGCCTGCAATTAGTCAATTTATCGCAATGTGTCGAGAAAAATTACTCATGTGAATTGGGAATATAACGAAAAATGTTTGAAACAAATTTAACGAACAGGATGAAAAAATCTGTCGACATTTGTACCGTACTAAAATTTTTACATTTGTTCGTCGTATTCGTGAAATTTCCATACGAACTGCAAAATTTTATACTGTAAACATAATCGCTCAAAAAGTAAATTTGAATCAGTGCGAAATAACGAGACAGAAAATCCGAGGACAATAATTATGCCGAAAGAGGGAGACTCGGTTTGGACATAATAAACCCTACACGTTAGCTGAAGAGAGCCGTAAATTACGACGAGAGAAAAATCGACATCAATCAATCAGCAGTAACAGCAGCAGCGACGCCAGCAACGGGTTTCATTATTTTCACCGCTGCACCGTTCGATGAACACTGCCCAATATGCCGTCCACCATATGCACGTAGCTAGGTCGACTGCATTTGCATGACTGCACCTTTCGCCGAGAG
This sequence comes from Neodiprion lecontei, assembly GCF_021901455.1. Classification (NCBI taxonomy): domain Eukaryota; kingdom Metazoa; phylum Arthropoda; class Insecta; order Hymenoptera; family Diprionidae; genus Neodiprion; species Neodiprion lecontei. Next base: position 8,459,513 of record NC_060262.1, on the reverse strand, counting down.
CCCTTTATAATTAAAAGAATTTTTTAACCATTTTAACTGCGGCATCTGCAGTAGCAGCGCTTCGTTGCCTTGTCGTCGGGGAAACGTTGTACAACGTTGCACAAAGCGTAGGCATGGAAAAAAACGCAGTAGTAATTATTGTTTGTCCAATTAGAATTTGCCGCCGTGCAGTTGACCTAGAAGTCTTGATCGCTGTTACTATCCAAAACGCTTTTCATTTCGTATTCATTGAACAGCTAGGCGGGACTTTCTATCTGGAGAACAATTCATCCATCTGCGTAATGTATGCATTTATATGCATAGTCCTGCAGAAGTCGAATACTAAAGAATTAATGTAAGACTGATTCTTCTAACATGAATAATAGACAGTTTAATAGTTCGCCATATGAAAATCAACGCGTTTTCGAAAATACTTATACATCGAACCTGCGAAACTCAATCTTGCAAAAAAAGAACAACCATTTAATAAACCCAAATCCCAAAATCGAGAAGAAAAATGTCTAAAGATCCATTTGGAGAACTGTCTGCAAGAAGGAAATAACTGGTTTTCACGATTTTGAGGCGTGCACTTTGTTGTAGAGTCTTCTATTCTCTATTCCAGATCGGTAATGCTCAAATTTTCATACACTGTCAGAAAATTCATGGTATCAACAATAGTCCATACCGATTAGTATAAGATTAAACATCATCGGTGTAAATCGTTCGATTCTTGACACCAAGTGGTCGTAAAGTGAACACCAACATGGTGTGAAGTTCTACAGAATATTGTCGGTATTTCATTTAACACCGCATTTCTAACAGTGTAAAAAAAGAGATTTAATACAGACTCGAAATTGTCCCAATTCTTACTATGTGTCACGTGCAAAGAAGAGAAATTGATAGCACTTCAAATGGGTATTTCTAGCAACTGTTCAGTACGAAGTGTGGACGAGTTCAATGCTGAGGATGAACCAGTTCATGCCAGCGTGAAGTATTCACATGCAATTGGGTTCATCGAGAAGAGAGCAAGGCAGCTAGTCAGTCGGAGAGCGAATATACATAAATGATTGTTAACGCAGGATACAGTCGACGCTTCGCAAGCTACATGCCTCTGCCTCGTATTGTATCAAGTCCTTCCACAGATGGGGGTTCGGACCGTCGAATTTATCGCTCTATTATGGGCTACCCCTCAGATGGGGTGAGCCAAAAGTGCCACTAATGCGACGACTATTAGCACGCGCGATTATATTATAAATGACGTTGAGCCGTGAAGTCTAGCACGGACAAAAAAAAAAAGCACGGGACAACGAGGCGACGTCATTCCGACTGGTTATTCAGATGCGTGCGGTTGCTTATGGGCGAAAAAAAATGCGTTCGATCTTTCCTATCGCATTTTTTATCACTCAGGCACCGTTTCAAGGTGAACGACTTTCCAAGTACACCGATTCATTGCTATACTGTTCAAGAAAATGCATGCAGTTAAATGAAATTGTGCAAATCGTACGAGTGGTTGAGTGAATCGTGCACCACTGCTTTGCTAATGAGAATATCAAAATCGGGGATGGTTGTTTCGCGACACAGAGACCGACGTCAACACCGGCAACGCCCTTTTACTGTATATCATGCCCATATGCATTCGACATTATATTCCAGTGCAGGGATGAGTAGACGTGTAAACAGCAGCAGGCGTGAGTTCCGTCATTTTGAATATGATTTCGGTGTGTCACGACTGACTCGTACGTCACTTCATGTCACATGCGAGCCCGCAGTGACAGAGGGATTTGAAGCTATTGAAAAAAGTCGTCGGGTCGTAACTGATTTAAGGATTCTGTAGAAGAACCATCCCACAATTCATCTCCAGTTCCATGGCGACAGCGATTTCCGGATGAAATGGCTCTGACGTAAATACCTGCAGAATATTCGGTCATACTGCGGCAGGGAAAGAGGATAAGCGTTTCAGGCAAATGGGTGGGGAGGAATGGGACAGTAATTTTCCGCGATTAATATTTGGAGAGAAAGAGAACAGCTGCTGCACACATTCAGATGGTGTGGCTCACAAAAACTCTAGCAATTTATTTTTCGTTTTCATTCTGAACGACCGATTTGACCCAAACAATCAAGCACGTCATCCGCTCGTAACGCAATTCATAACACATGGGCTCGAATTTCCCAAGTGAGCAACTGGCTCTTCTTCATGGTGGTCCTGCCAGAGTCCGGAGGGCAAATTTGAGACCCTGCCGTTACATTATCCGCGGTAAATTCCGTAGGAGTCCTCGACTCGCTCTGAGATTCACTCGATTGGAAGGAACACAAAGTGCCTCGTACTTGCTCTGAGGTACTCAAGCGAGCCTGCGAATGAACGCTTGAAAAATACTGAAGAGGTAAAAAAATACGCCCCTCGTACCTGATATTTCACGTTTCATTAATCGATCCGTGATTGCTGACGTATTTCCAGTAGGTGAAACGATCGAATCTGGTTTTAATCTTTGATCCGCGAACGTTGAAAACCGAACTTACTTCCAACCCAGAACTGGTGGTGTCAAGTATATACAGAACACCACAATTAGGTTGATGACATTTTAGCTCTAATCAATAGTCGCGTGTTCCCCACGGCTCAGATGTCGTAATTCAAGATAGACAACCGGTTGCCCGGTGAAACCGGAACCATTGCTGGTAGTAGCTGACTAATAAGCGATGGATTTAAACCTGGGAGGCAACGTTGTTGCATGCGTTAGTTTAGTCGGGTTAGAATCAGCTTATCAATGTCAAGATCGCTTGACTTGTTTCATATCCGAATCATTACTACCAAGGGTAATTAGAGCGGCGTGGTTCCTGCAATTTAAAATCGACCGACAGACACGCAACGGTGGACAGGATGGCAGATGCCAGAACTCACCTCCTCTACTCCCACTTCAAAAGGGTAGAAACAGTGGATAAAATCGCGATCACACGTGTATCCACAGCTTGCTACCGTTTGACGTTTGCTTAGCTTGCGGTGGCAGGTGCTGCCAATATCGCTTTGGAGTGAACTGCCACCCAAATTGACTTCGAGGCAATGGTAATGACAATGGCAATAACGAACGCAATAACGCAAGAATTCAACAGACACATTATAATTACGTGCAACTCAGATAACGGCTGAAACCGGAGTCTTCTGGTACCTTGCACTCCCTTGATCCATCCGTCCGTATGTCTACGCCAGTAATTATTTTCTCCGTTTTAATTCCGCTGATTGACAAGACTGCAGTCTCTCATCTTCTTTCTTTTTCTCTTTCACAATTAGTGAGTGACGCTGCAGAGAACGGAGATCAACGCAACCGTGCGCATACATGCATGTGTGACGTTCGTGATACCACGACTTTGTTCTTCTCTCATCAATGGCTCCTCTTGTATCTTTCACTGCTGTTGCAACTCACAGGCGTGGCCTTTTGGAATTCCATTGCGTTACATTCGTGTAAATACGAGATATCAAAATTTACTTTACTATTCTGCAAAATACATTCAACTTTTACGCTGTTTTCCCTGCGAATGGTCAATCGGTTTTGGGAGCGAGTAAACAAAACGGTTCTTTGTAAAACGCATTAACGAAACCTCAGAGCGTTGACACTAACAATTGAACGCAATCACAATGAAAGCGACTGTTAAGTGAGGAATGCATTCGCATCAACAAACCGATCAACCGATTCTTCGAAGTCCGTTCCAATCGAACCATGCCGATTTTTCAAACTTTAAATATTAACTTTTACCAATAAGTATTTGTTTCTTACATATGCAGGTCAGTGAAAAAACGTCAATTTGTTTACGTTTCGGCTCCGGGTATGGGCCCTCCTCAGAACCAATTTTTTTCAATAATCTGGTGCGAGAATTTTTTGACAAGAAAGGACGGACGTTGAAATTGTAACGATGAATTTCAACGTCCGTCCTTCCTTGCCAGTAAATGTGATCCAAGATTCGAGCTTGGGAGTTCCGTATTGCACTGTATAATTGTAATGTAGCAGTGTATTTTAAAATTTTATTCTGTAAATATGTTTCATCGTCATGTCCACATTGAGTTTTATCATTCAAAAAATTCTTGCATCAGATTATTAAAAAAAATTCGTTCTGAGGAGAGTTCCCACCCGGGCCGAAACGTAAACAAATTGACGTTTTTTCACTGACCTCTATATCTAAGAAACAAATACTTATTCGTCATTATTGAGGTCAAGACAATCATATTCATTAACGTTTACACTAAAAAAATTGGTCACTTCAAAATATGCCTACACTAAATTTTCAAAAGTTTAGGAATTTTTCATGGAATTTTATTTTACGGATTTCATGGGTACTTGAGAATACTCCATGAGATGTTATCCAGACTTTAGAAAAGATTACAGATTAGTTCAAAGTGTTCATGGAATATCACCGCGTTTCAAAAGATGCAAAGATATACTTCGTAAAATTTCATGGGTGAATATTTCATGGAATGTTCCTTGAATTTGAAGGGAGCACACATGCCATATCAGAATTTAATGTGAATCCAAAATGACTTCGTAAATTTTTTTAATATTTCATATGCATGTACGTGGCGTGGCAAGGATCTATATTCTTCTAGTAGTGTAATTAATGTTTTACGCTTGGTTAAAAGAAACGATGTAAAGAATCATTACTTGCGTAACATTCTCGAGTATGAAATCATCAACAAACCAAAACACAACATCATTAAAAGAATACTGAAAACTTGAAAGTACGTTTACAAATCCAAAATGTTTCAACACTACCACTTAGTTGGAAAAAATATTCTTGGTGCTTTTTCCCACCATGATCTTTTCCGATCAACCAAAGCGATCACAAGATTCAAACTCCCATGATACCTTTACAGCTATATCTGTAACCATAAGAGGCAGCTTAGAAAAAATTCTGATAATAACACGATTGTTCCATGTGAGGCTAACCGACTAACTGTTGAAACAGAAGTGTGCCGCTTGCCCGGGCTTTTTGGGAGACTCGAGTCCTTTAAAAATACACCCTTAATCGATCACAAGCAGGAGGAATAGTCAGTCTAGTATCGCCTGCTTATATTTATGTATCCAGCACACAAGCAATGCTCTGTTACTTCGACTGTATTAGATGAGTGTAGGCTGCAGGAATAGGAAGTATTTTTATTCCAGGTTTCCCAACGTCAAGATCCAGTGTTACGTTACTGCAGCTGTTTGAAATACGTACCACGCCGCTCGCTGCAGCGAGGCGACCGCATCGAGGTGCTCCTGAGATGAGTGCTACAGAAGTAAATGGAGTCTGCCTGACGCCTATACATATACACACGCGTACAACATACATATATGTATGCCTACTTCATCCGCACAAGAGCATTTCAATCCATCATCCTCTGCATAATCAACATCTTGAACATATGCTCCGATTCCAACTAGTATAAGATACATATTAAATGAGCAATTAATCCTACTCGGTCATGGCGATAATCGCTTATCGGCCAGTCTGAGCGCACAGTTCACCCTTTTTTCATGCTCATATTGTTGTATAACCATCGGCGTAAAATAGCATACGAAATCATTTCGTCACGCTGGCAGGCATTAGGCAATCGTGAATGAAGATGCAGTCACTCCTCCAGCAGCATCCGACACTCCATAGTCCAAACAAAAAGTCTGTTGATCCTAAGCCGCTGGAACGGTGCTTTTGTTATCATTTGTATTGTAATTTTTCTGCGGCGAAATGGTGTATGAGGCATTGGTGACGAAATGCCTCAGGGGTCCCACGTGGTTTTACGTCATGTCTCTTTCTTGTTTGCCTTTGTTTCTGGTATCGTTACAGCGCATGCATATTTTCAATCCAGTTATTGACTCACAATCAGCGGCTACAAATCATACTGAAAGCCATCTCTCGTGGTGTTCTCTTTCGGGATACTTGACTCTAAGTATTTACCGAAGAATCTGGCTATTGAAGAATGTTCTGAATCGTTCAGTAAGCCACCAGGAGTTCAAATTCGAAATCATACTAATGATTAACGAACAATTCGCACATGACATTAACCCAATTCCCCTCACATACTTTGATAAAATGGAAGTGCTACTTGGTGTTTTGACCATTTGGAGTTTGGATCCTTAGCACGAATGAGATTCGACGTATTTTGCTGCCCGGGAAACGGGTAAAGGATCTCATTAACGTTTCACTTCAATCTAATTCCTGCATCCTGAAGTTTGTTGGATTGCACAAATTTTTGTCAGGAGTAATCACTGCAACGGAGGATTTCTTTATCAACGTTTCGGAGTATCTGTGTCCATTCAGATGATATTAGAAGTTTAACCTTTCACAGCCTCTAGGAGTACAATCACCGTATGTGCCAGTCATGACAGGGCGTTACAGTTCTGTAATCATCGCATATAAAGGCCTGCACCCCTTCTTTTTATCCGTTTTCATCCCTTTTCATCCAGAGGCGACCGGAGGGCGACTGAAATGAGCTGCCAGTGGCGATGGCGACGGTGCGTCGCGTCGCTGGCATCAGTCTTTCGAGGATGAAAGTTACTTTTTTGCCGTTTGTTTATGGTCGTGTGAAGTGGCGTACACAGAGAGACAGACATGTTGCGGGCCCGTGGCTGAAAGAGCACCTCTGCATGCACTGCAGCTTTGGCCAAAGCCCGAGTCCTCGCTTTTATGTTAGACGTGGGGCTTGCGGTGAACGCCACGCCGCCTTTGTATCCATATTTGCATAATTCGGTACAGCTTATTAGCCACGAGAGGAAGAGAAGGCAAGGGAAGGGACTGGACCGGATGTCGTGAAACGAAACTAACCCGCCCGACTCATCCCAACGATCCACAAATTCCCGTCCCGTAGAGAGCTTAAAATTTACATCCACCCGGATTTCGTTTGCTACGGGAGGGTAAGTGGGTGCTGGATAGGTATTCTTAGTCCTCGAAACACACGCATGTGTTCCACACCATGTTGCGTTAATGCGTCTGAATAAGTCAGAGCAAAAACCAACATTCTCAGTATCCGTTTTCTCCCCTCCCGTATCTTATTCACCTCCAGTACAGATCCTTTTTATACTAACGAACTGAGAGGTTAAGTCGCCATTTTTTGCACAGTCAATTTTCTCTGGACCTTTCTCTGTTGTCAACTGGGTAACTTATTGTTTTTTGACTTCTGGGACATTTTTTAGAACTTCGAGAAGGAAAACTGGGAGGGGGAGCAGAATCCCAGCAGCGGTTTCCTACGCAGTCTGGCAGACGATGAAAGTGCTTCGGTTGACAAAGAAAGCCCCACATAAGCCACGTTGAGGATACATCAGGCGTACAGTCCAATAAAAAAATGAGTAGAACAAAAATGGTGATGATATCAGAGTTTTAAAGAGTTTAGATTATTCGACTGAAGATTAGTTGATTGGGCCAAAAGAAATAGTTCAGTTGTGTTTGTTATTCATTCACTTGCAATGAGTCAGGGATTTTTTCGTTTGTAAGTGGATTTTCCAGAAACTTCCTGCAGTGAATATTCAAAATTATTATCATGTTCTTCTACGAATATTAAGTTTATCAATTACAACTCAATCGGTATTTTGCATAATACGACGTTTTCGTAATTAACTAAGGAGTTACAAAGACATTATCTACAACAACATAAATGAGGTAAAATTTGATAAAAGCGGTCAAAAAACATGTTCAGATTGTTAATATTAAAAAAGTGTACAGCAAGAACGTGACTGATCTAGTATTACTATTAAATATGCTTTTTCGGTTCGAATTCATAGAATTTGGAATTTTTTTGTTGTAGAGGCGATATTGTGTGAATGAAATTCAGTTCGAATCACTTTATTCGTTATTTGCGATATTTCAGTTGAAAAACTTTTCTTTCAGACTGTAAACCCGGTACATCCTTAACCTTCAATAAGTTTTACTGTCATCCGTACGTTTAGCTTACTAACTTTCTTCAGTTGTGTAAATCTATACTTATACATGCCCACTTACATCGTTGGCAAAGAAATTATCGAGAAGAAAGTGTGCCTATCGTACCAACGTGTGACACATATCCTAAGGAATGGATCTAATAAAAGATATCAACAGAGCAATGACTGCAGGCGGCGAATAACCCGGCGTCGACGACGACGAAATGGGCAAGGCAGGGAACACGAACATCCAGAGTATGCTGCAGTGATAATTAGAAGAGGAAGAGAGAAAGGAGGGAAAAACCGGATACATCTCGCTCTACTCCCATGAGTCACATGAGTTTGGAGGGGAAACCACATTTCCACGAATAAGTTCACGTATAAAACTTTTGCATGATGCATAATATCATTTCGGACTAATGCTTGTGTATTACACATTAGAATATAGCCCACTCACTTCTGTGATAAAAATTTATCAAGGCGTGATTGAAAAATGCAACCCATCTATTTTGTTAACTTCATCTGATTGCTCCAAAACAGGAATGAAACGAAGTTTTACGGGATTTTGTGTAATACAAAGAAAAATAGACTTCTATATTCATCTGAATTTCACGTCTCACAAGGAATAATCGTCAGCCAGCTGTCTCAGATATTTATAGAAATTTTCATAAACCGATTATAGTTCTCAGTCGTCAGAGTTGGAATTCACCTCGCTTAAGGTTTTAGAAATTATTCACATTCTTCCACACAATTTGCCATGCAAATTGTGGGCCGCCTCTTGCTCAGTTTAAGCCGAAGAATGTGATAATATCGGCATACAAAGAAAAAGAGAAAAGTAATAAAATGTATTATTACATAACAGCAACGTTTCATTTACGTCTGTGAAAGAAGAATCGACTCGTGAAAGAGGTCTGGAAATAAGATTTGAGGAAGAAACGAGCTGCTGTTAAAATATCGGGAAGCCCAGTTCTTTTCAGTCTATGTCTGTGCCGTAACTCTTGTATGCATCTAGGCAAGTACGTATATATGTACACAGTTAGCTATAATTAGCTTCTGAACTGCACGCAGGTATCACTCGATGTATAGAAAGTAGAAATCGGGTACAGCGCAACCAGAATAATTCGGAGTCAGCTACTCAGGAAACGAAATTGTGCCTACGCCAGACAGGCATCTTACTGCTTCCGAAATTCACATACCAATTATACGTATCTATAGTTACGAGAGTAGCGATATGCAGCGGCAATATCCATCCAGGCTTCGTAACAATATTAATAATAACAACGAGAAACGGGCGCTGTAGTGCTGTTAACGTAATCATGCAAGTAGGAATTCGGCAAGAACAAAGCTGCGTTCCAGCCTTAATTAAACCCGGGTATAATACGTGTTTTCATTATGTGGGACTCCGAGGTGGGTTCAAAGAGATATTCAGTCATGCGATGTAGGATAGAGAAGATACATTTCGTATGTGAGCCTGTGGGATGAGCGAAGCGACGATGAGGGAGGATCTAAAAATATACGTAAATCATCATCATCGCCATTGGGATTGTGCGGTTCGAGGCGTTGAAACCTTGCGGAAACAGATCGGGAAACTTATAGAATTCGTGTTACGTAGCGTTACACATATGCACGTTGTATATATAATGCGAAAGCGAAATTAGAATTAACTCCAATTTCCAGCAATTTAGCAATGAAGTAATTTCAGCAACACGTTGCACGATGGGAATATGAATGTTGGGTCTATTTCTACGCGGAAGCGCGTTATGGTCACGTAATTCAATATCGTGCCAAGTTTGATATTATTCAACAACAAGCGAACGCGATAAAGGAGGACAGACGTTATCTGAATGCTGCACTGAATCACCGCTGTCTTCTTTGCCTTCGACTTGTGTATTTCCCTGTATCTCTTCATGCAGGTGTTTGCATCGTTGCACGCACTCGCCGGCATTTTGCTCAAAGTCATCAACGCCCATCTGCCGCGAAGCCTGCCTACACAATCATGGTGTGAGACTAGATAATAATACGAATGACAAATCGAGTGGGAGGCACTAGCAAAGGTCATTTCGCGATGCTGTGATGACCACCTAATATTACATTTTGTTATTCTGATACAGAGGAAGAAAAAACACGAAAACCCAAACAAAAGAACTGAATGACAGAAAATGTAAATTTTCTGAAGTGACTGTAGTAAATGTTTGATAAACTTCGAGGTATGAATACTTGGTTACATTGGTCATATGTTCAGTGAATTGCTTTTATTTATGATGTATGATTTATGCGATGGATACGAGTATCAAGGACTTCTTGATCATTTCAACCATTAGTTCAATTCACGAGTTGCATTAACTTTACGACGAGTGATGGTCAAATCAACTAGTTCGCTAAATTATTGGTTGGCATATGTGCATTATACTTGGTGAAATAAATCTTCACAGTTAGTACCAGTGTCAAAGTGTAAGCTTGCGGACCAATTCCAGCGGTAGCATCAACGCATCATGATCTCTGGATGTCATGCAAAATCATCATAAGTGCCCGAAATCCCCTTCGCGAGAAGAATAGAAAAAAACGGGTTTTGCCAATACTAATCGTGTGTTGGGTCAGAGTAGCCTGCAACCCCTGGCTACGCACCCCGTGGACTTTGATCAATTACAATACCCGAGTAAATGCGCAATGTATAAACCTGCATATAATAACGAGTATTAGGCGAACTGACAGCATTCAAGGGCCCATTGTGCACTGTACGTAGAGATCAGCTTGATGCCCCCGCGATTATACTAATAGGCAATAGATCGCTGAACGAGCAGTCACAGTAGACGTGGTTTACTTTTTTGGATCCTCTCCCTTCGCTCAATCTCGTTCCCTGTGATCGCGTTTTTTCATCATCTTTCGTAGGGCACAAAAAAGGGGTCAGAGGTCAGTGGAACGGCGCCGGGCACCAAGCAAATATAAGATCGGACTCGCGGCGTAACGTTCGCTTCAATGCTACAGATACGCGATGCTTCGTGCACTGAAAGAATGCGTTTTAGCCCGTGGCTTTTGAGTCTGGTCTCAAAAAGTCTTGAAGTCTTATGCATGAAACAAAGCAGGCGCAAAAGATGAACTTCAGAGATGACACTCTATTATACATATGATAATCGAGTTGAACTTTGTGAATTTGGTTTAAACCTGCATATGAGAAGAAAATTGACGATTTCAACTGTAAGAACATCCATAGAATAAACGAAGATAGACATGGAAATTTTCTTTACTGATGAAAAGATTCGACCAGTCACACGGGTACATTACAAACTGTACTATCTATGGATTAAGGAAGACAAAAACATGTCGTCTCTCAGAATGTCTGTCAGAAACTCAAAGATCCTAATAGCTAAAATTAAACCATCGTTCAAGTATTTGGTACAATTACGAAATCCGAGTCATGTTTGTGGAAAAAAAAAACACGCTAATCAGTACACTTCAATGCTGGAAGTGTAACATGCTGTAAGGATTATTGCTAATCGCTTAGCCAGAGGTTGTTGGTAACCCTGATCCTTTTATTCAACTAACTATTTTCTGAATTCGTATTCTTCTCGTCGTTTGTCAAAGTCGGCTGGCACTAAGTGCGCCTAAATAGGTTACGGTGAACCGCAGTGAAGTTGGTTGCGTAGATTGTGAGTAAAAGTAATGCGCGTATGTATGCACTGGGCTTATCATAAACTACGAGTAGGTACCTTGTTCGATATAGGTAGTGTTGGTAACGGGGCAAAACGTACGACTTGCGGCGAGAGAACAAGCACCAGCACAATTACGATGCCTGAGTATCGGTGACTCCATCGTCAGCGAGAGGCACAGAGTGCCGTAGGCAAAAAATGCCGTTCACTTCAGGCCAAGATGTCGGCTGATTCAGAACCCGTTGAGTCAGCTTCTTAGCCAGCCACTATCACCGGCACCAGCAGCTCCTTTACACACTCACGTGTTCGAGACGGAGTTAAGTTGCTTGTTTCACCTATGTTTCCTACTGTGCATTTATGATCTTTCTGCACTGCTTTGAGTATATCGTAATCGTTGGTCTCACCCTCTTGGAATTCTAAACGTATAATCGCAGTTAAGCGGCTATTAGAGAAACCGTTGTTGTTCAAAAATTCGGGACCCTTTTCTTTTACCCTGCACTACGTTAACCAACAAAAAAGCCATTGTGCTTGTACCGGACATATTAAAAGTGAAAACAAATATTTTCTATAATTTGACTCCGGTTGTGAGTACGCTTATCTTTCGTCTAACGAGAAAGTTGACTGCTTGTGGTCAGTTGAGGTTACGATTTAGCCGCGGGCCGGATGTTTTTATTTCGAATAGCATTTTTCATACTCAGAAGCATATTACGAAAACTATTCAAGACACTGTAATCGATGGACAGAAGTTAAAAAAATATTAAAAGACGACTTTTGTCCTACGTTCAATATCAATTTCTATATTGAAAAAATAGTTTCTCAGCTGATTTTCAAAAACTCCCGTCAGGATCGTAAGCATTTAGACGAGGGAGGTCTATTCCCACTATCCGTCCGCTGAATCCGGATAAATTATCATGGAATTGGCCCTGATTGAACGTGACGATGTGAGATATTCATTGACTCAAGGTTGAACGTTCTTAATTGTACAAGGCCTGCGAGTCTAGAATCTCTTAGACTGACGTTGTGTTAATAGCGTAATTTTTTTACCTTCATTTTTCATTCCATCTATAGTACAAAGTATCAAACATCTCGATAGTCAAATTAAACCTATGATAAATCGTAGGACCATATTGTAGGATTCATAAGCCACGGCGATTTAGCTAGTATATCATAAAATAAAAACACATGTACGTCGTTCGTCATATAAACTGCTGCAACACGATTTAGCAACAAAACAAATTTCCGATGCATTTGCTTGCCTCGAATAAATTTAGTCGCATAACAATACAGACATACGTGCTTGTATGCATAAATCCACAGTATTCAAGCATTGCAAGGTATAGTATGTTATTTAATTCTCTTGTTTTGCTGAGCAATTAAAAATGATGAGCTCGCTATTGCATATGTTTAATTCCTGTATGAATATCCGACAAATTTTCTCGGCAGGCGGTAAAAAAAACGTGACGTTCTTTTCATCCTTTTTGAATCATAAACGTTTATGTAGTAAATAGACAGATACTGTATTCGCACACTACGCAAAAATTTACACCGTTACGTGAGCAGATTGCTGTATTTAAGGGGTCTCATCTATCTGGATGGGTTCAAAATATCGATTTTTATGCACTTTCTGAAAGGTTTTATGTCTTAAGAATATTCCCTGTGAATTTCTACATACATATGTAGCCATTGCTACAGGGGACCATAGCATTGATGACTAAAGGCAAAATTGAAAATATTCACTTATACTCTTTACCTTCAAAACAATTGCAGAACCACAGTAAAATCTTTGAGCGCGTTTTTCTCGAAACACTGTTTTCGAAACTAATGGACACGATATCTCGAGAACCGCTCGATACATCCTCTTCAAATTTACACGAAATACGCGTAGGCACACTCGGAAATCGTTAACAATCTTACTTTTCTAAAAACGGCGAAATTTTTTATAAATTTTTCGTACTTAAATTTCAGTTGGTCGTCATTAAATGAAAAAAGAAAGAAAAAATACAAAAAAAAAACTGGCGACCGGCAACGACTAGAGAACACGATAAAAAAACATTATTTTTCCAGCGACTGTTGTGTTTTTGTTTGTTGAAGTTTTTTTATAAATATGTATGTACACTTAATCAAAAGTAAATCAGTTCATTTCCTCCCATAGGTTGTGAGCAAAAAAACACCAAAGCTTGACTCTTTTTTCGAGCCGCCAGGTACCCTCCTAATTCGGTGGAGTAGAATATTGGTTAAACAATGGTATCGAGTAAGAAGTTAGCACTAAATGACGAATGCGAATTTTCTATGTACAATAGACCGGAATGGAATGCTGCTGCAATGCGTGCACCAAAGTGCGATATGAAAAGAAACGGATATTGAACGACAAGTGAACGAGTCTGTTTCGCAATGGGTATGTAGTAGGAATGGTGAGGCAGTGAATACATTTTGAAAAAGGCGTTATTCTAAACTCGGTATTGTAAAAAACCGTACGAAGTGTGTTTTCTGCTTGGAGCAGTTTTGAAAAGTCGAATCAATCAGCTTTTCGATTACGCACCAATAAGAGAGAAGCCACAAGGAATCAGTTTTCTCTTATTCGTTTTCATTTTCTATTTTTCCGTTCTTCTAGTTTTGCGGTTCATTGTTCTAGCGCAAAATGAGCCCACCGCTCATCTTTGTTCATGAGGTCGAGTCAAGTTGACTCTACCGTTTTGATCGATGCTACGACTTCAACGGTTCAATGAAAGTAGGAGTCACAAACACAAACAAAGGACGCACATTTGACCTCACATTTGACAGGCTCATATACATTCTATTCAGTGTGTTCAGAAAATATGCCAGTTCGTTTCAAGGGTGACTAACCCTTCCTCAAAATGGTGCTGATTTCGAAGTATTAAGAATGAGCAAAAAAATAAAAATAAATAAAAAATTATCAGTACCAAGAAGTTCGTTTGTCAGCTTAAATTAAATTTAGTTTCAGGTGTATTTTTTTCATGTGAAAACCGAATATCCATCCATACCGTATACGAAAGATATGCTGAAAGCTGTCCTCAACCTTCACGTGCCGTCAGATATCCTGCTTAGAATGACATCGTGGTCATAAAAATGGTCTCAATTGTAAATGCGTATCGAGTAAGTCGATAACCACAAATCACGGTTTGCGGGCTTTACGAGCACCCAGCACATTGGAGACCGAAAGATAGAGAGAGAGAGAGGGGAAGAGAAGGAGAGGCTTAGCACGCGTATCGGACATCTGACGAGATTTTTCCACAACGAGTCTGCACCGCCACAAACATGTGTACGTGCATTTTAATCGGCAAAAGAATCTTCGCTGCGTTTGCAGCTACCGAGGTACATACATGCATGGCAGATAAATCCGACCCTGCGTTGTACCCACAGGCAATCCGATCACGAGGGAGAAGATGCACCATAAGTTTCGAGGAAGGTCGGAGGAGCAGAGCGTATTTAACCTGCACCTTTACTTGGCCCTGGACCTATAGCCACGATACCAACACCTGGATGCGAGCGCAGGTGGAAGCTGGTGCAAGTAGGTCCCTAAAATCGTCGAGTAGAGTACTACCAACTATCACCACGAATACTACGACCGCAACAGTCCAACGGCCAGACGCTCCAATGATCGTTAAATCTCTACAACTATCACTGAACCCATCGTCGATATGCAGATACACGATTAATACCATGAAAACAACGATACGGAGTTGGAAGATGCTTGGTCAGTACTTTTGTCACATTGTAATATCAGTGGTAATAAGTAAACAAGAAATTCAATGATAATGAACTGGTTAGGTTCAGTTATCCAGATACCTAATTGCTATGATTCCTTGAGGATGATCTTGATCATCGTCCGAATCAGAAGTCGGATTCTCTCTTATAATTTGACAAAGAATAGAAAACTTCGAAGATAATGGTCACATGACGCTTAAGCACCTTGTACATGCAATTCCCCGGCATACATTCTATGAATCAATCTAATCTCTTCCAAAAATTATGAAATTCTATATTCAACGATTTGTGGATGATGCTCCGAAACGGGTCACTTGAGTTGACGGAGTGCTGCACCGAGAGAAATTGAGTAATAATGCACTGAAATTGGGTCGAACAATGCTTATCACTTTCAGAGAACGTGGCTCGGGTGCTGTTTTGTTTTTTGTTTTTTTTTTTACGGGCAAGTTGTTCGCCGCCCATGAAGAAAAACGGAGTTTTGTTTAAAATTAGTCAACAGCTGCGACGCATGGCATCGAATGCAACGGGTGTATGCAAAACATCCTGCACCATTGTTCTCAGCTGTTCGTATGACCCGCTTATTGCTGATGCCCCGACCAGCCGAGCGGCACGAGAAGTGAGGCGTATTCGATCACCGTTATTGATTGCGTAAACGAGCTGATGACGATTAATTGGAGCCTCGTCTTCATTCGGAGGAGAGATAAAAGGGAAAGAAGTGAAGGAAATACTTGGAACGTAATACTCTGGTGCGTAACTAGATCAAATTAACTGTTTATCGGCTTTAGCTTTTTGGTGGTAAATTGAAAATACAAGAAAGGGTTCTGAAAAATAGTTTCCGGCGTGCGATGGCGACGTTGAATATTTCGTTGGAATAAAAAAGTTAACCGAAACGCGTTTGAAATAAAAGATGGCTTTCCAGGGCTTCCGTAAAGAAAAGTCGAGAAGAAAATAAATTAGTGAATATAAGCATTTTTCAATTTACGTTAACCAGAGCTTGATGATACCTGTACTCTTTGAGTTTCTTATACATGCAGTGAGATTTTGGGTAATTTGAAAATTGAAAATGTATTTCAAGTACTTCAATGACTGTTTCGGTCAATCTTACTGGGATAGAAGATTCTTAAAACGAGTTTATAATTCCATATTATAGATTAGCGAACTAAACGAAGTTTCATCAGAAATTCGTGTATATTCATAACGCCAAACTCATTTTTATGAATAAATGAAAGTGATTACTAGTTACCGAGAACAGCGTTAGTATCGTCAAATGCATCATTCAACTTATGTCAGATGAGAAAAAATACGAATCAGATGATTCATCCTTAGGTACCACGAATCTCTCGAATGATCAGGAGAGGTTCTGTAGATTCCCAATCATGTGGCAAGGCATTCATTCGCTACTCAAAGGTTGAGCTCGCAGCCGGCTCTTTGTACGTTACACATCTTTCTACAATCCCCAAGTACGAAGTATAAAAATCTCTATTCCGTCTGCGTGTTATACCTGAATGCACGCCATCCTCGGGTTCCTCAGTCTCATCGCGACGTTCCTCATCGTCAAAAACGACGTTGACATTGAGCCGATCGATGCACTCCAAGTGGTTCCTGTGCCCATTCATCTTTCGTTCGAATCCATGACCCTGCGGATGTTCGTCGGTCGAGGGATACTTTCCGGCAGTCCTGATCAAGGCACTCGAGCTCCGGATGAGTTTAGTGCTGTGTGTCCTTCGAATCAGACTTGTAAAAGCGCCTCCATTGCTCTGCTTGGAGTTTTTCGCCGGCTCCAGTTGCCTGGTTCTTCCGGTTTTTCCGATCGGTGTGGTTCCCTCGTTCTCCTTGAGAGATTCAGAGGTTACCGAGCGGTCCAGCGGCCCTCCGAGATTTCTAGGACTGGCCTCAAAAGCAGCGATGGCATCGCTAACCCTAAGCTTGTCCTCCTTGCTCTGAACACCTGGAATAGCCGGCTGCTGTTCCTGGATAATCGGGGCCGCCTTCCGGCCTGTGAATCTACTCTGGAACTTCTCTATGGTCTTGAAGGATCTCGCGCGAACGACCTTCTTCGCCTTCTGCTCCCCAGGCTTGTTGGTGGTGCCGTTGTTCGCCGGTGCCTCGAAGAGACGCGAAAGTGACTGCACTTTACCGACTTCCGGTTCGAACCCGCTTCCAGCACTGGACGTCCGCGTCAGCATGAGGTTCGGCGTTCCGGAGACCGAACAGCCCTTCGAGGATGATCCGCATATCGGAAAGGTGTTGCAGGCGTGGTGGAAGGCCCCTGAATCTCCGGATTGTATCGTCTTCGCTATTTTGGCCAAGTGCCGCGACTCCCCGTCCAGAGATACGTAGAAGGTTGATCGCCTCTTCGGTGAGTCCTCCAGCTGCGTTGGATCCATCGCCTGCAGCATGCCGACTCACCAAATCCGCACCAGCGATTTTTTAACCGCTCTGAACGAACGGAAGAATCTAATCTACCAATTGCCAGCTGTCCCGGTACATGAGTAACGAAAAAAAAAAAAAAAAAATATGAAAAGAAGAACTTTTCTCGTTTATTTACCCGTACCAGAGACCTACATGATAGTGTTTTATCGCTTCCGCAACATCTCGTTACATAGCCGCGATACGTAACTACATGTACAATAACCACTACTTACAATGAGAAGAATCATTTATTACATCGTGACTAACTTTTATTTATACAAATATTTTTTTTTTTCTTCCCAAGGAACGTAGAACACTGTGTACGATTACTTGCAACGAAATATAAGTATAGACACTCGGAAAAATGCAAAAACTACGCGCTTTTTTACGCTGCTGAACCAAGAACACAACACGCAGCGCTGCCTCGACGTCCGATCCGTTCCGTGGGCAGCACTGCTGATATCTGCCGGCTGCCGCTAGCCGTTGTTGAATTCCGAAGGCAGAACTGCCTGGCGGACCGTCTTCGAACTACGATCCGATATATACTCGGTTCGCTGCGAGTTCCAAAGGCACGTAGAATTGAAATTTTCTGTGCATTTTTGATACTTGCGTTGCGGTTGCCGTAGTGAAAAAAAAATTATTCGACACTGCTTGTCAGAAAAGAGTCGTGTCGTGAATTCATTTGCGCAATGTATGAATAATGGAAACGTGTATTTTTGCCGAACGGTATTGGTTAAACAGTTTTTCTGGACTTTTGAGAATTTTACGAGTTCATTGTATAGAACGAAATAATCGAATCGGCCTTTTTTGTAATGCATTTAAGTGATAGGCTCAATTCACATACATAGAAACATGATTCGCATCGTTATTCCATTAGCTGGATGAGTTTCAGTTACCTATAATAAACAAAGACGATACACTTTTTTTGAGACCTGAACTTATAACAAGTTCCGAGCAAAGAGTGACCGATCACTTGATATTGTGCACGGGATTATGGCTCACTTGGATTCTTCACATTGTGAAAAAATTCATCAGTTACAGTGAGTATAAGATTCTATAAAAATGGGTAAATAAGGCTTGAACATCAATTTAGATGATACAAATTACGAAAATCCAAAGAAACACTAACACATACTAGAGATTTTCCGGTAACAGCCACAAAATTAACTTTCATCTTGTAGCCAAAACTATATGTATCAGTTACGGTAGAAAACGAAAAGATTCGACTACTGTACAATGATCAGAGCTTTGTAAACTTTTCTCTCGATGTAATAATTCAACTCCCCGTAAAGTTGAAGTGGGGAAAAGCTAAGTAATCCAACCGATAAACATTCATCGCGTTGCGCTTATGCGTAAGCTCTAAACCTCTATAAATAAAATGCATGAGCGAAAAAATAGCCGTGAGACGGTTCGTCCACCTATGATGCCTGCAATTTCATCCGGCGCTCCATGCTGCATCACAGATGACGGTGAATGAGAAACACTAGAGGCACAAGAAACATGATGTATGTACCACTGCGCAAGTTATAAGTTATATACGGACGTGGTTATACGGTAGAGTTTTCTCAGTCAGACTCTGTCTGTAATGGATCCTGGTTCTTTGGTGACGCGCGTCGAGCGTTTTTCCTCACAGTTCTCTTCTCTCCATCCTTTTACACGGCCATCTTTTTCATTTTTATCTTCTACAACCATGGACGGAGATCCTGATGTAGAACAAGAGGTTTATGCATGCGACAACGGAAGAGTTCAGTAACCTTTTTCCCCCATCTTGCAACAATTGTGCGGCTTACATTTTTCCTACAGCCAATTGTGTCTCGGCCGAACTGCACTGTGCGGAATTCGTTTGGGTAGTTGACTCGATTGGTCAAGATCAAATCGCTCGACTCCTTCTTTCTTTTTTTCTCTCGTCCACTTGCTGCCTTCGTATTCTCGTAGTATCGATAATATTAACAAAAACGAGAATTGAATTCAAACTGCAACTGTGGAATTTTTAATCAATTTAATCGCATTTTTTGCACGTTAAACGAGACAATTGATTAGAATACATACCGCAGACAATCTTTTGAGTAGTTCATCATCATATAATCAGAATCACATGATATGTGACTTGTACCTGTAATTCAACTGAACTAGATTATTATATATTTGAATGGATTCATATTCGCTTAGCTGAGTACCACTCTTAAATTTCAATCCTCCATATTTCCTCATCCTGAAAATGGAACGCAAAGACCTGAGATAGTGGTGAAATAATTAATTGAGTCCGATGGCATTTGGACCTTGCCTTATGGTTTCCTCGGTTTACGTTCCAACAAACTTGAGTACAGGTACAGCAGCTTCTATAAACGCGGATTGGGTAATAATTATAACCGGAGAATTCCAGCGTGACAATGCTTAAATAAGAAACTAATTAAATGTAGCTTCCGGGTGAAGTTTTTGTCCACTTGTTTGAGATCAAGCGGTTAAATTGTTGAGTCGATTAACTCAGCAGAATTTCACATTTGAAGAGTAATCTCGATTCGCCGCGTGAAGAGATTGAAATTTCCGGATACTTCTCAGGTGGAAGACTGAGGAAATTTAATTCAGCAGTAGTTATTAAACTGTTTATAGAATTCAATTTTTCAGCTCGAGATTGAAACGTGTGTGGCTTTGGTGGGCACCGAAGTAATCGGAATTGTATAATAGCAGACTCCGATAGACAGAACCGCGCTTGTCAGTTATAAGGCAATACACATTGCTATCGAATTCCCGGCAAAGTGAAGGAGGTCAAATCGAGCGTAGAGCGTGTAAATGCAACGGTGAAAGTGTTCTCGTGGTGGCGCGGCTTGTCTGCAAACACGTCGTCGTCGCGACGATCCGAAGCCCTATGAGCAGTTCAACGGATGGATGAAACAACGTGTCTGTAGTAATGAGAAACACCGAATCGTGAGAGCGGCAGGCTGCTGAACGTCTGGTACCCACGGCGATCAAAAGAACGCGTATCAGGGTGTTTCCACTCGAACAACTTGTAGGTATATTTAAAAAGCGAAATCTTTGTCGAAGTACACATTTTCGTAGGTCACTCGGAATTCGAAGTTTTTCTACTTTAAATAACACGAGGAAGATGTCAACTTGATCTCAGAAGTATTTTATACGTAAGGAATCGAAATTTCTGTAAATGATATAAGGATTTTTACATAAATTTTAATTCCAAACTGTTTGAGTGTCGAATTTCGCTCAATGGAAACTTTCGCGAAGATTTAACTCCCTCTGAAATTCTTTCATGATCAAATTCGCGTCATTAAATTCAACTCCGAATTGTTAGAATGAATGGCTAAGCAGTAGCAATTTAAAAAAATTACGATTCCCCAATATCAACGAAATGGTAAAACTCAAGATTTCGAGAGTGACCTTTAAAAATTTGATTCAATAGATATCCTTTATTACCATATTGATTAATTTTTTCAAGTGGAAACAAAAAAAAAAAAATGTTTCTAGTAAATATTTAAATTAGAAACTGAAGCTTAGATATCGATGGTTGAACATTTCAAATCGTTTAAAAATGATTCAAAATCTAGCAGATCCGTTCAATATCACCCGACTATAGCACCTTTAATCAGAAGGTTATTATTAACAGATTCGCTGACAATCGAACAAATCTACCGAATCTATACCAGATTTTGAACAATTTTAAGCGATTTCAAATGAAACAACACTATCTATAATCTTTCGTTTACGTAATTCCAGTGCTTTGTTCCTTTTTGTTTTTTTTTTTTTGTTTTTTTTTCATTCTTAGAGAGATCTTTGTATCCTGTAAATACAAAAATTTAATAAATACTTAGTGTGAACGTATCGCGTTGTAGAATTGATAAAAAGAATCGATTTTTCGCTGACCAACCTCGTTAATACCGCCTGTCGAAGGACAACCGTTTACAAAACTGTCACACGAATTAGGGGAGTGAGACGGCACCCGTTGTATCTGCAGTAAACTAATTTGCATAAAGGTCCAACCGAGAGGGACACTGCCTTGCATTTCTATTTCGGATTTAGAGATCGGTGGACCAGTGAAGCAGCTAAATATACGAGTTGCACGACGTAGCAATGACCCGTAATTCAATACTGGACTATGACAATGGTGGGCCGCGACGTCCCGGAATTATCCTTTATCCTGTGCTGGCTGTTCAACAAGCAACCCCCAGCGCTGGACATTGGATACAAAAAACATGAGAACTTGCCCTCATCTTTTCCGGATTTCTTTCGATGCAGTTCAAATTGTACATATACAGAATAATTGCTGAATATTTCTCTATCCTTCTCCGGATCGATTCCTTGGTATAATTTCTTCGAAAGAACAGCGCACGGACTTTTGCACGAATCCGTGAACATTACGATTTGACATCTTGTTCATGTATAACTCGATACGTTTGAACTGATATTGATCGAGATATATGACTGGAAATGAGAATCTATGGTGTCTCCGCACTCTTCAGATTCAATTTCTTTCACCTCGATCCGTCGAAACCCCAGAGGCGAGGAAATATATCTACAGTGCTCGAGTAACTTCCTGACACTCGTAAAACGAGGACGACGACGATACTGCACGAGGGACCGGGGGATTTGTTTGTTCTAGTCAAACTCGATTTCCGTGCGGGTAAAAATAGACAAAAAGGAAACAAACAAACGAGGATCGCGACGGGCCTGCAGAGAATCCAGCGCAACTGGAACAGTGTCGTCCTCGGCAAATGACCGGCGATATAAATTTTACGGAAGATATGCTGGATCGCATCGTTTCCGATGAATTGTACCAGACTCACTGTTCCGATACAGAGTCACGGGCCTGGTAGGCACATTCAACAATGATTCACTCAGGCTCGTGTCTTCGTTTGTAAACTTTACGGAACGTGAAAAATCTACGGTCACACGATCGTGGTTTACTCATGGTTCAACAATGTAGCATATCTCGAACGAGTCTTAAGAGAAGAGCGAATCGCAATGATACTGTATCGAAATAAACGGCTGAAACGTCAGATTGAGAGTCTGACTGCGCATGCGCAGTATTATCGGATGTCATGCAGGCTGGCCACTTCAAAATTCAGCTGTCGAACGCGGCTGATGGAGGTTATGTGTAGGCGTTGCTGTTTTATTTTTTACTTCTGCGTCAAGCAGGTATCGATCGGTTAACACAGCGATTCGGAAGGCTTGACAAACTTTTATTGTTGACAGACTGATAACTCTGCATGACTGCTACGAGTCAACACAAAAACATAATTTCAATTCGCCGTTTTGAGTGAGTTGGCTTCTTTTGCTTTGCAGACGAAAATATTACCGCGATACGATCTCGTAGCTAAAGGAGTTGAATTATCTAGCGCATGCGCAGTTGGCAACTCGGCCGGCTAAGTTTTACCATTTTCTCTCAAGATGTTCAGCAATTATTGATCAATCAGTGACGTCTTCGCGTGAATTGTTTTTAGAGTGATCTAATCTTCGTGGTATTTGCCACCTTCGGAGGAAACTTTCATTTCAAAATGTACGGACTGTACGGCATCGATGATAAGTTAAATACACCGTGTCCACAGGCACCTAGCGCAATTGAATGTCTCGTGTCAGACAGGAAACAGAGAATCGTGATCGGCCTGCCGCCGTTTGACTTCCGTTTAGTCGTGCAGAGGCAGATAACTGAGAAGCGAGGTGCAATAAATACACGCTGTCTCTGAATCTCCAGTTTGCATCTACTTCTGAAAATACCTGTATCAATATGCACGATATAAGGTCGTTATTCGACGCCTCAGAAAGCAACAAAGAAGCTTCCCAGTTGAAAACATTCCATTCGCTAGAATGGAGAAAATTTGTTCTGATGTACGAGGTAAGCGGGTATGATTATGACAAATTTTTAAATCCCAGAGTTCTCGCGAGTTTTTCAATAGATTTTATACTCACGGATGTATAAATAGGAACGTACAGGCGTATCGTGAATAAAAATTACGCAAAGATGACATTAGCCGCGGAACGTGACACGGATGGACGAGGTGCATGCTGTCATACGACGAGGCGTTATGGTGTGACGGTGAAAAGATACGGACCAATACGGTCTGCATGCATGAAAGCATGTGTATTTACGACTCGCGTCAAGCTCGTAACGAACGACTTTATTATCCGCGAGAGATAGGTACAAGCATAACGCGTAATTCTTCCGATGCGATAATGATGCAAGCTTGACTCAACGATAATTACGGGGGTCTTACAGCATGCGTTAAGGGCAGCGGGAGGATGCGACGTACTCGCAGCAACTGCAATTTTTATTCCTTTCATTTTTAATCGTGTGCTTCTCTTTTTATCCTTTTCTCCTTGTCCTCGTAAGCGCAAATAACACGTGCATTGTCTCCTGCTTCACAATGAGGTGCTGCACGAGTGTTAGGAAAATCGTTGCCAGATTTGCGGAGAGTTGAGTAGAATGGTGGGTAAGCAACAACTGTGTCGAAACAAACTGAACACGTATCAAGAACCTATTTCCATTGACAACAAAATAATGAAAACCTTTTTTCGAAGTTTTTTGTGCTCCACAAATCCAACGAACGATTCAATTTTCCTTAAATAACTTTTGACCCCGAATAACTTTTGAAAAGGTGAATTTGTCAGAAAATAATAAAAGACCGTTTTTGAAGAGCGTTCAATTCTCTACACAAAAATATAACAGCGAATTTCCTCTACGACGCATCGTTAGCTATAGTTGTAATAATCAGAAGGAGCAGAAATCATTTTTTTCCACGTTATTCTTAAAGAAAATAGAAATGCGCGATGAGCAACCTCTTAATTTTAATATTAAAGAGTTAATATTTTAACAGGCGTATTTTTATACCTAAATGAAACTATTGGACATATTTTGAGGACATATTTTTTTTGTTTTGAAACACCCTAATATATATTATGTACCTAAGATTTTTAATGAATGAATCATTGAAGAAATAGGTTTTTCTATGTACAGAATGTAAATATTATAATACTACCTTCTGGTCGAGCAGGACTAAGTTTCCAAAAATATGTTAATAAATGGAGTTTTTCTACAGTGAAAATATTCAAGTTTTGCATGTTTCTCTGCATTATACCGTCGCGGACTGTTTTCGATTCACTGATTACTCTTCAAGAACTCGATGGAATGTAAATAGCGAATCAAATTATTGACCAATCGATTTATCGTTCGAGCTAGATGTGATATTCACAAAGAATTAGTAAAAGTCAACTGAATTTTCAAATTTTGAAATCTTGTAGCAGTTTCGTTTTCCAATTTTTGTTCTAATTTTATCCGCTAAATTACTGGAAGATAATTAAATTGCGTACAAGGTTTGAAAAAAATCATTCTTATTTTCGTTTCCATGCAAGTGATTCTCGTAATTGCTCGCATAATTTTCGAACTTATACCGCGAGTGGCGTGTAGGCTTTCAGGGTGCGTTGCAGAGGTCAGTGTACCTTAAACCTGCAGTGTAACACGAAGAACTGACAGCCGTCGGGGCAAAGCCCGTGCCTTATAAGACGACTATAAACCACCTTGGCCTTATACGCTAGCACCATGTAAAGTACTCGAGTATTTTACTCCAGGCAGATTAAGCGCACGCGGCGTTCACAGCTACGGTTAATACGCGTACCGAATTCTTCACCTCACATCATCGTTGTATTGTACTTACTGATTGACAATGTGGAATAACCGTTAATTCTTTACAATCTGACGTTGCAATCGCAACGTCGCGGAGACGGTGAAAATCCTCGCAAACTTCTATATTTATATTCAAAAATTAAAAACCGTATATTTTATATTTATGCGGATATTTTCACGTGGCAGAAATTAACACGGTAGAAGAAATTGGTACGCATTCTCAATTAATTGACAGGTTTACTCATGATCGATGGGACTAGCGAGACGGATAATTTATTCTACTCAATTATTCATCGTTACTGAATTCAACGTTTAGTTAATTGCGGAACTTAAATTTGCCGCGTCGTTTAATTGGAGGCATCCGCTAATGTAAATAGATATCCGTGTTACCAGCAGATATGCTGCTGAGGTAAAAAGAAACTCCTGTCTTACCGACAACGTAGCAAATCACTTGCGTCGGTAATAAGAGGCATTCGCCCGCAAACCTTCCGAAGGCAACTGGACTCAAAGGATTCCTCGTCAACAACAGAGTTTTACGTTATCGACGGCTCACGTGACAAAGAAGTGAAAAAATGTATACTATTTATTCCATAAAATAAATTTCGCTAACGACAAATAATCTAGTAGAACTTGAAATTGAAATCGTATACTTTTATATCTGAAAAATATCTCCATTAATTCCACACCGGTGACCTGATTGTTTGTTAACAAATTGCTCAAATAATTGCGTAGTCCTAACTTTTCAAAGGGTCGAAAGCAAGTATAATACGGAATCACTGATGGTAAATATTATTTTTCACGTTCCAATGTTAAAAAATGAAAGAAATCGTTAGTAAATGTGCACTAAATATATGTATACTTGGCGATAAACCTTACAGTCTGCTCATACTTGACCCTCTTGGCGAATCTTTGCTGCAGCTGTCGAAAAGATCACGTGCTTCAAGTTCGATAGCGAGCCGGTGTTTATATTTAAACACTGCAACAGCAAACATGCGCGTTGAGAGGTTTAGGACCGGCGTATACGCGGTGAGTTTGATTCGGTCACTGACAGCTGAAGTATCCCACATGACCGGAGGGTAAAACTAGCTGTCAATTGACAGAGTCAACCTGGCTAAACGTACGTAAGTTGAGTGCCGAGCGCCCTGAACTCGCAGAGATTTATCTTCGGGCGTAAAGTGGAGAGAGAGCTCAAAAGTGCGGAGGAAAGTTTAAAAGCAGAAAACATAAGCGAGACATACCCAAACGAATTGGTTCTGCATACGGGCTCGTCGTTTCGCGTTACGGCAATTAAAAACTTTCGCTCGATCAATTTAACTGTCAATATTATGGGAAAGTAAATACTTACATTGTGTGATAGATCACGTTTAGAACATAAGGCAGGATAATGTTGTGGAATTACCTGACGAAGTGTAGGATAGTTAGCAGTAAGGATTGGGAACTAGACACGTGACCGTTCCACTCGCCTCGAGACTTCACGACTAGACTTTACCGCTTGTAACCGTTCTATGAAGTCAGTTTTGCGTATTCAAGATAGAGTGACGGTGAGGCGACACGATTTCAAATCACATCAATGGGTTTAATAGCGGGCAATTAACTTCTTTTCATGACAAACATTGCGAAGCTGAAATTTTAAGGTTATATTTGCGCAATCGGCACTTCATGTTAAACAAAGTTTGTTAAAGATGGAACGGTGAGGCAGTTTATTCAAATGAGTTGTCGAGTCACACATTATCAGCAGCTCACTGGTGTAGACGGCAAATATGTATCGGTATAAATACTTTGAAGAGGTAATTTGGATGCAGCGTTTTTACCGTAGTTTGATTGTGTTATTCAATCTGAAGATATTTGAGGTACCTGATTGAATGAAATTAGGTAGAAAATGAAAATTTGAAACGAACTCGGAAATCGTGGCAGTTATTATTTAACGACCTTTAAAATTCCGGGAAATCGAGCAAAATCTTTTTTTCTAGGGATTTTCGGTTCGTTGGAATTTTTCAAAATATAAACGAGTGTTCAAGAGGGCGAGAAAGCAACCATTGTGAAACATTCAATCAGTTCTTTCGCGACGCTATTTCGTCTTTCAGTTTCAACATTCCGTCGTGAAAATCCCGCGATGAATATTCATACAGCAATTGTAAATTGTGTGTCGGAACAGCAAAGAGAGAATTTTTAATCGAATTTCAGAAAAGGGGTTGCCTGCAATATGATATTCACTTCCGTTTCCTACACACAGGCTGTTAAATATTCTACGATTTTCGATCTCGAGACGATTTTTCGGCTGCGTTTCAACTCTACTGTTACGCGAGAAAAAATTAGCGGAAGGTTGATGATGCAAGTTTGAAAAAAACGTTACACGTTAACGTGACTTCCTCTAACCCCTTGAACCATGACGTTCACATTCAGCGCAATGAAACACGGGCGTGAATTTGAAAAAGCAAAATTCATTACGACGCTCAATATAGCAACATATCGGTGCAAAAAAATTTGACAACGGGTTTGGCTCGATTACGAATTTGGATCTGATATCATGAAACTAAAATTATTCAAACAGTGGTGTGATTGTAAAGTAGGGCTGGGCAATAAATCAATTGATCGCGGTCTTCGATCAATTGTTTGCTTAAGGAGCTGATTAATTGATCAATAGAAGAAGAGACTAATTGAAAAGGCCGATTGATCGAAAACAAAACAATTCATCGGAAAAAAATTGATCAACGCCTACGATTAATACATTAATTGCACTGGTCTATTGTAAAGACAAACGTGCACGTAAATTTTCTACACAAATTTGCTACACAAAATTCTAGTAAAAGAAGTAAAAATTTGGTGTTTGAAATTGAATTACTCGGCATTCTCAATGAAATTTCTTAATTTTGCTTCTTGCTTTGAAAAACACAAAAGCGTATCTTGAATGTTCTTAAACTGTTGTGATAAAATATTTGTACACGTACTATACTTTTACTGTACGGAATTTGGAATTTACTAAACATGCCACTGAAATTACCAAACACATGTACGAAAAAATTCGATAAGAATCTGTTGGAATGAAAAATATATCGTGGCAAAAGGAATCGATGTACATCTCTATTAATTTTGCTCTACAATTAGTGTGATTTCGAATTTCCTAAAACTGATTTATAAAATGTTGTACGTAATGTATTTGAAAAATTTCGAAAAATTTCCCAGTTTTTGAAAATTACGAAATTTGTGCATGTATAAATTGTATACGATATCCCTAACAGTATCAGATTTGAGCAATCTATGAGCGAAATTATTGATCAAATTTTAAATTTGTGACAATTACACCGTAAATTTACTGACACGTTCTGAAAATTGACTAAATTTAGCTAGTAACTGGGTTCGTAAATTCGTCAAAAATTGTATCGTGAGTAAGAATTTTGAAAATATCTTATTCGTAAGCTATCATCGACTGTATTATTTGTCATGCCCGTATGGACCGTCCATTGTATTACGAATCTAACGAAATCATGATATTCCATAAGATAGTTTGGCGTATAACTATTAATCCAAACATTGCGAGTGAACAGGCTTCGAACCCGGATGGGAACAAATTATGCTGCAATTCTTCTATTCGATCTAAAACGCGTCTTCATAGAATGCAGTTACCGAGAAGTTGTTAGGGTGATATCTGTGCTCACAAAACGTCAATGAAATCAATTATCGAAATGTTTATTATCGACTTTTTTCACTGCACAGTTCTAGTACACATTTACCATAAAGTTACCAAACTCGTGTAGTAAATTTAACAAACTGTTATTCGAAATTTCTGTATCCTGTATTGTAGTAACGATATCCAAGTTTACGATATTTATCGCACCGACGTTTGGTAATTTTACTGAACAGTGCCATCAATTACTAATAATAAAATTACTTATTACATGTACAGTAAATTCACAATACCGAACTCGAGTAATGCTTCCTGTACATTTTTAGCAAATTTACAACAGAAAATTTTTAACGGTGTAGTTGGCATTCAGCGGTTTTACGATCTCCAACCGATTGAACAACGCAATTCAAGCACAATTATCGGGCTATAACTTTATCGACTTTTAAAGAGAGGGGTGAATTAATACCTGATTCGTGATCCTCGTGGTCGGCTCCTCGGAGACAGGAATGAAAACTCCTTGAAAGGCGTCTTCCGCCCGGCGAGACGCCGTCAGGGGAACTAGCGACACTCTGCATCACTTTTTATTATCCAATAACGAGTCGTTACCTTCAGGTGAATACAAACGAATTCAGAAGCGCGTTCAAAATTTCGATCTTCGCGGCATTTTGATCGCTTTACGTCGCTTTTCTCGTCAGTCACTTGGGCCAAAATTCACCTCGCGTCTTTGCCACTTATAAGCCGCGTTCAACTCAACAGTTTATTGCAATTCAGATTCGAACCAATTATCCGGGACTCACTCTTTCATACAATTTTCTATCATTGGTCTGGAAAATAGGAAATATAACACAACATAATTTCATTTCTACAATTATTTTTCATTAAAAATAACGGATATTTGCACTGCCGCTGATCAGAAAAGCGCCAGTCGAGATTATGCTTGATTTTGACTAATTGTTGATCACCGCCTCAATGTAGATGAACCGGGGTTGAACTTGAATATTTCAAATTTTCTATTCACCGGTTAGACAAAGTTAGACCATTTATGGAAATCTTTTGTTCACGATTGCGTAAATTCTTTTGAAATCCTTTGCATAAAACGTTTGAAATACCACGAGATTTTTCAAATCGTAGATCATCGAAATTTCATGAAACTTTCCAAAATCGCTGATATCCGTATAATAATTTTTCGAGATCATTTAAAGTTATCTTGACGCATCGTCGAAACCTTGTAATAAAATAAAACGAGTAGGGTGAAAATTTTGTGAAATCATGTAACGAAAAATAGCGTGAAATTTTTTTACACGTGAAGTGTATTAAAAGATTGAGTAAACTCTGCAGCATCGATTAAATCTACAAAAATCTTCAAAAGCCTTCAATTAGTTCAATACATCTTTGCAATTGGAAAATCTGGCGTGTACCACAAAATTGCCGAGTGCATTTAAAAAAAGCACTCACTATTTTTTTCAGATTTTTCGTTCCGACCATTCTTTTTTAAAAAATGTTACCAACCCTTTTATGGTCCTAAAAAAAAACGCCATTTTTCATTTTCCTTTTACAAAAATTCACATAATTTCTGGGTCCCAAAACAAACATTTTGCGCCACGGTTCAGAGTGGAGAATTGATTTTTTGTATTTTTTAAATATTTTTTCAGAGGAATAATTTTTCTTATTTTCAATCACTAAAAATTTTTCTGTAACCAAAATCGATAGGGGCCCATTCAGAGGAGGGATGAAAGTGTATAAAAATGCAAAAGACCGAAAATCAATTTTTTGTCCATAAATACCCCCCTTAATGAAATTGATAGGTCCGCAAATCGAATGAATTCCTCAAAAATCAGCTGACATCAATTTGTGTTACATATTGTGAAATTTGAAACTTGTCAGTTCATTTGTTCATTTAACATGAGAAGCGAAGTGTCAAAGAAAATTTGCTCGGTCGGTAAGAGTAGGAGTACCACATACCCTTAATAATCAGTGTTAATGTGCCGAATGCCAAAAGTTTTGATAAAAATACGTATTCAATTGACCGGAGGAAAAACGCGCGTGTATTCAAAGAGGATAAATCCAGATATAGTTGACGGATATTCGACCCTTTGTTTGTAACAATTGGCGTCGATGTGAGGCAGCGAGAGCTGCGGAATGTTTTGCGACTTACGTATAAAATGATGATGATGATGACTAAGGCGCGTTGTGTAACGTGTGTTATGTTCATGTATCTATATTTTACAAATGACGAGGACTTATAACAGCTTAGTGCACAGTTTTTCAATCAAATAACGTGAAATTAATTGTGTAATTGTGAAGGAAAAGAATAGACGATATCCTGCTTGACTGCAGTTCGTATCTCGTTCCGCAACTGACAGGACAGAAGAATATTTCGAGCAAGTATTCATGGGAAATCCCGGCGATCTGAAGAAGCAGAAGAAGAAGAAGAAGAAGAAGAAAAAGAAGAAAGAAACTTGTGTTGAATTACAACGACGAAAAAATTATTTAGACCAAGCGAACGAATGATTTCTTTTTTTTCTTTTTTTTTTTTTTTTTTTTTTTTATAAGTTTTTCATCGAATTTACAAAATTGTAATAAATATTCGATTATATGGTCTCCAAAGGCACGTCAATTCCCACTAGTTTAAATGGTCTTTAGTGTTATTTTTTTCTACACAGCATTCAAATTTGGGAGTAGAGTTGATATTTTATTTTTCGCGGCGACTCGGTCAACTTACTTCAGTTTTTACCGACATTTTTTTCTGGGATCGAATATTTCCGGCATAGTCGAAAATTTTCTGAACTACGATTCAAGTCGATCAAAAATAAATGTGTAGCAGCAACTATAGAAAAAAAATACTAGCCTTGTAAATGATTCTTTAAGCAAAGCAAAAGTTTATTCGTCGTCTTCAATCGTGATTTCAAACTATAAATAACCTATAGTCATGAGGGTTTTGTGAAGCAATTGTGTTTTAATGCCTGTACCTGCAGTTACCAAAAGTTTACAAAGTTAAGATCACTTTTGCCTCTACTGAAACAGTCAGAAAAAAAAGGAAAATAATAACGGTACACTTTCTTATGCCATGAAAGATTGTATTACCGGTATTTTTTACGATCAACGAATGGCAATATCAATTAAATCGACTACTGCGAAAGAAATAAAATTCGTTTCACGAGAATCTGTGGAAAACAGTATTCAGAATAAAATAAGCAATCGTAGAGTAATGACATCGATATCTAAGCTTTTATTTTTGATTCCAGTATCTTCTATTTTTGTACTTTCAAAGAGATATTCACAGCCTACGAATACAATGATCTGACAAATATTCAATTTATAACGACCATCTCGTATTGAAGTGAATAAAAAGAATCGACTTTTGGTCAATCAATCTCCTTAAAGGATCCAGTGTGAAATTTACAAAAAATCGTTTTTTTTTTCCCGCATTAACGCTTAGTATAGACTGTTATATACATTTTACATGGTGTCGCCGATTGATCGCAAGTACACGATTTAGATGAAGATATCTCTTTCCAAACTTTAAACGCGTTTTTCTCGGAACGGTGGTTTTCAAAACGGCGTCGACTCTCAAAAGAAGAGTTTTCAAGCTATCGTTTCAAATTTAAACAAAATATTCTTCACGTCATTTCCTATCGTCCTATGGAAGGATTTTTTTTTCTGAAATCTTCCTATATTTTTCTACGAAAAACTGTCGAAAAAAATGCTAAATTTGATCTGATTTGTTCAGACAACCGCCATTTTGTCAAATTCAGAAAAAAAAGCTTCCATAGCCCGATAGCGGCTTTCCTATAGATTAGGAATTTCTTTGGAATTTTTTTTTCAGACAAAAATTAAGGCCGCAATCATGGACGCCATTCAGAAATTTTTTTTAAACTGAACTTTTCAATAATTTTTTATGTTATAAAAATATCAATAAATCAACTTAAAAAAAATCATTTTGTATTCGTCATTCTTGCCTCAATTTGCAAAAGAAAAAAAACAAAAAATTAGACTGATTACTTTATCCTAACAATAAAAAAAAAATCACCGAAATCGGTAATTTTTCGGAGGATCACACTGGAATGATCCCTTAAGGGGTTATACATATACAGTTATAATTTTCAAAAAATCATTTTTTTTTTTTATTTTATTTTCTTAATGTACATATATTCAAGAATACACACAGAAAATTTCAGATCGCTCCGGTGAATATTTTCGAAGTTACACGCAAATTTGGAAAGGCGTTTCAGAGTGCTCGAAAGTGCAAGGCCGGAGCGGAAGGGCTTACCTGGAACGCTGTCCCTTTTATGCACCTGCCTATTGTGAATGTTCCCTTCTAATATATTTAGATGCGTAAAGCAACAGTGTGTTACTGTTTTTTTCATACCTGAAAGGTAAATTTTTTATTTTTCTCTCCCCAAACTTTAAACGCGTTTTTCTCAAAATGGTGTTTACAAAGTCGGTGACCAACATTACTCGAAAACGGCTGAACCGATTAGTCTCAAATTTTAACACGGGCTTCTTAAATATATTTTTTAGTAATTGATCGAAGATTTTTTTCTCACCGATAAATATTTTTTTTTTTATAAACAATTTAAGGCCGAAATTTTGGTCAAAAATCGTTTTTTTTTTTTTTTTTGAGAAACCGCCATTTTGTCAAAAAAATTCATTTTGCTTATTCCTTCGATTGATTACTAGATTTAACATTACTTAAACGAAATCTGTTTGGTTTTTTAATTTCTGAGGATCCAGTTCAAAGATACAGTGGTCACCGCAAAACGTTTTTTTTGAGAGGAGCTCCCGGAGATCAGCTGTAGCTCCTATCCAAATGAATATTTTTACTAATACTAAGTCTTAAAATACAGTTAAAAGATACAAATTTTTAGATCAATAAATTTAAAAGTTTTCTCAGAAAAAATTCTGGAAAATTCGCTTTTTTTCGGCCTTCTAACTGTATATAACCCCTTAACACATATACCGGGACAATCTCTTGAAACTTGAAAATCAATCGCGCATGCGCCGAATAACTCAATCTCATTGGTCGGCAAAATCTTCCCCGCAGCGATACTTTTGTCTACGAAGCAGAATGCCAACGTACACAAAACGTCTACGTTTGAATTTTCAAAAGGCATAAGCATCAAATTCCGACCGTTCTTTGAAGAATCAACTCTCCGACCCAATAACAAATGCTTACCAAACCCTTCGGAGTCACTAGCTCAATTATTTGAGATTCTAACCTCGAAAATTCGTATCAACTACATCGCCGTCAGAAACAGAGTTTGACAGCTGAAAACTCGGGATGGCCAGCCTGCACAAACAGGCAATAAAACTCGCGCATGCGCAGCTGATATTCAAGCTTCAAGAGATTGTCCCGGTACATGATACAACCGTTATTGGCCAAAGCGTGTATAATAAATCGTACTTCCTGTGCGCAAAGTGATCTCCACAAAAGTAAGATATTTTTTTAAAGACTCGCAATCACAGACGCGCATTAGGTTTCATATTTTATGAAAGCGTTCGGCCGTCCTTCGCCCCCGACATTCGAACCTCCTCCTCCCATTGACCAAGTCACGCGTCGTGCTTTCACGTGGGTATATTTCAATTTTGTAGGACAAAAAGGCGGAAGGATTTCCAGCCGCTTTGTCCTCGTTATCCATCGACACCGGATGTTACGTTGTTCCCTACCTGTCCGCCACTTCCTGCAGTGTCCTACACGTCTACTCTTTGTCTTCCTTCATCGCTACAGATTATGTACATGCATATAAGTATGCACGTAATACGTTTCCTCGAATCTCGATTCTCTCTGGACTTGATATGAAATATTTTTGAAGGATGTGTCGTCACGGTTTTGGAAAAAATTGTTTCCCATCTTCTGTATACTTGTGATGGAAGAATGATCCGTTCAAATGAAAAGAAAAACTATTCTCCCGGAATGATTCTCACGGAAGAGAATGTTTTTACTCACTGCGAGTAAAAAATGTTTCAAACTTACATGAAAACACTTTCATCTTGTTTCTCATTATAATACAAAAAGTAGAAAAAGAAACTTTTTCGAATCGCAGATAGAAGAGTTTTAAGAAAGCAAAACTTGTCCTTTCTCAAGTTAAAAATTTGTTCGATACTCCTAATCTACTTTCACGTTGACAATGTTTCGACAAATTATTCGAGGGTATTAAAATAATAACAAAGACGAGAATTTTGAAACTTGAAATGAAAACCACGAAGATAAAGAAAAAAAGTTGACATGAAATTCTATTCGCAGTTTTGAAACACTTGTGGAAAGGATTTATTCGAGTATTAATCTGTCAAATAATTTACTTATAATATCAGATGAATTTTGATTACTGTAATTGATAAAAAAAAAAAAAAAAAAATCATTATCTACACAGCCAAGAAAAAAATTCCATGTACCTGACCAATGAAGTTGTGAAAAAAATCCCACCCCAAATTAATTATTCAACAAGGTTCGCCTGCGAATAATAAATCGTGTTCCCAACGGACGAAAGCGATACTAAAAATTCGATACAGCTTTTCAAATCAAAGGCAACGAGTGTGAAAAACTTCAAAGGATACGACGATACACGAGTAGGTATTACACCTACAATAGATGCGAGAAATTGAAAACCGTAGTTAAAAAGGCGCGCTATGGAACGGGTGTACATGCCTAAGTTTGGTTAGCGTTGTTCGTTTCCACCTTCTTTTTATCTCTCCGAACGCGGTCTTTCTTTTTATCAGCGCATATATAGCTGACCGGCCTGCACCAGCTGGTCAACGGTGCGCGTTAAACTGCTGCAGGCTCAGGGGTGTAACTTATACATAGGGCATTCCGTGCCAACTCAACCCGTGTCTGACCCTTGACGTCTCTGATTTGGCTCGTGATTTTTTATACGACTGTTTCGACTCTTGGAAGCACTTGGATTTTTCTGTCGAATTTTTTCGAATTGATTTGAATTATCTGGAATTTTTAAAAACTAACACACTGACAGACACAATTTAAATGTCCGACATAATTCGGAAAAAAACACGTTTTAGGTCTCAAAATTTTCGAAATTTGATTCGGAGTGGGCCGGTTTGATGTTCTTATTTTTTTCTTGATTTTTTCACATTTTTCCAAACTAATTAATTAACTACAGGTTTGAAAAAACAAACATATTGATCGACACGATTTAACAATTTTGAATAATTCTGAAATGTTTCAGCAACGTGTAGGTGGACTGACTCTTTCTTCTGACGAAGAAAACGAAATTCTTGAAAAGAATAAGGAAACAAAGTTAAAAAATTTTGATATCGAACACAGAATTATATTAGTTTTTAAAAATTCTAGACAATTCAAACAGATTTGATAACTTTTTTCATCTAAAACTGACAATTAGTGTCTTCGAGAGTCATGTGAAATATCGTCAGTCAAATCAGAGTGGTCTACCTTGTATACAATATACGTTATCTATATAGTACAGGTGAACGTTTATCCGATACCGAAACGGTGTGAATTTGTGATAAGGTTTAATGGTGTAATTTAATACTCAAGAAATACTTAAGAAAAACTGAAATACCTGTTCAATGCACAGGGTGATGTTACCATTTCAAGTTTGAAATTCATACATGAGCAAAAGTTTCGAATAACGACGATTCATCGGTAACTTCCGGTTAATACTTGGTAACCGATGCAGAGTATACTTTGAGATATTTAAAATCCGCCAAAATTTCCGCAAAATTTCTTTAACGTTTTGTTTTGATCCATTTTTTTCGACATCTTCGAGTCGACCGGAAGATTTCTTCAGCATAAATTTTCGTCGGAAAAAATCTCAGCTTCTCAAAATACAATATTTCCAACACCTGCAGCTGATTCAAATAAACATGCTGGACAGGTTTCCACGACGAAATGCATTTTGCTCGACAAGCCTTAGCTTCGACATATTTCAAATATTGTTAGCGGATTGCTCAAGTTTTTTTTACTCGAATGCTTTCAAATTGTCGCGCTAATGTCCTTGCGTATGCTTGGAAAAGATTACAAATCGCTGAGCCTCAAGGTTTGAATGGAAAAATGGCTTATCTCACGTGTCACAGCTACAGTCCGAACATAAACTTGAAATAGTTGCTAAGGGTTTTCTCAACCATCGCAATAATTCCGCTTTGATGAATGAATGTGTTTTTTGAACAGCTTCGATTCACCTAACATTCAATCTACCATTCGTTTTTTTTTTCTCCAATAATCTTGAAGCCGTTTCGAAAATTTTAACACTCCTGGTACTGATACAATTTTGTTGCAACTCCGCTTGGGATGTTTTGACACTAGCCAATTAAAAAAAACTTTTCCCCGATTGATTCAACTCTGTCAACTCCTTGTAATTTTTTTATCCAAGCACATGATAATGCAAATATTTTCATGGCCCTAAATTTGCGAAAAAAAATTTCACCATCGAATTCTTACCATTGCAAACATGAAATTTCATGAGATTCTTCTCCGCAAAATATTGATGAGGAAAAACTGGCAAACCGTGTTGCATGACAGATAATTATTATATTCTGACCAAGTTTTAAGAAATCTCGGTAAATTGCATTTATACTGGCAACGAAACGAGGCTGTTAAAATTTTTCGCCAATATTCTGTTCCGTCCCGGTATTACTTTCGTATAATCTTCATGTCGGTCATTGACTTCACGAGAAATCAGTTCTTTCAAATTGTTTTAAAACTCAAACCAAGTTTGACATAAAAAAAAAAAAAAAAATCTTCAACAAATATAAATGGAATATTCTACATTCAATTGTACAATATTTATTTTCATTTGCACGAAGATCGCTTGAATATAACAAGTTTACTTGAATTCACGAATTTGCAACTTCAATTATTGAGGGATCGAATTTATTTTTACCGACAGTCTAAAACAACGATCAAGTTAATACATTTAAATGATTCGGGTTTCGTAATTCTACAGAATTATTTTTTCCCGCTTACTAAACAACAGCTGATAATCTATTCAATGTTCAATTTACTGTACGCAAAAAAAAAAAAAAAAACAATTTAAACGTAACATTTTGATTCAAATAAATTAATTAGATGTTTACAAATCGGAGAAAATAAGATCTAGGTGATTGTAAGTAAATGTTTTCGAGGAGCTATTTTTCTTTTTGTTACTTTTGGAAGTGTGTCTCGAAGCGTCGCGTTCAAGACTGCACACCCTGTATACTGTAATTGTTATATCTACGCCATTGCATATTTCAGCTGTAAGATAATATAATATCACAACACGGACGACTTTGCGGATTTCAAGAGAGCTTCGAGTGGATCATAAACCTCAATACACACGGTGCCAATTTTATACGCATACGTACGTTATGCTATATAAAATAATTGCGATGTATACTGTCATTATGCGAATAGCGAGTCGATTTTTGCCACACTCTTTCTTTTTGATAAACCATGGAATGACCCTATAATTACAAGTTTTCGATTTACTTATGTACGTAACGAACGTTGTGGTAGAATCTGTTTTCAATTTCCTGTTTGCGGATCACCCGTAGATGTATACGAGTAACAAATTAACGCTTAACTGTACATACGGAAGAAAAAATTCTCAGAATTAACCATGCACGGCAATTAAATATGGCTGAAGAAATTTTTTATTTATTCGAATAAACGGGCTTCAATTCGATAACACAAATTCTGCTCCGAATGATTTTCTGTTTGAATCGAAATAAAAAAAAAAAACATTCTCTTCGTCGTATTTTACAAATTCAACGAATTCTTTCTTTGCCTGTATAAAAATCGACTCCGTGGCTATTGACATTTCGATTTTTGTACAATTTTAATCAATTCATTAGAAAACAATTAGTCAAAAGACGCGATTCTTTCACTGCGGAAATTATTCGATAACGGCATCTCCTCGTATCGGTAAATAGTTGTGCTTTTGTAGCTGAAATTTATGGTTCCTTAGTTATTTCTCTCCGAAGGGTATATTATTTGCAATAAATTCGACACGTTTAATTTCATTCGCAATTTCAAACCTTCGTTACGTCACTTTTCTGACTTGAAAGCTTTTTGACTGGACTGTAGGTTTAGTGCGTCCTTAAAAAAGGGAGTCCGGTACAACTCAGGGATAAAATGAAGTATGAAATGTAAAGTAGATACTATACGTATAATGCTTATAAAGATACGTATACACGCAGATAACCAGACGCGTATCATCGCGTTATAAACGCCTACGTCGAACCGTGGGCCGAAAAGAGACATTTCTCAAGTTCGCCATCGAGATTCCGGCCTTCGCCAAGACCTAAGGAACGAAGGTCGGTTCGTCGTCGATACAACCAAGCGTGTTTAATAGGTTTGGTTAACCGAAAAACTCGATACTCATCGTCAATTTATTTAAAACATCACGCCAGGCCAGAGAATAGTGAAAATATAAATGAAAAAAGATGAATCTGCTATATTATCGAAAATCCGGTGGATTAGTTTTCTATTTAACTTTCCGATAGTTAGTAGTTGAATAGTAAATAGTAGATAGTAGATAGTAGATAGAAGACTAGTTTCCACAGTCGCTGAGAAAGATTTTCGTTTTTTTTTTTTTTTTCGTCAGTCAATAATCCGTACTGCCATTTGTTGATCATAATCAATGCATCGAAAAAATCCCAATTACAAACAGACAATAAAGAATTAGGAAAAGACGTGTAAAATAGTCCATAAACAAGCTTTTCTAGATGAAAAAATGGACAGACTCCATCGTTTACCGCCAGATTATAGAGGTAAATTATTTTTCGGCGACTTTTGATATACTTTACGATTCGGTTTTTGCTTTAAAATTTTAACTTGGGTAGATTTCCTCGAGTGGACCACACATCCGCTGCAGATCCTAAATTAAACGGTGTTTCCGGTTCACCCGTTGTTCGTTACGACTAACGCGGGCACAAAAATCTGAAATATATTTAGCTCCGAATTTACATCTGCCGCAACGAGATGACGCAATAATTTCCGTGACCCATTATCGTGCCGACCATAGAAACAAACGCTTTTTGCAGGGTGCCGTTTTTTTTTTATTTCACAAGCCCGACGATTCCAAAGCTTTTGAATTCGACGCGCTAAAGCTAGAAAATAAACTTCTTGGTTGTGTCTACCTGAAATAAGGCTAAAACTCCGTAGGGTTTACAGAATTTCAGTTTTCATAGCCTACGACTTTCGATTTTGACGCTGACGACTTTTTCTGCCACGTTATATGATATGATACATCTGTGGCTGTTTATTATTGGCGTCTCTTTGAAGTAAACAACCATAGATATTAATTGGAGTATAAATTTGTGGGTAGCTTCTCAGCGAGTAAAATGAGCCCGGAAACATCAGAATCGGATAAAAAGACATCAGAGTTTCATCATTTTCAACGTTCTAATAATAAAAACTTCTCTATATATATATAGAATTTGCTCAGATTCATCCTCATCACATACCAAGGTTGTTGTTCAACTATGAGACTGAAAATTTCGCAATTCTGCAGTGACTTTGACGTAGTCAAGTTTTCAAAATATGTGCACGTTTTGCCTTATTATAATTCACCGAATTTCAGAAATTCATAAAAATGCGAAACAACTGTTTCTTCGAGACGCGAATCGTTGCAACACCCTTGCTAACTTCACCCTTACGTTTATTTCACGTCGATTACATTTGGCGAAAACAAGCGTTCGGATATTTTCCAAATGATTTTTCCTCTCGTCTAATCTTTGAATCTCCCTCAAGTCGAACAGAATAACAAACGTCCGGTCACAACGTTTCCGGATACCTAGATAAAACGTCCCTTTTCCGCGTATCAGGGCTTGTTTAACACGTTTCCGGTTCAGTTTAACTTCTGTTCCGTTCGCCAACGCGTTTCTGATATTATTTCACCGGTACTTTAAGAGCCGGTTGCCTCCTGCAATGAAATGTCAGAAGTGAATACGGGATACAGTTTAGTTGCAATTTTAATTGCTTCCTTGCTCCGACCCGCAGGCTACAAGT
This sequence comes from Neodiprion lecontei, assembly GCF_021901455.1. NCBI lineage: Eukaryota > Metazoa > Arthropoda > Insecta > Hymenoptera > Diprionidae > Neodiprion > Neodiprion lecontei. Next base: position 8,418,661 of record NC_060262.1, on the reverse strand, counting down.
CGCGGCAACCGACGAGTTGAAAATAATACACGCGGGTGAAAAATTCGGCGAAACAAAAGGTTGGAAAAGTGAAACAGAGACTGATCAAATTGAATATGATGAAAAAAAAAACAATTTTTTTTTTAAACTCCAGGAAACCGGAAGAAAATTTTCACACACCGAATATTCCGACTATAAAAAACACACCTTGTTATTATAAAATTGAATAAAATTATACATAGTTCGTCATATCTTTGTAAAAAAAACATAGCTCATTTGACTGACAAATCAATATCCTACAAATATTTTTTGTCGATTCATCAATCGGAACAAAATCTAGTACGTAAAATCTTAAACATTTACAGACGATAAACTTGCGGTTCGACAATGAATAAATTATTGTTACCCGAAGTGTAATTCGGACGATCTAAAAATTATTCATTCACGAAAAAACCAGGTACATTCGATCATGATCGGACAATGATCGAAGATGTATTAATGAAAAATCATGAGTTTTTATTTCCTTTGAATTTTTTAACATCACGAGGTGCTTGATTATAAAATTCAGCAATTCAAAATATTTTACTGTGACGCGTTGATTTTTTTTCCAGCAATACGTAACTGGATTAACTCGAGCGAAAAGCGTACTTCCCAAGCTTTGTTTCGACAATTTTTGACCTGACTGTACGTCCCACACATCCTTACGTTCAATGCTGTATAGATTAACGTTGTGTTCAGGTACACGTCGTGTCACGTTACGTGGTTATATCTGTTGTGTTTTATTATGATGTACGCGTTGATAGTTAGCGAATGACTCACGAATGAATTTTCCGCACGCAGATATATAATATAACACAACGAAGAGGATCGGTGGATCTAATCTCCTACATTCGTTCATCTGTCGCAAAAAAATAAACAAAAAATAATAAACACCCATCAAAACACGAAACGTCATCTTTCAGTCGCGTCGCAGATACGTACGATAAAGAAAACGATCATTGATTGATTGGCTCTGCAGTTTGTGACGACGCTCAGAAATGTCATTGCCCGTTAGGTAAAATGAAACAATTGTTGTTGAATTTGACGGGAAAGATTCACCTACAATTAAAGGTACGGCAAGAGATGTCTCGAGAATGTTTAAATTTTCGCTGAAACATTTAATTTTACCTTATCTCAAAATCTAGCTTTTATCATTTTCTTCCGTACTGAAACTCATTCTCCTTCATTAATCGATCACAAAAACTAGCAATATTCTAAATGACAGCTGGTCGACGTATTATTAAGAGATGTAATCGTCTTACGAGAAATCCATTTGAAACGATCTGTACGGACGATTAACTCTCTGAAAAAGCATAGACTTGGCATTGACTAAAGATTCAAAATACTGAGCCTAACCGGATGAAATCGACAGTTAAGCGAGTAAACTTTTCTGTATGAAAATCCATGGCGCTATCATTGTTGTTATTTTTATTCTATTTCACAAGCGATAATTATTTTCACCGCACTTATGATACCGTAAAACCGGCAACCGAAACTTTGATAACTTTTTGTAAGTGTAATTTACGCCCGATATCATCATCTCGAGACTCAAATCGATCAACTTCGTTTGAATGACGCGTTCTAACTTCAGACTCTCGTTTCATAATATTTTCGTTAAATCGTACGTTCTCGTCGTAAATACGAGTATATCATCCTGCGTCTAAGCTCGGTTAAAGTGTAATACGATCAGCTACCTACGTCGATAATAATTCGATCTGAATCGTTATACGCCGCGTAATAAGAGAATATAGAGTTGAGGACAGAAAACTCGTTGAGAACACAGCGGCGAACAAAACACGACAGCGTTAGTAAGAGCTGCAAACAGCACGGCACTAAACCACTTGACACGAATGTTAATTCCTGGGTAGTTAGCCGTTGTAGAAACTTCGAGCGAGCGATTTTCGGTGGAAGGTTGTCAGCCCTTTGGCCGAGAAACGGTTGAAAACACGATTGGAAAATACGGTTCAACCGACGCGGCTGCGCACGATTTTCGAAACGTTTTTAAACGCGCGGCGTAATTCGGAGCTCGACTTGCGGCCACCTTCACGGCGGGAGAACCGAACCAGACTGCCGGCTGAAGCTGCTCCGAACCAACAGCTTGTGAGACGATGCTGAGCGAAACGCCGCGTTCCAGTTGCACGTGATTCTCGTACCGATTAACCGATCGTTCGGAATTCGAATTCATCGCCGGACGATTCGATGATCGTGCTGTAATGAGTGGAAAAACGGAGAAATTTTTAGCGCATTTTAACAGCTGCGGTTGATTTTTGAGTAATGAAAAAATATTCTGCCGGAAGCCGATTCTGAGAGGAGAAAATATTGGGCCCCAAAAATTGAGGAAAAAAAAAACCAAGGCTGTATCCAATCCGAAAATTTTTACCGATTTTGAAAAACGTTAGGTTTCGAGTCTAGGTTACATTGACGTATTTTTTATAAACCGAATATTCTTTTCAAAATTTTGACCAATTTTGAAAAACGCTAGAATCAAGTAACGCGTGAACATATTTTATTGGAAAAAAATTATTTCGTGCAGTTCCAATTGTCACTGCGATCAATGTTTCAAACGTTAGAGATAAAAAGGTGAGATATAGTGTCTTATTTTATTAGTTAATGGTTCCAGTTTTCGGGGTGCCAATTTGTCGAAATAGACTGTTGACACAAATCGATTCTAACAATAAGACGTGAAGTTTTTTCACTCACCAATAATGACATTCAAATCTAAACGGTTACGTTGCGATTGTTTTTGTTCTCACACCCTTCTTCTGTGATTAACCATTCGTAACACAAATAGATGCTACAAATCACAGGAAAAAACTAGATAGCAGATATGTAAAATTTCAGTTTTTGCAGTTACTTTTCTCAGATGATGCCGATTCACTGGCAGCATAAACTAAACAAAAAATACTTCATTCGTTAACTAACATCAGCAAGTTACGATCATACGAGATAATCTACCTATACATACGTAACACAGAAAGTAATACGTTGATATTTTTATGACGCGCGTGGATGTTTTTTACAATAATCTATCTACCGTAAAGAAATTCGTATGAGAAAGAGAAATCAACGCATCCAGAATGGCTTGCAAGCAATATTCGTATCCAAATATTCAGACTCGATGACAATTTAATACTCGCCAGGTATGTTAATGATAGTCTTTTTCTTGACCAACACAAAAAATTCCTTCACCTGCTTACTCGATAAATAATAAATGGATAGCAAAAACGTTTTTAAAAGCGTATATATTATACATATTTCCGTGCTGTGCCAGTTATTCGCACGTAGAGGAACGTGTGTAATTATACAATTAAGAGAAACACAACGGGCGATAAAAAGCAACGAAGGAAGATATTCGACGTAAACGGTAAAGCGAAGAGAAAAATTAAATATTGATTTTCGTTCTCAGATAATGGAATTACTATACCCGGGACTGCACGGAAGGACATCGTTACTCTCAGTCATTTATTTATTTATTTATTTATTTATTTATTTATTTATTTATTTTTTTTTTTCGTGAAAACAAGACGAAGAAAATAAGACAGGCAATTCGCACTCTGTGTACAAGATGTGGAGCCGAAAGTCCGAAAACGAGTCACTATGGTCAGTCCGTCCGAGAGACCGCGATTACTGGAACAGGGAGAAAGGCACACGCAAAGAGCATCGTTCAACCGAAAGATAGAAGCAGAAAGAGAGCGAGAGCAAGAGAGAGAGAGAGAGAGAGAAAGAGTATCGTATATCGACGACTCGTATTCTATTCTAAACCGACAGAAAAGAACGCCGACTGGACCGGCATGCGACTTGGAAGGGGAAATAGTGAAGCGTGCGGTTCATTTTCGTTTGTTTACCGATAAGCTGACGTTATCTCTCTCTGTCTCTCCCTAAATTCTCGTCCACAGCTGAGTGAGAAAATTGTTTGCAAAAAGTGACTCGAGAGATGGATGGAAACGCAAACGTCTTGATCATTTCATTCTAATTTTTTTCCCCTTAGTTTTATTTTCACTCATTTTTCACATTCTTGTTTTCTTTTTCCTTACGACTACCGGCCACTAATAAACCACTCAGCTTCCGTGAGGAACACCCGAAATCTCGAGTGTTGCACCTAGATTGCTTCTATTAATAGGACCAGTGCCGGAATTTTTGGTACATCCGGGTGTTCGGTACGAAACAAATATTCCACTTTGTTTTCTTCACCTGCAATATTTCGTTTCCATTGTCGACCCGGTAAAGTAATTTTCTAACAATGAGACAAATCGAGTGCATATAGTCCGTGTTCGGTTTTAAATGTCGATTTTTCCCTAATTCTTTCAAGAATTATTACAGGATTCGACATTTCTTTTGTTTTCTTTTCTTTTCATTTTTATTTTTTCTCTTACGTGCACAATTTTTGTTGGTTGGGGATTCTCTGAAAGATCGATAAGTTAACGAGCGACAAATATTAAAATATCTGCACACTTAGATCTTGGAGCGTTTTTTTTCCTGCTGCAGGCTCTCGCCAGGGACTCGATAAATTTTTCTGCAACGGACGACATTGCACAAAGCCGAATAAAATATTGGCTGAAATCGGGTCGCGGGCGTAAAAAACTACGATCCGAACCGAACCCCGGATATATAGCCAATTCCCGGCTCCAACGGCTTCTCGGGAGTGGAAAATAAATTTTCGACTCGGTTTCGAACCAGCGAAGCGATGCGCACTCCATGTATATTGAGAATAGGTATACAGGTATTGTTTAAATATTGTGTTCTAGTTTAACAACTTCTTTCTATTCCATAAACTTAAACGTTCGATATTAGACGACTCGGTAATGAAAATTGAAAGTGAAATCTCGTAGGCACTTTACGACATTGAAGTTATAACGACACAAGCGTAACGAAACATTGGGGGGAAAAGTGACTGCTTCGAAATTTTTAAACGACTTCCAAGCAGCCGAGTTTTCAAAATATGAATATATGTTTAGCTTTGTTACGGTTTACTGAATTTTAAGGGATCATCTCAGTGTAACGGGTCAAAAAATAGCTGATTTATACGATTTTTTTTCCATGGTTAAAATACGCTAATGAGTCTGATTTCAACTATTGTTTTCATTTAAAACAAAAAAAAAAAAAAATTTCAACGGTTGAAAATGTCTTCGAAAAAATGGAGTCATCGCGATGTGCACGATTGCGACCGTAAATATTATCCAAAACAAGATTTGTAAGAAGATTATTAATCAATACGAAAGCCGCTATCTTCGTATGAAAGTTTTTTTTTTTTTTTTTTTTTAAATCTTCATATTTTTTTTTACGAAAAACTGTAAAAGCAATAAGCTAAATTCGATATTGTTTTCAAACCGTCGCCATTTTGTCAATTTTGATTAAAAAAAAGAAACCCGATCGCAAGATAACGACTTTCATACTGATTAAAAATATTTTTACAAATTTTGTTTCGGTGTACATCGTAAGGACTCCTTTTTTCGAAAACACTTACAACCGTTGAAAAAATTGTAAAAAAAAAAAAAAAAATGAAAAATAAATAAACTTCATTTTCTATTCTTCGCGAGTACTTTGATTTGACATAAAAAAAATCAGACTGATCAGCGTATTTTACCATCGAAAACAAATGGCGAGTATCATCTATTTCTCAACTCGTCGCATTGAAATGATCCCTTAAACTATCCTTGAGGTGGTACAATTACGAAACCATTAAAATTCGAACACATTAAAATTCAAATATTTTTCAAAAGAACCGTGCGTTCTTAAATTATGCGTTCTTACAATGAGCGGTCTTACAACGAGCGATCTTATGTCGAGCAGTCTTATACCGAGCGGTTTTATATCGAGAGTTCTTGAATCGTACGACCTTGTATCGAGCGTTCCTATAACGAGGGACTGTGGCTATTTTTTCCCGCAACGAAAGATAAGATTTTCAGATTTGTGTGAAAGAAAAATACAGAAATAGAGAAAAAATTTTCCGAGGTGATTTTCCAGTGTACACCGAGTGCACTCGGTACGTGTGCAGAAATCTGGAAAAATATATACCGGATAAAACTGGGTAAATTTCGTCAGCTGCAAGGACGAGTTCTCACTGAACCCTTCCGGTTGACATCTGTTACACGGTGCGTTTCAGGGTTCAACAAACATCGGCGTTAGTTTCAGAATTGTTTTTCTCCTACGCGTAACTCACCGCTAGTTACACGCTCCGTTACGAGCTGTGATACGAAATGCCAAGGAGAACACGAACGAAACCCATGACGGTCGATTGGAGGAAAAAGATGCGGTCTATCTTTACCCCGGCATCACGTGTAACGGAGAAAAGAGAGAAGAGGGAAAGAGGGAAAGAGGGAAAGAGGGAAAGGGCAAAAGAGGAAATTGTTTCAACGAGACGTATCGGATGCGTGATATTACTCCGTTTAGGCGCGTCGGGATTCAAAGAGGGAAATTCCAGCCACCGTGATCCCTGGTCCTCGTATATAGTTATATACACGTACAAGCCCATCGCTTTGACGACAAGTTGCTAATTTCCGAACAACTGCGGAAGGGTCGAAGGTATATAGGCTCTGTTCCAGGTAACGCGTAGGAAGAATTCCCACGGGATTAACTAACCGGAGATAGGGAGGAAAATCTTCGACGGTGATATCGACCCTCTAGATTGTCTTTATACATTTTATTAGATGTTTTTTTTTCTTCCTTTTTTTTTTTTTCTTTTACTCTCCATTTTCTTTTGATTTTTTTCAGGTGACGCGAACTTCCGACTTGATGTCAAAAACAAAACGGGACATATCGTAAACTCGAAAGTTTTGTTACCCCGTATTTATCTATCGATGTCCGAATTTTGGAAACTTTGATTTACGATCGCTTCTGCAACTTCATATCGGTGTAAAAAGTATGCGCGTAGCGATTACGGTTCGCGCACAAAATATACGGAACAAAAATAGGACGTCGGGACAGACGTTTAGAAGTTGTATGTCTGACCAAACAAAAAAAAATAAATCATCCTTCGCTATAACCAAAAAAATACAAGTACAGCAGCGAATAATAATTAAGAACCGTAAATTTTGATTCTGAAAGTTAGACCTAAGCCCTGCTTCGTGGTCGACGAAATTCGATTCAAAAATGACAGCTAAAGTACTTTTGGGGAAAATAAAATTGATTTTTTTTTTTTTTTTTAATCGAATCAAATAGGATGATAAAATTCCATTGGATTATCATCACTTTCACTTATTTACCTTTTCTCGCACGATTCCCTCACAATTCCGCAATTTTTATAACGAGACTATATTCACGGTTGGGAGATCATTAAGCGTAGGTGGAAAAGTGTGAAGAAGCTCTTGCGTAGAAGCGAGGCGTGAGATTTTCATCCGTCGTCGAGGATGCGGGGGGGGGGGGGGGGTCTTTCTCTTGATGTGAATTTTCGCCAGCTAATTTCTCCTACCATCTTTCTTTTCATCGCATCACGTTACATGCACACGCACCGCGTTCGTTTCGTAACTTGTGCATGGGTACGGATAGCGCTGACTTGGGAACTGGAACGTGCTCGTCTACATTATGGTTGGATTCTTCTTGAGGGAAGAACAATGCGGGTGGCATTGTGACACGTGAAACGTACAAGATACGGCCTGCAGCGGGCCGCAGAAGAGAAACGCTCTAAGGACCGATTGTTTGCATATCTCTGCGGCACGTTACAATGTTACGAATCAGGGACGGTGTCAAAGTTTCGAATTTGAAAAGTTCCGAAGGCGCAGAATTCCCAACTTTTTCGTGACGAAACTTGAAGTAAAGAAACAAAACTTCGAGGAATCGTCAAAGTTTCGAATGGTCAGAAAACCGACGGCTCAAAGTTTCGAAATGCAAGATTCCGAAAAGTAAAGTTACGATAGAGCAAAATTCCGAGAAGCAAAAATTCCGATAGAACAAAAAACTTGAAACAGATTTTGTTGAAAATTTTATGTACTACAAATTTGGTTCACACCGTTTTTAATGTTTCATTAACCCATTAACTGTATATTTAGCAATAACCATGTTGAAGAAAGTTTGACGCGCTATAAATAATAACCCATGCATTATACAGAAAAAAGTTTCTAATAAAAGTTATAGGAAATTTTATCATCCACAAAATCTATTGTTACTAGATTTTTGTCGGGTGCGGGTAAAAAATCAGAAAAATCAAAAATCAGAATGGTCCGCATGAAAACGGTATCACGATGGCTCATTTTACTTCTTATTCTTTTAGCACTTTCGGAATTTTGTCTTTTCGGTATTTTGTCCTGTCGGAATTCCGCCTTTTCGGAACTTTGAGCGTGGGATTTTCGACCATTCGAAAGTCTGATGTTACGTCAAAGTTTTGTTTCTTTACTTTAACTTTCGCCACGAAAACATCCGGGATTCTGCGCTTTCGAAACTTTTCGAATTCGGAACTTTGACACCGTCCCCCGAATCAGTTTCCCTCCAAAATGAAGTCGCCGATCATACGAGCCTTGCGCGTACATTTTTTCTTAAATTACAGAGTACAGCAAATGCGAGAGTGATCCTCGAATTTGTTTTCCTATCGAATTGTACTCAAAGAGTATTCACTCGAATGCATACGAAACAATCTAACGCTGTGTTACATTGACGGTGATGTCAGAGTATCGACGAAATGAGCAACCCGTATTTTACACTTTTTATTTTTTCCTTCCGGAAAGGTAAAAATAGTCCTAAGATTTGGAAAATGACGGTGTTGGCTAATCTGATTGGATGCGATGATTGTGAAGGATTCGAAGATTGATGAGAAATTACTAAAATCATGTGATTTCGTACGTCAGTAATCCACCGTAACCTCAAAGTAAGTGCAAATCTGTTGCAAGTAAATTTCGCGATAAATTCAGTGCTCTTGTCGATTTTTCGAATGTTTCTCAACGACTACACAAGCACAAGAATAATCGCAAGCACCGTAATGTTTTCTCAAACTTTAAAACGATTTTATCACCCTGAAGAGTAAAAAAAATGTGAAATACACGCGGTTGGCCTTGAATAAAATACTGTAATAACTCTTACGGCAACATTCGAAACATTACAAATTGTTGTTATTGTTTAAGACTATTCCAAATATTCGTTTACCTTCAAGTCGAGTTGAAAAGAAGGAAAATAAAACGGTATAAAAGAAAATAATAAACTCGAGATCGACGGCTTGCCCCGATTTTTACCAAGCATGGATACGTGTCTGAACTCGAAGAGGTGCAATTTACAGTTTCTACGCCACAAGATGCGGATTGACGAGTTATGTTTTCCCATTTTACGTGGAGAAAATTGCGGTTAAAGGTGCCGTTATAGGATGGGATTGGAAGTAAAGATAGGCGATTCTTATAGTTTCGATCATTTCGTTCCACACTTACTCCGACGTAGTTACCTGTGTAGTCACGTAATCGTGTTTACACAAGAAGGAAAAAAAAAAAAAAAAAACACAATCTACGCAGACAATGAGCAGGAAAAAAGTCACAGGAATTACGTGTACAATGTACGATTATACGTGCCCAGCTACGTAATTCCATTTTACTTGCCTTACGTTTGAAAAAATGTTGTGCATTCATGGGAACTCGTTACGATCCTTTGCGAGACTAAGTGAAACTTTACGTAAGTTTGTGATTCGAATTTTTGCTGAAACTTTGCGAGACGTCGCGCGATCTCGTGAAGATTCGTTAAACTTCGCGAGGACACATTGTGGGAACATTGAAGGCCGTCTCGAGACTTCGCGTGGATTGAATTCGCCAAAATTTCACGAGACTTTGTGAGATTTAGCAATCAGTTCACGAAGACTTTCTGAGAATTGACGAAACACAATAAAAAAAAAAAATATGAAAGATTTCGTGGTTTTGTCGATGGCGATGAATTTCATATTCACAAGAATCACGGGACTTCATTGAATTTCAAAGGAAACTTGACAGGACTTCGTCGAATTTGATAGCGAAAATTTCACAAGATTTCACGAGACTTGTGACGAGAATCCATTCAAGAATTCTATGGGAGTTGTGATTTGGAGAGAAACGGCGATTCCAATATGGACGAAAGAAATTCCCAGAATATCGGATTCTTTTGAAAATCCATCTCTATTCATTGTTTTTGGGACTAAGATAAAAAAAACCTGACATTAGAATAGGGAAATTCAATACGACGAGTACGAAAACTAGCAAAATTGGTCAGAGCAGGCAAAGCTTGTAAAATATGCTATCTGAACGTTTTTAAAGTACAGCTGTTAAACATTAGCAAAATCAACATCGATTCGAAACAGTCATTTCGAAGGATACCGAACGAAACGACTCGTGCATCATACCAAGCGGAAAGCAGATGAACGGTTGCAAAGAAAACCGCAAGTAAAGATAAAACAGCTTAATTCGTACATTCGTTAATTGGCAAACTGAAAGTGTAATCGTGCAATACGGAGATTTTCACAAACGCATGTACGGCAGTTACTGACCTAGTGCAGCAAATCTTTGAGAGCGTCTGTTGCAGAATGGTGACCTAGAAGAAACAGCGATTGCCTAGGTGAACGTTTCCGTGGCGCATTAAGCTGGCGCAAAGCCACGCGGCGTCGCAAATACGAACCAGTGTAACATCGCTTTGCCAAATCCACCCTCGTTTCTGCAGGAGGTGGGCGACGGAAACGCGAATAACTGAGGCAACTACGAGGAGATCGTGCTGTAGATCTTTTACTTGAGAATGTACATAAAAGTCGCAAAAGTGAGTTCAAGAAAGCGGGGCAAACGATGTTGCAGAGGAATGATTACGCATGAGGCGTTCCGTGCCAAATCACCCAGACTGTGACTTTGACATAATTTGAGATTCTTGTTTTTATAAATACGGCAGTTCTCACGCAGAAGACTGTGAAGAACGATTGGTAAAACGATTTTTTATCGAACGTTTTATTTTACAAACTTGTTCAAGCTATCCCAAAACCGATAATGATTCGAATTTTGAGGATATCGGCACAGCTTCTCTGATGTTCGGTACAGTGTTTTTGTTTCGAAAATGACGTTCAATTTTTCATAGATTTTCTCAAAAAAAATTGAATCACTGTCGTTCCGAGGTAGCTGAAATAATTTACGAAGAAAAACAATTGCCGGAAAGAATTTTGAATCACTGTTTCACTGTAGTTTTCGAGGCGTGAACTATCAAGGTCAGGGTCACAAACTGGTTGATTAGGCGTGGAATACACCATACACGAGTATAAAAATCGCTTTTCTACGAGCTTGAAAGTCACGCGTACATGTATGTTTACTTTGGATGCATGCAGACGAGAAATTCAAGAAACACTGGAAGTTCAGGAAAATCGGAAACGAGAAAAAAACATCGCGAACTTCCGGGTCCATAAAATTTGCACAGAACGCGGTATGTGGGTCAAATAAACACTTTTATACTTCTATTCCCTGGAAAGTTCAGAGGCGTTTCGTTCAATACGCCGAGTAAAAACTGCAGGTACGGTCTAATATCGAGCATTTTTACGTAAATAATATCAAACAATCCAATGTGGACGTTACGTACAATATCATGAGATAAATCATATCATTCTTCCATCATGTTTCGCCAAAAATATTCAACCAAACCGTCGTAATCTTCATGGTGGATGAAATTCTCAATCATTCCAGTTTTTAAAAAAAACGTAAGACCCAATTCGAACATTTAGTACAGGCAATAGGGGACCCGTTACTCTTGTCCATAATGCACTGAATTACAGGAGTTATTTTTTTTCATAAATAGGTTCAGTATGACGTACTGAATGTAAGTTCACAAAATCCTTACAAATTTTAAGTACGAAAGTGCCACCATTTTGAGAAAAACCGTTTCGGTCTGTATCTCCGTAACCCTGCACTCTGGGCCCAAAATGATAATGACCTTTATTGTAGATAATGATATTTCATATCTTTTTTGTTTGATAACTTTTTTTGTATCACTAACTATTAACAACTTATACGACTGCCAAAATATAATATAAATTTGAAAAAAATTCCATCAGGTAGTTGCTGTTTTTTTGCAGTTAAGAAAGAAAATTGTTTATTGCTATTTGTCACCTCATCAATATTTTTTGCACGTGTTTGAAAAATTTTCATCATTATTCTATGCATCCCGCGTTTTTATTAACCTTCCACCCGATAGTGCGACATAGAAAGCGTTATAACTTCATAAATATTTATTTGAGGACAAAAAGTTTCAAGTAAAAGTTGTAGGAAATTTGTGGATCTAAGAGTTAGATCGTTAGCATTTCGTTGTTTAAACAATTATTCGAGGAGATATTGATCAACAAGTCGATAAATGAATTTTGGCAGCCGTATATGTTGTAAATAGTTAGTGATACAAAAAAAGTTATCAAACAAAAAAGATATAAAATATCATTATCTACAGTAAAGGTCATTATCATTTTGGGCCTAGAGTGCACGGTTACGGAGATACAGGCCGAAACGGTTTTGCTCAAAATGGCGGCGCTTCCGCACTTAAAATTTGTAAGGATTTTGTGAATTTACATTCAGTACGTCATACTGAACCTATTTATGAAAAAAAAATAACTCCTGTAATTCAGTGCACGACAAAATTCCCTATTGCCTGTACCAATTCACGTTTCCACCGATTACAAAGTTTCTGCAACAGCCAGGTTATAAGCTGCCCAGGACGTGGTCAGGGACGCATAGGAAGGTAGGCAGGTACGGGCAGAGCTCGTATCCGACCGGAAGTGGACAGTAGTGGTACGGGTACATGCATATTCATTATTCAGGGCACGCGCTCAACTGTCGGCCAGCTGCATCTGCGGGTCTCTGCCGTCACAATATTGTGACCGCAGGTTTCGCGACGCTGTGAAATTTTCTTTCGATTCTCAAACGAGAAGTGAGGAAGAATGCACAGTCAAAGTCTCGCTAAATCCAATGCGCCAATTTGTACACTAGGGGGCGATGATGTCCGCTAAACAGCAGGAAATGGTGGTTCGACAAGTCGCCAGATTGGCGCTCGTGAGTAATAAGGGGAGCAATCTGATCGGACCTTAGCAATCAGGATTCAATCGGGTTCGATCGATTTGCCGCTTTGTGGAACTTTTGCTGTAGCAACGCCATCTTAATTTCCCTCTATTTTACGGAGATAGTCCTCCTTTCCTCTACTCTCTACAGGTTATGTTTACAAAGTTTGAGCCTGTGTTCCGTTGCCGGCCGGCGGTGGCGCTGCGAGTTCATTCTGCATTGCCAACCTAACCGACTTGTTAGGAAAAATTAGCCGTCTGACAATTACCGACCCCGAGTGTACGGAGTGTGTAATTTTATTCCGTTATTATCATCTTCCTGCAATTTTCATACGATTTATCCGATAGAGAAACGTTAGCCTGTTTCTCGCGTTAAGATTTTTTACATACAGTGCGACCGAGATTCAATTCCTTCATTGTTTACTTCGTCAAAAATATTTCTATACATTTTCCAATACAAAACACGTCGCGTCGATACAACGTCAACGTTTATGATTGTAGTACGGTTTTTTAAACTCAAGTTTGCTTTATTTACAGCTCAGATCAATTCCTGCCTAAGCAATTTGATTGAACTGCAGTTTTTTATTTGCGGACGTCCGTCGTTTTGGTTTCACAGTTTCAAAATCAAAGAATTTGAGGGTCAAAAGCAGCGGCCGACATATTTTCATTGTCATCGGATAAGTTTTTGGTCCGAGGAAATTTATGTAACACCAGAAATACATTCCGACTGATTCACAGAAATTCCGTCTAGATGTATGACGCAATAATGGTGTAATTCATAATTCTGTCTCTTTCGTTTGCGGAGACTTCAAGCTCCCCTGAAAAATTGCTTTAACTTTAGTGATAAAAATTTAGGGCGTTGTTCAAGCTTTTTATAACGCGCAGGGTAAGGAGAGTATACAACGATCGTGGGGATAACACTTCCTCCTATGCATCATGCGTTATACGGGTAAAAACTCATTTTTCTCCCCCGAACACGCAACGGCAAATTAGACAGCGGCGGTGAGTTAGCGTTACGTTTTGTCTATGGTAAATTTGACCAGATGCTCCACCGTCCAAAATTTAAGGCGGCACCATCGCCACGGACGAACAAATTCTGTGGACGCCATTATTTAAATGAGTGCTTTTTTAAGCTGTACGAAAAAAAAGTGACCAAGTTAATTATTCATGCAAGAAGTCTGATTGTTTGAAAACTATTTCATTTTAGAGACGTTGCACGTACGTTTTGTGAGAATAGTTCATTTTATTAAATAACGAATTTTCAACAAATCCGCCGAGTCGGATGGTTTTTTGTGAGTTGGTCAAAAAATCTGATACGTGTAACGAATAAAATCGTAATGATTTACAAATAATGAACTTACAATCCGGTAAGAAATACGTTACATGCTGTTGTCTAAAATTTAACTCGAGAGTATGTCTGGAGAATTACGCACAAATATAAAACGAGCTGTTGCTCATGCAATAATGATTTTTTTGATGAAAAAACGATAGAACAGTGAGAATTCTTTGATATTGTTATTATAGCGAGGTATTTATGGTCGAAATTCAGTGTTTTCAAACATTTTTCATGTATCACGATGATCGTACTGGTTAGATGTAACTAAATTATTACCTTTAGTATCATTCTATAAATCTTTGTTTTATCGCGTTTTTTTTTTTCAGCGCTACGTTGAGTGCATTCGGCTGAATCTGACTAGTTTACAATGGTACCTACACACCAATTGCGCAACGATTTTTGCACTCCTTATTTAGAAGCACCAACAATTGTTTTATAACAAACATTCGTAGGCTTCCCATTTGGCTACGTGTAATTTTTATCTAAGATTTTGTATTGTTTCAACCTAGTTACGAAGTTTTCAGAGGTGGTATTATACACCGTTAGAGTTTGTTAAATTTCACACAATAGCGTGTGAAATGCAATTCTAGAGTATTGTTATACACACATTGTACTTGTCGTGCGAAATGACGTTGTACTGCAAACGCTCAGTTGTGCCGTAATGCTTGAAAACAATTACGTTGAAGATTATATTTTCCCAGAACGAACACGAAAAGAATCTTCCGGACAGCGTCTGTGAATCAATATTCTTGCAAAGATAACAACTTTTTATACATAATTCATACCGTATTTAGCCTCCATGGTCTACAATCTTATCAACGATTTACTCTGTCGATAAAACAGGGTAACTAATGCAACCGTTTACAGTTTTATAACAATACAAACATCGGCAAGAGCCATTCGATAATACGATAACATTACAGGCTTTTCAGAAAAGACGTTAATTTTCCACCAGATCAGCCGTATTCTCTATTTTCTTAAGTTCGTATCGAACTGATCCTTTAAAGTCTTCGATACTCTTCACCGCGACTTTCGACCAAGATAACAAAAACGTTAGCATATCGACCGCGTGTCCAAAATTGAAAATACACGGTGTATTCTGCTTTATAGATCATGAAGAAGAAACGTAATTATATCTTCAAAAATGCAGATCCGTCATCACCCACTAAAGTCGTCGGAATGACGGAGGAACATGTCCCTTACCTTTTTCATTTCGTCGTAGCTCGACGGTGCGAGTGGATGGTGCCGGGGAGTGATACCCCCTAGGCAAGGACATTGATCTACACTCACCTGTAACAGTGAAAAAAGAAGAAAAAAAATTATATTAAATTTGAACAATGCAGTTGTTACAGGAACGAAGTTATTCAGACGACAGTTAATTTCACGACCGATTACGAAACGAAGAACATGACGTTTAATCAAAGAAGTCGGTCAGTTGAAGATCAATGCTTTTTTTTCATTTAGTTACTAATCGGTAGGACATTGATTATTCATAAAATTAATTTATCCATAAGCTTGTACGATGATTTTCCTTAGATTACGAGAAACAAAAAACAGGATGGCAAACAACAAAATCTTGGCTATCGATTTTTTCTCATTTCAAAAGTGTTTTGAAACGGTGAAAAATTTAGTAAACTCATTTTATTTCGACCCACCAAAGCATAGTCAGATTCAAAAGGCACAATTTTGCGAATTCATTGTGACAGATTTTTTTTTCAATTACAGTCACGTCAATATTGCTATTTGCTGTGATCAGAATTAATGTCAGCGCAGTTGTGAAAATCTGAATATTCTGTGATACTAATACGGGATAAAATAAAGTGTCTCGATGGGATTGCACAGAAATAGTCTTCTCGATAAATAAGTCATCAGAGGTTGAAATCAAACGGTTCATACCTACAGACTTTTTGCCGTTTTGATTAAAGCAATTTGAGATGAGGCTCTTGATTATTGATATATTTTACTCTTTTACTAGTATTATAAATTCTTAGAGAATTCACGCGATCGATATTCAATATGTGATTACCTTGTGATAAAGTTAACAAAAAAATATCGACTTTAAACCGGTCCACCTCTTCAAAATTCTCCGACACTCGTTTCATCGGTATGTCGTATATTTTGTAGATTTCTTGTGCATATTGTAGAACTAAAGAAATACTAGACTATACAGGGTAGGTAAATAACAATAAAACACAGCGCAGTGTAACTTGAACTGCAGTCAAACGAGCCGTTTGTTTTTTTTTTTTTTTTATTTCGGTTTGATTGTTGTATAAATATGATATCGATGAACAGCCTGTAGAGTCCTCAATCTAAAGTTAGCAAAGGAGAAAAAACTGTTTGAAAAATCTTCAACAGTGCTGTTTGCACCAATAATATCGAACACAAATGAAACAACATTCCGACGATGTCATTAAATTAAAAAAAAGTGCGGTGTCGTGGAACACCCGACAGAAGCGAAGCTTCTTACGCTTCGTATATAAAATCCAATTGATTATCGCTTTCTGAGCACAATATTCATCGCACAGTATTTGTAGAAATTTTTTACTCATATTTTATATATACATATTAGGGTGGGCCAAAAAAATCGACTATTTTTTTTTCACTTTATACTCCGAAAACTTGGTTGGTAGAGACCTCAAAAACATTCTCTCCAAGTATGATCTCTTAATTTTAATAGGAAGGTCCTCCGCCTCGCAGTTTTCTATTTTTTTCTTGTGGTGAGGAAGAAAAATACATATCTCGGTATCTACTATTGATAAAAAAAAAAATGTGTATCATATTTTCGTAGTAAATTGAATTCTCTACAAAAAAGGTCTCTTACAATTTTTTTGTATACCTCACTGTTCAGAAGATATTCACCGTCAAACTTCAATGCACACTATTTTTAACAGTGGCGTTAGCTGCGCAAGACAAACAGACGAAGCGATAGGATTTAAAACAAAAATCCTCTCGAGCAAAACATTTGATGTATAATTTGTAAAAAAAAGTTCTAAATTGTTCTCTGAACAAACGCCATAAAAATAATTAAGAGCATGATTGGGATTTCAAAATATAAAAAAAAAAATTGTAAAAATACTAAAAAAATGGTAAATTACGAAAAGTTTTTGAAACAGAGAACTTTTATAGTAGTTACTTCGACGACAGAAACTGAAATTCGTACAAATTTTCCCGAAACTCATGAATTAAATTGAAATTGTTTGAATTATTAACAAAAAACTGTTAAAAATAGTGTGCATTGAAGTTTGACGGTGAATATCTTCTGAACAGTGAGGTGTACAAAAAAATTGTAAGAGACCATTTTTGTAGAGAATTCAATTTCCAACGAAAATACGAGTTGCTCGTATTATAATGACTTTTTGTTGAAGAGTTATAAAATTCATAAAAAAAAAGACATCTACCTTAAAATGATCAAATTTTAACCTTCAATAACTTCTGAACAGTGAGGTATACAAAATAATTGTAAGAGACCTTTTTTGTAGAGAATTCAATTTCCTGTGAAAATATGATACACATTTTTTATTTGTCAATAGTAGATACCGAGATATGTATTTTTCTTCCTCACCATAAGGAAAAAATAGAAAACTGCGAGGCGGAGGACCTTCCTATTAAAATTAAGAGATCATACTCGGAGAGAATGTTTTCGAGGTCTCTACCAACCAAGTTTTCGGAGTATAAAGTTAAAAAAAAAAATAGTCGACTTTTTTGGCCCACCCTAATATATATGTATTACAGTATTACCCGCGCTGCCTGTCGCAGTTCCCTTCTCTAGTATTCTGTCTCGCTGAATCACATGGGCAACAATTCGCGCTGCCCAGCCAATGAGGAGCGTTGCAGCTTTCGTAACGTTTCACTTTTTATGAGTTAGGTTCCCATCGCAAACGTGGTGTAACGGAATTTTTATTCCTATTACAAGGATTGGAAATGAATATTGAATACTTTCATCGATAAAAAAAAAATTTCTCATAACCTTTTCCCTTCGACAGAAAATGAGATAGAACAAAGCAGCAACATCCTTAAAATTACCTGGATGTAAATGCACATATTAGGTGTATAAATAAAAATGTAAAGGTATAAAAACTTATCACGAACCATCCCATTCTTTTTTCCTTACTTCGACCGTGTTTGTTTGCAAACTATGTATCTTTGTTTTATCACGAAGAATATTGAAATTTAATAAGAAACGTAGATTCGATAGAAGTTTATAGTTTTTCGAAGAGCGCACTCCATGTTTGCTCCAGTCAGATAGGCGTTTACGGTTCGGTCGTCGTCAGAGGAGTGAGAGTGAAAAATTGCGAAGTCGGAAATCGTCAAAGTAATCACAAAGGTCAAGAATTCACCTATGGGCTCACCTACTAAATCAGTCAAGTTTTACTTTGAGTTAGGCGAGCGTATTCAAACTTTTACAGTGGGGTGAAAAAGCTTCGCCTCAATATTTCTTACCGAATTTCAATAACACAAACCGAGGTATGAACAATCGGATAAAAGGTTTCAAGTATAGAATTTTGAAAATTTTTAGCCTCCAATATTTTTACTCCGATGTTTTCACTCCTTTCCCAACTTTTCACAGACAAGCCTTTATCCTTTGACAATAAAAATCTCGGGAAAAAATGATGACGTATGTGCATACGTGCATGCATACAACGAAACTGATAAATATAGATGGGTATCTGCTTTATAGAAACCACAGTGGTCGCAGATTGGAATTCAGGACACGTACGCTCAGCGCCCACTGTTGCTGATGGATGGATGGATGGATGGATGGATGGACGAGTGTGGACCGTAGGTGTGTACCTACGTGCAACAATTAGGTCGTTAAGGTCCGATGTTTTAATCATCGCATTTTTTCCGCAACCGATTGTACGTACGGGCAGTCGAGTCGGCTCATAGGCGTGGATATTGCCAGATATTATTGACTCAAAATGCAAGGCAAGCTCAAATATTGCAAGTATAATTTGCGTAAAGTGTGGAAAAAACGTTAAGATTTATTCGGCTAGTGGCAAGTTTGAAAAATAATTAATTATTACAAGAACAGAAAAGATGAAACCAAGTTTTGAAGATTTATGAAACTGAAATTGGGTCTTTGGATTTGAAAAATAAAAAAAAAATATCCAGAAGTGTCTAAAACAGAGAAATATAAAATAATTAAATTGCATTCTCGATTGTTTCTGAATAATAATAATTGCGGATGTTGCGAGCAATTGAATTTCACTGATTTCGTAATATACAGATATAATACCTTAGCATGTGTGACGTCATATTGTTGTAGTTTGAAAACTAGTGTAATGTCGTCGATTTTAATTTAATTAAAAAAAGCCAAAATATGACCTACTTATTTTTGGATTCTCTGCTCGATACGCATGTACAATTTTTTCATACAAACACCCAATTGACTCTGTTAACTTTCGACCGGGAAACGTCTATCTATTAATAACTAAGAAAAAATGAAAATGAAGAATCACTCAAAAAATACAGCCAGTTTATTTTCCAACAACTTCAGAACCATATCGTATTTATAATTCATGTTTTCAATGCTACAATTTTTCTGTAAGTAAGATTTTCATGGATCAGGGGCACTTCCAATTTCTGAATACTTTTGCTGTAAGTCTTCGGTGAAGTATCTTTAAACAACGGTTAATAGATTTTTTCGTTGTAAAATATAAATCAATTATTTACATTTTGTAAAGAATTGAACCATTGCAAACAAAATGGACGAGGGTTCGTTAAAATACATTTTTCTATAACGAAATAAAATAGTTCTGATTAAATTTTGTTTCGTAATGTTTCCAATTCCGACACTTTTTTTAATGAACTCGACACCTCAAAGCATCAACATTTGAAACATAATTGCAGGTAGAATCGTATTGAAGATTTTCCAGAGAGCAACAAAATTTATTTGTATGCGTTAGATATGTTTTTAACGCAATTTTGATTCTATACCTAAATTTCATAAAAGTTTAAACGTGATTATAGAGGTTTTTGAAACTAGACGAAATTGAGACGAAAAATAAATCTCACTTAATGAAAAGGGTCATGTATTATGGTGGAATACATTAAAGAACAGTTGGATTCGAAGAACACGCGTTCGCACGTAACAATATCGGCACGGTGTTGGCAGATAAACGAGAGGTTAGTGCCTGTAAACGTGATTCGCATTTCTCATTTCACCCGTGCGAAATACCTGCGACCTATCGCATAATTCACGGTCTCTGTAATAGTTTGAGGAAATAATTCGTTGCGACGTGAAGCAACAATATACGAACGAGCTGAAGATTTCATGATTTGGGGATTAAAACGACTTGGATCATTTAATCGAATAGCAGGATTAAGGACATTTAGAGAGATTACTGGAGAATCGAATCGAACGATAAGATTGTATTTGTCATAGCGTAAGGAGTAAAAATGTCCAAAAATTAATCGATTTTCTATTAAATCGAAACTTTTTTCCTGATTAATCGAGTATAATTGATTTCGTTCTTTTTTTTCAAAATCGATTTGTTTTTTTACTCCCATAAACAACGCAATATAATATAAATATATGTGATTAAAGCATCAATTATTATCAGTGTCTTATTTACTGATAGACCTATTTGCTATAATAAGTGAAAGATAAATGAATATTTCTATTTGAAATTGACGATTATTTTCAATGAAACTATCAAACAACGTTTCTGGTGTTCAACCCTAGATTGCTACACCGGGGTCCCCAAGACCCCAGAGTAATTTTGCATAGGTTGGTCCTTGTATAATGAAAAGGAGTTGAAGGAAAAGTTTGGGATTACCTCAGTAGTGACACGGGTCTAAATCGAGTCCGGGGTCTCCGAGACCCCAGTGTGGCAACAACGTAACTTTCTGGAGGCTAAGTACTTCAAATTCAATTCATTTTATGTTTATAATATTATATATTTGTTCAATATAATATTTTTTCCGCATTTTCAAGATTTTTTTTTTCCAATTGAAAAAATCATAGAAGTCGGAATTGACGCTTCGGGTTAGAGCTCTGTATTGGCCAGCTTGTTTATTGCCAGATTCAAGCTGAAGATCTACCGAGTAAACATTTGTACACAATAACTCAAACAAATATTACTAACGTATTTTACAGTCAAAATCTGCAAATCCGAAGTAAGACGCGCAGCTGCGAGAGTCTTGCCTGTAATAAGAGCGCTTTCGTACTTCAAGTTTGACTAGTAATAACTTAAATCGAATTGTCATTATATTGATTGAAAAATAAAACTAATAAATACTTTATGTTACACATGGACATTTGTAAGATCTCGTTCTCCTTCCAGCTTGTATTTAATTTAAGAAATTGTTGAATGTTTTTACGCATGCACGTGTGAACAAATTTCTCAGAGAACTGGTAGTGAATGTCATACACGAAAAAACATCAATTAAAGCGAAAGTTTCAGGTGCAAATATAAAGTATTCTGTATCGTGCAAATCACTTGAAACGTAAAAAGTCGAAAACTTGTTACATTGACCACTTGAAATTTTGTTGATAATATTGAAATATCGGATCACCACATTTTTTTTCCGTGCTTTGCAGTGTGCCCATCAAGATGCTGAAAGAATTTTTAAAACGGGCAACTAGCACAGAAGATATGAATTCTTGAAAAGAAAGTGTGAAATCGAGATTTTTCTCGCGTTTTTGGACTTTCTTTTCTTTTTAAACTCGTACATCTCAGAGTTGTTTCGTTCTATCAATTTTTTTCCATCACAGGGCTGTTCCTTGATCGATTCTTGATCGACTGAAAAAAAAGACTTGAATATTTCAATTTTAACTGTAGTTACGGAAAAAAATCCGAATAGAAACCACGAGATCCCGGTGTGGTAATGACACAGGAAAAAGATAGATGTGGCAATGTAAAGTTAAAACTACATACTGAAATTACGAAATTTTGGTTTCAAATGCACCGTTTCAAAAAAAAAAAAAAAAACGGAATAATCAACTAATCGCTTAATATTTACCCATTCAATCGAGTTGTGTTCGATTATTCTTTTGGACTCGATAGATCGATGCATCGACTTATTTTAACTCAGTGGTCATCGCTAGTAAGGAGTAAAGCGTGCTCGAAACAGGACCGATTTTCGTTCAAGGTCGCGCATTTCACCAATTGACGTCACGGCAAGTCATAGTGAGCCTACAGCGCAGGCGCACGCGCGCGTACAAAATACAACATAACCTCAACTATACGTTGATACGCGCATAAACAAACGTGGTGGGTCGTGCAGAGGTAAAATAGTATTCGCATGTCCACTATTCGTGTACTGAAGAATTTAGTCAATGTTTCGTGTGTAACATTCTAATCTATCTCGGAATCTTTCAAAAGTTTTAAATTGATTGCTTGTTTTGACGTCAACTGGCGAAACTTTTCCATTGGTTCGTCCGAAAATCTTGGTATTTGCATCGTGAGGATCTGATGCATAGAAAAATTGAAACGATTTAATTAGAACCATCAAGTTGACGTTCGTAGCGTTAAGAGATGAAATTACCAGTATTGAATTCGCTTTTTGCACAACTGCTGAGAGTTTAGGAGACGGAAGATTACACAAATCAATTGTCCTACTCAATTAACTATAATTTCATCCCCAGCATGTTTTTTCCCCTAAAAATATTGGATGGAAATTTTTATAATATGCAAAAATTAAGGTATACCTTGATTGGGAGAACTTGCGATGCCACCAATTATAAAAAAATATTCATTTCTGTACAATCCTTAACAGATATTCAACAATCTCAAATGTCAGTTTACGATGACATCTTTAGAAATAACAAACAAACATTTGATTCAAATCCACCATGAATTATATATTATCTAGCAAAGATATATTAAAATAAATATATATTTTTTGAGTTAAAAAAGTTTCTTTCAGTATCAGAAGCCTGATCCGTAAACCTAAGAAGATCATATGAAATGAGACAATAAGGTCCTGTGGCAACTCATCATTTTTTAGCAAAAATGTTGCCAGAAAATAAGCACACAAATTCAAAATGTTTTTTAATTATATCGGTAAATTGATGAGATGATTTTACGTTCACTCGGCGGTAAAATCCAGGTGAACGTAACCTTTCAAAATTGCTTGAATCGGCGTCCATAATATTTGTGTGTTTTATTATCAAGTACTTGAAATCTCAGCAAAGCTTGAGATGTAACCAGAATTGAAAAAAAAATACATAAAAAATTTGTTACAATTGTACTACAAAATTCGAGTAAAATGGGTATCGTTACAAGAACAGTTTAAATATTGTCGGAATTGCATGAAAATCTGGTACAAGTAACCATTTAGTGTAATTATAATTATCAGTGCTATATTTCCCGTTTATTTTGCCACTGTTTGTCTGGTTAACTGCAGTTGTTTAGTTAAACGAGGTCTTAACGTCAATTTATTATTGCACAAGCATGTAATTTGTCATAAAAGTTGCAAGAAAGTATCGTACGAATGACCATAACGAAAGGAATAATAACAAATACTAGAATATTGTATTCACAACTACAAAACTCATCGTCATTTTTTTCTGTTACGGTGAAAAATGCAAACAGTTAAAGACTGCGTAATAACTAAAACTAAAAATTTATGTCGATGCAGTGTTGTGGAAACCACAGTCAATGTCAAACGTAGCCTTGAATATCTTCAAGCCATCCACAGAACGAATAATTTGTATAAATGAGCACGACTGCTTTTGCGCTAGCGAAAATAGAAACGCGCCTAAAGGCACATTTTATCAGTGTTTTCCTATCCGTTTTTATACCCTCAACGTGTGCGACGGTTAAAACACGGAATAATATTGTTTTTAAACAACGTGTAGCAGCTACGGCGACGTTCAGTAGCGTTACATCTTCACTGCTCCTGGATAAATTATGTTAAACGTATAATAGGCATACCTATAAGAATATATATTATATACAAATATAACCATACTTATGAGAATATATAATTATGTATCCATATCTCGGCCAATGGCCAACTGTATATTATTGATAATTCCCGGCTAACATTAATGGGATTTATGGATTGTTTTTCACCTAAATATAGGAGATGTTGATGCATAATAATTCCAGAAGTAGATTTTGGTGAAAAGCCAAGGATACAATATTCGTTCGAGCGCCGGGCTGCTTCGGTCGGGGAATTGAAATACGGCACTACTCGCATTCCGTAAACATTCGCTGGCCAATATTATTCTCGGCATAACGTCAATGCGGATAAGATCTCTTTCGCAGCACAGGCGATAAGCGTAATCACGTAATTTCCAAATCCGCGCGACGAGTTGCGATTTGCTGCAATAAATCTTAGAACGATGTTAAAGCGCCTCGAGTGGTCGAAACTCGAACAATATCCGTGTGAGTTTTTTACAAATCAAACGAATGATTTGTTAACAATTGTACACATCTGTGGTTATAATGTATAACCTATTTATTGACTGTCAATATTTTAATTATTTAAAATTATTGTCAACTTACACTCCACCACGATGTGTACGGTCTCATGTTCTTGGAGAGATATGAGGTCGGACCTTGGATTATCCTTCCGCCAATTAACGTCTCTGGGTAAAGTTGCCACTCTCCTTGCAAACGGGGCTAATTTGAATGAGGAAAAATTTCTTTTTATACTCATGCTACGTGTGTATACCAGACTCGAGAATAAATTAACACAAGTTGAGGGTGTATGGGATGTACAACGAGGTCAAAAAGCGGTCGCAACAAAAAAAATATATATATATATATATATGTATATATGTACGTGATAAAACAAAGGCTTAGAAAGTCCCAATTAAGCTAATATAGTTACGTACAGAAAAAAAGTCTTGGAGATACGAGATAATATTTTAAACCGCATAATATTAAACGTAAACACCTTATGTTATGTTCACAATTTCCGAGAAATAACATTGTTTAATAATTTTTTATTAGAACATCCACACTGCTTGTACGATTTTTATTGAGAATACCTTTAATGAAAATTTTGTATGGAACTCCGTTCATCGTCTGAGTCGGATTTTGACTGACAATAACGTATTGATTGCTAAATCAGAAGTTTCATCATCTGTAATTTATAACGATCGTATACATTGAATTTTTTTACCAACCAACCAGTTTGTTAACAAAAATCTATCTCAAATGATTGGTAGTGAATTTATTTATGAATAAAACAGACTATCGTTCGTCAAAATTGAACGAGATTTATTGGGTTTTTTTTTTTCAATAACAAAGTAGAAGAATGTAATTTCTCTAACGTTGTTTACAAGAGGATGTTTAAAGTTGAAATTGATCGTTAGCATGTTTCGTTCTCCAGATTACAAGAATTTTTACAATCATCAATTCGATGAGGGTTAGTTAAACTTTTTAAACATTTGCTTAGTCCGTTTTTATTCGACATATTATTGCGCTGACTTTACTTTTCATGCATAAATCTCCTCAAAGCAGTTAATTAAAAGCAGTGAAAATTATAGATTAAAGATTGAAAAGGAAGCAAAAGCGGATTGTAAAGTACTGAAACTGGATCCTGATGGTTTCTCCGTTTTCGCGTACGGTAGCACAATGAGTGTAAACCACGGTCTTACATACAGGTCTGGTAACTCCGGCACTTTTGAGTGGTAGGGGGTGTCACCGTTAGTGAGGCACACGGTCTTGTTTCCTATCTATCCGCTAGGGGCGCCATTGGCCAGGCGTATGATGGATATAGATATATACCGATAAGATAACCTGCTCATCGAAGTTTTTGACAGTTCATAACTCAGTGTAAAGTGTGTAAACGGTGGATCATCTACACAAGATCTCAAACTGTCTCAAAAGTTGTGAGCCCTCGCTTGATGTTTATGGATTTTATTGACTTAAACATTTGAGGATTACGTTGAAATAAAACAATTATCACGCCCGCCATGGAATGCTAGTAAACATCTCAATCATTTTTTATTCGCATCTTTCTTCATTTTTGAGTGTTATTCAAGATTGTTGATTCCGAAAAATCAGCTGTTCGGATCTGATTTATGATTGGCTCACCCCGAGACGGCGAAGACGAGAACCACGGTTTTGCCTCAATATCTGAGTCATTCCCCACCCTACTAGTTTCCGGACCTGTATGTAAGACCGTGGTGTAAACTTTTCCGCGCGGGACAATTCCCATGGCGTTGAAAGCCACAGTTTATCATAATCTCTTATGCAAATAACAGAAAGATAATGAAAATACTGACGCGGATAAATATCCATTTTGCCAATCTTTAAACCACACATAAATGTAATAATTGTCTTTTACATAGACTCTAAATTAAAGACCCATTATCCTGACACAGAAGGGTATGCCATATTAACAGTGTTTCTAAAATCATGTTTTTTTTTAAACTGAATTATTATTTACACAAACAATTAATGCTCGTAAACTTCGTCTGACTCTGTTAATATTTTTCTTGATCATCGGTTTACGTTCTGCTTTCGCGTCTACACGCAATATTTCCTCATTTTTAATAGAAACCGTAGAAATGCGAATTCAGAACCGGAGTTTCGTGATCAGTCAGTATGATATATGCGCATCAACAAATGAATGTTCAAAAGAAAGCTCGATTTAATCTTTTATTCCAAGAGCCGGGTACAGTTTCCTGCAATCTTCTACAGAATTGATTTTCTTGTTGGAAAATGTTTGGGGGTGTCCCCTGAATATAAATCCAAATTGGCGTGATGGCGAGGAAGGGGGGGGGGGGGGGAGGTTCGAGCTTCGGCCACCATCCTGGAAAATACGTTTTACCAAATCTATCTCGAGAACCGTGCATCTCAGGATAAAAAACAGTACGGATCGTTCTCGTAGAAAGTAAAATTTCCCTCAACTTTTAATGGAAACTTTTTTTTGCATAGTGCATAGGTTTTTGATTGTAGCGAGGCAAAAAATTTTCAGCGTGGTTGATGAAATATTAAAAATGGTGATAACCAAATTTGTAGAATATGAGATTTCCAAACTTATTTCCATAAAATTTATTATTTGACAGCTACATTTTGGTAAACCGCGTGAATTGTTGGTGAAAATGTTATTTATAAGTACACGTAAAACATTTCATATCACATGAAACGGCAAAAAGTGTCCGAAAAAATGACAATGCTGTCTAGTGAAGCTAGGAAACTTATAAATAGTACGAAGAACTACGAAGTAGGTATTTACAGATCTTTTTTATTTGCATGGGTAGAACGTCTTGTCATAAAAAAAATTATCAATGCAGCCAGATAAAGTTGTTCGCACATCGCGTTACATGCATAAAAAATATGAACATCAACAACAGCAATGAGAAGGAAAAGCAAACTTGAAGTAAAGTTTCTCGGAAATTTTATGTTCTACAAATTTCGTCATCGCCGTTTTTACTGTATCATCAAACGATAGCTGTATATTTAGCAAAAACCATTCTGGGAAAAGCTTGCCGTTCCATAAATAAAAATGTATGCACTGTACAGGAAAATGTCAAGAATTTCATAACCTAAAAGAAAGGTGTCTATCGCATTTCTCGTACGATGCAGAGTTCACGAGATATTTGGTAAAACGTGTTTTCCAAGACGATGGCTGGAACTCAACCCTCCCCCCCCTCTCGCAAACTTAAATTTATACTCAGGGGACACCCCGAAACGTTCTCTACCAAGAAAATTAATTCTGTAGAAGATTGCGCCAAGGACCTAATTTTCTTGCTCTTACTCCTCAACTAATGGCCGTATCATTGAATTTCAAAGACCTCGCTTGTCATTCGTTGTATCATTTGTACGTGGAGTTTTGAAAAACAAGAAATTGTTCTCATCGCTTAAATATATATTTCAATAATTTGACGAATTTAAGTGAAATTCCCATCGTTTGCTGAATCTCTGTACGTAAACACGCGACGCGAGAAGAACAGAGCGGAAATACGTCAGACTATCAGCCGTGATCCAGGCAATGCTATCTAATCTAACATTCGGCTGGAAAGTATTCTTTGTCTCGGAAAGGTCAGGAACCTTCGCCGTCAACAATTTGGTATTTGAAAATCGTACTTCGTTCTCATCACCTTCTTCTATCCTTGCGTAGTTCAGTAGGATTGGTAAAAAAATCTAATTTTATCTTCACACATAAGTAATATTTACTGTATTGATATTCGATGTATTACCACATAAAATAAAATAAAATTTTATGTAGAAAAAAGGTTAGTTTCAAGAAAACTTTTCCAGGGCCGCATGCTTGGAAAGCATACTTGGGTTTGAGGTGAAGTTCGATTCTGTTACGGAGAAATTACGTTAAAGGAAAAGTGACGGAACGAAGCGTTGTTATAAAAATAAAATCAGTATTATTATCCTGTTGTCAAGATTGTATGATACTGTAACATACTTGTGAATTTTTTTTCCTTCCGCGCTTTCTTTTCCTCCAGATGTTCATATCTGTTCCAAAGAACTCAACTCGAACGACGATTGTCACGTTTAAATGGTATTGTGAAAGATTCATTAGTAATTAAAACTGTACCCTGTTACGTTACTGTAAAACAGTAGGATGGACATTCAACTTGAATCTTCACAGGTTTACCGTCAACGTTCGTCTCAGTACAATAGTTAAATATTTTTGTCTTGCCATAAAAAAAAACAAAAAAAAAAAAAAAAACGTTGATCGATCACGTGATGCTTTGGGTGCAAGAACGAAGCTCAATTATTTTCCATTTCCCGAAAATGCAATACAGAATAATGAGCTTGATCCTCCGTTATAACCGTATCTCTGTAAGACTGTTGTAACTCGTATACACGGAGGTCATTGACCGTAACTGGTTGATCAAATGAAGATGATAATTGGTTTAATTAATTTACTACGAAAAGAGGACATAAATCGATTATCGTGAGTATTTTCTTGCGAGGTGAAGGAAGTCAGCGTCTCTCCGTTAACGCACATTTCTTTACAAGCTTGTATTCGTGGCATCGGTAGAAAAACTCGTCGAACGCGAAGACCGTCGACAGTTGGTGAACGGTAACCGGTCGAAATTTAATGGTACAAGTACACCGATATTTCGGCCAGTCCATTTGCCTGTAAAAACAGACGTAAGACGAGACCAAATACGTACTGACCACTTTAACTATTACCTGTAGCGTCGTAACCTTCCAGCTTTCCACGTATCTCACATGAATCTTGTGATATCTTTAATTTCCCGTATCCCAAACAACTGACTAGATAAAGACCTCTCCTTGGTATACGTGAGCGAGCACGATATAATATAAATGATCGTGATATTTTTTTCTCGAGAAAAGAAAGAAGCGATGAGTCGAATGATGTTTGAATTTCACAAGCTGGCTGGTTAATGAATTCACTGAACATGCGTGAAACTTTGAAATCCGTAACTAGTCTGATAGTGAATCATTATGGAATGTCAAGATTGGCATGACGAGGTCAAAAATATCTTTTATTTCTTCGAATCGCGAAGGAATGTGAATTTTGCTTGACTCTAATGACTGGAAATATTACACTATTTGCACTGAAAAAAAAAAACAACTTTTTACAAGTAAATACGGTTCACGTGTAAATAGCAATTTCCTTTAACTTTAGATTCTGTCCTCACTGACAATAAGTTGATATCATATGGATGCCTTTTTCTACTTTTAACGCAAAAAGAGATTCTTCTGTTTCTGCGGTAACATCTGACTAGTTTTTTTTCCCGTTTTTACGTTTAACTTTCACAAAAAACATATAACTTCTATCAAGGGGCACACCTAGTGTGACAACCTAAAAAAAAGGCGGTTTTTGGGAATTTAAAAAAAAAAAAAAAACTACTGTATCAATTATTTAAAAATTTCAAGGGTATATTTATACATATTTTAAGAATACACAGTAAAATTTTTGAAGAAAAATATTAAGTATTTTTCGAGTTACACGCGATCTCCGACGGCGCTGAAAAAAAAGGTCCTCCACTGCTGCAGTGATTCCGGCCTTCTGCGTGGATGAACCCTAAAAAAAAAAAATTCTAGTTAAACTAGAAGATATTGTCCGTACAATGACCTACGGTCGGAAAAAAAATCAAAAATTGACAAAATGGCGGCGTTTTTAAAAAAAAGTTGAATTTTACCCAAAATTTTGGTCGTTTTTGGCCTGCCAAAATTCGATTTTTGATCAGATCAAAAAACTGGTTGGTCATTGTACGGACAATATCTTCTAGTTTAACAAGAATTTTTTTTTTTCTCGTTTTCATCCACGGAGAAGGCCGGAATCACCGCAGCAGTGGAGGACCTTTTTTTTTCAGCGCCGTCGAAGATCGCGTGTAACTCGAAAAATATGTAATTTTTTTCTTCAAAAATTTTACTGTGTATTCTTAAAATATGTTCAAATATACCCTTAAAATTTAAAAATATTTGATAGAGTGGTTTTTTTTTTGTTAAATTCCCAAAAGTCGCCTCTTTTTTAGGCTGTCACACTTGGTGTGCCCCTTAAGACGATATTTTGTGATGGCACGTGACTGTATCGTACCATTTGAAAAAAAGTATGCCACTAACCTCAACCTACCAATTAAATTGAAGTTACGTTCATCGAAAAATAGTAATTACTTTTTACCCTGAACTGTCAAGAGCCAACAGGATTTTCTCGTACTTAATTACAAGTGTTTTGCGCATAACTACTACTTGAGCACACTTAACGATATTTCCTACTATTATTTTCAATACTAATTATACGATGTACGTGAACTTTCACGCGAAGATCCTCAAAAGCCGAGTTTCAACTATAATCTCTGAATGTTGGTTTTCAAATAGAATAATTCGCCCAGGTGAACATTTGTAATATTCAACTACTCAAAAACTTTCACCTACCTATCGAATCATTCTCATATCGACCACCATTTTACCCGCAGGACGATGGATAAAGAAACAAGGATGAAAAAAACAAGTACAGCACGTGCAGGGTGAGGGGGTATTTGGTCATGCATCAGGTGACAAAGTATTACAATGACTACAAGCAATTTCAATGGCTTTCATACGATTCGTGTGATTTCACGTAAGTTCAAAGTCATTTTAACCGATTTCAAACAATTTTAAAGTGACTGCTTTCCAAAGCGGTTTGCGATTTCAAGGAAATTCCCATTTTTCATGCGATTTCAAGTGATTTCATGCGATTTTAAAGTGACTGCTTACTTATCGCTGGCGAGTATCGGCGAGTATCGACGAGTCTTTGGATACATAGGCAAAATAAGCTAAATAAGATAGCAAGAAGCGAGTGTACTCGGGAGTTAATGGACCCTCGCTGCTTTCCAAAATGGTTTGCGAGTTCGAAAGCGAATATACGTGCGATTTCATGGGATTTCAAGCGATTTAAAAGTGACTGCTTTCCAAAGTGGTTATCGCGTCGCAACATATGTACAAAACGCTAGCGCCCAGAAAATTGCGACCTCGAAATATGACATTAGAACTGGCTGCACAGTGGCCACGTTCATTTCCATTGTACGTACACGTAGTTGAACGGTAAGTTGATCACTTTCATAGCCGAGGGATGAGGCAGGGGTGGTGCAATAAAACTATATCCGCGTGTTGCTTGGAGTTTCCAATTACAGGCCGTACCTGCATGGAACGTGGAGTGAGAAATGGGCGCCAAAGCTGGTTGAAGAGTTTATGTAATAACCTTTGGATACGAAGACTGCCTACACGCTGCTAGACAATGAAGCGTCGAGTGTGGACAAAATGTGCGTGAGTGTGCTGTGGAAGATAGAGGATAACGGGCATCCAACGCCTCGGAGAACTTGAGGAGAAACTTAAGCCCTCGTTCAGTGATTTGGTTACCTGTGGCCTGCACTACCTCCAGCGAACAATGGACTTTTAAACCTAGTCCGAGACAGTTTTTACATGCCTCGTGTTGGGTCTGTTCTTCCTGATCGGTTCAACGTCGTTGCCAGAATGAAACAAGCCTTATTAGCCTTGCCTAGGAGTCAATGAAACTTCATTTTGTTTTAGGACGATTTTTGAGGGTTTTGCACAATGCACTTGCAGATACTCGAAGTTGGACTATCATCGAGTTTTTGTACGTGGTAAGAAAAAAGTACTTCTTCAACACGTGCTTGAAACAGATCATTTCGCATGCGTGTAAAGTGGATAGAGAATTGCTCATGTCGTCAAGCGTGGCTTCGTTACCTCTCTAGGGACACAAGGTTTGTTAGGTAAAACGCCGATTTTTTTTCTAGAAATGCAAATATTGACTGCAGGTATAAAGAACAACAGGGAAAAGAACTTGAGCTTTTCTGTTCACTCACAAAGATATCCATAATCCATTGTTATCAAGTTCTGGATATTCTTGGTATCTGGATTCTCGGAATTATGACATTAATCATTGTTGGTAAACACCAAGAGTGAACAGAGAATAATTGGTCTTTTGTTCAGGAGCGTATTTGTTATTAGATTCAGGGGTACGCCGCATGAGGGAAGAAGATTCTCGAATCTTTGCCAAACAATCAGCGATTGGCGATTGGAATCCGAAGATAAACGATGCAGACGTAATTGATTTCACACAAAGCATGAAAATTTATAAAAGTTTTCCGAATAACTAAGAAATGATTGTTTGTTTGGATAAGATGATGAAGAATGAGTGTAAGTTTTTCAAAATTCGTTAGAGAAGGAATCGGTAAGACGATAGACACGTAAAAATTTCAATATTCGGAAAAGTTTGATGAGGCACCGATGTTTCTTGTGACGGTCATGAAGCAGATGCAAGTCGAGTTAGTCATCACTTTGTCCGACCGAGATTATGTTAATTTCCAGCACTCCGTATTACAGGATGAATAACGTCACTGTTAGTTCCATTATTGCAGAGACCTAGTGCACAGTCATCGACTGAGTTAAAACTATGAAATAACGGAAAAATGCGGTTATAATTATAATTTACGTGGCCACCGTACAATCAGCCTTTATTTCAACACCAAGTAACGACAGTCGCAACATCATTATGTGTACTCGGTGTTACTACGGCTCACTGATACATGACACGTGTAATCTACGTAAATGCGTCAACAACAAAACGGAGAAAAGCATTGCTGCAGATCCGGCAAGAAAAGAGTTACAACACGAAAAACAGAAATAGGGTTTCTTTGCTGTTGCTAAACTTTCACGAGTCCAAAAAAACGACTCTATTAATTCGCTCGCTTCGTCGATCGTATTGGTAAAATTTTAGCTGGGCTCAAAAATCGTAAAGCAAAACACAAAAAATCATTCTTCATGCTTGTGTTAGGCTATATTTTTTTCGGGTCAGCTACAAGCACGTCTTAACTTTTATTGATGAGAAAAAAGAGTGTCATGGAAACGAATAAAGTTATAAGGAAGCGTCTTAATTAGTAGCAGCAGCAGGACCAGACACATGAGTGAATAAACGACAAGAATAAAGGCAGAAAGTGTTTTCCCACGGTACTTACATATTTCGTACACATCCTCGTTTAGTAGTAAGTCAAATTTTTTCTTCTTCCGGCGCGTTATCAAGTTCCATGCCCCACGTCGATTCATTTTATCCAGTAAAAATGTGAAACAATTGTACAGGCTGTACAACTTTTGGACAATTCACTTCACAGGTCACAAGGCGATTGTGTGTCTGTGTGTGCGTCGTTCAATTAGGCAAACTCCGCGTAAAAAACACTCGTGACTAATCGCGAGTCAAGGACACTGTGGGATTCCTCACTCTTTAAAACCGAATAAAATTCACACAATTGTCTCCGTTTCTGCGGTGTAACGTATACACGTTAAAATGTCCAGCCGTTTACCGCACGTCGGCGTCTAATTGTAAGAATAACAATGATGCTAATGATGATTGGGTAGAAAAATAGGTTAGGTTAGATTCGGAGTACCGGAGTATGAATCAACTTCGATAAATAAGAAGAATAAAGCTTCGATCAGTTTCGAGTAATGAATTCTCTGGAAGACTTAAGTTTCCAGAATAACAAACAAAACTACTATAAAAAAGATCACTCCAGCTTTCTAAAACCTGTTTTACTTTACTGCTATTATTTCTCAGCATAATTACTCTGCAAATCTCGCAAGGTTTCAAATTGATTGTTCCCTGAACTTAAATCAATTCGTTCCTGGGCCGTCAAAAATACCCAATTCTATCGTATGGAAAATTTGTTTGTCACAGTTCTTTTTCTCATACAACGTAATTACTTTTTTTTTATTTTCTTTTTTCATCAAAACTGAATGAGGTTGAGCAGAAGATTCTTAGGCCCAAATTTTTTCCCCACCTTTTACAGAAAAACCGAATAATTTTCCGGGAAAATATGTGATAATCAACCATCTTTATTAAATTATCACCAATTGTACATAATGTTTGATTAGAAAAGTTGGGATGTTCGATAATCAGTTAAGACGTAGCTGAATCTGCATTTTCATGAAATTGGTACATATGACCAACTTCCGACATGACAGAATACAGAAAATCTGTTACAGATTCCAATGCATTCTTATTCCGATATCATCTATCCATAAGTATTTGATCTCCAAAATGTAGCAATACTATTGATGCCGAGCATATACTTTGAAATCAATAATCAATCAATAAATCAATAATTTCAACACGTATAATGTTGAGATTGAGGGCCGAATGTCTATATACTTGGGTATATTACAGAACCTGCAAAAAATTTAGTTGATGGGTCTTCATATTCCATTACGTCAAAAGAAGTCGAACGTACAATTAAACACTCTTCACATTCAATGATTGTCTCGTTATTCGCATATCCAACAGAGCTGTGAAATTAACCGCTTATCACAGGTAAATGCGAGAAAGCTTGAGTGAATCACATTCGAAGGACGATAAAGAAGGTCGAAAAGAACGTCGAGAACGTAAACACACCGGACCCGTGCCTTTTCGGAAAAAGTCTTCAACGAAAGTTGAACATGTACATCGATTAATGGTTTTATTCGTAGAATAATCGCAAAAATAAATAGGAACCAAATTCACCCAATGTACATCAACAAAAATGTAAAAGCTCATCGAACTTGGCACAGTCGCAATTGCGACAAATAGCAGACTGTCGTTTGTGCACAGATCGCAGCTCGTCGCTTGAAAAACCCCCACAATGAGTTCAGGGATGTGGTCGTCGGTCTTGATAAAATCCCTAGTGCATGGAGAGTCGATGGCGTTATACACGAACAGCGTTACGGTGTACACAGTTCACAGTTCTCGTTGCAAGCGTGTTTCCGTGCTGGATACTCGTTCCTCGAAGACAAAGACTAGGTGCGAAACGACTTTTCCTCGATCATCACCGTCACGATAACAACGCCCTCTTCACGATAGCCGGCTTTCCTAAATGTCCATTCTCCAATTTTACGCAATTCCAGATCACTGCACACTTCGACCACCACGAACGTCAGGTATTTCGTCGTATCTTCTCACCTCGTTTCAACACTACGAGGATCGAACAACTCGGTCGGTCCTACATCGTGGACGTCACCTTTCCAAGTGTAAATTCACGATCAGCAATTCTCAAGCTGACGGGACCGACGTCAGGTAAAAACGCGACCGTCGACAATTATCGTACTACGCAAACTGGAGTATCACATGTAGACGTATGACATTCAACACCGCGTACACGGATGAACCCGCTACCGTAATCCGTTCACTGTCTGTCGACCAAGTCCGAGGAACAAATGGTGCCCGAGACGCATGGGTAACAACGCAAGTAGGATCGGCTTCCGGCCGACGAGAGAATATCCGGCGATACAAGAGTAACGCCTTGTTTTCTTATTCATTATATATTATTCGCTCGACCGTTGCAAGTCGCAATCACTGCTCACGAGCCTAATTGTTTCATAAGAAAACGTCAGTTTTCAACAGGCCGAAACATGGTGTCAGATCAATGAAATCAATGGTTTCAAAGAAGTCAATGGTTTCAATGAAGTACAAGATGATAACGTGATCGGAACGCAAACAAAGTTCTATTGACCGAATTTTGCCTCGGTAACTCCATTTCCAATACTGCAGTCATCTTTTCCTGTAACTTCCATTTCGGTTACGATCGACCTTCACCTTTAAAATTTGCATCATGTAGAGTGTTTGCACCAATCACTCGCAGAGTATCGATTACACGGACGATGACTGTGAATCAAGTTTTTCCCAGTTTTCGCGTAAACGTCAATAACGCCACTTGGTCTTTTAAACCTGGTCGCGATTCTTTGAGACCAACGAATGATGAGGATAACTACGTAACTCGATAGTCCGCAGCACCTATTTCGAATTCACCAGCCGTGCAATTTCGCACGGCATCGGGAAATCTATGACTGTTATTAAATAATCCACGTAGACATTTGTAACATTGATTACAGTTAGACGTCTCCTCGCCCTAAATGGCGATGCGACGTGAGTCGAAGCGGGACCCGATTTAGTGCGGCGATATTGACGCGAGGAGGCGCGGCTGCGGGCATAATATTATTATATAAACTCTCTTCTAAACACACTTACAACTTGTAACTTATAAGGAAAACGATACAGACAACGCGGCGTCTCGGGACTCTCTGCGGTTAAATGTCGACACAACGCTTTAGCAGTTCTTGCGGACGTCGGTCAGCGGCCAGTTATTTATTATACATATATATATGTATACATGGAACTGGGTACTGTGTGCTTTAACTTATAACTGGACGTCGATGCTGCCATTATGCAGACCACAGAGCGTGAAAAGATATAAGTATTATACTGTTCCTGCATCACCATGCATGAGGGGGTTGTGATGTAGGTGTCGGCAAATCTTCGATGGTATTTCGTGAAATTTTACATGTACTTGTGTTATTGTTTGTTTATCAGTTCATTTTCTCAGCGTTTAGATTCTATCCTTCCAGTGTAGCAAAACGCAACCTTGAATTCAGGATGAGAGCGGAGTTACGATATGAGATTGAAGTTTGAAAGATTTATGTAACGTTGCTCTCTTAGGACGTGCTAGTGACGTTTGACTTTGGGATTGCACGAAATTCAGTAGACCTGCAAACGAAAAACAACATTCTCGTGTTTTGCAGACTCATCTGTAGTTTAAAATCATTCAAAAGTTGCCAAATAGTGAGACATTTCTGAATATTTCGTTCGTGAATTGAATATGGCGGATAAAAATTCTGAAAGCAAGACAAATTTCATGTACTGGTTTTTGGACGTCTCCCCAACGTCACATCGGAATACGATATAAAAATCGTTGTGTCAAAACCGTTTCATTTTTAATCAAAATTGATTTCCTACATTTAGTTAATTCGTACATTGTCGACCCAAAATATTGTAATATTGTAATTATTTGTGTTTTCGACTGATTAAAAAAATGTTTGCTTTACGCAACGTTTGCCTAAAAAGTAAGAGATTTCATCTGAAGCATTTTTCTACACCGCCATTTAACTTAATCATTAAATGATTAATGTAGCAGTATTTGTGATGATTCAAGTAGACTCGAAGCTCCACGTTTCATTGTGAGATGAGGAATGTTAATCAATTGAAAACTGAAAATTTAACATCAACCTACGTTTAAGCGATGTACCAATCATGAAGAAAACTAGAATCGCTAGGACATAAAAAAAAGCTGGCAGTTTCTTCGGACAGAAAAAACAAACATCCCTTTCCGGTCTCGCAATTTATGATTCATGCATAGAAATTATGACACTTATGCGGATCAAATTCTAATAATTAGTGTTAAAACCGGACGGATAATTTCGTATTCGTGGAATTAAAATAATTATCGCTGTGGTTTACGCTCGACACTGTCACTGTTTAAATATATGCGAAGTGGCATGATGTTCATTTTTTGAGCCGACAGAGCGTGCTACGCAATAAATTGAAACGTGAATGTTGAACGAGTTTTGTGAAATCCAGTAAATTTCTCGGGCTGACTTCGCATCTGTCGTCACATGTATGTACGTAACGTGACACAAGGTTTGTAACCTAATAAATGAGCACCACTGTACCGAGAAGGCTCCTATTATTAGTTGGAGAGATACTCAAAGAACTGGTTCATGTACGAGTAAGTCACGTGTGCAACCTTACGTACTTACTGCATGCAGAGTCTAGTACAGGGAAGTGTTTTCTCGCGGTGAAGCACCCCTTGGGTTAATTAGGTGTGAGAGATAATAATTAACTTTTAAACAAGCCAGCGTCACTTCCTGAATACTGACCGACTCGTACGGATTTACTCTCCTCCATCCTCCTCGGTATACAAATAGTAGAAGCTTATTGCCACGGTGTGTCGGTGTGACGCGTACAACAGTCAAAAAAAAAAAAAGAAAAGATACGGGGAAGTCAATAAAATTAAAAGGAATCAGGGACGAAAAAATAAACTCTCTTTAAAAAGTAGTTTATGCTTCCGAGTAACCTCGCCGTGTGGGGTGGTGGCTTGGCTGTTTGGTTGGTTAAGGATAAATGAGCGCTTGCACGTCGTTTGGATGAGAAGTTGGTCGAAAAATCTCCAGCAATGATACTTACCAAAATGGTGGTGAATGCGAATGAAACAACGCCCGTTCCACTTAATAGAAACGTATCTGAGCAAATTTGGATGACACGGGCTAATATATTAACAATTTGAGAGAAGGTATGATAATTGTAACGTTCAAAGTGATTAAACTCTCGTGTTTTTGATAAGATTCCAATGTTTTTGGGTTTATATTTTTCATCGTAGATATTTCTGAACATCCAGAGAATTTATTTATTTTTTTTTTACACATAGTCTTTAATTTCCCGGTTAAATAAAAATAAGTTTGTGCAATTACTGCACAACAAATGTTCGTCGACAATTGTATTAGCACGTTGTAACTGAACTATCGTGTGAGATTTTTTCATTGTTTCTCTATAAATTATTGCAGATCTGATCAGCGATAAAAGTATGGCCAAAAACATGAAAACTGTAAAAACAAAGTTTTACTCAAATACTTCATATCTTAGAGTTTGTATCACTGAAATTTGCTCGGATTCATCTCTATCACATAGTAGGGATGTTGTTTCGTTCACGATCACAATCATTAACGCTAATAACATTGTTGGAGATATTAAAAACGGTTTTTTTTTTTATCTCAACTTTTCGCAAGGCTTAGTAGATTCATCCTTGAAGATGGGCTGTAATTATACAGAAGATTCAGCACAACTTGGATAGCCGATCTGAAAGAAATGAAGTATAGAAAACAACGAACAGCTTGACAATATTTTTCTTTCATTTCGAGTTACGTAAATGAGGCATAGAGCATATTTTACATCGAATTTGAAAGTTCGTTTGAAATTCAATTCCTTTCTGAGTAAGACACTTACCATAATGACGATTATTGTTCAAGTGATTGAAAGTGACTTGCGTGGCCAAACACACCACAAAATTTGAACGGCAGAATTGGCGATAACTTCACAAGAAATCCGATATTTGCCAATCGATTTCATAATTTATACCGAAATCGTGCCTGAAGTTGGCGTTATGTCAACTTTATGCCGATGAATAGTCTCGGATACCGTAAATCGAAGGTAGAATTATCACCAATTCACAGAGACTAAATATTGATTAATTGAGAAATCATCATGAGTTAAAATTCACTCTAAAACATATTTTTCGGATCTTCATATCAATTTAACGATAATAATACCCTCAAAATCAAATTATTTCTACCATATTGTTGTTCACCGAGTTTTCTTTTTAATTGAAATTCATGGTTTACACTTTTTTTTTTTGTATCAGGAACGCTGTTTTAATGGAATTCAACCTGCTAGGTTTCGGCTTTCGCTTCGGCCGAACTTTTTACACGTATCTGAGTTTTATGGTGTTTTTGTTTCAGCACTTTTTTAAACAGTTCCGAATATACATACACATACATATATATAACCTATAATACCTGTACAAATACACAAACGGTGGAAAAGCTTTCTGGAACATTTTTGGACAGTTCTTAACGATAATTCAGGTCAACCGGAAACGTATCAACAGGGCCGGAAATTGCAAAACGAAATTTTTTTCTTATTTTATTCGATTATCTTATCTCGGATGTCGAATAAAACGAATGCGCAAGATCGCAGGACTTTGCCAGAATTTTCGCCAAAATATCGAAGGCTGCAATACAGGATCGTTTTCTTTATTCTGTGTTTTTATGATTTGTCTAGGTACTAGAATTTGTTTTTATTATTTAAAAGAAAAAAAAAAAAATACACGAAAATATAGATATAACGGTTCACAAATGAAGCAAGAAGTCCAATGTTTTTCTTATGAATACAGAATGAATCGTTATTTTTATTTTTACTTTTTTTTTTTAGGATTAATTTATTAGAATTTTTAAATTAAAATTTATCGGTACAACTCAAAATAGAAATAAAAGAATTGAATAAATACGTAACCTTCCCTAAAAAATAATCAAACGGAAAACTGCTTGTGTTATAAAACATGTTTACAATTTTAATCTACCAAAGAAGGAAAACTAAAGGATAAATTTTTTTATTTACTCATTCTCCTTATAACTTCTAACCGCAATTTCTTCAAGCATATGACAAGTTTCCGTCTGAATAAATGAGTGTGTAGCTTATTGTGACAATTACCTATGATACGAAAATTTCGTACAACTCCGATACAATTTCACAACGAATTCCGCATGATAAACATCATTTGTCTAGAAACATGGAGAGTGCATATTAGAAAAAAGCTAAAATCTCTCAGATGTCTCGATCTTGAAAATTGGGCTGGCAAAGATGAGACAATTCGGCATTAATACAGTCGGCATTACAGGGTATTGCATATTTTTGCCAACGTAATAATAACCTACGTAACTGACGGAGCAGACTTTGCTGGTAAGTTACCGACCGGTGATATGATACGAGTGTGCATAAACACAACGATAACGTCAGAAGCTCTCGTTAATCGTGTCGATGAAGTAGATAGCGTTTGCCTCGTAAGGTAACAAGCAAAAACAAGATTGGTAATAATGACATTGAATATCTTTTCACGTTAACGTTTGTTACCGGAATTATTTATTAAAACTGTGGTTCAAGTAATTACTATCTAACGTGATTATAGTTCTCGTTTTCAGTTGCTGTAATATTCCGTTATTCTTGATATAACTTTTGAGTTAATAAAGCGTTGTCATAACTTTACAGTCAAACCAATTAATTAGCACATGCTAGATTATTTGATCACAGTAACAAGACTCGTTTTCATTCAGTTTGCCGAACGATATTTTCAGATAGGACAAATCGAAAGTGGTTAAAGACTTGACAGATAATCACCTGCATAACTAGAAATTTTTCTCGAAGTAATTAGCGACGCAATTAACGTGTGAATGCCGGCACTAAATTATTCAACTGATAATTAAATATTCGTTGTTGTTTTATTTTCGCTCTCGCTATAAAGTTGAGGCAGGTTTTCATTTCGATATTACGAGACGCGGACCTCTTTATACGCAAACATCAGACTTGCACGCTTCGTTGTACATTCAATGGGAGTGGTGCGTCAAATATTGTAAGCGCATTAACGCCAACGTCAGAATCCAACGGCCGTAACGAGCTCTCAAGACTTTTGACGAGCGTCAAATTTACGATAAAAGTTTGGACGGAAGAGGAAACTTTACAGCTGAGGTGGTATGACACTTTCCTAAATTACACTCGTAAAATACTGCTGTTGCAAAGCTGATGAAAATAGATGAGAAAATTTGCAAGGATAAAATTTATTTCATTTGCCATTTAAAAAAGACGTTTCATTGGCGTAGTAGTAGAATACTATTTCAATTAATTTTAGACCAAGAAGCACAAAAATTTATAATGTGCCATTTTTACACTATCACATATTCTCCGTTATTATAATCTAGATTGTGTCGAATCTGCGCTACTCTAAACCGAAAAATTTCTTTAACGCTTTCAGTCATACATTTTTCATATGCACCGATTTCGATGAAAATTGGTACTCGGGGGTTTTCGGGGTCGCTGATTACGAATCCGGCATTAGATTTTCAAAATTCAAAATGGCGGATCCGATATGGTGGACGTAAAGTTTTATATCTTATATCTTCCTGCTCAACATTTTGGCCTGAATTTAGTTATTCGGGGGATTTTGGAATGGCTGATCACGAATCTGAAGTCATAACTTCATAATTTCTAAATCCAAGATGGCAAACGCCGCTTTTCTTCTACTTGTTTTTTTTTTCAATATCCCTATTACGACGCACGCACGCACATATATATTTAAATGATAATGATAAGGAACCACGGATTT
Source organism: Neodiprion lecontei (assembly GCF_021901455.1). Taxonomy (NCBI): domain Eukaryota; kingdom Metazoa; phylum Arthropoda; class Insecta; order Hymenoptera; family Diprionidae; genus Neodiprion; species Neodiprion lecontei. The sequence continues at coordinate 8,376,226 of NC_060262.1, read as the reverse complement.
TAACCATCTCAAATTTCATCTCAAACTGACTGAAATACTTATTTCTAATGTACATTTGAAGGAATATTCCTGATAAAGTAAGATTTTACGTGATTGAAATTTTTATTGTGAAATTGCCCAATTGGATCGACTATAGCGGATCCGCCATTTTGAATTTTCGTGATCAGAGACTCAAAAAACCCCTGGATACGTATTTTCAGAGGCCTTGGTTCAATACTAGAGCTCTGAGGCGATTTCTTAAAAGGTGGGACCGTAGCGGTCCCACTATGACTGAAAGGGTTAAACCAATTGGTAAATTGTTATAATTAATAAACTGGGAATCAACGAATACTGAAACCAGTAGTGAGAACAGGTTCGAATTAACTATTATATAACGCGAACATGTTTTACGCGTTTTTTCATGCGTGTTTTCCGCACACGAAGTACCCGTTCCAATGACGGTCGAGCGAGTCTGCGAATGCGCATGCGCGGAGTGCTGAAAGGACCACTTTTAAGTCCTAGGAATCGAAAGTGCTTTTTTCACTACTGCGCGCACGCGCTGTCGTGAACAAATCTGACATTACGCGAAACCAACCTCCGAGAATAGTGTGCAACAAAGAGGACAACGATCTTTTCGCCTCGCGTTTTTGCAATATTTGTCTTCGGCTGGTATTCGTGCCCACCTACGACTCATGTTGCAAACTTACGCTTGACCCGAAAAGACCGCGTTTGCCTTCTTGTTTCACAATATACTATTTTCTAATACAGGAATCGACTGACGGTGATTTATTCGTGGCCGTCGATTTTTCGGAGTACGATGTTAATCACGAGCGTTTATTTCTTTTACTCGTGTTATTAACGCAAATATTCATCGTTCGCGGTTAGGTATAGATAAATGATCGATCATCAAGTCAATATTTAGATAAATCGTTTTTTCTGTGTGTGTCTTTTTTGCAGGTGTCGATCCTCGTCGGCCATGCGAGCATAACAAACACACTCTGTCCATAATGAATAAATAAGTTATTTTTTGCCCTCTGTACCGCAGTATTATCGGTATAAATATTTCGCAAGAATATACGGCAGACTCGCCGTCGTATTTTCGTTGAGTAAATTCTCTTGCAGATTTTCAAAAAGCTGTTGTTCACATCCGCTTATACATACATACACCTATAATATTTTTTATCTCTACCGAGAAAGCGAAAAATCGCACTTATTTGCAAGTCGGAAAAAAAAAAAATTGAAATAATGACATCTATTTTCCTGACTCCATCTGCACGCTAAAATGAAAATCATCGGCGATGTTTTCAAGTTTTTTTTTTTTTTTTTTTTTTTTACACACGCAGAAATATGTACAATTTCGAAATCAATTGGAGTTGTATGTAACTCACCTATGGGCGATGCTGTGTTGGCTTCCCTCAGGCTAACGGTTTCCGGTTCGACGCCCGCCTCGTCCTCTTCGATAAGCGGGGGCGGCGGAAGCGCCGTCCGAGTTTCGTAGCCCCAGTGTTGTCGAAAAGCTCGAGCTCCACCGTCGAGACGAACTCGAGGAAGTTCGACGAACATCGCATCGCCGAGCTGGAAATTATGGTGGAAAAAATCAGCATACAAATTCACAATCTGAAGTAAAAACAGTATTTTGGATATGATCATTTGTCAACATCTAGGAAGCCCAACTAGAAACATACCATACATCTATAAGGACGAATCTCGGGACAGAATGGAGTGATTAAAATACTTGTGCCGATCGGTATTTGTAACATCTAAACTAAACTCGGGTGGTCCGGTAAGTAGATCTTTGTATGCAAAATCTGAATCTTGTCATAGGAAGTCCATTTTGCTATCAAGTTTCAACTCACAGAAAGACGTATACTTAGCCTTTTCGACGGCGGCTGCAACACGGGAATAGAATACACAAGTGGCTTCAAGCAAAGCTGAGAATATATCCTAAACTTCAAAGTTAAATATTGAACTTTGTTTTAAATTTCCAGCATGTTCAGTTTCCAATTTACGGTTCGTTGCAGAACGCTGAAACCAGGGTTTTGCAATGTTTCAAATATCCATGTGAAGAGGAAAAGATAATTGCAGAAGTTATGCACTTGTATTGTCAATGATTATGAAAAAATGATTGTTATCAGACTGTGTAATTACGTGTTCAATAACACGAAATAGGTACAGCATTGTTGATTAATAAGTTAATAGTGACACATTGTTGTTTTTGAATCAAACCTGAAACGAGTTTTCTTTTTTTCTTTGTACAGAAATTTTACACGTCCGTTATCAACGTATCGTTTGTTTCTACTGTCACTTGCGTCGCTACTTATTGGCACATAAGTTTTGTTTAGAAAGAAAACTCGTTCCAACTTTGATCCTAAAAAAATAACGAGCCACTGGAAACCTATTGATGAACATTACCGTACCTGTTTTTTTCCATACCAAATCGCATATTTTTCTCGAAATGAAAACGCGGTGATACGCGACCATGTCGCAGAGTTCAAATTTCCCGAAATTCCATTGCAGTCATATTTTACCAGATAAATGCGAAGTGAGAACTACAAAAACAGTGCATTTAGTCTGAAAAAATCAATAAAATCATTTCACACGCACGTTGAATGGATATTTTTCTATATCTTTGTACTAAGCACTCACAACTCTGTATCTTACACTAAACACTACCAACAGACACATCGATGATTCAGGTAAGAATTGCGCCAGTCAAGAGAAAATCTGTCGAACCAGCTCGTCAAGCTGTCAAAGCAAGTACAAGTCAGTCGATCTGACGACTGAATTCGATGAAACGATAAAACAATAAAACAAGATCCTCGTCATCCAGGCGAATTTGTTCCTTGCGCCGATAAATCTCGCCGTCAGAATATATAAAATCATCTTTACTGCAGCACCGTTTCGCACACTCACATATCCACGAACAACATCCATCGCCGCGTCTGCTTCGTTGACATCAGCAGTTGAACCAAGAGTCGATAGCCGAGTACCTGATCACCACCGAATCGCGAAGTTGAACGAGCGTAAATTTGAACTAGGATGACAAAAAAAAAAACAAAAATGACGAGGACTACAACATACTAGCGATGCTGCAGGTCAGCGAGACGACTTCTAAGTAATCGAGCAAAGTAAGTTGTGGCTCGTTCGTCTTGGAGAAAACTGTTGAATTGACCTGGCGACACGGTGACGTCACTCATTAAGCTTCATTCTATGACGTAATTCTCGCTCCGTCGCCAACAATGTTAACGTACGCTGTAGGCGCTTGTGTCTTTCCATGTCTGCACAAGTATAGAGTACGTTTACCCGCGTGCCATGAAATCTGACCCACCGATTAGCCGACTCGTTGTCTTAACGAGATGTTCGTTGTGATAACAGTACCTAGTTTCGAAATGCTCGGCTGCCTTTCATTTTCAACTTTTTTTGAACGATTGTCGTGAGGACAGGTTGCGAAAAATGGCCTGTACCTCATGACCGACGGTTAGAGCAGCTTGATTTTACTCGAAAAATAGCTTTCCGGTCAAGAATCTCTTTCGTGGTCGGATTACCGGCAACCATAGTTACAGGGAAACTGTAATCACATCTGACCAACTATCGAAAATCCGTTTCAATAATAACGTCAGGTCTTCATTGGAATATCAAGCTTTTTACAGTATGAATTTACATTGACAGATTGGGACAAATAAACATTCAGTCGCATTGCTATCGTTTTCTGAAATGTACAATCTTGCTGGACTGACAACCGGAGCCGATTATTACCTTCGGGTCAATTCAAGTTTCAATCATTTGCTAGTGAATGGACTGGCAAAGAAGCGAACAAGAACCTTAAACTCTTTTCAGGAAACACGTCAAGTGTGACTATAGAAAAATTCTTCATTCTACCCACTGTGTTTAAGAATAACGTATATCAGTATCAGGTAATGGAATCAAAAAATTGTAAACTAAGTTGAAACTATAATTGGACGTTATCAACTAACCAACAGGAATTCATACCGACGGTGTTACGTTCGCAGTTATCCAAGTCTCGTAGCGATGTAACGCAAACGTTCCAGGGCGTGAATTAGAAGAGCAGCGTAATGTAACCACAGCGAAGAAAATAAAGAAGAAATAAATGAACAAGTCGCAAGAGAGAACAATATCCTTTGAATGTCCCACGGCGTGTACACAACTTTCGTAACCTTCGCTTAGCGATTGTAACACAAGCCGGAATTGAATTGGCAACGCGAATAGGTTTTCACGAATTTTTTTTCAAACAGCCGTTTTTGTTTTCTATTGTTTTTCCGGTCCTACCGTGGCGTGAGTAACAGCTTCGGTGAAACGTTTCCCGAGAAAGTGGAACTTCAAGCAACGACGCGTGTAGGTACTCATCACGTGGTAATACCGTGCCTTGCAGTCTTACGACACGCCGTGGCGGGAAGGTGTAAGTTTTAAGTTTACAAAAATGAGAACTGAAAACCGTGCGCAAATGGAAACGCGGACGATAGAAACGAACGATGAACAACAACGCGCGGAGCTTGGCGCAAGACCACCACGGAGCTGTTTTACTGATTACAGGAAAAAAGACGAAACGCGAATACATAAAACGAAGCCGGATCAACTTTATCCGGTTATAACGTACCACGTTTCACGGACGTGCGATGAAAGATATTATTATAAAGGTCAGACGGAACGACGGAGAGAGAGAGAAGAAAAAAAAAAAAGAAACAGCGAGAAAGAGTGTCTGAATGATGCTTGAAAATAGTTATACATACGCACCAACACCTGAACTAAACACAGACAAATTGTAAACCATTAATATATGCGTGTTAAAAACTAGAATATTATAACACTTTCAACATCAATGATAGCGGTAAATGATGCAGCATACACGGGAACAGATAACGAAAATGTAATATATGGACTAGTGCATGGGAAGGGTGTCAGCTGGGAAAGTGTGTTCAGCTAGGAGTATAAGAAAAATAATCACGAACCAACCTTAGGGTGAGACTTGAACATACACGCCGTCCCAGCGAATAGCTGCGTCCGTGATAATTAGTAAAACTTCTTAGACTTGGAGCAGAGATAGCAGATAGTTATATTAAGCACATGTACATTCACGGTAGGGTGAACGGCCTGTTTTCCCAGTAAACAATCGCCTTGTCTCACCTGGCTCCGGTTTACCCAAATTTTCAAACAGTGAGAAGGGAAATATATAATTAAAATCAACTGTATTCCAATTAAAAATTTTAATCAGAGTCCGAAAGAACCGTCTGCAATGGTCATGGATCAACGTTAACAATATACCGTCTACACTTCTGACAAACGCTGTTAAATGAACTTATCAAATATGCCTAGGTAAAGATCGTTAGTTTATGGACCATTGATTTCACGTTCGTAATTATCATGATGGGATTTTATACCTAACCCGGAAGGTATTGAAAAAAAAAACTTGCGAGCAATAAATCAATTGAGAGATCCTCTCTGTGTTATCAGTATGAAATGTGTTTTGAACGCTACCATAATATTGTCAACATGATTCCTTGCGCCATTTTTAAGAGCAGTGTCATGGGCTGAGAAATCATTCGTGAGTGTTCGATGGTCGCCAACAATTCAGATGCTTCTCACCGACCAACTTTTATGAAGTTTATGAACTTTTCCTCCGTTATTCATGTTGTAAAGGATCATATTAACAATGATTATTACTCGTGACGAGCGTGTGAGCCAGATGATTTAGGAGTTCAGATACTGACGATCCTTACTTATATTGCTAATACACGATAGTGAGCAATATACATAGAACACTGTTTACTCTGGAAATGCTTACTGTACACAGTTTAAAGTTCAAAAAGGACACCCAGGCCGTAGAACGAATACGTCAAAGTACTGGGTATACCTTGTACTCGTGCAGCGCCACTGAAGTTTGCGCACAAGCAAAGGGAAAGATAACGAATGAGGAAGGGAGAGATGGTAAGACGTCGTTGTTCTAACGTACACATGGAAATTCACTTCAATCACACACGGAGTAATCGCATCCCCTCGCCGTTCGCCCCTTCGTCCTTTCGCCCTTTCGCTCCTTCCATTCCTCTCGTCTCGTCCTTCTGGTGCTTGAAACTAGTGGGCTCTCTGTGCTGGCAGCGGGAGCAAAGTCACCCGTCTCTTAGCGGCTGCTGGCTTAATCAACGCCGACGAAGAGGCCCGGTGGGTGGGCCTTGACTCAGGGTAAACAAGGGCTGACTTTTACACTAGAGAAAACGTGACTGCTCTCGTCTCTCGGAATACGATACGAATGTGTGCACAAGGTGCGCGCGAGCGCGAAAGCTTTTTCTTAACTCTCCTCGTCAAAGCAGAGCAAAGGAGAGGAGTAAATAAATCGCGGAAAGGAAATAGACCAAGTGGCAATTAGCCCTGGTACGAAGAATTAAAGAGATGCATGAGACACTGCCAGAGATGCAAATTCGCTCCGGTTGCGTAGTATTGAAAATTCCCAACTTATCATAGGTCGAATATTCTGTAATCGTTGGTTTCTAAATGAACATCTTGTTCAACAATCAAGCTCAAAAGTTACCGTTTCTTTCCTCTGATTAACCACGATTACAGAAAATTTTTAGTACGTATTCGCAATCTGGGTAACTTGAGAGGTTGAAGTTGAAGTACCCTTAACGTCACAACACATTCGAACAAACTTTTGCTTGCAAACAAAAATTTCAGTTTATTCAAATTCAAGTAAATTTTGCGTTGTTACGGTTTATTGAACTCCAGACGACAAATCCAAAGATGCGAAGTAACCTATGAAATAACTGTTTTTCCCTTATTCGTTGGAAATCAAACGGATGATTTCAATTCACTAACATTAAATTCGAAAGATTTCTATCTTAATATATGACTTTCCTTCATTTTCAGGGTACCATGTAATTTCGAGTGAATTCTGAATTAAATCATAAAAAATGAGCTAAAATTAGTCAGAAGACTGAGGAATTATTGGATATCAGTGTAGACCACTCAGTGAACTGAAAATCAACGGAAGAGTCGATTAATAGAATGTTAATGAATCGAAATGGTTGGCGGATACCGCAAGACTTCGAACGATTTCATTGATTAATAATTTAATGATGTTCAACGACTTCAGTCATCTCGAAATATTCCCCGTTATTTCATAGAATATTTCAGTCATTCCAGTACCTTCAATTTATAATTTGATTTCTAACTGTTAAATTTACGACTGCTCCGAGCGAATGATTCCTCAGTTTTCTTCAAATATACGTACACAGTTACAGCAATAAACACTTGATGTTCAAAAACTATCTATCCCAGTCGTTTCGCGCACAATCCCGGGTTCATACACACTTTCATTTCACTCTCTGGAACAATATAAAAATTGGAAGCGTGAAAGAGTTTTGCAGCTCGATAGGACCAAGAAGAACCCACATTCGGAGGCGAGGGGTTTAAAGCATTTTACGTGTGTGCCGAAGGCGTGGTTCGAGAACGCGTGGGTGGGTTCATCCTAGACGTCTCTAGTTTCATCCCCCGCTCAGAGGACCTCGCATCCCACTTTGGAGCCCATTCGTTCAGCTTCCCTTCCTACTACTTGCCTCCTTCCCTCCTTCCTTCGTTCCTTCCTTGAAAGGAAGAATTTGTTTAGCTCCGTGAAACCTGCACCGAACCCGCAATAAGACAAAGGGATCCTCTTAGAAATAGAACCACTCTGCACGTCGTCTGTTATACGTATGGCGGGCGGTGGAAAGGCTTGGATGGATGCACGCGCACATCACCAATGATATTACGTTACCACCCTACAGATGTTTACGGATGTAGGTAATTATAAGATGCAACGTTATGGTGCAAGGGTGGAAAAATCTCAAGCAACTAGATTTAATTCAAGCTCTGATTTGTCGTTATTTCGTCTTCGCTTGGTATCGTCCTTGAATTTTTCTTCAATCGATTGTCCGACATTTTAATACACTTCGACTAATCTTCGCTATTTTTTATTCTCATTATCAATCCTACGAGGAATCATTCTCTTCGAGTTGACAGAACCCAACACTCCATTCAAATAATTTTTGATAAAGTAGACCGAAACGGTGAATAAAAAATAAGAAAGTAAAATTTCTCATTCTCGATTACGTGCTCGAAATCCGTAACTCGACAAAAAAAAAAAAAAACCATCAAACTGAAGAAATCATTAACATAAAATGACTGAATACTATTACAAGGTAATAGAAAATTTGTGAGATTGTTGAAATTACCTGGTTTAAGATTAGCGACTAAATGGACTAAACTGAACTGTGACTCCACATACAAAAATTGAATCAAAAGATCTGTGAGAGCTACAAGACATGTACGAACAAAGTTTGAAAATTATAAAATTCACGAACAAAGAATATATGCGATTCAAAAATGATCGGATACAAGAAAAAATGCTTAGTGAAATGTAAAAATAAGTTATTTCAAACCTGTCTCAGGTAAGATTCTCATCCCGAAATCTAAAGCGTACTCCTGCAGTTTCGAAAAACGTGACCGATAGAGGGACGAGTATTTTTTTTTTTTTCTTTTTTCACTTTATCGTCGTCTCGGTGTTCAACTTTATCACGCGCGACGATCGGACTTCAATCGTCTTCAATTTGGAAACGACTGAGATACTTCCGATCCGGTGTATAAACGTGGGTATATCGATAAGCGCCTATATATCCCTGTCTGTCTGAGGAGTCCGGAATAAACATCCCTAGCTACACCTTTCGCGGTAGGACATAAAATATATCGAATGGCACAGACGCGTAACGCAGACATAGACAAAGTCGATTCGCCCGTCTCTTTGCCGAGGAAAGGATAAAAGTAAATTCAACGGGGTTCGAATAGCGAATGCGACGCGGCGGAACCTCGTATGAATAAGTTTGGAAAGAACTCGCAGCGAATTATAAGTGAAAGGTGGTGGTTTTTTTTTAAGTTATATTTATTGTTCACGATAGGTGTTTGGGTAAATTATTTGAATCAGTGGTATTGAGCCGGGTATTTGTGAAATTTGATGTTTCTGTCATAGAAATTACGGAAACAATCAAATTAAGATCATTTCCTGAGACAATCACTTAATTCATCACTCAACTTACTTTTTTTTTGAAATTGTTTTATTTCATTATTTTTCAAAAAATTTGGTGGATAATCGACCGAAAGAAATATATCTCAACAAGGTTATTCGCCATTTTTATTTAATTTAAACCTGTCATTAAAGAAACCAAAAATTTTTTCCTAACCAGATATCAGAAATTTCCTTTGCAGCTCAATTCGATCGCACCTATAATCTATAAATAAGCAATGTATGAATTTTCAATTGTTTCAAGTTTTTCGAAGTGGAATAATTCACGAGACACGAAAACATTTCAAGCATGAGATAGATGGATAGATAAATAGATAGCCGTTGGAACACAGAGAAGCTGTTTGAGAACTTTTATTCTGTTTTCTAATTTTTCTACAAGAAAACTATTGAACTCATACTTGTCGGACGGCAGCTGGCTACAAAGAAACGCAGAAAAATGAGCGCGAATTTTAATTTTAGACAACTTTGTTCACGAACTAGATTCGCCGTTTTCGTTATTGAGAAATGGAAAACTAAAAAACTCTACCGAAGTGACAGATCAATGAACGGATTTTCCAGAAGCTTCAACATTGATTGGCATCTGGAACGCAGTGACAACTTTCTTGCTAAAAGAGTTGGTTGGTTGCAAATCGATACTTTTTATGAATTTTGTAGTGAGACAATCATATATTGACTATTTATAAAATTATTATATTCGTAAGTTATCCTCAAGATCTCTAAATACAAAAATACAAAATACCGGAATTATAAACGACAGCGTCAGTTCAAATCACTCTAAAATTGTTAAAAATCTACTACAAAATTTGTTTGATGTTACTGTTATGTTATGTTGTTATTTCATTCAGAAGACTGTCTTTACACGGATTTCCTTCTTTTTCCTTCGTAATAAATTCCATATTACAATTTTTTGATCGTAATCAAGAAGTGTGCAATGTTGTGAAGTTAAACGTTCAACGATACAACGTACTGAAGAAAAAAACAGTGTTTCAGTGACTTCGTAGAAAATGGTATAAAATAAAGGTTGAGATCTGACGAATCTGTTGAATTTCGAAAAATCTCAAAGTCATTTATTTGAGACGAAGTATCGACAATAAAGCTTTTCTTCGCAATTCCAGTATTTTTCAAATATCATCTTCGAAGTTTAAGGATACTACAATTAGATGAATACTCGATGCACGACCGCATCGTAAGAAAAAGTGAAGATTTTTAGACAGCCAACTTTTTTATTCGACAAATCAGTAGAAATCGCACAAAACGACCGCGACAGCAGCATCGAGCAATGTAATACCGTTAATAAAAAGTCCAAGATTCGAACCATAAAGTGTCTCATCACGTCTCGCGCCCTTTTCACATCGACAGTCGAGTTCGATGGAACATTGCGACGCGTAGAGGAACCAAAGGATCCACCAATACATGCCACCGTACAGTTTTGTTTCCCGACGAGTTCCGCTGCTCCTGGCAATCCAACATCTCGAGTACGACGAGCACGTCTTCGCCTGGTAGCCGGGTATCGAACGGAGCTGCTGCAACGGCGCGACGGGCAGAGAGGAGGAAGCCTGGATAAACTTTTCGATTGAATTACGGAGCGTCGGCAAGTCCCATTGGTTCACCATTCTCCCGGTGCAATGGGGGAGCCTTCACGTAGGTGTTGTAACGCGCAAAGGTGCAGCTCGCAGAGCTCAATCGGGACTTGGGGAGACTCTCACATCGTCATCCCAGCCCTCCTAAGACGATAAGCGACGTCTGCAACTAGCTACGTGCCTTTCGTCTCCATCTCATCGACCGGAAGACTCTTATATATTTCATGCACCTAAGCCGGGGAGAGAGGCGTCTCACATGTACACATAGGTACCATAGTACAGATCTTGATGATACGAGCTGTGTTCACTGTACTCGTATTACGTGACATCGATCGGCAAAAGTTTGAAACATGTTTTCTTCGTTCTTTTTATTTTGAAAGTTTGAGTCAAGGGATTGTTCTCTTGATTCGACTAAATCCTATAGCCGAATGCGGCGAACGGAATGCTTTGTTAATTTAAAGAAATACTTATGTCGGACGAAATACTTGTGACAACTTGATGTAAAATTGAATCGAGCCTTTGAATGATCATACTGATTATCAATTTATTCAAGATAACACGGCGCGAGTTCCTTCCGATAATGTAAATTTTTTGTCAAGGAAATGGTAGATTAAAATTACTAAAAATTTCATCGAACGTACCTCAATCGTTTTGTTTTAAAAATATGAAACTGATGTATCGAAACGAATTGAGCTTGTTCTAATTCACGTTATGTCGAGTCAAGACTTCAACGGTTGTAATAGGTTGTGAAATATGTTGTTACAACAATCTTTTGCATCGATTGAACATTAGAGTTACTCAAGTGCACACAACGTATTCTTCGAATGATGTCATTTACAATTCTGTTGACTCAATGATTTTGTGGGATTTACCCAATATTTAAAGGGTAAAACCCAAAAACTTGTTGTTGTATACGTAGAAGTATAAGTTGAACATTTGTCAATCGTTTCTGTTTATTTGTAGTCAATTTTAATTTCAATGACTCCAACCTTGGTATTATACTTTCTTCGTTTGTAATAGGTTTGATGACAAAATTTATCTCACGTTATCCGTGTCTGACTTCCTAGCCGATTACCCGGTTTTACAACTATCTTTGAAGTTACTTTTCCATAGCGAGAAAATTCGCCGCCTAGCGGCCGTTTGTAGTACCAGTATACTGATGCTTACGACAAATATATTCTTTACTTTTTTCAAAGAACGTGGTATTTCTTTTACCTCGTAAACAAACAAGTGCAACTTATTCAATCAGTTACTCCAAACAAGCGCTGGCTAGATCAACAAAGTATGGCATTCAATCGATATAAATTTTTTGTTGGCTAGATTCATGTACTTGTTTTATTCGAAGTACTTGGAGGAATTTTGTTGACTCAATTTTGGAAACACGTCGAAAGGTTCACTCGAATCGATACTGCACTCGTTCGTGACAAGAAAGGTTTTTGTTGAATCAAAGAATTCGCTTGACTAAATCATTTCGACAAACAAACTGAGTCGAAATTGTTGAATTGAAGTCGTCGTATTTGGAACAAATACGGGATATTAGATTGAAGAGAATGGACTCAAACAAGACATATTTTCATGGTTCAAGGATTCTTTTTTCTCCGTGCAGGATTGTTTGGTGCAAAATCTTGCACCAATGAAAATTTGCTCATCAAGATCAAGTAAATACCCATTTGTTCAATCACGTGTGAAACTGAATAAGTTTATTTCTAATCCCATGAGTATACTGACGATTATGTGATGCAATTACACGTTTACTCGAATCAAATAGGAAATCGGTTTTCTTTCTCTTCAAGTACCAACTCGACAACATTTCGATCGAACTTCATAACTTTGTTAAATTACTCGGTACTGCACGGATTTCAATATAATTAGTACAATATCGTTCAGAAAACTTTCTTTATATACTTCACTGAATTCTACACACGGGATTTCATATCACATAAATTGACTTTATGACATTTTATTATGTTTCACGTAAGATTTTGGAAAATTCAGAGGACTCCGTGGAATTTCGTGAAACTTTACGGGAGTAAATCACAAGACGTATTCGGATTTCAAAGGATTTTACGACTGTCTTGAGACTTTGTAAGACTGTCGGGTGACTCCATGTGTCAATATGAATTTCGTGTGCAAACACGGTAACTCGCAAGATTGGCATGAGACTTGGGGCGATTTCATTGCAAGATTTTAAACGCTCGATCGGGTTGCATAAAATTTTTCAGGATTGTATTTGCCGTGATTCTTCATCAGAATTCGGAATATTTCAATGAAACTTGATTGATTTCAAACGTCTTAACGAGTTAATCACCAAGAATTTCAAGAGACTTCGCGTGACGTTTAAAAATTATGACAAGGTTAAAAACAGTAGATAAGGATGACGCGTGCACGAAGCAAAACTACTGTTTTGCATCTTCGCAATAACTTTGAAATAAAGTAGTTAACAAAATTTAAGTAAATTTTGCTTCATCGCATGGTTTAAATTGTATCGAAATTGTGTTCGGACCCCTTATACATCCTGCCACGACTGACGCCGTTATAATGTCGTGTCATCACCAAATGTTTAATATTTCGTTTGCGTGTGTACCGTTGCTGCATCGACCAGTATTATTGTGTAAATAGTCAGTCCCGAGATTCGAAAACAAGAACCCTTTTCAAAATATTTCCGTTTTTTTCACACTTCATTCCTTGGGGTAAGATTTCTTTGGCTCAATGTTTGCTCATTACGCACAGGGGCCCTTTATTACGATATATTAAAATCCAGACGAACCCGAAGTTGCTAAGTAATGGTTTTTCATAGGAGCGCATGGTTGCATTAACGTCAGGTAGTTCAATTTTTCTGATTTTAAATACTGCATGAGACTTCGCCCACTCCGCCATCTCGGCAACGTTTTTTGGTCGATAGGGCGGATATTTTTTATGTCCAGTGGGCCTGTGGTACTATTTGAGAAAGCCTTGCATAAATAATTTCTGATTTTTCAAATGAAACCGTTGGGAGATGCCATTTTTTTTCAAGTTGGTACAGAGAGCACGCTATTGGTCGGACAAAAAAACTTTCCGGGCAAAAAAGTTGTCACGTTTATTTTTCAAATTTCAATGGTTTTGAAAAGATAATTTTATATATGCTGGGATTGCCATTCGGTGACAAAAGAGGTACAAATTAACTCATATCTGAAAAAAAACCTCCCTCGTTTTTTATTCAGAAAAAATGACCAACTTTATATATATACCCAGATCCTGTAAAAAAAAAAATTGTCATCAAAGCGGCGCCGACGGTTTTATATAAAAAAAATTAAATATTTGAAATAGGGAAGATGAAATGCCAAAAGTGCAGTGGATAATTTTATACGATGATCCACGACAATCGAAATTATTGGAGGTTTCATAGGCAGTTAGTTATAAATTGCAACGGAACAATAAACTGTTTGTTATATTCTTTAAACATTCAATTCTTTTTTATAAAACCATTGACTCCATTATGATGATAATTTTTTCACACGACCTAGGCATGTTTCAAACGACGCTCATTTTGTTCTAAATAAAAAACAAGCGATGTCCTTTTTCGGATTCGAATTATTCATCAACTTTTTTGCCGAAAAATGGCAACCCCAACATAGATGAAATTATCTTTTTAAAACCAATCAAATTTTGAAGAAAAAAAGGGAACAACTGTTTTGCCCGGAAAGTTTATTTTTGTACATACAATAGCTCGCTCTGCATACCAACTTGGAAAATAAATAGCATCCCCTAAACAGTTCGTCCGAAAAAATCGGAAATAATTAATAGAAAGCTTTCTCAAATAGTACTACAAGCCCACTGAATAAAAAAAAAGTTAGCGTGATGACGGAGAATTCCTCGTTTAAGCCCTACTCGACGAGTATCCAACACGCCTCGAGCGATAACAGGTAGAATGTAATATTTGAGAATGAGCTTACCGCCATGTCTTCGCTCCGATAGGCGGTGAGGGTTTGTTCATCTTGCAGAAGAACACAGTAGCACGGTTCCCAGCAAGCCTCTTCGCCGCCAGCTTCAGCGACGCAACAATCCGCCTCTGTAAAAGTAAAGATAACGGAAAACAGATGAAAAAACTGTCACAGTACTTGCGCGCAATGAAAAAGGAATTCGAATTACGGGTACACAATGAATTTCTTGACGGCCGTTTAAAACTTTAAACAACGTCGACGACGTGAGACGAGAAGAATTATACGCGAGCCGCAAGCAGTCAGCTGGGATAATTTTGTCACGCTGGTGAACCTCGGTTCATGGACCAACGAGATAGGGCTGCTGCTTTATTTTTTACCTTAAATTTTAATAGTATTTATAAGAAAAACACGAAAAAAATTCATTGGAATTTACTAAATTTTGTGGTAAATTTATTGTATTTTTAAATAGAATAAAGGGAGAACGTATGAATTCACTGTTTCGTATTCGAATAAAACTTTCAATACAGTGTACATTGAGAGAAATTTTTAATTTCTGTTACCGCTCAGTTCTTAACTATTTTTATAGTTTATCACAACCGAAAAATATAATTCTAGGTACTAAATGAAAATTAGGATTGTAGCTGTTACCAGAAAGTCTAGTATCCGTCGCTATTCTTTCTCATTACGATCACTGTTACTGTATTTTCTTGCAGCTGGTGCGAAAATTTAATGCTTGTCCAACAATAAATTGATATTAAAGCCTCGTTTAATTGAAAAAGTAGAGTAAACCTCACAAACTGATTTTGCTCTGCAATTATCAAAAAAGGATCGACAATCTCGATTGAACTTCGACTTCGTAGGAAGTTCAATCAACATACGTTTTTAACAGTGAATCTCGCAAATCGACGAGTGACAATGACCACAGTAATGATGTTACAGGATACATTGAAAGAGTATTGGACGCAATTTGTAATTAATTACTTTTAGGTTAACGATAATATAAGAAATTTGTACTTGGGGCTGGATAGCATAAAAATGATATTTTTATTATCTAATTGAGGTAAAATGAAAAACCAATTTCAATTGTGTTTTGTATTTAGGGCTGAATAAGTTACAACTTTTAGTTTCATTTGTAATTAGAACGAAATGAGATGTGATTTGTACGTTATTACCATGTCAGTTATGAATTAAGTTTTTAATTTCTAACTTGCAACTGAACATTCGTACAATTTTTTACATCAAAATTGTCAAAACCCGACATTTCTGAGCGTGGAAAAAACAACAAACTTACACAAACTTACCTACCATACTTTCCTAAAGCTATCGAACAAACCTGATTAGTCGAACACGATCGCTTTTTCGAGGCAAGTGAAAATTCAACGGCCTAGATAATTGACGCTGGTCTTTGTGTGAGGAAAAGGACGCCGAGTATGGGGCAAAATGAAAAAGTTGCGTATAACGATGCGGATTAGTTTCCGGCGAGCACCTGTTATTATAACCGCGGTATCCGATGGTTCTCTGGTAGGTAACTAGTTCGACGCGATGGTGGTTGAACGATAATACGCCTATAGGCGAGTACCTACGTAAGATCAACGAAAGTAGGACAAACTTGTGATCGAGACCAAAGATTTCTCCCGCGGGTAAAGTGTTCGATTCATTGGCATTCGATGCAGGCTTTACACGTTCGCGAGTTCACGATCAAATCAATTGCGAACTTATGTATTGAAAATCGTATATACTGTTCGTTATGCAGAAACACGATTCGACGAGAGAGAGAGAGAGAGAGAGAGGGAGAGTGAGAGAGAGAGAGAGAGGAATTCGTATAACTTTGTCGGAGCGCACTCCAGCCGCACGTTTCACGCTTTCAAATTAAATTATAAACCGCAACTTTTAATTATACCACATACATATGCGGTATATGTATTGTATACACAGCCACGTTCTCGACATTCACCGAATCCACGCAACGTAGGATAATTCAATCCTCGTTAAAGAACCATCTAAAAATGTCCAAACTATTCATCTCCTTTTACTTATAAGCCCGCAAAAAAAAAATTCTTCTGTCCCCTCGGAGTTATAAAGAAATTAAGCACGTTTCGACGTTCGGTGATACATTCGTTTCGTTGTAATTTTTTCGTTTCGTGATCGTGCGAATTTTTAACCTAAATTTTGAGAAAAAAAAATTGAATTTTCGGTGAACATGTGCTACGAAAATTTTGCCCTTGCCAAGATTCGAGACTTTTTTTCTGTCTGAACAATGCGCGTCGTTCGATTTTGAGAATTCACACGTTGCCTCAAATTTCTGAACACCACAACACCGTCTTATGCTCCTTTTTGGATACGCTGATCGTTTTTGGTGGAAAAAAAGACAAAGCGTTTTTGCTCATCAGGCTAGTCAAGTTTCGACCTCGTGAAAAGAGTTTTTGCTCGTTCAAGGTAAAGCAAGAATGAGCCGGCACAATCTTGAACCGTACCAAAAATTGGCTACAGGAAGCAGCGGCTCATTACCTTTCTTTACTTTTTTTTTTCTCCTTTACCGCATTCAAATACCACAATGCTGAGATATGTATCGCGTTTACGTAATCACGAGAATTTAAAGTCCGCGGGTCAGAGATTAAAGTGTTACACAGTCCAAAATTTACTTGGTATTACGAAATGGGATTCGATGTTCATAACCTAAACTATTAAACAATTCAAATTCGTGTACATAAATGCAACTTTTGTTCCATTACAGCACGTAAATACTCATATTCACCGTTATTCTGATTACAGTTAAATACGAGGAGATCAGGATTCGTTGAACGAAGAGAGTATTTCTTACCAGGAAATGAATTTTTCAACAGATTCGGAATTTGACAAATCGATTTTCTGAGTGTATACCTCAGGATCGTTTCACCGTCTCTCGTTGTACCGTTATAATCAGAATCCATGCACCTGAAAAGTTTCGGTCTACCAAGCTTCATCGAATGATCATCCTGCTACACCAACGTTCATGAATCGCGACGATACTTCTTAGACGCGAATGAAACCTTGCGAGCTGAATTGACCTGTGCAATTATTATTGGAAACCCTTTCCGACTGAGCTCGATCTATCAAAGCTTCAGGTGCGTACAGGATTCGTCATAATTTTGTAAAAAGAAGAGCACATAGAATCGGTTTAAAGTGATTGAAAAAACGAATGAAATTCATTTTCACTTTTTCGCCGAACTTTATGTAGGCTAGTGTAAAATTTCATCGACCACCTTTAGGGACGATCCGATAAAGTGGGAAGGTCCTGTACAATCCTGCCCTCCTACGTTATACCGCGTCTACACGTTCATTAGACAGCAAATGACCGTTCAATCAGGATTCACTACAGATGCGTGTATCGGTGATTATGGTACCGACGTGTGCAGGATAGGGTGGATCCGAAAATGGACGTTAACCTCCGTCGCCTGGCACCTGACGCGAAAGGAAGGGTTGCTGGCTCGAGGCCTTCGCAAATGACGAGCGGCGTTCAGCTTAATTAGTGTTTAACTGCAATCTCCGGCGCCCGGCTACCGACTGAACAGGTACATATTACACGTTGATGATTGGGATGGGCGAAAAGCCTTTTTCCACCCGGAGGTACGGAATTGGCCACGAGCCCGATAAATAAAGTACGATGCTGGAAAATATTACGACAAAGTTTAATTAAGTCGTGGAAATTTGTTCAAGTTAATTGGAATCGAACTGAGTGACGGAAAACGAGATTAAAGTTAGTAACTTCAACGTAATAAGACATGGAATGAAAAACATTTACTATTTTTTTTTTTTACAACTCTAGAACGACTTTCAAGAATTTGATTTCCAAAGTGGGAGTATCTCTTGGTTTATTGCTACCAAGACGGGGATTAACGATTTTTCCAAAAAATGCATACGAACTCCAATCTGATGTTAAAAAAATGATTAATAATTCGTACAATCACTCTTAAGGCAGTGAAACTAATTTATGAAGATACTTTTAATATTCTTAATTCCAGGGTAAAACCTTTACAAAGTCTCGTGAAAACCATTCATTGACGTTTGGTAAACATCTTCTGCCGGTAAAGTCGAATTCCGTTTGTACGAAATAAACTTTCATAAGCTCCCGATCAAGTCTCATAAAGTCTCCCCGTGAAGTCGAGACTAATTTCTGTAAATTTTTGACGAATCAGTGGGAATTCGGTTAAGTCTTGACTTCTTTTATGCGAATTTCCATAAGGTCCCGTGAAGTTCCATGAAGTTTGCTCGCGAAGTTCGATGAATTCGTGTAAATTCTACGCAAGACTCCACAGCGAAGACCAGTGAAGTGTTCGGAGTTCGTTTTTGAATCCCTGAAGTCTGACGTGAAGTATAGTGGTCCCAGTGTACAAAATTTATTGACTCGATCAAACCTCTCCGTTTTATCTATGATCCATTAACGAAAAGTGGTACCATATTTCCCAAGTCATTGCGGGTAATCCTTCATTCATTATCAACATATAACAGATATTAGCTTTTACTATAGAAGAGATGTTTCAGCATTTTTATAGATCCTTCGAGGAAGAGAAAATATCTATTATAATTACCAACCACAGATTTGCACTTTAATATAAGTATACTACAAAGGGTATTCCATGTCACTTCAACGAGGATAATAAATTTCGTTTTCCACTTGATTTGGAAATGTTTCTTACAGAGTAGAAAATTGTTGATAATTTTTATATTCAAAATTTTTTTTAAACATCAATTTTCGCGATTCCAAATCTTTCGGAATACTGAAGAAAATGTAAACTGGAAACAAAAACCATTGCGTCACGGATCCGATCTTGAATGAAACTTACTAATCCTTCTCAGTCATTTGCATAAGGTTTCAAGCGGAACGCAATCGCATTTCGACCGAGTATTAATCTCCCGACCGATGCGATGGTCATCCATGGTGGAAGTGGTCGTCGGACCCCGAGGCTAGTTCTCTATGTTTGGGACTTTACTGGCTACCCGTTATCGTAGAGGAGCCTAGCCCAACGTATCCTAGCCTAACGCTGGATGGACTCGAAGCTACCAGTATCGTAAGGGGCTCTTAACGAGCGATACCTACTACAGGCAAGCGCGTTTTGTCAGGCACTGACATTGTCCCACATCATGGGAGAAGGAGGATCACGTGCATCTGGTAGGTAACGGTACGAGATGGGACGTACGACCTGAGCAAACCTCAGAGCCAAAGAACACCTTAGAGTTACTACCGTCTCTCTTTACGGCACTTTATCCGGCCCTCATTGTCTTTCTTTACTTATCTGAAATCAGCGGCAGCCTGCAAGAGACGCGACGGCTGGATGAAAAACCGTTCTCTTTCAACATCCGACCAATCAATTACCACAGCCAACGCCTAATGCGCGAAAAACTAGACCACTGATCCGACGTTCGCCACTGCGGGCGGATGTGAAGAGGATAATACGAAAAAAGAAACCAATTTTTTGTGCCCACTTATCTTTCAGAGTTCGGTGAACGAAAATGTATCTATCATTTTGCCGAATTGAGATAGTTACTAACACGTGATATTATCACGTGTACTGTACTCGCGGTACAAATTTGAAGACACTGAAACATCATTGAGACCTGCGGAAATGGTTTCAACAGGATACAGTGGAGTGGTTGCAGACGACTCGGAAAGAGAAACCCAACGGAGTTTTTCACCGTTTTTAATTAATCAAAGTACCGAGCTCGTAATGCTGCACGGAACTCAAAGTAATTTATAGGATATTGAAAATCAAAGTGCACTCTTTGATTTGCTCTGTCTGAAAACAATCATGCCGTAAATAAAAGATACCTGCAGCTGTGTCTGGAAATAAATATCTGGTCAGCATTTCAACTGCGCAAAAAAATGAACACCGCAGGGACGGATGGTACCGATAGACTGACGGAGATGATCGGTGATCGGAAAATTGGATGAATTTGTACAAATCACAGTTCCGCCGCCGCAAAGGAATATTAATTTACGAAGACGTTTCTGTATCGTGTAAAGCGCAACATGACGAAGCAGAACGGTACGGATGTTTCTAAAAAACGCCAATTGGCATGATTCGAGAACGAAGTTAGACTGCGGCGGGAGTGATCGAGGGCTAATTATAGAATCGAATTAATGTCGGGTGGTTGTTAGACTTCATACGCTAGTCAGAGATTAATTGATCTGTAGCACCGTGTATACATATAATGCCGATGTATGTACAATGTACATGTACGTATTTCCATGGATAATACGAACTACGTGAGTAATATATGTATACGTTTGTATGTACGATATATATATCTAGAAATCAATCGGAAATGGGCGCGGCGGATGGGCGGTATAGATAACGAATTAATATTTCGAGCCACCTGTGTTATAGTTAAGTTGGGTTGGTTAAAAATATCTGGATACAGGCGGTGTGTAAAGTTCGTTACAATAATAATTCTTTGCCCGATTGCTTAATGCTAAACAATCACGCAGGTCGGTGTTCTCTTGAATACAGAATTAATGACTGATCCGAATTTAACTTATAAACTATAACTTTGTTCGTACCGTTTTAATCATCTTATAAAGAAAAAAATCATGTTGCCAAGTGTTGTGAGATATTTTCGAGTCCTTGGAAGTCTTGTAATATGTCATATACTCGTATACGGTTATCTCAAATCATCTGGAAAATGGAATCTTCTGAGATGGAATATCTATGAAAAAAAGAAGACGAAAGTAACATTAAGTTCTTTCAGATGTTTCCAACAGTTCTGAAGTCACAAGGTCGGTTTGGGAGTGAAGTTAAATCTCGTGCAACACTCTCTGAAGTCGGGAAAAAACATTGCGAAGAAATGCACAATTTTTTCAATTTGATAATGACTTCGAAGGAGCTAAACTTTCAAAACACGATTATGTCTCGTTTTGTTACAATTTACTGAACTTCAGAAAATTCCAAAGTCGCGAAATACTTTATGGCTTTGCCTCAACACGAGTCGTTCCAAAAACGTTACAAACTTCAATTAGATGATAGAAATTATACGAGTTTAAAAAAATCCTCAAGTTTTCCTTTAAATCTTATAAACTCATGAAGTATGATACAAAAGCTTGCAGCCCTCAAGTCAAGTATGAAATGTACATTTTGTCGAAGTATGTTTGAATCGTCAGGTCAAAATCATGTTGAAAGGACAAAGGGATACAATAAAGAATGAGTTAACCTGGTTACACGCGACTTGAAAAGTCCCGTAATACTGAATTTAAACTGTAAACGCCATACTTCGTTGCCATAATTTTTCAACCACAGGGACTTTTTCCATCAGACTTAACTTGAATAACGTGACACTTTCTAAACGTCCGTTTTGTCATGTCATTAATTCAACAAGCTTTTCACAGAACTAGATCCTGGAGTTGAGAATATATTTTTCAACGTCAAGTACTACAATTAACAATAAAAGCTTATCACACTCGAATAGCCACAGATAAAAGGGAGAGAAAAGTTTTCTCGAACCACGCTAACCTCAGCGTACTTCACACCGCTATGTTTTCACCAATTTATGCGCTCAGCGCGTGTTGCAAAAGTGATGCACTGTAAGTACACGTGTGAATGTACGTACACACGCGTTATCGAATCACATTACCCACGATAAAGAGCGCATAGGTAGGTAGGTGAAGACGTATAATAAGTAGGCAAGGCACTAATGTAAGCAAGAACGAAAGAGGGACCGTAGCAAGCAAACGAGCGAGCGATCAAGCGTGGGCAATGCAGTGGATACCAAGCGAGTCATTTACCTGCGTTGATTTACTGTGCGCGAAAGAAGATTACAGGATGCGAGAACAGACGATGCTGGCTAATCAGATATACTTACCTACCTACTTACTTACTTACTTACTTACCTACCTACCCCCCCCCCCCCCCCCAAACTTCAAAATGCCAATAGTTACGTCGACTTCGCTTGGTAGGCTCCTAAGTTTCCAAAGTTCGTTCGACTAACTCTGTCGTCTGATGGTGGACAATCATCGTGGTGACGCATAAGTAAGTGTGCTTAGTCCGAAATCAGTGCAAGGAGTTTCGATAAGTTGACCATTTCAAATTGGACGACAAAAAAGCAGGGTGTTAAGCACTGTGGTTCCGTAACAACGAATTTACAGTTCTGCATCTAGGTTCATCGATCTGGAGAGATGTGGTTTCTTGAAATGAACTTTGTGAATAATGGTACATTATTCAACACGGGAATAATCTGCTTTTGATTCTGTATTGCATAGAGGAATTTATTTCCCACTCGACTCTGGTCATATTATTGACTTGAAAAGAAAAGAAGAGAAAATCTAAGAAACGCTTACAAGTAGTGCATCGATGTAATGTTTGAGTACTTGAAAAAGTTTAAATTGCATCGATTCAAGTCGTCGTTATTCGAGTACAAAGAATTAATCCAAATCCAATTACAATTATTTTACATACAAATTAGATGTTAAATATTATGTATAAGACCTCAAATATTTCAGATAAACGATTGAAAGCATTACCTGTTTTAAAAATCATAATAATCTTTTCATTAAAGCGTAAACGTGACCATTTTATTAGCCTGAGAGGTGGAATATTATTGAACGTTACATATTATAGAAAGAAATAGTCGAAAATCGAAAAAAAGAGAAGACCAGATAAACTGAAAAACTCAGTACCCAACACTTTTCTCCCGCAGATGAGAGAAAATGTATATGCGGGAATCGTATGCTACTTTTCACCCGCTCATCGGATCAAAAAAATACAAATTATCGCTGAGTCGGGAATAAATATAATTATGAAATTTCAAGAATTGATATCTCCGGCATCATGGACAAAGAAGCAACTGAAATCTCCACGAAATATACTCAGGGTCACGTTTCAGAAGACGAAAGAACGACTTGAAATAAGCACAGTGTTTATTTGTCGCGTACACGAGCCGAGTGTCGCCACTAATCGAAAATAGCGGTCTTCATTTTACTGGCAATGGCCACGAGCTGCTAGTATAATCTACATGCGAGACGAAATGCAAAAACAAATCAGAGATTGAGTGAAAGAACGCATCTCGAGGTTCAGTGTTGCCAACCAAGATCATTAAAATAACCAACAGTGAAGACCAGGCTGTGTCCATTTGGGAAAACAATGAGCAGCGCCGCTTTTGCCTATTCGTTCCGCATGTTTGGGGTTTGGACAGCGTATGTTCGTTACTGGTAAACTGAATAGCATTGTGTTTGATTAATGATGACATTGTACGCGACAATTTGAAACGGTGTTGATTTGGGGAAAATAAAATAGCTAATGGGCATGAGTTCATTTGAGAAGTGAAGTAGAATTGAAATGCCGTGAAAAGAGAGAGTATAATGTCGAATACTGGTTTGAGATTTTTAGCGGGATTCGGACTTTAATATTTACTCCCCATTGCAACGAAAAGTGAAATGTCCTGTACACACGTAATATGGATCCCGATGGCCGAACTCCAAACTGATAGTGATTCATTGGAACAAACAAATGGCCAGACTGACTGCGAAATTTGAAAGGTAACAGTTTGACTAGCTGTTTCGTGCGACTAACGGGTTTGTTATTATCGCTGTGCTCTGGGCAATTCCTCTGATAGTAAAAATATTCGTCATAACGTATCGCACTCTTGGATTCTCGTGCCACAAAGTCTGGATGAAGGGTCCGATCGTAATTAGGATTCCCGATGAAATTTTCTTTTCCGTGATGTATTTAACATTGACGAGACGTTGTTCTCATTAACTATCAATCGAGAGACGCCAACTGTGTAAAATCCACGCTGGTACTTCTGTCATTTCTTCTCCCGTTTCAACGCCTTCACTACGGTACTTCATCATCGTTTACCGCCTCAAAGCCCCGCGGCCATAGGCACAACCTAGTTCTGTGAGAAGACCGGTAAACATTGAGTAATGAGTACAAATTGAGAATTTCAATACTTCATACAATCACATCACTATTTTCGAGGATGCAAATGAACAAACGATGAGCAGTCTTTTCGTACCCACAGTTAGATCCATGATTAATCTCAACTACAATACCATGGAAAATTTAATCGTATATTCATATAATTATTGTTTAGACGTCAGATCCGCCCTTGTGAGACTCTGGAAACTTTTAGGACTGTGGCATCACATCGTGACTTACGATTTGAAATACCGGACTACTGGCATAAACTTTGACTGCTTGTTTCTTACAGTCAAAATCATGCGGTAAGGAAACGGACGCATCAAATTCCATCCGGCGGACCGCAAGTCCCGTAAAGTCGATAAAACACGGTTCTTATAAAGACCATAACTAACATCTGCTGCCGGTGCAGCACGATCTAGCCGAACGATCTATAAATCGGTCGGTCATTTGCGCTGAAACATAAACTACGCAAGATATTACACATAGTACAATAAAGATCGAATAATGTTCGCAGTGAGCTTACCGCCGTATCGAGCGAGGAGTACTAGATTTTTACATTCCACTGATTCAAATTTACCTGTGGATTCAAGTGACATTGTTGGACTTGAAGTCTATTGACAAGACTTGACTGACTTCGCCTGACGTCGTGACTTCACCAATCTTTATCTGATTCAAGTGATTTGATGTTATTTAAAACGGATCTAAGCTATTAAAAGTGACTTTGTGTGAAGTCAGGTGCTTCAGAGTGACTTCATGTGTTTCAATAGGAATTCAGAAGTCTTTACGCGACTTGATCGAATGTTGCCCGACTCTAAATTTTTCGACTCAAATCAAAGTTACTTTGCGTGATAAATCTTCACTTCGCATCACTTCGTACGACTTCACCTGACTTAAAACGAAGTTCCAGCGAATCCACATGACTTTACGTTACCTCACCTGAAATCAAACAGCAGATCCGCATAACTTCGGGTGATTCTACATAATTTCGAGTGATTTCAAACAGTAACCCAAATAATGATTTCAGGTGTTCCCTGTGCAACCCTGACTCGAAAAAGCTTCGCATAACCGCTGCTGACTTCAGGTAAATCCAAGTAACATTTACACAGCTGAGAGTTAAACCTCTCACGCGTGACTTGACACGGATCGAACATACAGACCTGATGTGATTTTAATACACTCCACATCAGTCCGGTTAAGACTCTTCACGGAACGTTTCACCACCACCTGACTTTGAACTACCAACAAGATATCTCACATCGTATAATCAGGATCGAGTAAGATCCGGAATGAACTTACCGCAGTACCGGGTGAGGAGGTAAAGGGTGCCGGCGTGGACACGGGCGTCGCACCAGGAGGCGGCGTCGCGGTCGCTGTGGGGCTCGAATAGGGAAAGGTCAAGACCTTCCATGTCGGACTCTCCGCAGGAGTCGCTGAGCGGTTCGACGGCACCTGCACCGATGGCCGGACACTGAATCACCTGGTCCTCGGTGTCGTCGGGGGCGGCGTCTGCGCCACATTCACGCAACCCTCTCGGCGTCAATGACATATCTCTTTCTCTCTTTCTCTCTTTCTCTCTCACACTCTCTTGCCGTACAAATACAGCGTGTATGCGCGTATAGAGAATACTTGTTCACGAATCACGCACAGAGTCAAATTTAATCGTCCATCCGATTTCCATCGGCACGCGCGATTATTTTAATTTCACCACCAGACGTTGCATCGATTGTTCTGTTATCCACATTGTAAATGAACATCTTCGTAATAGGTATGTTGTTATAGAATTTTCGTTTTTATTTTTTCAAAGATGTATTGTACCACGTGATGTCGCGCAATTATTATCAGCCTTCTATTTCATACTATTTAATTGTATAATCACGTTGCTACGTTGCATACGTACAATCTGCATACGCAACTACATTGCGTACACAGGTTACATATGCATATGCGTTCTGTATGAATATGTAATACCTGTATTTGCGTATAAAATTCACACGGTAGATATTAGGTAAAATTCATCCAAAATTTGAACAGTTTTTTCTAGATCCTAAAGAAACGTGAGAAATAAACTATTGCGATACGTCTTTGTTCGTTTGTTTGCTTTTGTACACGACGTACGGTATCCTGATAATTGCGTTAAATGTAATTGATGAAAATTCAAATTATTAGAGATCTGAAAAAGGATGTCCAGGCTTTGAGATGATCCGAAAAAAATATACTCAAACGTAGATCTATGTACATTTTTGTTCCAGAGAATGGAAAGAATCCAAGATCGAAAACAATCGTTGAAGAAGAAAAATGTATCGCTGCGTCGATTGGTCATAGAAAAAATTGAACAGTCTGTGAAATTGGCCAAAACATCGAATGCGAGCAAAACGAGTAAGAATCAAAAGTAATTAATTTTTGTGAAAGAATAATAAACCAAAGATGATCGGTATATGTATAGCAGCAAAATTTTAGATCCTGTAAAAAAAATCCGAAATTTTGAAGCATTTGATGTAGCAAACAAAGTCGAAAATCCAAAATATATCCCTTACGACTATGATGTGTTGGATTTTATAATCGATGGTTTCATAGCTAGTTTACTCAGATTCTCAGTCTCAGAATAGACGTACGTAAAACGTTTAAACTTCAGAACCACTCTGTACTATAAATCAACAGTATAAATCCATTGGATACTTGATGTGATTTCGCGCAGCGAATTTGTTTAATTTCATCGAGGAGCGGCGTTGATCATAAATTGCTATAATTTTTTACTCGTTCGTTAATATATTCGCCCCTCCCCCCCCCCCCCCCCCCCCTTGCTGCTTGTTTCCGAATAGCATCTCACACTCTGACTAAATACAATCAATTATTTTTTATTAATTTTTTTTTTGCGCCATCCGTATAATAACTCAAATCGCGCGTCGAGGTGAATTATAACCGTAAAGCGAGAGCGAATGCTCATCCTTTTTACTTTTTTCACAAATTCATCGTTATCGTCATCATTATATCACTGTGTTATTATTATTATTCGAGATTGTACAGCAATTCATCATCAGAGAATTTCGTCAACTCCGAAAAGAACTCGACGTTCGCCGCTGCTGCTGCTGTTGCTGCTACTACTTCGACAGAAGCGCACATATTATGCAGATAACATCGGGTTAGGGTAAATTTGTTGTAATTAAACATGTGAGACGACTGTAAAAGCATTCAGCAACTCGCGATACGCTACAGCGAGTCAGTTTCTCGCATCCGTATTTCCAAGCGTATTATCATTTGCGTTGGGAATCGTATGTAGAAAATGAATTCGTTGAATGACCACAATTATCTATTTTGTGGATGTTCAATTTCTTTGTTCCACTTACAGGTATACACATTTGCCTTACTCCTGGGTATACGATATCGTTGAATCTACTACGCAGACTGTAAAATTGCAATTTCAAGAGGCGGGAATATTCGCGGATGAATTGCAAACTGGCGCAATAACAGTAACAGTTTAAACAAAATAAAGCAAAATGAAAAAAATCGTCCAGAGTTATTGCTGGCAACCTTTTCCAATATATCCGTCGGTAATAGGCGTATCTTTTATATCGTCTGTGTAAATATTCACGATGTTTGTATCGTATGAAATGAATATTTCACCACGTCGACGTAAACAGAGTGAGGGATACGAAAGAAATGCCAAATTTCATACTCTGAATTATATTTGTCTTCAAACTGTGAACGAAAACTGTAATGTCATCGACTTTTTTACACTGAGATCATAAAAACTGGAAATCCTATAATAAATTTGATCAATGACAGCATTTCTTTGTACGTTCAATTTCTATATTGGATGTTTCCATAAGTGGTAAGGTAAAAAGTAAATTGCTACTCAAAACAATATTAAATTTGACGTTAATACTTGTTTAGATCGTTCTTTGGATATCTTCTGCAATGACTGCAGTGCCAAAATCATCTTCACGCGCACAAAAGTATTACGACTCTGTTACCAAGTTTTGATCCCTAAGATTTTCAGCGTTTTCAATTTCTCCCTGACATGTGCTAACCGTTCGAACGTGTGTTATAAAAGGTGTCGCACACCAAAGACACCATCACGAGAGTTCCACTCAAGTAGAATCCACTTGATCCATAGAGTAACTTTTTCACCGTCGAACGAAGTGATTGTGTAATGCGTAGCCTTGGATGCTGTGACCATGTGCCGCATCAGGTACTGCGCGAGTTCAAGTACTGGCTCCACTTCTTCCACCACCCGATAAACTCGTGGAAACTATAGATAATTGATGAATATAGGTTAGGCAGCTAGGAACGCGGTCGTTATTATCGCTCCGAGGCTCCAGCTTCTCGCCATCATTCGCGGCTCTCTCGTTATACTTCGCGGAGAAAATTCTATATCCCGACATCTTCCGCGAGATGAAAGAACGAGCGAACGGAACGATGTTCCGCACTCCGAGTTCATCTTTCATAAATTCCATGTACCAATAAAGCCTCGGTGCGAATGATAAAACGGATAAAATTACAGTCGTGCTCGGGTTTTATTTCCGCGGTATGTAGGCACTGCGCTGACAATGAGTACAGGTGTAAAAGTATTCTAATCTTAGATTGATTTCAGACTTGAAAATCCGCCAGACTTTTTACCTGCTTCTAAAACCCGACCAAGTTTCGCACGCTTCGACTTGATTTCGTCTTGCATATCGGGCCTTTTACTTTTGAGCTTTGAAGTTTTATTATCAGTTTGGCCCGGTATTGAATCGACCAATAGATATTATTTGTCTGATTATTGCAATGAGAAGAGGAAATCAGGCGTGTAACTATCAGTAGGCAAAAACCTCGGTGCGCGAGACATGAAAAATGCAAAAACAGTTCCAAATTAAACTATCTAATTACAGTGCTGTTCGTGAAAAACATTTCTCGAAATTACCTGACCTGTGTACATAATTTCCTACTTGTTCCTGTCATGAATTTTTTCTTTCTCAGCGTAAGTATTGTTTTATAAATTAACGAGATCGCGATCCAAAAAGAAGTAATTCCGAAAACGGAAAATGGGATACGTGATTTGTTTCTTCGGTTATTCTCAAAGAAAAAGTATATTGTATAACATCTTAGTTGAAATCTTGATATTTCAGAACTAGATATAGATGATTAGTCTCAAGTAAAATTAAATACTATACCTGCCTACAATTTTGCAAAAATCTTTCGGTTTTCATGACCTAACTTTTTTTTATTAAAACCGCCAATTCTACCGACTCAATTCGTTTCCTATAATTAAGAAAACGAGAAATCGTAATCAAAGCTAGCGAAATTTATATTTTCTCTGTTAGGTATAAAAATAGGTGTGAACTTTTGGATCAAAAATGTCTCATGTATAAGAAAAAAAAAATTTTTTTTAGTTCCTTTCCAACACATTCCTGTTCCAAATTTACATAGATATCTATTTTAAATATTCATCAGCTAATGCTCGGAAGAGGATATCAAATCCTAACGGCAGAGTCTCGCCAGAATATGAACGAGGGACGACATAGTCTAAAAAATTGGCAAAATGACACTGGCCTCGTCGTCATCTGTCCTCTTTCTTTCACGCATTTCGCTCTTCTCGATCAATGCATGTGTCTCGTCATTAATTTCCTTCGTACGTTGAGAATAGATCCACCATTTCTTGCCATTTTTATAAAATTCCGTTCTATCAATGGGACTTTTAGCCTATTCAATCACTTAATTCATAACTGAAGTCCGACGTTGAGTAACTTTTGATCAGAAATATTTCAATACTTGATACACATCGTTGTTAATAAATTGGTGTTTACTCAGATCAAAGCACCTCTATACCATTTGTGCCCGTCGCTTTTGTTTACGCACAGTAAATATGGCCACAGGTGGATCAAACAATGACTTAAACTGGTTGCAATTTGTGTGCAAAAATAGTATTACGTCTACCGTGCAAAGGGAATCACAGTATCAGAACGAAACGTGAGTGCGGCAAGACTTGAGACTAACTTCGCCTGACTTCATCACTTCACTGATCTTGGCGTAAATTCAAGTGACTCAATTTTATTTAAAACCGATCAAAGCTACTAATTGTAGAGTAACTCCGTGTGAAGTCAGGTACTTCAAAACGACTACATGTTGAGAGAACGTAGCCACGACTCGAACTTTTATCACATAACTCGAAGCTACTTTACGTGACTAATTCAAACAACTTCATATCGCTTCGTGAGACATCACTTGACTCATAGATAACTTTAAGTAAATTCAAATTGACCAACGTGACTCGACGTTACTTCGCGTGACATCAAATGGCTAAATTCACCCAAATTCAGAACAAATTCGGTGATTTTACACTGACTTAAAATGCTTTACACAACCTCGTGTGACTTCAGGTAAGTCAAAGTGATATTTACGTACAACTATAAAAGCGCCATCACACACGTGTGACTTGACACGAATCCAATACAGACTGATCGTAAGTAGTTTTGATGAACTTCACATGACTCCAAGCAAATTGTATCGACTCATCAGGAAATGTCATACCTAATTTCAAGCGTCGTTGATCTCTACCGCATGAACGATCAATTATTGGACAAAAATGAGTAAGATGACAAACTGATCAAATTCAGTTTCAATATTTTCACTTATTCATATCAAACACACAAACAAGGATGAAGTTGATTATCAATCAACACTCGTATCACGTCACGTCACTCATGTCACATCACGTTGAAAACCAACCACGCGGTGCAATGCGGTGCAACATCAGCAGCAGCAGCAGCAGTAGCTGCGGTGTGTTGTGCTCCGTTACCAAGTGTTTATATCGATTTCCCAGAATGAACTGAACAGTAACAGGCAATAGACCAACCGCAGAACACATTGGTAAACTCGTTTACGGAACTGCCGTAAGGAATGCTTTCATCACACTCCGCACGGGTCATTGCAATCAGCGACCATCAACATCCGTCCATTCCATTTACTTTTTTAAAATTGTTTCCTTCGCTGCTCTACTTCGAAAGTCGAAATATTCCCCAGAATACAAAAACAGTCCCCTCTCCTCCTAAGGTGTAGACATATTCGTTACGTACATGTACGTGTTCAGTTGATTTTTGCAATATTCTTTGCAATCAGATTGACCAACGGTGAAGAATCGGGAAGAAATATCGATCGGGTAAATCGTATCCTGAAGCATTATCAACTCGTTATAGAAACAGTGATCTTCGTATTCGAAGATACAAGTTCCGAATTAGTGCCGCTTGGTAAACATCGTTTGAACGGAAGTCGTGGGCGACGTAGCATCGGTATTTCGATCGCAGTTTCGCGGTATGCGGTAATCCGCGCTCGCCACCTACACGCGGTGAAGTTTGTCGCGAACTAGTGAGTGCCGGAGTGCTCGATGCTCGACTGTTGCCGGCGCGAAGTTTTCCTCCGACTTCGTTGGCGACGATCGCCGGAAACGCCCGGAAATAACCGAGCGCTGATGCTGAGGGAACGAATTCGGACGCGCGGGTTAGTTACTGCCTGCTCGGTATAAACATTGCAGAGTTTAAACTTTAAGCGTTCGGAACGACCGTTTTTTCCCCCCTCTCACTCTCTCTTGTATTCCTTATAGTTCGTGATGGACGAGTTTAAAAACATCGTTTCACCGTCCGCTATGGCGCACCACGATATTACATGCGTCGTGTATACAAAGCTACAGCTTAGAACCGATGTCGAATTTTAAGTTATTTACCAGAGACTGACCGGTTTGATGTGATTATTCGTCGGAGAAAAACTGCGACCGACCGACGGATTCGGGCGTACTTTTAACGTGCTTATGCCGATTTTTACTCCTCTATCGTATCACATATTTCGTAATTTCGAGTGGTTATATTTTTTAAACCACAGAAATTTGCGAACTTGCAGAATTTGCTTTTTTGCTATTCCAGCGATGAATGCATAGTGACTCCATTCGTGAGCCTAAAAGCACAAATATGCTTACAAGCGAATATCTTTGAATGATTCACCGGGAAATTCTTCTCTTACGGATTCCCACACGTCGCATAAGTATACGAGAACAATTTTGTGTATAAATTTGTGGTTGCAAGTTTCGCAGGAAACCTCAAATTGATAGAGTTTATGGAAGATACACTCCAAACGAAAGTTCGTTTTATTTAACGATGTGCCGCAAAACTTCTTAAACCGATCCACTCAACTTCGCGGTTGCAAAATAGCGGTCGTGAAAACTTTGGAGAACTTTCACAAAAGAAGTTTCGCGAATATGAAATAAGTTCCTCCCAAATGGCTTTGTCACTGTTCCACATTAGAATATACGATGTCCGAATCTTTCTTTTTCTTTCTCAATATACCTTCTATTTTAGACTTCATGGTAAAAAGTCATCGTACAATTTCGAAGTTACCTGTAAAGCAATATTTTTCTACAACCGTTTGGATTATATGCTTTTGTAAATCTAGTACCAGGATTGATATAACGGCACGACGGTCCTGCAATGATCAGATTATGAGTATCAGGTGAGAAATCAGGCATGTTACGAGCAAATATCACTTCCGGTTGCAAAAATTACAACTCAAATACTATCAAATAAACGAAAAACAGATTAAAGCGTTCTCGTAACTTGTTCCGAAAAAAAACTACCTCTCTATAATCAAATTACAAGTTTGGAGGCTTTCCGAAAAGACTCATTTCGATCAAATGTGGTCAAAATTGGAGACCCTGAAAGTAATTGACATCAGACCAACGTCTTGAAGCTTGGAGATTGAATAAATAGTACCATCCTCATTTCCGTTTGAAGATCCTCGATTGCATGTCTGAATCAGCGAACTACAGAATAAGGCTATTCCAAAATGCAAGGAGTGTTTGATTCTTATGCGAAAGTAGATGAAGTTTAATTCAGACATAATTTTTCAATTCTAATTCATCGATACGATACTCTACAGACTTTATCATCGCATCTCCAGCAGCATAACTGGGATTGTTTGCGCCATTCGCGAGCTCGAATCTTCTCCGCATAACCGTCAAGCGTGTAACGGCAGATCGACGGCATGAAGAGAGATGAAGGGGAGGAGGAGGAGGAGGAGGAGGAGGAGGAGGAGGAGGAGGAGGAGGAGGAGGAGGAGGAGGAGGAGGAGGAGGAGGAGGAGGGGGAGAAGAGCAGCTCCAGCAACGTTGGATATTCGTGAAAAGGCTTTTATACGTAGAGCATTGGCCAACGCGTGCTTACATTACAGGCAACAGCTACAGCTGTAGCTTATCGTATACACGTGTGCACGGGATCAGTCGCGAATACGTACATACCTACTCTGGCATATTATATACACACATGTCACATACAGGCGCGAGAATTTCAATGCGGAAGAAGGAAAACCGTCCGTTAAACCGGCTGCCGGCACAAACAGATGGGAAATAGAGAGAGGGGGAAAGGAAAGTGGGAGGGCCAGATATCTATGATTGGAAAAGCTATTGATTTCCCATCAGATCAGGGAAGCTTCGTCCAATATGAATCAGCGATATCACGATACCGAAGGGATTTGAAAAAGAATACTACCTGGATTCGTTATGTTACCGCATTGTTTCGTATGGTTATTAAAAATCCATCGGTCAGACCGTCTAAATCGATGGTAAGGAAAGAGGAACAAATCGTCTCAAAAACACCAGCATTGCTATTATTTGCGAAGCTGATAGTAGACACAAATGAAAAAACATACCTACTACGTAATAGAAATTCAAACAATACAAGTCAAGATATCAACAATTTGCGGTAATAAGGCTGTACAAATACTTTTAATTATTTTTTTAAAAAG
Source organism: Neodiprion lecontei (assembly GCF_021901455.1). NCBI lineage: Eukaryota > Metazoa > Arthropoda > Insecta > Hymenoptera > Diprionidae > Neodiprion > Neodiprion lecontei. The sequence goes on along the minus strand of NC_060262.1, from coordinate 8,342,028 downwards.
CCCACCAAGTACCTCATGCTATTTAAATTTTTTTTTTTTTCTTTTGATTTTCATCAATGTATGAGTTATTTTTTATTTTTTCTTATATTTATACTTAATTTTCATTTGTAGTTGGGTAAGTTTAGGGTCAGTTGGACCGCCGTGAGGTAGCGGTGTCATACCAGAGAGATGTGGAGGCTACGAGTTGAGTTTCAATCATGCTTTTATTGTAAATTAACAGACATGTACTTGGCGGTAGTATGTGATTTGAATCTTTCGTTGTACGAGGTGATTATATATACAATACGATCAAAATAATGCATACATATTTGATCAGAGACTGTATTTTTGAGGGTAATGACTACACTTTAATGTACTTAGCCAAAGGTTTTCGTGCCAGGGGTGTTTTTCGGGGGGGAAATCACTACTTTTTGTATAAATTTATTTGTTACTCGTTCTTATGTATAAACAACTTTTGGTAGACATTGATAACTTCGAAATGCAGATAATTGTTTTGGAACAAAATCATGGTTATTTTAGGACGGTTTTATCGCAGCATCTAGTTGGTTCGAAAGTGCTGTAAATTGTCAATCCAAGTTCACCCGATTACATGAGCATAAACTCAACCTTCCCAAGACTACTAACTCTGCATCTAGCTTTATCGAGAGCTTTCCTGCTCATCAAACTAATTTAAAGTACAGTTATATTTTTTATATTATATCGAATCAGTTCTTTTCTTGAAATTTATTTTGTGCTGAGATTCGTATTGCTGACTTTGCTTGGTCGAAGCTTGATGTGCCTCATGTCCCTGAATATCAATTACAATTGGCAAGATATAATTTGTTAGTACGACTTAATCCCCCTGACCATGTTCGATAGAATAAGCACTCAGTGCTATGTATATCACTTCACATACTTGAAGTTTTGATCGTTCGAGCTTATTTGCAGAGTTTCATGCTACCTAAGTTTCCGTAATTATTCAAATACTTATCATGGAATATCGATATCAACACCGAAATGAGTCTTTGATTAAAGTTTATCGATCAAATCCAGCTAAATCTCGTTTCTGAATCAGGCACTGTGAAATAAAAAATTTAGTCAGCAAACGTCACATAGCGCACGACTTGATTGTTAAAAATTACGCAACATCAAAAGTAAATATGTAAGAATTATCTTTAATATTGTGAACTTTTACTTCGAAGTAACCAACATTTAATTATATACATGGGAATCAACACACATGAAACTTTACTGTTAAATTGGTATCGCTATAATTTTGCCGAAAGACTCTACTTCAAATTCTGAATGTGTAAAAGTTTCAAATCTTCCTAAAGCGATATCATAAAACTACTCTTGATGTACCTTGAAGTTGTACAAAGGACTCTGTGGACAGATTCTACGATAATGGTCACACACTTTGAAATCATCAACAATTTACAAGTGATTTCTTGGTGATTTTCAATATAGAAAAATAGCTTGTATTCCACTAGTCTTTAAGTGGTTTCTAAGCGTTTGAAGATGTTCAGCATATTAATGATTTCGAAGTGATGATCAATATTGAAGTACATCTCAAATTCCAGTGATTTCTAATGATTTTGAATTAATTCCAAACGTGAATGGTTCTTCGATGCTCAGGTTTGATCCTGTGTTTGGTGGTTCATATTTGAAACACTTGCTGTTCATGCACGTGTCTCACAAATTCTGCTTCAGTCGAAGCTTTTAGTGTCTAAAATAGAGAAAGAATGTTTCAATGTTCAGGATAGACAGAAAAATAGATTAAGTAAAACAAAGCACTGTACATTTCATACATGTTTTCACTCAAAGTTACGACTCGAAGAATACATTAAACCATGAATAGTGTTCAAGTAATTATCTGCCGATCTTATAGCTCGCATTGTGTAGCACAAAAATATCCAACCTCTATGATGATAAATGAATGAACAGAAACTGAAATGAAACAGACCTAGAACTAGCTCGCACAGAATACGATACAATCAAAACCTTTGGGGGTAATAAAGCCGAAAAAGGAGACACAAAGGCCAGCGTAGCTTGTACTGCAACTCATTTGTTGTAAAGAATGACGAACATGGTTGGCATCATGTGCCACGTAGCTGACGAATTGTTTTTGAAATGCGTTGTTTAATGAGAGCCCAGTTTTCTGTATATTCCAACCCTTGTCCTTTGATTTTTGTAAGTATCAGCTGTTTTCTGTAGGTGCCGGAGCTACGCTTCTTTAGTGAACCCACATAAGAGAGGTAACAGCACGCTTGAATCCACCTGTCAAACAAGATACTAACTTGATAATACTTCATACATGTTTAACCCCAGAACGTATTGCTTTGTCCATATATACCAACTGCCACCGCACACTTGTGACATTCCGCAGATTTTATTGACTCTTACCCTTTGTCCGCCATCGATGTTACGCCATACGATTTGCTACGTACTTTGTGCCCTAGACTGATTTTTGTTTTACAGTGCATGCTGAGCTCAGCAACGTACTTTCTCTGTCAGGTTATGTATGTGGAAAATGTAGATGCTCGTTGATATTAATGAATAAATACAGGCCTGGTGCTAGTTGTGTGGACTATGTGGAGCATTCCACACGCCGAATTTTGGTGCGTGTGGAATTCCACACCCTGGATTTTGGTTATTAGTTAGTATCTGTAAGTCTGAAATAGAAGATGAAGAATAGAACATGAAAAAAATTTCATTGTCCCCCCCCCCCCCCCCCCCTCCCCTCTGCAACCTCCAGTTACTGGCCTGAATAAATAATCTCTTCATATTCATCTTATTCATCATAAATAATCTCTGCAGACTCTCCTAAATATAAAGAAGTATGTAGAAAATACAATTAATGAAGCAGACTGCGATTGACGTTCGGTAGGAGGTTGTAATGCACTTTCCAGAACTTGAGATAAAATATTGAAAATTTTCATAAATCACACACATGTGTGAAAGAGAGTCCACAATTTCTTGAACAAATTTCACAAATTTACAATTAGACCAACATGAGGTACTAACTCAACCAACATGATATGACTTACCTGCCGGCTTTACGACACGTGAAAATTGTTTGAGATTGCCGTTTGGAAACCAATATCGCTCATAATTTCGCGAAAATACTACTTATACGAAGAGAATACGAAGAAAAATTACAGAGAGATCTGTATCGTATGTAAACAGCATGGGAAGTAAAATCAATCAGACACACGTTAATCGTGTCAATCAAATCGTCGGATTCCTTTGATATTCAATTTCTTACCGTAATCCGAAAATCATTATTAACAAAATACTTGATCAAAATTTCGCGCTTCCCTTGCGAACATAACCTCATCCGAGTTCGCATGATTGGTATTGCGTCGGATGCTCAATCAGGTGGTAACTGTCGGCCATTAAAATTCGAACGACTGAACGCACGCGCATAAGGTGCGCACTTTCCTCATTTAAGGTAGTTGGATAGCGACAGTAACGCCGTCCAACGGATAATCGTGAGCACTGTATTCCTCAAATAATCAGAAAATAAACTTTGCAACGTCGCGTGATTTTCTTGTATTCTGGTCTGTTTGAACCTTCGATGTTTTTTCTCGCTATAACTTTTATTTGTTGTGAATCAAAATATCAGATCGGTTACGATTTGAGGGAAGATTCGCAGACAAAAAATGAAGTATTTTAGCAATATACCAAACGACAGAAAACAAATTATTTGAGTTCCGCGCGTAAGGTGCACACTTGCGACGTGGTCAAATGTACAACCCAACCAAAATTCCAATGGGATTTTCTTTTGCTTTTTATTACGTTTTTAATTATTAAATGACGGGCAAAATTTACAAAAATTTTATGTATTATTCTTAAATATCCATTTTATCTTGTTCAATATTTTTGCCCGCGCTTAAAAATTTTACTCTTGAACAACCAACTCGAAACTATCAGTTTTTGTCCCAGTCCCTGTGTATACAAGGTAAAATAGTTGAACTTTGAAATTAAAAAACTCAGTAATTTAATGGTGAATCATTTTTCAAACTTCACAGGATTGTTTGTAAATTACTCAAAAAAATATGTAATTAGAACACATGTGAATTAATCATTTCCGAAATTACTGCCCAACTATCTTAGAGTCGACGAAAATTCTTTAGCGAACTGACGATTTCGACGGCGTTGGGAATATTAGAACTGGTATATCACGGCTCTCCGGGCATCGATTGTATCGATATCTAGGGTTCAACTAAAAGCTCTAAAAATCTATAAGCGGACAAGACATGCCAAATATCGAAATCATCGTGAGAGGGGAGAAATATGTCATAACATTTTCGCCGGCTAGGCCAAAGGCTTCTGTTCGCGCGTGAAGTTTATTTAAATTTTTTAATACACTTGCCGCGAGACACTTTCGTTTCTTGATTCGGACGACCGGCCGATCATTTAAAGTATACCGAAGTTTGAGTGAAACAAAAAATGGCAAAACAAACTTCCGCCATATGTTTGCCTGATTTTGCCAAGTCTTCCACGACCGTTGAACAAAAAATCCGCGACTTCGACCAAGCTACATATCGTACGCCATTATATTTCAGGGTAAAAAATTAATTTCTTCCAGACATAAACAGAGGCTTTTTTTAATCGAAGCGTCGTTTATAATCGTAACGACGCCCACGCAAATCCTGAAAGCTCTGCAGTTACGACAATAGAAACGAAGGGTTGATAAAATTCCCCAACATTGCGGGGGATGATATCGTTATTTCATTTCTAAAGGGTGGCTGGCGCAGTGTGCAGCCAGGGATAATATAATATGAAGGATAAAGTTCGCTAGTAGCCACGAGAGCACATTCAGCTCATGATGATGACATCGCTGCGGCCGACTGGCTGAAACAACGAGCAGTTTATTATTATATATTGCCTATACATATGTGACTGCAGGTTATATGTATAGGTATCATATATATCATGCTTCAATAACAACTGATCGAAGTTCACGAAATATGTATCGCATATGCAGATTGCAGATGTAATACAAGTGTATTACGGCTATAATCTATTATTATTAACAATAAAGGAAGAAATCAAATTACTACAGATCCGATTTACGGAACTTGCGTGATATGTTCAGCGTACTGAATGGTGATTTTATTATTTTATGGTTTATGCACATTATGTACCTATAACTCTGACAATTCCTATCCTCGGATGTAACACATGTAATATAATGGCAAGTGCAGAAGCACTTGTAGGGTAGTAGAGCTTGACTAATTATATTATTTTATGCTTAGCTAAGTAAACGTATAATTTACGAAAATAATTTGCAACTTCTGCGAATGGCGCCCTCTGGGGTTGCAGTTATTAATATTACTGTTGTCATTATTACGCTTATGAAGAAGACACAATTTTATCGAGCTTAATAAAAAAGTAGACAGCTACGAGTCGAATAAGAAGCCTCAAATCGATTGTCGATTAATATTTATAAAATAACGATGTTGCAAGATTTATAATTTTACATTAAAATGTACATGCGTATCGAATAACCAGATAAAGTGAACAGTGATTTCAATAAAGAGATCGGGAGAAGCCAGCCTTAATTGCAGACGCAACGGAATTCCAGACGGCCATATTGATTTTAGTTTATTTCAACTTGGAAACAATTTCCTGAGCGCAACCATTATGGGCGTTAATTTATGATAAAAATCTGTATTATAAGTATATAGAGATATCTTTGTATTCCCGATGATTTATTCTGAGCAATTCACTACTCGTTTAGATCAGCGTAGACTGAGAAAAGAGTCTTGTTACAGTAAACAAATATATTTCGTTGAATTGTTTCAAGAACCATTTTTTAACTGTTAAAAAGTCATTACCGCGTAATAAATATGCGTGCTGTTACAACTAAAATCGAAATTTTGTAGTATTTGAAGCAAATAGAATATTAACCTCTTACCAAAATACGTCTTTTGTTGAATACATACTTTAAAATTGTGGCAGATAAAGCGAGAATTGATTCAAACTTTTTTTTTCTCTTTCCAAAAAATTAATACTAATTTTGAGGAATTTCACACCACGTTATCCCACAATAAGATTTATTAACAAATCTTATCCGAGGATTCGAAGTTCATAAACCCACCAATCGCACGTTCCAAGCACGTTCTTTAATTACGTTCTTAACGTAATGTTATGGAGCTGATTCAGGGCGGCTAAATCCGAGCTTCCTCCAACATTTAAATATTTGCGCAGCTTGTTCTTATTCCTAAATTCCTGATCTGGATATGCGAAATTATGTTTGATAAAAATTTTTGATAAAAAATACCCGAATCAATTATATTTGTTACTATAAATGTAGCAGATTTTACTCTACGTACAGTAGTTTTCACTGTATCTGGAGCAAATTCTGCATTTCACGAAGTATATTTATAAAAAAAATCTCAGACTTCCCTCTTTCCCTGCAGTTTTGAGTAAAGTTTGCTGTTTTATTCTCGCTGTAGAAGTAGGTTAAATTTATTCAATTCCCTTTGTTAATCGATTATCGTTGTACTTACGCATCTCTACAAAGTTACGGTTCTTTTTGCTATCGCTTGTGATTGTTTCTTTTGTCAATACACTTATACTCATTTTTCTCGCTGTTCCTTCTTAATGTTATAATTCTTATAGCTGCCCTCGTTTCTCGTTACACTCTCTCTTTCTATTGTCATCGGTGGTCATTCAGTTAACGTTCTATTCTCAATCTCCCTCGCCGCTTTATTAACTCAATTTTTCTTTCATCCTCGCAGCATTCGCAGGTGAACTAAGCTAAGGGAGCCCAAGTGTAATGTGACCGCGTTAAAACAACGTACGTAGATTTTGCCCTACGAGAAGAGATGGAGATCCACGAAACCTGAGATTAAGGAGACGAATGCTGCGTGTGTACGTACCTATAACTTGGCCATAACGCAGGTACATAATGCTCACTTTAACGTTCCTGTAAATAAGCAGTTCTGCACTCCCATTTGCATTCGTATAAGCATTTGCATTTGCATTTGCATTTGCATTAGCATTAGCATTAGCGGGCCTCTCGCATTGCGGGATACGAAAACCGTTCGACCGCGACAACGAGAAGTGATCGCGAATCGCCATGCCTTCGAGTCACCTTCTCCGCTCGAAAAGCGCGCCGATAGCCATCGAAATTATTATATAAAACGCACCTGGCTACCGTCCAGTGATTAATTACGGACCTTTATTTATTAATCTAATTAAACATCCGTACCGGTACGCAAGCTCGAGCAACTGTTACACCTGTGCGTCGCCAATTTTACGCACCGGTGATATTTAACGTCATGTAGTACTCCTACCCTTACCGACCGAGAACTCACGCTTTTCCTTGCTATATTGAATAAAGAAACGAACTAAGACAAGGGATATGAGTAACTTTCTGAAATCTGAACCCTTTCCGTTCGTTCGTTTATTTAATATAGGAAGAAAAAGAGTGAGTTTGCTCGGTCGGTAAGGGTAGGAGTACGAAATGACCTTAAATAACGGATGTAAAGGTCTACGAAGTAGGGTGGATGAAGTGGAAGTTGGGCGAAAATAGCTAGCATAAAATTCAGAACTCCAGGCTAGGAAAAGTGGTTCTTGTATTATGACTGAAATTCAGTTCGCACAGTCGTTAAACGAAATCGCACAAAGCGTAAACATCGTTGAGTGTTCCTCCGACACCCCGAAGTCGCTTGCAAATATCCCTGATGTTCCAACCTTAAATCGAGTTAGGGGTGGCAGAAGATGGAAAAAGTAACATTTTCGCGAAAATTCACTTGTATCTTGGATAAAAAAAAGCGAGCAGGCTACGCAACTTTCTGGGATTGTTGAAAAGTTTATTATGAAACATCCTGTGAAGGTTTTGTCGTTATAATACCGTGCCTGGTAACGTTGTATGTATGAGAAAATTTTCTTTCCATAGGATTCTTTAGCCTTACTTATGTAGTAAATTGATAATTTCCAATCTTCTTAATGGTTTTTCAGGTTTTCTGTACTGGCAACAACTTCGCAGCAATCGTCGTTAATGCGAATCGTCGGATGAAAAAGAAATCAGCTGATCGGGTTTTCAGGAAACTAAGTTTTATGTACAGTTATATTAAACCGTATACAAACCGAAACTGAAGATTCAGATTAACTTGACGTAACAACAATACCGAACATATAAAAACTCCTATTGTCGTGTTTTGCAAATCTTATCAGAATTAACGGTATATGTATTTATGAGCAGATTGTTTCTTGAAATTCCATAAAGTTTTAATCATTCTTTTCGAGTTTTGAAAATTAATTAGTTTTTTATAGTGTTTTTAAGATTTTTAAAAATTTCACGGTGAATTCTTATACGGGAATTTCATGGGGTTTCGAGAATTTTTATGGGGATTTTATGGGGTTACGTTGATTTTTATAGGGGTATTAAGAATTTTCGTAGAAAAATTCTACAAGACCCCTTGATTGAGGATTACAGTATCTTATTACACGGTTCCAAGAATTTTTATGGAAATTCTACGAGATTTTCGTTTTTTCAAACATTCCCGCGGCAATTTCCGAACGCACGATATTTTTATGACACAGATAGATCTCCCGGAAACAGTGCAAATTCTACGAATTTCGTAGTACCGTTGCACTTTATCGTCAGTTTGAACACGCGTCTGATTCTACGGTCTATACTTATACAAAAACAAACGTTCAGCGCTGAACAAATAACAAATATCGAAAAGCACGTACGCATCCGTAGAGTGTTGATTTATTACCTTTCACCTCCAAATCAGGCTAAAATGACTTCAATGTCCAAAAGTCAAAATGCCTATGAATCTATCTACACGAATCCCTTCGTGCAAGGTTGCCAAAAATGTCACGTTGACCGACCGTATTACATCTTCTTTTCGCTCACAGGGTTCAATACAAATTCACTTTGACAATGAATAAGGCGGCAAAAGATCCTCAGTAACAAAAAATAACACCACTTCCCTTTTCTTTTCTAAAAAACAAAAAAAAAAAGAAGAAAAATTGAATTAAACTGAAAGTTATCACGTGCAGATATAACAGATTGAAATGTTTTCACCGTCTGTCGGATGGTTCGATATAATCGTAAATGCATTTTTTTTTTTTTTTTTTCTTATCTTCGATATCTTTTTCTTTCAATTGAGAAAAGTGAAATCAGTGACGGCACGGCACTCGACTACTCATCGAAAGCTGGGTGTCTGAGATGGTGTGACATCTTTTTATCGTTGCAAAAAATAAGCTTTCTATACGAGAGAGATTTAATCGTTTCTTTCATCTCGGACACCATCGATATATGCATGTTGTATATGTACGCATATTTCAGGGCCACAGAGTACGGACTGTGTACATTTCATTACCGAGACACAGTGTGACGATCGGTATAATTACAGGTATATAGAACCTAAAAGTTACGTACAATGAGGTGCTCCAAATTGGCAATTAAATATTTCTCCACGGTCGTTCGTTGTATGACGATATTTATATCTCATGGCACGCTGCCTGAGGCATATGGCAGAGCCTTTCTCCGCAGAAACTTTTCAACTATCCTGCTTCACCAACCTGCAACCGAATTCCATCTTCTTTCTCACTACTCCTTTACGTGTGCGAATTTTGATATTTATCACGTTCACATTTCCGCGTTCTCGCTGCAACCTTAATGTCACATCGGTTGTGTAATGTGGAGGGATTGAGGATGGATCAGGAGCGAGTTTTTGGTGAAAATGATGTCGGAAGTGAGACGTTACGAAACGGAGTCTAGAATCCACCGATTAAATTGTGTAGCTATAATAATAATAGTGACAAGAAAAGACTGGCCCAATATTCAGAATCGTTAATTTTTGTTCAAAGATCACGTTCATTGATTATTTCGGAGGAATGATTCGAACCTGAAATCTTCTCCATTGCTAAAATCGTATATCATTTACAGATTCGAATTCGACAATAGATAATAATCAATTTTACAATAGTAAAATCGATTTTCCTTTCGAATGAATTAGGTAGTTTAAAAACATCAATTTGACAGTAGTCATTTCGTGGATTCGTCCACTATTAATACGTACATATAATAAGCGAAACAGCGTGCGAATATTCGTAGAAACTCATGAGTAATTAATTAATACATATAGTTGTGGCATTAATTTCCCGACTTTACCGTATCTGACCGATGAAAAATATTCAGTAAATACGATTACCGGAATATTGTAGGTAATCGTTGGGTTGATAAGTAGAAAATAAATGCGTAACCGTAAATAACTAATTCTCCATATAATCAAAGCTTAAATAAATGAAGCATTCCACCCTAAACCGACCTTAATGAACTTTACTATCAATGATTTTATTATATATTTTTAAGTATTGTGTCAAATTTACAAAAAAAAAAATATATTTCATCGAGTTTTAGAATTTTTAAACCATGAGTTTGATTTTACTGCTCTCAAAAACACGCGAAAACCCAGTTTTCGTATGAAAAGCCCGTTTCGATTGGCGTTGATTTTTTTTATATATGCTTTCTTGAAAGACGAAAATTCTTAGACTAAGATGGAAGTAGACAAGTTTTTGGTTCAGAAGCTAAATACGAAACGAGCAATTAAAAAGTGACAAAAATCGAATTGAATATGAATTTAAAAAGTACAAGTTTCAGTCGCTTAATCTCGCTCTTCAGTTACTTGTTTCGCCTGTAGCTTTCAAACTAAAAGCTGGCCAACCTTCGTCTCGGTCTGAAATTTTTTGATTGAATTTTTGTTTCTAGTCTGAAAACGAAGAATTGATGAGAAAAATTTCGGGCCAATCGATCGGGGTTATTTGTTAGAAAATTGAGTTTCCGCATTCTTGGGAATAATAAAAATCAAACCCGTGCTCCAAAAAATCTGAAACATGATGAAAAATATATTTTTTTTTTTTTTTTGTACACTCTATACCATACATAAAAATTAAAAAAACCGCCGGTGAAATGCCTCAAATACATTAATAATATCTATTACTCTGCGATGGATGTTTTTTTGACATTAAATCTTGACCAAATTCATCTACATTATATGATCGCAGGATGTAATGCAATCATATCGAGGAACAGCCTTCTCTGGCGTGAATGAGGATCCAATCTTAGAAACAGCGAATCCTTCCTAGTCAATAAATGGAAGCGGATTCTGGGTTCTTACGATAACGAAGTTCATTGAGCTCAATGAGATTCTGGCATCACGGAGAAATCGAGATTTGAAATTCGATCACTCCGCACGGAGTTAATTAAGACATTTCGACGTATAATATAAGACGTCATATACTTACGTACATACTTTGCATAAATCACTTTCCATTTACTTGCGAATAAATCCTTATTCCAGACGGACGAACTGACTGCAGCAAAAGACAGAAGACTGCTGGGTGGAGCAAGGGTGAGTAGTAATGAATATTTATCCAGAATTCAAGCTTACCTGGAAAAACAAAATGGTGAACAAAAATTAGCATACCGAATCTAAGTCGCGTATAATTTTATAATCATGACTTTCCATGGGAGAGAGAATCGTGAAAAATTTATACCACTTCCGACCGACACTTGTAATTGAATACGTACTAAACACTTGTTACTCAGTAAATATCGAAACTTAGTGGAAATCGGTGCAAAAATTATAGGTAACTGTGACTAAGAAATTCTCCATTTTTTTACACGAATAACAGTTCCATTCGTGTTATTATAAAGTCGGATTGTAATTTTCTGAAGATTCTCTTGAACACGTTATCATTACATTGCCTGTGCGATTAGCATTCGTACTTTTTTCCATTCGTAATACTTGTAGTTTCATAATAGTAAGGCATTTTGTTCAGTAGTCTGAGATTTGAGATCAACAATCTAAAATACGATCTTTTGTGAATTACAAACTAGATGCTGAAGTTCAATTTTAATCCACGCTTTTAATTATAAATAAGCCAGTTATACTGATAACACAGTTTTGCTTCTGTCGTATACCGCCAAAAATTTGTTAAAGAAAATTTCGTTCAACTGAACGTTCGCACCATTTTCGATTGCACGAAACATTCCTTTCTGATCAGATTCATTTCGAATTTTATCAATAGCGAATAAAATGCGATTCTAATATGATTCAGAAACAAGGAATTCCGTCCGGCTTCTCAATTTGGAAATTTCTTGTTACAAGATCAAGTCGACGCGAATGAAGTGAGAAAAATTTACGGTAAGTCAGATTTCAGCTGCCTGCATAACCGACCAAGTTTCTTAATCTGACTTCCCGGCAGTTACCGAGTGTCGGAGAAGCTTGTCGTCACTCTTACCCGGCGTAGGTACTTACGACTCGAGCTACGAGGCTGCGCGTCTAGGCGACGCTAGTGTCTTCGCACTTGAATAGACCGCAAAATATTCCCGCCAAAACGACCATAACCTTAAATTGAAAGCAATGAACATCACCGAAAATCGCAGCCTTCTCTTGTTTCATTGCGTACAGAATAATTATTACAGAATTGTCAAAATTAATACGAATTTGAGTCTTCGATACAATCTTGGAAAAATGAATAAACAAATCTGTTTAAAAAATGATTTTACCTGCATTTTTGTGCAAGTTTTCCCAAAAATTTTAGTGTTTCCTTGATAATCCATGATTGTCGAATTGTGCAATGAAACTTTCGATGCCTTGATTGAGAGTGAAAGTGATTTAGAATAACAGAAAAAACTTATATGACAGGTAAAAGATTTCTTGTAAATTTTTCAGTTTGAAAAATCGAAGCGTGTCACATTTATTCATACGTCAAGGTCAAAAACATAGATTGTTTTACACGACAATTAATTATGAAGTCATTCGTAGCTTCTTTTTCTAAAGTCCACATTTTTGTGAATACAGTCAAGTTTTCACTTCGAATAAAAAAATTTGGAAATTGATTATAATCGCCAAAGTCCAGTTAGTTTCAATCGTGCACCGACGACAATTTCTAAACGCGTAGATTATAGACCACTTTGATTTTTATCCATGGCATTACGGTCAAATTTATCTTCGGATGAAGAATGGAAACTAGTCTTGAACTAGGCTACAAAGAAATCGGAATCTTTTCAATTTACATTCAAACGAACACTTTTACTCCAACTGTTGGAATAATTCAACGATAAACAAACTAGAAAGTTACTTTTACTACATTTTTGTACATTTCTCGGAATACTCGAGAGTAATTAAGCGATATTTATTTTACAATACAATTTCTTAGTGACTAACTATAACCGAACATATCTCAGTTTATGAATATAAAAACATCAGAACAGTTCCCGAGTTCTCAATTCGAAGGAGTCTCAGTTATTATCACTATTCCGTTATCGTTAACAAATTATTGTCTGAAACACGCGAGGAATTGGAATTCTAATTGAATTTTTTCTACTTTAAAAAAAGAGTTGTTCCAATAATAGAGGTTTAATTGTACAGGTAGAAATATGCATATAACAGAGTTAGAAATAAAGGAATGTATACGTTATAAATTCATTTGTATAATAAAATTTACAGTAACGTACATAACGATTCACACGGATGCGTTTGCACGTAACGTATAAAAAACTTGTTCCGTTTCAATCTGCCGAGATTTGATCGTTACGATCAGAGTTCCGAGAGATTTTCTGTCGAATCGTTGCGAGCGCGACGTAGACGGATGAAAATTGCGTTTTTTCAACCGTATAATATATCTTCTCCGGTCCCGCCACCCTATCCACTATTTTAATGGAAATTTTTATGGGATGGGGCCGCAGATAGAACACCGGAGTTTCAATAACGGCTCCATGCGTGAATGAATTACGAAATATTGAAAAATAGTGATAACCAAAACGAATAACCGAAAATAAAAAGAGCATCCGATTGCTTCGACGTTGTAACCGTTGCTGTATCATATTATGTACCGTTGAAAGAGATGTGTTGTGCAGTTTTTGAACTTTTTATGTAGTCAGCGTTTTTGCGAACAATTTTTTGTTGAAAAATCAGAAGGAATAAAACACAGATTCATGTTTCGTCGTAAGACTTACCGCAAAAAGTGATCTCTATACTCTGTTCCGCATTTCACTCGACATTTCACTGATTAATAAAAGCGATCCCTTTAAAAGACTTCACGGCGTGGCGGTGTTTCAGATTTGTTGAAGATACGCCGTCACTTGATTTTCAACATGTTTTGCCACTTTGATAGACTTCTATAAGGTTCCTACTTCAGCCCTAAGTTCAAAAGAATTGGAATAACTTCGTAGAACTTGAAGTGATGTTTTTTATCTCCATGAGTCATTCGCAAGGACTTTTAAGAATATCGGGAACCTTCAACAGACTTTTCGCTAACTACTCAATAATAAAAAGATCGCGAATATTTAAAAGAATTTCTGAAAACTTTGGCAAACTTCGATGGTTGATGAAAATAACTTCAAAGAAATTCACTGGCAGACTCGAAAGGACTTCAAAACGCTTAACGGGATTTCCGAAAAATTGAGAGTACTTTAAAACACTTCGGGAGACTTCGAAAGTCTTACAACTGATTAGAAAAAACTTTATAAGACTTCAAAAAATTTTAAAAGCTTCAAAAGACTTGACAAGACGTGAAATGATTCCGAAAGGCTTCAAAAGATTTCAAAAAACTGTAGAAAACTTCAACAGACATCAAGAGACCTCGAAGGACTTGGAAAGATTTCGGAAGATTTCAAAGGACTTTCAAACATCAGAAATGATTGTACAGATATTCCGACTAACTTCGCAGTGATATCGGGCAACTTTACATAATTTCAAATGACCATCAGTGCCCAGAAATGACGTCAAAAAAACAAATTTTTGGAAGTCATTTTTTTAAAATCTGATTTTCGTTATGCACATTCAACATTTTTATACTCATAGATATCTGTATAATATCCATGGTACGAAAATATCGTATGAAATGTGAAATATGTAATACCAGGTGCTGTATACATAAGCACATATTACATTTTAAACCAGAAAACGGATAATTATTATTGCGGCGCCTGCGCAGCGCCGAACGCGCGAGCCACCACGTGATTATATTTAATGACCCTTATTACGGAAGCAATTATATATTCCAACAATTTCATTCCGCGTTCGTTCCGACGCCTCGCGCAGTTCACTGCTTCAATTTCGCTTTCTTCAGACCCCAAAATCCCAGTCCAAATCCCGTGCGAGTAAACGAGCCGAGAATAAATTAAGGACTGCTCGCGCTCTCGGGAAGATGAAAAGCAGCAGGTAAAATTTCTAAATATAACGGAGAAATCCAAGAAAAGTGACGCTGAAAGCGTAAATGTAGAAATGTATTTAAGATGAGCTGCGGAAGTAAGTCCTCGTGAAACGTAAACTCCAGGGTTGAAAACAAAGCCGCGCAGCTGCGCAGGCGCGAGAATCTTACGGACTCAAGTGTCCGCCCTTCTCGCGTTATCCACACCGCCGAGGTGAGGCTCTCTCATTGTCGATCACTGAAGAACGACCGACGTGGCTATATTTTAACCCATCGGGCAAGGACTATAGCTGACGCCGCCGATGGGGAGAGAGGCGAGGAATCAGCCGGGCGTGAAAATCGTCAACCCCTGGTTTCATCCCCCGGCTCGAAACCCCGGAACTCTTCGGAGACGACCCCAAGCGCCGACCTCAATACCCTGCAGGCTGCTGTATCACTGCGCTTCGATAAAGAGAGCCGGAGGAAGGGAAAATCGGGGTTGATACACACGAGGGAGACAACGAAAATAAGAAGAAATCTTTGGAAGGTATTAAGGAGACGGCGGATAGACGGGAAAATATATACTTATTGTTTCTTTCGGCGTTGATCGGATATAACGTAGGGTAAATATACCGATTTAGTCACCTTGGATACCGTTTGTAGCCATATTAGGTATTACGTGTACTCTGAGGTTATGGCCGCAGATGTTACGGGGAAGATGCTTCGATGTAGGACAAGCACTAAACATTTTCAAATAATAAAATGTACCAAGTATTGCGAAACTTCTGGCCAAAACTTGCTTAAAGTGATTTTAACTATGAGACGAGTAATTGGAGGGATTAAAAGTCAGACTAATAAATACATATAGTTAAGTAGGCACTTTCACTCCCCCCTCTAATATATTTATTTTCGTCGACGAAATACGTACTGTTGCTTCATGCAAGTATGATGAATTCATTTGGATTTTTCACTTGAATTATACAATATTATTCCATCAGAAAATTCAATATTCTTTAGTAATTGAATAACAATAATTCGCGGTTTCGTTGTAAGGTGTACGAGTAATGAAATTGATTTCCAGGAATTGATTTAATCAAACTTTACATACAGCCACTATTTTAGGTTATTATCAAATACACGTCGGTTGAACTTAAAAAATAAAGAAAAAAAAAGGCGTCATTCTTAGTAGGCTGATAAAAATTCATTTGACGTGGATTATTACAATCTGTATTCATAAAAAAATAAGCCGTGATCCATTATGAAATTTGATAAATTAGACCGTGTTTGCATTGTAAAACCAGAACAACAATGTGATCATCTTAAAATTTACTGTACAACTGATTACTGGACTTTCCATAATTAAGTTCTCTCTAAAACATACTTTTCACAATCAACCTAAATTACCTATATTTTTACTTTTCAAACCCCGACGTTACAGTTTTCTTGCTTTATAAATATTTTCACTACACTGTACGCCTGATCAACCCTCAATGTCTTTCTCCTCGATTTTCATCCTTTCCGGGAAAACTTTGGTGATACGAATTGAAATGTCACATAGGAATGTTGCACGATCGCGCCATATAACCATTATATACATGTATATAGGTTACACGTATGTATAAACAAGTATATAACGGTAGTTACGAATTGTGTTTTCGAAAGCTTTACAGTCGGTTTTCGTGCGGGTCGTAAATTCGAGTCAGCCTTGTTTTTTAACAAACAGAGCTGAAACAATTGAACAAAGTACAAAGGGTTCTGCACAGGCCTCGCATTCCGAAATTCCCTCTCCCCTTCATCGCCGCGATGATGCATTGCGTCCCACTTCAGCGTTTTTCATCCCCTCGCACGATGAGCCCGGGGACGATGCCCCTCTTCTTTCTTGCCAGCCTACCTCCCCCCGGCGACCATGCATAGAGAGGGAAAAAATAAGGGAGAAATGTTAAACGGGATTACGAGTCTCCCTTCTCATCGTTTGCCGAAAAGAAACGGTGAAACTTAGCACGCTAAGCGACAGACTGCGCAAGCGGAAAATAATCGAACTCCATTCGTCGGCAAGCTCGTGATGCCACAATATTTTCGTGCATAAGGCAGGGCAGCCAACGTATGAAACTCTTCCGCACGAAGTAGCGGATTAAAATTATATTGTTACGATGACTGGCAGCAGTCATTAGTCGTCGCGTATTCAACAATAAAGGTTTGCTAAGTCTTTCCAAATCACCGCCTGAACTATTTCAGATCTACTTAACCTATCGAATCTCGCTTCAGTTATATAAGCTGCACAGTTCACGTTTGACAGATGAAGCTTGAAGTGGCCAACCTGCATGAAGAGACGACAAAACTCGCGCATGCGCCGTCAAACAGTCAGTCGCATGTACATAGCTGGCAAATGCAGAGACGCTTACATAGATCTTTCGTTAGATTTTGTACTTAACCGAGTGAAAAGACGATACGTTTGTGTACACCTATATTATATAGTTATCGAGGGAGAATGTGTAGCGAAAAGCAAAGTGTACATGTAAGAGAAATTGCGATAACCGTTCATGCTGCGTCATCTGTTTCCCCGTTACGATATCGATCTTTTTACTTTCTTTTTCGGCAGGAACTGCAAGGCAGTCCAAGCTGAAATTGCTAATGGTTTCGTTGGGAATTTGTAAACTCACGCCTTGAATTTCACCTCGAGATAAGATGTGGACTTTGAACACACAAGCCTCGACGAAACTTCCTGATTTGGGGAGTGTAGGGAGGTCAATATTACATGTAATGAGTGTCGACAAGTACAACAGTCACAGAATAAAAGGGTTATAACACCGAATTTTCAAAAAGCCCAGAATCTAATCAGTATCAAATTTTAAATGTAAATATAACTGGAGTACGTATAGAAAAGTAAAAACACAGAATTATTGATATTTCTGTATTTTTCTACATTTAAAATCTTATACCCCGTTTTCAAAAAGTATGAAATCAAAACTTTCAGAAAAATCCGAAGTATTAAGAGGTATTAAGAAAGTATAGAAATCCAAAATATCAGTTAGCCAAAATTTCTATATTATTCCGTATCTTTAGGCTTGTACAAACCACTTTGTATTTTAACTTTTTACATTCTCAATTTTGAGTATTTTGACTAACCACTTTTCTCATTGACTCCAGCCTAATATACAGGTAATTCGCCCAATTCACACATTGATTTATTCCCTGTTTCGCGTTGATGAGAACTTTTTTTAAAAAATCAATGCCTACTCTCGGTTAATTTCGGCGTCAAATGAATGTTTTGTCTGCCCTTCGAATAGACAGTGTGTTAAAATTGCAACCCTCGAACCTCAAAGTGATCCGTTACTGCACTGCTAGAATGTATCACTACATTATATGAAGTTTGAAGTAATTACGGGTAGTCGGAAATCTTTGTGTGGAATTAATCCCTTTCGTGCCTTCATGATAAAGGGATGTACTTCTCTGTCGTTAGAAGCGTTAAGAACCCTTTTTCGGGAGTTTGATGCTTTCCGGTAGAGTGTCGAAGCGGTGGGATTTTAGGGTTAAAGCGCCCCCCGTTCAATCCACTCCTGAAAATACGCCGTCGTCGGCCCACGTATTAATGCAAATAACATTTTTCCCGTTTCCGGTGTGACTACTGCAAGAAGAGACGAAGAAGAAGAAGAAGAAGAAGAAGATGATGAAAAGAAGATGAAAGGGACGTGGAAGGGGAAGAACAAATACCTTGAAAAGCGGATCGAGAGTGGGAAAGCCAAGGTAGGTAAGACCGCAGGATTTCTTTGAACAGTCCTCTTCTTTCTCAAAGCAATCCTGATTGTAATTTCATCTGCCGAAGGAATCTCTCAAGACAAACTACGATTCGCGAAATGAATTTCTCCACCTCCCTGAGCCGACGGTTGGATTTATTTAATTACACCTTCTAGCCATTCCTCCTCCTTCTTCTGCCGTCGCATTCCTTGCGGCATTCATAATTAAGGCTACTGCAGACTTTTGTTACAGCTTCCGCCCGTTTCATCTATAGTCGTCATCGTCTTCCTCTTGGTGTGTGTATGCGTGTGTACAACTTGTCAGCGGACGAGGATGTCGCGAACCGGCCTTTGTTTCACCTCCCAGAACATCGCCTGTTAAATGAACGAGGCTATGTAATTGAAATCCAGCCTCTTGTTGAAACAACGCAACTGCGCAAGGTCGGAATTTCAAGTCTTTTGAAACCTAGTTCGGAACCAATCTCGGCATGATGGTAAAACATATTTATTTAGATTGTATGGGAAACGAAATGAAAATGAAGTACGCGACGTGAGCGACAAAAATCGTACCCTTATATCCCAGCAAACTCAACTTCAAAATAGTTCTGAAATAGCATAAGTGAAACAGTAGTAGATAAAGTGAAAACATGCCCGTATTTTCGAAATTTTACTCATTCAGTCATCCTAAGGTTCCAAAATAGTGTTTTTTTCTTCAATATTTCGTTACCTTATCGTTGCTAATTACAACTTCGTGAAACGAGGGATGAGCCGTAATTTTCATGTAATTCTTTCTTGTGATAACTTTTGAAATATCTCAGGCTTTACAATGTTATGAAGTCCGTCAAATTTCTCCAACTCTCTAAAGATTATTATATGAAATCTTCTCATTTCGCGAAGTGTTTCCGGACTCCTACATACGAAGCTTCAAGGAATTCGGCAAAATCTTCGGAACCCACAAAGCTTATGAAGTTCCAGAAGATAAAGGTTCCATAAAGGTCTCATAAATATTTTTCATATGTGAGGTACTTTGTAAAGTAAAATAATACGAAGTCCAATGATGGAAAACTGGTGAGGTCGTTCAAGCACTTTCGATATCCTTTGAAGCTAGTGAAATGTTCGTTGATATCTTGAATTCCGATCTGGATAACGTTTGGAATGAGAAGTGCATGGATAAATTTGTTATTTGTTTTTGAAACGACATGAATTAGAGATGATGAAAATAAGAGTACGGTACAAGATCCAGTGGCGTACATAGGGTGGGGCAAGTAAGGCAGGTGCCCTGGGCACAATTCAGATGGGGGTGCAAAATTCGAAAATTATTAAACTTTAAAATCAAAATAAACCACAATGTAATTTATATTCATATAATCCCGTAATTCCCGCGCGTGCACGGAGGAAAAGAAATTCTTGAACAAACAAAATTGATTATGTTGAAGTCCATTCACTTCAATTTCGTATCCCTTATTTGTTCCAAATAGGGTGACTTCAATTCAAGAATTTTGATTTAGTTACTTTGTCAAAATGATTTAGTTATATTTTGTTTTTCGACGCTGCCGCTAGTTCGCACTGTCGTAAGGTAATGTTCGCAAACACAGCCTCTAAATTCTATCAAATATGCTTTAACCTTCTGGGTTGTTTCATCAAAATCTTATTCAAACTCATTTGAACCGATAATACGGTTAGACAGAGATGATAGACCTGTTTGTATCTCTTTCCCAAACAACCTTACTCTACCACCCCGCCTCTAGCGGCCCCAACGGGAATTAAATGCTGTGTCTTAAGCGTTCAGCCCCCACCACTAGAGTTTCCAGACCTGTATGTAAGACCGTGGGCCTAGGTTTTCTTGGTTACGCCATTTGGAAGGAAGCCATGAAGATGGTTGGCGGGCAGCCCAGCCGAAACGTCGGAAACATTAAATATACATATTCTATTGGCCTTGCATCGACGGATGCTTTGTTTTATATACTAGTACTACAAACGGCCACTAGGCGGCGAACTTTCTCGCTACGGAAGTAGCTTCAGAGTAGTTATAAAACCGGATAGTGCGATATAAAGTCAGATACGGATAACGTACGATAAATTTGTCAATGTATACATGTACTACAATTGAAGTAAGCGTAATATCAAATTTGGAGTTATCAAAATCAATATCGACGGTAAATAAACAATAACTGTTGTCAGATATTTCTACTTACATTGCTACATATAATAGAACAATAAGTTTTCGGGTTGAACCCATTAAATATCGGGAAAATCCCAAAAAATTTGGGTCAGCAAAATTATAAAACATGTCATTTTTCGTAATTTCAACCACACATTTTCTTAATGCAATATTCACATTATTGCAAAGAACTCACGCCGATAATCTCAAAGAAATCGATAGCATAATCATTCAAAAGTTTGATTTAATTCTACATTAAGTGGTCACAATTATTTCGTCCGGCAAAAGTATTTTGTTGAATTAAGTAAGCCTTTGTTCGCCGCGTTTGACTATTATAGCATTTAGTTGAATCAAACGAAT
Organism: Neodiprion lecontei; assembly: GCF_021901455.1. Lineage (NCBI taxonomy): Eukaryota > Metazoa > Arthropoda > Insecta > Hymenoptera > Diprionidae > Neodiprion > Neodiprion lecontei. The sequence continues at coordinate 8,320,626 of NC_060262.1, read as the reverse complement.
ATCACTCGACTCAAATTTTCCTCCGTGTGGCGAACTTTCGCGAATGAACGAAAGGGAGTGAATGGTGCGGAAATCTATTCGCGTCGCAGAAGTCAAGGAAGGTGCAATTTTAAAGTTTAACACTGTTGAGAGAGCACTTTTATTGATTAATTTCATTTCTAAAACAGCAAATAAAAATCTTTTGTAAGATTTATGACTGTTTTATTTGATGTTTCTGTTTATATTTAGATGATTTACGAATAGGCGCAGCTTCGATGCTCGCCCTATGCGCCATTTTCGATTGGTACGCCCCTGAGAAGATCTTCTTTTGATATTCTAACTTGACGTATTCCTGTTGAATTAATATTTTAGACCATATACCAGAGAACTGAGATGCAACCGTACGACGAGTATAAACAAGTACCCAGAATCAATTTGAAAAACATGGTTCGATATTGATGCAAGACGAAGAATTGGCCGTTTGGACGAGAAATTTTCTGTTCCAAGAGCGGAAGCAACTGGAACAGGTGGATTGCAGAAGTCAAAGTAGCGAGAGAAGGTCTGCGTGTATTGAATTTCCTCCGCTCCCGCGGTTCGGGATACATATCTGCTGCAAAATCACGCAACCCTGGATCGAGACACAGGCGCAACGAGAGAGCCTCGCGTTTCCGATCGCAATTCTTGCGTACCTTGTGTATACGTATATTGTCTGCATTTGTGTGCGCGAGATATGATGCGATATGGAGAGACCGGAGTATTTCTCACGGTGTTCGTTACTGCCGCTCGCATTAAATCAAACTCCCACACGTCTTTCGTACATATATCAATCAAGAGAATATACATCAAATAACGAGTCATTATCTGCGAATCGTCACACATAATTATACCTCCTTATACCTTATTGTAACTGCATGTTTTTGTCTGCGCTGTGATGGGAAAGAAAGGTTTGGTTCGTTTTTTCTTTTCTTTTTCTCCAGAAGTAACAGTTATGTGACTTCGTGAACCTCTCGTAAGATTCATTTACTTGTACTCTAATTAACTTACTTTTTATTTTACATCGAGTGAATGATAAAATTCAATAGTCTCAGAAAAATTCTACGCTAATGCCGAAATCCCATTGATGCGTATTTAGATGGACTTTAGTCGTTTCGAATAAACTCAAGAAAACTTTTCCGTGTATCGGTTTATATATTCAAAAGAAACTGAGTGAACTTAATAGAATAAAATAACCATCGAAATTGTGTAATGCGCGTTTTCTGTAACGGTGGAATGTTGTAATTGAGAGGTGCGACAAAAAAAACAAAGATGATCCAAACGTAAATCTGGTCAAAAAACCAATCGTTTCAAATTAAATTTAAATTTAATGAAATCTCAGTTCTATGAAACTGAAGTAATGCGAGAGAATTTTTCCATTGCACCGTTTGCAAATTTTCTAAAAATTAAATTGATCAAAAAATTAAAGTATACACTACAAATTTACTCGTGTGAAATTATTCATCAGAATCAGCGCGAGTCTGATTAAATAAGTCAAGTTGTTGAATAAGTGGTAATTGTTTATTTATTTATATATTTACTTATACATATTTTTTTTTTTTTGAGTGGAATCAATTAGTAGAGAAGCAGACCCTCAAAATTTTAAATACTGACTCATTATTTATTATAATTTATAACGCAGTATCAGAAGCTGCAATACAGTAGCAATGGATTGACGCTTTGTTGAGATTTTGTTAAATTATATGTATATGGGTGTCCAGATCAATTTATTTATTACTGTCATGTAACCAACCATCCTTCCATCCTCCCATCCTTATACGGTGGAGTTATTGAGTCTATCTTCGATTAGGTTAATTTCACGACGAATACAGAAACGCGAAGCTTATTTGATTGATGAGAAAAGCTGGGATCTTTGAAGTGCGAGTAGAAAGCTGTAAAGTGAAAGAGAGAGGGACGCAGCATGGCCAAAGGTCAGGGGTGGTCTCCATAGTGCTGCCGGCCTACGTCGATCAATATCCACAAACTGGAACAGATTTGATATTTCAAGTGTATAATTGAACGGATTTGGCTCGTGAAAGAGTTACCCTAAAATGTGAGAATCAGCAGAAAAAAAGGTAAAACTATGACCGTGAAATCAAGTCGTGGAAAACTGTTTTCTTTAAAAAAAATTCTCGTACAAAACCCCGGGGGTGTTGAAACTTCGTGGCAAAATTTTTATTCACGGACTCAGAAAAATTAATTTCTTCGGAGTTTCGGACAAAGATATTGTTTTTTTCATACTCAAAAGTCAACGTCATACACGTGCCTTTAAGATTCCGAGACTGATAGTCAGCCTTTAGCTTTATATGCAATCAAACGAAAGTTGAGCGTGTTTCACGAAGAAGCTGAAACCCACTTCGAGGTTACTTCGTCCTCGAAAACACTACCAAGGAACAAGGACGAGGTTAAAAAGAAGGAAGGAAAGGAGAGGGGAAACAAAAACAAACACTAAAGGAGAAGACGAAAATTGATGCAAAGAAGCCGATCGAAGTGCACCCTCTTCGTACGAAGAGCTTGGCAGCTGACAAGGAAAAATACTAAAAACACTCCTCACTGCCGCGGCGACAACCTAATCTTAATGCATTCAGGGTATAAGAGAGTGTACCGTATGATGAGAGTATAAACCATCCACCCATGCAGGTTGACGAGGCTGATGGTCTCCGTTATCCAAAGTATAGGTATGGGAGAAAGAAAATGCGACCGGGACATCATCAAAGTCAAGTTAAAGTGAGAAAAACCTACAATACGTCCATCATACGTTCATCTCTTATAAGGATGAATGGGTCCCCAAACCGTCTGATTCAAAATTTGGAGAAAGAAAATATTTCCTGAGTATTTTTCATAGAATTTGTGCGAATATGATCAGCTAGCAAAATGAGCCCAAAAATATTGGAGTCGTATCAAAAACACCAGTTCAATTATTTTGATCGTTCTAATTCATTCATATTCATTTCCGTTGCACAGTTTCGTGTTCATTATCATCGGCACAATCAGATCCATTTCTTGAGAATTTTAGAGCAGTTTTTTTTTTCTCTTTGCCTAACTTTTGATTCGGCGGTCCGGTCGATTCACCGTCAATTCGGGACCGGATCCGTTACGGATGGTCGATCGAATTACTTCTGAACAACAGCTTGAAATTTTCATTGTAATGAAATGCAAAGGACTGACATCTAATCTTATAACCAATTAGAGGTTATGTTTCTTCGGTAACAGGTCACATACGTGTACATATGTATAACTGCAGGCAGCCGTAATGCGGCAAAAGTGAATGGTATATAGATCCACATATGTATAATATAATAGTAAGGTGCACCAGGCGCAGGTTATATTTTGCTGCGGTATACCAGGATTTTCGTAATACTGTCTGCGCTATAGATGGAGCCGGAACATCGCCCAACGATTTCTTTGATTTTTGGAATTTCATAACGCAACTAGGGTATCGCATTGCGGAAAACGTCCCGACTCTTTCTTCACGTAATGTCTCATTTTATCCCGTTTCTTGCCGTCGAACGTTGTTTCTTGTTATTTTCATTCATAGTATGGTGAAAAAACGTTCGATCCAGTTTCTCAGTACATCGAAGAATGAAATCAAATTCAGAGTCTTCTTCGGATGGTGCGAAGATGAAATTTGATCAGAGATTTTATCACCTTTACAACCGAATTAGAAAAAGAATCAGAGTGTAATCTTTAAAGATTGACAATACTTTTAGGTACACGTTGTAAAAGGCAAGTCATTCATTCCCCAATGAATACAGATTACAGATGAATTCAGCGTTTTGAAAAGATTTTTTTTTCCGTTGGATACCAAGAATGGTTTACCGATAACTGATAGTTTCGATCGAAGAACTAAACCGAGGTTTTCTATAGTTATCATTAGATTTAAAAAACGTTCAACTTATCATTAACGTAATCTTTTTTATTGTAGATATTTTCGCAACGTCTAAAATTATAGTCATGAAAAATTCATATCGTAATTACAAAGAGGAACAACGCTTGATCCTGCCCATTTTCAAAGCGTAATTCAACTCTTCAACGCGACGTTAACGGAAGTCCTTAAATCAACATACATGTAAAACATATTTCATCGCGGAAGGGCATAATAATAAAGTCTATGAATTACGGTACTTGTGTATAATATATATGTGGAGTTGGCAGTGAACTGGTCCTGATTTTTCAACGACACTCTTCGCGGTGTTGACCCGCAGGTTTAGCCCCGAAGGATTATTAGTCACCACGACCAATCCCTGATCATGCGGTTCATGATTCACGCGGAGAAGCAGCCCGCAAGTGAGTACGTACATGCATAATACACCGAGTACGTAGATACTTACGAGTGTACCGCGACCGTTCCATTATACCGTCATTCGCAAATTAAAATATTCACGCATGACATCAATGAGTCATTGTCAGCGAGATTCCGCAACTTGGGTTGGACGCGTTCCGCGTCGGAGAAGAAGCAACGGAATAATTACTTAATCAAGAATAAAAGTAGAGAAATGAAAACAAGTAGTACAAGTCATGAATCATATGACCGCACGATTCTTGGTCTTCTCAGATGGGCAAGATTGACCTTTTAAAGCGGAACACGTCGTTCGCCGTTTCTTACTATTCTTTCTAATTGTACTGTGAGTCGAATCATTCGCGTTCCATTTTTGCAACACTAACAAACAATGTTCGATTGCCGTAAACCAAAAAAAAATTATGTTGAACGAGTTACTATTCTAAACTTAATATCGATTGAAATTCGTTTGTCTCCGAATCTTGCAAGCAAATGAAAAAGAAATAATTTCCAAATTTCTATTTTACGGACTCATATTCTAGGATTTGGATCAGAAAAACTTGTTCACCTTTTTCCTACCTACTGTAGGAAGCTTATTAATGTGATCTTTCTCTCTTTTTCTCCATTTTTTTTCGTATTCTATTCTCACCTAATCAGTTTGATCGTCGATTTTTTACTTCGAAAGATTGTACACTAAATCATGAGTAAAAGGTCTGAAGAGGTCAGAGGTCTTTTGTACTTCCTTTACGATTTTCTGTTTCTTGTAGAACTATTTAACACATCTCTGTTCCAAGTATAACAGACAGGTTAATTTCCTATTACCTTTATCTACCGTGAGATACCGAGTAAGTACATTGATTCAATTGTAATGGCGATAAGGAAGATTATGTACTTGAATCGCAATTGTAGTTTTTACGTAATTTACGTTTTTAAGTAGTTTTGTAATACTTCTGGACGAAAATAACCACACACAAACACACAATTATACCCAAGTGCCAGGAACTAATTTGAAATAAAAATCCAACAAGCTGCACAACCAAAGAAAAATCGTCATTCTTTCATCGTAATACGTGTTACACTCGTAATAAAGTAGAAAGCGAGAGTTTACAAGAAATACGAGACTGTCACAAGTGATTTGTCAAGAGCGAGCGGTGTCGCCGCTATATCGGCAGCACCAGCAGCAGCATAGCCGCAGAAGTGAGCCAAGAGTGACTTGCTTTCCCATTGTGATAATTTGCGCAAGAGCTTTTAGCTATATAACGTAGATGAACTCGTCGCTCGTATCGTACTAACCTTCAGCATATTTATTCTCTTCTTTTAATTGGTATGAAGTGCTGTGATAAATCTAGACAAGAGTCAATAACATGCATAAATCACCAGACTTCCATGGCATCTGATTACAAGGTTTTCTTCATTCCAATTTAGAACTTTCGCAAATCCAAGTCATTCACGTGATTATGAAACTTGTCGTACGATAACGTAATTTCAATCATAGATTGAATCAATGATGATGACCAGCTGTCGAAAAAACCCCCCTGATATGGAAAATTTATGGGACGTATAATCAGGTCGAACAGTGACACGGAAGCTACTCTTGTTAGAACTATCCAAAAAAGTCCCAATATTTTTTTTACCGATGGGGGACCACAGTTATCAAACTGATTGCAGGTGGCGCACAATCGTTGGTCTACTTTGCCGCGAAATTCTGGTCTTCCAAAATGAAAAAGTATCTTGTTCGGACGATTGGAGAATTTAAACAGGTTAATTTGCCATGGTGCTTTTCTCCGAGTGAAGAAAAAACATCTTCTATAAAGGAAAATGAATTTTAAGTTAATATTGTATGCTTGAATTTGAATTTTAAACCAACGATGGTGTTACCACCAACGTTCAAAAGTTGGCAGTTTGGTTCCCGATTGACAATCTCAAGTAACATTTTACAGGGAATTCGAGATTTATATGAATGTTTTGGTGAGAACATTTGGTGTTTACAGTTTAATATAAGCAGGGTTCCAAAATTTATTTCTACATTACATAAACTCTTTTCATCATATCGAACCCGATCAGCTTCAGTTTCACTTTGCAATCCTTTCCTTCGACAGATCGTCGACCTGACAGTATCTCACCTAACCGCGCATTACTCACGCTGCGTTCTCGAGGTGATCCGAGTTTCCTCCGCGTGATCGAACGTGGAAGTTGAAGATGGCGAGGGTCATGGGCGTTTCTGACTCCACGGAATGCCCCACAGGACACAGGGGCGAGCATAAATAAGGAGAATTCATTAGTTTCCCACGAGGCGACGCGGGAGTGTCCACTTGTCAGGACAGGTGAGACAGGGCGGTGTACCGGATACCCGGACCCGAGTTTATAGCCGTGATTCGAGCACCTGCAGCCACGTTGGGTCAAGCTTCAGCGCCTGCGTGGTTCGACTAGATGCATTCTACATTCCCGATATGTACAGCGCACGCGCGTTTCCATCAAGAAAATTATGAAACTGCAACGTAGTTATAGATTTGCCCGGGGGATCGACCGTGGCGTCGAGTTGAGTTGTCTGACCTTTTACACTGTGCCTTGTACTGTCTCTACGACATACTCTAAACTCACTTTTTAGTTTCAGTTCGAATGTCGCCTACGGTGCCGTGGCGCCGACCGCAAAACGCGCCGGAGAAAACTCACCTTGTGGTTTCTCATTGTAAGTCACGTTTCGCGATTTCCAAGGTATATTTTAATCCTCTTAAGGTGCATTTCGACTCGGTATTTGCGAGGAAAGTTATACGGAGTAACCATAATCATCCATTTTTCACCGCACGTCATATAGCGCCAACTTTTATGGGAATATGACCTCCGTAGATTTAAACTATACGGTGATGTAATCACTATGGTGTATCGCTATGAGACTGTGCCTTATGCCCCGTTTTTATAACGGCATGGACGCTTGGAGAGGTTCGTGATGAGAAAATTAATTATTCGCAAGGGAAAACGCAGACGTTTAGAACGAAGCTGCTTCTTCATTGATAGTTACAAGTTTGTAACTCAGATATGTAACGTTTAACAACGAGAAATGATAATATCGTTAAAAAAAATTGGCAATCGCAACTCAAAATATAATCACACTCAAGAGTATAGAAAACTTAATAGTGGTTATATGATGCCTTTGAATCATGATAAGGTAATTCGAGTCAAGTGTTGAAATTGCCTCATATGTTACTGCGATCTTTTCTTACTATACATTTGAGGGTGAAAATTACAGTTTCAAACTATATTTTTGCTTCAGGATACAAATTTCTCATCCTCCTGAGACTTAAATACATTTTACTCCATCCTGCAATTCCAGAAAGGTTAAATTTTCATAACGCATCGAAATACTTCGAAAAATGTTTCTCAATACGTACCATCAGAAGAAGCAACAACTTGAAAACTGTGTGAGAATTGGTTTTGTTCCAAAATCGGTAAGTATGCACCAGGCTTGCTTAATCTGAATATTCTGGCACACGAAATTAGTTCAACACATTTTGGGACTATCTCAAAGAAGAATCATCGATTTGAATTAATTTTGCAATACATTCATGGAATCCATTACGGCTAGCCTTGAGTGATCAAGAATTGGACTGTTCGTATCGTTTCCCGTGAGCATTACGCTCAAATATTAACTTATAAAAAACTGGAAACCTGCGCAATACATTTGTTGAATACACTCCTAATCTCTTCGTGATATCACAAAAAAGATCTGACATCCAGCTTGGCTCATCATTGAAGAAGATGTTTTAACTCTACAACAAGACAAAGATACCTGCTTGATTTCGCACTCTATGAATAAGCGAACTATAAGATCATCTTAACGTGCCTGTACTATAATTATGGCGTACTCATACCAGAGCCGCTTCGTATGCGTGTGTAATGGAGCCGGTAGCTTTATGTATATGCAGATAATTTCGATCTTCTTGGGTCACGAATAGCGGGCGGCTCGATCCAACGGGCACGCATGCAACTGGGCGACTGCATGCGTGTGGAAAGCACCGATCTGCCTCCGTACGGACAATGAGCTTATTATACGCGAGCTTAACCGTTGGCTTGTTTATCGTATTGCTCGCGTGTTACGCTCGCAGGCATCTGTAGAAGCGAAGCGAGTAGAGAGAAGAGAGAGAGGGAGAGAGAAGGAGAGCAGCACGGGTTAAGCCCGAAGAAGTAAAACGAAAAAAGTAGAGAGGAAAGTAGAGAATAAGAAAAAAACTGCAGCCGAGAAGAAAGGGATAAGAAATGCGAGCTGCTGCAACGTTTGTTATGTACGTCGAAATGTAATTCTGCTGCGAACAGGCGATGCGGAAATTGCACATAAAGTAGCCCCTTCAAAAATTCTTCAAACCCCAGGCTACGGTTCAAGTTTCGAGATTCACTCAGTAAATTCCATTTTCGATAGAATCACCGCGAAGGGATATCATATCATCAAGTTCAAACTTTGGGAAATAATATTAGGGTATAAATGACTACCGAAAGAAGTTCAAACAATAAATTAATGAATAGCCTGTCATAAAAACCTGCAAAAGCGAGTCGTAATTTTGATCAATGGCCACAGTAGCACGTTTTCAAGTTCCATAATCATGTGCCAGAGGTATAAGTTACTTCATTACCCGAGAGAGGAAGAGTGTCAAAAACGATTTACTTACTCCGTCGACATCGGCACTCCAACATATCGTTAACGACATCATAGTCTACACAGTTGGTGGTTACATTGATATGTACGTACGTACAGAAACGGCGCCAGATCAAGTCATTCTCAACTGAATGACAGTAGTCTATTCATGAGCATAACACCGCAGACTTGTACCTCTGCTTTTCAGGCTACTGTAAAATCGGAAAGCATGGTCGATCGAACATGAAGATCGTGAAGAGCATAAATGTGTCCTACGGAAGTTGGCTGGCACCGGTGCAGCACTGCAGGGGCACCGCGGTAGATATACCTACCCATTCATTCTTTTTCTCTCTTTCTTCATGTCTTCTTCTCTTTCTCTTTCTCTTTCTCTTTCTCTACCTTCTCCTTCTCCATACCTTTGTGTAGATATAGCCGCAGGAGGAAACCGATGTTCACGATACGGTATGCGTACAATATCCATAGGTATACGATAACAGTCCAACAAAAGGAGACACGGAACTGGATACAAGCATGTCTAGACTTATCTAATGCACAGGAAGATTCAGGTTCGAGAGTGCATCGATACTTGTAAAAATCTACGGATATATCGCTATGTTCTCCCCGTTTTTGAGGAAATGTGTTATGGTTTTCGAGGAATCCTAGAACAGAATCATTCTTAAACAGTTCCTATACATTAACAGAGAATCGAAAAATTAGCGAACTAGTAAATTTTTGTTATCCTGGAGTCGTTTGGTTCACTGGCTTGGTCATTCCGATAGTTTCGAAAGTAAAAAAAGATGAGAAACGATATACTAGCCTCTGATAGTTATGCAACTTGAAAACCTGGCTGTGACTCACGACCCATCACCCAGTTGCTGTTGATTTTTTTTTTAAAACAAAAATTTTTCACCGATATATGAATCATCCGGTAGAGTTCGTACAACGCCACAGGGCTCGAGTTTTACATAATCAAACCTAAGGTCTGCGAATGTACACGTATGCGCACACGGTGTAACACGTTAGGTGAATGTGTAATTGTGCCCAGGGTGAAAGGAGTGTCCACCGGTGTCCATTCCGTTATTACAAACGCTACAGCGCGGTTCTCACAAATCGCGACGACCGTTGTTACTCGCTTATCCAGCAGCTCGCACGCTCAAGACCACTGTCGCGATCCGGCGCATGGGTTCACAACAATCGAGCAATTGACCTAATTAGACCCTTCGCAGCACACGCATACCTGCACAGTTCCTCCATAAGCACTGCACGTTTGTTGTTGTTAAACGTGGCATACCTACCGCTGCGATGGCTTGCTGAGCCACCATTGTATGATCACCGGAAATCCCATGGTCCGCAAATTCGACTTCAGAATAGAATGGCACCAGTATATCGATGACACTCAAAGGTACCTTCCATCAATCGTCTACCTGCTGCGACAGCTTTCCTACGAATGAGGATAAATACTTCTCTCCAGACGCCGGACTGATCTTTCACTTTTTTCAATTCGCATCGGTTGTTCTTGCTGGTATCCGAATTAACCTCAATTGCCAATATCACCGCATTGATGATGAAGAAAAAGCTTTTACATAATGTGTAGTGTTCTCAGAAACTCGGCAGACACGTCACATATTCGCATCGGTTTTTCCCAACAATTGGCATGAATGACAATTGGCAGTACATATATTAGATAGGATAACTACGTGTGTCCCTATTCTATACTTAATCATTTCCGCTATCATTGACGACCCGTGCTTAATGGCGAATGTACTTTATAACAATGCTTTGTCCGTGGAGTCGGTTGCGCCACGGACCCCCAAAGTGCGTGTATAATGAGTATAAAATACCTCAGCGTATAACGATAAAAGCTGAATCAAAGTGCTCAAGTACAGAAGACTCTCAGTCTTACTTCCATGTCCAATTCTGTAATGCTTCGTGGAGTAGCGAGACAGTCGCTTCAGTTGTGTATTTGCCATGAATGTACTTGAATACACCTGTGTGACATACACGCAGATAATACACGAGATCGTGATTCACTAACCGTATTGTCCATTGTATACACACACATACATACACAAATATATGTATATATAGAAATTGCGTGACAAACTTTGCCGTTTGAATGGGTTTTAATAATTCGAAGCCATGAGTAACGTCGGTCGGTAGGTTTATATGCAAAGCCATTGTGCCAACGCCTCACGTTTCGACAATCCCATACGTGGCCTTTCATACACTATACTCGTACATGCATAAATATCCTCGTGGCTCATGGCCAGGAAAAATTCTGTGCATGCTCGCCATCGCGGTTCATTGGAGACATCAATAAAGGCAGAGACGTTACTCTTGAGGTAGGGAATAACATGGGAATCAGAAAGTTTTTTATTCAGTAAGTCATATGAGATATTTTTATTGTACAATTGCAGTATGAAATAATTAATATTGTGTTACTCAACGAACAGCTGACGCATGTTCAAAGCTGTATAACATTCGTGATATCGATTAATTAATTTCGTCTTGAAAACGAATCACACTAAAGACGCTTATAGCATATTGTAAAATTTAATCCATACATACTTAACGTACCCTGATACAAATTTACAGAAAATAAAGTAAAAACGTATGTTTTTGAACACGACATAAACTCCATTTATTTCATAGTTTTATCAACGTGAGAACATGATGAATAATAAATCCCGTTTTACAGACATTTTTCAAATTACAACTAGCATACTAAATCCGAAACAGTCCAACTGTGAATGTATCGAAAAATTGTATATATTATCCCCATCGCGATATTCATACAAGGTATAATATATTTGATGTAATTACTTAGCCAAGGTTTTACATTTAACAATTAAAAACATTCCCAAAAACTGATACCCTTTACTTTGATGACATTAAAAAGACCCAGCATCGTTAATTTTAATCACCGCGTATAATTAGTTCGCTAGTTGAGCACTGATGTGCTTGTATAATTATTTACAACAAAGTGCAGTAGTTTTATGTACACACACATATTCATCAGACACTGGCCGTCCGCATCGACGATCATGCTGCAATTCCAATGGGACGGGAATTCAATACCCGCCGAAAAGCAGCGGCATTTCCAACGTAAAATTAGCTTCAATAATCGCATTAAGCACCAACTGCTCATTCCCACTAATTACCTTCGAAATTTCCGATAAGCGGATGCAGGTAGCGGTGATCGAACTTCGCTATTATTATCTACCGCTGCCTGGCGCAGGAACGATTTTGAAAACACGGTAAGAGACTATCTTATAGATCTCACAGCCCTCTCTCTGACCCTAAACGAAAACAAAAAGAACAGACTAAAACGGGGAGGATTTCCTCGTTGGCTTAAAAATTCTGATAACTAGAACGCAGGCTGCTTTCAAATCCAGAGAGAAACATCTCAAGCGAAAGTGTAACTGAGGTTCAGTATTCTAGGCCATGAAACTTGCCGTATATTTCAAACCCAAGCCCAAGACCTCGACCTGGTGTCGTAAAAGAAAATTGGTATTTCTTCGTACTAGAGTTTTCACTTGGATGCCTGCCATGAGGAACAGAATGAAAAGGAGAGAGAAGAAATACGGGAAGATTTTCACCACTGTTTAAAAACAATACCGGGATAATTGATCACCAAAAAATGTCTCGTACTGCTGAGGCGTGCGCCCGAAACAATATTCGCGAGTCATCAGTGAAACTTGTTTCTCAAATTGACGGTAAGAACTAATCCCCAGGTTGAAAACCCAGGAGATAAAAACGTAGGTATGTGAAACGGGAGCAGCTCTTGTCAGGAAAACACGGTTTCTCCCCATAACAGGCACCTCTTCGCTTCACGCACAAACAAAGTAAGATAGGAAAAATTTCTTCAAGTTCTCAAAGCCAGGTTCATGCTCAGAGCACTCTGGCGATAACTTTGAAAGTGTCTTACCTTGGTGGGAAAGAAAAGAAGATGGACACCTCTAGCGGTAGATTTTTATAATTCAATGGTCACGAGTGACGTGTTGAATGGTTTGGCACTGAGATGAGCATCCATCACAATGATTGACAAAATAACGTGATCTATCGCATCTACGGAGCAAATTGCGAACCCTTGGGAATACTTTGAAAGAAAGAAAATAGAGTTAAAGCACTCGGTGAATTAAATTTAACCGTTAAAAGAGAATTTGCAATAGTTGACCAAGTCCTGAAAAAATTCATATTAAAACAACCCAAGTACAGAGCTTGGTTATAAACTTGTCTACAGGATGGAAATAAAGTTGTAGCCGTACTCGTAGCCGTACGTAAATGTGCAAAACCGATGATATTATTGAAAAAATTGAACGTTGAGTATTATCAACTTGATTCTGTCCGAGCATTTGCATAATAAATTTGAAAACATTTGAACCGAGGCACGATTTACGACAAAAACGTGGGCTTATAAAATTAGGCACTTTTATCGCGCGGTCTTGAAATATATTCCCCGACAAACGATACATTAACCTGAAAGTTTAAATTAGGGGAACAAAATTGAACACGGAAAGAAAGATTCGTGACCCGCAATCCGCGTTTCCTTGAACGTCTTACGTTAAATGCACAACACGACCAAGCCTTGGTGCCTTACGTTATGCACAAATAAAGCGGCGTGTAATTTCTCCGGATTTAGTTCACCAGGGTAATTTAGGTACAAAAGTGGGCGAGCAGAGTTCCTTAATTGCTAATTAACCGGGGGTAAAACGCACACCGAGCTATAACAAGGAGCGCTTTTTGATTAGCCGAAGCTCTCGGCTAGATAACCACAAATCAAGGCCCAAGCCCTGGCTTGTCTCGAGGATGAATTTCACCTCGGAGTTTCCCACTTTACGGGGGGATATCAACAACCCGACCCCTTTCAAACTACGCATCGTCCCTTCTGGGCCTCAGATTCGCCTGGCAAGCCACGGGACACGCAGTTTCGAATTACGAGGGTGCACGAAATCGGAGTTCACCTACCCGAAATCCCATCCCTGGCACTAAAAATCTATTACTATCGGTGAGCAGCTATGTTGTGTACCTACGGACGGTATGTTGTTGTTTCAATCATCCCTTAATGATAGGTACTGGATGAGTACACTGTAAGAAATATGTTGACGGGGACTCTTGGAGACTATAATTTGGTGTCAATTCGACAGTATCTGATATTCAACATTCTCATATACCAAAGTCCGCGCCGGCTAATTTTGGTCAATTTTAAAACCACCAGTTCCTACGGTGTATGAAATTATAAACAATGCGCCATATTGGCATCGAATACATCTGAGATGTTAGTGTTTTGGATGATCTTGATTTGCACTGATTCGAATCAAGTGAACAATTGGAAGAAGTTGTGTGAAGGTTGCTAACGTTCGGAGGTTTGACTATTCGGGATTTTGACAGTTCGCAACTTCGACCCGCACCAAGTGAAACATGCACTGCAAACATTGGTAAATTACCGATATTGTTCAACGTGGTGGCACTGAACCGAAATTTATTCATAACATCAATCGAATCAAGCAATTATCAACAAACTCCTAGATTATAATCGTTACGATTTTGCAGATGACTCTGGACTTCAATTGTCGGAGAAGTCTGTATATGTTGCCTGAGTGTGACTACACGCCCACAAAAGAAAACAACAAACAAGTTACACTACAAGGCAATGCAATGGAAGATGGTTTCTGGGCAGTAATAATACTGAGATGATAATATGACCTAGCACGAAGAAAGTATTCAGTGTCTTCAATGGCATTCGTCTAATTTCACACGACATGCGTCTGGGAACATGAAGATATTCTGTCGTCGCAGAAGACGGATCACCACGTACCTGATGGTTTGACCTCAGGCAAAAAAGCGAACGAAGAATTCCGCTGAATCCATGAGACCGTGTGGTCACTGTCTTTGTATAAGATTTTATTACGAGTCGAGGATTCGGAGTTCTGCGAAATGAAGTGAAATACTTCATTTTCTGAACATTTTATGGGTATCAAATGTATACAATTTGATCGAAATCAACCTGTCACAACAAAAATTTCGCGAAATGAGCGCTTCAAAGGTACAAATTCAAGTTAAGATTTTACATAACAGTGAAGCTTTTTCCGATAAAACAATAGTTTCAAATATTCTATGTCTCTTACCGTTTGACTACTCGCATATTTTTTTTTTTTTTTTAATCTTGAAATCAGTAGCACAAAGTCTGTCTCCAATTGTAGATTCATTTAAAGAGTCAAAAAATTCTGTGATCCAGCTAAGTATGAATTATCGTGTAACTTGTATACAACATCTATATTCAATTCTAGAAAATATAATCCATGTTAATGTTGTCTGTGATAATAAAATCCTTTCTCTAGCGCATTAGAATAATTATCTCGATTTATGTAACAAATTCTTTCATTTTCCAGATGGAGAAAAAAAAAATTGAACTTCCGCTCTATTCGATGTGATAAAAATTACGGATTTATTGTTATAGCACAGAGGTGTAATGGGTTCGTTATAATGTTTCACGGTGCGAAATCGATTAGCATAAAATACACTTCTTTATACTTTCGATTTCTAGCGAGGTAACGTAACAACCGTTGGCATAACGCGATATTCTAGTAGCGCATTCATTAGGCCCGTTTTGCTTCGAGCTCATCGAACCAAGTCGAATCTTTAAAAACATGTCTAACCAACGTGGACTTGAGGAATTGCGGCAGCAAGATTCTGCCATTCGTTCGTCGTTGTTACTACGATAATACAAGAAACCGCAATAAATGCATCCGCATTTGAACGTGCAGAGGACAAGCTGCGGTAGGCGATGAAGAAAGCGAAAATAATGGAACGGGCGCGTATAATAATATCGTAGAGAATAATGCGAGAATAACCGTTATTTAAAGCTTCATTAAGTAAGCGAAGACAAATTGCGCTGTCAACGAACGAGACGACGGTTCAAGCTTTTGGTAATTATTAATGGTTAACGCTGAACACAAAAGTCGAGACTCTACGCGCCCCGAATCGTCGTCACCCTCTTTCGATGAATAATAAGGTATGTAATTTGTTTCCTCTTGAAATATCAATGAGAATTAGCTTACGATTGATTAATCAATTTTCAGGAAAAGCATGCGAAAGAATTTTCACTCGGCCTCGAAATACGTAATCCATGTTTGTTTGGCATTAATTTTTCCTCCCAGTAATAGAAACTCAAGTTTCCTCAAACGTCCAGGGAAAAACAATTCTCCCTGAGTTGTTTATTTTTTACACACAACAGTACAAGAGAAGGAAATGTTAATGCAATTTATCGTACGAATCTTTTCTATTCATTCAAGTATTCATAAATTCAAATGAACTTTTTTCTTTCGCTACATTCAAAATCGTTTAATACCATTTTGAACGATTGAGGGAAGAATCAATGCGGGAGATAATCCGTGCAAAATCGCTCGGAATCACCCCAGCAAAGTGAATTGGAATCCCCAAAATCGATGCATATCACGTTCTAGATATGATTTCATGCTATTCCCAGAAACGCTTCCCGCCGCTGTTCATAGATTCCCCTCCGTAACATAAATTCACCATCAGGACCCCAAAATACTCGTTCGTATCCCGCGTAACGTGACGTCACATCCGAATTGACGACGATAAATTTCTGAAGGCTGATAAAACGGTGGCGGTTTAAACGTGATATATAATAAAAGATTAGAAAGTTTCGTGACAGTTTTATTTCACTCGATTAAAGCTCTATACACTTCGATTTTTGCCAGACATTAATCTAAGTCAGCCAAAAAGTTTTTTGTTCTGAATTCTACAGCGAACGAAAAATTGAATTTAAGTCGACATAAAATCATGAATACTAAAATATTTGGCGTCAAATTCCGAAAGTTCGAACTTTATAAACTCTAGCTATCTTGGAAACTGGAAATGTGGAACGTTCGAATAATATTTACTTGTAATCTCTACCAAGTACTTGATTTTTCAGTTCATCAGGAATTTGGGTTAAAACATTATTTGCATGTACGTAAGGATGATCAAAACAGTGACGAAGTTTTGCAATCATACCGAAAATATGAGGATATTGGAAAGTTGCAATACAGATCTTTGTCGAAAAATTTTACGTAAAGAACAAAAACTCGCGGTTAAGGGGGCCTGTCGGTAGAATTTATCATTTTTACGACTAGCATGAAATTTTTAGTATCGATAAAAATTCGTGAATCGAGTATCTTCCTGCCTATTTTGATTGATTGAATTTAGTACTTTCTGGATATTGGTTTGAATAGAGACGAATTTTTTTAAATTTTTATACTTTCAGAAGGATAAAGAACAAAAGTTGCTCTCCACCTTGCAATTTAATGATTGCCTATAAAATTTGTCAACCATTTATTTGTAATTCACAATACCAGCCCAAATTTTTATAATTGAAAAAATGATGACGCTTTAGAAATTAAGCTTGATTTCAGAAATAATTTTCATCTTAAATTTTAACACGTACAAGCAGTTGCTTTGTAAAAAATTGTTTTTTTTTTTCCTAATAAAATGAACTATCACAGATGAAACCGAACGAATCCTCGAGATTTTACATCATTTTGAAATGATTTTAAATAAATCCTCGATATCTAAGCTTCTGCACTTTATAATTTCAATATCGTTTATATTTGTATTTTTAAACAGAGATCTTCGGGAGCTCGGAAGCAAAAAACCTTCTTCGATACTCGATGTCCAACTATCTCGTAGTAAAAGTGATAAATAGTAGCGATTTCCAGTCGACCATCAATCCAAGTAAGGGGAAAACTTCGAAGAAATAAAAAAATTTCGCATCTGTGGAAACCTGAAATTCAAATTTGATTCAAATTCGAGCTTATCGAGTCAGGCGATTTAAAAGTTACGAATATCTTCAAAGATTTCGTCTAAATTTTTTCTCAGCACAAATAATAACATTGCGATAAATATTGTCGAAGGGATTGTTTGACAGGAATGATCTAATTCGTTTATTTTTAATGCCTGAACTAACCACATTTAAAAAAAACTATATATATATTTATTATTATTCTTCAAATTTGACGAAAATTTCACCGAAGTCTTTTCTCAACAACACCTATAATAATTTCTCGCTCGACGATCCATTGCGCATGCGGATTGACCTGCGACTAAATCGTAAGCGCGTCAGGCAAAGAGGGTAGCTTTGAAGCCGAAGTTAGACGTATCTCGACTCGCCGGACAAACGAAGGGGGAAAAAGGGAGGGTGGTATTCGCTCTTGGCCGAGGGATGAGGGGATATTGATTGCCGGGAACCCCAACCAACACGAGGAAACGGCGTCGGTTCGAAGCTGCCCGATGCAAAGGCAGGTTGCCATGACTGCACCCGGTGGCGGCGTGTTGCTTTTCCCATCGTGGCATAACGGGGATCAAACAGTGCGGAAGAAGCCGATCCTCGCCTATCCGAGATCTTGGTGAGGCTGAAGTTGGTAACGTTGAGGTAACGATACACCGGGTGAAAGGATCATTATCGGGCAATTTTAAGATGACTTTCAAGGAGTTGGCTTTTCAGAATTACCTATTGTACATTTTGTTTATAATGGTTCGCTAACTTTCGTAAAGTCATGATTTTGCCTGAACATGCATCGTTACGGTAAAGTTACTAACTTCGTCTCACTCCTAAATTTCAGCGTTTCGAGGTGACGCACCGTCGCGAAATCATTGAAAGATATTAAAACCGACAGTTAAATCCTTCCATATTATAAATACATATTGCAAAAAGCTCGGAACTGCAAGTCACCGAGACCGGATGATTATGCTGGTGTGGAAATATTTTTTATGTACATTCTGATTTTTAAACAGGATGTTTGAGGGGAAAAGGATGCTCGGTGGACTTGTACTGAATAATGAGAATACATTCACCGACAAAAATATACTGAAATGTATATAGTTAATACCAATAATCCGTATCCATTATAAATGCCTGTCTTTTTTCCGCTGCTTTCGAAAATCATGCGCCCTGAATATATTTCTTTCTTTCGTGCTTTCAGTTTATAAAGATGCGACTTGGTATATAAAGATGTAAAATTTGCCCCTTCAGTGATTTCTCAGTCCCTTTCGCGTCCCTACATCTCCTAATATATGTAGTATATATATATATACACACACTCTTATACGTACAGAATAGCCCAACTGTATTTATGTGTAGCAGAATGTGAAATCGATAGTTTGTGCAATCGAATTCAGCAAAGGTATGCATGCTTGCGATGTGAAAAACTACTCACTTCAATCTCACAAATTTTCCATCATCCGGTCACATAAAATTCGCGTGGAAATCAAGAAAAAAGCAAGTACATCTACATGAAATAAGCATCACGGTATAGTCAACATCCTGAATTTCATTTCTTCGAGTTCAAATCAAACTTTTCAATGAAAACCGTAGAAATTCACTGCACCAACTCCATATGCTGAGAGAGATTTCATTTTGTTATGGGAACTAGTAAATAAAACGAGTAACATTTGAATATTAGCGCAATAACAATAAAATGCAGCGTTGTTGTTGTTAATAGTACATTTTTCACTCAAATAAAGCAACAAAATAACCTTGCTATACGTATCTATTGCACCCTAGGTAACCAGAAAGTTTGATGCTTGTCACCGTTCTTTTCGATTATGGTCACTACATTTTCTTCTGTGTAGTAACCAAAAAATCTTAACGTTGACAATTGTGATTTTACACTAAAAAGGTATACCTGTGCTGCATTTTCGTGTAATTTCAAAAATATGCGAACCATTATTGCAACTATACCAAATTCTTTTAACCCATCGAAGTATACATTTTTCCTTGCAGTCAAACTCCTTGAAACTGGGTATAGAAAGATTCTCTAAGTCGTTTATGTCAAAAAATGGGGTCAGATCTGAGAAATTTTCAAAATTCAATATGGCGAGTCTAATATGAGCGAGTAGGATCAATTTTTGTATTTTGAGTCCGCCATATTGGATCTACTATATTGAATTTTAAAATTTTTACATCGGATTCGTTTTTACCGACGAGTTCCACTTTTCTAGTCGTCGCAACCTTCCCGCAATTACAAACAGGCATTTTCAGCACTTTGTTTATTTATAGCGGTCATTGTATTCGCGGAATCGTCGTAATCTCTCTGAAAACATCAACAATGACATCTTAGAAGTCCAATCATGCGAAAGAAATGGCAGCGATATTTAAAAAATTGGACATAAATCTTGAATAACCGATTGGAAAAAGGTGTCTCATATACGAATGAAACGCTGTGCCGCAAAAGGTTATAGGATTTCAGATGACTATGTACGAAGTGAAATATCTCTCACAATCGGTACAACCTCGATTGACGAAGTGACCGTAAGAAACACCGCACGGTGTGATCGATGAGTTAACGATATCGAATCGAGTTGGGTTAGGTTAGGGTTGGGCCTGATGATCTCATTCAACTGGGAGGCAATTAGCGCGCAGCAGTTGACGACAGACGAGTGAGACCGACAACCAGCCGGGTCAACGCGCGTCGATGTCTGCCCGAGTGCGTTTCCACTAATTACCAATTACCAACCTCTTGGACGCGCGTGCTTATTACATTTAAATTCATGCACATAGATGCATACGCGCAACCATACCTAATACTGTCCTGTATACTTATATGCCTACTTCTTCCGTCGCATAATCGCTGAACGCATGCGCCTATCGCCCCTCGATGTTACATTAGAGGTATAAAAGTCCGAAGTGAAGTTAGTAACGTTTAACGTAACGGTACAGCGGGAAGAAGAATCATCTCGTGGAATTTCAGAACGAGTTTCTAGGAGTTGGATTTTTTAAATCTCAGTATTTTTTCTTTATCATGGCTAACTAAATTTCGGACAACCCTGAAGGTAAGAAGTAACTATTTTTCTCCAAAACATTCATCGCGGTGTAACGTTACCAACTTCAAACTCATAGAACTATGCATGCTGCCGAGGCAGACTTTCCGTCACACACAATACAACTCGCCGAGGCGCATAATAATGAACCCACAATGCGCAGACCGATGCGCTTTATCGTTATACCACACTCACCGTACTGCGCATGCACATTGTACATACATACACTGGATTCTATAACGTCGTATCATTATCCGACTCGTTCTTCTTGTAGTTCAAATGAGGCGTTCTATATCAACTCAGTCACTTTTTTTTCATCATCTCGGATCTGTTCCGTAATTGGTTATATAATAGTACTACTTAAAGGCGCTATCTGTGAATTTTGCCAGATAATTTAGATTACTTGATTCGGAAATGGTTTTTTTTTTTTACTATATCATGCAAGATTGAAGTCAGACAAAAAAAATTTGCAACAAAAAACTAATGTCTTGCCATGAAGTATCTGATGCAATATATGTTATATTTTTGATGGCATCGAAAATGTTATTTTGAGCGAAAAAAATTTATATTTTTGTTTTTTCTCTTAATGCGACAACTTTGATTTTGACGTGAATTTTACAGGGTATTTGGCAGTGGATCGGGAACGTATAAAAAAATTGACATCGTCGAACTCTCCATTCTTGTCGGGGAGGAAAAAATATTTTACCGAAACAAGTGAAATTAAAAGTGAACCATCGTGATGTCTTTTATTTTTCCCACGCTACCGCACGTGCACACGTACAAGTGAATTTCGCATGACGAATTATCAAAGACGACAGCACACTTTTCAAATGTTTTGTGACGAGATGATTTTTTATTCAAAATTGTTGTGGGTGAAGTAACAGTGGGAGGTTACAGTTGAATCGAAAGTAACGAAAAAAATTGTTATAAAGTATGCCGTTGACACCTGACACACGTATTCACACACTCGCAACGTCAATATGGCTACCGCTGACACGACTGCGACAGCATTTTGGTTGTTTAACGATTCGCGGCACTTAGATATCACTAAAATTTATTTCACCCACAAGAAAACATCAGCCCGAATAGGTTAGTTGCAACTCCGTTGTTGGTTAAGCTTTATTTACTAATATTTTACGACGCGAAAATTCAATCATATAAGATGGCGCCACCATTAACTTTTCGGCTCGGCGCTAAATCGGCAAAGCCATGAAAAGCACGAATTTGTGAAACTATTTATATTTATTATGATTTGCCAGATCGTCGTATCGGCCATACATGTGAAATGCATATCAATTTTGAATAACTCGTGAGGATAACGACACGTAATTTGCGTGTATAACCTAAAACTTATCATGATCATTATTCACCTCTGACGAAAATGTCTCTACCGACGTATAATTGAAAAGCGATAATGAGATCCATTGACAAATTATTCTGAAGTACATTATTCGTTATTCTGCTTTCGACTTTAGATAGAATGTTATTTTCAGACTTGCCGTCAAATGTTCGGGGTACATATTTTAGCTCTAATATTGATGAAAACAAAGTTTGAATCGTGAAATACGTTACCTAGTAGAAGAAAACCTGGTTACGATTACTGCGGTTATAGTTTATAAATCTCATCAGAAAATTTAATTTTATAAACATAAATAATCAAATCAACATTTATGGAGTGGTATTCCGAAAGTAGCCAGAAAAAATTGTGCCGGTTGTAATTGATCTAGGATCGTATGACAGGATCTTTAAAGCGATTACACAACTTAGTTGACATGCCGAGAGTTTACTATGCAACGTCACCAGTAACACTGCCGAAAGCTGTAATGTTATCGTTGGAAAGTTCAAAGGAGGAAAGCGTATTCATTGCCAAAGTGCTGGGTCTGTTTTGTACGATTCAACACACCAGAGGCGTACCTACTCAAAGTCGAGTGCTGCGATGGAGAAGAATCGAACTACCGAATTTCAACTACAAGCAATTTTTTTAATCATCCCAATTATGATATGAATCAAAGTAACGCAATAAAACTAAAAAAGCTTAGATGACAGTTTATCTGCATACATTATATGTTTTGACTAAAAAATGTTATGCGCTACGTAATATTGCACCATAGCGCATAACAGTCGTGCTTCCTCGGAAGCGTAATAAAGATTTGTTTTTATTTTCCTAGATGAGGTACCTTGATCTTCAAAAAACTGCTGTGCCAAGTGTACATATACTGAACATGATTGCGATCTGCAGCATATTCGGTTAATGGCTTGAACACAGCCTGGAATTTCGAAAGGCACAAAATGAATCCAGCAATGGTTCCAAGAAAGCACTGAGTTGCAAATGTACAAAATTGTACGACGCGAATGCTGCATGCCAATATAACATATATGTTGCATTAAATAGTTTGTGGAAAAACATAATTTTTTTGTGTTCAAATTTTTTTAACACCCTTTAAACTTTCGGGATACACGGGTTTGAAGAAAAAAACATTTCCGAAACGAATATACAGAAAAATTTGAAAAAGTTCACAGAGAGTACCTTTAAGAAGTACTACTATATAACCAATTATGGAGCATATCCGCAAAGATGAAAAAAACGTGGCTGAATTTGTGGAGAACGCATCAAATATGTCGTGAATTTACGGGGAAACGATACGATATGCAGCGCATTCCAATTCTCAAGATCCAGGTGAAGGAAAGAGACATTTTTGAAATTGAAAAAACTGTGAAAAGTTTATCCCCTTTAAATGAAATCTCCTCACATTACGCGTCTCATTACGAACTGACGCCGGTTGGCGTCGGTCATAAAAGGTCGATTATTTAGAGAGGACGTCTGATGCAAATATGAGTCAAAGTCGTCCATCGGACCTTAGCCTAACCATTTTGCATTCAGGTTACAACACACCTGAGAAAATCTAAGAAGGACGGAATTGAATTTTGTCATGTTCATGTAACAATGAATTCTCAACCAAAGTTTATTTTACAAACTCTGCATTGCATGAAATTAAGTAAACCGTAATAAAGCAAAATATATAATAAACTCATATTTTTTAAATTCGACTCCTTCAAAGTTGACCAAAAGTTAGAGAACAGCGATCGTTTTTTCGAATGTTTCGTTAAAGTTTCTGTTACTAATTTCAATCCTGTGGAAAAGTTCGCTCGCCATGTCAGAATGCATTTCAAAACGATAAAAGTTTCAAACGTTAAACAAGTTACCGAATAAATTGAATTTTAGAAAAAACGAAATTAATCTCTATAACGTGTAAACAAATCAATGACCGCAAATCGATGAAGAAATCTCGGGTATAATATAATTTAGTTACTTTCATCAATGCCAAAATCGCATAATTTGTCAAATTTTCATGGATAAAGTCTGATTATGTGAATATTAAAAACAAATGAACTGTTCATCGAAGTAATTCATCATTTTAGAATGAATAAATTCTCAGTTGCTAAAATTTCCGTAAAGACGAAATTTTGCAGGTGTAGCGGTCTGCATTACCGCGTGAGTAAATACCTCGAGTCATCGTAGCCGCAGTGATCACCGACAGAAGGCGAAGCCTACGATTTGTTCTCACGTTTAAAGACGGCCAGCACTGAAACATAACTGGGCAAAGTACTGGAACATGTCGTGCCTTAAACTAATGAGTAAGGAAAATATAGAGCTTTGGTAACGCTTAGCCATGCTATAATCAGCGACCATATTTTTGAAGGGGCTCAGGTCGTCCCAGGCTGCTTGGACTACTTTTCCGAGCGGCTAGGTGAAGCGATCTGCCCGGCAAACGTGTCAGCAACTTCATAATCCACCGAAATCGTGTCCACAGCGAGGTTTCACACAATGACGCTAAATCCAAGTTTGACCGAGCCGTGACGTCACGGCCCAAGCCATGATTGTCAAACTCGGGTGAACGCGTAATCCAACAACCTCTCTAGTAAAGTCTCATGTTCATCGAGTTAAACCGTCGCGGAACAGGAAAACATGAGGAACACGGATGTACGCAACTTAGGTAAGAGGTGGTAGCGGAGATACAGTCTTGACCAAAAGTATTCCGATTAGACTGCTATATATCTATGAAAACGAGAATGACCTTGATTGGACAGAATTTGTTGCTAATTTGAAAAATAAACAAAAGCACCCACATTTCGACCACATATTGACAATCTTGACAGATAATACTTTTTTAATCTGTGAGAATTATAACGATGAATTGTGAATATATTACTGTACCAGAGAGAATTATGATCGTTTAAAATAGACTCTTATATTTAGCTGCAGCTGTTGTGAACATAGAAAATGGTGTCAAAAACACGTCTGGGTTTTTGGAAAATAAAACTTTAACGTAGGTCATTTGATACAATGTTACATCTATTACTCACGAGTTTGTCAAAATTGTGGTTTAAAAATATATTTCAAATAAAAATATATTTCCTTAAAAATATGCTATGATACATGCAAATCAAACGAATAATTTGTTTTTTTGCATCATTGCATAAGATAGAAGTAAGACATAGTAATACAGAACTATAATCTCTCCCGAATATTTGATCCATAGTCGGATTTTTTTTTTTCAAATTTGACGGATCTTGCTGAGAATTTTTTTTTTTTTTTTGTTATTCTAAATTTATTACTCATACAAGTAAATGGACGTCGTTTTTTCTCAAATTCAGATTACTCTATAACGGACATTACTCCTCTAAATTTACCATATTTAATGTTTCATCAGTTTTTATTCCAAAGAATATATAACATCATTTAATACATAATAACATAAGCAAAAAATTTTCAATTGAAATTCACAGCCAATGATTTGGTTCAATAATCGTCAATACAGGATCGAACTTGTTCGGGAAAAGTTGGTAATGTTTTTCAATATATCTACTGCAAATAAAAAATTCTATTTTCTTCTTTTTTTATTTTATTTTTATTTAACAAGAATTCTGAATATTCCATTCGGTTATATTACTATTTTTATTGTTCTAAGATGATTCTTTTTCACTATCCTTTTTACATTCTTTGAAAAAATTATTTTACGAGTTAGCAAATTCATTGTATGGAAAGAGGTCGGAAAATTCGATTTAAAATTGACCAATTGTTTTGAGAATATAGATAATTAAAACCAAAACAAAGAGAAACCGTTGATATTTTATATCTTTCGACACGCACATTATGCTCGTCTCCTTCACCTTCGCATTGTTTTTCTCTTCCCTTTTTTGGCTTTCTCGCTTTCCGGTTTTAATTTGTGAGCAATGGCGTGCGCGTTATGCACGAACCGCAGCTCTCTGCTCACGTATACGGATATGAATTTTACACACGTATATTCCCTACCGGGTTTTTCTTCCTTTTTTCTTCCTTCCCTTCCTTTCTTATTTTCTTTTTTACAATGGTTTTTTTTTTCACGAATTCACCGAGGCGTTGCACTACTTTGCGTCGAGCATGCAACGCCACGGGAAATAAGGATAAAAAACGAACGGCACTTCGGGAAGGACTGATATACGTTATATATATACGTATGTACTTATGTACTGGGCATTCCCTGCCAACTCGACGAACCTCTGACCCGGATTATCTCGGCCTTGATTCGTACAATTATTTACTTTACTTTACGTTAACAATTCATGCAGACTATAAAATTAATGTGACTGATATTCGTGTCTTGCAAATGATTTTTTTACAGTATAATTATGCTACTTTTTTTTAGCTTGGCACGAAAAATACAGTCGTTCGTATAATGAATATTTTTTTTTAAAGAAAGAACTTTATGGTCATGCATATGGCGTAGAAAAATGAACTTCCCAGATTCTTTTAAATCCATTTCTTTTGAAAATTTACTCTTTGCAATATATGTACGGAAGTTGAAAAAAATTGTACAACTAATCGTTACTAGAGTATATGTATAGATATATAGGTAAATGCGTCAAAGAGAACGGAAGTAGATTTTTATAACCCTTCACAACGAGACGGACACAACATGTACGAATCTATTTTTGGTGAACTTCTGTATTCACTTCTTTCTACTCTCCCCCCCCCCCCCTTTTTTTTCGTTCGTCCGCCATCTCAAACACATTGTCTGTTTTGACAATCTTAATCAGGTCTTCAGAGGAGTTCAATATTCTCAACTTTTCAATAATTTTTCACCTTATTCAAACTAACGTGAACAGAAATGTATTGAATCTGATAAATCCAAACTACAGATAGAAAAATACTTGACAGTATTGTTAATAGTTCGATTGATTTTGCGTCGATGGAAATTTTTTTTGGAACGGCAAACTTAGTGAAACTTCAAATGGAAGGCATGTGTAACTAAAAAATTCAACCACGTTTGCAAGAATATTTTTCAACTGGCACTGCAGTGTTTGTGCGAGTCCTGCTCTTAATGCAGCGCCGTTCCGTAACGCTGACTGCATAAGGGCAACGGGATCTGTATAGAGGTGCCCCTATACATCATCGCGTGTGTAATGTATAACTGAGAATTAAGTACATATGTACGATTTATATACGGGCGTGTGCATACGCGGTGCAGATTAGGTAGGGTTCCTATGGTACGTGATTTTGGAATCAGGGCAAACCCTCGAAAGCAGCGCTGCACGCAATGCATGCGGTGCGTATTATCTACCGTCCATTTATCGCAGGGCGAGAGCCGAGCGACGATTATGCCCGATAATCGTCCGACGCACACAGTCCCTGTCCCATTAGGTTGAAATAGGGCCACCCCATTCCTGGGTTTCTACATTACGTGGCTTTCCAGCTGCGGCGACGACTGACGGAACACTTTTTTCAAATGCATTTACTCGCCTATTTTACTCTGTGTATGGGAATAGCATTTATCATTACTAAACTGAAGTAGATCATATCGGCTGCTCGATCAGAACAACATCGAATCTCACAAGGGGACCCTCAAACATGGTACAAATGGATTTTGATGGGACTCAGGTATGTTGTAGAGGAAAATGGCACGAATTCTACGAATTCACTACTGCGATTTCGTACAATCCGTGCCGTTTCTTTCGTTCCTTCGTGAAATGAAAATATATTGGAGTGTTTTTGTTCAGAATCGGGTAAAAAAAATGGGGGCGTTAAGGTGATATCAACGTCGCGTTGTACATCTCCAAAACGCGGCGAGCCAAAACTTCTACACCCCTTAATTTTTTTAATTTTGACAAAATTTTCACAGATCGGTTATCACTCATAGAAATTAGGAAAATTTTCACCGTTGCACTAAACGAATGGAACTATCCGGTATGATGCCACTCGGTGCTGAAGAAACATACATTTTGAGCCCAGTCCCATAAGATTTGATAGTAAAATGATAAAATGGCAGCTGATCTGGTTTTCGATTACGAAGAACACCGACATCTTATTTTGGCGACATTTTGTGATACGGCGTGGCGGCGCTGTGATATCTTTTGGTACTATCTGGTATTGCTCGTGCTGCCACGAGCAAACTACGCGACAACTATGTGAACTGAATCCGCGACTCTCCGACGATGATTGTTCCTGCATCGTTTCTGTAGTTCGTACAGTAAATTGCCTGTATTTTTTTCGGAACTTGGAAAAGATCCGCACCATATACAAATCATGATTTAAATAACAAGAAGTTGTTTGTCTCGCGTTGCTCTTATTTATTCTATGAGAATGAGAAAAAAAAATAATACGAAGAATTACTCGCTCATCGCTGACGGCATAACCTCACCGCAGTGACACACAACCTAAAATATAATTATACGCAGGATCGACGAATTCGTCATTGGGATCGAAATTAAGGCAAGCTTGCTATGTCTACTCATTCATTCGTTACTTTGGACTTAATGATCTTATAACTATTTAGTTACAGGAAACACTAATGCGCCACGCGATACAATATTTCCCGCGCTTTCGACGAGAAATTTATATGTGAATAAAAAATTTTTTAAATTTTCGAACTTGATCGATATTTTTATTGATAATAAATGAAAATGAAGTGGCTGATTTACCGGTAATAGCTAATATAAAGGAGTGGGTCCCGAGTCCATGGACACAAGACGATTAAGTTTTTTTTTATCTTCAATTAACGTAATTTTTGTTTCCTAACTAGTCGTTTTTTCTTTCTGTTATCATAAATATTTAACTCTATGTTGATTTTATTAAAGATTATTTAACAAAAATAAGAAAAAAATGAAAATCACTGTTTTCTCTTGATTATTTTTAAATACATGCATGAGTTTGAAAAATTTGTGACTTCACATCAGGGGGGAGGGGGTTCTAAAAATGTGACAACCTGTGACAAGGACAGGGGGAGGGGTTTAAAAGTTCTAAAATTCGTGTGACGTAATTTATGGATGACCCCTTAGTTAGATTTACGACCGTGATTGTAGCTCACTTCAACCTAACCTTAAACAATAATAGTTAAATGTACCGGAACATGCAACGAAGGACAGTTTGGAATCAACGCTTTGGATAAGTGGCGGATTTTCATTTCAAATTGACAGAATCTTGTGTTATTTCGTAACCGTTTTTTTTTTCGTATGCAACTTTCGTTATTTCTATTCAAACAATGATTGCTGAACTTTAGGCTAAGCTGTAATTGTTTGACATATCAACCACTTGTAAATAAAGTCGTTCTTATGGTGGGTTCGTATTATTGATTTATAGATCTTGATACTATTGTGAACGTGTAACCAGAATAATTTCTCACGAATGTGAACTTCCGGCCTGTTTCAGGGCAATGATTGTAGCTTTGCTTGCTTGTCACTCGGCTAATTGTCAACAGAGATCTGTAATCTGTAGATTTTATTCAATTTTTGAAAGTTTTCGTTCGAATGATTCCTCGCAAATGTGTATCATCCTGGTTCAGGGCGAGGACTCGGAGCATTGCTTCTTGTCAAGTCAATTAATATTTGGTAAGAATTCCTATAATGGATTCACTTTATGGATTAATTGATACAATTCATTTGTAGAAACCTAATGGAAAATTGATTCTTCTAGAACGTCTTGGTTCAGAACGAGATTTTGCAGCTTTGCGCACCTATCACTCGGCTCGTTGTGGACTGGGATCTAAGATCAATAGATTTTATTCCATTTCAGATATATTTTATTATACTAATTTCTTACAAACGGGAACCGCCGTCCTGCTGCAGGGTGAGGACTTGCATCTTTGCTCACTCGTCAACTTGACCTGGTGTCAACCCAAATATTTATTGTGGATTCACATTATTGATTTATCAAGATCGGCAATCTACGATCGCGCCAAGTTCATTGTAAAAAAATCCGACTCCTCACAAGTTTCATACGTTTGTAGATTTTTAGAGCTTTTGTTTAGCCCTACATCAATGTGATCGATGCACGGAGAGCTTGAAATATACCACTTGTAAGATTCCAACATTGCTCAAATCGCCAATTCGTCTTCAACAACTTTCAATTCTCAAGACTAGACATGTGAAATACGGTTTTAGGTGCATATAGATATGTAATCAGTGATGAATACGTATGTGCATCTTAGAGGATCTCACTATTTTGACACGTGGTATAACTATTCCCTATGATTTCCATGATACAGCAAGTCGCTCGCCTGTACGAAATTTATACAATACAACAAATGAATTGTGGTACAAGCATTTGCTGGCTTTGGTGTTTCCTTTTTGGCCTTTGTTAACCCCAAAAGTTTTGATTGTATTGTATTCTGTGCGAGCTAGTTCCAGGTCTGTTTTTTGTTCGGTTTCTGTTCATTTATTTATCATCACAGGGAATGGATATTTTTGTGCTACGCAATGCAAGCTCGATAGATAATTACTTAAGCACTATTCATGGTTTGATATCTTCTTCGAGTAATAACTTTGAGTGAAAACATGCATGAATAGTATAGTGTCCTGTTTTATGTAATCTATTTTTCTGTCTTACCTGAACATTCACCCATTCTTTCCATATGTTAGACACCAAAAACTTTGACTGAGGCCAAATTGGTACGACGTGCGCATGAACAGCTAGTTTCTCAAACATGAACAACCGAACGCAGAATCAAACACCATCATTGACGGGCAATTCTCTTAAGGAATTAGTAGAAAATTACTGGAAATCCATGGTATTCGAGTGGTATTTTCATGTTGAAAATCACTTGGAAATCAGTAATATGCCGAACATCTTTGAAACTTTAGGAACCACTTTCAGAATAGTGGAATACAAACTTTTTTTAATAACGGAAATCACTTGTGAATCGTTGATGATTTCAAAGCATGTGGCCCCTTCGACCATCATCGTAGTATCTGTCCACAGATTTCTTCGTAAAACTTTAAGGTGCATCAAAAGTAGTTTTATAATATCCCTTCAGGTAAATTTGAAACTTTTACACATTCAGAAGTTGAAGTCTAGTCTTTCGGCAAAATTGTAATGATACCAATTTAACAGCAAAGTTTCGTCTGTGTTGATTTTCATATACATAATTAAATGTTAGCCACTTCGAAGTAAAAGTCCACAAGATTAAAGATGATTCCAACATATTTACTCTTAATGTTGCATAGCTATCAACGATCAAGTTTTGCGCTATGGGACGTTTGTTAACTGCATTTTTTATTTTATACTGCCTGGATGAGAAATGAGATTTACCTGGAGTTCCGATAGATAAACTTTAATAAAAATCTGAGTTCGGTGCTGATATCGAGATTCCACCATAAGTATTTGAATAATTACAGAAACTTGGACAGCTTGAAACTCTGCAAATAAGCTCGATCGATCAAAACTTAAAGTATACAAAGTGATATATGTAGTACTGAGTGCTCAGTGTTTGGACATAGTCACATGGATAAAGTTGAACTAACAAAGTATATCTTGCTAATTGTAATTGATCTTTCGGGACACAAGGAACATGAAGCTTCGAACAAGCAAAGTCAGCGATATGAATCTCGGCACAAACTTATAAATTTCAAGAAAAGAACTGTTTCGATACAATATAAACAATATAACTGGTGACAGTGCTGATTTTTTCACCAGTAAACAATGCATGGGTGATCCATACTACTTTTCAATCTCTGTATTGTTTTATCAATTCAATCGCCTGGTAGAGATAATTAGAGTGGAATAATTTTTCAGAATCTAATAATAGTTTTCAACACAATTTCTCTTACAAAACAGTTAATATTTTACTACTAAAGTTTGGTTTCTCGTCACCTTAACATTCATCGAATTCGCATATTTATGTACGTAGATAATTTCCGAACCAATCAAATCGTGATTTTATGCAATTGATTGCATAAATTGCGATGCTTACGAGCACTGTTGTGAAATATTTACAAAT
The DNA here is from genome assembly GCF_021901455.1 of Neodiprion lecontei. Lineage (NCBI taxonomy): Eukaryota > Metazoa > Arthropoda > Insecta > Hymenoptera > Diprionidae > Neodiprion > Neodiprion lecontei. Next base: position 8,288,633 of record NC_060262.1, on the reverse strand, counting down.
TGTCATAACGCAGCGAGTATCGTCTGTGCAGGTTTCTACTATTCAACTTGGTTAGAAGATGCACTCTGCGTCACCTAGCGGTGCGTAGAGGTACTTCGGTAGAAAACTGCGGCATCTAGCGGTGTGCGGATATACTTTGGTACTAAGCTCTGCATTACCGCGGTGAAAGGAGCCTGCTACGTAAACAAGTAGCTAAAATAATAATACTAATCATTATGATACTGTTTTTGAGGTAAGTTAAAAATCTTAGCTCGTAAGCAACCTAAAAATTTAATGATGACCAACAAAATTCATAGGCCATTTATAAACTGAAGTTCCAAACTTTAACTCAATAATAACATCATAATAATTAATATCATTAATTGAGCCATTTTGGACTGTTATTTAGAAAAAATACTAACATAAATTACTTCGTATACATTCGAGACATGAAAACTTGTACACAATTTTGTACCTTTAGAAATACTTTTTCTTCTAAAAAAATATCTAATTGCACTTCTTGAAAGTCATTCGTGAATTTTTTTCACTGACATTCTGTGAAATAATTTACTCACAATTGAAAATAACGTCAATCACACGTCTTTCACACGTCTATCCCATAAACGTTTATGGGTTTTGCTTGTCCGGATTTTAAAAAAGCAACACGAGATGGCGCATACTTCTAAGTAAGGTGATATTTATGTAATTACCTCAGCCAAAAACAATTTACCAGCTTATGACAATGCATGAGCAGCCGCATCCGTTTCACGGATGCGTGGCGGACGGTTTGCGATAGCTTTGATCGATGCCTCCCTCTCCCCACCGACGGAAGTCGAAACCACTATCTGGGCCGCGGGAGATAATAAACGCGCCCCAAACGGGCTGCGATTCGTGTCAAACTATCGAGCAGAATGAACGAACGATTCAATCGTGACCACCTGCTATCACGCAAAGTGTTTCAATTAGCGAGCTGTCCCCGGGCAACGATAAGTAGAAATTGCGAGGAAATTGATTTAAAAAGTATGTTACGTGCGACGGTTCGATTTTGGAAAACATGCCGGTGAAACTCGAAGCTTTTTTCGTTGACACCAAATTCCAACCGTCGATTAAATTTCATCGACACGTTAGTATATTTAATAATAATAATGATAATGACGATAACGATAAAAATTTAACCAGATACAATATCGAAATCGATTCTGAAACCAGGATTTTCCACTCATCGTTGAACCTTTTGTAATTGAAAATTTGTGCCCATACTTTTAATTGCAAAATAGATCGGTTAATTAACTTGGTATGATTAATCATCAGACTGCAAGTTGGATAGCGAACACATTTGTTCATCTGTAGCACCAAAATGGCTGTGAAATTATTTCAAATTTTGATAACAAAAAAAAGAAAAAATAAGGCGTAAAGCGTTTTTGGAAACTGCCAATGACTTATAATTCTAACCAATAAGCGGGAACTTGGTGTAACTGAAATCAATTCAAATTTGTGGGCAGAAAAATACACGTTTCACATAATTTTATTGATGGATAAAATATTTATGCGATTTTGTTGATGTTATGTTGAAATTTGATGTCAATCTAAGAAGTTTGGAGTTTCAGTTACAAAAACGATTCGGTTGTTTCGCATTAACTCCTTTTTCCGCGTACTGCTATAATACGTTTTGACACCAAACTTGAGGAACGAATCGAAATTCAGATTGGTCAAAAAAATCCGTATGGTTTCAATTTTCAAAGAATTAAGATTCTGAAGAATTCTTTTCGGTTATTACAGATTCAGCCATGAAGGCAGTAGAAGAAATCGGTGCGAAAACTTTACAAAACCAGAACCATTTTCAACCGTAAATAAAATTGTTTATTACTCTTTTTCTTTGAATCACGACTTATTTGTGAATTTCATAGTTCGAAGGCTTGCACCGGTTATGGTTCTTTTCGCTTGACGAAAGTCCAACAGAAAAAAAAATCGGTACTCACCAACAATGATTTCGGACCGTGGAAACTAATTTTTTCCCCTTTTTATTCTTGACCGGTTATTCGAATAATTTTAATCCATAAACGTTGTATAATTTAGCCGTGCATAAACAACTTTTTTTCTTCGATTTGTGCAAAACGGAAAATAATTTATTTCATTTCTCAAAATATGTACCATGTCGAATGAACCGGCATCATGAATTTCAAAATCGAAATAGTTCGCAGATTGACAATTTTAATTAAAAAAATAATAAAAATTTGTTCACTTCTGAGCAAATTTGAACAAGCGATCAATTTGTGACTAGCAAAGAAGTGTTTTCTTATTTTCTGGTCTGAGTTAACAAAAAAAAAAAACGCCCCGTTGATTGAGACAAAAATCATTCGAATCCATTTATTCGTTCTCAAGATATTACCGAATAACAGTTGAACAAAATACGCCCAACAACATTAGAATCGGATAAAAAACACCAAGGCTTAATCATTCTTAACATTCCAATTGCAAAACCTTTTCTCTAAACTGTTCATATCTAAGCTCTAATACGTTCGGGTTCATAACTTTTACATGTTCGGAGATTATTGGCACAAATAACATTGCTGGAAATTTTTCAAACGGTTTAAATATTGAGTGGGTATATTTTACACACGTATGCTGCATTTAAATTTCTACTCAAGTCCATAACTTACAGTTAATGTATAATGAAACGAATGGAGAGAATTTTTTATTAAAGTTATTATCCATCCAGCGTGAAAATATTTCGTTATAATATGCACACTCCGCTAACGCGAATTGATGTTAATGTAGATTGAAGCTTGGAATCCGGTTCTTATGGGGTCAGTTGAGAAAAGATGCCGCGTTCGATATATTCGATCGGCTTCGTTTGATTAGTGATATCTTGGTAATTTTTTATGCTTAGATTCTTGTATTAAAACCATGACAGACGGATAACATCACGCTCATCATCTCTCCAGTCGTTCCCGAACGATTATTCCCGAATCCCAGATACTATCTGTAAGGCGAGTAACTTTCTCCGTGAGAGAGAGACGGAGCTAAAGATCATCAACACCATCTATTGGTTAGAGACAATTTCTTTTTCGACTTGTATATAAATATACAGATACGTAAATGCATCAAACGTTTGATCGTTTTTCTCAAACACTTTCCAAGCTTCAAATTACCATGCAGAAAATCAACTTCCGGAATGGTTGAAGTAGTTGTGAATTTACTTACATGTATTTATGACGTAGAATTATGAGCGAAAATTAATAAAAATTTACCACGCATGGTCGTGAGTCAAATACAAAAATGCTTCCACATACGGCGAAAGTTATTAGAATTCAATTTTCAATCAAAATCCCAATGATGGGAAACTTTTGAAAATTACGGAAAAATCATCAGAAGCCAGCAGAAATAATTGTAATTATTTTGTAAATGATTTCGAAATAACCGAGCAAGAACTTCCCATCGTAAGATTGAAAGATTGAAAAAGAGACCAGGCTACGTTATACCATCAGATAAATCGTGCCGCTAATTCGGACATTGACAAGCGCGAAAATGAAATCAGACTCCGCTGGAGGCAATCCTCGAAAAGTTACGCGCGATTCGTTTCACTAGCATTCGATAAGTTATCCAACAGTCAGCCTTAAGGCTAATGTGTTTTCAAACAATCACGTGATGCCTCAAAAGTGTGATTATTCCTGGTCATTTTGCCGCGCTGACATTTAGCTTGTGGTTGCTATGAACCAAATGTGAAATGTTCTCTGACAAAAGCAACTGGCAGTCGGCTAATTCGTACCGATGCCGATCCCGATGATTTTCAGATAAAAAAATAAAACCAAAGAGAAAAAGTAACACCAAAAGGTAAAAAGATGGTAAGGAAAAGATTAAAAAAAAAAAATTAATTCATTGGCAAAAACTGCCGAGCCCGTCGCATCTACATCAACAAATAACATCACGATTAACGTTGATATCATGAAACCTGCTCTGGATGTAAGCCCGGAACAAGGACAAATTTTCGCTTTTCTTGCAAATGAAAACAGATGCAGTGATATCAGCATCGATACGAAATACTTGTTTTCTCAAAGACAAAAGAAAGAACATATCACTACTGCTACTTAAGAGTTGTTTTTATCGTTGAATAACAATAATTAAATAATATTACATAATATAAATCTATCGAAAAATATTATCCTACTAATATAGCATATGTATATTATTCAATATTCCAAAGTTTTATTAACTAAAGTGATATGTGTTACCAGTGATATGCCAGATATTCCTTTCTTTTGGTGTGGTAGGATTAACTTTGCTTGCTGGTCGGCTATATCGTACCGTTTGCAGAGGTTTATTAAATTGAAAGAACAATGATTTTTCTGATGATTTCTGAATCGATGTAGAGTACGAATGAAAATATGTCCATGCCGTCGGAATGAAGTATAAAATTTCAGATATTACAAAGTCCAAAGTGGTAAAATCACGTGAGACCACGCTTTAGTTGTTAAATTAAAATTTATCAAACTATAGCGATTGTTGACGTTTGTGTTATTATTATTAGTATGCACGGGAAATGAATAAGTCAAACTAATTTTCATCGGATTGAAATCCCACGCTTCGCCAACAACGTACCTCATTATAATTTATTGGCATAACTAGAAATATATATATATATATATAAATTAAAATAATATATACGTATGCACGCACGTATATATTTCCGGGATCATTAATTAACCAAAAGCCGGCCCCTTATGGCACATTGTGCAGAACGTTGTGTGTATTGTATGCCCGCTACGATATTATCTGATAATTAAATCCATCTCATTCTTTACAATATATACGTAAATCTCGTACCTAGCATTATAATTATGCGCATAATTTATATTCAAACAAATGCTTACATACATCTTTTACCTGTACGTTATGATACACGTAGGGAATATAATATAATAGGAATTACGTTTGGGTATATAATGCGGTAACATTACACTGTAAATATACGTATACATTTTTCTTCATTCAGGGATTAATTAATTCATTAAAATCTTGACGAAGAGACGTAATTTGCGTTTAATAGTCATAACGCTATTTCGTATGGCGACGTGTTAGATACTCCCGTAAAAAAATTATTATTACGAAAAAATGGGCAAGATCTTGATGAGAAAATGTGAAACTGAAGTTTTCTTGAGGTGAAGAATTTTATTGAAACTATCGATCCTAATTGACATAATGATATAAAGAAACCGAAAAGGCTTTGAATACTTTGATTTCCAATGGAAAGATTCATTTGGTCGTTACAGGTGTATTCTTAAAGGCAACTTTAGAAAGCATATAGAAGAAATTATCATTTCTGTTCACCTTTGCAAAAAGTCAAATTGATATTTACCGTGTTATCAGGATTTTTCACGAAGCAAAATAATTTATTCAGTTACAACGGGTAGGTTGCAAGAAATTTATAATTTCAGAAAGTTATTTTAGAATTCATTCGCGAATAAAATATTCTTAACATATGTAAATTAGGATGTGTCGGAAAGAAATAATTTGCGATTTTCCACCATAGTATCCGCTAAAAAGTTTATTTGGGTTAAAAGAAACGTTCCAGCAAAATATGAGCGCTCTACGTCATGTGAAAGATCAGGCTTAGTTCATTTTTCATACTTATACATTTTTTTTAAATTTACGAAGAACCGCGAGTAAAATTTTTTTTTTATCGCTCAAATCATAATATCAATTTACGTTAGTAAGAAGACCCACGCTTGTGATATCAAGTCTCCGTTTGATGCCTCAAAAATGTATCTGACGATATTTTCATTATTGATTTAATCTCAAGAAATAGTTATTATAAAATATGAGCTTTTAATTTGGGAGAGTACGATTCCCGATTGATATATTGTTGTGTCATGGATCGTGATCTTTGGGTAAAACATAAATGTCGGGAAATAAGTAATAATTCAAGTGGCATAATATCAAATTTTCAACACGAAGCAAAATCATGCAATATTATACTTGGATTGAAGATTAGTTGATTAAGAATCTCAATTTCTAGTTCGAATATGTGAGTTTATTGTTTTTTTTTTTTTTTTTTTACAATTCGATGCCAAGCAAATATCATTTTTTGCATTCAACTTGATCGAATTCAAGTCACAGTTTCCCAACGCTTCAATATAATTAATTCTTTTCTCCCCTTTTGGACATTTTGCTCTGTTTAGATACTTTTCTTCGCTTAGACTTGCATACCTCACGTTTAAAAACTCTACTAATAGATATTTCCCATTTTAGAGTGGAAAAAAAAAATTAGTCAACGCGTTTCATATCGTACGCATTTACCGTATATATTTTACATTACCTTACGGGACTGAAAATGATTGATGAACTTTTTTTCACTCCTGATCTTGATTTGTCAATATGTATCCAACTCGAGAAATTCTTATCGATTGACTTAGCATGAAGTAAAAAAAAACAAACAAACCGCTGATATATTACAACTTGAAAATTGATTTTTATTCCGTACAGGTGTATCATCTGATAATATTGATCCAATTGTTCGAGGCATAAAACATGTAATGATTTCAATTGAATTGAAATAACATGTTATCGTATCAATGAAATTTTCTAACTTGAAATTTCCTCGCGTTCACCCCGAAAAAGTAATCATGTTTTGTATAGAAAAACAATCCGGCTAAATCCCAAAAAATTTCCGATGCTTCTAAAATTTTTCCATTCTAAAATCATTTTTACGTGGCAAATTCATGAATTTGTAATTTTTTTTCATAAAACTCTTTATTACTTTGAAACTGTGTATTATAAAAAACATTTCTCTCAACTCTTCTGCAGGAAATTCAATGCTCTACAGAAACGATCTGTTGTAAAATTTTCGTATAAATCTAATATTTCTCACAATTTAAAACTGTCTGCATTTTTCACTAATAACGTGATAAATATAAGATTTACGAAAATTTTACAACAGATCGTTTCTGTAGAGCATTGAATTTCCCAAAGAATAGCCAAATTAAACTTTTTTATAATACTAGGGGCTTCGCCCCTGCGCGCTTCGCGCCTCACTATTTCCTAACGCATTGTCTAGTAGACAGGCGAATTCCTTCATGTTGATTTGATGACAAGTCTGCACTTGCTGTCCACTTCAATTCCTTCTGTGCTCACTTTTCTTTTCTTCATCAATCTAAGCTTCCATTCGTTGGTTGAAAATTGGTGTTCCTTCTCTATTGATATCGATCTATCTCCTTGACTTGCTGAATTATTTTTGCTACCGCTCTGCCCGTTATTCTCCAAAATCACCTTCTTTATATTATTTTTTTCTCTATGTTTGTGTTGCTGTTCACTCCGCAAAACACCTCTTTCTCTTGTGGTTAACATAGATCCTGGTCGTCCTCTTGCCTGGTTATAGGAATATTTGTTTATTATTATTCTCTGGCTTATTTGGTTATTCGTACTTACAATTTTATTTTCCTTTTTCTTTTGCGATACGTCCGACCATCCACCGTCTCCATCGCCTTGTCTGCTGGTTGAAACTCCTTTTTTCTGTTCGTTTATTGAAAAGCCAGTATGATATTTTTTGTTCGCTTCCCTATATTTTCGCTGCTGTTCTCGTCGTCTAATTTTTCGCTCTTCTATGTCCATCACATTGGTTGGTCGTCCTCTTGATTTATTTTCCAAATCAATAACCACAATCGATTCTTCTAATTCTTCGACACCCTTCGTTGAATTATTTTTACTGCCGCTCTGCCGGTTATTCTCCAAAATCACCTTCTTTATATTATTTTTTTTCTCTATATTTGCGTTGCTGTTCATTCCGCAAAACACCTCCTTCTCTTGTCGCCAACATCGATCCTGGTCGTCCTCTTACCTGGTCGTACGAATATTTTATGGATATTATTCTATGGCTTATTTGCTTCCTCGCACTTACGATTTTATTTTCCTCTTTCTTTTGTAATATTTCCAACCATCCACCATCTTCATCGCCTTGTCTGCTGCTTGAAACTCCTCCTTTCTCCATTGTCATCGTAAATCCTGGCTGTCCTTTTGACTGTTTGGTGATATATTTAGATTTACTATTATTTGATTGTTACTTTTCATACTTATGACTCACTATCTGAATTTTATTTTGGTACTGCAAGACATCAAAGTATCCACTGTCTCCGTCGCCGGTGAAGAGTAGCGAGAATTGTGTTTCATTTTGTGATCCGATCCGGTGTGGATGAGTTTGTTCTTCGCGATACACGATCAAACATATCTCAAAAATGACCGCAGCTGCATATATTGCATTTTTATTCATATGTGATTTGTAATCACCAGGTGACCTAATCACAGCACCGTTTGACTCATTACCTGTAATAAAACCCGCAAATGTAGACCAATTATCCACTATATTTGAAACGATACTCAGTCTCACCTCTGCGCGTCGATCTTGAGTGCCGTATACACGATACGCCAACGCGCGAAAAAGACAATTCCCTTTTTTACTATTGTTATTATCATCTTTTTCTACGTTCATTTGTTTGAAACTTTTTTATTAGACAGAGAGATACAGTTTCAAAGTAATGAACAGTTTTCGCGAAAAAAATTTCAAAAAGATGAATTTTTCCCACATAAAAATGTGAGGCGTGTTAGAGTTGTCGGGCAATTTTATTTTTTCATTTAGCCTCATTTTTCTTCCATATAATATGATTACTATATGAAATTCCGACATGACCCAAGTAAGAACCACCTAAACCCTAACTTAGATATGTATGATATAATATCGGAGCCAAAACGAAAATCGTACGAAGTATAAGTAACGTCTATAAGCTGGAGGATTGGCCGAGTTAGAAAACGTATAAGAGAGACGACGATCATGGCACGTGGAAGTCGTGCCGACTTTTATTTATTTTCATTTCCCATCCAACTTTTTTACAAACATTCATGCCTTTTTCACTGCGTTTCTTGCCATCGCATGCGAACTATTTTTTCCTACCGAAAGGTTCCTTCGTTAATGGATGTAAAAATACGCCAGTCAGATATAATACAGCACACGTGTAATGTATTGCATAAATATTTAGGTATATATGTATACTGATATATGTTGTTACATTCATGCGCATGAACGGTGTATCCGCGTAAAAATGTTAACGAATAAAAACTTATCGATTTTCACACCGTTTTCGTGCAAGAAGATAAACAACGCTTCGACCATTATTAATTTCAATTGAAACAAATTCTTCCCCGCTGACTGATGAATTTTAGCGAACAAACATATTACAAAAATCCCCGAGCATTTAAAATTATTCGCAACGTATTTCGGTATTTTTTTTATCCTCCATATTCCTCCAAGTCTGTAACTAGTTACATACTTTTGAAGCAAAAGTTTCGGAAATCAACTTTATACCGACAACAAAGTTTAAAATTACTTTTCGTAAAAACCTTTCGAAAATGACATCAATATACATATGGTAAATAAATATTTCTATGAATTTTGCACAACAATATTGGAGTAATCGAAAATAATCCCTTGACAAAAAAGTTGATTAATAATATCAGCAATATATATTGATTAAGAACTAAGAAAGATTGAAAATGCGACCGGTGTAGTGTAAAAAAAAGTGAGTATTATTCGACAAGTGACCGATTGATTCGTCTCACAAAGAATGTCCCACATATTATACAAAAATACAAGGTTTCTTCGAGCGTAGGTGTACGTTTATTTAATTCAGCAGGTGTTGTTGATCCTGGTATACGTATATATATTTATTTTCGACCATCTCAGATCTGCCCCATAATTGGTTATATCAAAGTACTACTAAAAGGTACTCGATGTGAATTTTTTCAGATTTTTTAATTCATTATTTGAGAAATTGCCGTTTTTTTTTTTCAAATGAATATATCTCGAAAACTTGAAGTAACTGAAAAAAATGACTACATAAAAGTTGTAGTTTTTTGTTAGCTCTCTAGAGAAAGTTTTGAAAAAATTTTTACGTTCCGGTAACGCTGATTTTTTACCAAAAAAGGAAGAAATAATTTTTTTCATTCAAAAAGAACCCCTTTTTTCTGGATGAAAAAATTACAGAGTCTTCCAATATGTGTGACAATAGCGCCAAAAAATCGCCAGAGTGGCACGGATCGAGGTTCTAGGTTAAAAAAAAATTAAGCCACACAAATTCGGTCGAGGTTACAGAATAAAAAAATTAATTTCTGTGGCTTCATTTTTTTTTACCCTAGAACCTCGATCCGTGCCACTCTGGCGATTTTTTGGCGATATTGTCACACATATTGGAAGACTCTGTAATTTTTTCAGCAAAAACAAAGGGTCCTTTTTGATTGAAAAAAATTATTTCTTCCTTTTTTGGTAAAAAATCCGCGTTACCGGAACGTAAACATTTTTTCAACAATTCCTCTCGAAAGCTAACAAAAAACCACAACTTTTATGTAGAGTCATTTTAAGCAAGGCTTAGGGCGAGGTCAAGCCGCGAAGTCATCTGTGCATTGATTACGTTTTCTTCCTTACATAGCCGTTGTTTCGTACACGTTCTGCTCGAGAGAGTCACCGACGGGGTAAAAACATTAAGGTTATGTAGTACTCCTACCTTTACCGACCGAGCAAACTCACACTTCTTCTTCCTGTATTAAATAAACAAACGAACGGAAAGGGTTCAAATTTCGACGGTGCGTCGCTCTTTCGTAGCGGAATTCAGAAAAGTTACTCATGTCCGGAAGATCGTCAAAAAAATATATGCTTTTCTGACACCGTTCCTGCATTTCCCACATTTCAGGGGCCAAAAAGCGAATGGTTGAGATGCTTTGTACAATTCTGGAAAGAACGAAGAGTATCATGAGACTGTTTTCGTGTAATATTGAGGTCGACGAGAACTAGGAATTACAATAATTTCGTAAATAGAAGATACTTTCACGATCGGCTCGTCGCACGGCCAACCAATGAACGCTGAGCACAGTATTTTGACGATTTTCGGGAAACGAGTAACTTTCCTCAATTCCGCTACATAACAGCGACGCAGCGTCGAAATTGGAACCTTTTCCGTTCGGTTGTTTATTTAATACAAGATGAAGAAGGGTGAGTTTGCTCGGTCGGTAAGGATGGGATTACTACCTGACCTTAATTCATACAGAGGCCATGGAACCAGCCAAAGATGGTTTGCATTGATCTGGGACGCAACCAAATGACCTCTGCAAAGTTGCGCACATTGCGAAACTTCACCGAAACCCAGATAATATATACTTGTAACTTACTTACCGCATCTCTCGCTGCTCTGTCTTCTCTACTCCAATTTCAATTTCGTGAGTCACTCCAACTGCTACGTGCGTACTCACTCCTTACCATACATAGGCATACGTTTATTCGGCACATTCGGGTGAAATGCTCAAAGTTTTATGGTTATTGGCGCTAACTGGAATTCTCAAATTTTATGTAATCACGTCTTTGAATTTGTCTTCGAATGACCATGAACAGATACATTTTCTGCCTAACCGTTAAGTGGTCATTCGTGGCAACTTTTTCATATTTCAAGATATACCAAAATCAATTAAAGTGGAATAATTTAAAGATTACCGCAAAAGTCGTTGAAAAAAATCTCAAAGCCCCGTAGAAAACTCAGGAAAATCTTATACCACAAATTTGCAAAACCTCAAGGTAATTCCCGTAAAAATTCCCGAAATCTCATAAGAATTCAAAATTTATTTAAACCTGAGGAAAAATTTTCAAAATTGTACTAAAGTTGCATAAAAATCGACCACAAGTATTCAGAAAACTCTGTCAAGATTTGTTAGAGCCCGATGGAGTACCCTAATCTGAATTTGAAAATCTGTCTCCTTCGAGTGAATTCCATCAGTAGAATTGATTGAGCAGTCGGTGCCTAGATTTTAGTAAAATCAATCTCTCGTTGACCGTGTGATTATACAAGTTTACCTTTTCGCCTAGACCTGAATAAATGAATAATCATAAATGCCCCCAATTATGCCCACGTTTACATTGTGAATTGCGGATAGAATGCTGTTGGCACTCGAAGCGACGAAAAAGAAAAGTGGCGCACGCCAACTTGGAATTGTAAAAGTTAACGAAGTGAGCACATAACCATTTAATTAATCTGTACCAAGATCTGCAAACGTCGCAACGCCGTATTCCGTCTACTTGCGGCTTCAACATACGATCCTTATTTGGTCGTGTAAAAAAAATCGACCAACCCATCATGTCGCTCTCTAACTCTGTTGGACCTACTTTAATTTATTTTTTATCCATGTACAGGTACGTATGCATGCATTTACGGTAGATCTAATTTATATTCACGTTACAGTTAATTACGATGGAATTTAGTTGCGTAATTATTGAATTAAACGTGAAGTCGTCGGTTGCGATGTCACTATTATTATTACAGGTTTGCTCAATTTTAACAGCGGATTTAAGATTTCTAACGGATATTGCTGGTATAATTGATCAACGAAATTCAGTTCTGTATTATAGGTATAAAGCTAATCGTTCATTGAATAATCAAGTCTAATTGCTTACACGAAGAATTAACAATAAAGTATTCTCAACAATTTATCTACATCGCGTGTGTTCAAACTAATTACATTGACGATACGATTTGAGCAATTTTCACGTCACAGGATTCGGATATATGGATTTAATTATCAGTTCTCTCGGGATTGTAACTAACTTTGTTGATTTTCGAAATTCCTTCACTCTTCCAAGTCTTTCAGATCCATAATTGAACTTTCTTTTTGTAGTGATGCGATGAGGCGGGAAAATATGTCAAAATTCCAAAATGAACCCGATGGATTATTTGGAATACTAATTTCTTGAATTTTACGACCAGCATCGGAGTGCAAGGTGAGATATTCTATAAACCTATGGCATGTAATCTAAACGGAGAGCAGCATACACGGAACAAAACTCCATAGACGGTATAAAAAAAAGGAGGTAAAGAAGTCTAAAACCGTGATTACCGAATAGTATCTACTTGCTAATGAAGTCATCGTAAAATTTATACCCGAAGCGTGTCTTATATTAACACGCGTATCTGCAAACACATATACGACATATGAATACCGTGTGTAAATAATGATACACGTGCTACACGCGTTGCGAATACATGCGTTTTTACACTATACTCGAAATGACGATGTGGTTAAAAAGTGTACGAGAGATTGTTACCGCCAAGAGAAAACCAGTCGTCCCAGAGTCTAAACGGTGAGACCCATGGCCGATAATGATTCATCGCGGTATAATCAGCATCTTCACTCACTTTTGGTGAAGTTTCCTCTTCGAGCAGGCTTAAAGGAGCAACGAAAAACCAAACAAGCAATTCGCGAACAAAAGTACAAGTTTATCTCTAGCAAATGTTTGAGCAGAGGGGAGATTGTACAGATTATTATTCTGAGAACGATGCGACAGGCGACGTAAAAATGTAAGCGCAACATTTTGGCGGCAAGGGGAGGGGGGGTATTGGGGATAATCGGGCAATACTGTAACGTCTGAATAAAAACTTGGCAAACCAGGGAAAATGCCAATGACAGTGAATACCAGTAAAACAATGTCCCTGATACACGTAATAGAAACGAATCTCAGCAAATTCCGATTAGCTGTGAAATGAATAAAAATTTGAAAAATAATTTTATAATTATAACGTGCAAATGATGATAAATCTGGGGTTTTTTGTTCATTCGTAACCCGATCCTCGAAAATTGGCTGAAGAACATTGCATAAATTTTACATACCAGTATCTGTTGTAACAAGCGAATGTAATTGTTAACGAACATCTCTTACACGATACTTGGATAAATCGATTTTTATCCAGTCTGAAGGTAAGCTTGTATAAAGATTAATTTTCCGAGTAATTTCTAGGAATCTTCAAGTGTTTGGAAATTTTCAATGTTCTGGATAACAGGACCTTTTCTCAAACTATCCATATCTTAGTTTGCATTATTCTAATTCGTCCAGTGTCATTTCCGTTATTGCATATGGTATTGGAATGTTCTTTAGTTTCATTCGTGTTCGCAATGATTAGCGTTGCAAGTAACATTGATGGGAATTTTAATTGAACGACTTCTTCTGGCTTCCTAAGTTCTTATTCAGACGTTTTATCATTTTATTTATCGTTAAAAGATAGGAACATGTAAATATTTTTGGTACGTAAAATACTAGCAGTCCGTTGCAGCTCCACCCGCGACTATTTTCAAATACTTCTTGCGGCAAAACTATTACGCATAGCCATATGCTCTCACGGATTTTTTTGCAGAGCTCGTCGAGACCTTCAAAACTCTTAAACATAACTTTTCTCTACGTGTGAAAGTTAAGTCAGTGTTCGCATAAGTTTGTAAGCCTATTACGACTTGGTTTATGAGAAGTATCGTTATATCTCCAAAACTGTTGATCTGGTTACAACAAAATATAGTCTAAAACCTAGTCAGACGATGTAACTATCCATAGTAAAAAAAAAAACACGGACCCTGAGAGTTCCGTACAAACATAATTATTATTTTCATGTGATATATGACTACAAATAAACTATTTTCGGACCTTTTCCTTTACTTGTGCTGTAAGACCTTGCTTCTCTCAAAATTTCACTATTCTAGGTCATCGCAAAGTACTTTACAGGTTTGGATAAGTCAGTTTGGGAGTATCAAAATATGTGTGACATACATAAATAGCCGCGTATCTTTTGACTCCGTTGACTTGGAAGCTTCAAATTTTTACACCTTCATGGGACCGTAGTAATTGATACTAATTTCAACTTGATACCTCTTCCCGTTTCTGAGAAAAAGGATCTAAACGCACGAACGGATTGACAGACAGACGGATGAACAACGAAGTGATCGTATAATGGTTCCGTCTTTTCCTTTTGAGGTACGGCACCCTGAAAAGAATCTAAATTGGTTCGGTAGTTCTGGAGTTATAAGCGCATTTAGGACAGAAAGACGAAGTTCTATTTGTACATCTAGAGATAGAGATAGAGGTACGCACAACTGGTAATGATTTTTATGTCATGCCCCGTACTATGTATGTACGTACCTACATACATGATCGAAAACGAATTTTGGACATAACCAGACCAATGTAAATTTGTCACTCGACGTTGAAATAAATTCTTTTCGTCGGTGGCAATCGCTTGTGCTCCGTTTGTACCCATCCGTGCCGTTTTTCAAAAATCGATATCCTAACCACGTCACTTTATTTCAGTCCACTTCGTCACTCTTGTCTTTCTCGCACCCTTCTTTCATACTTCCATCCCCGCCATTTATTTGTAACGACTGAAACCCGTCACAGCTTTCCATATGATTTTGAAAAGGATGTTGCAACGTTTACTCGCGACGCAGAAGCTGTCGTATCCTGGTTGACTGAAAATAGACTCCAATTGAATGGCTCAAAAACTAAGGCGATGATACTGGAAAGCTTAGCATACACGTGCAGACTCGACCTCACAACCTGCCCCAAGATGAAAGTGAATAACCAAGACATCCCATACGTGACTGATGTCTTGAATGTTGGAATCTGGCTCATTCCCACGTTAAATTGGGACCTTCCCGTCAAAAGCACAGACTGAAGAGTATATCAGTCACTCGTTTCTCTTAAAAGGCACAGATGAACTCCATGATTCATTACCATCCTGCAATAACGACGTACAAACAAATGCAGAGAATCGCACAGAGTATTTTCTTACCCGGCTAATTCAAGTGTATTCAAATATCATCTACGCAACCACTTGATGCAATTATGATGCAAAAATCCACCTTTCGAGATAACAACCGGCTTAAAATAGATTTCTCCATCAGTTGCACAATTCTTGTTCAGAGGAATTCATGCGATACAAGTACCTATATCTTTAAGCCACGCTGTCATTCGCAGTTAGGATTAATAATAATTTACGCACAATATTTTGTATACCCGAATATGATACTAACAGGTGGGTTTTTAAGTGCTAAATGGATGTCCCGACGAGCCGGACCAATGTTTAGACAAAGTAGTCCATTGCACTCTGCTACTCTGAATAATTTGGTCATAATTGTTGATACAGAAAAATATTACTCGCAAAAGTTTATGGCATCTAATGGAGCAAACAAAGTTTTTCCAGTGAATGTTATCCAGAGGTTATATCTTTTGAGATTTCTGTGGTAGCAATGTTTTTTTCAATGGGCACTGCCTATTTTCTTACTCACTGCATGGAAGGTGATATCGAAACGAGTAATTGAAGGAGAATAAATCTTGGTAGCAAATTTAGTACTTTTTTTAATGAATTTATTTTAACATGTGCTCAAAATGTTGTCCATCAATCTGAATGCACTTATGCATACGCATGATGAACGATTGCCAATCCAAGTAATCTAGGAAATTCTTCATTCGGCCTACACAGCACGAAGCCCCGAAATATCACTGGTTTATCATAATAGATGAACCAAAGCCTCCAAAGTTGATCACAAATATAACAATGCATATAAAAAATCTGACGAGAGTTAAAATAAGTGCCGATGTGCAATTTCCTTGTTTTTAATCCCTGGTTGAATCCCCCCACGTGGTACGTTCGAAAATTAATGAGTCCAAAGCTTGCACAGCGTGTCAATGGCATATCAAATTCTCTAACATCTCCCGGCTTTTCACACAAAAATAGACATTTTCCAGGAATAACTTCAACCTAACTTTACTAAAAACCTCACTTCTTTCATGCGAATTGGTTGAAAATTAGACATCAGGTGGCTCTGTCCTAAGTTAAATAGACCAATTTTTCTCTCAGTTCAATTTTACTTAAACTCAGTTACCAAATGTATCAATAAACACTCCAATTTTAAGAAAACTAACGGAAGATTAGGATTAGCCATTCTTTTAAAAAACTAATAATAACGAGTCAAGGCCCATATCCGTCGTGACGAAGTTTGGCTTACATATTTTCAAGTGTGATACATTCACTCCTAGATATCGAACGTCCTGTTTTCTGTGTCTGCAGGTCACTTCCACAGATACATAACGGCAAGTGGATCCGCCCTTGTGACATCGGGTTTCCAACCAAGCGATCCCTGTGCTGGGCAAGCATTTGACCTTGGAAAATATGTTGGCTGTTCCAATAGATCAACGGATTCCCCGATCGAATGCTTGCGGACAGTCGATGTTTAGGACATGATAGGTTCTTAAGAGGTATTCCATCTTTGACAAACGTAGCCGAGAATCGTATGGAACCCAACCGACGAGCCAAATATTGATGGTGCCGTTTTCACTCATAGTCCCCGCAACTTAATTCGCAATCGTCGAGTTCGAGATTTGCCTTGGGTTTCAGGTATTTGTCAAAATGACGGATTAACTAGTTCTATACGAAAGTATGCATAGCTACCAAGCGATCGTTTGGATTTCTTAACTGTTCTTGGAAACTCTCAATATCTGAATTTGACCGCAAGGAATAAATTATCGATGCTTGATCGACTTCATCCAAGTGAGTTGATTAAATTCAAAAAATATTCATGTCCATTTTCATGGACGATTTATTACCTATTTACTTACTCACTTACCTACTTCTGAAATCCTGTACCGATCGTCAAGTCTCAGGCAACTTGCATCTGAGAACTTGACGTGATTTCTCGTACTGTGTATGCAAAAGCTTGGGGTTTTTTTTTTCTTTTTTTTGGCACTTCGTTCGGTAGTCTATCGAAAAATTGTAGCAACTATTCATGACACGCTTCAAGGTGTCGTACCTTTTATATCCAATTAGGAATGTTAATATCGCGCGCTTCGTATTTCAATCTACTATCAAACTTCTTTCTATATCGCTGTCAGCTTTTTATAAAAATGAGGAACTCGATGACTTTTTGGAAAACTTTAACCGCGTCTTACCTACTTTTTTAAACTGCAACTGTTTACCGGGTTCGGGAGCCGATTGATGGGAAAAACACAGCAAGTCATACTGCTTAAAAAATTTCGAAGCCGACAAAAACGTGGCAAGTAGCATGGATGTTTCAAATGCAACAAAGTTTTAACGAGCGATAAATTATAATTTTGTTATTTGGTAGATACTCGCAAGCCTAACAGTACTCGTTACAATATCTTATCATTCTGAAGGGTAGAAATGAAATTGTCAGTGGTACAAGTATAGACTTATAGAGGCAAACTGCGCCGTTTGTGGACCGAGCTGAAGTCGTAATAAGAGAGAGAAAGCAACAGCTGGGGTCGGTCCCTGGACTAACTCTGTCCTTTGGTTTGGGCTTCAGCGACCCCGTAACAGGTCATTCAAGTATTAGCTAACGCTGAAACAGGGGTATGCCATTTAGAGAAACGTTGTCAAACATTACCCTATAGTAGTAGGTATTCCAGGCAAGCGTTAGTTAACGTAGGAAATTCGAAGTGCGTCCTTAAAGCCAACACGCCGCCTGCTTCAGAATAATGAGAAATTTTCTTTTAAAGGAGGTATTAATAATGCATGAATTGATCAATAATAATACGTTAGCGGATATAATGTTTATTGGGTGGATTTAAGAAGATAGACAGTATATAATGTATTTAATACTCAATGAATAACGAATTCACGTTTTAATAGACATGTTAATGTGTATTGATAATCAATGATGACTGATACTTAATAAAGTAGAAATAAATTGATCAGGACGTGACTGTAAATGGTATTTCTGCCATTATCAGTTAACGAATCCATTTGCCAATAAACTTTTCAAAAGCGTTAGCTAACGTTAAAAAAACAGTAGTTGTAAAACAAGCAAATGTCACCAATCGTTATCACTAGGCGTGGGATGCAAAAATTGCAAAAAAGTCGCACTCTGTCTCTATAGGTATATGGACACAAATGAGACACGATCGAATGATACTTCGAAAAATCAAGTCACTCGGTATGAGGAGCTTTTCAGTAGAAGAAAAAAGTTTATCAAAGAAATAGAAATTTTTAATGAATTTTCACCGAATTCATTTTTAGTTTCTATTATCGATTGTTATAATACTGATGATTGTGTCAAGTATGGTACACGATGTAATATACATGGATGTACAAAAGACACTCAACTAAGTATTGCTAAACACTTGTGCTAAATATCCTGTAATAATTCTCCGTATAGTAGATGCAACATCACGTTAGAAACGTTTATTCATTATTATACAGTAAGTATAATAATACACGGGGTTCAGAGTGAAAATTCAGTTCTGGTTTGTATTATACATTATACATGTATATACATACATACATACACACATGTGTGAGGGTATCGTAAACAACGCAATTAAACCGCAACTCAACGCGCGTATGTAGTTATGAGCAGTATTACTTTACATTTACGCGTAATGTATAAAGTCGACCGGATAATTTGTTACATATACACATATGTATGTATATATATATATATATATTGTATATAGACGCGTGAAGCTATAGAATTCCACAAAATGAAAGAATCGGAAACTATGATCATAAATAAGAGGACATTCCTGTATCGTAAGTTAAAACAACATCCAGGAAAAAAAATAAACGTTAACGCGTTGCTCGATTACATAATTATTGTAATATAATGTTATACATGAGCGGGTATAAGTTTGAATTAGTCTGATAACGTCGTGGCTACGTAGCAAGTTTCGCTCATTTTTACGTTCCATCGTCTGGAGAGAAATATTTTTAATTATAACTTATCTTTGCAATATTATTATACGTATTCGATGAGCAAGTATGAAACGACGATAAGGCGAAACACTTTTTACGCACCAGACAAGGTGAATCTTTAGAGAAAATAGAACAAAGTCTGATCACTGTGAAAATGTATCAGTTTAAAACACTAGCATCTCAATTTTTATACGCATGATACTTATTTTTTCAAGTAATTAAATATTGTACATTATTTCCACAATTGACGAAGGATTACGTTTTTAGAATCAATTTCAAATAGTTTACGGCCGCGGGAGACAAATTGAAATAATTACTTTTCACATCACAAGGGATTGCGCAATGATAAATCTTGGTAAGTCATGCGTAGCTAATTGTTAAAAATTGTGCCACAAGGTTGAAGTTCGTTACGTTAACGTGACGAAACATTGAAAAGACGCAATTGCTATTTCGAAAATTCCAAATGACCGAAACAGTTGAATTTGCAAATGAATATGAGTATGTTCTGCTTTATATTTATACATACGGTTTACTGAATTTCGGGTAATTTCTAAGTTGCGAAATAACGATTATTCCTGAAATGGCATTGTTATTCACATTAACGTTACGAACTTCAACCGATAATAAATATTCTCGAGTCTCTTCAAATTGAGTTCCAGGTCCAAATGTAATACGTAACAAATTTACACAAATTTTCATAAAAACAAGAAAAAATTGATATATTTTCGTTTCTTTTCTTCACATGGGCAGCGATCCATTCATTTTTAAATAGAATAATTTATTTCCATTGAGTTCTAACCGATCATATGAGTTTCGTTGATTTCCAATAATCAAATCCACCGGTTATCAATCATTTTCAAGCGTGTATGCGGTGTTCAGTGATATCCGCATATCAAACAATCACAACCAGGCCCTGGAAATGGTTTATAACGTTGGAAATTTATTGGAAATCAATATAAAAAATTATAAATCACCATAAATATTTACTAACGAATGGAAATCATTGCAAATGAATGGTAATCGCTTTGATTGCAAGTGATTCCAAATGATTGTCAATTATTCAATTTATATCCCGATCGATTCTTTGTCGTTTCAAAAAATATTTCAATCGTATTTAAGTTCCTTTGGTTTACTATTTGATTTCCAACTGTTAAAAATTCGTGACTCCCTTGAGTGGAATTGCCTCTTCAATTTTTCCCCACGATGATCGTGTAACTATATTAGAGTTTTTCACGATAAAAGTGTACGTTCGTCTTTGGTACGGTATTGACGAGGTTGAAGTTCAATAGCGTTAACACGATGACGAAACACTGAGGAAAAAAAAGTGATTGAAGAAGTTGATTTCGAAAAATATAGAAGTACGTTTCACTCTTCGACGGCTTACCGAATTATATCGACCAACCAACTACAAAGTTGTGAATTATCAATTTTTCCCCAAAGTTGCATCGTCACATTACCGAGAGTACCGGGTGTCCACGAAATTCCGGGACAATTAATTGAAAAATTCTAGTATCTTAATTTCGTTTTCTCATAAATTTTCAAAGATGTGATGAGTCAATCAGGGGTTGAATAAAAAAATGTACATACATGTATCAGTTTACATGCAAAATGAATTGTCACATTTTTCCGTCAAAAATCTGTAATATAAGCTCTTTCAGGATAAATCAAAATACTCCAGAACTTTTCCAGAACTCAAGGATCAATTTGCGTTTTCCCGGATAATTCCAGGATTCAAGGATACGCGAGAAGCAGCGAGTATTGTAAAATTCCACATAATCGCTTGTATAACAGGTAAGACAAAATTCAACCTGCGCCCGGCGTTTGTCACGTGTACCGGGAATATCCTACCTGTCCATAAGCTGCAGACAGACAGGTAGGGGGATATCTCCCCCTCTAAATACTAATTACGTTACCGACACGCGATGCTTGTCTCATGCGTATCCCAATAAAGAGGCACGTGACCGCCATCGTGTCGCACGCTCTCTGGGAATTCTGGGAGAGAGAGAAAGAGAGAGAGAGAGAGAGAGAGAGAGAGAGAGAGAGAGAGAGAGAGAAAAGAGGCACGCCGTTGCTGCGGACGTGACACAATACGCAGTGGATCCAACACCGAAACTTTCGATGAGCGACTCCTGGACTCGACTTTGTGAGCTATTCGATTTCAAGGCATCCATACAATAGAAGACTGAATTATTCGAAGCAGCAAGCGACAGCTATATGTACAGACAAAGAAAATTCAATTTATTTTTCACATACCTCCGCAATTGGTTCAATTTTGGTGTGCCATTTTTTTAATTTCTTTTTTTTTTTTTTTTTCTTTCCTCAGCTCTTGATTTCATTATTTCGCGTACAGGGCATTCCATGACATCTGGATCGAGATTCTAAATCGATGTCTCAGATTGGCTTTATAATTGTGTGTGTTAGATACGTGACGAAAAACGCAATCGCGTTTCTTCGAGGAATTTTTTGAACCGGCGTATCTGAAGTGTGATTTAAAAACTGTGAAGTAAACCCACCTTTTAAAATTTGAAGAAGTTTAGACAGTTTTTTTAATACATTGACGTAGAATTTTGATCGAGATATCATGGAATGCCCTGTATGTAATGTTAGTTGAATTCGGGTAATACGCGTAGGTAAGTTTAACGAACATCCGATATCAATTGATACATTAATCTCAACATTCTTATATGAAATATTTTATAGTCACTCATTTTCAATGTATATCTAACTCTATAAACTAATCGAATGTTTTTTTTTTTCCATTCAAATTATTCTTCTTCGATTATTATACCCTCATTTTCAATCCGACAATGAAATGATTTATCGTTATTTATCTCACAAAGATAAAACTTGACTATAACTGTATCGAATCAAAGAAATTCTTCAGTATTTCCATTCACGATAATATGCGAAAATAAATAGTATCTTCAAATTGAGAACCCAGTTTGTTTAATCTTTTGAAATACATACAATTTAATCGCAAAAATATACTCGTTATACGCGATTAATCGGCACGACCGTCACAGCTCGTAAAAATTCTTTGACGATTGGTAAAGGTAAGGGGGAAAAAAATGTTTATTGTACAGAGCCGACTGGAAATAAAAAAAAATGTAAACTATAATCGTTGAATGACGTATCGACAGTCGAAGAGAAGTAGGTATTTTTCTCACGATCGCAGCGGTAATGGGGAAAAGCGATAAACGGTTTCCCGGAATCCTTTCGAACGCTGAAACTCCGATAATCCCGAATCCCTTATTACCGTCGCGATAACGACGCGGCGTGAATATTGAGAGGCACTTGCCAGATGATGCAGCGGCAAGTCCCACGTGCATCGGTATGCGTACGTACTTAACTTTGCGATTGTGAATCGAATCGAAGTGCAAACGATCGACGTCGAACCCGTGATAAGACGCCTCGGCGAAAGGCGTCGTGATACTGATAACGCTTTTCTCTCTCTCTTCGCAGCCAGAGGGAAAGAAGACAAAAAAAAAGGCGGAAAATAGTTAAATAAAGTATTTTGAAGAATGTTTGAACGGGTTCTCTCTGCTAAAAACAAATTAAAACGAGAATCAAAAAAGGCTGTAAGTCATATTTGGAAAAAGAGAAATTCACTACAAAGTATGTATGTATGTGTCGAAGCCAATGTTTTTTAAGGAGAAAAATCTTTTTGCAAAAGAAAACGGCATTTGCAGCCTCATTTAACTCTCTTCTTCAAATGAGCTTGAAGTTTGTGCTTTTTTGAGAGAAACTCTTTTTTTTTTTTTTTCGCAACGAGCAAAGTTGTCCGAAATTCGGTAATCCGCAATAATTACGGTATCAACAAGCTCATTTTACGAATTCAATCAAATACAGAGTTATTCTTCTGTAATGTTGGAGAATGATTTTTTCAGTGTTTCGTTACATTAACATCGCTTACTTCAATCTCACAAGAACACGTTAGATAATAGATCATACATTTACAGCGATTAGTAATGCACTGATAACGAAAAATGGCGTAACGTGTATTCGAATAGATATCGGATTACTGTCGAACCAGCTGCAGGAAGGCAAAGTAAGAGTAAGAGTAAGATGAAGGTATACAACTATGGATTGAAAAAAACTGAGATACGACTGAAATGAAATAAGACCAAGGACAGCATGGCAAGCGAATAAAGGAGTGGGAAAAACTCGCCAAACTCAAACGCTAAACAAACAGTAAATTAATATTACTACTGGCATATCAATATATGCGTACTTAGAAGGTCGACTGTATTCTTATGTACGAAATATTGATCATTATCTGCACATCTATGACATGTTAAAAAACTGAATAGTTTGATTCGAAAGGGGGAGCGCAATTAAGAGATTTAAAATTTAACAAATACAAATTTCAACCTATTATCGGATTTTTTAAAAGTGCATCGTTTACGTTTAACTTTAACGAATAACAGTTGATTTGAACCGCAGATGAGTTCTTCAAAAGTAATTCGAATCGGATTTCAGATAACAACAATAATTTCCCAGATACATCAAACTATCATCGTTCATAACCCGTCACATACTGGGTTTTGTTTCTTCGTCGACTTGAGCAATTGGAGAAAAAACACCGTTGCTACTAGACGATCTGTAAAGAATTGATTAGCGAACAGAATAAAGCACACTTCATTGGAATAGGAAAAATATACGCGCACTTTGCGTTTAAAAAAGACCGTGAAATACGTGACCGCTCTGAAGTTGCAAACAGTTGACGCTCCGTGATTTGAAATTTGCGATTAGCAGATGTTTCAATCGCCAAACGTTTTTATTTGGATCGATTTAAATAGCTCTAATCAGATACGACCGGTTATTCGTATTTTTTATGATCAAATAGCAGCGGCAGGCATCCGAAACAATGAAGACGAGTTAGCGTTTAAAGTGATCTCTGAAGTTGCAAACAATTGACGTTCCGTGATTTGAAATTTGCGATTCGCGGATGTTTCAACCATCAACCGATTTCCGCTCGATAAAATTTAAATAGTTCTAATCAGTCACGAACGTTGATTCTTATTAATTATGATCAAACGACAACGGCGGGCATCCGAAAGAACGAAGAAGCGCTAACGAGAGAAAAAAAATAGCAGGTGGTGCGAGAGCGAGGAAGTTTTTATCGCGGCGAACAGCTGAGTCGAGGGGCTCGTGCAGGGAATATTGACAGGTTCGCGACTCACCGCAGACATTGAGCCAGCCCTCAACGCGACAGGGATATTCCAGCTTCATGGCGTTGACAGTTGACGATCACAGAGAGAATTCAAATTGCCCGCACACTTACGACGATCACACTGTCAGGCACATTACTAACAACCTGTTATCAACGGAGCTAAACCCAGAAACGGTAGAACAACGTCGCGGAATTCCTAGCGCAGCGTTTCATTTTTTCTCTTCTACCGCTTCCGCTCGCCTGGATTCATCGGATTTACATACTCACTTCTTCGTCAAAATACCCACGAACTGACGAATCCGTTTCACTTCACTTGACCTACGCTCGCTTTTCTGTCAGCCCGTAAACACCGCACGTATGCTTCGAGTTGTAACGACGTGATCGAAATGTCGAGACGTACGTCTACGCAAACCGAACACACCGAACGCGGCACTGGAACTGAGCTCAAAGCCGAAACTCGAAAGGCGAACGGCGCTTGACACCGGCGCGCTATTCGATTTGCCCACCCGCACGCAGCTGCTCGGTCGGTAATGCAGACTCGCGGTAACCGAATTAATCGCTCGTTTATTGCGTCAAATCGTTGTCTCTGATTCGATTGCCAGATCGTCAACACGCGCACTGTCAATTAGGATATTTTATTTATCCAATCATAGATAATTCTCGCGAAAACGGGCAGTCAAGGAGGCTTGTTAACGAAAGCTTTGATATCGTTGCCTAGTTTCAAATCGCTTCAAAACTGTTAAAAATCCATTAGATTCATTTTATTTCGCTGCAGGATGTCTTATTTTATTCAATGGACTATGTTTCTTCGGTATTTCAATTTGTTGAACAGAATCAATTATGATGCAATGTCGTAAAATTAAATATTTTACAACGTCATTTGTCCACGTGATTTTTCGAAAACAGTTTTCCAAATAAAATAAGCCATCGTAGAGTGAAATCTGACACACCTGCTGTAGATTTTTAATCAATCTTGAGCCATTTAAAATGATGCATCGAAATCCAGTGAATGCTGAATACACCGATTTGAAATTCGTCTAAACTACACATGTAGTCTGTAGACATTCGCAAACTGCGTTATTTATTTTATTCGTCTTCTTGACATGGTGAAACTAATAAAATTAACGTAATCAGACCCAAACAGTTTTATTAGTAGAAACAGGAGTCATTTTCTCATAATTTACCGTACAATGAAATAATATTTGTACTCGATTATAAATTAGTTACATTTAAAAATTTCATGTCTGATTTCACGCAATATTTAAACGCAATGCAACAGAGTTTAGCTGTGATTCGGTAAATATCTTAACTCAAAGTGCGCATACAATAATACAAATTTCAGTTCTGTCGCGTCAGTGTGCGTTTAAATCATGGGCCGAAAAAAACATCGCAGATGGTCAAATTTTTTATTGAAATCGAAAAAATTTTCACTAGTCGGTGCAGCGCATTCAAATTTCACCAGCAATCATAGATATACGATTTTTCGCGTTCAAATTATCAAGATTGACGAATCTCATTTTGCACCTCCAATTATAGGGGTATTTGTAAAATAAATATTGATACAAGAAATACCGCATAGTTTAGTCAAATTCTCTTACGTATAACTGAAAATTCTGATCTTCGCACTTTGGTAGTTTAAAATTTTCTAGTTTTTTACGGTTAGCTAAAAGAGTGCACTGCAGTGCCGTTCTAATATTTACGATTACAATTTTACCTCTGCTTTCACATTAATAATTAATAGGCATTACAGGTTGTTGTGTTTTCGTTATCTTGATTATTAAATTTCAGGCTGAACAACATAACGTATGATAGTCGACTAAAATGTACAATCAGAAAAGTCACGAAACAAAGGTTTTTAACCCTGCGTCTGTGAACGTTTTTTCGACACCTCCCGTTTATAAACCTGGATCTTTCACGACCGGCCATTTATCACCCTGTGAATACACTTAAAAAATTCCGACAAAGTTCATGCTAATGGTGGAAACCTTCGTCTTGATATACAAATCATAAAATTGTAGAAAAATAAATTTATTCACATATTTTTTGTTAAACCTGTTAAAGGTTGAACCTTTAAAGAAAAAAAATATTTCACCTCATTTATTTAAAATCAAATGCTCAAGTCAGGGTAGGTAAAAAAGGCAATAAATCATGTATTAGGCATTAGTATTCACACATTTTATTATCGAAAAGACATTTCTTTTATCGTTCGTTTTACAAACTGAATAATTTAGTACTTTTATTCGTCAACTCTTATGTTAAAAACGAAATTTTACATGGTTAATCAAAATTATTTTGACACCGAAGTACGCACCTCACTTGTTCAGCCGACCGTTGCTCCATTTTGTGCTAACACTAACAATAAGTCATATATATACCATTTTTTTTCTCATTAGGTAGGTTTACTCATGCAAAAAACACTTTCACTCACCTATGAGTTCAATATTCACCGTCTGTAAACCTGGACCTTCCGTGTCTGCTCCGGATTGACCGGTTCACAGCAACTTTCCCGCAGGGTCTGGGACCTTTTTTTTAGGTGGGGATAGGAGCGACCACCCTTCTTTTCATAGAAAATTATTAATCGAAACCGTTTTGGCCTGGACATGAAGGACCCAAGATTACAGACGAAGAGTTAAGAGATACAACTAATTGTGACAGTTTTAAAGTCATACGACTTAAATTTGCTTATAACAATATTCCCTCAACGTAATTTCATAACAATTAAGTGCAACTAATTCATGCTGAATATTTACAGTCGCAGTTATTCTAAGCAAATAAGGAATAATGGAGAAAAATGTACACTTGTTTTCAATTTTTTATCCTTACTCTTGAGAAAGCAAATATCATCAAATAACAACTTCGTAGCATTCACAGATGACAACAATGTGAAAAAAATATTTTTTTTACATTTTTTGAATCAATATTAAAAGGTGGAGGAATTTTAACGTCACATTTTTGGTTATGAAATGTTTTTTTTTTGAAAAATCCAGTAGTACAGATTACAATAAACTTTAAAGCCTATAATTTGAAATAATTTCTTCACCATCGTTTTGTGTTTTTTCAGTTGTCATCTGAATTATAATTGAAAACACATTGGTTTGACAAAATTTAACTCGATGAATATTACAGTTAATTAGCCTGTTGAGCCTTAAAACTTTGCAAATATCGAGAAAACAGCGGATAAATATATCGACAACAAGACTTTTCTTTGTGACAAATTCCGTCCACATGCGTGAACCGCGAGTACGCTATACTGAATACTAATTACTATTTATGACCTTGTGGGTGGAAAGAGTTTTATCTGTTGAAATCGTAGTTTTTCAGAACGCTCGCCTTTAGGTGGAATTGGAGCCGAAAAGGATCGCGACACTTTGCCCGGCTCACATAAGATGATTATCTCATCTCGTTAGTACTTTTTTAGTGTTATTCCGCTTTGATTATCGGGAGGATGAAATATATTTAAAATAGTTTGAACGCCATGTTGCATTTGTTTTCTTTTTATTTCAAACTGATTTGAACTGCAGTTGCCGACCGTAAAGTGAAGTAAGGTATACAGTTATACAAAATAAAATGACAAACAACAAGATATATCTCCATTACAAAGAAAACTATAAATCCTTACACTATGTATCTTATTTTACGTTTTATAACGCAATTTAAATACTCGTATCTTGACATTTTCAATTTTAAACTAGAATTGGGGCAGCGTTTCGGTTTGTCGATTCAAATAAAATTTTCACATTCATACATATATATTTCATTCTGAAACCATTTATGAAATAATTTCACACACTGTCAGCGTACTGTGCCAGAATTACATCACTTTTGCGTCTCTACAGTCGATTGTTTCGTACCGTTTCGATTATCGCCCACGCTCAAATTGCACGCCGCGAATCGCAAAGGCAGTCAAAGCTTGACCTCCGCCTCCGTTTCGAGCGCCGCTTAGTGGGAACCTCGAGAAGCTCACAACTGTCAAAATGGCGCTCAAGGCACAAGTCGGTCAAAGTGAGTAGAGAAATAAATTTCGTATTACTGATTAACGGGGTGTAGAAATTAGCGGGAAAGCAACGAGAAGTCAAGGGCAAACCCGGGTCGCTTAATTCGTGCTATTTTCCGCCCAGTTCCGGGCTCGTGAGAATGACAAGCAACCCGTAGATACGTGGGCGTACATCGCTCGAGGATTTCCCCGTAGTTTTACCCGGCCGTAGGTATCGCGATACGTCAAATTTCGGAAAACACGACGCGTCTCCTTTTTCCCTGTCCATGCCGGGACTCGCCGGGTTTCGCAGGCAGTTCCATCTCCCTCTTTTTGCTCTCTCTCTCGCTTCTTCGCTGTTTCTTTACCTCATCGCTTTCTGATTCGCTCTCCCAGAAAACCGCAATGACTCATCTCGACTGAGACAGCTAGGCAATGGTACAAAATACTCAACGCAATGCCTTCGCTTCGTGATAAAAGCGGTCTAACAGGCACGCTTCGAGTTTTTCACACGTTCTCAAATCGTTGAAACTATCCGTTAACTATAATCGCCCTCGGCTAATACGATTCGAATAGCTCATTCTAGCATACCTCGTTGATGTAAATAACACCTGTCAATTTACCTGTGATGATACCTTATGCGTGGCGTGAAATAACAGGAAAGGAAAACGTAGTATTTAACGTCTGACACTAGAATATATTGACAAATTAGGCTTACAGAAAAATCGAACACCATTAAGTGTAATTCACCTAGATTTCCTGTTTGTCTATTGGTTGAGTACTAGGGAATCTGTAATTAGTGCACAAAGTGCATATTGATCCTCCCAGAATGCGTACTAGTCGTAATCGGTCTTCATTTGTTTTCATTTCCCGGTTAAAATTAGACGTTACGTTTCATATTTTGTTTTCAAAATGAATTCGAATATGACTGAAGTGGGTCGAATGCTCTTACATATAAAGAAACATTCGTTCCTTATTCGGTGGGAAAAACGTGGGAAAAACTAACGGAGAAGGCAGAAAACAAAAAAAAAATCTGCAAAAATAGACGGAAAAACGCGGTGCATATGTCAACGTTTGATTTCGGTCCGATGCGTCGGCGCGAGTTTAAGGGGTCATTCGGCTGGCGTGACGTCATTGGTTCCAGGGGTGGATCAATACGAGACCGTCGAAGATTACAAGAGCACCGGGAGGTCACCCGACGAACGTAGGCTCCTCGTGTTCCGATAATCTCGTTAGCGCCTGAGCTTAGCTTTTGCGCACCTGTTTGAAAACGGAAGTCTGATATTGGGAATTGAATTCGATCCCGCTGATCTCTTGCGATCTATTTTTTTTTCAATATTATACTACAGAAACGATCAGACAAAGGAACTACGTTAAATTATTGTTTTGCCGCAATGAGCGGCTCGATTAAATTTAAATTAAATTGTTAAATTAGCAATAATTGCCAAAAATTAATTAGATAAAAAAAGAATGAATCTAATTTATTAATAAAATTCAGGGTTGCCACTCTACCTGGAAAACCTGGTGTAGTCGGGGACTTTTATTTTGCCTCTACAATTTTACTTTCCGAAATTAGAAATTACGTTACTTTACGAATACTTTTATATCAAAATACCATTCGTTATTGAAGATAGAAAAACGATAGAAAAAATTCCTGGAAATGACTAGAAAAAAAAGGACTTTCATTTTAGCTGGAAAAATTAGGGAGTTGTACCGAAATTCTGGAAAAACTGAAATTTGGTACTCAAATTTTTATATTGCAAATATTTTAACAAAATACTCGGCATATCTGTGTATACATGTAATTCAGTTTTGAGGAAAAAATTTAAATATAAGTAAAGCACGCAGATTTGAAAATATATAGAATGTAATTTTTAAAAATTGGTTACATTTTTTTTGTTCCACATTTGAATTTTAAAAGTCTAAATCTATGTGGAAAATCAAGATTTTGGATATAAAATCAACCTGGAGAAACAGAGAATTCTATAAACCTAAATTAGTGGCTATCCTGAAATTATTATCTTGCTATTTCACTAAAATAGATTCACTCGATTATTTATATTTCAGGGTAATGACCCAATCTCATACCTATACAATTTTCTATTGATACGAATTGTTCCAATAATTCGTGTACCGACATGATTCTATTTTATAGAATTTTTCAAATCAAATTATCTTATAGTACCAACTACTTCACTTTCTTTCTATCACTAACTGAGCTTATATTCCTATTCATATCAGTCGTCATTGATTTTCTGATGACTGTATAAATATCGTACAACCTACACTCACACACAATTATGTATTTCAGCATTTGTATTCTAACACTATTCAAAATACCAAGGAATTTCATATGGGTTCATAATTTATGAGAACTTTAGTCACAGTTTATAATTGATGAGATCACAACAATTTTTTATGAAACTAAGTATATTAATCCACAAGTATTTTTTTTTTATTTTTTTTTCCTGTAAACCTATGATTGATTTCACTTACGAATAATGATAGATGTGGATCATTTTTAATTTACTTGAAGTTTCGATCTATCGGACTGAACGAAAAGTGTTCCAATAACAAATGAAATTATGAATATATCGTCTACTGTTATGTACTTTCAAGTAGCTAATTAGACATTATTCATTCCTAAAAACTTACCATTACAACAATAAACTGAAAACTCAAGTTTTCCATCAAGTTTGATCAATCGGAACTTAACGTACATAACTTTTATTGAACAACTTGCAATGAGGACAAAATTCTTGTTCTGTATAAATTTAACCATTTGTACTGAATTGAATACTCTGTCCAAGCGAGAACTTATGCGAGAGTAACTGTGATAGAAAAATATACGATATTACATAAAACTGATGAATATCTTTCAGAGATTATGAATGAAGTCATCAAACAGAAAAAGAAAACAGCAGGTGGCGTAGAATGGAGAATACTGGTCGTCGATCAGCTGGCGATGAGGATGGTTTCGGCGTGCTGCAAAATGCACGACATCAGCGCGCAGGGTATAACATTGGTCGAGGACATCAACAAGAAGAGAGAGCCCCTGCCGACTATGGAGGCCATCTATCTGATCACCCCGTGCAATCCATCCGTTCAAAAACTTATGGAGGATTTCAACAATCCGACAAGGACAATGTACAAGAGCGCCCATGTTTACTTTACCGAAGGTATGATAATTTCCTTGCGACATCATCGCCAGGCACAGATTTAGTTGGACGTGATAAACTGACCGTCATACACAAGACACTCCTCCTCGTTTAATTTAAACTCACCCAAAAAACATCGATTTTATTTTCTTGTTTGTTTAATTTTTAACAGTTTCATTTATGCTTACATTTTACACATGCGGCGTCTGTTTGACCTATCGAGTATTCGGCAACCTGGGAATTAACTTTAAATTCTTGCAAGCTCGGTTAAGTTTCATTTTTAAAGGTTTAGAGTACCTGTTTCAAATTCAGGTTCTCAGTATTTCTTTCCATCTAGTTCAAATCTTTGAAATCCTTCATTAAAAAAACATGAAATTGTTAAGAAATGTCTCATTTTTTAATTCTGTTATTAATTTTAGTTTTAGTTACAGTTAGAATTTGAGCTTGTTTATTTTCAGCGTGCGACGATGAGTTGTTCAAAGAATTGTCTCAGTCGATGGTTGCTAAATTTATAAAGACACTTAAAGAGATCAACATTGCATTCATACCGTATGAGGAGCAGGTAATTTATTATTTGTGTAGTAAATGATAATTCTTCTTTCCTACTCGTATTTCGTGGTATTGGGGCACACTAATCACAAATTTAATATCATCGAATTATTAAACACAACCGAGATTATGACTTGTTGCTGTTCCCAACTTCCCAAAACCCTTCACATTTCGACCATGTTCTATCCTTATCAAACGACACACGAACCAGATCTTGCCATTGAATTAACTTTTTCGCTTGCTGTCAATTTGTGCCTGCACTTGTCCAGTTTGCCCGGAGGAGCTGTTCAATGAACTCTGCAAGTCTCTAGCTGCTAAAAAGATAAAAACCCTGAAAGAGATCAACATCGCGTTCCTGCCGTACGAATCGCAGGTGAAGAATATTTGCAGAAGAATTTTTTTTTTTTCAATAAATTAGAACGAAAACTGTAAATTATCCTTCTGATGAACGCATTATAATTTAAGTGTAGCGTCCACCAGATTAGATTAGACATCATTTGTCATTGCAAGCTTACGATTGATTATCGCTCTTTTCAAACTCATGATGCATCGTCTTGTCTTTATTTTCATCTAAAAGAACAGTTTGCCTTGCAATTATTTCCTTCAAGCAGGTCAATGGTCAACAAATCAACCTTCCTTCTAACCGTTGCTATTCTTCTACTTCTTTTTCTTTTCATTCTTCTTATTCTTGTTCTTCATTGCATGCGCATGTGATTAACCATTGGTCAACGGTATTCTGATACTCTACTCATTTACAATCAGAGTGCTCATCAATTCGGAAAGTCTAAGACATCTCAGGGTTTTTAATTTCGCAAAGAAATCTCAACAAGTCTCGTAAAACTTTTTATACAATTTTCAAATCTTGCAAGAAATTTAAACCGTTCGCAACGAACTCTACTTACTTACGTACTTTCGATACACAGTAAAGTTCGTGACTAGAAAAGGGACAATTTTTATCTAGCCTACTTGCGATCATTGAGGAATTTTTTAATTGCGCAACAACTGGACACTCTGAATGATTGATGTGTGGTTAAAATGCACCCCGTATGTATCTGTTGAATTGATCATTCTTGCTAGTCAGATCATAAGTAAATTACATTGCTTTGCTTCATTAGGTGTGACTCTATCTATATCATCTAATTTAACAATTAACGGCTTCCAGGTATTCTCGCTGGATTCCCCGGAAACGTTTTCCTGTAGTTACAATCCTTCATTTATAAACTTGCGAAATGCTAACATGGAAAGAATCGCTGAACAAATCGCAACGCTGTGCGCTACTCTTGGGGAATATCCATCTGTCAGATATAGAAGGTGTGTAATAATAAGCTAGTACACAGTATCGTTTCAGAAGTATCTTAAAGCAGCCTCGCCGAAGTTGTGGTACAATTTTAACTTCTTTACTTACAGCGACTTTGACCGCAACGTCGAACTGGCACAAATGGTGCAGCAGAAACTCGATGCCTACAAGGCTGACGAGCCGACAATGGGGGAGGGACCAGAAAAGGCGCGGTCTCAGCTTCTTATTCTCGATAGAGGATTCGACTCTGTCTCACCACTTCTACACGAACTCACTCTACAGGCTATGGCCTATGATTTACTAGAGATAGAGAATGATGTGTACAAGTACGTCTTACAATTTGGTTCAGCAATTATCGGGAGTATCCATGTCGCATCTTTTTTTTTTTTTTTCATCCATTCTTAAAAGAATTTTCCCGTATTTTCACGTTAGTCCAGAAAAACATCTGCCAAATGTTTTTAAGTTTCCAATCCTAAGTTGTAAAATTTGTTGAAAACTAGACTTTTTAAAAAATCTACTTTTCATTTCGTAAGAAAGATGAGATATAGTCAGAAACAATGGCCCCACTAACATAAAAAAACCCCATATATTGTTATTCGATTTGCATTGACGACTTGCTAATCATGTTTATTACTCAATTAGGTACGAAGCATCCGCTGGACAAGCTGAAAAAGAAGTATTACTTGATGAAAACGACGAGTTATGGGTCGATCTCCGGCATCAGCACATAGCTGTCGTATCCCAGTGAGTGCCCATAGTTTTTTGCAGTACATATGTTTATATGCCTTGCTTCCTAATATCGATGAATTCATAATTTTATTGTACCCAGAAATGTAACAAAGAACCTGAAGAAGTTTACGGAATCTAAGAGGATGCCACAGGGGGACAAGCAAAGCATGAGAGATCTTTCGCTGATGATTAAGAAGATGCCACAGTACCAAAAAGAGCTCAGCAAATACGCGACACATTTACATCTTGCCGAAGATTGTATGAAACGTTACCAGGGAAACGTCGATAAGCTTTGCAAAGTTGAACAGGTATGCATATTATTTGTATCATTACATTCAAAATACTATTGACACTTTGCATTTGTACAGCAATATCATTAATCGCTTAACCTTCCGGCTAACTTGTTTTCGATCTAAAGGAAATGAATTATGTAACAATGCATCCCATTCTCTCACGTCAGCTACATTGCCAATCATTGTCACATAATTCGCATAGAATTTGTATTTTATTTCAGATTGAAAACAAGTTAGCTGGAAGGTCAAGATGCTAAGAAATATTACTTTACCTTGAATAATTGGGATCTGAATCTCGAGAAATCTAGTGACTCACCAAAATTTTTCACATTGACATCAATCGAATTACTTCATCATAATACCAAAAGATCTCACGCGATTTTGGGATGTAACAATAACAGATGGGAAATTGTAGTAATAAATATACTTGACGAGGTTGAAAAATTTATCTTCATATTTTACAGGACTTGGCGATGGGAACGGATGCAGAAGGAGAGCGCATAAAGGATCACATGCGTAATATTACGCCAATTTTACTCGATCAAACTGTCGACAACACAGACAAACTACGTATAATAGCGCTTTACGTTATCAGCAAGAACGGCATTACAGAGGAAAATTTGAACCGTCTTGTTCACCACGCGCAAATATCCCCGGACGACAAGCAGACCATCGTCAATATGGCGAATCTTGGTATCAACGTCGTGGTAGAAGTAAGTGCAAATAGTTATTTAAAATAAAAATCACTCAAAGTGATTAGAGCAATGAAAAAGAGACTAAAATACTGAATAAAATGAGACTCAAAATAAGATTAAGAGTTACGTTATCGATTTCAAACGGCCAAAAATTTGGTAGATTCGTTCAATTTTACTCCACAATGGTTTATTTAGTTTGGAACTTCCTCCGTGGTAGCCATATCATGAAGTCCTATCTAAGCGCTTAGAAATGTCTATTAAGTGTTCCTGATGATGGCTGGCTGGGCCCAGCCGAAACGTTGCCAAATGAACCCTAACGGTTTTACTCCTGTCAAAAATTAACCTTCACCGACGAATTTCCCACTCATAAGTCTTGAAACATCGATATCTAGCGAAAACTCAACTTTTCACTTGCGGGGTGATAACAATAACGTCTTTTTTTGTTTGAAAAAAAAACGGAAACGGGAAGTTAGAAATTAAAGTAGGTCTGGTATGCGATTTATCACATGAACTTTTTCCCCAGGGTACAGTTGCATAATATTTCAGTTAGCTTCCACTCAGTGCTGTGCCATGCTGTGCCGCATAGTGCTCGCAGACCTTAGTGCTGTCCACAGTGAAATTTTCTTGCGATTACTGTGATTTTGTAGTCATTTTTTCAATCAACTCCATTACAGACGAAATAACTTGCTTACACCTAATGTAACGATTGCATTCTACAGGGTAACCGCAAAAAGATGTACACCATAACTCGTAAAGAAAGAATAACCGAACAAACTTACCAGATGAGCCGCTGGACTCCAATTATCAAGGATGTAATGGAAGACTGCATCGAAGATAAACTAGATAGCAAGCATTTCCCGTTTTTAGCTGGACGGGCAGCAAGCTCTGGATATCACGCACCGACTAGGTAAACATAGAAAATTTATCCGTTTTTCAGGGCATTTTTCCACACTTGCAGGTTGCCTAAGTTTAATTTCAACATTTTCAGCGCCCGCTATGGTCACTGGCACAAGGATAAAGGTCAACAAACAATCAAGAACGTACCTAGATTGATAATATTTATCGTCGGTGGTGTTTGCTTCTCGGAAATCCGTTGCGCATACGAAGTAACGAATGCATTGAAAAATTGGGAAGTCATTATCGGTAAGAAAATACGAATTAATTTATTATTTACAAAATTGCATTTTTGAAAGAGAACCAATATAGAAAACTGGTAGAAAGAGTAAAAAGTTGAAAACATACTAATCCGTGGATGATATTTAAGTTAAACGACATATAGATACTTGCAGTTCAGTTTCTGTAATTTTCGATTTTAACAGGTTTTTACTTCGAGCTCCTGAAGTAGTGCTAACTCAAGATGTAATTTCCCTAAACGTATCCGATTTGTGTTACAGGTTCTTCGCACATAATCACACCAAAATCGTTCCTAACGGATTTGAGTAAGCTGCATGTGTAATGACTGATCGTTTAAATAATAACATTACATTCCTGCAATCAACGTTACGCAAAGATTCTTTGATGAACCTGCAGTTAGTGCTTGTAGCCTTGGTTTTTGTCAGTATTATCAACCATAGATTAGAATTATAATGAATTCTTGATGTCAATTCATATATATGTATTAGCGGGTCCTATCTTATATATATATATATATATATATATATATAAATATATATGTATATGCACGTATACACTGTAGCAGTGGTATACGACGAAGTATGATAATTATACCTGAACCTGATAGAAGATAACAGAGATTAGTTTTAGACATTTAGCCAATAAATGAATAAGAAAAAAGGAAAAAATAGAAAGCGGAAGAGAGAATATCAGAGAGAAATAATTTATACCCCAAAATTAAGTGCCTATATGGTGGACAATTCGTTCAAGATTTATGCGTTGATAATGCTGATAGCGATGTAGTGTTCATATATGAAGTACGTGTATATGATGTAGTACATACATTTCCAAGCAATATACTATGTTTATTCATAAAATCATTCGCTACTTTGAAATTATGTCGAATGCGAGTATACCTGAGTGTAAGAAAAATATTAGTGATAAAATGATGATATAACTGTGTACATTTTTCTTTTAATGTTTTCTATTTTTCCGTTATTGACTTGCGAATTATTTAAATAATATTATCGTCAATCGTGAATTTCATATGACTATTATCTTTAATTTATTTGATGATTTGAAAATTAATTATTTTGTATACGTATATTTAAAGATTTTCAGTTTAATGTTATCGAATATATTTGTAAGAGACAATTTGTTGAACCTTTTAGCGGTTCTAACGCGAATCGGATTCTCTCTAATAATTAATAACAATGTTACGCAAAAATACGTAGATTGACTCTGTACTTGCCGAAGTTGTCCAGTCGTGGTTTTGCGTTATGTAGCTTGAGTATAACATACAGCAGAACTGTCTTCGCCATCAATGAAGATAACCAATTAATACTTTCTACCTAGCAAACTACAGTCCGCGATGATTTCAATTGTGTATTTAGATTAAGTGAACAATAGTACCGGTGCTACACGTAGGTTCTAGAAGAATAGAAATCTGTGTTTCCTGATGCATGTTTAGTTTGATCTCCATATACAACAAACACGAGTTGCACCCAAAGCTGTATAAATCACTCGCCGCTGGTTTGTGAATAATAATCATAATTCAATAATATCTTGAAACTTACGATCAAATTATACTACGAGTTATGGGATGTGCTAAATTATTAATTATATTATACCTATATTTTAAAATAAATTGTATAGATTCAAAGAATGTTCAAGTATATAATGTGTATTACACACACACATACACACACACACACACCCACACACACACGATATACATACATAAACGGCGTTCACGATCGGTCAGTGTAATATTATCCGTTACTTAAGATAATTTTTAATATATATATATATATATTAAAATATTATTATCATTGTTATCATTATTAAATTCACAATATTTATAAATTATATAAAATATATAATATAATATATACCTATGTATGTAGCTGTATGCTAAATGAAGTGTTCTGCTTATAAAGGCCTATACATGTCATCATCATATGAACTACGGCATTATTCATTCGTGATCGGTATTTAATCCCTTCGAAATAAAATTATAATCTAAGATAGCCGTTTTTTAAATACAATTGACTTTTCGTTTTTCCGTGTTGCGTTATTTTTCCTTTGATGGCAAAGTTTTCTAAACATTATGTACCAATACTATGGAGTCGATTCTATACGTTCAATAAAGAAAGTGAAATGTTCGAATGGAACACAAATGACGGAACTTGAAAACTTGAAATGTTATCGACGGTGTTAGAATGAGTAAAAAGAGAATCAATTGGTAAATCAGAACTATTACGGATGCAAATCTATTGTTGGATTCCTCAACGTTACATCTAACATCAAACGGAATGAATCAGAATGAATTTCTCGTGGATAGGACTGCGACTGCGCAAAACGCATATTTGAATGTCCGTGGACTTGCGGCTTTGGCACTTGGGGCATCAGTTTGCATGCCCAGTTGCTCGTATTAAGGCGCCTATTAGAGTACTGATCTGTGGCACCGATAATACGATGATCTACTGACTATTTTAATGGATCTTCTCTGAGTGTCTAATTTTAAATAAACAACAAACAGGTTACGATTTGTTAACATGAATTTTATATCACGTCGGATCAGGTACAGAGAATTTTTCTTGTGATGGCAGTAAAGTAAATAATTAGATGTACATGACGTAACTATAACTATTCATAGTAGAACTATTCGCAAATGTTGTTACAATAGTATATTTTCTGAGACCTGTCGACTCGCGATGGAAACCTAAAACTCAGCGTTAACATTCTACGTGTACGTCATCAGGTCAATTTGTACAATAATATAATATTACATGTACGTACGTATAATAATATTTATATGTAAGATCGGACTCCGAATCGTTACTCACCCGATTTCTCCGTACTTTAAAATATAATTATTTACACACATACAAATTTTCTCAAATAAATCCCTGAGGTTCTAAATTTAAGCAATATACTTATACATCTTATACACTACCGTTGGAAATTAAATATATAAATGATGCGTAAAAAGTTCTTTTAAAAGGATGTAAACATTCGTTTTTCAACAAACTGTCGAGGTTCTGTTCTGTGTTCATTGTTCAATATAGAAATTCGAGTTATTTTTGGTAGTCATTTATCATGAGTAGTCACTAGATGTCACTAGGGGTTCAATATTCGCGTGAGCAAAGACGTTAGCAGCTGTAATAAGTTTCGCCAATTGTGTCAATTGCCAACACATTTTATTCATAACCGTTCGACGTGAAATGAGTCAAGGTCAATTTACCATATTTCTCCAACAGTATGCATAATTGTATAACTGTCACATATACTTGGGTACGTAACGTTTCTAAATGCGATCAATAACAACAGTTATTCAATGTCAATTCGATTAAATCCTTAAATCTACATCCGTAGCACCATGATCATTATCATCAAGACACAAACAGTCGAGACTTTCCTAGCTGCCCTATATAGGCGAATCTTTCTTGAACTCATCCCTTTTGGAAGGGTCTAATATAGCGTCAGTGCACAATGTGCATGTGGTTTATCCGTACTTGAAACCTAGCGATAGTTTGAGCTTGCATAAAATTTAACTATAAATAAAACTAAATCACTGTCTTTTTCCTATTTGGGTGTCACGGATTGTCGAATATTTCCAACAACAAAACGTCGAAGCAATCTGACCGCCGTTGAACCCTCGTCGATTAATCATACACATAAATACGTAAAACACCAAGACTCAAGGCAGGAGCTGGCCTTTCTGCGGCTCAAGGACCTGCGGTGCGGAGGGTGCGACAGACCTGGGGGCCGGCCCCAGAGTCTTCGTTCTGCCGGAGTAATAGTCCTCGATCTCTTGAAGGCTTCTTCCCTTGGTCTCCGGCAAGAAGATGTAAAGATAAACCGTGCCGAGGAGCGGAATCATACCGAACATCAGGTAGATACCAGGTTCCGTAAGGGCGACCCGCAGGAACGGGAAGGACTTGACCACCGTGAATACGAAGATGTGAGCGGACATAGTGGTCAGGCCTCCGACGATTCCGCGGACTTGAACCGGGTAAACCTCACCGATCATCACCCATGGTATGACCAAAAATCCGAGAGTGCAGAAAATGGTGTAGCTAAATATGCAGAACACCGGAATCCAGGAGTGAGCGCTGTTCAAAATCACGTCAGTCGTCCCGGCAGCCTTAGCCACCTTTGCCGCCTCCGCCGCTTCCGCCATAGTGGCGAACTTGTAGATCCCAAGGCCAAGCATGGACAGTGCGCATCCAATCGACGACACGAAGGTCAGAGGACGACGGCCGCATCTTCGGCATAAAATACAGGCAGCGACGGTCGAGACGAGTCTGACCGCCCCGAGGATCATGGTGAGGTAGTTTTTGTCCATCTTCGCGCCTGAGGCTTGGAATATTTCAACCGCGTAGAAGGTGATGGCGTTGGTTCCCGACCATTGGTAGATCAGGAAATAGAGGGCGAGAACGATGAAGGGCTTTATGACCTTGGGCTGCAGGATGGCTCTTAAGATTTCACTCGGACCGGAAAGGTGTTGGACCTTATTCTGCTTGCTGAAGTTTATCAGCACGTCCATTTCCCGCTCCAGGTTGCAGCTCTTCCCCCGGAGTCTGCCTAACGCACGTCTCGCCTGCTCCGGCTTCTGACGCGACATCAGGTACGACGGGGTCTCGGGGAAGAGAAAGATCAGGATCAGGGAGGTTAGCGGGACCACGGAGCTTATGGCAGCGCATATCTGCCAATGAAGAAAACCGCCAATAATGTACTCGACCAGAACACCGGTGCTCACTCCGACGCTCGCGATCGCCACTAACATTCCTCGGAGGTGAGGCTGCGTTACTTCCGCGGCGTAGACTCTCGCCGGCGCACCGACCATCCCCGAGCCCAGACCCACGAAGAACCTGCCCGCATATATCATATCGATGTTCGTTGCGAAGGTTATTAGGACCCATCCCAGAAGCGTTGGTATCTGCGTTATGATCAGCGTCATCTTTCTACCCAGAAGGTCTGACAAGTAACCGGACAGAAAGCAGCCGATTGGAGTGCCGATCGCGTTGATACTTGCTGAAAATGAAATTAGAGGTCTGTTAGCACTTTTGCGTCAAGTTTTCAATTGCGAGTAAGGTTTTTTTCTGTTGTCTTCTAGCTAGATCCGAATTGAAGTCAGGTCTATACTTCGCGAAAAGGTGGCTTGTATTCAATTGCACAAGTCACGTGAATTAGTGAAGTCAGATGAATTCATGTGAGATCTCCTAAAGTCATTTCAAAATCACTTGAACTCAATCTGAGACTTTTGACTTCGTAAGGTTGGTTGGAGTCGTATACATGGATTCAACTGACTTCAAGTCATTTGAAGTTACTTGAATTCAAATTGTTTCCTTTGACTTCATATGACGAGTTAAAGTCACGTGAAATCATTGACAATCAAGTGGATTGACATAAGGTTGTTCGAAGTCTTTGAACTCATCTTGAATGGTCAACTTCTCGATTTTCTTAATCTTAGAGAGCTACGTTATGACTGCATGATATAACAATGCTGCACCTCATTTTACAATTTATAGCTCTACTACGATTTTCCATTTCTATTTCTACCTTCGTCTTGAAAAAATTAAGCTCATTGTAGTTTGCGATTTCGAATTATGACAACGCAATACAAGGGCATTCTGATCAAGACTTGTAATTTAAATATGTTTTTAGATCACAAAATATACGGTATGAAATGGGTAAACGTTAATTAAGCTTTCATCATGCTTATCGTTTGGTACAAAAAAAAATTGACATGATCAAACAATTATGAACTCAATATCTTGAAAGTGGAATTGAATTATTTAAGGAATTGAAGTTCGTCAAAAAAATCTTTCTTTCCATCTATAAACGAAAAAATGGTATCTTTTACCCAATTGCGATAGACCAGAGCTTATTTTGTTTGCAAACTGATTTTCTGAGAGAAAAACTCACATTCGAGGAGGTTTCTAGAGAATTTATTTGTGAATAAGATGAGCTGCAATAACAAAATGGACATCTAAATACAAAATAAAATATTTCTAGTTACATATAAAAAGCAGATGAATTACCTATCCATGACTCTACGGTATCGTTAACCTCGATAAAGCTGCCCGGTGATTTCATCTGCGGAATAGCAATGGCCGAAAATCCGAATACCATTCCAGTGTTGATCGTTCCCAACTGGGCAACGAGGGCCGCGACAACTTGTTTAAAGGCACTTCCTCTTCCCTGCTTTGCATTTGGTGTGGTTACAACGTACGAACTTGGAGTCGCCTTTTCCGAATTCGCAGCCACCGCCGGCTGTATCTGCGCATTTAATTCCAAATTCACGAGCGAAGTTTT
This sequence comes from Neodiprion lecontei, assembly GCF_021901455.1. Lineage (NCBI taxonomy): Eukaryota > Metazoa > Arthropoda > Insecta > Hymenoptera > Diprionidae > Neodiprion > Neodiprion lecontei. Next base: position 8,245,797 of record NC_060262.1, on the reverse strand, counting down.
TTCGGGATCGAGGTTGCTCTGGTCTTTCCTGAAACAGAAATGTATCACAAAAATTAGGTCCTGTTTTGAAATTTGACAGTCAAAAAAAATTAAAATAATACCGATTAAATCTTTTTGTAAAAGAATGTGAAAATAAACCGAGTAATTCTTTTTTCTTTTTTTCTATTTCAGCACACTGATAACCGCTTTGAATATTGTCTGAATAATATTTCAAAACCTTACACTACAAAACTATAGTATAAAACATGTTAATATTATACGAATTTTTACGTTTGACGATATTTTTATCGTTTCACGACTTGTTTGCAAAATTTCATAATAAATTCATAAATAACCAGACTCGTAAGTTTCAAGGTTAACATTCCAAACAAAGAAAACATTCATTCGTGTTTTTTGACGATACCTAACTGGCAAGCCAAGGGCACTAGTGACCTGAGATTTGGCATCATCTAGCGTTTTTCAGTCAAACAACACGTGGATAAGTGCCAACTGAAAATTCGAGCCAAGTGAAAATTTCACCTATTCTTATTCGTCATTCGCGTGTAGAGTTATTTTTGTGAGAATTTCTATCATATTTTCAGCTAACTCTTGTTGTAAAAATCTCAAAATTTACTTGCACTTTTTTCAGAAATTTTTTATAAATTGCACTGACGATGAGCTAGTCTAACACCCTGTGCGAATTTTTTTCTCGGATATTAGTAGATATTATACACATGTTCTATCTCAATCTAATAAAGCTCTAATAAAGTTGGAATTGCTGTATCACGTATTGTAGGGTTGCAAAAATTGTTTGTATAAAAGATCGAGTCGTTATAGAAATTACACCAATAATCGAGCGTAGACAGGAAATGTTAAATTCTGTAAGAGAAAATAACCCGAAATGATACTATGAAAAGAAACTTGACCGACGGAATAACTATAATAAGGAACATAATAGGAATTATTTCGTTCGAAACAGACCGACAAATCTGACCCATGTAATATAAGAATCTTCAGATGCACTGTTTTGTTTGAACGAAAGATCACAAATATACATTGAATACATCCACGAGTTATAGTTCCTAATTCGATCTTCAAAATCCATATAAAAGCGTCTACCGGTAGGTACTTTTGTGAAAAGTGACTGGCCGTAAAATGGGGTGAAATTGATTCGAAAAAAACAACGACAATTCATTCGGTACGACATGATAAAAAAAAAAAACAGAAAAAAAAGAGACGAGATGACAAAGGGGTTGTGTAAAAATCACACGTCTCCAAACAAGCTGATGATCCCATTCAAAGGTTGAAAGTTATTCTGAATGTGAAACTTCAAACGCAATACGAATGCTCTCAATTGGCGCACAGCCCTACAATCTTCGGTTAATATTATACCCCTCCGCATCATACTGTCACGTACATATATAGCGTGTCCACTTTGCTCTATTTTTAAAAGTAGAAGCCACTCGTTACAGTTTGTACTATATTACAATCTACACTATGTACTATACTATGGATGACGATAGTCACAACATTTATAGAAATCGCTCCCATGCCGCACAAATTTCTTTGGACAACTCCAAAAGACCGCGACTTTGAGCAGCTCCAAGAGTCTAGAAGGTTAAAAAAATTGAAAACGAAAAGAAAAATTTCAGGGATATTTCGCCGAATATCCACTTTTTATGTTTTAAACATCATGTTATTGTTCTTCTTTCGAATTTTACTCTTTTATCTACATTTATATCTACATTTTTACACACCTGGTATACCTATGTGTAAACAAAAATCACCGAGCGCGGTTGTTTGTTTAAACACAAGCTTCTGTACTTTCTCCAAAGTGTCATCGTAGGTATAAACCAAAATCATCTCATCACGGAGCAGAGAAAGAACACGTGGAGCTAACTTTTAATAGCATAGGAATGATTGAGGATATGCTGCGACTGGAACGCCTTAGTTGATAGTTTCTGACACTCCGCTCAACGGCAGGAGGGCAAAAATCATGTCATATTTTAAATAATGTACACAAACCACGTTGAATTCTACGGAGAGAAAACAGTGAAATTCAGCGTGTCGAGTGACAAACCACGCATGCGAAAAATAATTGAATTCTATTGGTGGGCAAGATTGTACCGCGGCAACATTTCCGTCTCAAAGCCACGGATGCCAACTTACCCAAAACGGTGCGCGAGGTGTCAAACTCTCGGCGTCGAGTGAAAATTCGGCATTATGTTGTTACAACGATTCACACCAGTCATCAGTCGTCAATAAATTAACGATAACGGGTCGCTAAACCTTCGCGATTCACTACATCAACTGTTTGCGAGTTGCTCACCATAAAAAAAAATCGCATCGCCGCGCTTAAGAGCTGACGCTTAAGGTGGCCAACCTGCAGGTGAATCCGACAATACTCGCGCATGCGCGGTCGGACACTCAATCTTCCAAGTTTCAGCGGTTCCTCTCGGTATATCCATGTATCACCGTATCGGAGTAATTAATATGTATAATTTGAAAAATATCTGCTGCCACGCTGCGAATGCGGACGACGAGTTCTTTCATCTGCACTACGAGAATCTGCCGACACGTGATGTGACGTATTATGGTATGGCAGGCATGCTTATATGGATATGTAATACACGGATACGATATCTCGCGGAGTGGAAACCGGCGTGACAAGTCGTACCCCGTATCTTGTAAACACTATATTAAAGTTGTTTGCCGTTTGCTCATTCCTGTGTCTACAGAACCGGCGAGCGATGTACCGAATGGACGCGGAAATTGAATTTACAAGAAACAAAGCGCCATATCTTCCCATAAATTACTCAGATGCGCGTGTGTGCCCGTAAAAAAAAAGTCTTTACACTTCATTAATAACACGATCAAACAAAAGCCATAATAGTCATAATCGATGCCAATGCAGTTGGCGTCAGAGTGATAATAAATTATTGGTTTTCACCAGTATACAGGTATATACTGTATAGCTCCATTGTGAGCATAAATAATTCGACATACAAATTGTGTTATAGATTTCCTTTGAACTTGAGAAGGAAAATTTCGATTCCAATTCACACGAATATTACAAATAATTTTAATAAATAGTGTACGAATATTGATAAGGAATCAAAGTAATTTTTGCTTCGTAGTATTTTAAGGGGTTGCCTTGGTCGATTTCAACGTTCACGTATTATATCTCCAAATATCGAAATGCTCGTGTCTCAAACACGAAAAAGGTAACAGCTTAACAGCACCATTCTATACACAATTCTGAAGAAAAACACTCGAGCGCATTTTCATTTGACGTAGAAATAAAGAAATGGCATGAATGTTACGGATTTAATATTGCGGTTTCGTAGAATCTGTGTTATTTCTTTATTTCTGCGCCTGAGGAAAATGAATTGGAGTGTTTTTGTTCAGAATTGCATACGGAATGGACATTTTAAGGCCTTTTTTACGTTTGAGATGTATGGACTTTGATATTTAGAGACATATACGTCAACGTCGAAATCGATCAGGGCATCCCCTGAGGTACACGTGGTGTGCTAATACTTTGCATTTATTCTTATCGAGTCACTCGTAATTATAATTTACTGAATCAATAGAAGAGAAAATTCGACTAAGAAAAATGAAGACAAATATTTCGCCAGTGCGTAATAACCAGCTAATTGAGAGAATCATTTAACACCTTTTAATCTCTAAATTTTTGTTGCCGTTTGTAATTAGCGTATACTTTCTAACATTATTTTCCGTAATCATTAAGGATTCTAATAAATCGCATCTTCTTGTGATCTTTTTTCCCAAAAATTGTCACTTTCGAGAAAATGAAAAGAGAATAAATTTAAAGTTGACCTGTCTTGAAAATTAATCGTTAACGCTGGCTAATTAATCGTATTGTTTTCCCTTTCAATGTTCAAGAATTACACCGAGAATTTTTTATACTCTATCCTACCGACGTAATGACGTTTTACATGAAGTAGATGAATGCGGAAGGCTTGCAGGCTTACCGAAGCTTATTCGAGCTCTCGCAGACTCGCAACGATGGGCTTATCGCAATGGATCCGTTTTGTACATTTCATGGTAAATTTACTCAATAAAAACAAGCGTCGTACAGAGGATGATTGCAGCAGCGTGTAAACAGATAATTAATCACGGAAAACGTGCGTGTGCATATGTGTATAGTCCGTTCAAAGTAACTTCAATATGGTCGAATATGATTCACGCATATCGTGAACGGTTGGTTTCTTTCGTGTCGGTTATAAATTCTGTTAACGAATTATTTCTACCGTTAGCGTAGTTTGTTAAACTAAATTTTCAGTCATTGCGACCGAAATCATGAAACTGTGTAACGCAAGACTTTTTCCAAAACGTCTTCAAATTCGTTAATGGTAATGAAATGTTTGTTGAATTTGTTGAAATTTACGCTGATAGATTGAGTAATTTTACCTTTATTCACGTAAACGCAATAATTTCATTCAAAAAGCCAACCTTATCGGTATTGAACTCTGTAAATATTATTCTGCAGGTTACTGCAAAGAGTATTTCCGTCTTAAGTCGTACGATGCTCTATAAATCATAACAACGCGCAGGTTTTAAACAACCTATTTTCAGAGTTTGCTTTTTTATAATTCCTTCGAGAAAGAATAAACAGTAATGGTACACTTTGGTTCAGCGAAATTATTACAGCATCGTTTGGTGACCGAAATAATCAAAACTGCTGTTAACGAAATTGAAATTTTTTTAAAAAAGCGAGAAAGAAATTCGTTTTTGCTCGTGATTTGACAAACTTAAAAAGTACTTAACGAATCGTCCGACGGAATTATTGATGCTTGTTCGTATTCGATCAAAAAAAAAAAAAAATAAATGATTCACATAAACCAAATACGAGCTGATAATTCTGTTTTTTTAATCCGCAATACGATTCGTTCTGTCTTTAAGTTAATGATTAACGGCTCCTGCAATACACAGCGATTTCAACGAGTTCCAGAGACTTCAGCAATGCATAAAATAGACTGTTGAAGCTCAGCGAGACTTATAATTTCTTTCTTTCTTTACTTTCACGTAGCCAGTAATACCTACGAGGAAAATAATGTTTTTCTCGATTTAACAATAACTATACCGGCTTTTTGCAATTCTGATCTCAATAAACGATGATTCGGTGTAACAGCTCTTATGAGAATTTTGAAAACCCGTAATTATAACGATAATTTAAACAAGGGATTAAAAAATACTTTATATATATGTAACAATCGGATCGGGTTAATCGTTTCTGCATTTGAAAGCTTCCAAACTAGAAGTAATTCGTTCCGAATAACACGTCAATTTTTTTCTAGGGAGAAATTTGAAAAATATTGAACTCGATCGAGCATAACCGTCTCTGTCGAATTGAGGCCAATATTACGGGCAGACTCACTGACTTACACACGAATCATGGGTGTTCCCGTCTTTTATTATTTACGACAATTATCGTCTTTTTTTAATGGTAAAATCCGTGGGCCTTGTTATGTATATTTGAGTCCGCACGCATGCAGCGCAGTATCGAATATATTAGCCGCAAAGAAAAACAGCTGACAATGAGAGAAGATTTTTTACCGCTGGAACGAAACGGAGAGAAAACAAATAAATAAATGAAACACGCAGACGGAGATAGACAAAGAGTGGCTTTGCTCATTATCAAAGCCTCGAGGTTGAACAGCCACGAGCGCGATGCGTGGCAATCCGAGATCGCGGAAGAATCTTTATATGCACACAGGCGTTTGCTGCTATGTGTACGAAATTCCAATGTTAATTGTGTCCGGAGTTTGTTGAATTATCGAAACAAACAGCGGGATATAAAAATAGGAGGCCCCGTGTTATTGATTTTTACCATGGTAAGAACAGGATGTTAACATGCTGATGGTATTTTGATTAGTCCGAATTTCAGCTTGACGAAAATTATTACTTTCAAACTTGAGAATAACGTCGAAGGAGTAGAATTTGCAAAATTTGTCTTGGCTGTAATTTATACGTTTCACCGAATATCGGACTATTTTAAAGTTATGAAATAATGGGCTTTTTAATCATGTATTCTTACGTTAACTTTGACCTCATGAAGATTTTTAGCCAGCAGTAAAGATTAAAATTCAGACGAACGGTGCTGCTTCCAAGATATCTACTTTTTAAAAACGGTTTTTGACACGTTGCATTCGACGGGCTATATAATGTGAAAAACTCATACTTTCGAGAGCATGATTTCAGGAAAATTTAATGTTTGATACGATCATTTGATCGGAGCTGGTAATTTAAGAACGAGAATTTTACGATTTTTCCAATGAAAAAACTTCGCGAAATGTAGACATTCTAAACGTAGAAAAGGCTAAATGCCTAGGAAGAATTGCCAGAATATTCGATTACTCTTCCGTTGTAAACGATTCTACATATAGCCCTTCTGAATTTGAATTTTTCTTAATCGACGAATTTCTACATCCCACAGACCTTAATCTTCCTCTAATCATTCCTATCATCCTTCCATCAATACGATTCTTGCACGCTTCGAGCTTTCGAATTCTTAATTTTTCGATGAATCATATTTTTTTACAATTAATTACCAATACAATTGCTAATGTTCCTGAAGCTTTGTTGATAGAAAGTTCAATTTCTGGATTGACGTTATACTAACTTTTCTAATTCTAAGATGTTCATCAATTTTCAACTTGATATTTTGGTCCTTTTATTCCGTAATGTTTTTTTATATTCCATAAATTATTTTATTAATTTATAACTTTATCAGGTTCCCTCCGCATTACGTCACATTTACAGGCTAAAGCGAGATAAACCTGATGCTATTTGGCCCAATTCCGCAAACTTAGGAATTACAAAATTATACGGTAGGATAAGCCTGAATTTTTACACAGTCCCAAGTTATTTAAGAACAAACGAGTCGACTAAACCTCAGTTTGTGACGGTACATTTTTGATGCCTCGCTTTTATTCCACTTCGCCAGTAGTTGGTGTTTAATTCATTTGTTACGTGTTCAAAATTTCGATAAACCAATAATTTTCTCGATGAAATTTCGCATTTGCATAATCTGTAGGATGTTAGACTCTATTTTTGTATAAATTTGAAATATTTTACAATAGTACGAGAATTATCTTATCGAAACGTGTAAATACACCCGACAAATTCGAACTTCAGAGCATATTTTCCTTCACAGTTGTTCGATTGTCGATCTTGAAACGTATCGTCAACATGAAATTAGACGAACTGTACCTTCCAGATATTCGAAAGCAAGACATTTCTTCCGAGATCTCATCCCATGGATGAATCATGCGGTTTACGCGATCAGCTGCTCGAAATGCACTGATGTAAAAATAGTCTCCGCATCGGACGCTGCAAGCCGTTGCTTCGGTTTTCCCGCCACAACCAAGAGAATCGTTTAAACACACAAAGAGAGATTTGAAAATTATCTTCCTCGGCGATCGTTCGAGTTTTTTCATCGAGATCCCGGGGATTTCACAATAACCACAAGACCTCGTGGCAGACCCCTGGCGTACACTTTTTTTTTCAACTTTTGTCTGTAGTTATTAATAGGAAATACCTTTTGACATTCTGCTATCGCTGATTATTTCCGCAAAGATAAAAACTATGCCAAAGCGTTGCACAGAACCAACTTTGCGATTTAACGAGAGTTCCCCTGGCGAAAATTTTCCACGCCAAACAACGAAAGTGTTTCAAATGACGTAAAAAACGATTATATCTAGTCGTCTCCTACGTCATTTGGAACACTTTCGTAGTCTGGCATAGAAAATTTTCGCCAGGGTCGAATTGCCCACGCGATCTATTAATTTTATCCCGAGGTAATCGTACATTGAGTATATTCCAAATTATGATATTCGTCAGCCACAAAGATCTCTTCAATAATACGTAAATCGAATATGTTGATATTATAAAGAAAACCGAAAGCATGGCATCGATATGTTTTCAGATTCGTTTGATTTCATTGTTTTTATATTCGAGAGACGTTTTGTTTTATTTTCAGGAGAACAGATATCTCGTATTGGAATTACAAAAAAAGATATCGACAACTGACCAACCAACCTCCCCAAATTCCTGTACAATGTTTCGATATTCTATCCGTATAAGACGGAAACTAATTGGAAATTAGACGTGTAATTATGCGTGTAAATATATTATTATTTTACTCATACTTACGCGTTATTCATCTTGCGTTGTTCGTTTTTTTTTCTTTCCTTCGTTTCCAAAAATATCACAGCCTCTCTCTTTCTTCCAAGCTTAAACCGCTCTTCGGCAATTGGAATTTTACCAGTATATCGCTCGTTTTTATCACTCTCGCTTACTTATTACACAATAAACATATGTGTGCCGCAACGTTAATCACGTATAGGTCTTTTTTTTTTTTTTTATTTCGACGACATTTTCTTGTTTAAAATAACAATTTTATCAACAGTCGCGTTGACCATTTTGAACCACACACTTTGTATCAAATACACTGTAAATAAAACTGCTGAATTTATTTTAAACGAGGTATTAAGATAAAGAAAAAAGAATCTAGAATGTCGTCGAAGGAAAGTTTGAAAAACTGTACGACCGAACCTAATCTGTCTCTTTTTTCTTATTCTTCTTTCTTTTCCCAGCCGAGGTTACACAGTCCTGCTTCTGCCGTACATCCTTCCATCCCGACGAGGGTAACGAATCCTTCTATTTCTCCGAGGGTAAAGTCGCAGCTTACTGGGCGAAACGCGTGACGTCCGCGAAATGGTCGACGATACGCGGTCTCTGCGCGTTTTCTTGACTGGTTGTCGCGTTTTGAGCGACGTCCGCCGCGAGCGCGCGGCTTTATATAAACGAATCTTGGGTCAACAATCGTGTGGGCGGTCATCGGTGAGGGGAGGGGGGGGGGGGGGGTTCTTAACCACGTGCCTTTTATCTATCGCTGGTAACACGCTCGTGTGCGTGTACAATACGCGCATACACACGGGTCGGTTGGTATACTTCGGTCTGTGTGCAGGCGGAAGATTGTGGAACATTGATTGAATCGAGACCGCGCGAATGTATCGATCGATCTCGATTTAATTGCTAGTACTTCGTATGTTCGTAGGGAAATTGGTACAGGCGATAGATGCCAGAGATGAGGGGAAACGAGGAAACGTAGGAAAGGAAACTTCTACGAGATTGAAGTTAGTAACGTTGTTGTAACCAAACGCTGGGGAAAAAAATATCACTAGATTTTGAGGAACTAGGATTTCGATATGTTGGTGTGTTTTGTTTTCGTTACGGTTTACAATTCCAAAATGGCTAAATCACGCTCTTTCCTCGGCTCGAATCGTTACGATAACGTTACTGACTTCGATATGATAACTTTTTGTCCATCGCGTGACATTGCGGCTTATATTCATATTTATAATGCGCATTGTAAGATTATTCGAGGATTCTTTTATAACCTGTACCTTTGGTTACGTAATCACTGCACTTCGAAATTAAAAATAATGCGTCGATCGTTTCTATTCAGATCTGTTGAGCGCTGAAAAAAACACAATTTTCTTGACAAAAATATGCCATATTATAATATAATATTTATATAATGATAAGCTCATATTGTTTTTGTAACTACGTGTTGCGGTAGTTTGATGTTGGCGCAACAATAAATTGATGTTAAAACTTTGTTCAGCTGGAATAATGTGGGTAAGTAAACAGACAGATTCAATATTGTAATAGCCAGAAACTGGAATATTGACAACTATCGACTATGATCACACTACAAAATCATTTACTTATGCCACATTTTCTAATAATTTCAAAAATTTCGGAACGTCGTTGTAACGATACCTGTTTCACTAAAAAATTTTCAGTAACTATAACACATGAAATTCTTCCGAACGTCAAGTTAATCAAGTTTGATTTCATTGCAAGAATACCTCTTCGCGATAACCTAGTATTAAAGAAAAAGTGTCTCAACATGTGAATTTCGACGAAAGAAATCCTCGTGTAATTAATATTGTTCAGAATTAAATCACGTGATTTATAGAGAATTAATTCAGGCACAAAACAATTTCGTCGGAACTTATCAAATAATGCAACATATCATGCAAAAAGAAAAATAAAAAAAAATGGGTTTGTGCGAATTGAAATTCAAACTAACCTCAGTTTCGCTGTGACCTTGAATTTACACGCATTGTTTGTGCGCTTAATTTTTTCCCTCGACTGTACGCGTGTACCATCCTCAACCGCACGTGATCATAAATAGTCAATTACGGTTTTAAGCATGTGCAGAAGTCCCATTCTACGGTGTATTTCAAAGTGACATTGTATATTCGTAATAAATTAATCTAGCAGATATTCACACCTGTATCTTCTAGGTTACAGATGCCCAGATGTTGACGACCGTGGATTCACATAATCATCGAACTAGATTGTAGCTGAAACAGCTTTGACGAACATGTAGAGAGAGAGAGAGAGAGAGAGAGAGAGGCGAAGGAAATAAAGAAAAGCATGGAAAGAGGCCAATTGCTTTGGGGCCATATGCATCAACCGTGCAGCTGGAATAGATTTTGCAAAACGCATCGGGTATACGTTAGAAAAATAAATTACCGTCCCAATGAATATATAAGTCGTACAGTTTGGTAATTATTTTCTTTCGCTTATATTACTGTATTATACGAGTATTCAACCGATGAATTTTCAGTTAAGGTTGTGAAATGTTGTAAGGTGTGGTTATCATTCGCAGCTGGTGACCGACTAAAAATAGAATTGTACCAGTTTTACAACCGGCCTCTGATACACCTTTAACTTTGACGAGAAGACAATACTATCTTTATTGTTCTGAAGTAACGGAGGAAATTACAAATCTAAATGCATGTACGGCCATTTGATTTTCTTAAAGATACAAAACAAATGTTTACGATGTCACATAACTTGAAATATATTGAAAATTTTTTTCACTTCTTACGAACGTACTTACTAATATCCCGTTATATATTTGTGTATATATTTCAACGAACATTGCACCGACCGTTTTTTCGGAACGAGAGTGAAAACTACATTTTTTTCACTCGATATACAATATACCACCGATTTCGCAACGAGTTTTGAAAAACTTTTAAAAATATACGTGAAACGACATTTGGCTTACCGCAAAATGTACGATTCTAGTCTAGGTAGAATTGAATCAAAGACTGACGATTATATACTGGGTATTTTCTATCGGATAACTTGCAAGAGCTTGTGTTTACATGGAAAACTCTGCTTCGTTCGAGTCGAAGGAACTGGAATTCTGCGTGAGAATAAATTCAAAAACTAGTTTGGTTCGACCGCGTTGTATATAGATATGTAAAGAGTGAATTGCTAACGACTGAACGGTTTGTTACGCATGCGCTGAAATACACGACCCAGAGCAGTTGTTTTGTCAGAGCGACCAACGATCGTAAATTTATGTGACTAACAGCTGTCGATATTTCTCAGGTTCCGTACATCGCAGCGACCTGTCATCTGAATTTATAAATATTGGTTAACTTGACAAAACAAGTGCTTTTGCTCTCGAATTTCAGCGCACACGCATTAAATCACTCAGCCCTTAGCATTTCACTCTTCATAAATGTATAATAGATTGTTTGAAATTTTTTTTTTCCTCTCCAAACAAGTTTGAAAATTTCATTAGGGTATAAAAATATGCCTGTACATGTTTTTGTAGAGAGTTGAACGCTCTTCAAAAATGGTCTTCTAATATTTTCTGATCAATTCACTCGTTCAAAATATATTCAAGTTCTTTAAACAACTTTTGAAAGAATATATTTATTACAAGATGATGAGCGATCTTTTTTCCAGAGCGTTAAATTTTCTACAAAAATATGTCTGTGAATTTTCCCGCACGACGCGTCGTTGACTAGTTATGAAAATCAGAAGGAGCAAAAACCATTTTTCCCCATGTTATTCTTATGGTAAATAGAAAAGTGAGGTGACTCACCTCTTAATGTTAATATTGAGAGCTCGAATTTTAACAGGCGTATTTTTATACCTGAGAGAAACATTTGAAGTAAGACAAAAAATTTATTTTTTGAAACACCGTAGTACATATCTATATACAATACAAATCTATACACGTTACGTACGTTATATACTTGGTGGTTGGTTGAAGTAGATACGTAAAACGTGTACTTCTACCGAAAGTTTAAAATATTGACATTTCAAGAAAGTAATTACATCACTTCACCTTTTAAGGAGTTTACACAGTTGCGGGTTTATGTTAATAGTCTCATTGATTCGGTAAGAAAAAATTTGGAACAACCGAAAAATTTCGTTTTACTCTAGTGCGTAGAGCTGTGGCAAAGTAAGTGAATTTGAAAATGGCGACGATTTAAGAGTGAGACGTCGATTTTGATCTGAAAATAATCTTGCTCTTAAAATGTAGTTACAAAAACAGTTTACTCGTCGTCCAATGTTTGGATTTTATATTTAAATGAATAAATTTTGATTCCACGCATCGAATGATAACCAAAATCTTCATTTGTCGCTTATAAAGTTTGTTTACGTTTTTTTATTTATGTATTTATTTTTTTTTACATTGACAGAAAAGTCTTGGAAGTTTTCGGTTGATAGTGTAAGCAACAGGTTGCAAAAAAAAAAAAAAAAAAAGAACCGATCCGAAATTCGGGCGATTCCTAGGATGAAGGGGTGAGAAAAATCAATTTCACGATATTACTCGTCCTCGAAATCACGCGGGAATCACGCCGCGATGCACCGCGTGTGCAAATTGACGTATAAACAAACAAGTCCAGGTGTAGTCGCGTATTGTCAGTCTCAGATTTAGAATCGCTGCGGCGTTCGCGTTAATCGTACAAATCGTCGCGCCTGCATCAACAACCGCGGCCTCGGTTAATTTCTCCTCGATTCCGCTGTCTCGTTTAATATCAATACATGCATAAACGCATGTAACACACATGCCCACGCTCGCCACGTGATTCTCGATTACATCAGTCCCCCACACTCGTTTAAATATGCGTACGATCGGTGTATATATTATTATAATATTATACTCAGGCTCTCCGAGTCGGCCGAATCACCTCGATGCGAATCAGGCAGCTCGGCTAGGTCAATAATGTGACATTTTGACTGTCCGTCTTCGCAAAATCTGATTCCATGGTAATTCAATTCGTTCAGGCGTCGGTGGATGTTTTTACTTTCAAGTTCTCTGATTTTTATTTTTTTATTTTTTTTTTTTTTTTCACAACTACGAGACCGCCCGAATGAATTGGCAATAAAAGCTCGTATGACAATTTTATCGTACAATTGAGTTCCTACAGCCGGAGTTATCTGCAATGATAACGCATAAGTGCGAAGAGAAGTCAATAAACAAACAAGCGTAGACGCAAAGAATTCTTCAAATATATGTATATGTATAACTTCTCTCTGTTTCAGTTTGAATTTGTTATCGCGGAAGTTGTTCGATAAGTAGAAATGCTTTTTCGAAACTACAGTTAATCACAGATTTGATTTTTTTGATTTTTTTGTCTCTCTTGAAATCGGTACGACAAGGCTGAAATTGAAGATCCAGAATGATCACGTGGAAAAATTTACACCAAGCTATGATTAGCGGTATTGGACGATATTAGATAACTCTACCACGTTGTGTTTATAATCTTTACCAAGCCATCGCAGACAAATAGGTGTCGGTAATTATCGGAGCTTATCGAAAAGATTAATTCAAAAAAGAGACAGCAAAAGAGAGAAAGAGAGATACGGATTTTGGCAACACGCCGTTCCGAGACGTGCAGCCTGATATGGAGACGAATACTTTTTTAAATCGTGGGAACAAATCATCTTTCTGATTAATGCCACGATGACACGATTAACGTACATAATCGCGAACTGATTTGTTTTTTCATGCAACCTGGCCACCTTAAAGCTTCAACTGTCAAGTGCGACTTGTGGAAATTATGCAAGTGATGCCAATTTTTCAGGTTTAGCTGCTCTCAAATATTTTTTATTGTTAACTAACCGATGAATTATGACGGCTACGAGTCGTAGCAACATAATTTAAATTCGCCAGTTGACGCGGAAGAGTTTGACATCTCATACGCTGTTCCGATTAAATTGGCTCCCCTTCGTTGAAGACGAAAATATTCTGACGATTCAATCTTGCCGATCAATAGAGTTCAATTATTTTTCGCGCGTGCTGTTTGTCGGTCAGCATGCTAAATTTCATGGTTTCCTCTCGGCATTCGCGTGAGACGTTCGTTTGTATTCTAAAGTGGAGACATTTTTTTTATATTGAAATGGATCGCCTCTCTGATTGCGCAATTTCGTGCTCGAAAAATATCGTGATAATATTTCATAGATGAAAAAACCTTGGAACATGTGCTGCAAATCACGCAAATAAATAATTTCTTCAAATTACCGTGTTCTTAAGTCAGTATAGACATCGATTTTCCTAATTATACAGTAATTTTAAAGTATTTTTTATTTTTTTATTTTTTTTCAGATTTCAATTCAAATTTGAACAACCGGTTCTCAATATTTCCATCAATGTTTCTTTCCTGCCTTGAATTACGTTTCACGTTTTCACGTTTGCGAAGAGAAGTCTTAAGGCTGTGGAAATCTTTCAATCGCCTTATTGTTCTTGAAACAAAACTTGAAATTTCTAAATTCGCAAACTTCGATCGTCAACTATCGACCAGAAAAAAATTGCGTCTTCTCTACACCGATATTCTTGCGCTCTTGTATTTTTTAGTTGCAGGGAAATCGATGCCACAAGAAATGGTTTGTTGAAAAATAGGAAGATTTTTAAATATTAAAAAAAAAAAAAGACGTCCTCGATCATGCCAATAATTTAATTCAGCCAAGCGCAGATGAAATTCCATCTCTGAAAGATTGTACAATCTTCGAGTGGATTGAAATTTCTGACTAGATCGTGCAGTGCCTCAGCTTTTCCCCTGCTCACAGGTGTAAAGGTGGGTATTTATTCACAAGGCCCGTGGCTTCTTCGTGAAGAACATGTGACGAGCGTGTGCTCGAGATAATATCGATAATATCGCCACCAACAACAACGCGATTTTTGCGACCATCCTTTTGCCCACATTCCACCCGCAGGTGAAATTTTCCTTGCAGCTCTGTGCGGTAAAAAATTTTTGCCAAAGTTTGTAATCCCCCCCCCCCCCCCCCCCATTTATTCAACTATTTTTCTCTTTCTGTTCTATTTTTGTTTGCAGCTTTTGTTGCAAATTTTGTACGATATTCAAGTTAACGTTATTCGCATTAGTGGAAACGAGAGTAGTTTTTCTGACAGAAAATGTTTAGTTGCGAGGCTTATTAAAAATAACATAACGCGAAAAAATTATGTACTTTATTGAACGGCAAATTTTATTAATCGTATCAAACAACTTAGTTTTTATCGTTTGGAGCCCTTTTTTTTATCCATCCGCCTTTCTGCAATCAGGGAAAAATCGAATTAACGCTTGTCAAATGAACTCGTAAAGATAGCGTGGTCGCAGCATTCGATGAACGTAGAGATTAAGAATGTAATCGGCTGAACCGACCGAGTCAAGAGTTGAAAAAAATACACGTTGAATTATTTCTAGTAACGTTACTTGCGCCAATAATAGGGAACACGAATGGAACGACGTCTCTACTGTGTGATCGAAATGAATCTTAGCAAATTCAAATTCAAATAACACAAACTAGGATTTATTAACATTTTTAGAAAAGATTCTTTGATAACGATTCGTAAATCAAAGTTTAAGAAGATCTGGTCACCAAGAAATACGAACAACGACTTTAGAATCGGATGAAAAACGCCAGAGTCTAATAATTTTTAACATTTTAAGCTAGCCTAATTGTAAGTATAAAACATCCTCTCAGATCGATGAAATGTTAGCTTGTATTGTTCCTAATTCGCTCCGATTAATTTCTATCGGTCAAGGTAAAATGGCAAAGATCTTGTCTCACTCTTGTTTACCATCATCTCGATCTTCGCAAATGACGTGGCTGAACAATTGTCGAAACGATTCTTCTTCTCACTTAACTTTTAATTCGGACAGTAGGACCGATTCATTCTTAAACCCTGCGCGGGTATCTAAATTTCTTGATTTACTTGCGAGTTACGCGGGCATTCGAGTGTATGCTTAATAATTATCGGAACCACGAGTATAATAAATCATTCAATGCTGCAAAATTGGCCAATAAAATCGATAAGTAGACTCAAACCTTGTCTATAGGCGCGTGGCTCTCAACCCATCAGGATCTCAGATTACCGGGCAATGATTTGACGTCTTGTTTGAAAAAACTCACGTAATACCCTCGAGTGCCCGTTTATTTCCGTTCATCCAATCACCGATCACAGATCTATGTACGTGTCTGTGTGTGTAGTTTAGACACTTTTTATCTACAGCCTAATGCCGTTGCTAGGACGTTATCTATTCCGTTTGACAAAAAAATTCTAACCGCATAATTTTATCGCTTCGGTTTCATCACAATATCCCGCATCGTAAATCTCGCTTGCGGAGAATTTATCCTGTTGTCTACATTTAATTATTATCTAATATGAGGAATCTATGGGTACGTAATGTGTTCGATAAGTCTTATAAATAAAGACAAAAAAAAAAATTAAAATTCTTGCAAGTAATTGTTCAAGAATTTTTTGTTCAGATTTCTTTTACCGGAAAAGAGTCCTCGACAGTTGGAATAAACACGAGGATAAATTTCCGGTTTAATTCTTGCAAATGCTGGTCGCAATACGTTTGAAAAATTTATAACAAAAGTTTCATTCACCAGATTTTTATTCTACGGGATGGGTTTGTTCAACAGTTCCAATAGATATCTTAAAAAAATATATATATTGAAGACCGTCCCTTCATTTAACTATGTTTTCTAGTCGAAAAATTGCAGCTAACGCAATGGGAAAAAGATGCGTGTAATTTTTGGTTCTCTTTTCTAATTTTATGTAGGCTAATTGCGATTAATTTTTTATAGTCTCAAATGTCGTGAAAAAAATATACATTTAAACTTGGCACTTATTGAGAGGGATTCTAGTGTGCGGAACTCTTGATTTTTTACCTCATTTCCCAGAATTTTTTCTTAAAAGTTGTGATGAATTATGAGATCCCAATTTTGGTGGTCGATAGCGTAGAATTTGGACTATCTTTCCAAATTTTTTTATCGCAATGTATTATAAAATGGCGACTGTTGGCATAATAGCATAAAATGAGTGTTTCTTGCTGTTTGGCGTGATTTTTAAAGTTCCAGTTGTCGTAAACAGGAAATTCAAACAGATTATTAAAATACATGAATATTACTATGGTCCGGATAACAATCATGTCGATATTACGAAAATTCGCAATTTCGCATAACCTTAAAGTCAAGGTATCGTTTTTTCACATTATTTTAATTACACAATTGTCCCTTAAATAATTGCTATTGAGGCAAATGCAATGATCGTAGTTCAGACTATAGCCATACATATGAACAATCTTTTGAAATTTTCTGTTTATTTTTTCTGACAACCGGAGCTTCAAAAATCACGCCACACAGCAAGAAACACGCATTTTATGCTAATATTCCAACAGCCGCCATTTTATGATATGGTGCAATGAAAAAATTTTGAAAGATACTTTAATTTCTGTATTATCTCCCGATAAGTAAACTTGAAAAAAAAATTGCTGTCCGTTGCAATCGACACGCGTAATTTTTATATGAATTGAATGAGAAAATTCTGAAAAATCTGATGTTTTTGTTGAAAAAAAAAAATATATATATATATATAATACGTAGGAAAAAAATTTCACCGCTAGATTTAATCCAGTTCTGAAAAGGTTAATATGCTCAAAATTCACATTCAATAAAAACAAAATTTAAAATTTTATCACAATTGGTCAGAACTTGAAAGTTTTTTTTTGAATTCAACGAAGCTACGTGTTGAATTTTACAAAATTAGTATTTGAAAAACATTGATTTACTGAAAGCAAAACGTGAACATTTGATCTTTTCTGGTAATTTTCAATGTTGTATCATTGAAGTTATTGACTAACGTACGGATTTTCTTTTGTTTGCCGTCAGTTTTCGAAAAAAGAATAATGACACGATTCGGAACGCATTATGGAGGTGACCTAGTCGATTTTTCTCACATTAATAAGGCCAAAAATCGATTTTTTTTTACATATTTCGAAAGTATAATACCCAAAGAATATACTGACCAAAGAAAAACCCGAAATAATATATATTTGCGGAGTTATCGCATATAGTGTAGAGCGGAGCGACCTCGGATGAGGCGCGAATTGGACGGCAAAACGGACTGAGTCCTTCTGAGACGAAAGAAGCTCGTACTGCCCGGAAAAAACAGCTGGCGTAAGAAAATCAGCTTTTCGAGGAAGAAGAAGGTCTGCTGTACGCGCCTGGCATCGCTGATTAACCGGTAAGTCACTGCAATTACTAGTTTTCAGATGTTGAAACTATAAACGCGATTATCTCGAAACAACATTTTCAAAAACTGCTCGTGTTGTAGCTCCAAAAGTTATCGTCCGATTTCGATGAAATTTTGGGAGATCACACTCAGCAATATTATCGGAAGGATATACCTAAAGTTTGAAAGATAGCGTGTGAATAAATACCTTTTTAGGGGTCAAGTATGTCGAAAAAATGGTCGAAAATTCGAACTTTAGAGTAAAAGTGCTCCCAAATTTTCAATTTTGCACTTTGTCATCATTTTTTAGGTATATCCTTCCCCTTAATATGTCAGTAAACGAATGACACTTGTTAAATCTTTTCCAGATCAACAGCAAAAGAGTGACAACTGCGGCACTTTTCGATGTCACGGAAAACAGACGTCCGAAGACCCTTAATAACGCCGCCATTTTGTGTATCATCTCAACAAAAAAAATTCCTTCCAAACTTGAATACTTCAATAAAATTATGTTAAAATTTGAAAACGATTAGATTATTTTATCCCCTTTAAAAAAATTCTCGAAAAATACCTATTTTTCACGCTTCTAAAGGGATTTCTGGCCTTGAACCATCACCGTCGGGATGACAGGATCTGTTGTTGGTTAAATGATTAATCGTCGAACAGACACAATGCAATGATCTAGGTATAAGTACCTAATTCTACGACAAAAGAATCCGTTTCATGTAATTACAAGACTTTCTGGACTACGACCCGCTTATCAGTTACTATGTACACATATACAGTAGCGTTCAAAAGTATTTTGATAATATGAAATTCGTAATTACTTTGATCAATCATATTTCTTACTTTTCTTTATTTTCACTTTATTTTCGAGCAATCGAAAGTTAATTTTTAACAATTATGTAGAACATCGAATTTCTTTCAACAAATAATATTATTGATTTTTGTGGTTCATACTTTCATGTAATTAACGCAATTACTATCTTTGTCAAAATACTTTTGACCGCTGCTGTACATATAATACGTACACGTTATACTTATATTACAATTATAATATATAGCTTTCATCTTTTAATTTACAATTTTTATACGAATAAAAGAGAGGTAAAGATTAAAAAGGAGAAATCAGGATTACAAAGTACAATTAGCATTCGTGTGTCCCATAATTCAGTGGCAAGGTATTTATACGTACGTGTATTTTTCAGGTTTCATTTCTCCGAGCTTCCGATCAATTACTTCGCATTATCACAATTAGAATTTTTCGAATTTTTCAGAACATTTACTTCATCTAGACGTGATGATGTTCAGTTTCAATTGTTCAACATATTTTCTTAGAGATGTTTTAGTATGCGGTAATTTTGTCCATGGTTAGTTTACCGAATCAATTCATGGAACATATTTTATCCCCCGATTTAAAAAGACTTCCGCATCTTGATACGTAACTAAACCAGGTCTGAAAAGAACGTCAGCTGAACGAGTGGTCGGTTCTTTGTTTCAGATTAATTGCACAACACGGTTACGATGTATGAGGAAAAGTGGAATTACGTTGTTTATGGGACACGAATGTCAAACTTCCGCAGTACCTGTTGCCTACTGTAAGAGTTCTTGAGGCAGCCGAACTCCGACTGATAATAACTCCAGTGATTATCTTCCAATTACAATATGTTAAATAAACACACTTCAATCAGCTGCAGGTGTGTAGCCACGTGCGCCGAACGCTGTTTAACAATCTGGCAATTGGGCTGAACAATGCAGCAACCACGACGTCAAAAGAAAGGAGAAAATCAACCGAGTCGTATAAGTTTTTCTCGTTAGTGAGCTAAATAAGGGCAATTCGTACTCAATTTTAATACCCGAAAGCGAAAAAGTGCAATTTAAACCTCTGTGCAATGGAGGAAATTTCATTTTACATTCAGATCTTTGGCGTGATCAGCGTGAGCGTTAGTTAAAAACTTGGTCAAGGTTGCGGTTATAATGTTTGCTAATTATTTACCAGGTGTATTCAAACGGTCCCACAAAATCAACATGGCCACCCTTGACCCACTTGCAATTTTATTTTGGATTTGAGAGCATCGCTGATAGTCACCAATCGAAACGTCTTACTTTTTTTTAAATAAAATGATGGCAGGAGTAATTTAACCATACTATTTCACTGTCAATAAACGCTTTAATATCTGAAAGATGTGGATATCATGTGTTGTATTCATTGTAATTTCATCTCTTATTTAATATATCAGGGCATTGAAATGCGGGTGAAATATAACAAAGATTGTACGCTATGCGACGGAAACAATACGAAATCTTCACAGATGCAAATATGTGCATAGCGATCGCACCCAGTACACAGGAATATATTTGACATTCCACCTTTTTTCATACAGCTTGAGAGAATTCAATAATAAGTCAGATAACCATCTGATTATCGCATTGGGTTATGCGTATAGGTGTATCGGATACTTTCAGTAACTATTGAAACTTTACAGATACGTATCAGATATAGGATATCGGATACTTTGGTGTGAGATAAGATTCTTCACTAAACGTATGGAATTTTTTTTTTCACGCTATCGTAGTTCTCAGGTACAACGTTCGTGAACGAAGTTTTTTCCATGTTTTCAATTACAAAATCATTTTGAATTAGGCACACAGGCCCACGGATAAAAGTGTGTTGTGTTGGGGTCGAGACCCAACATTTCTTATGTATTTCGACCAGCTGAACACGAATCTGGAGTCGAAAGTGCGTCGATGGACTAATTTGGCCGCTAGAGGTAAAAAGCCAGTTAATACATCACTTTGAGAGAGGAGAACATGGTGAATTTTTTTGTCACGTACGGCCGGTTCATCTATATCTATACATCTATGTCATATCCAAATGTCACGGTCACTCAAAAGTCCAATACGCCAATAAATTCCAAAGAACCCAACATCCCAATAACCCGGGGTTAATCACTCGTCGATTTGATGTACACCTGATTTCAAAATTACAAAGATTTTAAAAGATTTCAAATGATTTCGGCAGACTCCAAAAGATTACAAGAGACTTCGCGGGATTTCAAAGGATTTCAAAATATTTCAGGGATTTAAAAAAATTTCAAAGATATCAAAAGATTTCTGATGATTTCAGAAGATTTCTAAGAATTCCAAGAGACTTCATGGGATTTCAAAGGATTTTCAAAGATCTTAAAAGATTTTAGGTATTTCAAATGATGACAAGAGACTTTAGGGGGTTTCAAAGGAGATCAACGGATTTCAGTAGATTTTAACGGATTTCAAAGGATTTCGAAGAATTTTAAAAAGTTGCACTAAAAACTGGACTCAAAAAGAATCAGGATTCTTGATGCACTTAAGAGCATGTAGCAGTTGCACCCTTACCGATCGAGCAAAGTCCTCCTTTTTCTTTCTATATTAAGTAAATAAGCAACCGCAAATGGTTCAAATTTCGACGGTGCATCGCTCGTTTGTAGCGACGTTCAAGAAAGTCACTCATATCCTGTACTTTTTGGCCCCTGAAATGCGGGAAATGTAGGAATAGTACACGTGTCAAAAAACACACATTTTTTTGAACGATTTTCGGGATGCGAGTAACTTTCCTGAATCCCACTACAAAAAAGCTACGCACCGTCGAAATTTGAACCCTTTCCGTTCGTTTGTTTATTTAAATTTTTTGGTAACAACTGCCAAGTTGTTTGGTTCCACATGGTCCCTGAAATATTTCTGAGTTTAAAAAAGTATAAGATTGGTTTATATATTTACTGCAAAAATAGCACAAGTAGCAAATGGTCGAAAATCACAATTTTCCACGAAACGAAGCATTTTCTGCTAATCTACTATGAAAATCCGAACCTCAATTTTTACACGAAATTAAGGGGGAAGCTGTAACCAATTTTTAAGAATTTTTTTTACAAGGATAACTAATTGATAACGGGACCGGATTGTTGGTATTTTATTAAGTGTGTATTAAACTTGTTTTCCATAAATCTTTATACAATTTTTTCTTTAATTAAAGACGTGGGTCTTTAATTAACGACTAATAAAAAAATATCCCCTCCATTGTGGCATTGATATCTCGGTAAAGGGTTATCTGAAAATAAAAAACAAAATTTTATCAATATGTATATAAATGGAGCTATCGTTATGCGTAGCCGATGTCAAAAATTTTAATAATCACTCCAATTGCTAAATACGTCTGACTTATCGTTACATATCTGTCAGGTCAGTAATTTTTCAAACAACTTGTCCCACCTTATCGGCATACGATTACTGTATGATTACCGTGCAACAGAATATATCATTAAAACACAAGTAAAATACTTTCACCCATATGAAAGCACCGCTGAGATTTGAGGGATCCACTTTGTTCTAGCATCGGTTAGTTAGTTGGTTACTTCACGGGACAGGGAACGAACCGAGCGGACCGCGTCGTCAACAATTCAATGAGTGCGAGAGTGAGAGTGACGAGAAAAGCCTAACCATAAACTTATGGAAATAGATTGCGCCGTCTGTGCGCCGAGCTGAAGCCGTAATTCTAAAGAGAGAGCGCAGGTGTAGTCGGACCTCTCTGTTGCACGATCGAAAGAGTGGGAAACAGCCGCCAGGGAGAAAAGCATCAAGGCAAACCGGGAGGTGTGCTTCTATAAGTCTATGAGTTCCTCCCGCTAAGTTACCGATTAGAGCGAGAGGTCCGGCTCCAGCTGTTGTTCTCTCTTTCTAATTACGGCTTCGTTGTCAGTTCGTTGCACAGATCGGGAAGACTATCTCTGTAAGTCTATAAGCCTAACCCTAATTGTAAGCGAAGGAAATGAACATCAGTGTGAACTACCTGTCCACACGCAATATGGATCATTTACTGGTAAGCCTCGGATAACATAATTTATCCTCAATTTGTCAAAAATAATTTAAGGTTGGATTTCGGATGAACTTGGTGTTCAGATTAATTTTCTACAGACAGCTGTATCTTCGGAATGTGTTTGATACAACAGTACTATGTACTCGTGCTTAAACCTACATGGTTTTATTTTATACATTTGCGACCACTTGGCGGCCACGAAATTAAATATGCGAATTAATCTGAATCAACGGTTTAAGGTTGGTTAAAAATACAAAAACGTGAAAGTTGTTCGGGATTTGTTGAGTGTATAACAAAAGCCATATTTTACTATACTTGGTAGAAAACGGAGTAGAATTCATACCATTCCGCACTACGCCAACAATGTAGCCAATACTATACGATCGACGGACATTGCATAATGTACAACAAATGGTAAATTATATCTATACGTAAATGAAATATATCAAACTTATGCATATATAACCTCTCGCATATAACGTTTTCTTTGGTTCTCTGTAGTAAATACTTGAGTAAATAGCGACGACAGTCGATAACTGGAATAATTTAAAGAAAAACTATATACCGAAATTACAACAATTTTATCAAAATAATAATATGTATTGTTTTTCCGTAATAATCAATAACCTTCAATTCAGTCAATTTTGGATTGCATTGGCGGTGTTTTATTAAGTTTTTTATTAACATTTTTTTTCATTATAAGAAAGATATGGGCCTTGATTTAACGACTAATAAAAAAATTTCCCCTCCGTTGTGGCATTGATATCTCGGTAAAGGGTTGACTGAAAATAAAAAAAAAAATTTCATCAACGTCTCTACAAATGTAGCTATCGACGTACGTAGCCGGTTTCAAAAAATGTACTAATTGCTATTGTTACAAACTGTGTGAATAAAAAAAAAAGGACGGTAAGAATATAGAAAAATTTTATTCCGTGGGCATTTTGTAAATAATGAAAATACAAATAACTATATGTCACGATAGCCAAATTTGTATAGATATTGATAAAAATTTGTTGTTCATTTTCAGATAAACCTTCACCGAGATAGCAATTCCACAATAGAGGTGAACTTTTATTATTAGTCGTTGAGTCACGGCCCATATCTTTGTTAATATAAAAAAATGGGTAATCAAAATTTACACCAAACAAGTTCAATGTAAACTTGATAAATACCGACAATCCGATACGTTTATTAATCAGTTATCCCTGTGAAAAAAATTCTTAAAAAGCGGTTATTTTTTCGGCCGGCACAGTGACCTTCCCCCTTAATAAATACGAAAATAAATAGATGCAAATGAAATCATAGGCATAGAACGCATCTATCCATCATTGATTTGATTATGAAGACTCATCATTAAAAGAACGTGCGACGTCAAATTATATATACGATTAGTCTCGTTGACGTAATTGGAGTTATTTTTCCCAAAGGTCATAATTTATAAGCAGAACAATAGTCATAAAATTTCAATGGATAACACAAAATTGCTTAGGATTTCACAAGTTTTTCCAATTATTTTATAGAATTTTAGAGGATTTCAAGGGTTTGCAGGAAATTTTCAAAAATATAAAGGGATTTCAGGAGATTTCAATAAATTTCAAAGATTATAGAAGGTTTCAAAGATTTCAAAAGATGTCACAAGATTTTCGGAAAAGTGTACACCAGATTTCACGAGTGATTATATAACTCTCGCAATGACCCGAAAGCTCAATATTCCGACAATCCCAAAGCCTAAAAACCTTCATAACGTCAAACGCCAAATTAGGGGTTAGGCTTTGGGAGTTATTCACTTTTCCGATTTTTTCAGGGTTGGGTTTCCGGGGTTATTCACTTATCGAGTTTTTTCAGGGTTGGGATTTTGGCGTTATTGAGGTTTTGAGCGTTCGTCATTAATAGGTTTATCCTTTGGGGTGATTTGAATATTAGGCTTTGAGGTTATCAAATGAATCCATCGACATCCACATTCAACTTCAGATTCGTGTTCAGCAGGTCGAAATACATACGAAACGACGGATGTCAACCCTAGCACAATATATTTTTTTTCATTTGTTGGCCCGTGGCATCTTCAAAAACGGATGTATGCTGTGCGTGTGCTTATCGGAATTTTGTGAAGACGATACCAGACAAACCACTGGACCGATTTGGCTGACATTTGGATGGAAAATTATCTAGACTCAGACGATGCTTCGGTAACTTCGACAGACCTCTTTCACATTCGGTTTTAAATCGGCAGACATCCAAAATTCTCAAAAACTTGCAACGTCTACATTCTTCAAGACAGTTCAGTAAACTTTATTGGCTTCGTGTATGAAATACAAGCACAGAATCAAGCATGTGTCATATGTTGTACAGTAATATTAATTAATGCCTTAACCTTCCGGCTAACTTGTTTTCGGTCCGAAACAAAATGCGAGTTTAATTCCGTGACTTGAACAGCAGTCGCTAAATCCTACAATTTTTGAGACAGTCCGATAAAATTTGAAACACAACATTCGTCATTAAAATGAATTTTTATAAAATCTTCTCTAATTTTCAAGTTTTCTGTAGCTCGTATTTCAGATGAACCACTGTACCAGTTTTGCTAAAATTAGCGTGCCGAGAGGAAACAGTGAAACTTTCTATTCCAAGCGATACTTTACGCATGCGCAAATCGATTGAACTCGATTGGTCGATGAGATCGTATCACGGCAATATTTTTATCCGCAAGACAGGGCAGCCAACTTACTCGAAACTGCGCATGAGACGTTAAACTCTCCCACGTCAAGTGGCGGATTGAAATTATATCGTTAGGATGACTCGTCGAAGTCATCAGTCGCCAATTAGTTGATGAAAAAAAGTTTGCCAAGTTTTCCCGAATCACTGCAACAGTTATTTGAGGTTTATTCAACATAAAAAAACTGGCATCACATGCATAACCTCCGTATCATTTCTGCTCAGTAGCAAGGAAAATACATCAATGAACGGTACAAGCAAAGCTCTTTGGAAAAATCCTTTCCTCTTTGTTAAGTTGACTCAAAATTAAAGCAGCATTCTCCCCCACAGATTTCCCAGCCATACTGCGTTCAATAACCTGTCGGATCCCTGGCCCAGTTCTTCTTGTGCTAAGAGGCATCTCGTCTATATTCGTTTGAATCCAAGCTACGTCTTTTGGACGTGCGTCGTTCAGTCACGAGAGTAAACGAAATATTTTTAACTCCAAACTCTCGGTATATATTTTATATATATATCTAGTTGTACGCTTTTCTCATCTTGATCTCGAACGAATACTTTGGCGTGAAATGATACAATTTGTGCAGAATTCAGGGAGAATTCTGCGATCGAATTTTTAGGCAGAGCGGATGAGCCGAAGTCACAAATTCCTTAAAAAAAAATCGTTGATAGAATTACGCATGCAACCGTTTTGTCACGAAATTTCAGCACCATCATTAAAGTTTAAAAGTAAAATTCGATTTTCTTATTTCATAGTGCGAACGTAATCAAATTCATCTTGAAACTATTGTATTTTTCGGATGCCAAGACCCCGTGCAACGTTTTTACGATTTTTTTTTTTTTATACCAAGAACGGGTCAATAAATTAATTATTTATAAACTATCGTACAACGTTATTTCCAGGGCTCATTGTAGTATAAGAGTTACACCAAATGCTCGAATCTCCATTTTCGATTCGTTAACCTGTTTTCAATTTAATATTTTGGATTTTTGGCCACCTCGAAAATGTTCGCAAAAATCATATTTTTGAGTGAAAAATATTAGTTTGCATCCATTCAAAACAGCCATTACGTATACATTCAGAAGCCCACATGTATTTATAAAGATCGGCTTACTATTCGCCTGTTTATAGCTTATTTATCCATTATACACTCAATGAATTTCATATTTACGGACTTCGGTGTGGATTAAATAACTTTCTCAACTGCCCAGTTCATCAGAAGTTTTGAACTCTATTTTTCACTCAAGTTTGAATATGATTTCCCAGATGTTTCTCTTGCGAAACGGAAGTGGAGAAAACTATCCAGGTCGAAGTTGAAACATTCAAAGATCTGCCACGGCAATAGACTACGTACTTTGTAAGCCGCATTTTTGCATTGGTTAAAAGTTGACCAGTTGGAAACGAAAAAAAAAAAAGAAATTATAGTTGTACAGGGCAACACAACCGACAGTTAAAGAGGGTGATTGAAAAAGGTTATAAATGCCGTTTTTAAAAAAAAAATTCCACCAACGAATTCACGCGACAAATAACTATGCAACAAGGAATAAACAGTTTCGCTCCTTTTTTACAAAACTTAGTTGCGTGTAGTGTCTTTTAAATCTCCTCTACAAATTTCTACTTAAAAAATGAAGGGGAAGCAAGGGATCCTACGAACTCAATTGACGATGATACTGTTAATTTTTTTTTTCTTCTGTTTTGGATGATTGTTCGAATTTGGAGTAAGATAAGACGAAGTACAATCGCAGCTTAGTGAGTTGAAAAGCGTAAAATGACGAAGGTGTTACAATAAACATATTTACTAATCGGCACTTCGAGAGTCTGCTTATAACGAGTGCAGAAAAATCCAGTTTGAGAAAAGAAGAGCTTATCGATAACAGAACAAGGCATGTGATGCGAGTCAGAAATATACCGGTCGAGACGTGTGAATTCCAAGATCAACAGAGATCAATCCTACGCTGCTTCCGTAAAGTACAAGATATTTGTATAATAACTTCAGTTACTTCTCTCGTTAAAATATAGGATCAGTAGGTCTAACCACTTGGCGGGGAAATCTTAATTGGGTAAAAAAATAACGCAGTTTTCAACGATCGTGAACTACAAATATCAACCATTCCAATTTGTCCTAAGGCCGTTGTTACTTCAATGCTGCCTCTACAGGGATCGATTTGGTTATGAAAATTTGTAACTAAGATTCATCTTCAAAGTTCCATGAGGTGTTAAAAAACTAACGGAAATATTTGGTCATGGTAAGTATTTAGATCGCGTCAAACGGTAGACCTAACGAAAATTCTGAATCCCCGATAAAATTCAAATCTCGAAAAACACTCCGATAACTGGTAATTCTCTATTATTTCACTGATAAGTCGCAAGATTTAAGTTATTACGAGTACAGCAATCTGCCGCTAGGCATCGCAGGATTCGCAGCACTCTCACGGTAAAAGTAGAAATACAGCTTTCATAAAGACCAGCGACTTGGTGATCGTGATAAAATTCAACCAACTCAAGAAGTGGGGATAGTGTAAAATGGTTACGTTTCGCTTCGGTACTACAGTTGTCGTTATAATTCGAAAAGATCTGATAAAGTGCCATGTAGATGTGATTCTATGTCACTGTGCATTCTCATGAAATCCTGACACATGACAGTAACCGAAATGAATTATTTCATTCAAATTGCCTTGCACATCATGCTATGATATAAGCAATAAGAATATCGATTTGTGCCAAATTTGAATCATTTATTCTTCGAAGCCCAAAAATTCATCATTTTAAAGGCATGAAATGTATGAATTTTGGGTTATCGAGTAAACCCCTCCCTATTTCGACCAAAAAATGTCACTTAACTTCTACGTTGCTCGAATATTTTTAGGATCGTGAATCATCTGGTATCCGGTTTCTCGTTCGGAATGAGCAATGAATAGTAATTATGGAACTGAGCCTGAATAGCCACTCAGTTACCTCGGCAATGCGATGAGCGCTTCAAAATGCCGTATTGAACAATGAAATAAAAGTGCTGCATCGTTGAACGTGCGAGTGTCACGAAATTGTAGTAAATTGAAAAACGCGGAGCTCCACTCCGGTTTTGTTTGGCTTGATTAAGCGGTTCTTCGGTTGTTGTTTCTTTCTAAACGCATTCTTATTTTTAGCTCGTGTATATAATTACTCCGAAGAATATTCTCTCATTGCTGTCAGTCAGGGCGAAATATTATACAACTCAGAATTACGTAAGACGTTTGCCCAATTGTCACGATGCCAAGTATCAGATAATTTATTTACTTGTTCTTTCTTCCCCTGCCTTCAGGGACGCAAACAAAGCGTTGACGTTAATTAAACACCACTTTTACAGAACTGAAGGAAATTTGAATGTTATGAATTTCAACTAGAAACTCGAAGCAATTACTGTATAGTAGACTGGGCCAAAAAAATTGACTATTTTTTTTTTTTGAAAAATATATTGAGAATATCATTCAGTATGGCAAAAAAAAAAATCTCATGAAATTTTAAGCCCTTAATATTAACTTTAAGAGGTCTATCATCGCTATTTTTGATTTTTAGTAATAATTTGATGTTTTACGTCACAACTGTCGAAATATTGAAGTGAAAAAATTTATGTTCACTTATCCCTTTATAAAATTAAATTCCCTACAAAAAAGGTCTGATTATAGATTTTTGTCAGACAAGCCGTTTCCGAGTAATTAAGCTTAATAAATTGATATAATTTCTCGATTTGAAACTTTGAAATTCCAATTTTTTCTTCAATTTTAATTGAGAATAACTTTTGAAAAATTAAATTGAGGCAAAAATATTAAGAGATCTTTTTTGTAGAACATTAAATTTCCTTTAAGAATCTGTCATGATCTTTTTTATACATTCATTGATTCGTTAGTCACAAAATTACAAATTAAAAAAGTCAAATCGAGAAATTATATCAATTTATTAAGCTTAATTACTCGGAAACGGCTTGTCTGACAAAAATCTATAATCAGACCTTTTTTGTAGGGAATTTAATTTTATAAAGGGATAAGTGAACATAAATTTTTTCATTTCAATATTTCGACAGTTCTGACGTAAAACATCAAATTATTACTAAAAATCAAAAATAGCGATGATAGACCTCTTAAAGTTAATATTAAGGGCTTAAAATTTCATGAAATTTTTTTTTTGCCACACTGAATGATATTCTCAATATATTTTTCAAAAAAAAAATAGTCAATTTTTTTGGCCCAGTCTATTTTATAGTATCATTTCTATGATACAGAAAACTCACTGTGCATTTGTCCGATTCAAAATCTGACAAAATATACATTTTTGATACGAAAATAAAGAAAAAAACGTATCGATACTAACATCTTTCTAGTTATATTGGCGATTCAACTTTCTTCGTTTCAATTTACAGGATAAGAATATCAAGTATTTTAACCTAGTTGTAGATTTAGGAAAAGGAATTTTCATAAAAAGGATAACAGATTTTGTACAGATGAAATTCTTCACACAGTCATGGAATCTAATTACAAATATGTCGAATCTCACGTTGACTACGAACTTTAAAATCGAAGGTGAACAGTACCAGCCGAACAAATTTTTAGATTTAACTATTTTTTACTCATGGGGTTCCAATGGTAAAAGCCCAACTTACCCACAAAATACTGTCTATGATAGAAAAAAAAGATAAACTGGATTTTGAATTTGCACAATCATCATGAGGGTAAATTTCACTGATAAAATCAAGAATAGTTCGTGCAAATATTTGGCTAAAAATATAACAGTACCAAATTTCACCTCTTCTCTTTGATCAAGCACCTTCTGATGTTTTAGTCAAAGATATGCATGCGGCAATCTTATTTGTCTGCCAACATTATCACGAAACAGGCCGATAAATTTTTGTGTCATCACCTGATTCCCTGCAGCTCTGAAGCATTAAGACATTGAACAGGATTGAATCAACGTCCCTGATATGTAATAGAATTGAAAAAACCCTGAGTTTAATCATTTTCAAACGTATAAGTATAAAATCCTTTTACCAATTGTAAATATCTTAGCTAATGTCACTCGACTTGCTCAAATTCATTTCTCTCACACGGTAGGATATGATTTTTTCATTCGCATTCACTATCATTGAAGCAAACAACACTCTTGGAGATTTTTTGTGCCTCGTCCTAACTTTTTTATTCAGACAGTCTAGTTGATTATTCCTTAACGCAAGCGCCATTGCTGCATCGAAGGCGTATCTAATTACAATGCGCCGCAAACTCGTGATTTCTGGTTGGATGAAAGTTTCGCGATATCGTATGAATACATCGTATGCTGTGTCGATGACATTGTACAGATGATATACCGTATGCAATTAATGCGATTGTCTTATCTTCTCAGCGCCAAAGCACATGACTATGACGCGATGCGTTTTATCGTCTCCCAAACTAAATAACAACCTTATTTTTCATACATCATAAGACAAGTATCACGAGTCGGTCTTATGCCGGATCCGTCATTGATTACAATACATCAACCAGACAACTAATCAGCACTTTAAATAGACGACTAGCAACCTATGGCTACTCGGTTTTATCTCACCATGCTGGTTATCGGATCGAAGTCTGCGCTCATTCCTAGGCTAATCGATTGCTGAGACAAGCTAATTGTCGTTGTATTGGATTTTAATCTGCACGACATGTGATCACTGCAATTTTGCTGTGCCAACTGGTTTTGCATTGAAATGAAGGCTGACTCATATCGATATCGTTCTGTTTATTCAAATGTTATCGGTACGATTTTCCATATTTTACAAAAATATTAGGTGAAATCTAAAAGAAATTCGGGGGGAATAAGAATTTCCAAAGAAAAAGGTACAATCAATATCCATCGGTCATTATGTAATCTCTATATGTTGTATATTTAAGAGGTTACTCACCCGTATAACCCAAATAAAATTACACACGCATTCATATTACAACGAATAATATTTATTAACAAATAATAGGCTTCTACGGTTCTTCATATTACGCGTCCCATTGCGATCTGACGCTGATTGGCGTCGGTCATAAAAGTTTGGTTATATAGAGAGGACCTCTCATACACATACGTGTCTAACTTGTCCATCGGACCTTAGTCTATCTATTTTGCATTCAGGTTACAACATGTATTAGTGATTCTCTGCAAAAAAAAAACATCAACGGTTCAACCAGAAGTAAAAAATTTTGATGAAGAAAAATTTTTGGTTTATCTTTATTATCAGATATATGACGAATGATTTTCAAACACAGAATGTCTGCGGAAGTAGAGAGAAAAAAGAGAAAAATGTTGAACATATTTTGGGTGAAATTGATTGAAAAAATGTATATGTCTAGTCTTGAGATTCAGCAATTACATGAAAAATTCTAAGCAGTTTAATCACGAGGGAGAAAAATTTCCACCCAAGTGTGAAATGCGTGCCTTAACTCCCAATCGACCCCTTGACGGAAGTCCAAAGTCGTAAATGTACACTTGCAACGTGATCGCGTCTTCGAGAAGTTGGCAGTAGTTTTGCATCGTCTGGGTAAGACGCCCTGCATAAGACAACAAGTTGTACGTGCGTTTGGTCTCGCATACCTTTCGGGACGTGGATCGGACCGAGTGTTTTTCCTACATGCGGTTACGGGTGCTGATTAAGGACGAACGGACATTGAAGTCCGAATGAAAGGTTAAGGAAAGGGGGAAAACCGCGTAAAAAATCTCTGCCAACGTCATATGCAATAATGGCAAACATTAGTGAAGGAATATGTTTACCGTGTGATAGAAATGAATCATAGCCAAGGGGCCATTCGCTCGGGTAAGTCATAAATGCAACAGTTGGAAATCAAGTTATTAATCAAACGAAATTTACTACGACTGGAATGTCCTTTGAAACCAGGAGGAAGCAAGCACCGTGACTGAAATCATTGAAAATCATGTTAAGAAATGGCGCAGCAGGCTTTGGTAATCATGGAAATCGTTACGGGTCTAGCGGTTAACCTCAAATGATTTCAATTCATTATCATTCGACTGGTTTATATCTTATCATGTAGTTTCGTTGATTTTCAGGTTACCAAATGATTTCTATTGATTCCAAACGTTTTCACAGCGTTCTAGGTTATTTCTAATGTTTTTTTTTTTTTTTTTTTTTTATCATTTGCTGTGATACTATCCAATTTGGAAATTATGGAAAATCGCCTAGAAGGCTCAAGAATAATTGGAAGTCAGGAGTAGGATTGGAAATCTATAGAAATTGCTGGAAATCAATCTTAAGAACGTTCTTCATTCTTGGGAACGTGTTAATTATAAAATCGTTTCTGAACTTGCCGATATTTCCTATGATATTCGAATTCGCTTAAAAACAATTTTATTCCATGGTAGGAATTTCATTTCGTTTGTGAGCACCTTCATTGTCACAAATAATGTTGCCGGAGGTTTTTCCAACGGTTATCCTCTTATCCTAACTTTTGATTCAGATGATACAGTACAGCCGATTCATCATTTAGCTAGACGAACGGACAATTCGATATTCAGTCAATCGTGGACTGGGAATTGATTTGCAAAAACTTGTTCCAACTAGTTTTTGAAAAGGCTGTTTGTAAATCGAGTTTTATAATTTGCATTCAATAAATTTTACTACTTAAACAATTTCACCTCGTAGTCGTGATCGAGCCGTAGGGAGATGAAAAGCTTTCTCAGAAATGTATTTATAGTTTTTTCACGGGAAAAAATTAAGTTTTCAAAGCTTTGAAAACCCCTGAAACTTATAATTCGTAATTCTAATGTGGTGTACTGCAAAAGAATGAAAATTTCTCCAACTTATATTACACGAGGATATAAAGTGAGTGAATTATGTAATGCATTACGTATAGCAGATTGGCGAATGTTCTCATTCTCAGTTAAAGTCGCACTGTGGCAACAAGAACGAAATTAATAATAATTCAAGTGAGAAGGTTTCTACATGCCCAGTTTTAAGATTAGCGGTAAATTTCAAAACTTCGTGAAACCAAGATAAATGGACATGAAACGCCGTCAGGACGGAAATAGATAAAATTACAGCGTTTACAAACAAACGATATGTATAAAGTTGCGTTTCCGAGAGGGCCACATTTTTTTAAATATTTAATGTAAATAGACCTTGACTGAAATTCAATAAAAACTCATTTCTTTCGAAGTTGGTGTTTGTCGTTTTTGTATTTTTTTTTTCCTGCCCCATTCAGCGATGCGAAAATATTAAGTATGCAAGCATTAAAGGAGAATAATTGCAAGATAAACCTCGAAAAACTTTTCTTGATTTGACAAACTTACATATAGCCCATTCCACGTCAACTTGACCAATAATTTTCCCTCGCCATTTTTGATTCGCCTCAGAATTTTTTTATTCGATCAATTTCAAAAAAGCATTTTTGAATTTTTTCAGATTTTTTCCTACAAACGTTAATTTTTTTATGATTATTGAAACCTATCGAAAATTTCTCGAAAATCCTTTGTTCAATTCTAAATCTTTTGACGCGAGAATACAGAATTTTCCGTAATTGTTTGCGATTTTGAGAAAAATGTGTTTTATTTGTTCATATAATGTTTAAAGTGCGAAAAAAATCGAAAAAAATCGCCACATAATAGGCCGATGTCAGAATGATCGGAACGAATGATAAACTATATAAGATTTTTAAAAAATGCCAATTTGAATGATCATAAAAAATTAACTGTTTTAGGAAAAGATTTGAAAAAATTCAGGAGTGCTTTTTTGAGATCGGAAAATTGTATAAGCTCCTGAAACAAGTCAAAAATGGTTAAAGAAAATCATTGGTCGAGTTGACATGGAATGCCCCATATCCTTCATCGTTTCGATCACAATTTTTTCATGACGCTAATTTATTTTTCACGATTCGTTTTCCTCTGTTTGAAATTGGAACGAAGATTATACTGTCTTTCATAGTCACCACTTTGATAACGTAATAACATCCCGCATCAGCTGTTCGCGAAGATATTGGCTTTGACTGTACATGTAACAGACATATACCCGCAGATAATGTCAATGACCGATTCGTCATTTTCAGTAACGATTTTCAGGGTTGCCATCCTACATGAAAACCCTGGAACAGTCGGATCGCGTCAAGCTCATTAAAAATTAAAAACAAGAACGCGCGCAGCCTTGACCCGACTGCATTATCTTTCACCGCGATGAGAAGCGTTCCAACCTCCCAGGCGAAAATATTACCATATATATTGTCTCCTCTCACGATGAAATTCGACATTCTACAAGTTTCATACGTTTATAGATTTTTGAAGCATTCGATCAAGCCCTGTATAAATACGATCGATCGGACAGCCGAAATATAGATATACGGCATACGCTTGAACTGTATATACATCATAATTACGTAGATAGCACAAAAGAGCGCGTGTCGATCGCTCGCTCGGTCGATAATAACGTAATCACTTCTTCACAAAATGGCGATGAGACAAAACAACTATGCTAGGAGGAGTCATTAATTTTAAGCCTGAAGAGGGTTGGGAGCTGACCGACCGAAACATCGTAAAAAAATTTAAATATACTGTCAATTATTGACCAATTTCGACGAAATAATGGATTCATTTAGATACTAACGTAACGCGGTAGTGCGGTATATTAAATTTCGGAAACAATCCGTTAGCTGCGTGACATATGATGTGATAGGGATGTCAGAAGTGCCAAAAAGAATCGATATTTTTTTTAAATATCAATATCGATTTTAATACATCGAAAAACTATATCGGTAATATTTTGTAAAACTAGTTATCTCAAGTTTTATAAAAACAATATCGTTAGAATAAAATTATTTTTTAATAAATCGATTAAATAATTGCATTAATTCAGTCAAACCCATATTGTCCGACAGAAATACAATAAGAATTGCCAGTCAGATACTCATCAAAAAATTATTCTGCTAATGAGTTGATGTGAGAAAATTTGTACGACGAAGAACAGCATACTTCGTGGGATACATTTTTATTCCAATAGTCACGAAATAATATGCAATGTGACGGCGACAAGAGGTAAGATTAGAGAGTACCAAAATATGAATTATTATTAGTTCTCATACGAACGAAACGAACAAAGACCGTGCTGACACAGGTAATAGAATAAAAGCTGTAGGGCCTTCTGCGGTAGCTCGGTTGTCTTCCATACCATTCAAAAAGTAGTTTCATCGCATCGACCTAACCTCAATGCTTAATTATGAATATATTCAGAGAGCGGTGATGAAAATATTCTAATTCTTAATCGTGAGTGTGGAAAATTCGACAGCTTTCTCGCACTGTAGATTTGATGAAGTGTTTAACCTCATTGGCGTTAGTTTAGAAAAATATGTTAAATGTACAGAATATGACAACTCTGTGAATAGTTGATGATTTCAAAGCGAATATCCTCTTCGACTTTCATCCTCGAATCTGTCCACAGATTTCTTTGTGCAACTTTATGAAATTTTTACACATTCAAAATTCAAGTCGAGTCTTTTGGCAAAAATTATAGTGATACCAATTTAACAATATTGGTCAATATTGGTCACTGCGAGATAAAAGTTCACAAGATGCAAGATAATTCTTAGATGTTTACTCTCGATGTTGTGTAGCCTTCAAAGATCAAATTTTGTGCTATGTGAAATTTTCCAACCAAATTTTTTATTTCATAGTGCCTGATTCAGAAACGAGATTTATTTGGATTTCCGATCGATTAACTTCAATCAAAAACTCAATACAATGCAAATAAGCTTGATTGATAGAAACTTCAAGTATATGAAGCAAGATACGTTGCGTTGTCTGCCTGATGAAGTTGAATAAACAAAGTGTATCCTGCTAATTGTAATTGATGTTCCGTAACTCAAGGCACATAAAGCTTCGAACAAGTAAAGTCAGCAATATGAATCTCAGCACAAATTTATAAATTTCAAAAAAAGAACCGCTTTGATACAATATAAAAAATCTAACTGGCCACAGTGCTGATGTCATTTTTTTGACACGAATTCAATTCGTATGGTATATGCAAATATAAATTAACTATAATGTACAATGATCGATTAAATTTTTTCGATCACCACTTTAATTTTTAGAAGTATCTAAAAAATTACATCAATTTTGGATTTGTAGACGTGATCAAAATCACGCTTTTTTTTGGCCTTAAATGTCACCCACAAAAATCGCCGGCCCTTGTTACCAGTTGGCACAATATCAATTAGGCTGTACTGTCGTGTCCAGAGAATCGACCGTCGAACTGAGCTCGTCGTCGGATTTGTTATAGTGTCAAACGCGTCTCTGATTTTTCTCGTTCTAAACAACCGCACGCGCTTCATTACGTTTCGTTTTATTTATAGATTTATTGGCAAACAGCGTCGTGGACATTCTATATTTGAATACGCGGTGAAGGACAAGGGTGACCATTAAAACCGTCATTCGAATAACTTGGCATCACCAGTCCGCAGATTCCGTAAGTTCTGAGGTCTCGGAGGAAAAACCTTTTGAAAACAAAAAAAACTAGCCGGCTGAATAAAAAAAAACGTTTCCAAATGCATTATACCTAAATAAACAACAGTGAATTATATTAAGATCATTTAGTACTTCTATCTTTACCAACGGAGCAAATTCACCCTTTTTTTTTCCTATACTAAATAAACAAACGATCGAAAAGGGGTCAAATTTCGACGGTGTATCGGTCGGTAAAGGTAGGAATATTACATGACGTTAAATTGAAAATGAAAGTTCGTGTTTCCAAATTCAAGAAAGGTTTGTGGAAAATTTTGAGAGCTATAAATGATGTATCAAGTTATAGGGCTACAACTATTTTATAACCACCAGTGAATTGATATTCAAAAATTTTTTTTCAAATCTTCATCAAATATTTCACATTTCTTCCTAATTTAGAATATACGAAATGATTATTGGACAGTTGAAAAATTC
The DNA here is from genome assembly GCF_021901455.1 of Neodiprion lecontei. NCBI lineage: Eukaryota > Metazoa > Arthropoda > Insecta > Hymenoptera > Diprionidae > Neodiprion > Neodiprion lecontei. The sequence continues at coordinate 8,207,970 of NC_060262.1, read as the reverse complement.
CCCATCTGGTAACTGGAATTAGTGAGGCTCTTATTGTTGGATATACTCTGGGATCGTCTCCACCCGATACTTGACTTTTCACCCAGCTTTAACCGAACTGGATAAAGCCGGTTTCTCGGGACTCAGGATACATTTTCTGCATACATACGCATACGCGCATTTTGGAAAATGTTTAAAAAAATCATTGTGAGAGTAACGAAACGTGCTGCCACGGTCAATAAAAAAATTTTCGAAGCTATGTGACCACAATGACAAATAAAATAAGCACTCCGCTTTACGATCGTGTATGAAAAGGAGATACGCACTTTGACTTTTTTTTGCAAAACCGAGATCGTCGCATCAACGTAGCTTATCAATTAATATAGTTGGTATCTAACCCGCATAGCGTACAGAAATCCGTGATTATATACGAGAGAGAGAGAGAAAGAGAGTATATTTTTCACAATCTCACTTTCTAATCACAAATTGGAAAACTGCAAGAACGGATTTTCAGAGAAATTGAAAAAATTGTTGGAATCGATCGAAATTAATCATTCTAAAATGGAGTGGCAAATATCTGGTTTTAACCGAAAATTAATATTTCCAATACAACCTTATCACAAAGATTCAAAAAATATTTACGTTTTTCTATAAATAGGCCTAAATTAATTTTCTATATTAAGACTGAGATATCTCAATACAGCGCCTGGAAATTACTGAAATTTTGCAGTGATTTTTCTGAACAACTGAGAAACTGTCAGAAATTTATTCCATGAATTGATATGAATTTCCAAAATTTTCTGAGAATAGCTCTCACCAGAAAAGAAAATTAAATTCATAGTAAGTATGCTCTCGTTTGACATTTTTTTTTAATCAACTAGAACAATTATCCTTAGAATAAATTTAAAGTTTCGTAAATACAGCTATAGAGGAAAAAATTAGTTCAACCCTGCGTTGGGGAAACGAAACTGGCTCGTGTCGAAACGGCTTCTGAAAATTACAGCTCAACGTAAACGGAAAAATTCTTTGACGAGCACAATCGGTTTACATGCCAGTCATTAATAGCGATTAACGAAACACGCCTGCCGGACAGAGCGAAGTATAATTCGATGGCAAGGTCGGAGTGTCTTGAATATCAATTAACCTCCAGGAATCACAAGTAGTCACAATCAAACAGCAGCTGATTGTGAGCGAAATAACATCGCGTCTCGGAATTTGGCCGAATAACTTCACATCTCGATTTAACATGCTGGTTAACTATTATAAATTGATTTTACGATTTAATATTTCTGAATAATAAATCGTAACTCATTATCGTGGCGCATAATTACTGTGTGTATTACCTTTAAGATATTCGATGATTTCCATGTATTGTGGATTATATTACGTATGGTTACGAACAGTTACAGAATTTGTTTTTTTGTCACGGTTTCATTCACCAACAGTCTGAGTTTCATCTACTAGTGATGGCCGCTAAGGTAAAAAATAATCGAACATGACTGGATTGAATTGGTAAAACTTAATTGATTAAACGAATATTTAGTATTTTTTGAAACGTTGCATTTGAAACCAATATTTCGTAAATTTCAGTATGCAGTCTTAGTAGAGGAAGAGTTTTTTTGATAATTTACCGTTTCATTCAAAGTATTTTGCAATTTCAGGTGAAAATATTCATCTATCTTTGACTTGTTACATCAAATAGGTACTTAGTGAGTAAGGCAATATTAATAATTGATACGTTAACCACGGGAGTTGATATTTTATTGCATCGTTCATAGGAGTAAAAAACAAAAACCGATTGTGAGGAAAAATAATCGAGTCGGTTGATTAATCGAGTTTGAAAAATAATCGATTATACTCGAATAATCGGGAAAAAATAAGCGATTATTTTTGGTCATTCTTTCCGCCTAGCATAACTCCATGCAATTTCAGAATACATAACGTTGATTACGTTGAATACTAACGAGATGGATCTTTGGAGGTTGTACGATGCACATGACCGTCTTAGTTATGCATAAATATATGTAGACATGTATCGCATTCAAGGAACGAGTCATTGAATATTGTTTCAAAGCTAACGATAAGTTAACAAGGAGTGCAATTTCTATTAACCAGTTTAACGAAATTCATTTGATTTTTTTACACCGTACGTATTTTAGTCGTCTTTACTGCCAAGTAGTATTTACTCATTTAGGTATCCAAGTCTCTGTAGCTTTTTCTTACCAAACTTTGTGAAGAATTATTCAAATCGATTTAAATTTCTTTCAAGCATTTGTTTGGCAATGTTTGTTTGTAAAAATATGTCTAATGTTTTTATGATTTTGCATAAAGTCTCTGTTCTTCAAAAATTGTCTCTTACTCGGGTTTTTACATATACGTTACTCTGAAGAATCTGACACTTCATAAATTTTCGGTGGGATTTTTTTCTCTAGGTGGTTTTGTCTATTTTTTCTGGAAAAATTCTTGTCTCTCATGAATTGTTTGAAATGTTTCAACGCACTTTCAACTTCTGTGCGTAAATTTAAAATTGGACAAATGAATGTTCAACAGGCATAGATTGGCAGAAAGTTATAGCTCGCTGATCGATTTTTAATTCGATAGGAAGAAATATCACTTGAAATCTTAAAAAAATCTGAATCTTAAGAGAATAATGAAATTTCATCGAAGCGTCAATCTAGTATAATTGCAAAGTGTATCGTATAAAAGAAATCTGTTTAAATCGCTGAACAAATATGTCAACACAAACGAGGACCTAAGATATTGCCAAGATTAGCGATAAATCAACATTTCTGTCTCCGTGAATTACCGCTAAGTGCTGGAAAAATACATAAACTGAAAATAAGATTCATGGCCAACATCTCTTGGCCTTTTGTTGTGCCGTTTGTCATCGGCGCAAGACGCGCACGTGTTTCTTCTGCATCACGGATCGCAGAAGGGTCTGCAATTCGTCGTTATCACGATACATACCCAGAAGTCGAGGAGAAAAATAAACTGTTTTCATCTCTCAGCAGCAGCTGTCCCTCATTGTCCTAATTAAGCAATTATTTACGAATAACAGCCTTTCGTGTGTCGGCATTATTCACTCATTAGAGACTCGCAAGGCGCTAATTTGCCGGTTTCGGAATGTTCGAAAGGCTTTCACAAGCGATTCGGCTCGTCGATTTCAGCGTTTAATATTGAGGTCATACGGTAGTGATACCTTTACCGACCGAGCAAACTCACGCTTTTTCTTACAATATTGAAGAAACAAAGGTACGGAAAGGATTTTTGATTTTCACGGTGCATCGCTCCTTTGCAGCGGAACTGAGGAAAGTTGCTCATATCCCGAGAATCGTGAAAAAAAATATGCACCGTCGAAATTTAAACACTTACCGTTCGTGAAAAATGGGGAATTTACTCGGTCGGTAAGGGTAGGAGTACTACATCACCTTAACGCGGACCGGAATTGCATACCTACGCGATTTCGACATTCGGAATTGGCGTGCAGTCGTTTAGTCGAACGACATTTGAATCGGAGGTGCAGACTCCGATCCGCGATCGAGTCGTTTATTCATAATTGCCGCGGTGCGTTTGCGCGGCGCATTTAACCATCTGCGTACGTCTGTCCGACGTGGTTTTAATCAAAATGTTTACACTGCAATTTCCAGATGGTGGGAATAATTCAACGTAATAATTGCTCCTGTAATAGTATCCAACGCTGTTTCGCCTTCCACCCACCCATACTTTGTATATCTATGTATACGCATAGTGTGTTGGACAAATGCGTCATGCACTTAGAATTCATCACCGTGGTCGACCATTTACATAAATGTTCCGAATGATTATTGCGGCACTGACAACAAAAGTGGCGCTTTTGCCGCTGCCACATGCGTTGGAAATTGTTTAATGCATTCGATGATTCCTTTTGCGGAAGTGATTCACGGGGAAAAAAATTATACCACAGACGCGGATCCAGGATGTATTTTTGGGGATAAAATTACTAAATAAATTTTATAAGTACGAAAGAAATACTGTATTCGTGATTGTAAAAAATACCGTAAATCATGACTGTATTTTAAAACTTCATAACTTCCGTTTTTAAAGTTTAAATCAAGGTTTGCCGTGATAAAAATTATTGCTGAGTACTATTTCAAGAACTAACACATGAGACGAGGTAGTTTCAATAGCCTTGAGCCTAACAAAAATCGTACCAAATCGCTCTGAATCGCTTTCTTCGCAAAAATCACTGTAAAAAGTGGAAGTTTGCTGTTGATATTCAAACGATATTTGTGTAATACAAATATTTTTTTTTTTTTAATCTAGAAAAGTACTGTGGACAAGTTTATTTTAATGGTTTATTAAGAATTGAAACGAAAATTCTGATGTCACAAAATAGAAATTTTCGCAAGGCTTGTCTGTTAGACAAGCAAAGGACGAAGTGGAAGTAATCGGGTTTTGAAAACCTATAAATTGGTCAAAGTCCAAGGTTTCTCGGATGCTTGTTTTTTCTAAAAACCATGGTGTAATGACGCACCTTCTGTACTGTTTAATTAACCTTTGTCGGATTACTAAACATAACTACTTTACAGTAAATTACATATTGCGATTTCGTAATCGCTTAAAATTTGACGGCTCATTTTCATGGAGCCGTATATCACAAGAAATTTTTATTTTTTTTTAACTCACTTGATTAATTATATTATTTGAATAAGAAATCGATTAAAATAACAATTACAATATTTATGTGACCATATTTTGCATTGTCATACATACATCAATAGTTCTAAAAAAGCTATAGGAAGAAAAGTAGGGTAAAAACAAACAATAATAACAGCGCTTCTTGCGGATATCTAAATGATATTTTATGGATGTACTATGTACTATGTACTATGTACTATGTACTATGTACTATGGATGTACTATGAAAATACCAAGATCCTGAAAGTATCGGACCTCAATCTCAATTGGATACGGAGATAAAACAAAGTTGTAACAAAATAGAAAATAATTAATTTCTTAGAAGTGACTGGACCGATTTACTTTAAAATTTAATATGTTATTTAAAAAGTCAAGAGTTTTTACAGACACAATGGACAGATTTTGAGCTTGTCAAATTAACGATAAAAAAATTATTTACGCTCAAATTTTCGTTCCTTATTGTGATAATTTTCGACCATGAAAATAAATAAACTGATAATCGGTTCATTGTGCCGATAAAAACTCTTGACTTTCGCAATAAGATATTAAAATGTCAATTAAATCGGCAATGTCACTCTGGAGAAAAAAATGATGCTGTTCTTTTTTATTACTTTTTTTCCGCACATCCAAATGAAATTGAGGTCTGATTCTTTTTGAAATTTTCTGTTGCTCAAAAACCAATAGTTTGAAGTCTGGTACTTTGAGAGTTGTAGTATTTTAATAGTACACGGAAATTTATTCTGCGATAGCTAATTTTTCTCCCTAGCCAGTTACGTCGACAATGAATTGCAATTGGAGAATATAAACCCGTAGCGCGCTGCCCGTAAAGCTTCAGGAAATATTAATTGTCGCTTAATCAATTTACGTATGTATACCTGCTTATCCATACAATTTCATTCCGATATTCGCAAAAGGTATTTTTACCTTACCTATCCTCCTATGGTCGTTATTTCATCGGTGGGCAGTATTTTTAAACAATATTAGGGGATTAAAAAAATATATGTCGCAATATTGGTTCATCAAAAAGAGCGTTAACATTTGAAGACCTGATTTGTCTAAAAGAGGGAGAAAAATAATAACATATATGTACGAGCCTCACCATGATTAATGATTTTTTACCAGCACATGCTTGCCCTTGAAAAGTTCGACTTTTGTAAATCGTGGAGAGTGCGTAAAGTATCCCATTTCCGAATAGCGCGGTAAAACTTTGTAATCAGTATCGAGTTCACACCTAGGCTAACAAGCCTATAACCTATGGCGGCGGCATTTGGTTGAGTAGCATTTTTTTCTCTTACTCAAAGTCTTGATAAATAACAAAAATATAAAATATCGTACGTGGCAGAGCTCTTACTTATCAAGCGACTTAAGGTCACGTTGTACGCCTACCCTTAGCGACCGATCATAATCTCCCTTTTTCTTCGTATATTAAATAAACAAAAGTGCTGAAAGGGCTTAAATTGCAACGGTGCATTTTTCTTTTGTAGTAGAATTCAGGAAAGTTACTCATACCCCGAAAATTGTTACAAAAATGTGTGATTTTTTGACACGTATACTATTCGTATATTTCCCGCTTTTCAGGGGCCAAAAGGTGCATAGCTGATGTACTTTGCGCAATTCTGGGAATAATGAGGAACAAAATGAGCCATCGTGAGACTGTTTTCATGCAATATTTAGGTCGCTAGACGAGAACTAGGAATTACAATAATTTCGTAAATAAAAGATGCTCTCACGATCATATGGCGCGGGATTTCGAGACATGAGTAACTTCCCTGAATTCCGTTACAAAAGAGCGATGCACCGTCAAAATTTCAACCCTTTCTTTTCATTTGTTTACTTAATATAGAAGGAAAGCGGGTGAGTTTGCGCAGTCGGTAAAGGCAGGAATACTACATGGCTACTGCATGACCTTAACACTTGCGCACTCTATCGGTCGGTGAGCAGAACCACTCGTCGTGCGATATGACGACATCTGACAAGCGGAATAAGGGGATGCCCTGATCGATCTCGACGTTGACGCATACCTATATCTCTGAATATCTAAGTCCACGCATTTCAAATGCGAAAAAGGGCCTTACAGCTCCACTCTTTACAGATAAATAAAGAAATTGCATGAATTCTACGAATTTACAATTGCAATTTTGCAAAATCTATACCACTTCTCTATTTCCGTATCAAATGAAAATGCATTGGAGTGTTTTTCTTCAGAATTGCGTATAGAACGGGACTGTTGAGCCTCCTTTCGCGTGTAAGATATGGGGACTTCAGTCCTTGGAGACAGACCCGGCGACTTTCGTCTGGATGGTATGGACTGAACCGTACCTGAAATTTCTAAGGTATGGAATTCCATACCTGGGAATTTGGGGGAATTTTTTTCCGCATTAATGCTATAGTTGGAAAAATCGGAGAAATCAGAAATCTACCATACCGATTAACGATACTATGTCTCCTAACCCTATTAGTTTCGCTTGCGTGTATCTGTACCCTATATACCAATTAATCGACTATCATACATTCATACAGAGAGATATTGAATGTAAATAAATAATTTATTTATGTATAATTTATATTTATTTAAAATAAATTTTAAATATGTGTAATACATATGGCTACTGTTAAAAATTGACCCCACCTCCCCCCCCCCCCCCCAACTCCATACCTGAAAAATTCATAAGTCGCCGGGCCTGCTTGGATACGGCAACGAAATGATTTCAATTTTAATATAAAAGTAACTGTAGCTCTAGGCAAACGTTCTCCGAGATGAGTGATTCGCGTGAGCGAGTAAGTGCTTCCGGACATAGAAAATGAGCTAAGGAGGATAAAAAAAAAAAAACGAACGGGAAATTTTCAATAAAATCCAGAAACTCCAAAAATTTTTCACAGAAAATGTTGAATTATCGTGAACTATTTATATATATATAGTTCACAGTTCACAAATATCATACGCAGTTTGAATCCTTCACAAAATACCGTTCCAAATTACGTCACCTGCGATATTTTATTAGAACGCAGCATTGAACAAAATATGGATTCCAATTTTTCCCTGATCAAGCGCACCTATGCCGATCAAACTAGTTACCTCTAACAAACAGCATTTACTGCAAGCTTCCAAACAAAGAAACGCAGCGACGACCATCGTTAGTGTATTCGAGAATCAAACTAGTTGTCTTCTACGTTCCTACGTTGATAAAGCTCTAGCAATTTCAGATGAAAAAGCAATTGATTATTGGTCAAATATATCGAGGCGCGTGGTCGCTGTAATAAAATCATTAACGGTTCGTGGATTAGCGTTTCGAGATTCAAGCGAGAAGTTTCATTCCAAGCATAACGGAAACTATCCGATGTGTTTAGAATTAATCGCTGGATTTGATCCATTCGTTGCAGAGTATATTCAATTGTACGGAAATAAGGAGAGTGGCTCTACCTCTTACCTTTCTTCGACAATTTGTGCAAAGCTTATTCAGATAATGGCAAAGCAGGTCCGAGACGAGATACTTGAAGAAATGAAAGCAGAAAAGTATTTTTCAACAATCGTCGACATCGTCGACATAGATTGGTCGACATTTATTATTCGTTATGTCAGTAAACTCCGGCCATACGGCCAAAGAACTCGTAACTTCTGTACTGGCAATAAGTACCCTCAGTCGTCACGATATTGATGTTAAAAACTGTCACAGACAGTCTTACAATAACGCGAGCAATATGTCAGAAACATAGGCATTGGCTAAAGAAGTCAATCCATTCGCAGATCACGTACCATGTGCACCTCATTCGCTATTAGGTAAATTTTGTCGAAAAAGTACCATTGGTATTCATAGGAATATGTTGTCTGTAATCAGAGGATGTGATAGTCGGATAATTAAATAATAAAATATGACATTTTATTGACGTATGTATATAATATACATTCATATACCTATGTATTCATGGACTGGACACAGTGATGATCGTTCATGAAATAAATTAATCATTAGTAAAGGAAAAGAAAAAAACTTAGAAATTAAACGGTCTTTACCCCTTTCAAACCCAAAACTTAAGATAAGAAAAATAAAACAGAAATGTTCCTCTTTTTTCCATAAATACAATATAAACATGAACTGGACACAGCGATGATCGTAATCATATAGACCGCATTCGTTTAAAAAACAAAAAAAAAAACTCAGAACAAAGAAGTCCTTAGCTCTTCTAAAACCATCGAAATATAAAACGAAAAAAAATATTTCTCCCATTTTTCACAAGTAAATATAATATTACAATACGTATAAGTAAAATATATGTAATAAAATATATATCGCTAATATAGATTTCCAACTTCTCTATACAAAAGAATTCTATGGAAGAAAATGTTCAATTATTACAAATGACGATCATGCTGCACGTGTACGATTTGAGGTTATGTTCAAATTAAAGTAAAAATAAATTTAATAACAATTTTACCAATGATTTTACGAATTTAGGTTATTGATATTGAAATTTATAATTGTCTTAAACATTTATTCAATATTCAAAATGCATACTTACCGCTTTTCACCGGTTCCGTGTCCTAGATGTAGCAGAGAACACGTGCAACGCGCACAAAAGTCATCAGCCATGTGGCAATAAGAGAGGACGAATTCTATAATAGCATCGCGAAGTATCACATATGGGATCACCGCAATCATAGCGCCGAACGGACGTGTGAATTTTTAAATATTATTCACAAAGAAAATGTATACAACCGGCCAAAAACAGTAACAATATTACGCATTAGTCTAAACGAACTGTTACATTACATTACCACACATACAAATACACGCGCCCGCGCGTATGCGTGTGTATGTGTGTGTGTGTGTGCATATATGTGCAATAACGAATGATGACGATACATACAAATATATAATTAACATAGACTGTAATTATAAAATGTTGTGGATACAGCGATTGGACGTCAAATAATCATATAAATATACATAAAATATCACATACATATATTGATTATGAAGCAGATGTACTATAAATGTCCTGCATGTCCAAATCCAACAATAGGATATCCCATAGACATTGGCGCGATCCTGGATTTATGCAGGATATCATTAGGATATCGTAATAGTCCGGAATATATAATATATGGGCTCTGTGAGACCCAGATGGGATATCCCATGGACGTTTTGTGCTGTGTGGGCGTGTTTTACACAATCCTGGATAGGCAACGGATTAAACTCAAAATGCAAGCTACGGCGTACGTAAAATTGAATGGCAAATTTGTTTTTATCACAAAACCCCTTACAATGACGCCAGAAACCATTGTAAGAAATTCTCAAAATCTGAAATTCTACTATCCTAAAGATCTAAAAGACACACTAAAGGTCAAATTTCAACACCTTTGCGCGTATTTGCGTTCCTTTGCTACTGAAAGCTGCACAAAGTATGAACTGTATGCAATGTGTGTCGATAAGATTCCTTCAACAATATACCCAAGTGTAAATGCTACTCTCCGAATATTTATACGCGTCGCAGCGACCAATTGTTCCGGAGAACGCTACTTTTTCTTATTACAACGAGTCAAAAACTATTTAAGATCGACGGTAAGTCAAACTAATTGAACGCTCTGGTCATGTTAACAACAGAAGCTGAACTGACGGTTAGGGTTGACCACAATAAGATTATAGATGAGTTAGTTCGGGGGCAGCATACGAAAGTTAGCCTTGTGACAGCAAATAGCTAAGTCCGGTGGTGACGATGTTGGCGCATGTGCACACTAGGGCTCTCCTTTGCGCATGCGCACTTTCGAATACCTCAATTCCACGCACTGTGTCATTGAGCGTTACCTAACCCGAATTTTACGCACTGACAATGCCAGCTTCGGTACTTCTTAAATCAAACTTTCCATCACAGATGTTGGTGAAAATAACATGTATCACACGTGCGGATGGGTGATATCTAATTCGACTGATTACAGCGCTCACCTAGGCTCGTGCCGCAAACTTTATTGCTCACTTTTCGCATTTTTAATACAGTATACTATTTTTCAATCACTTTAAAGTTGTCCATAAACTACGTTACCAATTTGGAGGGGGGTTACACCGAAGTAACGTTACTTTGAAAAAATGCGCCATTTGTTATCTTGTTTTATTGGTCGTGCCATTTAAATTTAAAAATGAAACTTTTGTCGAAAAGTTAACGCTACTTTGCTGGAGGGGTATGGGGATGTGGCTGTCGATGAGGGGAGGCCAGAACAAGCTAAAAACTGATCACGTAGTTTCCAGACGGCCCCTTTCACGGGTGTATTAATTCTTAACCTTCAATCAAAAAAGATATTAAAACTAATTGTCATTCCAAGTGCATCGAATTCAACTAAATGATTACGTGTATTTCTCCTACACTTATAATAAAATTTATTATAGTAAGAACGTCAATTATAAAATTACATTACAAAATTGCTATCTCTTTTTTCTATCGCGTTTACTGTCTTCCCAGTGGCGGAAAATTTTAACACGACTCGCAAAAAAAATGTATTCATGTTTTTGGATAGGCCTAAATCGAGTTTCTGTATAATCTATAATTAAGCCTAGAACACGTGCAGCTCTTTTTCTAGCTTGTGACTCATAAGTGGGGTCGTTCGCGTTTTTCGGTCGTGAAATCGTTCTAAAAGCAATAATGGGACTAGTAAGGACGTAAATCTTTTCGTTTTTTAGTAAGGAAACGAACGGCGAAGAGAAAATACAATTTCGTTGAAGTCCAGTTGGTGAAAAATTCAATTAATTGCCAAAAAGTGCTAAAAAATAGCAAAAACGTCATTTTTCGAAGAAAATCTCACAACTTTCTTTGTAACAAGCCGATTTTCAAATTTCAAACCCAGTTTTGAAGAGGATACATTGGACTAGCAGGAGTACCAGGAAAAAATCACTATCACTATAGCCCGTTGAAAAAATATGTTTATTTCGGGATATGAAAATGCGAAAAATACAGAAAACGTCAATAACAACATGACAAAAAAAGGGTTTGTAGCGGGTTTTCGTATATTTCCAAGTTATTTTGTTTAAAAAATAGTACGTCATTAGTAATAATAAATTAAGGAAGGAGTCGTATAACTCATTTGACTGCGGTAGCGCAAAGGCAACAACGCACCGTTTTGTGTTCCTCGCAGACGGCCAAGTTGTATCATTGAGTACATTTTTTGCTTGAAAAAAAGCGTACGTTTTATACAAAGCGGCCGTGTTCATGTAAAAAAAATAAAGTAGCGTACATTTTTTACAAAGCGTCCGAATTCACGGAGAAAATTTCTTGAGTACATAAAGTACATGGCTTTAGATAATATATGTGACTATTGATGCTTAAATTGCGTGATAAGAAGTTAAATATTTTCAATGAAATGAAAAATTTAATTTTTTTTTTCAATTGCTTATCTCAATTCTTTTGCGCCATGACCAGCAAGAAACTGATGCTACCGCCGGCTTAACCTCACGGTCAGATAGTGAAACTGAATCATGGTCACTGTCCCCGGTCGATAATGTCAATCTTTAGCATTAGAGCGCACTTTGAAAGACGGCTGGGGTCGTCAACGACCACGTTGTACACGAGTTCGACGGTTAAGGTCATGCAGTGCGCCTACCTTTGCAACCGAGCAGATTCACCCTTTTTCTTATTCTTATATTAAATGAACAAACGAACGAAAAGGGTTTAAACTTCGACGGTGCATAACTGTTTCGTAGCGGAATTCACGAAAGTTACTCATATTCCAAAAATCGTGTGGTTTTTTCACACGTGTTACTATTCCCACATTCATCGCATTTCAGGGGCCAAAAAGTGCATAGCTGAGGTAATTTGGGCAAATCCGTAAAGAATGGAGAGTAAAATGAACCACCGTGAAACTGTTTCCATGCAGCATTGAGGTCGCTAGACGAGAACTAGGAATTACAATAATTTCGCAAATAAAACATGCTCTCGCGATTAGCTGGGCGCGGGATTTCAGGATATGAGTTACTCTCCTGTGAATTCCGCTACAAAATAGCAATCCACCGTCGAAATTTGAACCCTTTTCGTTCGTTCGTTGATGTAATATAGGGAGAAAAAGGGAGACTTTGTAAGCCAGTCAAAAAGTCTAAAATATTGCAGTTGTGCACTAGTGCTGCGAACTCGATGGTAGGGTAATTCGATGACGCTGAATCGAATGGTGATAATTTTTTTGCACACCGACCCCGGGAACATTGCAAAAAGTGCACCGAGAAATTTCAAACGCGTTTAATTCAAAATGTAGGCGTTCGATCGAAAAAAGTTTCCAACAAAAGTTGTACCCAGAACGAAAACGCACAAAAAATTACTTCACTTTTTTTTCCAAAATCAATAGGTGAATCGTGAGGCGCGATTGAAACGAAAGTGCCTCAAAAAGGAACAAAACCGACTGATATGAGAATCACCGCATCGATGTATACATATATAGTGTCTACAACGGTCCCTTTTCAAGACTACAATTTTTTTCGTAGTTTTACCGGATAAAAACGAAAAAAAAAAAATTCTCACGTGTTATTGAAATGGGAAAATAAAAATTGATTGAGCTTAGTGGAGAATTGAGATATCGAGCTGCGCTTTGGAGGGAATTTTTTTTTATACCTAAAAGAAGGTTTTGAGATGATATGCAAAAAAAATTTTTCTTTTGGACCATCTAATATATATAGTATTTGGTATACTATAGAAAAATTTTCGCTTTGAGTGCATAAAGTGAAATATTACAAGTTTACTTGAATATTACAAATTCATTTGAATATTACAAGGATATATCTTCCAACTCCTTCATGTATCTGACGTAAGTCCTTCTATAATTTATTATCTTATAAATATCGATTCTTTTCTAAATTTTCTTAAGTTACGTTGGGTCAGCTGTCGTCATATTAGTGCGGGAGCCAGCGACAGTTCTTGATGACCAAAGACGTTTATTTCGTCATCGATGGCGGATTTCTACTGCACAACGTCAGATGGCCGCGTGGAACATCATTTCATGTAATTTACGAATTATACCACTCGCATATCATCAAATACGGAGAAAATTCTTCGCTCGTCTTCGATGGATACAGCAACGAATATATTGGCATAAAATCGTACCAGAGGTACCGCCGACGACAACAAAATATGGCACCGGATATTAATTTCACAGAGAGCAAACTCGTCACTTTGAGCCAAAAAAGATCTCTGTCGAATGTGATGAACAAAATGAAACTGGTGCAGGGACTGTCGGAATTTTTACGTAGCCGTGGTGTGAACGTGAAAGTTGCACAAAAAGATGCGGACACGCTTATAGCGAGGACAGCGATTCAGCTAATTGTAAGGCAAAGTACGGGCTGCGACGTGGCAGTTGTTGGTAATGACACCGACCTGCTGGTTTTATTGATCGGTTTAGCGTATTCCAGCCCTCTGTATTTTTACGAGATCACGCTAACTGGTAAAAACAATACTTTGTATTATACAGAAGACCATGCACATCTGAATCCGTATATTTTATTTGCCCACGCATTAGCTGGATGTGATACGACGAGTGCCATGTACCGCAAAGGAAAGAAGAGCGTCATATCCATTCTGCAAAAGAATGTCCATCTACGGACCGCTGTAAAAACGTTCTACAACGCTGCAAGTACAATCGAGAGTCTGTGTGAATGTGCGGAACGAATAATAGCACATTTATACAGCTTCGACAATTCGAATTGGTAGCTCAGTGATGCTCGGTACGAAAAATTTTCATCGCTGCTCGTGCACAGCAAATTGGAAAATCGATTGGCGGTTTTACCTCCAACGCAACCCGTCCTGCGAGAACACGTAAAACGCACGTTCTATCACGTGCAATCGTGGTTGGACGACGACTTGAATCCACAGGATTGGGGCTGGAAGAGAACGACCACGATGTTGATTCCTGTCATGAACGCTAAGAAATCAGCGCATGACAATTCGTTAACGATGGTAAGTTGTAATAAAAATTTGAATAGACTAAATAATTCAATGGTGGAGTATAATTTTCGAGTTATTTTGTGAACATTAAAAATCTCATAATTTCGTAAAATGTGAGCCATTGTGCGTTTCTCTTGTAAATTGAACACCAACGTTACCTTCGCAATACTTCGTTCGAACTAGAAAACAAAAATTAGCACGATGTTTTGAAATTTGCACAAATTTGCACCACTCAATAATTTTTCAAAATATTCACGAATTTTTTAAGCGTACACCGTTTCACTAATGTTTTCGCCAATTTTTAACGAACTGTATTAAAACTCACATACATTATCTGCGCACACAAAGTCTTAATCATTTTCCCTGCATATCTATGTTTCAGGTACAATGTGCATGCACTGAACAGTGCAAACACTATGGAGGACAATCCTGCTCCAATTTTTCAATCAGTACGGTCGATGATGACATTACAGCAGAAGAAAGAGACGAGGATAACGAGGATATTCCGATTAATGAATTCCTAGATATTGCCGCAGAACTGGACCCCGATGATATTGATTACGAGGAAGGTGGCGAAAGTGACGAAGAAGAGGATGTAGAAATCGAATACGATTTTGAAGAGATGTAAATAAATAAATAGATTTTGTGTTTCGTAAAAAATTCGTCTCATCTTTTGTTCTCTAAATGTTCGAACCACCCTTCAGTGAAAAATAACTTTTACTGAATAAACAAAATCACTCGACACCTTGGAAAAATGAAACCATTCAATTTCTTTACAATTTCAGAAACACCTAAACTCATCGCCGTTTACAACATTCTTGACTAACTTTGCCTTCATTATACATATTATGCAAGAAAGGGAAAAAAATAGTAACAATAACAATGATAATAACAATTTATACATAAACATATAAATGTAGGGAAACAAAATTAATTGAAAAAAAAGGATTCGACAAAAACTTGGAAATAAAATTATCACTTCGGAAAAATTTTTCATCTGCTCGATTGATTTTCTTCAAATTAAATATAACGATGCTTTGGTCACTTGCAAAAAATTTGTTAAACATGATTTTCATCAAAAATTTCCAGAATTTTCAGATGGAAAAACCGACTGTCCAAAATCTATGGTAAGCATGGTGGAATTGACATTTTAAGATTTATATTTTAATTTCTCCCTGAAAATGAAAAGTGAGAAAATAATGATCATTTTCGAAAAATTCAGCAAATTTCCGATCGAACACGGTATTCTCCAATTTTTTTAAGGAATTGTTCGAACCGTTTAATTAGATTGTAAAATTTCGAAGTAAAATCTAATAATTACGAACACCCCTATTGGCTGATATATGTATATATAATGTACTAGGCCAAGCAACAGAGCAGAAAAAGAGCCGAAATTTGAAGTGAATACTACTTGACAACTGACTGTGCAATTATGTGTAAGACAGTTCGGGAATGAAAACTGTATAGTTTCCAGCTCAAGATTATTTTGTTAATTTATTATTAACAAATTTCAACGCGCTTTATAGAAAAACCGAAATAGACGTTTTGTTGCTGATGACGTCTAGTTTCGAAATTCATATTTCACATTTAAATTCCACGACCTCAGGAGCAAAGAGCCCTCCGCGAAAATATCGCAAAGAAAAAATTCAAGTAGCAATTGTGCAAAAACTATTAATCCGACCGAGTCTAGGTTTCGCATACACAAAGTACATGTAAATAGCTACTACTGTGCCAAGTTACAGCTGTTCATATTACAAAATGTCGGAGTTGTGAATTTTTTATGAAAACGCAAAAATTTTACGGCTTTTCCAACTTTTCCCCGTTTCTAATCGTCCGATCGGGTCGATCGACCCCGCATTTTCTTTGTAATTCAATTCTCTACAATTCTCCCACTCGCATCATTAAGATTGCTTGATTAGTTTCAGTTTTATACGCAAAAAATGTGTGTCATGTAAAAATGCTATAATGCTTGGCCTTTATAGATATGTGCAGATCCATTAATTCTCGACGAAAGTGTGCGCACTAGGGTCGGCGATTTTGATGCTGATTTTTTCCTCGAAAGTACAACTAAAAAGGAGACGATCCTGAAAATTTGAGCCCGATATGTGCAAATCCGGCCATTGGAGAATTTGTTGAATTTTTAAAAAAGTCGATTTTTCACTAATTTTCAAATATTTGTATCTCAGCTTCTATATAACTTAAAGACTCCTGTCCAGCGGCATTCTTCTCAGTAAGACTTCTACGTTTGTGAAAAAAATAGACATTAGGTCTACACTTATATCGGTCTTAGCTAATAGCTTCCAACTAAACAACTGTTTTGGTTAAATTTTACCTATTTATAAAACACTATTATATGTACCGTATTTGAAGTTGAGAGTCGACCAGCAGCTAATATCTTTTGTCGAGGTATATTTCAATGGAACCCACCCAGCTTTTGCTTAATTGCTCCGATTTTGTAAAGTTATAGCTATTTAAAACCAATCAAATTTTAAAAAATCGCTGTTTTTAAATAGCTAGAACTTTTTTCTCCGAACTTCGATTTCTTTCAAACTTTCAGGAAAGTTGCTTTATTCTGTCCCCAATAAGCTACTTACTTTCACGAACGATCATTCGGCTGAATATAGGATCGTATACCTATGTGGCGGCGTGTGGAGGGGACACACAGCGAGCACGCCGAGCCTGCTCCTATATCTATATATACATCGATGCGGTGACTCTCATATCAGAAGGTTTTGTTCCTTTTTGAGGCACTTTCGTTTCAATCTCGCCTCACGATTCACCTATTGATTTTGGAAAAAAAAGTGAAGTAATTTTTTGTGCGTTTTCGTTCTGGGTACAACTTTTTTTGGAAACTTTTTTCGATCGAACGCTTAAATTTTGAATTAAACGCATTTGAAATTTTTCGGTGCACTTTTTGCAATGTTCCCGAGGTCGGTGTGCAAAAAAATTATCACCATTCGATTCAGCGTCATCGAATTACCCTACCATCGAGTTCGCAGCACTAGTGCACAACTGCAATATTTTCGACTTTTTGACTGACCTATTGCTCGATCGGTAAGGGTAGGAGTACTGCATGACCCGTAAAGATACAAAAAAGCAGGGTCCTAAGTTTAAAAAAAGTCGTAGTTTATTTAGAGCGTGTTCGGAAATCGACTGAACGTACTGTCAGTACTGAAAATCTACAGTATACGTCACTTGGACTATATCATTTTCAGTACTGACAGTACTTTCAGTCAATTTCCGAACACGCCGTAGCAGAGACCATCAGGTTCGAGCCACGCACGCGTCGAATCGAAAGCGTGCCTGGTTGCCGGCGAGTTACAAGTCAGGCGCAAAAGTGAACGTAGTTTCGGCCGCCAAGGTATCGAGTATTGAAAATCGATATATTAAAGGCGATGGGTAATACGATTCAAGGTTACAGAAGTCGGTCTAGCCCGCGGTGAAGCGATAGACTCGATTAACGAGGTTCTGCAAACTGTGCGAGAAAAATGGGGCTGAAAATGGCGCGAATATAGACGAACAATTGAAAATTGAAATCCGACGAATCCGGCATTAGAAACATGGAAACGCGTAAATCCGGCGTATTGGCCAGCTGCGCAATGCAAAGCCGTCAGATTTTCCCACCTAACAGCCAAGCATAATACAGTTCTGCAACCGCCGAGCCTTGCGGATGATCTAAATTTGCACTCTCACAGTATTATTGCGTCTTCGCAATACTTCATCACACTTGAAAGAAATTTTTCTCCGTTCTAAAACACGGCGAGTATCTCGCTTACGTTTTGACGTCATGATCAACATGCCGGTCATGGCATCCTACGGTACGTGCATATCCATGAATGAACTGCGCAAATAAGAACAGTGGGCCAAGTATTGATTACAGTGGCTAACCATCGTCAAAGTGTATTGTGCGTATACGTATTTTCCAATGTCAGATGTTTGTGAGAATTCGAGTTCCGTCGTGGAGGACGGATCGCCTCCGAGAATCGCTACTTTTTTTACGGTAACGAGTTATATCCCTATTGACTAATGTTATTCTTGGATATGAAGGTCACAACTCAAAACACTTTTTTATAGTGTTAACGTTTATATCCCTATTACATTCAATCTCTGTGTATCGGTATGCGAGTACTTTTATTGCTTCGAACGCACAACGCAACTTGTGCTTGTATTATTATATCTTGTTTGTTTTTCCAAATGAAAGGTGGTACGGCAAACTGGCTTAAGTGCCAAAATATCGAGAAATATGTTTGTTTTCTTGAAAATTTGTAGAAAATCCATACGCACGTCCTTGCAAAACGATATGGCTCTAAAAAATTTATTCGCGAAATTACGGTGTAAGTGCCATCTTTATGACTTTTTAGGATTAATTTAAAGTAACAAATCGAAAGGTACGTTTCGGAGCTTTTCAACCTCTTTTAAATGGCTCAAACCCCGATTCAATACAGCAATCTTTCTTCAAAAAAATGATGCGCGAAAATCAATATTTTCCGTGCCAGTGTAAGTCCGCGGTTCGCGCCTATTATTTTTTTTTTTTTTTATTGTGGCTGTTGATTAAAAATAGAATTATGATTTTAAAATTGCGGAACATTATGTAGTTTGAGTGAAAAAACAATTTTTTAGAGCGAAAAATGTGTTGTTTTTTTCCTAAAACATACATCAAACATGACAAAAATCGGCTCAAAAATCTGAAACAATCTGTGCGTATTTTAAACTTTAATTTAAACAAACAATCGTATGAATTTTTCCATATTTCATTTTGTTCTTTGAATACAAAATTAAGAAGGACTTTTTGAAGGTGAAGAAATACCGTTGACATAAATTTCTATAGTTTTTGTACTAGTATCCCGTAAATATCTGGACCTAATTTTTGACTCACAACCATGAAAGGCGACAAACATGTCCAATACATCGTTAATAAAACTAAATATTCAACCATTCAATTTTATAAATGATCTAAAATTATACAAACTAACATGGTGAGGTTAATTTATCAAGCTTTCTTCCATAGTCTCATAAACTACGGTATAACTGCTTGGGGAGGCACATGTAACAACTACCGCAACTTATTGCAAAGGCCCCAAAATAGACCGATAACAATTGCCACAAAAATAACATTATCCTGAATAATAAACCTCTAAATTTGAAACAGTTCTGTACCGCTATGATTTACTAAAAGACAAATTTCAAACTTCTGTCGGGATAACTAGATGTAGGGATATATTAATTCCTGTACGTAAAAAGCCAATTAGTATAAAGTGCAGCTAGTTAAATGAAAAAGTTAAACAATTCTAAGAGGAAAAAAAAAATTTTAATTACAGATCGCATCTAATGTTTAATTTTCACCTTTTATAATTCACGTTAATTCTCTTGATAGTTATTGTTAAGTGTATATGACATCTTGCCAGAAATATAAAATATTTATTGTACTTGGATACTACTCATTGTCAATAGTTTCTTTAGATATTTAGCTTTAAATTTCTTGTACCAGGTCTGCTAACGGGTAACCTTGTCTACCTCTGCAAGTTTACTTGTGTAATCTTTACTGGTTAATATTAAATTCAAACAAATTCAAATCAAGCAGAACACGAACACACACTTTCTTGACAATTCCCTGCTGATCCTGTAGGATATATTATCCTCAAGTCAGTATGATATGAACAAACATGCTGTAAGGTCGTACGTAATTGTGCACACACATATTTTTTTTTTTTTTTTGTCAACTCTCTACTTCTTTCACAATTAGCTGCAGTGAACTCGGACGGATCAAATTCGTAAGGCATCAGCAAGTTGGGCATCATCTGTCCAATTTTTTCTTATTCAAATTTTATTGATATCGAGTTTCAGTATTTCTGTGATAGAAGGATTTCTCGACTATGTCAGGAGGTAAAGAGGTATAAATATTTTTAGCGATTTGACAGTTTGACTAAATTTCTAACACAGAGAATATTTCAAAAACAAACGTCCGCAATACTCGTTTGAAAAACTCTAAGCGGTTTCCGCAAAAGAAAAAACAAAAAAAGAAAAATCTATCTCTATTTAGATACACTTTTTGTGACTATTGACTACCACGTGGAAAAGTCTCAGCTTACACTTCATTTAGATAATCATAAATCGGTGGACTCGGGTTTCTCGACTCCAAATCCGATACGAAGTATCAAAAAATGACCGCATATAAGAAACGAAAAAACAAAGATACGATCTTCAACTTGGAATTGAATTCGATCAGCTGCCGACTACGTGAAACCTAAATAGATGGAAGTCGGAAGGTTTGCGGAATATATTATGCGTAGGATGTCCTTTTCCTTATCGAATTTATTTTCGCACATGTCATAATACGCAACGTGGCTGATGCGCCTGCTCACACAGTTCGAGGCTAAAATCCCGCCGTTGCGCGCGCTTCGTTGCGCTCTGAGGCCTGCGCATGCGCCCACATAGGTACATGCTTAAACAAATGCACATCACTCGGTGTGCGTTATACGCACACGTAACATATGCCCGTTGCGAATCCTTAAGGCTTCAGTCAAACGTCGCACAAGGACGTCACGTATCACGTTCGAACCATTTAAGATCCGGACAACAAACCTCAAGCCTCATTCGATGTAGTAATTCCGCCGTGGTGAAATACGGCGACAGTTTGCAATTCATCTCGTGCCTTCCGATCCAGTCGTACCACGGAGTGCGGTTTACATCCTTTTCCTTGCAATTACTCACTGAACGTAAGCTGCGCGGATGTTAAGCTTCTGTTGGAACACTCGAATAACTAAACAACCACCTTCGTTACGTCCAGTCTTAATTGCTGGTTACGAAACTGCATATAGTCAGTGTTAAATTACACGAATCTGAACGCTGAGGCGACCTTGAAATACCTCCTGAATCTAGTTCGCCGTTTAATTCGTGAAAAACTTCGGCCTCCGTAAAGATTTCTGAAAGATTCTTGATACCAATCTGTAGAAAGTTTTTTTTCTTTAACTCGTTGGCGCAAAGATCCATTTTTCGTTGTCTTCCTTGCGATTTTTTTTTTTTTATTGGGTTTAAAAACGTAGCTTCGGTCAAGCACTTTTATCGTGGAATTAGTTAGATGAACTGAAACACATTGCATCCTAAATTTCTAGATTTACTCAATTCAAGTTTTGAGGTAGAAAACAAACAAGATTACGTGAAATTCTATTTTTGGTCAAAATTATCGTCCGCAGAAATTCAATTGAATTTATTCCGGTATGTGCAGCGCTTGCATTTTTTTTTTTTTTTTTGTCATTGTATAAAGCTTTATTTGACCTTTGGAAAAAACGCCAGAAGTAACAGAAATACTAATTGTTGAGAATTGGGGAAGAAAGCAATTATTTGAATGTATTTCTCCAGCAGAAATTCATGGATATTTCAATAATATAAAATATAAACTAAATTCTCTGATTCCAGAAAAAAATGGATCAAGACGTTCCGAAGTTGCTGGATCGCGAAGACGCGTTCTTCTGGCCAAATTCTGACCCGACAGTATGGATGAGGTCATGTGAACACGAAGTTATCGAACCGATGTCAGGGAAAAATTTCGGCACTATGCCCACCTGGTTGAAAGGGACCTTACTGAGGAATGGACCGGGGAGTTTGAAAGTTGGCGAATACAGATTCGACCATTTATTCGACAGCTCAGCGCTACTGCACAGGTGATTTTTATACGAAGCTAGCTTTTTGCCGAAAATGAAGAATTTTTTCGAGAAATCAAAATACTACAAAATCGCTCTCTTGCTATTCGCAAAAATTATAATCATAGCCCCAGTGTGAATCGAAATGTTCTTGTAAGTTTGTAAAGATTCCGGAATTCCGTGTCTGAGAACTTTTTTTCACTCTCTCAGCCAAATATAGTTTCTAAAAATTCTCGCTTCATCACGGTTCAATGATCGCTGAAATATTTCGAGTTCAGAATACAGTAGAACCTCGATTATCCGAACCAATTGGGATCGAGACTCGTTCGGATAATCAAAAGTTCGGATTATTGAAACGTGGGTTTTTTTGGGACGAGATCATTTAACCAGCTATATATATATTATATGATCTCGTCCCAAAAAAACCCACGTTTCAATAATCCGAACTATATATATATATATATATATATATATGGGTACGTCCAATACTTTTCGACCGCAGCCTGCGGGCTTGGGTCAGCGATTCGGCTGCTGATTTTTTTCAAGACAGTAGGTTATAAAAAAAACAATTTTCCAAATTTGAGCTTAATATAAGAAAATCTGGTGGCTATAGAAATTTTTGAAGTTTTTAATAATTCAATTTTTTAGTTAATTTCACGATTTTTTCATGGGAGCTCTCATGGGACTTAAAGACTCGAATCAAACGGCATTTCCCTTCTCTCACCTTGTATTTTGAGGAAAAAAATAGTTTCTTACTCCAAAGCAACATCCAGCTTATTTAGGACCCTTTTCATGAACTACTATTTTAGCAAAATTTCGCATAACTTTGAAACGCTGCCAAGTCAAGGATTTTCGAAGTAGACGGCCAATCGACGGCTCAAATTTTTCGTCTAGGTATACTTTATCACTACCTACACGAATTATTATTAATTACCACGTTCCTTTTTATATACGGCCTCGCAAAACAAACCGATTTCTGAAAAATCGCTGTTTTCAGATAGCTGTAACTTTTTTCTATCAACTCGAAATCGCTTGAAATTTTCAGGGAATATACTTCATTCTATCGCCAAACAACGCTGAAAATTTCCAGCTAGGAGTCGAAGTTGTTAACGAGCTGTGAATTTTCAAAATGTTCAAGTTTCCCACATAATATTTCGTATTTCATGGCATTATCAACTATATAACAAGTATTGACTTCATGGGACACAAAGAAACAAATATTTAATTTCAAATAAATAATTACAATACGAATGATAAATAAAAATATTTTATACTACTATAAATATCCTATTCGCGCAGTATATGAGTTTTTTTTAAGGCGATACAAATTATAGAGATGTAAGCCATATTTTTATAACATTACTTCAGTATGTAGTTTTGCAAGCTCTTCATGCTTTTTTTTATTCAGGTTAATAATCGACAAGTGTAAATTTTCCACGCTCAATTCAAGAAGTCGTTGATAATGCCATGAAATACGAAATATTATGTGGGAAACTTGAAAATTTTGAAAATTCACAGCTCGTTAACAACTTCGACTACTAGCTGGAAATTTTCAGCGATGTTTGGCGATAGAATGAAGTATATTCCCTGAAAATTTCAAGCGATTTCGAGTTAATAGAAAAAAGTTACAGCTATCTGAAAACAGCGATTTTTCAGAAATCAGTTGGTTTTGCGAGGCCGTATATAAAAAGGAACGTGGTAATTAATAATAATTCGTGTAGGTAGTGATAAAGTATACCTAGACGAAAAATTTGAGCCGTCGATTGGTCGTCTACTTCGAAAATTCTTGACTTGGCAGCGTTTCAAAGTTATGCGAAATTTTGCTAAAATAGTAGTTCGTGAAAAGAGTCCTAATTAAGCTGGATTTTGCTTTGGAGTGAAAAACTATTTTTTTCCTCAAAATACAAGGTGAAAGAAGGGAAATGCCGTTTGATTCGAGTCTTTAAGTCCCATAGAGCTCCCATGAAAAAATCGTGAAATTAACTAAAAAATTGAATTATTAAAAACTTCAAAAGTTTCTATAGCCACAATATTTTCTTATATTAAGCTCAAATTTAGAGAATCGTCGTTTTTTATAACCCACTTTCTTGAAAAAAATCAGCAGCCGAATCGCTGACCCAAGCCCGCAGGCTGCGGTCGAAAAGTATTGGACGTACCCACATATATATATACAGATGTCCCTAAATTGGGGGACACGAACCAGCCAGCGTGATACCTGACTCAAATCCAACCGAGAATTTCTTTGCCGGAAGCTCGTCCGACGCATAGTTTTTGAATTACAAGCGATAGCGCTAGGCCAATCGGAGTGCACCATTTCATCTGGATTTGCCGCCACGGAAATTGCTGTTTTGTTCGCCTGGGTGAATTATTATTATTCGTTTACGAATTAAATATCGGCACCTCCCCTCCCTCCCTGTTGTACCCCTTCTCGAGCGCTGACCTCGGTATTATTGCCGCGGCGCACGCTGCCGGCCGCACACACACGGACGCACACTCGTGTGTGTGAAACATAAGCGAATGCCCGGCTACACGATACTACGAAACACACATCTACGAGTGAAAATTAAAACAAATCTACAAATAAATCAGCGGATTTAAGATTTAATGTTATAAAACACTTCCAATCATCGACGTATGCATAAAACTAGAGATTTTAGATGATTGATATGCCGTTGGGGTTCATAATTACTAAGGCTATACATTTAAACCGGTTAGGCTGGTTAAAAAAAGTTAATCAGGTTAACTAATTAGCTAACCATCAGCTTAGCCGGTTAACCCAAATTAGCTAAGCTAATTAGCTAAGCTAATTAGCTAATTTTTTAACCGGTTAACTTAAATTGGCTAAGCTAATAAGCTAATCAGCTAATTTTTGACCGGCTAAAAGTTAAATTAATTTTCCAACATACATGTATATATGATATAGGAGTGACTACTCACACGTAAAAAAGCCGCATTAAATCCACGCAAGGGGAATATAAGGCCCTTAAATCCACGCCGCGCGAATTTAAGGTCTTTATAGTCACGCTGCGTGGATTTAACGTAACTTTTTTTTTTTTATGTACGAACAGAGCTGTCCATACGGTATATGTATATATAATTACAATTGTGGCGCGATGGTGAAATTCAATTCTAAATTAAATAAAATTGAACGGTTCTCATTTAAGATCAATTTATTACTTAATGTCTAATATAAACAATTTGAATTAATATTAAATTAACATGACTGATTGTCTATCAACACCTTTTAATCAGTTTCTTCTATCATTTCACGATTTTGATATAAAAATATGAATAAATTAGCGTTATCTGGTAATAAACAACTCCTTTTAGTGGAAATAACATTTCCTGCTGTTGAAAATACTCGTTCGGATGGTGTACTCGAGGATGGGATGACCAAATATCTTCTTGCATACGTAGCTAAAATTGGGTATTTATGACGCTTAGAGTTCCACCACAGCAGAGGATTATCTCCTTTTGGGATAGTTAACTCTCTGTCATACTTGTCGATTTCTTTTCCAATAGCAGTCTTATTTCCAAAACTTAGTGTTCGCTCAAGGTCCCCTGATAAACCTCGTTCAGGATCGAAGAGGTACTCCAAGTCTTTTTCTCTTTGATCTTTGGCCGAAGTTTGAAATTCATGATGCGTATTCTCAACTGATATTATTTCTAATAAGGCGTCTTTATCTTTTTGTCGACACGGTTGAGATTCATCACGTAAGTCTTTATACCTGAAATATAAAGTACAATTGACTATAGTTAATTAATATGGTGAAAATATTATAAAATAAAATTTGTTGAAACAAGAATGACTTTGCACGCACGTAAGGGTGTAAGACTTCTCATTGATTTCAAATTAAATGTGAATGAAATAAATACCGTGGATCTAAGTAGCATGCAAGCCCACATACAGCAACACTTGTAGTTTTTAAGAACCTAGTTCTTAACTCGTCTTCCAATATATCCTTCAACAAGTGAATCTCTTCGCTGTCATCATCTTTCGGCTGTAAAAATTTTTTAACAATTGAATGAGCGGTTGGTCGCACCATCGCAATTGTTGATTGTGATTCTGAAGACATTATTCTTGTAGCAACATCGAAAGGTTCTAAGATCTTTTTAACATCAGCTATATAATCCCAATCATCATTGCTCAAGAGCAATTTTTTCATTGATACAGCAGTTGTCATTTCTTTATCTAACAAAACAGATGTTATTGCATCACGTTGTTCTATAACACGTCCAATCATTGCGAAAGTTGAATTCCAGTGAGTAGGGCAGTAGGGCTTTTGAATCGTCAATCACGACTCTGAATTCGTAGTTGGAAAATTGGAATTGGATATTAATATTTATTCGTTCCATGAACCTTGAATTTGCAGTGTGAAAACGGGAAGTTCGAGGGCTGGCTCACGGTCAGCCTTAAGCCGCTTGTTTACTCACACGAACGATGCAATACAGTATCGATGTATGTAGTTTAAGTATCAATTACTCAAAATTTATCAAACTTAAAAATATTTTGAATAAGACTATGAATTATCAAAATATCTCTTCTGATATTAAGACTACACGCAGAAATTTACCAAATCGATTAATTTTTACCAATTCAATCGAGCCGTGTCCGATTATTTTGTTGAAATCGATTAATCGATACATCGATTATTCTCAGATAAGTGGCCATCACTAGCATTGATCTCAACAATTTCAACGTTACTTGCCACTCCAGACCCACATTGAATCGACGAGGAAATAACTGGGAATTTGAATGACACCATATTTTTTTGAGTTGAATTAATTGAATTTATTCATGTAATTCGACTTCATTTTTCTATTCCAAATAATAATTATTATTTTTCCTCAAATTCGGATAGATTTATTAAATTCAAATTGCTTCATTTGAATTCAGGTATTTGGAAATTTTCTTCTTCCTGATTTAAAATTACTTTTTTATTTGAATTTAATTATTTTTCTCTCTAAACATAAAATTTTGGCACGAATCTAAAGTTATTCAAAGTAACCTGACTTATTACAACTCTTCCTAATTCAGTTATATCTCAAATAATTCTCATGATTTCGGTTATCATTTTTAGTGATTCAGTGAATTCTCATTTATTCAGTTATTTTGTGTTAACTCAGGTGAATCGTAATTGATTTACAAACCTATTGACACGTCAATTCAGCGAGTTATTTTTCCCTCGCATTATTGAAAAATCGGGTGTCAATGATGAATTTCAAACTAGTGGAAAAATTATGTTGCAAAGACACAAAAAATGTTCGGAAAGCATAATTCAGATTGATTGAATGACTAATTATGAACCCCAACGGCATATCAATCATCTAAAATCTCTAGTTTTATGCATACGTCGATGATTGGAAGTGTTTTATAACATTAAATCTTAAATCCGCTGATTTATTTGTAGATTTGTTTTAATTTTCACTCGTAGATGTGTGTTTCGTAGTATCGTGTAGCCGGGCATTCGCTTATGTTTCACACACACGAGTGTGCGTCCGTGTGTGTGCGGCCGGCAGCGTGCGCCGCGGCAATAATACCGAGGTCAGCGCTCGAGAAGGGGTACAACAGGGAGGGAGGGGAGGTGCCGATATTTAATTCGTAAACGAATAATAATAATTCACCCAGGCGAACAAAACAGCAATTTCCGTGGCGGCAAATCCAGATGAAATGGTGCACTCCGATTGGCCTAGCGCTATCGCTTGTAATTCAAAAACTATGCGTCGGACGAGCTTCCGGCAAAGAAATTCTCGGTTTGATTTGAGTCAGGTATCACGCTGGCTGGTCCGTGTCCCCCAATTTTGTATATTTATTTTAAACACCTGAAAAAGTCGAATGCTTTTTTTTAATATTCTTTTCATAAAATCGTCAATTCTATATTGACGAACGGCCGTAACGCGTTTTTGCATGCCCGCGATTCTCACAAAGATACATTGTTCCTCACGGCGGTGACGGCGAGCAACAATGTATATTTTGCGCCAACGTTCGGATAATTGAGCGTACGGATATGATCGAGGTTCGGATAATCGAGGTTTACTACAATGTGTCGTTGTGACATTTGGTGGCTAGAAAATGCATCATTCATGAACTGAGCTATATTTAATTTGAAAAAAAAAAGTTTTTCATCACATTTTTTGTAGAATACCGATTATATGTGAAAAAACCAAAGCTTCGTAGTTTGCACCAAGTTGTCTGTACCTTCCTATTCAAATAATTGACAAAAAACTATTTGCTGACATCCTAGTTCGTGCCGCCATATTGCTTACTGTTAACCACGAATCACGATCTTCGCTTATCCGATATTTAATTTTTCACCCCATCAAATTTGTGGTCTTCCACAAACGGGCGTAACATTTGTAGGAATTGTTGAACACTGAACGCACTCTTTTAGGTTTGAGATAAAGGATGGAAAAGTGACTTATCAGAGACGGTTTGTCCAGACTGACGCTTACAAGAGAAATCATGCAGCCCAAAGGATAGTTCTAACTGAATTCGGAACGAGCGTCGTACCGGATCCGTGTAGAACAATTTTCCAAAGGTATGGCAGAATCGTCAACGGTACTATACAATTTCTAGATAATATTACCTAATATTATCATCTGAGAAAAATTTACCCCATTATTCATCTTGTAGTGGTTACGTGAGTCAAGCACATTTCCATTTTCATCTATGTAGATAAATCTGCTGCTTGTTCTAATCGTATTTTTATGGCATAAAGGTAAGGCCAACCACTGCGGAACAACTGGATCTAGAAAAGGTAAACGTTGACTATACGTATACCACATGGACATGGTCATACGATAATCCTTATTAATAATAGTTTTCGCGATCCGAATTCATTTCATATGACTACTTATATGTATAATCAAGACGTGTTTGCTATGAGAAACTATAAAATTAATTTCAGTAATCATATCTTTGTATAGTTTCGTTTACCATAGATGTGGCAATAGCGCCGTGCCTATTTCAATACAAATATACGTGTGTATGGGGAATTCCATGCGAATCCGATTAGCGTCTGACAATCTTATTATAATTAGCGTCTCAAAATTTTTTCTGCAATTATCCCAACTCTGAAACAGTACCCTCAACGTTTTCAAATTTTTTTATTCAACTGGTCAATTATTTACAAATATTTAATGTGATTATAAAAAGAACCTTTTTTAGAATCCTCAAAAAAAAATTCTCAAAAACTGTATTTTCTATCACAAATATCTCAAGACCGAGCCCATGGTGGAGCGATTCTATTTATATTGTTTCTTAGGAATTGATTTTTTTGATAAACTAGAACATTGTTTAAACGGTGTGAAAATTCCGGAAAAATACTCAAAACTTTTATTTCTCACTTAGTACATTTCTAGACCAGTTTTATTTTAGAGCGATTTTTATCTATTTTTATTGATACATTCAACTTTTTTTTATCAACTTCAGAAACGAATCGGTCTAGAAATGTGATAAGTGAAAAATACAAGTTTCGAGAATTTTGATAAGAAAGCTTGACAGTGTTCAATTTTTTTTTTTAACATTCCTATCAGTGGACCGGTCGTGGCATGTTTCGAAAAGAAAATATAATTTTTCAGAATCTTTCGCGAATTTTAAAAAAGGTTCTTTTCAAAATCACACTCGATATTTACAAATAATTAACCAGTTGAATAAAAAATCTGAAAAAGTTCTGGGTACTGTTTCAGAATTGAATATATAGTCTTACCTGTGGTGGATATCTGGAGTGTAAACCACCCCACATCAAGTAAATGACTCATATTACACTATTTCCTAGGAGAAACGGAAACTTTCACACATTTTCTTTCATTAAATGTCATTTCTAAGATTTGACAATTTCGTCAAAATTAATCACTTCCAACTTCAAAATGTATTATGAAAAATAGATTTGTTCGTCAGGCATTCGTCCATGCCGAATGTGCAGTGTGAGATACTGAAGTAATATGTGGCGCATATGTATATGAGGTATTCCATGCCAACTAAGAGGACATTTTTCCTGACCCCCGCCAATTTGCTTCATTATTATTTATATCATTTTACAACCTAAAAAAAGCACTCACCATTTGTTTCAGATTTTTCGTTCCAACCATTCCTTTTTAAAAAATATTACAAACCCTTTTATGGTCCTAAAAAAAAACGCCATTTTTTATTTATTTTTTTTTAAATTCACATAATTTCTGGGTCCCAAAACAAACACTTTGAGCCATAGTTCAGAGTGGAAAATTGATTTTTTGTATTTTTTTAGAGGAATAATATTCTTATTTTGTACGCATACAAAACATATGTTATGTTTGTAACATTTTTTAAAAAAGAATGGTTGGGACGAAAAATATGAAAAAAATGGTGAGAGCTTTTTTTAGGTTGCAGTATCATATAAAAAATAATGAAGCAATCTTACAATTTTTATACATACAAAATAAGAAAAATTATTCCTCTGAAAAAATATTTAAAAAATACAAAAAATCAATTCTCCACTCTGAACTATGGCTCAAAATGTTTGTTTTGGGACCCAGAAATTATGTGAATTTTTGTAAAAAAAATAAAAAATTGCGTTTTTCTTTAGGACCATAAAAGGGTTTATAACATTTTTTAAAAATGAATGGTTGAAACGAAAAATCTGAAAAAAATGGTGAGTGCTTTTTCTAGGTTGTGGAATCATATAAAAAATTAAGAAGCAAATTGGCGGGGGTCAGGGAAAATGTCCTCTCAGTTGGCATGGAATACCTCATATATATTATATTGGTTACCACAGATTTTGTGATTTTATGAAAAAAATAATTCACTCGACTGCCACCTTCACGGCACGGCGGGTAGGGAGCTTGCTTATTAGCCCCACCCCTAAGCACGGCGCTGATTATCTTGTAGATAAATGCGTAGCTGACTAATATATCTTTCATGGTATAAATCATAAATAAAAATGCTCGTTATCTTGTACACCAATGGACTCGTAACGTGTACCGAATAATTTCTCATAATCTTGTTTCAACGACAGAGTGGCGGCTGTTTTCAACGCCGAGGACACGATGACTGACAATTCGATGATATCGGTCTACCCATTCGGTGATGAATTTTACACCTTCACCGAGGCGCCATTCATCCATCGGATAGACCCGGAGACTTTGGAAACGAAAAGCAAGGTGACCATACCGACCATAAAACTATATTCTCGAAACAACGTTGCTGCAGCTGAAGAGAATAACGGCGAAGTGTGTCACTTACGTTCTGATCAACTTCCAGCTTTGCATATCCAATTACGTGGGCGTAGTTAATCACACTGCGCATCCGCATGTAATGACCGATGGGACCGTGTATAACCTCGGGATGAGCATCACGGCACGAGGACCTGCCTACAGTGTGATTTGCTTTCCACCAAACCGCATCACTGTCGGTGGGTGTTTATTGCTGGGCTGGATAATATCGGAAATGCTTTCATTTGGGACGTCTGTATTTTCGCAGGCGAAATACGATTCTGCGATTTTTGAGAGGGTTTTTAACAATGCGACGGTCCTTTCGCTCGGATTAAGCAGCGATTTTACAAATATGCTGACTTAATTGGGCGTGCGGATAAAGCATGTAGGCCTACATTAGCCTCTCTTTCCAGAGGCGTAATAGCGACAATGACATTTCGTAGAACGATAATATTCTAGCCTTTTGCCTAACACGAGGCACATCAACAACCGAACTTAACGTGAAGAACTTGTCAAGAAAAACTAACGCGTGTAAAAAATAAAATGACAGTCGACAAAGGCGTATCTCAACTGTTAGGATGAATCGAAATACTTGCAGTATTTATGTTATTTTACGTTTTTGCCTCATTTCAAATGACCGTATTTCACATTTTTCATTTTGAATAGAATTGAAGAAAACAATTCCATTTTTCCATTGGCTTCAATGACATTATTTAAAAGCATTTCGCTTTTTGTATTCCAAATACATTTTTGAAAGCATTTGAGTGGGCTTTGCACTTTTTTTGGGACCATAATACCCGTCAATTTTCCGCATAGTTACTCTCAGCGAATGAATTCTCTTTTCTTCTGCTCCAACCAGACGAAACGGGGAACGAGAAGAAACTGTCGATGTTCGATCAGGCCACCGTTGTTGCGACCGTCCACTCGAGATGGACGTTGAATCCGTCGTACATGCACACGTTTGGAATAACCGACAATTACTTTATAATCATCGAACAGCCACTGTCCGTCGCATTGCTGACCATGGCAGTGAGTCAGTTTACGAATGATCGTTTATGCAGTTGCCTCAAGTGGTACGAAAACGAAAAGGTGTGTAACCGTCATTGCAATTTTTTCTAACTAATATCCCTGGGAAATTTTTCTCATTTTCAGACTCTGATACACCTGATCTCCCGGAAAACTGGTCTGATCGAGAGAACTTTCGTTGCGGAGCCGTTCTTCTTCCTTCACATAATCAATCAGTTCGAAACCAGTGACGGAAAATATGTTGTTTTGGATGTTTGCTGTTACAAAGATGCAAAAATGCTCGACTGCATGTACATCGACGTTATGAAGGTACTTCACGCAGAGCCTTGGCACAGTGTTCAACGACCACAAAAACTACGGTGGGACATTTCGGGACCGGAAATTGTCATTTGCTTAACTTATGACGATGCTTAGTATTGCTGGCCCGAAATGCCCAGTTCTGAAATTTCCCGCCATTCCTGATGTTTACTATCTCAGAACAAGAGCTGTTTTAATCATCGTAAACTACTCGGGAATGGCTGAACCGTATTTGCTCAAAACCTAATCAGCTCTAAGTTGAATAAAACCAAATCAATCGACTAAATCCCATCTCGAGATATTCTAATATTTTTCTATGATATCAAAAAATTCATCGATCGAATAAAATGAACTACAGTTAGTCAGAATTAGACGAAAAATGTGGATTTCTTGTTAAAAATTCACAGAATAACCTTATTTCTCTGGAGAAAGACATAATTAGGTCTCAGTGTGTAAAAGTCAGCTTTTCAAATTTTTTTCACGCGACATGAGAACCTTTCTAGCTATATCTAACTAGATTAGCTTAAGGGAGCTTTCCAGTGTGAAATTTTCAAAAAATCGATTTTTTTTTTTTTGCTTTATCGAATAGTATACACTCTTCCGAATATTCCCTGAAATTTTCATGCCGAAATTCAGATTATTTCGGTTACTGTACAGCATTTCTTGGTAGAAGGCAACGGAGCGCTACAGCTGCCGCGTCGGCCGTCTGCCCGTGCGACTGTTATTTCTATTGTCTCGTTCCTACCTGCACGTACATGAACTTGGCTCGCCAATTGTCGAAAATGTGAATTCGGACTATTGCATAATTTGCCGTTAATTAGTCGTAAATTAGTCGCGCAATTTATTTTTTTGTCGCACTCAATTTTGAAAAAAAAAAAACGGATGGCGTGCTAACTTTTCAAAAACTTAGCGCGCCATCCACCAAAATAACGCACAGCGAGCATCATTCGTAATTCTGACTTGGTTGATAATTTGCCAGAAATAAGCCGCAAATTAGTCGTCGAACTTTTGTTTTTGTCGCACTCAATTTTCAAAAACAAAAGCGGATGGCGTTCTGATTTTTCAAGAATTTAGCCCGCCAACTACCAAAATAACGCACAGCGAGCACCATGAGTGATTCTGATTAGGTTGATAATTTGCCGCAAATAAGCCGCAAATTAGTCGTCGAATTTTTGTTTTTGTCGCACTCAATTTTCAAATACAAAACCGGATGTCTTTAGAATTTAGCACGCCATCCGCTTTTTTTTTTTTAATTGGGTGCGACAAAATAATAAGGCGTGACTAATTTCCGGCTAATTGACGGCAAATTATGCAATAGTCCGATTTCATATTTTCGATAATTAGCGAGCCAAGTTCATGTACGTCCTACCTGCTCGTCGTTCAGTTCGATTTCGACATTCAAAATGGATAGATGTACGAAAGAGGAATGTGCGTGGCAGGATAGAAAAGGCTCGAGAAGCGGACATCCGCGAAATAGACGAAAAAGATCCGGTGGTTTCAAGGGAACAAATCGACACGATATCGAAACGAATCTAACGTTTGCGAGCACTTCGGCAGCAAAAATCTTGAAAAAGAGTCCAGAGTTTGAAGTCCGAATCGATCAAACGTTTAGCTACGTGATTTTGGAGTTCTTTTTGGTTTTCGGCGCTCTTCAGGAACTGTTGAAGTGCAAAAAGTGTAATAGCGACGTGAAGTTTTTTAAAAAATCGATTCGCGGATTGGGCTTTAAAATTTGTGTTCAGTGTTCGTGTCCAGATCCGGCCGAGATAGATTCTTGTCCTTTGATAAAAAATGCTTATGAAATCAATCGTCGTTTCTGCTTTGTCATGCGATTGGTCGGCATCGGCATAAATGGCATTAGAAATTTTATCGCCTTGATGGATTTAACTGCAAACTTCAATAATAACACCTATTATGGAATCGTAAAAATCCTGCAGATTGCAGCGAAATCAATATACGAGGCCGTCGTGAAAAAAGCAGGTACCGAAGAGAAGGAAAAAACTTTGGAAGCAGAAAATCGGGGCGATATTCTGACGGTGTCCGGTGATGGATCGTGGTCGAAACGCGGTTTCACGTCGCGCATGGGTATCGTGTCCGTGATTGGAAAATATACCAACAAAGTTTTGGATGTTGCTGTCAAATCAAGCTTCTGCAAGGCTTGTGTATTCTGGAAAGGACAAGAGGGAACAACCGAGTACGAGGCGTGGTCTGAGACGCATGAATCCGAATGCAACGTCAATCACGAAGGCAGCGCGGGAAAAATGGAAGTCGACGGTATAATCGAAGTATTCAAGAGATCAGAAGAATTGCACAACGCGAAATACGGTTTCTATATAGGAGACGGCGATACAAAAACATTCAAGATGTTATTAGAAGCCAAGCCGTACGGTGACGATTTGACGGTAAAAAAAAAGGAATGCGTTTTGCACGTGAAAAAGCGAGTATATAAAAGGGGAAACGAAGCAAGAAAAAGGTTAGTTCAACTAAAAAAGGCCAAAAATCAAATCGAAGACAAGGCAATGGAGAGTGAACCGAAAAAAAAAGGATCTCGTTCGAGTTCTCCGAAAACTAAAAAAAATCAAACAAAAAACACTGCTGTTGAACCGAAAAGAGCGCAATTGACGTTAAAATTATTGACAAATCTCTCGGAATATTATGGCTTGGCAGTTCGTCGAAATTCCAATTCCGTGGAAAATATGAGGAAAGCCATATGGGCTACATTTCATCACAAAAGCTCAACTGATGAAAATCCTCAGCATGAGTATTGCCCTCCGGGAGAAGATTCGTGGTGCGAATGGCGCAAGGCCGAGGCCACAGGAGAGGAGTACACCCATCCACCAGCACTCGACGAAGACGTACAACAAGTTTTAAAACCGATTTACGATGATCTAACAACGGAGGATCTCTTAGAACGATGTACGGGCGCGAACACTCAAAATAATAACGAGAGCTTCAATCACTGTGTGTGGCAACTAGCCCCAAAGCACGTATTCTGCGGCAAGCAGATAGTAGAAATCGCTACGCAGTGTGCTGTGTGCACCTTCAATGAAGGTTACGACCCAATTTTAAAAATTTTGGAGACGATGGGATGCACGATAGGGCCGAGCGCCGCAGATTTCGCCGCTAAATACAAGAATGCGCGCATCACCCAAGCAAACCGCCGGGCGTCCCTGGATAGCAAAGAGGCGAGGACAGCTCGTCGGATTGAACAATCCATTGAGCACGATCTTTTCGAAGAAGCAGAAGGGATATTGTATGGACCTGGCATCGCTGATTGACCGTAAGTAAACGATTTACCTAAAATTTCCTCACTTGAAACTTTGAACGCGTTTTTCTCGAAACAGCATTTTTCAAAACGGTGGCCAACTTGGAGGGCAGAGTTTTAAAGCTATCGAGTTGAATTTTTTACACAATATTCTTAACGTCATTGTTTATCGTGCTATGGAAGCTTTTTTTTTTTTTTTGACATCTTCCTATTTTTTTGTAAAAAAAACTGCCAAAAAAAAATGCTAAAATCGATACTTTTTGTTCAAACCGGCGCCATTTTTGCAAAAAAAAAAAAAAAGAAAAAAGCTTCCATAGCACGAAAGCCAATTATATACCGATCAATAATCTTTTTGTGTTTTTTGTCTCAGATCAAAATTGTGACCCCCAATGTGGCCACCACATCCAAGTGCATTTTCTGCAACAATTGTTTCATCATTTTTATAGATACTAATTAATAAATAAATCGATCTTTAAAAAATTGTTTTGTATTCTTCAATACCCAATTAATATACAAAAAAAAAACCAGACCGATTAGATTATTTTTTCTTTAAAAAAAAAAATCGCGAAAAACAGCGATTTTTCGGGCTGTCACACTGGAAAGCCCCCTTAAGTGAGACTTTCTATACTTTTGTTTCATCCACTATTCCGACTTGATTGTACACTCTATAAATCTTTCAGGACATGCATTCAAACCCTGACTACGCGAAGTTGTTTCGTGGCCGACCATTGCGTTTCATATTGCCAATTGTTCCTCTAACGGCTGACGTTCCTAAGGAATACGACTTGATCGAAGATCCAATCGAGTGTAGAAATCCGGTGATAATTACCGACAGAGATAAAACGAAGGATGAAGCAAAGGCAGATTTGAACGAGAAGTCTGCAGTATTTGATGGTATTGTTCGAAAAAAAGCCACGGCGGAACGACTTTCGAATGGAAAAGTTTTCGTGAGCCCGGAAATGCTTTGCGATTTAGGCTGCGAGACACCCAGGATAAAATATTCTCTCGTGGGAAAAGAGTACAGATATTTTTACGCCATATCTAGCGATGTTGATATGGACAATCCAGGAACGGTTTGTTATATTCTCGACGAATTATTTCTCTACACCTGGAAGCATCTTGTCCTATGAATTCATTGAACGATTTCTCCCGTGTTCTAGATCATCAAAGTGGATACTGTCACGAAAACTACGAAAACTTGGTGCGAGAATAACGTTTTTCCTAGTGAGCCGATATTCGTTCCAAATCCAAACGGAAAGGTAAATATTCACTTGTTTTCAAATTTTACACTCGCAGAAAATTGAAAATGCGGATTCCCAGGCATGATGGAACAAGATCGATTTGGGAGAAAGGAATTCTTACTAGTGTCTAAAATTTGAATTTCTGAATTTTAAAATTGACTACGCGATTATGCGTCCCAAGAGTTGCTTGTTGTGAAAATCGTTGGATCTTTTGAGTATGCATCCTGCACTATTTGGTATTTGCCAATTTGCAGGTTGTGATTTTACAATCGGAATCGATTTTTATATGGATCCCACTATCTTTATTTTCACCTACGGTCTTTAATCAGCGTTTTTGCTTCCGATATTTCGGAGATTTAAAAAATCTTTCAAGTTTAGTGCCACTCTTGATCCACCATGCTTAAAATACGATCGAATTTCGAAACCTTACACATGGAATGAAAAGAGCGCATGCTTCACATTATTGCAACGTTTGTCAAAGCTAAAGCTTTTCACGAAGTGTACTTCATTTGGTTCGTCAGTTAATCCTCTACAAAACATGACATGTAGATGGATAGAAATACCCTAGAATCGCGATATTGTTTCAACAAAAAGTCAGACGTAAGGGTAATCAGCAAAATAGTATACACAATATCGTTGTAGGTCAAAATCAGAAATCCAACCTAAAGGATTTGTAGGGAATTTATTCGCAAGTTAAACCAGCATTAATCGATTAGATGCTTCAGATATCGAAAAAAAACTTTTTGTAAAGACTGAAAAAATGTCTATGGCTACTTCTTTTACTAATTTTATCCAGAAAGAAGACGATGGTGTCATAGTTTCGGCTCTTATCTGGGGACAAGATCGAGAAACTGAGGTTGGGCTGTTGGTGTTGGATGCAGAAACGTTGGAGGAAATAGCTCGTTCGACGTTCGATACGCCGGGACCAGTGCCGAAATGTTTGCACGGTTGGTTTGACTTGAAAATATAAAACTCAAACCGTAGATGTTCCTTGCCACACAGTTTCTACAGTTTGGTAATATCGCAGAAGTTTTGTTTCTCCGGGCACCAAATGTTCCGCATGTTACTGCGGAAAGTCTTGTGGCTACATATTTTCGCATTATCATCAACGAAGATTAACAGCAGCCAGACAGAAAGCATGAAACGAACCAAAGCACAGACCCTCAGATTGCCAGTAACATATTGTACTTTACGGTTATGCATATTGAGAGGAAGAGGTGAAACTTAACACACTAATCTCCTGACTAAGCTCGCGAGCTTTGTCAGATTTTCATCCAGGGTGGCCACTTCAAGCTTCAGCTGTCAAATGCAACTTTAGAGGTTATGGAGGTGATGCGAATTCTTTTAAGCCAACCTCAAATAGATAATGTAGTGATTCGAAAAAGGCAAACTTTCATTGATTACCGGGTGACTGGTAATGATGCATATGTGAACATTTTTGAATAACTGTTATTTTTCGATGAATTTTGACCAAAATTGGTACACCACCGGTTTGGAGGTCGCTGAATCCGAATTTGAAAACAGAATTGCAAAATTCGATATGAGAATTTAAAATGGCGGCTTTAACCACCGGTAATTATGACTAAGCATCGGCACCTTTGTACCAGAAAGTCAAGCAGTGGAATTAATCTTTTGAAACTTGTTACTTGGGGGTTTATGGGGTCGCTGATGATGAGTCCGTTATCAGAATAGAAGAATCGCAAAACGGAGAGTCCAAAATGGTGACGGTAATATTTGAAATCCCTACAGGTAAACCAAATTTCGAACTTGAATAAAACAAGAAAAAATTCATAATAAAACTGCAAATTCACCCCGACTCACCCTCAAGGGGTGGCAAATTCAAAAAATTCAAAAATCTGTAAAAACTCGTACCAGTCAACCGGTTAAGTGACTGATGACCACTCTGAATCATCATAACAACACAATTTAATTTTGCCACTTAACGCGGGGGAATTAGATGCCTCAAGCCTCGTTTCGAGACAGTTGGCTGCCCTGTCTTGCAGACGGATATATTGCTGTGGTACGATCTCGTTGACCAATAAAGTTTAATTGTTTGGCGCATGCGCGGTCCGTCGTTCGGCCTATTAAATTTCGGTATGCTACCTTTCGGTATGATTACACATGGATTATTACTTCCCGTGCGTAACTTTTACCTTCGCATCTTCTTTCCATACAACTGCTCGAAAGGTACTTAAAACGTAACTGCGACATATAGGTACAATTTTATGTTAAACAACATTTTGTTATCCAGTTGCCAGATAAAATACAATCCTATTTTATCAAAAATAATTGCATATATTTATTTAGCGATTAAATTTGAAAACGTCTAACGTTCTCTCATCGTTCACCAAACTGAGCACTTCTTGAAAGGATTCATTGGCGTCCCAACGGGACACCCGTAAACTTTGGCAAAGTCCTCGGAATTCGACAGAGTTCCAATAACGCGAAATTTCCCCGGCGAATGAACCGCCGTTTTCAATTTGTTGCGCGTTGCTTCTGGTCTCATGGATCCGCACCAAACTTGCGCGAAGTTCAGGAAGAATAGCTGCTTCCCCGTCGCGCTGATTCCCGGCAACGTTTCGTTAACCTCCCCGTTCGCGTTCAACCATCTCTGATAAGCCTAAAAGTGAATCCCCACACGTATTTGCGATTCCGTTTTGTTTTCTCTATGCTCCATCGACTTACCCTGAATGCTTGTTTGATTCCTCCGTTATCCGCGATGTTCTCACCCTGCGTGTTTACTCCATCAATCTGCATCCCCACCTCAGTCACGGTATAGTGACTATACTGGTCTGACAAATGCGGACAAAGACTATAAATTGTATCTATGTTTATTGTATTATTTTAATAATGAATGGGCCGTACCGTCGGAATCAAACGTTAGGAAAACAAGAGAAATCGTTTGAAAAATTTCCACCAGTATTATTTGACACTTGTTTTGAATACGAATGAAACAACGTCTCTGGTATGTAATAGACATGATTCCGAGGGAACTCTAACAACACAAGCTAGGGTATCAAGAAGTAATTGATAAATGATTTTATAATCGGACCATTCACAATTATTAAACTCTGGTGTTTTTCAATTCGATTCTAATGACTTTGGAAACATTTTTGTCTCTGATCGTATCTCCACAAAATGTCAACGAGGTTATAGTGACTCGCTTTAGCCGCTACTGAGAGAATCCGCAGCGTTTTGAAATTATTTTGAAAAATTGTTAATAAAATTCATGAGTTTCGGTTTCAACTTCAAGGAAATCATCCTTACCGATCAAACATTGAGCTCTTTGATGAAAGCCTTCAATGGCGGGGTCCTTCCACCACCTGTGCAAGTTACCATCCTTGTCAAAAAGCCTGCCCTTATCATCAAATCCGTGAGTGATTTCGTGACCAATGACGACTCCTATACCGCCGTAATTGAGGCTCCGTGGAAAATATCGGTGATAAAAAGGTGGCTGTAAAATTCCCGCCGGGAACACTGCACATTCGGGGAATATGAAAGGTGAGGATAGAGTGATCCTACTTCCTCGAGGGATCAATTTATCACATCCTTTCTCATGACGACATACTTATCTGATTTTTGTTGCGACTGTAATAAGCGTTGACCACAGCCGGCGCCGTGTTCCAGAGTGTTTTGTTCACTGGACTGCCGAGTCTGTCCTGTTCCACCCGCGTCAAGTGCTGGAGAATGTTTAAAGTATTCTCGAAATATTTGTCCGAACTTATGACAACCTATTTCAATATAGAAAGGGGACAATCAGTTTCATTAGTCAACAAGTCTAGACCACAGAGATCGTAGGGTAAACCCGTAAAGGTGTTCCGCCACCCTACAATAGTTGCCCTGCGTGTGGTCAACCAAGAAGGACAAAAAAAACCTGCATGTTCAAATCTGAACAATTTCATCTAATGAAAAAGCCTCAGTAAAATGTCAAAAACGAGACATTTGTAGCGAAGTGTTGAACATTTCATCAAATATGTGAAGTTATCGCAGCGCATCTAGTGACGATATTATGTTTTGGTATATGTATTTGTAATATCTGTCCAGTATCACAAAAGTATAACGAAAACGACGTCTCGAAACTTTTTGGATACTGATGATCAAAAAATCAAAGGCAACTGTTCCGGATTTAACGTACGCTCGGTGAAATCATAGAGAACTTGTTGAATTACATCTTTATATCGTTCATTGAGCAAATGTTGTTCCAATATAAAATCGGGATATCCGATCCTGAGCAACATGTCGTCTACTTTTTCGCCGGCAAGCTGCTTGGTGTCGTCATCGATCCAGCTAGTCTTTTTCAACAGTTCCCTGAACGATTGTTGGATCTCTTGGGTCATCAGCAGAGTCTTGACGACGAGGGTGACGCAAGAAACGGCATGATTAGTGAGGTATTTCAAATTATAAGATTTATGTAACATGGGCATGGGCAACTCTCACATCATTTTTGCTGTTCTCGTCGAAATATTTTCTTACGAACATCGAACCGACGGCCATTCCCATATTGGAATTCACCTGGGCAACGCAATTCTTCCATCTCAATGGTGCCTGCTCTCTGCCAAAGAGTATATAGTAAAACTTTTGCTTGGCTTCTTGGAAACGATCGTCCAAATTGTTTACACGGTGACGTACGAAGCGCCAAAGAAGATAGTTTGATATTGTTCTGAAAGAAGAGAAAGTTTTATGAATCTTTCGAAATGTGTAAACCGTAGACAACATGCATGCGGCTATGCGGGTGAATACTTTTTGTCTTTTCAAAACTTTATATACCTCGACGGTGTTTTTGACAGCAGATTTACCAAGTCCTGAATATATTGAAGAGCAAAAACCACAACGGGCTCTGAAGTATTTGCCGGTCGTGCCAAAACTATCGACAAATATCTGTGCCAATCGATTTGCGGTATCACTATTCTCAACTCGCCGATACTCATTCTTTGGTAAAGCTCTGAAACGTTGCGTCTCTCGTCCGGTGATGAGGTGATCTAACGGGAAAAAAATTGTCAAATAAGCTACAGGAACGGAACATTCGAATTCTGCAGATTGGTGATCGAAGAACTCGATCATTCTTTGACACCAGTAGTCTGAAATTTTTACAACGATTTGAAATCGAGAACTTCATTCAATTCATTGGGACGCATTTGAAAAATATGAAGTGAACTGATGTCATTGAATTACCTTAGCCAATTTCGTCTCGAATTCAATGAGTTCATCGGCGTGAAACGTCGCATTTTCAAGAGGAGCCCCAAGCAGCGTAGCGATCTTGATCAAGTAACTTTTGTAAGCTTCAAGGTAGAGAGTGTTCGAGGGTTGAAGAAAGTAATCTCGCGTCGGCAGGCCAAGAGAGGTTTGATCGAACTGTGAACGGCAAATGGACCGGTGATTACTGCTCGCAGATAGTAATGGTGCGGTATGCGTAAGGAAAACTTCCATCCTTAAAAGAGCAGGTAAGTCACTTACTTGAATCACGTACTGATCGCTATCCCTTATATCCGGCCCAACCCATTCGGATATCAGTATGTCATTGTTGTACAACCGCAATTGCGCGACCAAAAGAAGCCAGTCAAACTTCTTAGGATCCCAACTCGGCTGCAGGATCGGCCATCCTCCGAGTTCGTCCAAAAGCTCGATTAGAGGTCGCTCCATACGCTGCTCCAAGATCTCTAGGCGTCATTTTGCATGTCAGATTATTATTAAATCGTAGA
The DNA here is from genome assembly GCF_021901455.1 of Neodiprion lecontei. Classification (NCBI taxonomy): domain Eukaryota; kingdom Metazoa; phylum Arthropoda; class Insecta; order Hymenoptera; family Diprionidae; genus Neodiprion; species Neodiprion lecontei. The sequence continues at coordinate 8,165,045 of NC_060262.1, read as the reverse complement.
TATTCCTGTTTCATTACTTTTTATCATTTTCCTCTTTAGAAGACAAAGACCGAAATGAAACAAATAATTCCTCTATTCCGTTGATTTGTTTTACATTATCCAAGCGGTTTATAGGCTAACTATTTCATCTCTCGCTAAGTTTTTTTCCAAATTATTTACGAGTAATGTCTGATTTACTTTTGTCGACAAGTTAAACCTTCACATTCGTACACAACGTAAGGTTCTATTTTCAACGTCAATCCAAGAACGTTGAAAATTTTTTTTTTTAATCGAACGTTACAGAAACGTCTCATTCATCTCGATAACGAAACGGTATTTTTTTCTCACCTTATCTTGTAATACGCGAATTTTTACTCACCGTAATTCATACAGCTGTGATAAAGATGCTTAGCCTTGACCGTAGCATCGGCAGAATTTGCTTTCGCCCCCGGTGAGATGGGTTCCTCCAATAATTCTTTCAAAACTGAATCTAAGGACTCTCTTAGCATTTCGAACGTATCGTAACCCGCTTTGTCTTTTGGTATTGGGTTACGTTTTCCCCAATTACCGCATGCATATTGGTAAAAGTCGTGACAAGGATCTACCGTTCTATCCATATACTTTAACATCATCTTCGCTGCAATTAATAACATCGGGAAGTGTATAATATATAAATAATAACAAACAACTTTTTCTAGATAATATATATAATTGTTAAGGCTATCAAAATATATATCTAACTACAGGCCTTACACTCGGTTTCAGTATAATGAAAGTCGTCACGTCGCTTAGCTACATTCAAGAATAAAACGTACGTTAGAGACCGAATGTGTTTTGATATTAGTTATCAGTTCATGGCAAGCGCGCATAAAATAGGAATTTTTTTTATGATTGAGTATAAATTGCCGCACTAGTCGAAGGTGAGTGCGAAATTCACACGAGTCAAGAAGCCCCGATATGCGTTCATGTCAGAAATTCTATTTTCCTGTCAAAAACTACAAAGTAGTCGAGTTGTTGACGGAGGTAGGGCAGAAAAGATATTACAAAATCAACGTCCTCGTATTATACGAAAATTTGAATATAATACATGAGTAAAAGAATGAATTTAGTAACATCAGTAGAAGGCCTGTGATTAGTAGTTGGATGTGTGAAGGATGTACAGGCCTGCGGTTGATTCTCGCACGATAATTATTCATTGAAAGCTATCGTTTTTATTGAAAACTGGCTTAGCGCACACATGTAGCATCGATCTACAGATAATTTATCTATTTCTTCAATCGTATCCTTATCTCTCTTATTACAATTTACACAGATTCTACTATAATCCACTGTACAGATCAACATTTATCATATACCAAGCGCAGATAAAGCGCGGATACATCTATACATTCATTTAAGCGATTATCAATAATAAATATACCCCTAGAGGAAAGGGTGAAACTCAGCATGCTGAGTAATAGACTGTACATGCGTAAAACGATTGAACCCCATTGGTCGGCGAGGTCGTTGCGTGGCAATGTATTCGTCTGCAAAGCAGGGGAGCCAACTGAATCGAAACAGTGTACGAAACGATCGGTTAGTCAATGGTTACAGAAGTTTGCCAAGACCTGCCGAATCGCTGTGTCAACGCAAGTGGCACACAGAACGAAATCAACCAATCGGAGATTGAAGTCGACTGTGAATTGACTTGTCGTCGTCAAATAACAGCCGAGCAGAAATTAGAAATTTCGACAGTTACCAGACTTCTTTATCTGTATTTCAAAGCAAATTTTTCGTCCGTTGACATTATGTCGGTTTTAATTGATCAAATGACAGTCAAAATTTCGTCACAAGCGTGCTGCCTCGAATTATTGAAAATCTGCCTGACCCAAAAATAATCCCATTGTCTACATAACCTCCAGAAGCCAAGTTCGACGTGTGAAGCTTGAGGCTGTTTGAAAATCGTAACAAAAACTGGCGCATGCGCAGTCGGACGTTCAATCTGGTGAGTTTCACGGTCTCCTCTCGATATATATATTCATCCGATTCACAAATGAAGACATGAGCGGATTAAAAGGAATATTAAATAGATACTTCGAAGGCATAAATTTATGACAACGCAACACATATATATATATAAATATATACATGTATATTAATATATATGTATATATCGGTTGCATTTACATGAAATAATACTTATAAGCACCTTGGGCCTCGCGGATGCTCTTTAGGTCACCTTCGCCCTTCCAAAATGCATGAAAATCCGAGGATTTATCCCCGGCATCATCTTCCTGCATGGCCAACCAGGTATTCTCATCAATCGAGGGCCTTCCACCCTGCTCGCCTGGGTCAGATTCGCCCTGTGTTTGCCCGTCGTCTTTGTTACCTGAATCAACCGTCTGCCACGGCATTTGATTTGCCGAATTTCCTGCAGCGCCTCCGTACATTAATTCGCCATCCCTTGTGGTAATCAGAGTCTATGTATAGGTACTATTTAAACAGTGATCGGGGCCTGAAAAGCATATTTATTTTGAAAATTATTTCTCATCTACTTAACGCTTACTGGTAATCCTCAATGTCGGTTTCCCCGTTATCATAAGCCTCGGCGTCGTCCTCCGAATAATCAGCCAATGAATTCTCAACCCTCTCCTCAGGTATGTCTGTGTTTTTTTCCACCAACATGTCTGCGTCATCTCCGCTCACCTGAAATTTCGATCTTATGAACCCAAGAAATGAATTGATTGTATTATTTTACGAGATCTCAATAAATTCTTCAAATTTTCGGGCCACGCGAAGTCAAGGGACTTTCAAGTGTTAATAATTTTTTGACACTTCACTATACTGTCAACAATCGTCAGAAAATTTACTACTGTTGACAGAAAATTCCTCAAACCCCCATCTTTTATGCATATCTATTAAATACCCTGAAATTATGCCACTCGTCTCCGTTGGAAACATCTCTTTTTTGTCGTCCCATGTTGAACGTGATATCAGGTGGCACATAGCTGGTCTTTATTTCCTGAAGTAATTCTCTGTCCTCGATTTCCGATTGATCGGGATCGTAATTGAATGTGGCTGAAAATTGAAAAGAAGAATGGATTACGCTTATCGTGTATTCTGTATCATTGTCAGGGTTGCGAAAATATTAATTGAAAAATAATGCATTATCCACTATCAAAATAAGGGGTAATGCATAGAAACTAGAATTTGTAATTACATGGATAGTTGACAATGGATGACAACACAGTTGGTAATTACCACAGTATTGGTTAATTGATTCGAATTGCATCAACCACTGCCAAAGTACTGGTCCATCATTAATGCAACAATGCGTTTACGGATTCTCATTGCAGTAAACATGACTGCAGTAATAGGTGTGGGTAAATGAAGGGAGGATTTTTTTTTTACTATTTTAAGAAATAATTCACTAAGCATATTATTACTGCAGACACCTTTTATTTTACTCTGTTTTTTATTATAAATTTGGGGCTACACCCCAAAAGTGCCTAACTTGTATTTTATTTGAAAAATTATATATGTATAGTTGTGCTAATGAACCGATTGGATTTATTTCTATGCACAATACATAAAATATCATGGATTAGTTGACTGCATTGACGGATTAGGAAAAATAAAATTGTTAAAAGACAATATCAAAAATAACTTGTAGTTCATTTTTATCTACTTTTTATTAAGCAATTACTTATATAACAGTGGAGGCCAGAGTAACGACTGAAAACATCCCGAATAAATCATACTGAGTGTTTGCAGTTAAATAATTTTCAAATAACCGTTATATTGATAATTTAGATTCACCAATTATTTAAATTATATCAAATTTCATCACTGTTTTAACTATCAAATTAATGCATAATGGGTAGAATATACACTATTCATTAAATGTGTAATGGATAATGCAGCGATGTTCCATTGTAAATTGTCAAAAAAATGCACGATGAAAAAGGAATTCATTGATCATTGAAAAATCAATGAGTAATGAAATGGATAATGCATTAATAAAACAATACATATTTCACAACCCTGATGTTTTCATCACAGGGAAACCTGCTTTCAAATATGAAAGGGGCCACAGTCCGAGTTAAAAGTTATGGAATGAGAAAAAGCCGTTTATAAAATCTCCGACAATATTATTTACATAAATTACGACGAACACGAACGAAATAACATCCCTACTTTGCGATAGAAACAAATCTAAACAAATTCGAATAAAGTTATCTTGACACATCAATAATTTCAGGAAATTTTTTATAAGTAAAACTTTAAAAACGATTAAACTCTGGTGTTTTTACCCAATTCTAAGGGTTTAAGTCTATATTTTTCACCACAGAGATCTTCAACGATCAAATGAAATATTTTTGTACAAATAGTCATCTTCACAGTGAGTAGACATAGATTTGCGGAAGCTTGGTATTTCAGACATTCATGGGGATCCACTGTCCAGTGAGCAAAATAGATTCAAAAACATTAGAATCGGCACAAAAACACTGGAGTTTGATCGTTCTGAGAGTCCAAATAATTGAAACTTTTCTGAAATGATTTAATTAATTAATTTCTCCGACATAGTAAGGTTGTCATTTCATTCGTGGTCACTAATCACCAGCATCAGTTCCGACAACGTTGCCGAAGATTTTAAACAACGGTTTCTTTCCACCAAGCTCTTTAATCAGCCTATGAACCCCATAAATTCTCAACGTGTTGATCCAAATTACCTTTGATACTACCGCTGCTTTCGCGAGCTTCTTCGTCAGTGGCTTGTGTTCTATGGTTTGAAATTTTCCCCATTGTATTCGACCTGCATATCGCTATGTAAATAATAGTGATCGGCAGTAGTACTGCGGGTACAATTAGCATAAGTCTAACTCTCAATCGCCAGGTATTGTTTCCTCCCATGCACCACCTGAGACAACACACGTGTTTAAAATGAGCCTTGCGATAAATCATTGACAAATCAACGAGGAAAAACGTGATAGCTATCGATTCATCGTCGATCGCGGAAACATCTCGATGACATTTTATTCTTCGAATCTCTGATTGCTTACACCTTGACATAAGACGTGACAAGTAATGATCAAATTATGACAAATTTGGATGGACAGAAAATTGTTACCATGGTAATGAAATACAATATTCACGCGGAATTTCGCACAAATATATCTATGTATACGACTGTCTGCGCAGTTGTGCATATTTACTTCAATCTTCCGGTCTCCTTGTTTATCGCTAATCTGCAAGAAGGACATGGACCACCGCTATAGTAGTCTTCGTCATTGAACTGGCTCAAGCGATCGCTACCTCTCATTTTTTCTGCAACGAAGCAAATCTCTTTTAAGACGTTGATTAATAATATTGTCAATCGAATTGTCTGACAAGTTTTTTCACCTCATGACGCAGGTATGTAAAATTTGATTACAGTCAAGTTGCGCAAAGAGTGGCCGTACCTCAAAAACCGCAAGAGACAGGTAAATATAAGTGCAAGTAAATCCAAGAATGCGTCAAACACGAGCTACGATAAAACCTGAAAGATATGTACGCAGGCCCCAACTTGGACTAAGATTAATAAAGGGTCTAAACGATATGACCTTTAGAATCAATTTAAGAATTTAAGATGATTACAGCACTTGTTTTCCATTGTCAATCACACCCACCCTATGAAAGGAGTTGAGTTGTGAGGTACAAGTCATTCCACGCTTCTCTGCCCCGCAAACCTTGCAATATCCAAGTATTGTGATACTGCTTGGAAGTTTCGAATATAAATATTATGTGAAAATGAAACTGTAATTTCAATCCTAGACCTTAAAGTCACCCAAGCTTGCTCCGCGTAGCTTCCAATACGCCGAAAGTACCTATCTAACCTATTATCATTTATATACTCTTAACAACCGTTTTATTCAACTTCCGGAAACTGACGCGACGTATACGTTGTACTTCTCGAGTGCTGCTGCAAATCACCGTCAACTATGACACTGCCAGTGGCAAATTTTATTGCATAATTTTACAAAATGTACAAGCACCGAAATTCATGCTATAAATAAAGTTAATCGACGTTTAGTGACATTGACAAAAAAAGCTTTAAACGTACAACGAAACTAAATAACGGTGTCGAGATGTTTTGAACAATTCTTTGCAGAATGAATGAAAAATAATTTATCCTTACGAAAGATTGATCAACTTTTATTAAATATCTTTAAAAGAAGAATACTTTTTTCTCAAAATTGGGACTCCCTGTACCGTTTGAGAATTAATAGGTCGATTCAAAACCAAACGATCGACTCGTTATATGCACATTTTTCAACACCGGATCATCGTCACAAGGTTGGAAAAAAATATCATTGTAATGCTGCGATCTTTTTCATATTTGCAAATATGATTGCAAACTGGTATCTAAGCTTTCGCTTTTGTTTTAGTAATGTGAAAAAAGGAAAAAAAAAAACAAAAAAAACTCTTACCTGAGGCGATGTGCTGTTACACTTGTGCCAATATTTACTCTGTCATTTCACGACACAAAATCCGTTCCACCCGCTGTCAATATATAGTTATCGTGATGTTGCGTCAAACAATTGACAGAGCGAAAAGCGCGGTAAAGTTTTCTTCGGATGAATACTGGCGAATGCGAGTGTAGAACTCGGATTATCATAAAACTCACGGTGAGACAATTCCAACGTATTTAGAAATGAAATGTGTTATAGATGAAGTCCGCGGGTTCGACTGATATGATGCTCCCGGATACTAAGAGCAAAGAGAATTGAGCTATTGTGCCAGAAGTCACTCCATGAATGCTAACGTACTGACACTAGCGTTGATTTAAATATACAGATTGGCAGACGGATCACACACACAAATGCCGTCAGTATTTGCACGCTGCTAGCCGTTACACATCACCCTGCAGTCGGTCGGTCAGTCATTCATTCGTTCATTCATTCATTCATTCGGCAATCAGCTCTAATGAATACCTATTATCGCGCAATAATGCCAATTAGCACAACAAGTTACTTTTTTCTCACTCTTGATAGCGCATATTTTTCCGACTATTACAATAATCAGGGTTGCCTGTAATTTTGGAACGTAACACTCCTCGACTTTTCTATGTTTTCAAGATCCAAATTAATTTTTTTCCAGATACCTTTTGTATTTCTTGTGAAATTGAAATGATTGACGAAAATATTCAATTAATCGTTACCGCATTGTGTATTATTTATTTTGAAGTCGTTGCACTTCACTTGTACCTATTTAAATTTGTCAATAGAAACTGAAGTGTGCATTATATACAGTTATGTCAAGTGTTTAGTCAAGACTGTAGCATTTGGAACGACATAAAAAGTTCGAGTTTCAAATTTACACTGTTTCGGAAATTTGACAAAATTCTCTGATTTCTACAAGTAAACTAAAAATTCTGGACTATTTCAGGTACATCAGGTTTTTGGCATGCGCGGCGACCCTGCTTAACACTCATCGTTAGTATGATGAGATTTTTTATTAAAAATTTCTATTACAACACGATAATGCTCTTTACTCCAATATCTTTACGGAAGCTTGTGAATTATTGAAAGAAGGTAAGGAAGTATTGAATCAACAAAATCAACAACTATTGCTAATTAGAGAGATGTAGAAAACAGCAGACACGCAAGAATATAAAAATTTTCACCGGGATAGAAATCACGTCGAGTGTAATTTCTAAATATAAAAACAATTCCTCAGATTTATGCCCCTAAAATTATTCATAAGTTTTCCACACCATTAAAATCGCTATAAAACAGTGTAAAATATGCACAACAAATTTCTGTGTGTAATACGTACATAGAAGCATGGTTTGAACATGGAACGGCGGTGCGTAGATACTCGAAATTTGTACCACGCATAATAACGTTACAAACGCGTAATTATCCAATCTTAAAATATAGTATAAATATATTATTGGTGATAACCAAACTGAAAGACGTTGATACACTAATACGTCGACAAATGAAACGAAACTCGGTGGAAAAAAACACTACACAAGAACATGTATTTTGTTTCACAGCAATTTTCATGGGCCATTCGTCACTTGCGCAAAACTTCTATCCTTAATTCAAGTCGTCATGTTTCATCAACGTTTTACTTACAATTTTTACAAACCGAATGAAGATAATATTTTTCTTCGAGGTAAGAACTATGCACAAAATATTGGAGCGTTTTAAAATTTTATTTGCTGCATGACAAAAAAATTATTGTATGTATGTAGTATAAGTTTTATGTACAAATTATTCTTGAAAATTTTGCTTTCAGATCGAATTGTCGTTACACGAACGATTTAAATAATATACAATGCTCAAATATAACGAATAATATGTGAAATATAAAATTTGAATTCACAAAAAAAAAATCAATTCTAAAAAGTAACGCAGCATAAAAACATTAGGAACAAGATCAGAAGTATTGTTGTTCGTTCGAATTCGATGAAATAGTGAAAATCAACAGACCTGAGTAATGTTAGCGACACAGTTACCTACGCTATAGTATATGCATAAGTGTATAACGTATAATATAACAGGTGTATGAAATATAATCTAATCTATGTTAATGTTGTCAACAGAAAACATTTTTTTATGTAAGATATAATATTATTTAACACCTTAACAACATAACCTATATCAACTATAATGTATATGCATATATTTTGTATATATTTACGAATGGATTTATTAACTTTTTACTATTTTTTTTTTTTTTTTTTTTAGATTTTTTTTTTCACTTTCTGCTTATTCTTTTATACGATTCCTCGACACGACAGTTTTCAGGATATAACCGGAAGCCCGTCGATTAAATGTGTGATTATTAGTCAATAAAACTAACGAACTACACGAATTCAGTACCGAAAAAATAACACGGTTCGTTATCAACTTCGGTGGATTCACATGCCAAAGAACGCTTTTTCTTATACCAAAACTGCGTAAAGAGAAATGGTTAGTAAAATTCTATCGCGAGTAAATTTCTTCTTTTTTTTTCTTGTAAATAGAAATATTTAGTATAAAAGTTACATTGTATTCAATTTTTTTTTTTTTTTTTTACACGAACTTGGACATGGAAGTTCACAATTCTGTTTCAATTTGTTATACGTAATTAGTTCAAATTATTGGGAATACATCGAAATAAACCCACGCCTTTCTATAAATCTAATACATATGTAATAGCATGCATTTTACATTACGCTTAGATACTTATTACCAAGTTATTGGTTTAGATACAATTGTTTATATACATTATTTATTACTGTTAGTATTTTTTTTTCTTTTTTTCTATTTTCATTTTTGTCGTTTTTATATTTTTTATATTTTGTATATTTTGTTACTTGTTAAAATGTTTTCATTTATCCCGTTATTTTCGATATTTCGGTCCTCATAGGATCAAGAATGTAAAAACAATATCAGGATCATCCATCACCACCCTTGATATAACCGTTGTCGGTTATCAGTTCTTTGAAAATTGTTCAAGAATCAAGAATGATGAATGACCGTGCGATCTGCCGGGCTGAGTATAACATTTTATTGCCAACTGTCCTAAATTGACTATATCGTCAACTAATCCATCTCAAACTCTTTGTTGAGTGTTGCCAGATCCCTGAAATTGATGAAAAATATTATTTAAGCAATGAGTATTACAAATAACACATACTTTACACTCGTCTTATGTTGAAAAGACCTCGGTTGAAGTAGTGAATACATTAGTAAATGGATTAAGGTGTGAAAAAATTCAATTTATTCCTCGACTGTTTTTTAGCCGGAATTCTGTACGATTTGTGATCTGTAGTAGAAACTTATGATAATCACCCATTTCACATTACAAGGTTCCCTGACAATTCCAAACTTTTCGGAAAAAAAATCAAAGTAGTTTCAAAACTTCGTCGCAAAACAACGCTAGGATTGGCTTGTATATACTTTGGAAGAAAGTGATAAAGTAAATTGTGAATTCTGATAGTCTTAGTTCAATAAGAAAGAAATTAACACAAATTGTTTTCTAGGCAATTGAGTGGAAGAGCTGAATTGAACATTTTATCCAGGTAAATACAAAATACTGCTGGTACTGTAACATATTTTATAAGTCAAACTATTTTTACCTTTCCTCTATTACATCATTTAGGTGATATTTGTGCATTAGTGACACAACCAATCGAAGTGTTGACCAAATCGAATCGGACATGGTACCTGGATGGCTCCTTTGACCTTGAGCATCTCGACCCAGCGCTTGCTGATTCAAAGCTGTTAGCAAATGCTCGCCGGCTTCTCTATTTGTAAAATTGATGTATTAAAGCCAGAAATCGAATTGTACTTGACTGCAGAGTTCATAAATTAATTTACTAACTTGTAAGCTGACAAGTTGATGCACGATATGCCAAGATTGTATCGCGCCCTTATAAATCCCGGGGATATCCGTAACGCGTTATGATAAGCTTCAATGGCTTCCTCAGATCTTTGTCCATTGGCTAAAGTAGCGCCCAATCTGTTCCATAATCTGGAATCCTAAATAGAATTGTCTTATACGAATTTGCGGACAAATTGCGACAGTCTGTTTACTGATTCTTCTCTGTTCGCTTATTTTCTTCGTCTGCATATGAGAGTAGGTATATCTATATTCAAATATCGTTACTCACGTCAGGCTTGACGTGTAACGCGGCTTTGAAACAATCCACGGCTTTGTCAAATTCATTAGATATGTTGAACAAAACACCAAGACCGCATTGGACATCCGCATCTATTTCATTCGTGGGATTCATTCTAGCAGCTTCAATGAAGAGCTGTTTGACTTCCTCGTGTGAGTCCCTAGAAATAAATAAATGAATAAATACTCATGTACAGTTCATTATCCAGACTGATATTAGAAGGTAGATCTATTCAAGAAGTGTGTGAATCTTAATAATGAAAGGCTTACTCTGATAAAATCGTAGAAACTTTTGATCTTTGATTCGTCACGGAGCCTTTATTTAAAAAGGTTAAATTTTTGTATTTTTCATTCTTCATAAGCCATTCTTTCAACGTAATGCAGGCTTGATTTTGGTATGATTCATTCGTGTATGAAACAGCAAGTGTCATCATGGCAACAGAGTTTGTTGGGTCTAAAGATAAACAGTGTTTCAACGCGGATATGGCTAATGGATCCTGCTCATTCTCGGCTTGTGTTTTTCCCAGCAAAAGCCACGCTTCTGAATTGTCTTTTTCCTGTTGAACCGCAGCTTCGAAACAAAGCACCGCACTGGGCAAATCACCGGCCTCAAGCCTTTTCTTACCCTCTTCCAACGCATTTGGTATTTCCTTCATTACATTTTCTTCAGTGAAGGTGTATTCCTGGAAAGGATCGTAGTACTTTTCGTATTCCGATAACCAAGGGTGTGAAGTGCTTACTTCATCAGAGGCTGATATTTTCTCCCACTCATCTTGCAACCTTGTCCAAAAATTCGATTTGTAATCATCTGCATCTATGGATACAAGAATATTATAAAAATGAATAACAAAGCAAGTTTCCCGAATTATAAAAGATATTCGTTCATTATTCGGAATATGAACGTCAGTTACACCCTGGCAATTCCGGAAATATCAGAGATGAATTACTTTTTGATGCAATTTAAATATGAACCTTGAGTTTCAGAGTTCTCTGTGGAAAATTCTTCAGCCCATGTCCCTGCAGCTGCTAGCTCTTCATCGATCTTGCTCAAAACTGGATGTTCGTCTTGAACATCTCCAGAGCGTTCGGAAGCACTAATATTCATGGAAGAAAATTCCTCTGTCCATTTATCATCCAACTTCTCTAGATTTGGCAGCGAAGTCTGACCAGGATCAATGGGAATCTCGCCTTCTTGTCGCATGAATTTCATGAACTTTGAATAAGCAAAATTTGGGTCATCATTATCCAAAGCTTCCGTTGATTTGACAACAAACCCATTCTGATTAACGTCCTTCTCTACATTATCCACACTATGTTCCAGGTATTCTTCAGCCCACTTGGGACCTAATCCTAATTCAAACGTTTCAGAGTGTGGGATGATAGCTTCAGCGGGTGTATTCCATATAGCATCAGCATGCTGTTCCTATAACAAAACTCAATTAAAACTCTGTAAACATCTTCCAAGCATTTAGAAGTTTTGAGTCAGTGCTTAGCATAAAATGCCAATGCTTGTATTTACTAATTCAGTTTATCATTTCAGTTTTCCATTTTTGATTTATGCAAAATATACGGAATCCTGTTTGGATTTGACGTACTTAAAATAATTTGATGCATTCTAGCAATTTAAGAAATCTCTAAAAATGATTCATTTTATGTTAGGAGCAATACCATTGTTTTTTGACCATCTGTAAATTTTCAAAGTATTTGAAATAAAAAGTGAAACAAACGCTACTATCAAACAGTTTTGAATATTACGTAATTACATCAAAATGACGACCAGATTCGAGATACTGGTTAGCCCACGCTGTGTCTTGGCCAGTTAATTCCTTAATCACACCAGGGGCAGGAACAGGCGCATGAATATTGTGATCAATCTGTCGCATTTCCTGCAGTAAACTGTCCATTCTAAATGTTTGAGGATGAGTGACTGTTTCCTCTAAAAACTGCTTAACCAAGTGGTCAGAATCAGACGCCTCGAAAGAAGTGGATGGCATAAATGGCCGGCCAATGCCTTCCTCGACAAATCCATGGTCCTGAACATAATGCGAGGCGAGACGAGCAACCGAACTCGGCCCTCCGCAGTCTCCCTCGACCAAATCGCGCAGTGCCATTACTGGATTCTAAAAGAACGCAAAGATGTTTTGACATGTTTGATTAACTGATACGCTATCTGCAACTCGTATTCAATTATGTAAAACAAGTGTACAAAAAGTGAAGCAAGAAAAAAAAAATAATGACCTTGCCAAAATAGTTGTGATAACTCTATATTCATGTTGTCTTTTTGAATGAATTGAAAGTCAAGTCAAGTTTCTACTGCTTGATAAATAAAAAAAAAATGTAATGAAACCTGAAAACTACAGGATTAGGTGAAGTTAATTAATGGATCTAAGGAAAAGAAAGTGTGTACAGCCTTTCCTAGTGTCACGTTGTTTACACGATGAGCAAAAATGAAAAAGTAATACAATAAAGCAAGGTGAGGATATACGAAGTCAAAGCTCAGAAAAAGTGCAAGGAGAGAATAAAGAGACACTATATTCTAACGGACTTACGAAATATACTCGACTTAGAACGAAGGCTGAATTATCTCCGATAGCTGCAATAACAAAAGACGGAGGTTATCTCAGGCAGCAAGAGTTTCCCATCCATGCAGCAAGTGCCAATTGTGTTATTTGTGGTTTGTCTACATCGTTCGAAAACACTCGCTTCCACCGCACGTCCGTCGAGTACCGATCGAGGGGGCCCCTGATTGTGCCTCGACCCTGTTTTCGTGAAATCAAACCGTGTAATAGATATCACTGCGTCATATCAGAGCCAACGAGGATATCCAGGGAATATATTCTAATGATTACCGACTCTCCGATGACGGCTCGAATCCCTGCCAAAATGACAGTGTGGTTCATGAAGACTATACAAGGAGCACGAAGTTAAATACTTGAATTGACAAAACTTGTCACAGTAATCATACATATTACGTTAATTTTTTGTACCGCTAGCGTCGCTAGTGTTCCTTTAGCAGCGAAGTGTCATTGGTTGCAGGGATGCCCAAGATCGACTAATCGATGATCTTGCAATGGGATTCGTAGAAAGTTTTCACTGCCGCCTTATGCCTCCCCCCAAACTTAGTTTCAGTACTTATTGAACACTAGTGACCTCTCATTTTGGGAAGCAATTTGTATACATCAAGTTCGTGCTCCTTGTATAAGTCTCCATGGTGTGGTTGGTAATACTCGGCGATTTTCGAGACTACTTGGCACATGACGTACTTCCGCTTATGCGCAGCAAGGAGGTGCCCAGGCAAAGGGAATTTTATTTAAGTTATTGAGCAAGTTCGATCAGACGTCACTCAGTCACCAGAATACAGCGCGTGTATTAAAAATTTCTGGAGAGCGCAAAACCTATACAGATCTGAGGACCCAAAAGCCTGACCCAAGCATTGAGTAGTAATACCGTGTAGTAATGAAGAAGGCTAGCCCCTGAGCAATGTAAAACAACATTCCTTTCCTATTAGATAGATAAGTCATAGAAATTTCTGGAAATTACCACAAGTTGCGACAAGGATTTTGAGTTATAACTTTACTGTTATAACATATTACGCCAGCTTTCTTACAGTGCTACTTTAAATCACTCTTTAAATAAACTGGTATAGGAATGCGACCCCAGAACAAATTCAAATAATCTCTGAGCCTATTTTACTACCATGCAATTTGCCCATTTGGTTGGCGTACTTCGGATATCGCTAGTTTACGCCACAACCCTAAAGCATATAGAAGTAAGGAGGACTATCTTTGTGTATAGAAAGTGTCCATGAAATAGGGTGAAATTAAGATGGCGTTGTAGGAAAAGTTCCACATTCAACAGAAAGCACGAATCAGATTGAAGCCTTATTGCTTATTAGAATCATTCTGGTGACTTGTTGAGCCACTATTTGTCGCTTTATGGTGGACACTTTTTCAGTTGATAACCCACGTGAGATAGCTACTTCTTACCTCTTCGCGCCATATACTCGAGGTAGCTTCGCGTATACAGAAAGGTAGCGGAGGAGTGAGAGAGAAAGGTATATGTCGAGTATAATCTGTCTTAAATAATCATCTAATTGAATGCGAGAGACAGAGTGCCCCTAATACTTCTCTCTCTCTCTCTCTCTCTCTCTCTCTCTCTCTCTCTTTCTCTCTCATCACATCGGCTGCAGTTTTCGCAAGGTGACAGGTTGGGCAGCCACCTCCCGTAGTATGTGCTCTAAGGCCACAACTGAATTGAACTAAACATTCGAAATCTCGATGATAATCGACCTAGCGCTGCCATGAAGTTGGCAATTTAACTTGCTAAGTCTAGCAGTATATTCTATATCGTGTTTGTGGCCCATGCCCATAAAATCCACGCTTTTTTATTACCGAGAGATTCTCAGGAAACCACGAGGCGAAGTTTGAAAGCCCTAGGTCAAAAGCAAGTTTTACATGCCTCTGATGCGTGTCAAAGCGTTCGAAATTTTTCACATTCTAACCATACGATATGTTCTCACAATCCATTTTTCGCACGAACCACACGATGCGAGTGTATTCGAAGCAGCTAATGAGAGAATTCGATTAAGGAGGAATGGAGACACCGCGATCCTCCCGATGCTTTTTCTGTTGATTATTACGATTTCGGTGAGATTGTTCGCCCCCGTCGCAGCCGTGTGCGCGACCGGATAAGATTTAACATTATTGGGAAGAGTAGGGTGCGCAATGACCGTCTGCTGCGCGAGGTAGCTGCGCGTTGAGATAATAATCTGGAACCCCAACGAGTGTCGACAGCGCCATGTTGGCTTAAGAGAAGAAGTGCACGGAGAGTAATCAACGTCCGTGAATGTTCTCCGTTTAACAATCTCCCAGCGATGGAGGAGACAAAAATAATATACCACATTGACGACGAGGAGACACCGTACCTAGTTAAGCTAACAATATCACCGGAGAGAGTGACTCTAGCCGACTTCAAGAATGTCTTGAATCGTCCGAGCTACAAGTATTTCTTCAAATCGATGGACGACGATTTCGGGTAAGTTTTGCACCACCCTACGCTCTCCTTATCATCCAGCAGCGGATCACTCGCCCTGCGCTTGTTTCCTTTCGCTCTTGCCCTTTCTCTCACCAAAGCCTCTACGCTACTCCATATTTCATCCCCAACATCCCTCGGGAACCAGGATACCCCGACTTTCAGGGTGCGAACCCACACTCTGCCCCTCTCGCCAGTCACCTTCCTCTATTCGTCGTCCCTGTCGCTCCGCCACCATCCGTCACTTTCCGCTGTCTCTCAGGATCGCCAAACACTATTTCACTTGTCCGTCGGATAGAAATAATCGACAAACTTTACTCGAGTATTTACAAATTCTGCTCTTCTTACCTCAAAACGCGAAATAGAATCTGATGTATAAAACGATTCATTTCTAACACTACTTGTCAACACGAAGCTTTTTCTTCATTCATTTTTTTTCCTGTTTTCTTTGTTTTTTTCCGTGCTTTCGCGTAGACAGTTCACATATACGCAATTCTTTCATTTATCGAACATTACAGAATTCTTGTTTTTAAAAAAAAACATGTTTTTCACTATTGGACTTGAGTTTTAAAACGTGTTTATTGCGCTTTTAGATATCTTGCTTCCATTTTGAAATATACAAGAAACACTTCTTTGTACGATACTTTGACTAATTCGCTCTTGTCCCAATAGTTGTTCTATCTTAGAAATACCAATGGAAATATCTGCCTTGCGTCTGTACTGATTCGTCTTGCATTAACCTCTTGAACTTTTACCTATAAATAATATGTTTTCACAGCGTTGTCAAAGAAGAAATAGTTGACGATGACGCACATTTACCATGTTTCAACGGAAGGGTTGTGTCTTGGGTAAGCACTCATACCCGTAAGCCTAATTAGTTGATTTCATTCGCTGCACATTGCCACAGTAAATAACAAATGGACAATTCATAGAAGCATAATGATGATGTTTTGAAATTATATAAAACTTCTTGATAGTAAAATATTAGTAAGTGTGCATAATTGATGTAGTTAAAATCACTGATGATCATTTTTTGAATATTGTCAACAGCTGGTTTCTGCTGAAGGCAGCAACGTATCAGATGGAGCATCGCAGTGCACAGATTCCGTAGCAAACAGTGAGGCAAAACATGATCGCCCTGACCATGTTACTCCAGGACACATGAACCGAGCACCTCCACTGCTCTCACACGATGACACATTGACAGAAACTGAGAGTATTATAAGCAGCAGGCAAGGCCATCATCTGCACAAAAGTTCGCGGCATCATTCGGACAAATATGAGAGACATAACAAATATAATGGTAATGTGGTTCCTTTGCTTGTCGATTCCAATAGCATAGGATTGATTGTAATTATCTACGACTTTACTGTTATTTTATGATATGATACAGGGTTACGCATAAACGGCCATTCCAAGCATCGTTCCGGACATGGATATGAAACCGCATCGATTTTAAGCTCCGACTTAGAGACAACTACTTTCCTGGAATCTGATGACGATGCGAGCAGCCGAATAACGTCTACGACTGGGCGACACACGAACACAAGCAGTGCCATAGATAGAGCAACCTTAGGTATGATGTTTGTGTATTTTGTTGTTTAGAGCTGAGCTGTATCGAGATTTCTTTTCAATATAAGATTCGTTGTAAACACAACTGGCTTCGAAAATCATTGATGCAATATTCATTTCACTTATAGACCGTCGCAGGACGCAGCGAAAACGTCGTCACAGATTACCACCAATGTCAAGAACGTCATCGTTCAGCAGCATCACTGACAGCACCATGTCTCTGAACATTATAACCGTATCACTCAATATGGACACTGTCAATTTTCTCGGCATTAGTATCGTTGGCCAAAGTAACAAAGGAGGTGACGGCGGCATCTATGTCGGCTCCATTATGAAGGGGTAAATATAAATATTTGTTACCACACATTCACGAGTTACTTCAGTGTCTGCCATTTTTATTGAAATCCATCTTTATCACATATCACTGGGATCAACACGTGGTTTTGCTTTTTTCCTACATCTGTAGATTATTTACACGTTATCACGTTTAGAGTAGCATCTTTACATGTTCAACGACTCAATTTTATAATACAGTTTATTTTCAAGTAATTTTTACAAACGAATAACTTAATGAAAAACGACACGTCAAATTCTGCCTAAGGTTTCGTTTTCACGAAATACGCGGTACCGAAAGGACTCTGTAATATTTATTTTTGTACAGAGCATCCAAAGTTTGATCATGGTGGCTACTGGTCAGGGGGCAACCTGGAAGGCTGGGAAAAGTCGGAATTTTTTTGATCAGGTTTTTTAGCGGTATGGAAAGACAAGGAATAAAACTTCTCTAGAGAAAAACAAAATGCGATAGATATTTGTTGTTTAAATGCTCCTTTCCACGACCACTGAGTGCACCATCAACGTTTTTTCAAATACCGATTATTTCAGAGATCTATTTATTAGATGCTCAAATTGGAAGTATTGGTTTGAATTTCAGTTAGGGAAAAATATTTATTTGGTAGGAAAATTTTTTTTACTATTTTCAAAGGCCACCATGTTGAAAAAACAAACTATAAATTTTTACTCTATTGAGTAAACTTGAATAGGTAACTATTTTGTTATTTTCTTATCGCAATATAGAGGAGCTGTAGCTTTGGATGGCCGAATAGAACCGGGAGACATGATACTTCAAGTGAACGATATCAATTTTGAAAACATGTCCAATGACGAGGCTGTCAGGGTGTTACGCGAAGTGGTTCAAAAACCTGGGTTTGTACAAAAACAAATAGCATCTTAGTAATAACCCAAGTATCTGCGAGAGCCGCCTCAATTTCTAAGTGCACAATTTTCGCTTCAGGCCAATAAAACTCGTGGTAGCAAAATGTTGGGATCCAAATCCCAAAGGGTACTTCACGATTCCACGAACGGAACCAGTGCGTCCCATAGATCCGGGAGCATGGGTTGCACACACAGCTGCTATCAGAGGTGAAGGTTTTCCACCTCGACCTCCTAGTGCCACAACTCTTACCTCAACCTCTAGTAGTCTTGCCAGCACAATTCCAGATACCGAACGTAAGTTAAAAATAACAAAAATCTACTCATGGTGTATTTGAATGGATCTGCCAGCTTGTCATGGATGTAATATCTTATCAGAAAATTTCCTTTGCTTTGTTCTTTTTATACTGATGTATAAATAAAACAATCATTTAGCATTTATAATTGTATTAGTTTCACGAAGAATATCTAAAAAATATTATGCGTAGTTGCAACAAAATCTTTTGAATACATCTATGTGTGTCTGTATTCACGTCTTACATATGACTAATATACTCTATATTATTACTTGTGATACCTGTCAATATTTTCATTTCATTTCTATCCCCAATAACCAAAGATTTATTATTTTTATTGTCACTTTTATCATCCATCATTCAAAATCAACAAGAATCTTTATATTAGCCACAAATTATTTTTTGCATGTTTGCAAAATGAAAAAGGAAAAGAAAAACGTTGATTTTAGAAAAAATTTACAAAAAAAAAACGAAAGATCAATTTATTGTCTAATTGTTCTGATTTGAAGAAATGTTCGAAATATCGTTTTGTTTCAAAATTTAATAAACCCAGTTTTAACAGAAGAGAAAAAATTTTATTTGTATACATTCAATTTTTTTCTATTATCATTTTCATTCATCCACATTCTTATTCCGTTCGTCCGCTCATTCGCTGAGTAGAGACAACTGTGTCCACAGGTCCGATTGAGGAGCTTCATCTTACGATGAATACGGACATGCCTACAATTGTCCGTGCAATGGCAAGGCCAGATTCTGGACTTGAAATACGCGACCGTATGTGGCTGAAAATAACTATTCCGAATGCATTTATTGGCGCAGATGTTGTTGACTGGTTGAATTCGCACGTCGAAGGATTTATAGACCGACGCGATGCTCGGAAATATGCCTCGCTAATGCTCAAAGCAGGCTTCATCAGACATACAGTAAACAAAATAACATTTTCAGAACAGTGCTATTATATTTTTGGTGATTTGTGCTCTGCGATGAGTAGTATGAAATTGGATTGCGATACGGTCGGACCCCTGCCGCCGCCATCTGCATGGGATATGCCATATTCTGGAACTTACGCCCCCCACTCGGCAACTGGATACAGTCCTATGCCGTTTAACTTTACAAATGAGCCTACAGTTTACGGATATCACCGCGAGGAGAGTGTACATAGTGGATCAGGTAATTTTACTCAAGACTATAATGTGACATTTTACAGCCATACAAGTTACAATGCATGGTATTTCATGTCTGATCTTCTTCTGGAAAAACAATCATAGTTGAGGAATCGAATTCTATTTTCTTGTCAGTTAATTTGAAAATCCGTTCGCTTCTGTCAGGGTATTTTCTGTATTAGAATTGGAAAACATTTTTCAAATCGTTCCCATTCGGAAATATCTCGTAACGCACAGTTCTAGACCTTTGTAAAGAAAATTGATGTTATTTCAACTTCAACTCGCCGTAATTTAGACAATGAACGGTATTTTTAATTCAAATTTTAGAGAGATATTACTGTCATAACTGAAAGTGTTCTTTTATGGTGTGTCTAACAATTACCAATTGTGTTGCTAACTATAAGTATTTGTTATTCTTTAAGTATGATTGAACGTAGAATTTGATGGATTCTACCACTTCACGAGTTGATCGATTTTCAAATCAGCCGAAATTTACAGTGAAAGAAATGCGCAGACGTTTTCCGGAAAGTTTAATTTCTAAAAACCAAACCCTTAAAAAATGGTAAAGGTTTCATTGCACAAAGATAGCGCATCACGAGATCGCTCAGCGTAGTGAGGAAAGTCTAGAGACTAACAGCAAAAAATATCATTGTGAATTATTGCAGTTACATGCATTTAGCGCAATGATAGTTTCACAGTTTTTTAAGGAATGGATCATTTTAGACAAAACTTGTTCATAAAAAAATTCAACTTCACCATTCAATTTTCTAGTAGACTATTTCTTTTAATCCGGCAATTATTTTAGAAGCACATTGTTTTCTTTTTCACTCATTTCACAAAACCCACCTTTTACTCACCCTTTTAACAGTGAGAAACTGATCTTAGCAGTGTGATTTTGGTAGAAAACAGAACATTCCACTGTCAAGCAATTAGCCAAACCATAATGTGATATTCATACTGATTTTGTGATATTCATTCTTACATGTCACTTACCTTTTGAGTCGCCATCTAATTAAGTACGAGCCTAGCAACTAATGCGTTGTTTTTAGCTAAATTAAATGTACTCCCTAATTTCCTGCAGGTGGTAGTAGCGCCGGAAGTGAGCACATTTGTAAAGAACCCATCCATGATCTGAAGTCCTGTTCTTCTGCTTCCGAATCGGACTTACATATTCCATCTATACCAAGCATGCCTAATAAGAATACAGGCAATGGAAATGGATCTAACGGAAAGAGATCAAATGGAAGTCGCAGTCGCTCCAGTGGCTCTGAGCAATCCGTGCAGACTGGAACTGGTTCCGGAAATCAGCAAGATTTATCTGGTAGTAGACAGTCATTTCGCATTGCGATGGGAAACCCTTGCGAATTCTTTGTCGATGTTATGTAGATGCCGGTGTTGTACATAGTTGAGTAAAATTATTAGTCGGAGCGCACTGAGATCAAGTAGTAGCGAATAACTTTGAGATGAACACTGTAGATTCTTTTATTTATTGTACGTTTTTTGCAATTTTGGTATTCAATGTCCTGGATAAAGCTCACGTGAATACGACTGTATTCTGATGAAAGTCCGGTATTTATGCTCAACGATGAAAGTGCCAAGATTTGGTGGTAGAAAAACTTTCACACGTCTTCTAAAAAGCTCTATACTGTCGTTATTCCTGATTTGCCTCTTAAAAAAATTTCATCAACCTTGAATCATTGCAGTCATTACGAAAATATTTTTATAACTCATTTATAAATTAGTTTTAATTTTTACGGTACTTCTTGAGCGATAGCGTTCCATCTTTCGAAGTGAAAGTCTTGCAATTGGAGGTAGCATTTTGTTTGCAAGTAAATCATAGATTTGGTGTGTGGGATTACCTTAACAATGGAATGTAACTTGTAGTTAACATAGTTATGGATATTTCTGATTTATGAATTTTTTTCCACGATCTTTCTACAAATTATTAACTTCAATTCATGTTAAGAAATTTTTTTCTTTCATCAGCATATTGATAAAATAGTTGTAGTATACATAACAAGATAATAGATCGTATTCAATATGTTGATGTGTTACGCAGCTGTTCGGAGCGGCGCAGGGCAGCTACTCAGATTCCTTTTCCCGTGTACAAATAGGGAAGACTGTGGCAAAGTGGAAGGACAGGTCAAGTGGAACAGCAGTAATCGATAGCAAACTGCTGCATCGATTTAGTGCGCATTGTAGAATATAATATTCTATGGGTATACTGGAATTCTTGAAAAAAAATTCAAAGAGGAATTTATTTCGTAATATTTGCTGTCATAAAATATCATAATTTCAGTTCAATCCTTTTCATTAATGGCAATCTAAAAAATTCATCTGCAACAAGAAATGTAGATGCTATCTCGTTGCAAATTTGTTATCTGGCATAGGAATATTCTTTTTCTTTTTCTTTTTTTTTTGCTTTGACATAAATCGTGATATCATTCATAGCTTGGTAACCCATCAGGAGCAAAGTGGAACATAATGTGTCTTGAACAGTAAAAGTCTATATTTTTAGATTTGCGAATCGGATAAGTGATACTGTTGGATGTATTAAAAGTTACGCCTGGTTCGTTTTCTTTTTTTTTTTTTCATCTTAACACTCACTTTTTATCAATGTTCGATGCATTTAGTTTTCACATCAATACATGTTTTATGTATATTAATCTTGCATTATCACTTATCACTAAAAAACTAGAGACTGCTTTTCAATTGGTGAATAGTCAATTCAGAAAAAATGGTCTTTTCTTAGTTACATACAGTTCCACTTTATTCCGGAAATTACTTTGCTTTGCCCTTGCAATAGGGCAAAGTAAATCAAGTCCAACATTTTTGTAAAATTCGGAAATCCAAGTATAACCCTATAAAAATTATGATTTTCCGCTTGACAAGTCTTTATTAACTACCATCACACAGCTAATAAATGGTTAAATGTCCAAATTGGATTTGTTCCAATTGGAAATTCAACTATTTCACTTTGGCCTGGCCTCCCCTAAAGTGTAAATTTTTTGAATATTTAGAAGCTTACATGTGCACGAATGTTTGCAGTTTATGATAACAAATTAAGCTCAATCATTAGCAGAATATTTTTACAACATGAATGCTCTGGATGACTTTCAAATGATTTTATTAAAACGATGCTATGATTGAGGAAAAAAGAAATTAGTATTCCCACGTACCAAGCGAATACTGTATATTTCTTTACACTGTATTCCGCACAATGAGCTGTGCTCAAAATTATTTTCAACTTAGTCACACCACTTTGCATGTGCTACTTGAATGAATGTAAATACTAATTTGCCCCCGTAATTATTAATAAACTAGTATATCATCTCTCCCCTTTCCTTTTAATAAAGCATCATGGGACCCTAACGAAACTGTGCAGGGATCCGTATTTTCTTATTCAGCACGTTCTAATCATCACCTAACCACTGGTAAATTTGTTGTTAGATTATAAGTCAGCTTTTGCCACGACTTGCCTTTTATCATTACGCCTATTTTGCGACTCCAATTTGTCTGTACTATATGTGTAATCCTATCGATCAGCAATTGAACTATATTTTTAAAAACCGCGTTGATTATAAAATTTATTGTAGTTGAAATTATTTCGATATCTACTATTATTATTATTGTAAACAAATATTGTATAATCCTAAGCTAAAGTGTTTTTAATTGATGTTCAAATGATTGCTTGATTATTTCGTCATAAGCACGATTTAGTGAAATTTATCTTGAAAAAGGCATGTTCTTCTTTTGAATTAAACAAGTATCTGCAGCTAACACTGCACATGCGATGTGAATTATGTTATAATAGATATTTTTTAACCGCCAATAGTCGTTTGGGCATAAGCAAACAAGAGCAAATATATTGTTGTGTTGATAATTGGCAAAATCTTTCTTCACTCTGTAGGAAAGCACAATTGCACGATTGATATGGCACGGCACGGATACTATGTATACAGCTGATTTTTAGTGATTTCGGACAGGCAATAGAGACTGCTGAGTAAATCGCATGATTAAATTTTTAGTTTTCATTTTCGAGTATGAATATTATTAATTTTGTTCCATTGGTTACATTTTAGGGCTTTCTTCAACAATGGGGCAGCTATTTCTTTAGAAAAAAAAGTGGATGGAATTGTTATTATATTTAAGTATACTTGATATTTTGCCCAATTTTTATAGTACCACGCGAGTTGAACCAGCTATTGGTGGATAAAAAGCTATTGCATGAGAAAATTATTGTGTTGCGTAAGAGAATCAAGCTTGATCCAGATCAAAATCAACCATTTTAAGTCATGCCTAATAACTTTAACCTTCAAAAACATTTCGCCTTTATAATTATTCGAGACTGCATTATAAATTCTTACTACAGGGTAACTATATCTGTGATCTATGCTCTATGCCTATGTTTCTTATTTGAAAACAATTGTCATTCCGACTGATGTGAGACTATTTTTTTCATGCCTTTTTCTAAATTGCAGTTATTTAGTCTCAAAAATTAAGCGTTTTTATTTACTTTCGATAAGAATAAAATCAACGCATATTGAATGGTTGAGAAACTTGTTTAAATTGATTCTCTTACGGCCTTTTCGCGAACTCGTGTCATTCGTAGATCTTATATTATGTTGAAGAGATCACAGCCATAGCATATGTAACAAAAAAAAAATCATACTGTTGTCGATTCACTGTGTTCAATATATTATGAAATACTTTTATTTATTCGAGCTAAATACTTTTTAAGATGTGGTACGGTAGATTTATTGAAAGCTGTTGACTTAATGAACCCTTCATATTCGCAGTTGATATTTTAGATACATTATCGTATTCAGAGAGTAGGATGTGAAATATTGCTTTCATTCTAATTAACGATACAAAAAAATACTTGAAAAAAAAAGTGGAGTTGTCAAGCCAAGTAGGTTTTTGACACTTAATTGTAAATATAGTAGACTACTTAATCGTTTACTGTGTAAATACCATACCATAACATACGCTCACGCTAAATGTGCCATTTTTATATAAATATATATCTACAAAACGTTTATATTGAGTAAAAATGATATCGAATGTGTGTCGGACAGGTACAGAAGCCTGCGTATGCTTTTCATTTCAAATATCATACCTATGCACATTTTTTATATATTGGTTTTACCATAAAAACGAATGAGCCACAATTAATTAGAAATAATGTATAAAGTAAATGTTTATAATTTTAGTAATCGATTACCTACGTGCTTTACGATTAATATAATTCCATTAACTCAGATTTTGACATAAATAAGCATTTTCAAACATTCTCATATGAATACATATATATGAGGTAATACTGCATGTGTATATATACATATATACATACATAGGTATATGAGGCAACTATAGAACTATAGAAACTGTATTATTTTATAATATCATCACTATGGCTATATATTATTGTTGTAAAATATATACTCTTATTTTATGTTGTAATTTGTGTAATTATTTTTGCTCGAAATCTGTTGCTGATTCAAGTCACTGATCATGAACTATTGGCAATATTTTTTTTAGCATGCAAGTAAAAGGTAAAGGATTTAGAAAGTGAGAGTACATGCAATTTTCTACCGTGAAAAACAAATTCATAGATGACAAAACATTATTATGGGGAATTCTAATACAAAAATTTTTATCTATAAAACGTAATCGAGTAATTTTTATGCTTTGCTGCGCTGGTGGGTGATGCAGGGCGTCGCAGACTAGAGGAGACGCAAACACAAACTAGCGACTTGGATAATAACAGCAGGGATGGAACATGTGAGTGTATTTTCATTATTCGTGTTTGATTTATCATTTTATTTGCTTGTTGGTTCACAAAGTAGACAACGTTTGCTCAATTTTATCGAAATTTTTGCGATGAAAATTTCTTTGGCATGTTTCTCTAAAAAAAAAATTTCAAATAAATACGAAACTACTGAAGTTAATTTTCCTGCTTCGCTTCTGTAAATCACAAAGTAAGAAATATAAATTTACACATGATTTTCGAAAATTATTTCTCCCGTATGATGCATGAATGCAAATTGGGCCTGGTAATCTCTAAAGAGCAATAATACAGTGTGAGATCACGCCCAGGTGCACATAGCATGTAGAAGTAATATGAAACAATATTTGTTGATAGGGGGAGCAAAACGTTAACCATAGTAGGTTACGTAATCTGAGATGATGCATGAAAGTTTAATTTTGTTTCATATGGGTGTATAAATATTCTCTACGTAAAAAATAAAACTAACTTTTTCATTCACAGTCGAGGAGGATATCCTGGAATACCAATTCTCGCACAAATGAAGCCCTTGATAATCGGTATACGAAATTAAATTGAAAACAACATAGGGAGGATAAAAATGATTATTCGTCATTTAAATCTAGTCCGAACGATACACACAGGAACGTTATATTTATATACATATGTATATGTAATGTTAGACCAATTTTTATAAAATACAAAAAGGGCGATAAATGAAAAGAAAAAAAAAAAAAAAATTAACAACGGTTTGATATGCATACGTGTAAAATTAAGATAATCAAAATCAATGTACCAATAATCATTACAAGAACTGTTATTGAATAATTGATTTCTTTTTTACAAGTTATATTGGGATATATTATTCGACACCTTTGGTACGAAGAATTCAAAAATTAACTACAAATACTCATACTGCTACTAAACGCTATAAATATCGATCCTTTCAATGCTTTTCCAAAAAGATCAGGAGATCATTTTACTGGATAATTTACAATTAATGATAAGAAATCTGTTGAATATATTGAACGAGAAAAAATGTAATGAATTTTCCAACACGAAATATTTGATTATTTATTTTAATCGATATCTCTATAAGCTATAGTATATAAGTTTGTTGTATGAAAGATATTAGATAAAATGTGAAAAAAAGATGCTTGTAGGAAATAGGAATCAGATACAATGTATAATGAGGTGCAAGAGGTGAATGATCTTTCTTACAAGCACTTAATATGGGTATACAGGGAAATATTTGACATGAAGAAAATAATAAGCATTAAATAAAAGGTGGAAAAAAAATAAGTGAAATAAACAATTAGAATCGCTATCTAAATTGAGTTTACACGTTGTTAAGCATGACGCTGAAGTGAGTAACGTTAACGTAACGAAACATCAAGGGAAAATGATTATTACACAATCTTAGAATGACTTTCAAGGAGTCGACTTTTCAAAATAAGAGTATGTTTTGATTTTCATGATTTGATAATTTTCAGACATTCCTAAGGGTGCAAAATAATGATTTTTCGTAAAAATGTATCGTTATAGTAACGTTACTTATTTTATCCTCATCATCAAAGACTGGCTCCTCGTTTGCGATGAATTGATTTGATGAATTAATTAATTTTTGCTCAATAACCTTGTATAAATTATACCTTAATAACGGTTCAGTGTCACAATTTAAATAAACTATATAGGTATATTTTCTACTTCCTAAGTTTCGCAGAAAAACAAAGAAGACGAAAACAATGTTTCCCGTAATTTAAACGGGGTATTTAATGTGTAATTAAATTCTTTTTACCTATTATGTATCAGTATAACTATTAAAGGGACAAAGAGTAATAAACTATTACGTAATTCGTAAAGATTGTTAATTGCTCTGATAACCTGTTACGTGTGTACTACAGTGTAGAATCTACACGAGGACTAAGTCAATTATAAGTTACGAATGACGAAACTGCATTGAGCCGGTGATATTTCGGTATCGCATCAAGTGGCTTCTACTCGTGGATCACGGTCAGTGAACAGATTCCGGAATAATAGTAGATATATATCTGTATCGTGTTACCTTAGGATACGATAGGTTAGGTCAGGTTAAGTTTAAGGTAAGTCAGGCATCTAAGGCGTGTAAGACGCCATCTCACTGCGTTCTATATAGTTACGCACACACGTGTCCAACTGAAGGCTGTAACGAAGCCTTCGAACTGTTCTGTAATATACAATTCCGTATCTATTTATGTTCCTTTTTTTCGGTAACAATTTTAATTACAGTTCAGTGGGCATAGTCGCGTTATCGTACCAAAAGTGCCCTTTCTCGAAATCGATTTTGCGAGTGTCCAACTGTTTTCTGTTGGTAAACCACCGACTCATACCAAATTTTAGCCTTCTAACTCTATTTTCCTCTAAGTTACCGTGTAAAACGTGATTTACAGTTTTTTCACGGTAAATCCGCTATTTCTTCTTAGACTATTTGAGAAAAAAATCACAGATCCAGCAGCATATGTGCTCATATCGAGAATTTCTTTAGATTTTTTACGAGAAAACTCCATCTTCTAAACATTTGTGAGCATTTAGATCGCTGGTTTCCGATGGATTTTGACTAGGCATCGCCGTCTTTTTTTGTCACAGTATAAACATCTGCTTTCATATGATTTTTCCTAACGATCCGTCATTATTACAGAAATAAAAAATTGACATTTTTCACTATTTTATGGACATGACCACAAGATAAGGGCATAAACCACATAGCTGGGTAAGCCGGCCAAAATGCCATATCGCTTGGCGGGGAGCCCCCCCCCCCCCCCCCCCCCTAGGCTCACACATACTTTAAAAGTAATAATGTTAGACATGAGATAAAAATAAATGTGCCAGAGAATATTGCACATTAATCAAACATCAATATCTATTTTTATAAGTAAATTCTTATTTAATCAAATTTTAAAAAACCTAATAAGTTTGAAACTGTAAGCGTCATTTTGAAACTCCAATCATCAAAATTTTAAGAATTTGTTGAGTAATTTAAAAAGTTTAAGTTTTATGAGTTCAAGTCGTTATTTACGTACAACGACTTACTGCAAATCCTAAAAGACGTATTAGAAAGCATTTTAAATAAACGATTGAAAGGATTTTTGTACAAAAAATCATTGTATTTTTTCGTCAATGCGTAAATGCGATAATTTGATTAGTCTGAGAATATTATTAAAAGTTGATATTAACATAAAAAGAAAGAGTTTAAAATTTAAAAAAACTTATTAACGGGAAAGTAGTGGCATTACTACTTTTAATGTTACTTTGCTCCCACAGACGAGGGAAAAAGTATATGAGGAAATAAAGTGTACATTAACGTTGAGTCGGAAACAAACATATTTTCACGTGTATTTGAACACCTCTTCCTTTGAACATTTTTTTTAGGCGATAGCTCAATCGTTAATATGGAAAAATTATAAAATTTTTTCTTTCGTTGATTTTTCAATTGTTTTATTGGGATTGTCATTTATTTCAGCTGAATTTCTATAAATACATAACATATTACTTGCATATAGGTACGTATGATCAATCAATTCGCAGAAAGTACCAACACCGTGTATTTCGTGAAAAATTCTCAAAGGAGCAGGTGATTAAAATACATGCGAAAATATGTTACGAATGAAACAAAGTCCGAGAATAGTTTGGTGAAAGAGCACTTCGGCGGGCTTATCCGGCTATGCCCTTATCTTCTGCTCATGGTGATAAAATGGTGAAAACTGTCTTATTTTAATTTTTGTAACAATGACGCACCGTTGGAAAACGTTTGAAAAATACGAAAAATCACGTGAAAGTATATGTTCATACTGTGAAAACAAGACGGCAGTGCCTCTTTAAAATCCACGGAAAACCGACAATCTAAATTTTCAGAAATTCTTAGGAGGTGGAGTTTCCTAGCAAAAAATCTGAAGAAATCCTGGATATGAGGACATATGTCTGCTGGATCTGTGATTCCTTCCAAATTTTCTAAGAAGAAATATCGGAGTTATCGTGAAAAAATTGAAAATCACGTTTTATGCGATAACTTCGAGCAAAATAGAATTAGAAGGATCAAATTTGATACGAGTCAGTGATTTACCAACAGAAAACAGTTGATCATCCGCAGAATCCATTTCGAAAGAGAGCACTTTTGACATACTTACTCAGCTATGCCCTTTATCTCGAATGAAGTTTACCGCGTCTCGAACATTAGTGCTTTTATCGTATTCTATTGCAGGTTTCTTCCTCTTTAAATCCAAATCAATCCGTGATGGATTAATTTTGACATTATGCGATGCGTTTTCTTGATAATTTCGGACTGGTAGGCATCAAAATGAATCAACTTTTACGGTTCAATCTCTTTCGTTTACTGAGTACTATTCGTTTTTTCATATGCAGCGCCATATTCTTTGCTCCGTAAATATATCAAAACCATAACACGAGTATTACCGATTAAAAATAATTAACTCGATTGACCGACACACAAAGAGTAACTGCGTTAACTGAAGATCCGTCAATGCTAACGGTTAAACAATAGATGAAATTGGTAATTTTGAGTAATGTTACTAATTATTATTTCGATAGTTTTGTATTCCAAATTTTTTATTCTCTCCGATATTACAAAAATCTCCAAAGATGTAACGAATGGAAGGTTTACGAATTATAGTGTCACGCTCGGATGCGGTGACGTCACAGCAGAACAATATCGCCCGATAAACTACTGTAAACATCATTTGTTTGTAACGAAGGGACAATTTCACTGCTCAACTCAACTGTAATCTACAAAATACAACTGTAGAAATCGGTATCCAGAGAATACTTCCATATCTCTCAAAGCACCAGCACGCAATTCCATACGCACAGGAAACTCCGTTAGGCTAGCTTTCTCCACAGTCTTTTGTCAACGTTCGCTTCGAGAGGTTCGCACCCTTTCGGGGATTCCCGTAACTCCTTTGCATGCAAACCTCAGTGGACCAGTCATACAGTGTGATACAGTCATCGTTTACGTTGACACGCAATTGAAACATAAACCGCGAAAGAAATAAGACGCATTAATAAGCAGCAGAATTAATCGATCATGCACATCCATACATTCAAGAATTATTAAAAAACTAGTGAAATAATCTATTCTCCGTTAAATTTAAACATATATTTTGTTTCCCGTGCAAAATTTCCGAATCCCGAAAGTCCCAAGTACTTGTAATAAAAACATTAACCGCGGAACGAACGACGCTATATTTAATATCTAGCAACACAAATTCATTAGGTATGTACGCATAAAAACGTAGTGAAATGACGATTCGTAAAGAAATAAAACAATTCTACAATGAAAGCTCTTGCTGGGTTTTGCGCGCGAAATGTTCTGATGTTTCGATTATTTGAATTCACTGAAGTAATTAATCGAGTGCATATTTCGATACATTAAATGATTAACACGGTTGAGGAGCTTAAATTACTATAAGGTAATACTGGGTAATGCGTCTGCAAACATTGCAGTCTGTTTTATCAGCATGATGCCGTACTCACTGGAGCCCAGATAATAAATGAAGCAGAATATCTGCAAGGCACAGGGAACAAGTTACTGTGAAGTACGAGTAGATTCGGTTCGAAACAAATACTTAGTGATTGAAATATTTACCAAACATCATTATCTCACAGGCTTCTAAATGGAGGAGCAGACGCCGACTACGGAAGTTTTGATCTCAAACACCGAGCAGGTTGTGCCAGATTCTAGGATCCTTCCGCCAATATGGAAGGATTCGTATACCCAGGTATATAACATATAGCAAATATACTATGCTCTGAATGCTACTTTGCGACCATATTCGAATATTTGACTACACTGATTTTCAAAGACTTCCATTCAACGCTAAGTCAATTCTCACTGAAAAGAAATTTTACTCGATATTTTTATAAAATATTTCATAATTAGTTATTTACTTGTAGTATTTTGTTAATGAAGTAACGTTACAAAAACAGCAACATTGAATGAATTAACATTGTCGATATCACTACACATTCACAGTGACGAATTTTTTTACTTGAATGTTTAAAATGTTGTAGACAAAAAAATTCTTGGCTAACTATATAGAAGACAGATATTGACCTTATTAGATTCAAGTTGTATTTACAATCTTGTTCGACATTCAAGCAGCTTGAAGATACGTAATTACCAGCTTTCATTTACTGAATCTCGATCACACAAGTTGCAGATGCTTTTTCTGTACATGCCTGACTGTGCATAAAATTACTGAATAGAAATTCATATCATCATTTGTTGTGATAAAATTTCGATACTGTTATTACAGTAGAAGTATAATCTAAAACGCGACAACATATATATTATTAATGGTACTATTTCCAAGCATATCAATAAATGATAGTTCCGAATTTGGAGCAAGCTAAGGTGTGGAAGAGTACGAAAAATCACCTACTTAGACATAAGATGTTTATTTGAATTTAAACTTACTGTTTGCAGGGTTGTATCAGAAATATAAAACAGACAAAATTTTCCACTCCAAATCACGAATTTCTGTACGACCCAGCTAACGAATACGAATTGAAACGGATTAAAAAGAATTTATTTCCTAATTTGCCAATCCGTATTTGCCGAAGTTTCGGATTCGCCAGCATTTAGATATGAATTCCCTGTTCTTTCTAATTCATTATAACGAATTGAGTATCAATATCTCTTTATATTTCCACGAATGCGTCTATTCATTTAAATCCGCATTCAAGAAACGAATATAAAGAAATTCATTCACTTGGAATTATGCGTACATCGAGTAAATTCTACTTTAATCCGATTTTGTTATGCGTTGTGGGGACGTTGCATAACTAAAACAAATTTTTACGAAAGTCAGATAAAATGTGTCCATTCGAATTCTTAGTTTACGATTCAATGAAAAGTGATTCTGATCCGCGTCCGCGTGAATTATTCCGGTACACAAATTTAGGATCGAAAATTTTGTACAGGTACTACGTGTATGTATGAAGAAGAATGTCATTTTTTTCTACTGATGTACAATTCATATAAGATCATGCAATGGTCATATGTCTTATGACAGGAATTTGTACAATTATGGAGAACTCCATGCGCACCATGCGATTTTATTTGAAAAATTTTCTGCAATTGTCCCAACTCTGAAATAGTACCCTGAATTTTTTCAGATTATTTCTTCAACTGGTTAATTATTTATGAATATTGAGAGTGATTTTGAAACGGACCTGTTTTAAAATTCTCAAAAGATCATCAAAAACTGCATTTTCTATTTTAAACATTTCAATACCGGGACCACGATGGGTCAATTATTTTGCCATTTTTATCAACACTTTCAATTTTTTTAGTGAGTTAAAACATCGTTTGAATGGTTGGGAAGTTTTCAAAAAATTCTCAAAACTTTTATGGTTCACGTACAATACTTCTAGAGCAGTTCCACAGCGCTGCGATTTTTTCGACTCACTTACCTTCCTTTTTATTAACGTCATTATAAAATTGGGCTAGGAATGTTCTAAGTGCAAAATAGAAACAAAAATGCTGAAGGTCAGACGTGGTTGGGTTCGCATGGAATTCCCCTTGTATATAAGTACACATAGACTAAATTGTAAGCTGCTATCACCGAATTACTTATATCGAGTATAGGATATTATATAAAGCCGATTTAAATTGAAAAACTGACCACGTATCTGGTTATACGATACTAAGTTTTAAGTTTTTTTCTCCTTCATAATCGTATATTTTATTGGTTATAATGAATACTTTATTTGTACTTTCTTTATTCATGCTCGCATGACAGATTTTTTGACAATAATTAAATTATAACATAAGTTATATATATATATATATATATATAATATAAATTATATTCTTTTTATCTGATCATATATGTTCAGGTGTGGCCGAAATGCATGTACGATCATATCTAAGACTTTTTTTTAAATCAGTCAACTATTTTTATTCCACCCGGTTCGAAACAGCATAAATAACACAAAATGCGTACGCCTTCTATTACCGAGTACGAATGAAGAACATTGCATAGCGAATGCATCGATTTTTGAAATTTTCGATTCCTCTTCAAGTCGTTTTCGTTTGCTGGGTAATCACGTGTTTAACGATAAACCTGTTATAAACCATTGATTATATCATTTCAGATTATCGGTGCCTGCATTGTTCACTTGCTAACTATTCAAGCTGGAATAAACATGGCGTTCTCTGCAATATTGACAGCACATTTAAAAGAGAAAGGAAATGATGACGTAATACAACTTATGCCTGGGCAAGACGGTTGGATTGGTATGAACTGTGATGCCTTATAGACTAAGAAACTAATTTTTGTCGACACGTACTACTTCTGGTCCTCATTATCTCTTTGAAAAATGTAGTCCGTGTGAGGTACGGCGTTACAGTGAGGAAAAAGAAATACGATGGAACAATTACAGTAGAACTCCTACGTATTCGAAGCTACGGGGCCGAGAATTCTAAGAATTAAAATGTACGGGTTACCCTCTCCACCAAAATATTCATCCAACAGATACTTTGTCGTTGTCTGCGCATGCTCCACGAAGTGCGCAGTATGTTAGGCGCATTAAAAAGAGGAAAGAGTAGGGGAAGTCGAATGTAAGTGGTTCGAATTTATAGGAGTTCTACTGTATATTCGAATCGAATGAAATTTGGAGAAATTTTCAGTGATTGAAATTCTAAATCGAATTTTACATTCCCACAAATATCTCATGAAATGCCAGTATCAAACACCTTCGTTATTAATTAGTTATTCCGTTAGATTTACACCTGCTATACACATGGGATGCTTTTATTTTTACAGCCAGTTTGGTCACGATATCTACACCCATTGGATCACTCCTATCTGGCCGGTTAATTGATAAATTTGGACGAAAGAATGTCAGCATGTTCGTATGTATTCCATACCTGATTTCCTGGATCTTGATTTATTGGTCCTACAACATAGTCTGGCTATATGTTGGTAGATTTTTGGCGGGTGCGGCAGCCGGTAATATTTTTTTGTCTATTTTTGCGACTTTGTTATAAATTTAATGGAATTTGTTTGAAAAATCGTTTGTATTCGTGAGTTTATTCTAAATTGTATCAGAAATTTCATGAACTTATAATATAATATGTGTATCTTGATCATTCTTTTGTAGATCAATTCTTGTAGAATATTTTTTCTGAAATGCGATGAAAAGTAATGTAGTTTTTTGGAATTCCACGTAAAAGTCTAAAAATTCTCTGCATTAGGACTTTTTAGAGTGATGAGAAAATTTCAATGAAACTTCATATTAATTAAAAAAAAAATCAAACGACTTTTATCAAAATTAAAATAAAATCCTATAAACAATTTCAGCAAAATAAAATACTATCAAAAGGACAGTCTGGAAATTGCAGAATGAATTAGAAAAAATTCCATCATACGCTGATCCGGGAAAATCACAAGTTTTCTCAAAAACTGTGAAGTTGATTTTATCCTATGAAATTTTTTTAAACCTTTAGTAAATTAAGACGTTTTAGAAAAAATCACAGGATTCCACTGAAATCTGCCTGTAATATTCCATTTAAAATCAGTTGATCAACAAAATTTTCGATTGCACAACATTTTCATATTTTTTAAACACAATCAAATTTTTCACCAGAGCTATTTAGTGATAAGTCTAACTTAAATTTAAACACACGCCTCTGCAGGAAATAGAGGTTGTCTAAAAAACGAACATATTTTTATTTTTTTTGCTCACATCTATTTTAGCTTTTCAGGTGCTATTGTGTAATTTTCAGGACTTTCCAGCGTTGCGATATACTACACTTCAGAAACGACACATCCAGTCTGGCGGCCAATGCTCCTAGGTTTGACTTCGGTTAACGTGTCTTTTGGTATCCTGTTGACATCTGTACTTGGCAAGTGGCTTTACTGGAGAACGGTTGCAGTTGTATTTGCCGCTTTTACTGCTGTTATATTCTATTTCATCACGACTCTCCCAGAAAGTCCGCATTGGCTCTTGTCCTTCAAAAATGGTACGCAAGATGCACACAGGATAGATCAGGCCCGGAAATCATTGAAATACTTCAATCGTAATAACGCAGTAAGTAAATTGCTCATATTTATTTTTTATTTTGGAGTTTAAGTGGTACGTCTCTTATTTCAGTACGCCTGAATAAGTGGATAACTTTTGGGTAATTCATTCCTCGATAATTACTAATTATTCGATTTAATTCGGGTTTACTTTATACGAAATTATAGAGATCGAGCTTTAGTTGCATATTTTTTTCAATTCTATCAGTGAATAGGAAGCATCGTTATTAACAACATTTAACAACAAATTAACAACAAATTCAAATTTAGAGACAGTATTCTTGTATACAGTTTACCCCTTTTGCCATGAGTCCATTTTTTTCAATGAAATTGCGATAGTTTGAAATTGAATTTCAATTTTCCGTAAAAAATTTACGACCGTTTTTATTTAATTAATAAGAATAATAAATGAGTTTAAAAAAAGCTGGCCGTCTTTGAGATACCGTGGACACTGCAATACATGTCACTAAGCGAAATGGTTCTAATTTCTAAATAATATATTGTGTTATACAAGTGCGGAAAGTGGGCAATTACCATTGAGTGTGAAGTTTGCATTATGAGCCAACGATGAGAGCTGCGATCGCATGAGTACTATTGCAACTATTCTCGATCTACATACTTTTGACTAAAACTATCTCCAACCAAATTAGACAATTGAATGATGGGGGAAAAATTACTAAAATTTAGCAACGTTTTCAACCGTCCACTCGTATATGCAGATTGAATTCCTAAAGACTGCACGTTCCGTCGTCTGCTCAAATTTAATGCACACCCGCTACAAACCGAGATCGGTTGTTTGCCAGGGCGACCAACCGTCTGTCATGTATGTAACCTCAAAAATGTTGACAGTTGTTAGTTCAGCGCAACCACCACCAGCAACTGTCAAAATTTTGAGGTTACATACATGACAGACGATTGGTCGCCCTGGTAAACAGCCGATCTCGGATTGTAGCACGTGCGTGTTAAATTTGAGCAGACGACGGCACGTACGTTCGTTAGAAATTCTCTCTTCATACCCCTTGAATGTATTTTTATTCACATTGTATTGACTTTGTCTACAGAAAGCTGAGAGGGAACTGGTCGAATTACTCAATAATTATCGTACGAGCAGAGTAGATGTCCCGATGAGACAGGACGAGACATTAAAGGAGAAATTGAAAAGCTTCAAGAGACCGGAAATATACAAGCCAATTGTCTTGCTGCTAATTATTTTCTTTTTTCAACAAAATACCGGGTCTTACGTGATAGTTTTTTATGCCGTCGAGCTGTTTGAAGAATTAGGCGGACAGTTTGGCTATCTCGATGCGTATTGGGCGATGATACTGATGGGGGCGATTCGCTTCGTAATGGCAATAATCGCGATGATACTTTCGTTAAAATATGGTCGGCGAATGTTGTGCATCATCAGCGGACTCGGAATGGGATTATCGATACTGTCCGCCTCGCTTTACACGCATCTCAGCCAATTTGACACGAAAATTCCCACTTTGGTATTCGTCCTCGTCTTTGTGTGCTTCAGTGCAATTGGTTGGCAAACGATTCCGTGGTCATTGACTGGGGAACTACTGCCTACCAAGCTCAGAGCTATCGTTGGAGGAATAATGACTAGTTACGCCTACTTGATGATGTTTCTTGTCGTCCTCACGTTTCCAGCTCTCAAGGAACTGATCGACGTCAAGGGTGTTTTTTTAATTTATGGTATCATCTCTTTCGCAAGCACGGCAGTCGTTTGGAAATACTTACCCGAAACACTCGGTAAAACGTTAACGGAAATTGAACATTTCTTCAAATAGCCCCCAAGAATAATCGGGTAATATATATTTTTTTTCTCTTAATGTAATTCACACAAAATTGCAGTTTATATTTAATTTTAGGTTCTGCATTTAATGATTTTTTCACTTTTCGAGTCCCATTCAATCCTGCATGTATTCGTCATTTTCTATTTTTATGTAGGTCCTATACATACGATTTTATTTTGTGATATCTCATTGTCACAATTCACAATTATTTTTATTATATCTTATAATTACATTACTATTTTTATACTACCATAATTATTACTGTTATTGTTACCACGGTGTTTCGATGATAACTTGAGGTGTGTCGAACGCCATGCAACGCGGGTGTTTTTTACGACAATATAAACTAATTTTTAACGATCAATGAATAATAAAATCAGTAGAACAAATAGTTGGCAATTGGGCTTCAAACCAGTGAAGAAGTAGATATTTAAGGTCCCGGGATAATAAAGTTTAGAGTTAAAGCCGAAAATGATAGGACTTGGCAATGATATTTCTTCAGAATTATTTAAAAACTGCATATTCAATATTGTTTGATTAATGCAGAATTACTTTTACAATGAAATTGGTGATGATGTGTAAAATATAAAATTTATAATTAAGATATTAATTCTGTAAATGAGAGGGATGAACAAAAAAAAATTTGTTACTTTCAACATTTGTTTTTTTGTTTCATGAGGTGTACGGAGCTTAAAAAGAATTTGTATTGTACTGATAATTGGTAACAATAAATTATAACTTTGAACACTTGCAAAATTTATTGATTTCAGCTGCACAAATAACAAAAATTTGAAGTTACCACAAGTCCTGTATATTTTGAGATTTATAACACATCCGAATATTTTGAAATTCAATTAGCAAGAATAA
Source organism: Neodiprion lecontei (assembly GCF_021901455.1). Classification (NCBI taxonomy): domain Eukaryota; kingdom Metazoa; phylum Arthropoda; class Insecta; order Hymenoptera; family Diprionidae; genus Neodiprion; species Neodiprion lecontei. The sequence goes on along the minus strand of NC_060262.1, from coordinate 8,126,648 downwards.
CAGTATAATCTATCCCAGCGCAGGTTAGTTCTGCTGGAAAAGCAAACTCGTTCATTGTCAGTCAAAACATTTGAAATGAAAAAATAGTCTGGCTGAATATGTATGTCAATATTAACGCCAAAGCATTCCGGTCACCAGTCGGAGTATAATATTTCTTATCGAAATAAAAAACTTGTCAAATTCTGAATCCTTATTCCTCTCATTTCAACCCTAATATTAGATAAATATGGTGTTTTCGGTACTGTCTTATTTTTGTAAATATCTGTCTGACAAATTTTAGCGTGAAAAAAAATCTCAGATTAAAAGCTTCTCAAAGTACGTACAAGATGCTTCACTTTTTTGGCGGCAAAACTGCAGATTTGAGAAAATCAACAGATTTTATTTTTCCGCCTTGACTGAAGACAGTCATCGTTCAGCGTTCCCGTTACGAAACTTGCTTTCTCTTCCATTACCTTTCACGGAATCGTAACTATACTCGCCAGGTAACATAAACGATTTCTTAAAGCGAAATCTGTGAAATAAAATAGTGCACGTATTCTGAACTACATTAATTTAGTTGAATTCAACTTCAAAAATGCATCGAATAACAGAAAATGAATGAGGCCGTCCGGTCATCGAGACACCTGAAATTAAGGTTGAATGCAGGCCACCGTCTGAATAGGAAGTTAAAGAAAGAGAAAAACTCGTTCGAAAAATCCCCACAAATGTTTCTTGCGCTAATTATGGTGAACACGACGGACCCACCATCCCTGTTACGTAATTGGGGATGAATTTGAGTAAATAGAATAAAGTGCTTGCGTAATATGTGAACGGCTCCTTATTTCTATGGCTATGCGTAGCTGCAAAGTTAGAGAATAAGCCTGTACAATTAAATGCTTGTTTTATATTTCTGACAACAATAGACTAGCGTTAAAAAAATATGAGGTATTCGGTTGCGGGGAATAGTTGGCGGTACGCCTTGCGATTGGCAACCTAACATACCTTGATGTACGATAATACTTACAGGCGTAAAAACGAATACTATACCTGTTATCCTACCATTTCACACTCACGCGCCAAAAGTATACCTAGCTATTTTTCGATTATAGATATATGAGACCAACTGTGACACCCTGTTAGTTTTAACTGACTTTTAAAATTTTAATTACGCTCGCCATAAGTAAAATAAATTTTCATGTGAATAAAGATGTTGCGCACACTTATGTAAACCCAAAACGTAAACATACTGTATTTTTACGCAATTTGGTTAAACCTTAAGCTTTATTATTTTCACATCTTGCAACCCAGAGCGATTTTCGTACGACTTTTAAGACCGATCGGTTAATCCACAAAATCTGGGATCAAGTTTTCCAGAGGCACTTCGGAATACCATGATAATATTATAATCCTTATAACTTTCAAGCGCGTTTATACCGGTATGCAGAGTCACCCGCGTATGAATGTGTAAACACGAAAGTGAAGAATATTGTGCAAACATCTTAGGTACCTTATTAAGTATGCATGAGCATCATGCACACCGGGGAAATTTAATGGTGTAATTCCGTGTAATAGTTTTTTCTATAAAACACTGGAGAGAATTTTTTAGATACTTTTCCATAAATCTCCCAAGTGAAACGCAGTCTCATACTAAGATTAACTTGTCTTGTAATTTCATGCTTGATTTTTTTTGTTTTACTTCGAACAGTGCTTGGGGCTATGCGTTACGCGTGATTGTGATTCTCCGTCAAATTTCACGTTTTTTAATATATTGCTTTGTTTCTCCAACGTTTTAAGTAGTTCTACAATACCCCGAGAAAATCTTATTTTTCGTAGAATTATTCCAGGTACATTAGGAGCGATTTTTTGTATTAAATTAACACTAATTTATCTATCCCAGAATCTCTGAATTTCGTCTCGAGTCTGATTTAAATCTAATTTTCTTTACGAAATTGTTATCTCTTGTTTATTAATACGTAAGCTTATTTCAACATTATATGAGATATCTGCAATGAAATTTGAAAGAGAATTTACAATTCTTTCACTTGTAAGCTACGTGTAATTCAGTACACATGAAAGAGAATGGTAATTTCATTTGTTTGCAATTCCCCGAAACTTTACTCTGTGCAAGTAAAGTTCGATTGTATCTAGCAAATTCATTTGATGAACCAATGAATTTTCAATAGATTTATTTGAATATTTGTTTACAGAAACAAAAGTAACCAGTAACCAGTAACCAGCAAGTATATGTATATGAATAAAAATTTTCGAATATCGCAGAGAACGATAAAATCCTGTACATGGCAAAAAAATTCAGAATCTTGGAAAAATATTTACAATTAAAAAACAAAACGCTGTTGAAAAATGTACAAAATTTTCAAATTCAGGAAATTTATTTCCGAAGATGCTTTGCGGAGTTTTGACGCGAGAAAACATGAAATGCGGAGAAAAATTTTCCCATGACACAGAGTTGGGTAAATAAAAATAATATAGGAATAATAATCGATGCGCGACAAGGACGGCCAGGATATTTTCTTTTACGGAACCGGCTTGATCAGCGCAACCCTTGACATCAGAAACTTTGCCTTTATATCGTACAGAGCGAAGAAGGAAACGAGGAGTTCCAAAATATTGTTGTTAAATATGAAATCAGTAATTATAAGGAGAATCGCTGATTTCAGCCGAAATTAGATAATTTCGCGAGAGCCGGAAGAGAGAGACTCGGGACGCAGGCGCAGGCAGGAAACATTGATTCTGCGCGAAGCTGGCAGAATCATCGAACGAGAGAGGATACAGTCCTGCGTGTGTCGTTATGTAAAAGATATTCCCACAGCCATCCACCCCTCCGAGTTCCTTGAACGGTGAACACTTCGTGTATGGGCTGATGTAGTTGCGTTCGCACTATCGGAGTAGTACGCATACTATAAAAGTGGCTGTAAGAAAGATCAGTGAGCGAATCTGCAGGGCCACTCGAAGTGAAGCGGTGTCCGATGTGTAAGTTTAAATTGTGCTTCGATCCGGTTCGTTGAGAGAATTTTTAGCCAATCTTCGATGGAACTGCAATTGGTGTTCTTCGCTTATGTCGTGGGTAAGCAATAACAATCTTCGATTGACGAACTGCGTATGCATCGGGGTCTAATTCGCAGCTAAAATCTGTTATACCGAATCGGAATTAGAAGACACGTACATTTTACCTTGAATAATAAAAATAGCTCTACATCACAGAGTATAAAAGCCGATGCCGTCAATTTTACAGCAAATTGGAATTAAACATCGGCTAAATGCAGTGAGCATAATTCCTATGACATTTACCGCACGGTATCTTGCATGCTTGTATTATAATCGCGTGACTTTCATCGTCGATTAAATCGCGGCGCAGATCCGAAGATATTTAGGGGTGCGAATATATAGGTATGTAGGTATGTATAAGTCTCGGAATTCATGTGCGGAATGTTGTTTGAGGGTATCGGAACGCCCAGATTTCACCACGTTACACGAGGCGGAAGGGTTTAAAGATATTTAATTTTGCCGCGCGTAATAATTACTCTGGTCCGTGACATTATCGTTGAACGGAACGAGTGATAGAATATTACAGGGGGTCATTTTGATTTAATAATACGATCTATGTGGCTATTCCGTAGATACTAACGAACTTTACGACGTGCAATTCAAACACATTTCACGGGGCTGCGGCCGTGGCGAAGGTAAATAACGAAATTTGCTGATGGGTTCAGAATTCTGAAACGTTTTACGAAGGCATTAGGCACATCGTTACATACGTATACCTATAGATATATAGTATATATAGGTATGTATTATAGCCGTACTTACATACATACACATATCCGTCGGATGAGCATCGCCATCCGATTAAGGTACCTCTTCTGCTCAGGGACTTATTACGTGGGTGCCCACCATGGGTCCAATGTCAATTTAAGAATCTACGCATAATTCTCACTGAATCGATACGACTATGAACTATAAATGTGTTATGAATAATATTGTATTCAGTATTTATGAATTAGACAAAAAAAAAAATTGCGATACATAATTGGTCTTTTTTTATGGGTTGATACGTTCCTGGGAAGTGAGAAATGTGGCAGCGTTGCCATCTTCCTTCTCCGTCTCAACACCTGATCTATCTCTGTTCAGTTCGTATGCGTTGTTTACGTCGTGAAAATTGCATGTTTGGTAGAAGTAATATTGTACTTAACATGGAAAAAAAACGTGTTATTTTATCCTAGAGGCCATTCAATGACTACTTTTGCCCCCCCCCATCCCCCGCCTCGACATGAAATCTCATGACACTGTCATCCTTCTCTATGCACGTCTCATGAAGCTAATATCATACGGATAGTGATTTTCAAATCTGGCGCGTCGTTGATCACGGGCTCAAGTAAGCGACGTTGCCAAATAATCACGCGCCTACGAGGTAAACGCGTTCGGTGTACATTCTCATTGCTTCATCGTGAAATATTTCTTCAGAATTTCCGAAAACCCTCGTTTTTTTTGTCACCTATAGAATTCTTATATTTCAAACTACATATACGTCGTTTTTTTGTGAAAGCCGTGAGTCGTTAAAGGTAAGAAACATTCAATTGAAATTTTTACAATGATAGGTCGACCGTAACCCCCCTGTTAAAAAGTTCATTCTAATCGGTTTTCAACATCATTTATTTCTGTTACTTGCCCGATAACTGACCCCCAAATTTCGGACACAGAAACTATTTCACTTTATGAACAATATACCAAAACATGGAAACTCTCGTAAGTCAATCGATTGCCGGAAGAACCACCTTAACTTGATGTATGCAGTATTATATGGATCAGTAATATTCTGAGGTATTAATTACATTATATCCAAGCCGCGTGGATGAGTAGCAATGCTATTATTATGATTACTGATATTTAAGTCGTATAAATTGTCGAAAAATCAGAATCACGCAACTGTCGAAGAATTAATTCATAAATACTTTTTTTACTTTAGTATAACACACATTGTAAAGTGCAAGTATTATTTCGTGGAGAAAATTATTTGAATATTTGAATATTTGAATCGTTTAGCTACGCGTGTATCATAACACTTATAAAACATACCGATAGTTTTCTGTAAAACTCAACGTTCAACGCCTGTAAATAGGCAACAGCCTATACACATAGGCACAATAAATTTTTCAAACGGATAGCAATACGATAAGTAGCTTTGGTTGCCTATTCGGTGGCGTAGAGCGACGAGTTTCACAGAAAACCCAATGTTTAGGTTGTGCAAAAGTTAGCGGCAGATAATTAATTGCACAAATACTTCCCCTCTGCACTCAGGAATATGCTTAGGATTAAAGGAGGTCCGCATAAAAATTCCGGAGGCTGTAAGGAAGGGTGATTCAGCGATATTCGAATGCTTGTATGACACAGAGGGCGATATCCTCTATGCCGTCAAGTGGTATAAGGGTCGGAGAGAGTTTTACCGCTACACCCCCAACGAGAGCCCTGCAATTAAGACATTTCCAATCGGTACTCTGAGTGTTAACGTGAGTATACGTGCCATTTTTGTTACAGACACTGAGTAACCCACCCTTGTGTACACGCCCAGTCATCCGCACATAATAAATCGGAGATGAAATTACACGTGTATCTGCATTACGTGGATCTCACCCCTGGGGAAATTTGTGCACATGCAGAAATTTCTTAACTGGGATCCTGCACGGCAGAGAAATCGTCGAATATTTGCATACAAACAATGAGACACATTTCGTTCATTATACCTATAGTTACTGTATAAATAAAATTGAGTAAGAATTTCTTCTCTGTATGCACGATGTAAGGAGACTGTAGTGTGTAAATGTTATGTTTACCCTTTAAAAAAAATTAGAAAAAAAAAAATAAATAAAATTCTTACAAACTGCGTATTACAGGCAAATGCGGTATGATTAGTAACTATCTAATGAAATTATAGATGTCAGTACGCATTTTCTGGTTATTTCGACATTAAATCTGTTTGCTTTAGTTCGCTACGTCAATTTTGTAGTTCAATGTAAAAACCTTAAGATCAATTTATTGTTTCACAAGCATCGAATTATAGCAATAGTTACAAGAACATGTAGTATGAATGATAAAAACACGTACTAAAGTTCCTGGTCACAGTTACAAAAGTAATTTTCATTTTGTAAACAGAACAAAAACTGTACATTTTTCAATTATGGTAAAAAATGAAAATAGTTAAGGACTGCATGTATCAACCATAACTAGAAATTTATCTCGGCGTACATTCACATTTTTATCAAAAATTTTTTGGGATTTTTTTACCCGTGTCGGCAAAGTTTTTTTTTTACAAGAAAACTTCTGATTTTCTATTTATTGCAGAAAAACGAAAGTAACGCTAACCAGGTTACGGTTACTGGATTAGACTTGGATGCTGCAGGTACATACAGCTGCGAAGTGTCGGCTGATGCACCTTCTTTTCACACTGCAATCGTTTCTGCAAATATGAATGTTGTCGGTAAGGGATAAAACATACTTTTTATTTCACCTAAACGACAACTAAAAATTTTTAAGCAAACGATTTTGTGTAATTCTTAATTGAAAGCAAACACCTTATGTCTAGTTGGAACAGAAATAATCTCCTTGAATAGTACAACATTTTTGAACGACAAATTTTATCCAAACATACCTAATCGTTATAATATTTTCGAAACGGTGCAATTTTATTGTCGCACCATTATTTAATCCGAACACAGTACCGTTTTTCTAATTTCGCTTAATTATATTCACTTATATCGTTTTTGAATAAATATTTTTTAATTAACGTCAATTTGTTTAATTCAATTTCGTCATGAAAAGAGATTAATCAAAGTTCTGTTTTTCGTCGTAATAAATTTTTTACTAAACTTTCGGACGTTTCATGAACCTCATATAATATAATTTCATATTGCAATAAAATATTGCGATCGCATATGATATATAGGTATGTATTCATTTCTATGTTTGATTATAATTTGAATGATTAATTTTTTCTATGGTCCGCAACAGAATTGCCGCAGAACCGTCCTTCCATACACGGTATGAAGCGAAAATATCGCGTGGGAGATATTTTGCGAGGAAATTGTACTTCCGATGGCAGTAAACCAGCCGCGAACTTAACGTGGTATATTAACGACCATCAGGTACGTCTGTAAATAGTTACTCTTTCAGTTGATTGCCAGAGGTATTCAATTATTTATGTCTCGTTAGCTGTTTAATCGTATAGTTGGTTTTCAATTATTCACAGGTTTTACTCAACTTGCTTCTCCAAGTCGTTTGTAGCTTGGATCAATTATAGTTTAACTCTGCAATTATACGGACGATTAAACGTGTATCGATGGTCATTTTTCAGTTCGACCATCACAGAATAATTGCCCATTAATATTGTTCAGAATATTTTCACAAATTTAAAACAATGAGTCGATAGTTTTCAGTATGAAAATTCTTGAATGATGTCGCATTGTTCATCACAAGATAATTTAAACCTTTGAGCCACACATTATTGGGCTAAGTCAACTCTTATATCAAAATACTATTCCATGGTTTTTGAGTTTCTGATTACGAATCTGAAATCAAATTTCAAAAATTCAAGACGGCAGATCCAATATAGCGGACAAAAATATCAATTTGATGGAATAGAGTCAAAAAACTCTATGCAGGGGTTTTCGGGGCACTGATTGGATTCGCCATGCTAAATTTTCAAAATTTGACATCAGATTCGTAGTCAGTGACCCCAAAAATACTCGGACAGAATTTTTTCTTCGATTTTGATCAAACATTAAATTTTCGTCCGTCATATTGAATCCGCCATCTTGAATTTTTTAAATCCGATTTCAGATTCGTAATTAGCGACCCCAAAAACTTATAATTTATGTAAAACATGTATATGCGTAGAGGGGTATTTTTCCTTCAATTTTCACTATTTTTTTCCATGAATGTATTTCTAACAATAACAATTTACATTATATCGCAATAATTACTCTCGAGCATTGAAAACCTATTAGTATACTATCAGAACTAGCAAACCACCGCAAAGAAATGTATTTGAATTCTTTAAATATACGAAAAATAGCTATAAAATAGGCGGCGAGAATACTTGAAAGTGTTAATTAATCATCAGAATCAAAGAAAACTTCCTGAAAAAATGATTCCTAATATTATTTATCCAATTTTTTGCCGTAATGAAGAGGGTTTTAATCAAAATCATATTTTCTCCCTGCAGCCGTTAAGTTCGCAAACACGGTACTACAATCCCCAAGATTCGAATATTGCCGATCAACAGTACTCGGCAATTGGAGTGCAATTTCTTGTTACTCCGGAACACTTTGCCACTGGAAAGCTGAAAGTGCGCTGCAGTGCGTCAATATACGAATTGTACTGGCAAAGCACGGAAGTCAGTGCTGAGGAGGATCGTCCAAGAGTGAGAAATTTTGAGCCCGCTGCTACCATAGTTGGAATAAATTACCTTCAACCGCCTCCGAACTTGCAAACGGGACAGAGAAAACCCGACGGCCAGGCGGATGTTAAAGGTGATAAACGTCGCAATTACTGTACACTATAGATTTAAGTTTAAAAAAATCCGCCAAAATATTTTAAACAAGCCGAATGGAAAAAAAAGAAGCTTTTCTTCAACAGGCACGACTAAGCATGTCGATTCATAATCGATTAATCGAAAATTCGATTATTTTGAATGATATAATCGATTTTTCAGATCGATTTTGAACCCTACATCGATTCAATGAATCGATCCATAAACCTCCCGAATCGGACCCATCAATTAATTTTTTGCTGTTATCGGACACAAAAGCAACTGGTAGTACTTGGTCGATAATTTGAACGCATCATAGAGTACATTTTTATGAACGCTTCCAAAGGTGGCGTTACTTGCGTTAACAAAACGCAACGTTAACAAAAAAAAAAACATTTTATTTTTCCAGGCGCGTCTCTAAACGTCAAACACTCAAACCTAACCTAACTATTCTAACTAACCTATTCTTGTGAGTGAGTATATTTATCAAAAATATACTGTGGATAAACATTAGTGGTTGCAAGTACTACTGCTGCTGAGCAAAAGATCCTGGGTTCGATCCCCACCTCTACCTATTCTTTCGGAGGAATATAGGCGTGATGTCATGTTTATTAATTTAATAACTTCCATCCAATTACTTGTATTTGCGATAAATGGTCATCAATAATGTCCTGTATCTATATTAGGTATGTTTGAAATTGGCGCGATTAATCGAAAATCGATCTTTTAATGCTCGATTTGAACAAGAATCGATTCTAGTATGCTCGATTCGAATCGAATCGGAGATCGATTTTTTTTAAAGAGAATCGACATGCCTAGGCACGACCGGGCGATCGCATTCTTTGAAGTCCTCAGTACTTCAGTTTATTTCATTAGATGTATTTGAATAGAAGAATTGTCGTGAAAGAAAAACTTCGAAGTGAGTTAATTGAGTTAAAATGAGTTCAAAAATATACGACAAGTTTCCCTTGTGAGAGAGATGCGACATCTAACGGATGATATAGATCCGAAATTATAATTTCATAAAAAATTATAGATTTTCATAATTTTTCGTAGAAATTCGTACTTTTCAACAAAATTCAACGCAGCTCTACGCAGAAAAAGTTCATTATGTTTGGGTACAAAAATGAAATAATCTTGCATAAAAACTAGTTATTCGTAATTTTTCATTGATCCACGTGGTTTTCTACGACATTCTACAAAAAAAAATTAAATCTATTTCCAATATGTATTTTTCATAATTATTCGTAGAAATTTGTTTTTTTCTACGAAAAATACTTCGATTATTCAAGATTATCTACAATCCTTTACGCTTTTTTAGGATTTGCTACTATTTTCTACGATTTTCTACGACCGCCAATCTTTCCTAGTTTGACGTAGAAATTATTTTCGCCAAGGTAAAGAACTCTGTTCTGCGTTGACTAATGATCGAATATCCAGGTCACAACCGTCCGAGCCAGACAAAGAGTACGAAAGAAGCTATATGAAATCTAAAACTGTTTGAGCATATTTATCCATCAAACTGCTGGACCGAAAAGTTTTATTGTACAACGAGGAGTTTGGGCTGACTCATTCAGCACATTACGATGAGCCTTCATAGTGCAAATATTTCTGATTCCCATCCAAGGAATCAGGCATTCATTCGTAAGCTCGTTGATCGATCCGTGCGTTTCTTCATATCTTAACCATACAAACAGAGTCCGAATCGTCAGATAATACGTGGATGTTGTTTTTGTCCCGCAACTCAGCTGAATTCTGAGTCTGTATAATATATTCTCTTAGGTTAGGGTTTACAGAAATTTTGTGCGTCGGGAAAAGTATTTTATTTCATGAGAAATTTGATTTTAGTTACATGCGTATGAAAGCTACTACGCTTAAAAATAGAAGAAAGAGAAGTGAATTCGGAAGGAGCTAGCAAGGATGATAATTGCTAGAAAGAAGACGACCCGAGACATGGGCATAATCTATGAAAGTCGTTAGATTTTCTTCAACCTATTTGACGCAGCTGAATTGATAAGAATATTAAGTCAATCGAGTTGACACGGGTCGATCTTTTGATTTCAATTCAGGGAAACGACACCTTAAATACTCGCAATCTTAGCTATACATATAGGATCCGTAAATACATGAAACGCCATCTGATGGCAGTGAATATATCACACTAATAGAGCCATATTTAATTATAGAGGTAGTTTTTTATTACGCGTTTTACTCTACATTGGCTTAATGTTACAAATTTCAAGTCCAACAGCTTGCACGATGTTTTCTGTGCCCTAAGTTCCGTAAAATTCACTTAAAATGATCAGCTGATTACTCACTTCCGGCGCCATATTACCGTTTTAACCACGCCCCAATTAAGGATACCATCAGACGCACAAAGATACTCAATGGAGAGATTGTAAAATCGATAACTTTTATTTTTCAGATATTGATTCATCGGCGGGCCGGAGAAAAGTGCTGAACATGATGTTTGTGTTATTGATAATTTTACAAATAACATTAATTCGATGAAGTTCTGTATATGATATCGGTATTTTGGAGCTATTTATATGAATCAATCTGCTTATAAAAATATCTCGGAAATGACTCAATCTTGCGGTGTATAATTATTTACGTGATACCATGATTATATAATGAGGAAGAAGATAAACATACATCAAAACAAACTGCACTTAATTTTGATGTGGAAAGCAAATATTGACGTCAGAGACGTTGAGTTTTTACGAGTTTTGAGGCAAATTCGAAAGGAAAAAAACAACAATACTGTCGATAAAATAACGTACGATCAAAATCGCTGAGATTTGCATTGTCTGCGATGTCTTTCGTCCCACTTATTTTACTTGCGATTCAACAGTTCCCGTGGTTAACGCACATGGGCAATGGCATCATTTCGTACATTTGAGAAAAGCACGGAGCAAACTAGAAAATTATTCAGGATGAGTTCTCGTGGCGTACATATGCTACTCCAATATAGTTTTCAGTATATAATAAACGGCGCAGCTATGAGGCAATCTATGAATGATATTGCAGAACCCTTTTTCATTTTTGGTAATCATGTATTCGCCATTCTATGAGCTGTTACATCTGAATTAAATGAACCACAATTATGATTGCATCCTGAATAAAGGTCGATTCATTCGAACCAATCAAATGTCCATCACTGTTTAAATGTTTATTTAATTTGAAGATACAGTTGAATATAATTAAATTTTTTTTTTTTACGAACTAATATATTTTGTCGAACCTAATATTTCTTCAATGAAAAATAATTTTATTTCCTCATCATTTGTACAAATCACTGTATAACTTATAGTCAGTCACTTGCAATCGGCCAGGGAATAATCGATAGAGTTTCATAGTGGAAAATTTTAGAGTTCTGTAGAATTATTAGATAACATTTACGTATTTCATTATATAAGTTGAAGTAATTTTGAACCTGTAATCGGTTTAAATTCATGAAGTTAGGAATAAACGTTTACATATTGAAAAGTACTTAATATAAAAAATGTTAGAAGAAGTTTGCACTTGTGATTGAATCGATCAAATATGTGTTATAGTTATTCCTTCGAATGAAAAATTTTTATTGGCCCCAATAAACTTAATTTGGTTAGTAAATTTTTACGCGCGTAGTACAATATTTTGTTCATCGACAAATTAATTAATGGTCACTCGCGACTGACAAATTATTTATTCCACACCTTTTAACAGCTGACCGCCTACCGTTCACCATGTGAATTTAAATGTAATCATCGAAAATCAATAGGACTGGAAGAAGAATGCAATTTTTTAAATTGAAAGTCATGTGTATATAAACAATTATGACCTAATTGGACATAAGCATGAATTGAACTTAGGATTTTTTCTTTCACTACGACCATTGATTGGACATGGATTTCCAAATATTCAAAGTTGTTGGGTACGACTTTACGAATAACAAATGCTTAAATTTCCAACTCTTATTTCAAGCAAATGTTTGTAAACTTTCAGATAACTATATTCTTATGCGATTAGCGTAGTTATTTTAATAAATAGATATTTATCCATGTGGTATCTATTATACTGTACAGTAAATCAATACACATTATTATGGATGCGTGTACGTGCGGGCGTTTTGACAGCGATTATAAAATATTCAACCAACAAACATAATTATTGCATGTCCCAGCTCGATAAAATTATTCCATTATTTCTGCCTACCTTTCCCTTGGTATTTTCATCCCTGTCACAATTATATCACAGCAGAACTAGTTCTCATCGGCAATTACGTACGAACACGGTGTCTGCACAATGAAGCCCACCGTAATTCACGTGAAAACACTTAAGGATTACGAAGAAAATGTAGTTCCATATTATCTGAAAGACGTCGTACCTGATGTGGTGAAACGAAAAATCTTTAAACCCGAAGATGTAGGTCGACTTGGCAGGTCGGCGGTGCAAGTAGGAATGGGAAAAATCAGAGCAAAAACACCAATGGCACAGTACATCGTTGATTTTTTCAACAAGTCAACTATACATGGACTGAATCACATTGTTGCGCCGAGGAGACATTTCATTGAAAGGTATAATAACTATCAAACAGCAGTACTGGTACACTTAGGGACAATGAATCTGACAATGAGACGGCTAATTTTTTAGACAAGACAGTTATGTTGGCAATACAGAGAAACTTACAGCACCATAGTCGGCCGAGCGCGAAGCAAACTCAATCTCAACAAACATAACATCACCCATGACCGTCGAATCTAACCATAGAATGCCATGTTGGGTTGACACGGCAACAAACCGTTATACCCGTCGAATCTAACCTTAGAATTTACTTGTCAATCCAACAAGTCATTATCTACGCGGTATTCTAAGGTTAGATTCGACGGTCACGGGTTATGTTATGTTTATTGAGATTGAGTTTGTTTCGCACTCGACCAGCTGTTGGGTTGCAGGTTTCTCTGTGTTGCCAACATAACTGTCTAGTGTAAAAATTATCCGTCTCAGATTCATAGTCCCCAAGTGTACATTCAAAATGAGTGGAATACTTACATCGGAAATGTGTGAAACGCCTACGAACAGGCAACCAAAGTAACTTCGAGGTATACACAGTTTGCTTATTTGGTCGAGTTACACCAATTTATACCCTAAATATCAAGCTAAAAACATTAAGTTCAACTTTTAATACACTCTAATCAAGAAGTAAGAGCACATACTTCCGGACTCTGGTAGTTGGCAAAAAATTCAACGTTTTTAGTTGCGAATTTATCCACTATATGATGTGACTTTTTTTAAGTATGGCTGCGACCGAACCGAATGAACAAACTATGTATACTGTTAATAATCAGCCTGGGAGATTCCATTTGACAGCTAACGCGCATCCTGTCAGTCAGATAGTGATATCTCTTCAGAAATGAAAGTACAGACCTAAAATGTAATTTTGGTTGCCTATTTGCTGGGATGAGCGAAAACAAGTTAACCGGAAGCCCAAGGTATTAATAAACGTTACTTTACACTTCTCAAATATAAACTGGAGACTTAATATTACAAGTGACGGTCCTGTTTGTGACATATAATATTACAGTAGTATAAAAAGGAGAGTTCTGGATAAAAACACCTTTACCGACCAAGCCGACCAATCCGCCTATACGTTTTTTCCGCGATTTTGTTTTTCCGTACTATCTATACCATAAACGTTAATTGAAAGTTTGTTAAGTTTCTCAAATTTTGGAATCTGGTCTACAGTCATTGGATAATGCAAAGCGTCGTATTGAAGCACTGAGCTGAAATATGGATATGAAGTGATTTCGCTGGGATTGTTGTTGGCTGGAAAGAGGGCTGCAGTGACCGACCATAGAAAGCAATATGAGTCGCTGTTACGGATGTGACGACAGCCTTCATATCTTGAATATCTTTGGGTAGTGGTGTGTATGTGAACGATGTGAATACACCACCTCCAGAACCTTCCAGAATTCGACGTCGCACCACAATCCTTTGACCGCATGCCACTCACCGTCGAGTCGAAACACGTCGGACGAATTGTTTGTCAGTCTAGATTCGTTCAAGGCCGTGAGAATCTTCTCGAACCTTCTGGAAGTTCTCAAAACCTGACACATGCCAGGATTCTCGGTCGAACGTTCGAGGATCCACTGGGTCAGCTCGAACGCCTGAGGATTCACGGAATGCGCTCGGCAATGCAGTTATCGATCCCGCTCGATGAGCATGATTTTCTTTACCGACAAAGAGCACAATTTATCCCACAAGGAGTAACACCACGGCAATTGCAGGCATTTTTTACCGACAATCATGGTCATTTGGAGGATTTTTTACCGACGATCATGGTCATTTGGGAGATTTTCTTACCGACGAACGATCGGCAAAGCACGTTTTATCTTACGAGAGTGGGGGTAACTTTCAAGGGCTTGCGTCTGGGATGCACGTATAGGCCGATTGGTCGGCTTGGTCGGTAAAGAAGGTGTTTCTATCCAGAACTCTCCTTGTTATACTACTTATTACAATATTATGATTGATGTAAGTAATAAGAAAAAAATTTTATTCATGATACTTCATAAATTCAAAAAAATAGTGGCCAGAAATCCCTTGAGAAGCGTGAAAAATAGGTATTTTTCAAGAATTTTTTTAAAGGGGATAAAATAATCTAATCGTTTTCAAATTTTAACATAATTTTATTGAAGTATTCAAGTTTGAAAGGAATTTTCTTTGTTGCGATGATATGCAAAATAGCGCCGTTATTAAGGGTCTTCGGACGTCTGTTTTCCGTGACATCGAAAAGTGCTGCAGTTGTCACTCTTTTGCTGTTGATCTGAAAAAGATTTAACAAGTGTTATTCGTTTACTGACATATTGAGGGAAAGGATATACCTAAAAAATGATGACAAAGTGCAAAATTGAAAATTTGGGAGCGCTTTTACTCTAAAGTTCGAATTTTCGACCATTTTTTCAACATACTTGACCCCTAAAAAGGTATTTATTCACACGCTATCTTTCAAACTTTAGGTATATCCTTCCGATAATATTACTGAGTGTGATCTCCTAAAATTTCATCGAAATCGGACGATAACTTTTGGAGCTACAACACGAGCAGTTTTTGAAAATGTTGTTTCGAGATAATCGCGTTTAAAGTTTCAACATGTGAAAACTAGTAATTGTAGTGACTTACCGGTTAATCAGCGATGCCAGGCGCGTACAGCAGACCTTAATCTTCCTCGAAAAGCTGATTTTCTTCCGCCAGCTGTTTTTTCCGGGCAGTACGAGCTTCTTTCGTCTCAGAAAGACTCAGTCTGTTTGCCGTCCAATTCGCGCCTCATCCGAGGTTTCGGCGAAAACTCTGCAGTTGGTGCCAACAACTATTTCCAACGCATTCATAATCCTTAAGATTGAAGAGAAGCCATCATTGAATATACCAGCAGCGATGTAGGCCGAAATTTCAACAATTTTTAAGCCAGAATGCAAATGTTTTGGAGCCAATCGCCAGATCGTCGAGTTGAAGCTTTCGTTTGCATTTTGGGTATGGCCTCCCAAGTACCTTTTTAGCTAATCATCTCTGGACAAATCTTGATAAATTGGCAGGAGATGCTCTTGGATACTTTCGTGAAGTAAGGGTGAAAGATCTTCCAATTTTGGATTTTTACCTAAGGCGATTGCTTTTTGCCATTTACACCAGCTTTCGGGTCCAGTCGGGCAGTATTCGTGATTTGGCTTTTCTTTTGTTGAAAAAATGTGATACAAAGTAGCCATAATCTCTTTTTTCATATTTTCAACACTATTTACATTTCTTTGAATGCTCAAACCATAATATTTCGTGAGTTTTCTGACAACTTTATCCGTTAACTTGCCTCTTTCGGAAAGTTTTTCTTCTTTTCTCACGTTTCAGAGTCTGGTGCCCATTCTCTTCTTCTACGTGGCCAATGTATCCACTTTTTACAACAGTTAACTCGTCACCATAAGGACTTAGTTCTAGAATAGCCTTAAAAGTTTTTGAATCCACATCACCTATATAATTGCAATACCTTACGCCAAATTTCTCTTCAGATCTGGAAAACATTTCTATCATAGAATCAACCTCCATTTTTCCCGCGGAGCCCTCGTGATTCTTCATGCAATTTTCTTCGTGATGTTCGAACCATTCCTCATATTCTTTCGTATGAGTCTTATTTTTCCAGAACGTACAGCCTTGGCAGTAACTGCTTTTCACAACTAAATCGACCACTTTACCAGAGTAGTAGCCGATGAGCGTAGTTACACCATACAGTAACTTGAACCCACGCTTTTTCCACGTACCGTCACCAGAGACTTTGAGAACTTTTTCTCCTCTTTCATGCTCGATATTTTTTTTCACCTCTTCTTTGACAGCATTCTGCATTGAAAACTGGAATGAGGACTTGGCAGCTGCATAAATATGCTCGATGATTTTGGTGTAGCTGCTTTGATTGAATCCAGTGCACAGGTCCATGAGATTGCAAAAGGTATTGATTTCTCGTCTCGCGACCCCCAAAAGTCTCATAACTAGCACAAGCCTTCGATTAATTTCGTAACCAGTATGAATCAAAGGTCCTGATTGAATTTCTCGATTGCCGCACCGACACGTAACGACAATTTTGAAACCGAGGCCTCGATGGCCTAAATCATTAAAATTTACCCTTTGCTTGCATACAGAACAAATTAAAATGTCTGATAGAGCCGTAAAAACTGTTAAAAACACAATAATTCTATATGCGTGCAAAGGATTTGTACGTACATCCTCTATGCACGTAGACTTTAGTTTTTTAGCACTTGCACTTATTTCGTTACTTGTACTCGGACCGAAACTCTCCCCGCTCGCATCAGTAAATTAATTTCGTGAAATATTTTTTTCCTCGCACATTTTCGAGCTATATTGCCTCGAGTACCTTTCGGATAGTTTGGCATTTTACTTTGATAAACTCAACCGTTCGTGACAAAATTTCAAACGAAACTGAATCTGTTTTTCGGGCAACGTATCGTTTCGTATACCTACCGTTTCACGCTACATAGATATATCTATAATGTCCCCTCTATAAAATTTCTCGAAACATCTGCCTGGTTAAAAAAAATGGTAAATAAGAAAGTATTGTGATGTGAAGGTTGCTCCGTCTCTAACGGTCCGCACGCTGTCGCTCCGCTCTACACTATATGCGATAACTCCGCAAATATTCATTATTTCGGGTTTTCCTTTGGTCAGTATATTCTTTGGGTATTATACTTTCGAAATGTGTAAAAAAAAAATCGATTTTTTGAAAATTCTAAAGGGATTTCTGGCCTTATTACGCACTTACACGACACTTTGAGTATTTATTTGAGAATTACTCCTTTTTTTGACTGTAACGTATGATATGTTCATCATAGCTACTTCACACTAAGCGCATTTATTTTGTTCAATAATTTTCATCATTGTAGAGAAAAACTCTGCCCCCCCCCCCCCCGATTCCACTTCTTCCCTCCGGAAATGAATAATTTTTTTAATCGATCAAAAGGGCCTTTCCCGAACTCGACGGGTTCAAAAAACAAACAGAAAGATCAACTGTGCAAAGCCCTGGCCGAAAATAATTTTCAAAAATTTCACAAAATTTCTCTCGAAATTACTCAGAAGAATACCATGTTTCCCGACGTTTGTGAGCTAAATTTTTCGTCACTTCTGTAACAGTTTAAATTATTCTGAAAATGTCTGAGCAATTCTAAGATACTTCACAAGGTTTTATATTTTCCACTTTTTGTTTCAATTTCACAGGGCAACTGAAAATGTTGTTCTCAATTATATAAAAAAAATCTGCGTGCAACGTGGATCTGTTCAAAAAATATTTAGAGACAGCTACCGTACATGGAAAAATGACAAATTAATCTTCGTTACTTCAGCTTTGCATTTCTGTGACTGAAAATACATTCTAAAAAGATCGAATGACGGACAAAAATATTTTTTTTCACAATTGTTAATATCAATCAGTAATTCCATTAACTCTTCGCAGCTTATACATTGTACAGTTAATGCATTTCAATTTATTATTGCTATCAACACTTTTCGGAAATGATTAAATGGTACCATTTCCGGTATATTTGAAATAAGTTTGTTATTCGTTCAATCTTATTAACATCTATTTTCAGTAGCAAAAATGCAAAATTTAGCTACGTAAATTTATCTTTTTTTTTAATTTTCGATGTACGGGAGCCCTCTCTGAATATTTGTTGATCGCATCCACATTTTACAGAGATTTTTTCACATTATTTGGAACAATATATCCGGTTGCTCCGCAAAATTGAAAAAAAACGTTTAAAAAAACTGATAATAATCATTTTCAATCTATCAGGTATTTTATTTCATTTCACCGAACCTACGCTGCGTTAAAAGGGGGGCTTTTGTGTGCAAGCCTAAGGCAGCAGTTAAGCTTAATCCGCTCCTGGTCCAGTTGCATGGAAAAATCGAATGAATTTCTAACAACGACCGAGAGTAATTTCGATTTCCATAGAAATTGTTAAGCAAGCCAAGTTTTTGAGTTTCTAACTAAGTTCAGTTCCATGTAAAAATTTAATGCATTTCTTGGAACGACTCAGAATCAATTCGATTTCCATAGAAAATAATCGGAACGCACTCAGTTTTTGGGTTTCTGACTATTTCTAACTAAGTCGAGTTCATGAACCAAAACGGGCCAACTTATGGAGAAAACTGATATCTTTTTAGAACTTCATTTTGTAGTAAAAACCTGAAAAAATCGGAGATCTGATGTATCTTGGTAAACGATTGCAAAGTTCTGAACAATAGATCAAATTGAATTTTCTGGAAAAATATTTTCAGTCAAACGAGAATTCTTGAAACTTCTCAGAAATTTTCTCGAAATAGCAAATTTTTATTCATAAAACCGATAAAATTATTATTCTGAATAGAAATTTAAATACTTGTTCAGAATTTTCAGAAATTATTAAAATCCCTCGGAAATTTTGCATAAAAATTGCGAAAATGTCATAAACCGACACACTGACAAAATTCGAGAAAATTTATAAAAGTTTCTGAAAATTATTTCCGCCAGGGAGTATAAATCAATAATCATTTTTAGCGTAAAATAACTGTCAACTTAGAATACTTTCTATAAAACTAAGAGTGTAGATGCAAATACAGCTTGTCACATGTGTTTTAATTGATTCATTAGGATTTTGACGGTAATTTTTGTTGAAACGGCTCTTGGATGTTTGATTGCATCATCGCTACAGTATTCGTGGTTTGAATACCAGAATAATCCGACAGCAATAGTACTTGATATTGATTACAAAAATTTTAACGTCACGAAGCCAGCCTTGACTATATGCATGGACGACTACATTTCCACGGATAAGTTTTCGGCAGTCTTCAAGAAGTGAGTGTTTATCCCTGCGAAATGAAATACATTACGAGATTTATTTCCAAGACGATTACAGAAAATAATTACCTGCGTACAAGGAAACGTTTCCAATTCGTGTTTTACATAATAAATAATTATAATAAATGATTGTATCGGAAATCACATCAAATAATTGAAACTTCTAAACACGAAAACTATTAAAAGTCGTCGTAAGTTTAAGAAATTCTTTTTTTGAACTTATCAAAGTAGTTTGCAGTTTTTGAAAGCAACTGCGGCATATTTTACCTGATTCTTTGAATTCAACTACGACTTTCTTGAAAAAATCACTCACACAATGGCAGAACATTCAATATTTAAAAATCGGAACTTATCAATTTCATTTGTCACGCATATTTTAACGTTAGACAATGTTGTTGTAAAAGATTTGGAGTCGAAGATACAAAAGAGGCAAGAAATTTTTTTCACTTCATATCAAGACCAGTCTACTCAACTCTAAATCAAACGCCAATATACAACGGTACTTCACCTGACAACTGGTTGGAAATAATCCGGGACTTGCATATCGACTATGAACCAAATCAATGCGGTTTGCAGGAGTGTACCGGGACTTACAAAAGTCTGGTTGTCACAGAAAAAGGCATATGTACAGCCCTATATGGTGCATACAGTAATTACTCGTCAGTAGAGTAAGAATTTTCATGATTTCATATTAATGAATTCACATATTCCAGTACTAGTCTCCATCTGCTACGTACAATATTTCCCTTTCAGCTACTGGGTGTCAAATAACTGGACCATCTTCCCACAGAGATCTTTACCGACATACAAGTACGCTCGTCGAAACGACAGGATAAACATCCAGGCAATTCCTTTGTCATACGAAGCAAGTTCTCCATGTTTATATCAAAAATTTTATGTTATAACTGGTGTCCTTAAAACTATTAGAATTTTTTGCACGGGCACTTTTTACGAATGTGGAAATCATAGGCACGTAAAAGAAGTAAGCAAAACTAAATTTTTTCCATCAACAGCTGGCGTTACACTATCCGAACGATCTACCTGAACTAAACACCTGGTGGTACAATTTAAAAGAAATGTCTGTCATAGATATAAAAATTGATGTTCAACAAACGGAGGGCTCTGATGAACTGAGAGAAATGTCTAAGAGTCAACGGGAATGCAATTTTCCTGAAGACGGAGACTTAAAGATGTGGCCAGTCTACACACGTAACATGTGTATCTTAGAATGTAGATATAATTTTATAAAAAGTCGATGTGGATGCTACCCGTATTTCGCAAGACCGATTCGTGAGTACTATTCAGTGTGTTGAATCATTCTGCAGGTTCGATTCCATGTCCAGTATCATAATAAACAGTTCAAACGGTCCGATAAGTCTTCAATTTCGTAACTGCAGATATATTGGAATTGCCAAAGATTCTGAAAAGCGGTGCGATTTTGTGTTAATTGATGTGCACATTTTTTTTAACTATGTGATTACTTTTTTTCTCTTCACAAAATACGGCACCAATAAGAGAGGTAAAAAAGTTTGCTCAGTTTAATAACTAATCACCGCGCCAAATCAATGTCTTTTATATCATGTGAAGAAATTCCTAATTCGTTGTATTCTATCCACAGCTGGAGTTCCAGTGTGTAATTCAACACAGTTACATTGTATTTCGGGTATTTCTGATTCAATAATTTCATTGAAGAGCAACAACAAACATTTGTGTACTTGCCCAGAAAACTGTAATACAGCTAGGTATCCAAATATTCGTATTGGGACTGCCTACAACATGTGAGTATTCTTTGTGAACCCAAATTGGAGTCAAAATATTTCCCCACCAGAAGTCCACTAGCTATGTAGACTGTCCAAACTATTATAAAATTGAAAAGGCAAACTGAAGAAAATTCGAGCTTTTAAAGATAAATTTTTTGTCGACATCTCAAATTTCTTTTTATGTTTTGGAGAACAGGATTTTCTCTTGTTAAAAATAATAGTGAGAACTAGTAAATTTTACAAGCCTTTCTTTATTTTTGGAATATGATTACCCTCAATATGCGATATTTTTATTCAAAAAGTGACCGAGTAGACGTCATACCAGTCAGGGCGGTAAACATTGATATTGAATTTCCCTTCACCAAGATGCGTCGTGAAGTATTCTTCGGATTTACTGAATTCTTAGGTAAGTTACCAATCATACTCTCCGATCCTGACCAAAATTTGATTTTTTCACCCTTGCAATTTCCTGGCTATCACAATTTAAAAGACAATCAACATCTGTATAAAGAATCTGTAATACAATTGCATTGAATTATTAAAATCTTTTCGATCAGTTTCAGTTGGTGGAGCTGCAGGATTATTTCTTGGTGCAAGTATAATATCATTCATTGAAATCTTTTATTACCTTACGTTGAAGCTCTTTTGGTATAGATTTTATATGTCTAAAAACAGACGAAAATAATAGAAATTTCTACAACGATTGAAGTCCACTGTCAGACGTTTCGCGTGAACCGATGCACATTTACCTATCTTTTTATACTTTCTGTGATCAATTATAAATGATACATATCTATTTACTGCTATAGAATGAGTCATGGAAGATAATAATTAAAAGAAACAAGGTTTGGAATTTCAGGTACTGTTAAACTATTTCTGACGAAAAATAAAACACAAATAGATATTTTTTTTCACGAAGATCCTGAAAATTATTAAGAAAACAATTATTGCAATTTTTCACTCATTTTCCTTAAACCATGGAAAAAATTGATCAAAATTCAATTAATGACAGTGATAATAATTTTGGTAGCTGCGCGCATTTAGCTATTGAATTTCACATTGTTAGCCATGAAAATTAAAGTGAAAAATTGGACGGATTTCGAGGAAGATTATTGCCGTCATTCGGTATTAGCACAACAAGTTTTGATTACAAAATAAAATTTATTGTTACTTTCTCCTTTTGTCGACGCGCATCAATAAATATAATGATAATTATATACATATAAATCTAAAATCAATAACAGCTTCAGTAACATTGCGCATAAAATTTCGTACTGTACAGTGAAACGAACATATAATATTTATTTAAATACCCATTTAGTTTTTAAATTCTTTTACGTCATGTCGAGGTAGGAAGCCCAGTGATTAACACCAGTTATAGAGATGCTAAAATATCACTGAATGGAGTGCCTGGTTCCTTTGCTGCTGTTTCAAAAGTCTCAACGAATGCCATCTTTTGATTAGTGTTTGAGAGCTAGTTTTCGAATTTGAAAAATATTAAAGGTAAAAAGCTGTCTTGGTAACATTAATGAAATGTAGCTGTGCATCCTACCTACCTTCTGGTAAAAATCAGCTGCCGATATGCAGAGAATTTTTTTATCCTCGTATTCGTACTTTCCAATTCTTGACTGTACATGTGGAAAGCTTCATTTACAAAGTTAAGAAATATTTTTAAAACGAAAATATATTCATGCAATTAGTTAGTCTTGAATGATAAACGAAGTTTAAAATCGCTCAGATCAGCTTCAGCTGACATTGTAGAATAGAATAGTTTATTATTCTTCGTGAAGAACGAAAAGGATACAATGCTCTGAGCCAGGGATTTGTCGATGCACTAATAAAGAAACAAGACAAACACCACGTTGACATTGCGATTGGTAAACTCTGTATGAAGTTTGGTAAGCTGAAAACTACCCATTCCTGCAGTAGTCCCAGTTGTGCGCTGTTGCAAGCTCTTTCACATACCTTAGAGATTAGAATTTAATCTTTATTATCCATCACGAAGGAAAATTTTACTCACATCATCAAGGCTTCGAAGAAACTAGCACAATATTATAAAGAACTAGTACTATACCCATGCTAGTACACGAGCTCGCTTGAAGATAAATGATAATTATTGATGTAGCGCATACATTGCAAATCTATAATAATATTTAAAAAATAAAAATTTGTAAAAATCTGAGGTCTAATAACAAAAATTTCAACTGGCCAAATTACATGGCTCAGTTACTAATCTGATTTAAAAACCGTTACTTTCTAGTCTTGTGCTTTGTTCAAGTTTGAATCGAGTATTATATATTTTGTTTGTTTGAAACAATTTCGATTACTCTGGTAAGGTGTAGTATTAATAAAGTAATAGCATTTGATTCTAGTATAAAACTACTCACCTGGAAAACAACAGCAGATAATAATCTGGGATGAGGTTGTTGAGGTGATAAAAATTCCCCAATTACTTTGGTGAGAATTTCCCAGGGTGGGAAAAAATCGCCAAGAACACCTGGTAGAACTGCACATAACACCTCGACTTCCATAGGGTATCCCTTTTTGATTCGATCAAAAATTGCAGACGTTCTTTCGATAGACTGCACCAATACTTCAGGCTCCTCGTCAGGTAAAGGTTCCTCAATCTCTGGATTGTTCAACTTCTCGGCTGCACCAGTATACATACAAGTTAGCAGTAACTGCAAAGCAGGTAATGCCAGAATCGGACTCGCCTGTTTCAGTCTATCAACTGCAACTTTCACGATTTGTTCTGCAACTTTACCAACTACACTCCTTGTTGCAACTAATCGCTCCAAACCCTGAAATGAAGCATGTATGACGAAGTAAGAACCAAATAACTCAATACAATCTTTATACACCAATGGTACGCGTTGTATTATAGAAAAATCCACTCCCATTGTAATTGATAATAGGAAATATGCTTTCTGCTTACTTGTAACAACGTTTGGTGAAGAGAAGTTGAAATATTTTGAGTATTGACCAGAGAAAGCACCAGTTCCAGCACTGCCGGAGCTTCTGCGTCTGGCGGCGTATCTTCGGCATGCTCCAACAGGAAAAAGACTAGAGCCCACATTACTCCTTGATGCTCTTCACTCTGGCTGAGAACACTAAATTACATAATGATATGAATACGGAATATGCGAAGCGTATGTGATTTGAAATTTGAGAATATTTATATGACTATGAGGTCTCACCCTTGCGAATCTTGAGCATCTATGTGCTTCTGAATATACTCTATGGCTAATGGATGGATAATATTCATAGTTTCTTCACAGCCGGCAAATACAGCACTTTGCAAGAGATAAAGGGTTCCTTGCAAGGCAAAGACTCTGGCTGGCAGGAAACCAGATTTTAAACTTGTCTCTACCAAACGTTTCACTTTTTCAAGAGTTTCACCATTCTATAAAAATATTTACTGTGGTAAATGGTTCCATATCGTAAGTAAGTCTAACATTTTTCGAGTTCAAATAAACTTACTAGTGGGGTGAGAACAGCAGTAGCTTTACACACTGCAATAACGAGGTACTGATGTAAGATTTCATTCTCGATTGGATGAACCCTGGACAAATCCAAGCAAGTATCAAGCATCCATTGATACTGAAATCTCTCTGTAAATAATTCTGAGATAGCTAGTATTGATTTGGTCACTTCGTTTAATAATCTCAGGGGTGTGTTTACGCGTGGCATAGTCCATGACGAGTAGAGCTCCAGCAAAAAGTGGAGACAAGAATTTAGGTCCAAAGATAAAGACTCCAAAACGTTGTTACGATATTTCTTTAACTCCAAAACACTAGAGCTGAGTTTGTCTTCGTGCAGAGAGCATGACGCCCATAAATAAGGTAGGGAAAACTGACTGTAACTGTATTGATGCCTGTTAGAAACCCGTTCAATGTTCCCTCGGCGAAAAATGTGATCTAGAGTCAACCCATGCATACTTTTGGATTCATTAACATACTCAAACTTTGATATCAGGGTTTCTTGTATCAAGTACAGTTTCTGAGAGTTAATTTTATGCACAGAAAGCTGTGGATCTCTTGACTGGTGAATGAAAGTGCTGTTTACCGGATTCCCGGGACACGGCAAAAGCAATGTCTGGGTCAACAGATTGGTTATAGCTTGAACAGCCAAGCTAGTCGCTTGAATGGAAACAGCTAATTCATCGAACGACATGCCCTCATTTTGAGTGATATTTAATAAACTCAACAACGCCATCCACGTTTCCTCAAACTGAAGCCTGGAGGTCCATCCTAACAATGTCAATCGATAAATAAACTGTTCAAGTACTTCGACTTCGTGCAACAAATTTGACTCAGAAGATAACAACGGCACAAGACATTTGGTGGGACCTGAGCCGACTACGTGCCAGCCATGCTTCCAAACTAGCGGAGGAGTGAGAACAAAAGAATTGACTAAAGGTTCTCTGCTCACAGTTATAATCAGACTTTTAATTGGATTGAATAAGAATAATGGAATGTTATCCGGAGTACCCTCGCCTTGATATTTTTCCAGCCAAGCAACAAGCATTGCCATTTCTATACAGGCTTGTGCGTAAGGTCTTGTTTCATTATTTTCTAGTGCTGGTTTTAGTCCGCAACTGTTGACGACTGGAAGACGCTGATTAGAAGCCAAAAAATGTTCGACAATCCTTGTCAACGTCGCTGACGCAGTACAAACCCAGTAATGATTACTGCCAAATGCTTTATGCAGATTCTGATTCTTCAATACTGCCTCAGCGCACCTTAATGCCGACTCCAATTCTTCTGGGTTTAATTTTCTCTTGTCATTTTCACATTCCTTAATCATCCAGTGTATCACTTCAAAGCAGAGCAGTCCGAACTTTGCCAAAACATCCTCGAATTTCGTATCGATCTCTGACAGACCATATTTCACTAGCACTGGTAATGTTTCAATGTATACAGTAACGGATGGAATAATTGTAAGCAAAGTATTCCAGTAAACATTGTCGTTCATTAGCTCCGAAAGTTTGGCTGCGTATTTAGCCTCCTTAGTACTCATGTCTCGACCTACGGGATGAAAAATTTCACGTTGTTTAGGCACGAGTTCGTTGATATTCTGTACATGTTGCAGTAAGCATTCCTTTGCCGCTTTGTAGAGATCGTTTTCTTCGAACACAATATCAGTTTCTTCACCGTTTCTACTGAATCCAAGCTCTTGACATTTTTTAACTGTATATCTAATGCCCAACTTGAAGCACTCCTTGACGATTTTTGAATTAAAATCATTAGAGGACATAATTTGCAAAGAGTCTTCATAGTTCATATTACCCAGTAGTTCAGCAGATTCTAGTAAACTGTATTTTCTATTATTATGACAACAACGAAGTTTAGTCTGAAGATAAAACCAGTTCCTATCAAGCTGGATACCCTTGATGCTCGACGGATTGAAAGGCCGACGCTGTTCTAATTCCAACGGTGACAAATCGTAGTGTTGAGCACCGAGTTTGTTCAGCAAGCTAACTAGGCTACCATATTTCTTCGCCAATCTCGTCGATAACAAAATGTTCATCATCTCTATGAAATCGTCTCTAGGCAACTGCGTCTTAATGTCCTCAGTATTCAATGTTAGCAAAACTTCAGCCCTTCGACTAGCAATTTTTGCCGCGAGTCTACACAATGCTATATGTTTCGAAGTGAGTAGTCTTGGTACCATTGCCAAAATTAGAGCTCCGCTTTGAGACTGGTGGGTACCTTCCAAGCACTGAAGCAATCTTTTTACAAAACTAGGCTTTGACAGATCTAAGCACCTAGCAGCTATCGCCTGAACAAGGAGACCACTCGCTGCCGGATTCCTATGAACCGCCGCGGCCAGGAGTTCTTTTACTGGAGGTTCTCTAGCGAGAGATATAGTTTCCTCAATATGATTTACCAACAGCCAGGTTAGTGGTTCGGCATCGTTAATATTCTCACACACATAGTCACAGAATAGTATGGTGCTGCCTTTCCTTACAATTTCTCCATTAATGTTGCACAGGTTGCTCGTTAGCTCTGTTTGGTCGGAGTTCACAGCACTCGGGTTGTACCTGCTGAGAGTTGAACGTACTGCATTATTTGGTGACTGTTTGGCTAAAATCTCTTCCCAAAAGTACATTTCACTGTAACTAAGAAGCGTCATCAGATATGCCCACTGGCACGTCAGTATAGGACATTTGCTCGCTAATTGGAGCATTAGAAAATTCAATTCGGTTAACATTAACCTGTCTTCCTGGAGTACGTTTCGCCCTTGCATCATTTGCATTGCGGCATTAGCAACTTTACAGTGGCTACCAGACTCGAACATGTGAATACTCAATTGTAAAAAGAATGAAAATTGTTGTATCAAATAGTTGTCGCTTCCTACAGAATTAGCAGCACCCAGATAGCAATCGTGGTTTTTGTAATTGATAAGACCAACTAGATCGTACACCTTGGATGTAATCAAGCCAATAACTTTAAATAGGAACCTGGCTAATACTTTCTCTGGCGCAATGTCGTATGCGGACGCACTTCTCACATTCAACGGATCGGACATTGGTTCCTTTGAGGTGTACAGAGAACCAGAATAAAAGTTGGCATTGTACAAGCTCAAATCCGAGAGTCGAGCAAGCATGGCTTCTTCTTTGGCATATGATATTAAAGCAAGTAAAACCACGTTTACCATTCCCAGCCAGCGTTCCATAGTCAGAACGGAATCTTGTGCCATTGGTGTTTGGATGAACAATACTTTGAGCAACGGATCGACCGGTCTGAATACTGTTGGCGACACAGCTGAGAAAAGCTTGACTAGTGCGATGTGAGCCTCCTTGGACTCGAGTCTGACTTTACCAGAAGCTAGAACGGGTAGAATTGAATCTATGGTCAGCCTAGACCATCGTGTCCACTTTTCTTCACCGTTACCATCGCTGCTGTATCTTGATTCCGTTAAACAGGCGGCTAGCAATTGGATTACCTGATGATACTCGACTAATCTTAGCAACATAGATACTAAAACATCTCTGGTTGTTTCCAATTCCTTTTGTTCTGCCACCGTTGAACTTGAACCCCTGATAAGAAATATGTCTTCAATTAAAGGTACAAGAGCCGGGATGCAGTGAGTTAGAGGTGACTGTCCACTGGCCATGAGTCCATCGCATAACTGAATTATCTTCGGGATGCCAATTATCACCTTGGAGTGATATTTCTCATAAGACAGCTGAACAAGAAAGTTAAATATTTTTGGTATTAATTCTTCAGTTTCATGAATGTATCCGTCCTCGATAAATTCAAACTGCTTTAGAACGAAGCCAATAAATATCTGATCCTGGTCCAACAAACAGTAATTCACCCGTAGTTGTACCAATTGACTTAACAACAACAACACTCTGCATTGTAATGATACGCAACTTGTGACTGTGTATTGTTTCAATGATTTGATGACCATCGGTTCGAAAAGTCGAATAAATGAGGCAACCGATGCTTTCTGATCGGGATACCGTGACAAACTTCTGAATACTGAGCTCATTTTACGGTCCCCTTTTCTTTGAATGAGACCTATCCAGCTGTAATAAACAATAACAGAAATAAATAACGATTGTTTGACCTTATGAACAATTTTGAAGGGATGAACTATTGTTTTCTTTTATTCATACAAATTGTTTGAAAACTTTCACACCTCAGATTTCATTGAGAATTAAA
This sequence comes from Neodiprion lecontei, assembly GCF_021901455.1. Lineage (NCBI taxonomy): Eukaryota > Metazoa > Arthropoda > Insecta > Hymenoptera > Diprionidae > Neodiprion > Neodiprion lecontei. The sequence goes on along the minus strand of NC_060262.1, from coordinate 8,097,329 downwards.
TCAGGATTTACTCTGTCGTTTGTAGCAGAGTCATATCAGAAAAGTTAACAAAATTTCAAACTCAAAGCCGTTAAAAAACTCACCCAGAACTAGGATCATTCCCACTTCGACAATTATTGCCGATAGTTTTAATCATATCTGCCATTTGCCTTGCTGGTGTTTGAAAGCATTGTGTATAAAAACCCTTGGAATCATCTCTAAAGATGTTTCTTCTCTCGAAATTTTTCTGATAATCTGGATCTATCCATCGAACGCTCAAGTTACTTCCAAACAAACATTTGAGCAGCTGCTGTACACATTGGACCGTTGCTGTTGGAGACAAAATAACCGTTGTTTGCAAATAATGTAATATTTCTTCCGCTATCCTGCCAGCTTCATGTATAGTCGCTATTTCCAAGATTTGGGATAACACTTGTAACGTCGCATTCAACAGTGAGAGATACATTTTACTTGCTTCGGATTCTAATGTAGATTTATAATTTGTATTAGCAGCCTTTAAAATCTCGTACAATTTCATATAATGTGGAAAATTGGTAAAAACGCCCATTTGTTCCCGACCGAACTTCGAGCTGGATGTCTTTTCCTCTTTATCTTTAGATTTCTGATCGGAAATCAATTTTCTTTTAGGAGATAATGCTTGAGCAGTTGGCAGAGGTGGCAGAGCAGATTTAGTATTCGGATGCTGCAAATGTACCTCATCAATGACATGTACAAAAGTATTGAGAATTCTGACGACATGCGTCAAGAGCTGTTCGAAATGCTGATGAATTTGTTTCTCCTTGAACAAGCCCCACAATTTAACTGGTTCGGAATCACTTTTGTTCACAGGTTCATTTGGCTTTAAATTGCACACAGCCATTCCTGACGCCAAGTTCCCAGCCAAAATCATCAAATGTCTGTGAGTTGAAAGGTCTAGGCTCAACGGGGACGAAGATAAAAAAGACACAGTTAAGGATATCAATGCATTACTTGTGGGTGCAACAGGACCTCCAGCTGGCTGTGCTTCGTTTATTGTATCTCCACGGCTGTTGGACCTCTTGTATGTCTTTTTGACAATTGGTTTTGGAATTAAACAATCCCAGGCTCTTGGATAAATCGTCGTTAAGAATGTTTCACTGAGTAAACTAAGCGTCTCACAACACCCGTAGTTCAAGTACTTTGACGAACCTACGACCAGTTTTTGCGTAAGCAAACTAATTATTCTCGATAGTACGGATTCTATTCTTTCGTCATATTCATCTCCATCCTGTTGACATAACGAATCGAAAGGTTTTGGCAGACTGTTGAACGATGAGTTGTTTCCTGTTTGGAAAGATGAATTTTCTAATGGGTTCGATATCATATCGGATAAATATCTTTCAGTTAATTTAGACGCCTTCCTTGTCACTGTGTTTTCGTGCGGATGTTGATAGTACAGCAAGGGAACAATCCTGAAAAAAAATAGTGGTCAGACTATTCTACTTTTTCAGAAAATTTCAATATACTGCTGAAGCTCTTGAGACATTTGCAGAACAATAGAAATCGATCCATAAAAACCCTTTTTATCATTGAAAGAAAGTATCCACCTTAAAATTTTCTTACTTACTGAACAATAGCAGTAGCTGTAGCGTGACGTACCCTTTGATCTTGGTCCCCCAATAACTCAACCATTACCGAGATAACATTTTTTTGAAAATGCGGACCACCTGTTATGTACTCGACGGTTGTGTATGGCAAATTGCTAAGAACCTCGACTAGCTTGATTTTAACAAGAAAATATGGATTTTTAACAAGTAGTGGCAGAGCTTTGAGAATTGGTAAAGCATACTTATTATTTGCTGACTCTATCAGTTCAGTCAAACATAGATTTAATGCTAAAAGTGTTTGTCTGCATGTTGTAGCCGATTCGTCCTTCAATCCCTATAAATAACACACACTTTATTATAGTTTTCTTTTCTTGTCTTTAGCATTGGGTACATATTCAAGCACTTTAGATGTAATTTTAGAATATATAAAATGGAAAAAACTGCTCACCTCTAATAGTAGCGCTGTAAGATTTTCTAACGATAAGATATTATCCTTCATTCTATCAGGTACGGTCGACCTTAGAAATATTTCCATATTTCTGTATTTATCACCAGATTGAAGGAAAACAGCTTTCAGAAAATATCCAATTACCATGGCAACATTCCCTCTTATTTGAGGATCCATATGATTAGCAAAAAGTAATATATCGCTGATGTATTGTTGTTCTGCATTGCTATTCGGCGTTTTATCAATTGTTGATAAAAGTAAGTTTGGATAAAGTCGTAAAATATGACCAATGCAAGTTAGAGCAAGTGATTTAACGCTAACTCGAAACATTTTGTCAGGTATCAATTGACCAGGAATTCCAGTCAGCAGAAACGACGACACCAAGTATCGACAACAATATTTTAGTGGTACGTCCGCGTCAGTGAACATTCCTATGTCACATTCGTGATATAGAACTCCGGACGATGTTCTATGCAAAGATGTTACGGACGATGATACCTCGTCCAAGTACTCGTCTTCTTTAGATTGTAAACTCGGCAAACTAAGATCAGGCGAACGCTCCGCCTTCCCAATATCACTTCCAGTGTCGCTCTCTTCCTCGATTCCCTCACCTTGAAGTAATATTCTAACTTCAACATGCATTACATAAGAAACACACAAATGTATGAGATTATATTATCATGCTACGAACATCATTTTTATTCCTACATCGCCAGCACAATCGCTGTTTTAGTTGTGTCTATTAAATCGTTATAATCTTACTGTCAAGAGATCCGATGATCAGGCTGCTGTAATTCTCCAAAGACTTTTCCTTTTTCCCTATGACTTGATTGGTGTCGGCTTGTTTGATATGGGGTCGTTGAATCACTGGTAATACATTCTCCGAATCAACAATCCATTTCTCTACGGTTGGTTTAATTTCAGGAATATCTGGATCGAAAAGATTTAATGTCGAATCCAAATTTCTTCCAGATATTGTTACATTGGAACCACTCATCGGTCCCAAAGAAAGGCGGGCTGTATTTTCATTCATTGCTATCCTGCTCCGTGTAATCCCTTGACAGGAAACCAAGATCGGAACCAATTCTTTTAAAGGGAATTGTAGTAATTGAGCCAAGGTCTCCAACGCTGCATTGACGACATTGTGATCGGAATGCCACCTGGCAAAGTGTAGACATAGCTCATACACCTGTATAAAGCTATGAAGGGGGACGTCAGGTTGGCTCAAATTTGATGTTTCATCAATATGAGGTATTATTATCCTTAGACAGCCAAATACTCCAATTACCGTTGTAACACGGTCTTCGTCATCAGTTATTGGCACAAGAGTATCTAATCAAGAGATAAGTAAGTTCCGTTTAGGATTCTGAGAGGGTAAACTTCCTAACAATTAATAATATCCTTATTTTGATACAACACAGATGAAAATACAAGGTTCAAATTTGTAGCGCTAATGTAACAGCGTATCAAAGGTAAAAAGTTTAGTTGTTTCAACAACCAAAGGCTGAAGGAATGATTGTGGTTGTTAAATTGTCTCTCTGTGTATTTGTTACATTAGCATTCCAAATTTTAAACTCATGGCCTCAAAGGTTCATAGACTATGTAGCATAGAATGCTACAGTTTGATCTAGAAGCGAAAGTGTCACACGCAAATTAGGTGATTAAAAAATCTTCCTCACCTATCATATACTGTAAAACGTGCAATAAGAAAGCCTGAGGATTTCGAGAGTTCAAGCAAGTCGTAAGAATCATATTAGCTGCTGTTCTGCGGAATACAGCCTGTGTTGAAGGTATGTTTTGACAGAATGCATTGAGTAGAGTCTGAAAATTATAATTATCATGAAAACCAAATGTTCAACGGGACAATTTAACATCCTGTCGGCCTCATAGCATATACCGAAGCCAATTTCGCAAATAAAGCGATGTCTAATCTACTGGAAGATAAGCATACTCTGAAATTGGGTGACAATTCAAAATATTGATGTGAAAAGAGGCTCGCCATTGTGTTTAATACGGGTTCAAACACATGAGCTACAGCACCATATAGATTGTGTGTTATATGAATGGGAGATGAATCGCCGATTATTAATTGCACAGCAATCGCGTTTATTGATTATTTTATTCTGTGACGAGAGTCTAGATTTTTTTTTCTAAAATTTGCTAAGGCTAAATGTGAGTAAAGAACACACTCATTTAAATATGGCGTAGTATCCAGATGAACAAATTTCGTATTTTGTTTCAATTTATTTACCTTCACATTGCTATCTGTTGTAAAATTCCCCAGAGTTTTCAAAATCAATGGTAAAGAATTGGCTAGTGTCTCGATAACAGATTCTTCGGAACGCTGAGCAATAGCTACAATGCAAGGTATCAGATTTGCCACGTAAGCCTTTCCTTTCAGCGGCCGGATCATGTGCCCCAGCTGCGCGAACCTCCATAGTGCAGTTCTTAATGTTCGGGCAGTACCGTTCTTTTTTATTTCGCAATATAACACGATTTGTACCTTCACTATGTTGCCATCTGTCATAGCCTGACAATAAGAAGAACTATTATCAAATAGAAGCAGAATTAATTCGTTATATACTTAGCCTCGGTGCCTAGCAAATTCAGTAATTTCTTGTAGTTTTTATCATTAATTTTCAGTCGTTTTCACCATTGGGCAAGAAAGTTTGTAAAAATACTGCACAATGCAACTGGATAATATGCAAAATCTTCGATAACAGCATTATTCATTTTGCAATAACTTATTCTTCAAATTCCTTAACTTCCTCTTAGAATTTTAAAACCTTATGTATACCGTACAATGCAAAATTAAATTTAATCGTTTTTTAAATTCTACTGCAAGATTCCAGTAAAATATAATAATCCTGACTAACTTGATCAAAGGACTATTCCACTTCTTCTATCATAATCAACAACTGATGGAGATTTTATGAACCTGAATTTTTATTATAAAATGTAATAAATGGAATGACGTGAGTCATTATAAAATTCACATTTACAATGAAATGTAAACAATCATTGAATTTCAGAACCTTTTACTTTATTCATCTAATATTTATGTTTAATGCTAACAATTGAAATCATTGTCATTACAGTTAATTTCAAAACTCTGTATAGGGATCAGCCTGCATAATTACTTTCTTTATCATTTAGACAACGTTATGCCAAAATCAACTGACTACCCCTAACTGTTCTCTCAACTTTTACCAGTTATTCCGAATGAGCTGGACACTATGTTGATGTTAGAGGGTGACAGAATCATTCAACTAATTGTCAAAGTCTGAAATGCATGTATCCCATAGAGCCTAAAAATATTTAAAGGCAAATATGGGAAGCAAAATATGGTTTGGGGTCTGTACATTTTGCCTAAAGTATGACAAGTATTTTAAAGATGCTTCAAAGTTGAAAGATGGTACAACTTAATGATGTATCCCCTGAATATGTTTACATCGAATGTATACTAAAATTTTCAGCATACCCCTCGTATTATCCTGTTCAAGCATTCGTCGGCAACCATTCTGACATCTGATTCCGAGTCATCACAAAGCATTAGCAGCGTCTCTATAGCGACGTTAAGAACTTGAGAAAATTTTGGAGTGAGTCTAGCGGCAGAAGAGCATATGCCGTCTGCCACAGTAGTGCAGTACGCGATTTTTTCTTTTTTTCTGTAAACAATAAGGACATTTGTCATTTTGGTTGACATAACCTCGTTGGAAGATGAAATCTCAATTCAAACTCCAATACTTCTAATCGCATGTAAGCATATCTGTGACGCGAAAATCAATATAGAAGTTTACATAAAAGACGTATATACGGACGGGTGTACAGTAGGTATGCATTTTACGTGCATGAAGTGCGCTTGAAAACGCTGAATAGTGCTTATTTTTTAAAGTCATATAATGAAAATACCTGGCGGCACAATCGTGGGAAGTATCTTGAAGTTGCAAATTTTTCAATGTATCCACCGCTTTGAGTATTCCGTTAATCGTAGCCATGGTTGTCAATGGATATTTTATGCGTTATTATACGTAGATATTTATCATTCGTCAAGCACATCCGCTGTTAATCACTAACATATTGGAAATAATTCATATACTTGTGATCTACCTTAAAATGCTAAACATAACAACAGCCGACATTAATGTGACAGGTGCCACAATCATACACATAGGCATAAAACTGGCCATGGAGACTAGAGTAAAGGAATCCGAACGCATATGGCGGAATCGTCGAAAAGTGGTTCGTGAAAGCGATGAAAGAGCTTGTAGTTCGGGATGTATCCGCAAGAGATACCAGCGCCTGGTTACGAATAAAGGGTATGTTCCGATATACACTGCGAGCACTGTAAGGTGTGTCGTCAATTTAGTATACTGCGAAGCCGTTCCTGTATAGTTAGCTATACTGGTTACTGCTTAAAACGGAACGCAGTACAGTATACTGTGATCGACATTTTTTGGCGTTACTTTCATTTCATACATAATATTTGTTTCACATTGCAATAAACACAATTTATTCAAATTTTCCATTTTTGTTTTTAACGGCCGATATTTTTAAATGACAATATTCAATAATAATAATTATCAATAGTGGAAGCTGTTAAATTTCTGAACGCTGTTGATCACGTCATCAAAGCACTGAGAGCACCTTACCTCGAAAGCACCAGTGTTCACAGTAGAAAAATGGCGACGATTTATGACGTCATATATTTCCCTAGGATACTGCGACTGTATACTGTCAGTCTATAACGGAACGAATTTCTCCCCAGTAAGAGCACTGAACAGTGCTCGCAGTGTATATCGGAACATACCCAGAATACATACGTGAGGATCGACGATTCAAAATCACCGCGCTGCCGAAGCCCGCAGTGGTAGCGCTACCAGGCGGTTACAATCCGCGGATCGTTCATCAGTTTCACCGACCATTTGGCTAGCATTCCGTTCGGACTCCTTATCTCTAGTCTCCATAACTATGGCCATAATTGATGCATGAAAGTCATGAATGTATTGATATCAAGAGAACGAACTTGGCAATCTATTTGTTGCCGTTCTACCCAGCAATGAACATAGGTATAAACTTGGATGCCGCGCGTGCCCTCGAGGCGTTATTAGACACTTCCTTGGAAATCTTACTGACTTTGTAAAGGTTGATGTTTTGTACATTGTTACGTTTCATTTCCAAAATTGGTATGGATGCTATTGGACTAAATGGTTTAATTATTAAAATGATGTATTCATCATTTTACCTATTGGATTGATATTCAATTGTTTTGCCCAACAGAATCATCCGGTGAATTGATTTATCTACAGTGGTTTAGTGTCGTGTCCCTGATATACTCTCTAGGTGGCGCTCTGTATTGTTCCACATTACAGATCTACTTTCGGAAAGGATTCTATAGTTCATGCTGGATAATTTGTATCACGGTCTTACATACAGGTCTTGCGACTCTGAGTTTCGACGTGGGCCTCTTAACGTGTCAAGCCGCTAGCGTCGCTGCGATCGAGGGATGCCCGGTGCGACAAGGACACGGTCTTGACCGTGTTGTGAACGAAACACAATACGGAACACGCACGTCAATCGTCAAAGGCTTACTCAAACATTGTAGGTTATGTTGATGCATCCCTCGATCGCAGCTCCATCTGGATTTTTCTTCAATAGAGGAGCCACTCTCTACCATTGGAATTCTATTGAGTCGCAAGACCTGTATGTAAGACCGTGGGTCTGGCAATTCAGTCAAAATTTCAGTGGTGGGGGTGTCCTCTTATTGAAGCACCGATCGTTTCGCCTAGTGACCACGAGTGTCGCTGCAATAGAGAGATGCAGGCTGTGTGAGAGAGACGGAAACAGGTTTGACCTGTCGCGTACGGAGCCTCCGGAACCGTAAACACCACTGATCTCTACTGTGTATAGTACACTGATCTCTATGTAGGGTGTGTTCGGAAATTGACAGAAAGTACTGTCAGTACTGAAAATGGTATAGTCCAAGTGACGTCTACTGTAGATTTTCAGTACTGACAGTACGGTCAGTCGAATTCCGAACACGCCCTAAGTAGGCCTCTTCCTCACTAGCGCTAGCGGCGAAAATTCACAACATCGGTTTCATTTTCGAGCACGGAGTTACAGCCGGAGTACCCTGGAGTACCCAGACGTGTCTATAAGGCCGTGTTCGAAAATTGACTGACAGTACTGTCAGCAATTTTTCATCTCTTTTGCGCTTCCAAGTTCATGAATAGCTTTGACTCTGTCGTAGGGAATTTTCAGTACTGTCAGTCAATTTACGAACACGATCTAAGACCATGGTCGGAACCTTAGATGTTGCCAAGGTTGCGGCTAAAAATGAAACTAGAATCCCACTAACTTCTACTATTAGGACGCGATCATCTCACAAGTAGAGGGAGTCGAACCGGTCCAACCCACTGATATATATATACACTGGATTGGATTTAAGCGTGGTGCCGTCACGCCAATTGAACGGTAGCCATTTTGTACAGATTCTTGTCACTTCAGATATATATAAATATATACGTGATATATGTATGTGTATATAATCGATTGTGTTGGAAAATTACAGTAACAATTATTGAGGTAACAATGAGTACCTGCGTTTTTTGCAAAACAAAGCAATCAAAATATTGTGGGCGATCATTTCACAAGTGAGTATACAACGCTGAAGCGTTCTGCAAATGATAACTTGCAGAGGTTATGTCAGCATACGAAGTATTTACTAATTATATTTAACGAGTATTATAACGTACGAATCGTGTCAGTAAAAATTCACAATATTTGAATTATGAACCGATCTTATTATAATTGAAATTGAAAACTCGGGTATTATTGACTCAGGGATTAAATTATAATTCGATATGTAGATTTCCCGTGAAAGATGTGTTGCGCCTTCAGCAGTTGTTAAAAGAAATGAAGAGGAAGGACTGGAAGCCAAACCGAAATAGCACATTGTGTTCGGCTCATTTTACAAATGACTGCTTTGATAGGACAGGATTCCTAATTACATTGAAAAAGAACAGTGTACCAACTATATTTGACAACCCAAAATCAGAGTGTTCATCTAGTCACCGATTAAGGGAATATGGACGTGGCTATTCATTCTTCAAGTAAGTACCGTTACTCAATGCAACATAACGTGTGAATTAATAAATTTAAACTTTGCTTGTTATGTAGGTTCCCATTGGATGAACCTGATATTATGAAGCAGTGGATCGCAAATATAAACATTGGTCCGTGGTCTCCATCAAGTGATAGCTTTCTGTGTTCCGACCACTTTGAACTCTCTTGCTTTCAGAAGAAAAGTAAAAATTATATAACTTTACGAAAAGGCAGTATCCCAACGTTATTTGGTAAGATCTGAAACTATTAATCCCTTTTAGGTCAGAGAAAACTCAGTGTGCATAAAGACACGTTGATGTGATGCACTATTGCGTCAATGTCGTCGAAGCGGTTAATTACCTACAGATTATAAAGTGCTCTGTTACAGAAAAATCGTGTGTGACACATTTCTGTGTATTTCCATTGTCGTTATTTATTAGTAACTTATCTGTAGGTGAAAACTTGCAGCAGACCGAATTTCAGGATGAATCCGATCGGCCCACCACAGTGAATGTAACCAAATTACATGAGCACCTACACATTTGTACCTGATTTGCATGCTCAGATATGTACATCTTTTTTATTTTCTTTTGATTGTGCTTGTAACTTTTTCTTCATGTGAATGGATTGTGGATTGATACTACTAATTATATTGTTGTGGTTTATCGCACGCAACTCTATAAAAATTCCTTAACGTTTGCAAGGAATGTTTTATTCTCCATATTTTTGAATAAAGTTTTTACTCACCCAATTCGATATAGTTTAATTCAAAACTTTTTTTACATGTCTTAAGCTCCACTTTGATGATCAATGGATGGTAAATGAATTCCCTAACGGTTGAATTAGTGTTATACAAATTTTTGAATAATCCGTATGAAATTCAGCCCACCATAGGATAAAGGATAATGGACGGAAACTTCTTAGAATTGAGGACTTCTTTTGAACATAAAGAAAAATCACGCTTAAATACAAGTTTTTCGTCATATTATTTAATGATCTTTTACATCATATAATTGTAAATAATAATATACCTTCGAAAAAATGATTTGTTCTTCATTTAATGTATCAAACATTATTTTACTCGTCAAAAACTTTTTTGTGTGACGAATATATCGTTAGATTTAAATAGCATATTTTACGCAGTTCAAATCTAGCGCGCATTCTGTGACAACTTTCTGTACAAGATGGCGGAAATTCAAGTGTTCAATTGGACACACGAGCTTACACGTAGAGTATACGGTAATATCCAATCCAGTGTATATATATATCAGTGGTCCAACCGAACCAAACTGGATAGGTTGTTATTTTCTTGATATTGAATTTGTTAACCTCTAACAAAAACTTCCAAAATATTGGAATCATTTAATCGCGGGAAAAAGATTTGGGAATATTATTCATACGACACCTTAATGGCAAGCTTCTGATTACGCCTCACAGTACGAAACTACGATCGTAGTTCTGGCTTAATACAAGGTACGAACGGATTTGACTACGTATTATTACAAATACGCTAACCACACACTCGTTAAGTCTACCTATTCGCATTTCTTATTTCGAATATTTTGTTTTTTTTTTTCTTACACATACTCAATCGGGGAATAGTCATTGGGAAGAATTTTTTTTTCACTATCGGAAATACTTGCACCTATTCAAAATTCACGCTCATTATTTGTAAATACATGAGTCAGAAAAAGATTCTCTATAAGAATCTTTGTTTAATATAAACATCGAAGATCATTTCGTCTGTGAACTGACTGAGAAATATAAAATAATCCCACTCGATGTAAATTGTACCTACAATGTTATGTTATGCAAGATATGTATCTCTTGTTTGAGTTACGAAAGTTTGTATCACAATTGTCATTAAATTTTCGATTCCAGGCATATGTCAGTAGGTGGCAGATGATCGCAGAGGAATATTTAGTAAAATGTTGACTGATTCATGACGTGATCAGTGCTGCCTGGTTAGTTGGGCAATCGGGAAGGTTGCTCAAGAAGGGTAAACAAAATTTTGCAAAAAGAAGAATAAAAAATGCCAGGGTGCGCTGCGATCGGGTGCAACAATCGCAGCGAAAAGGGTTACAATATGAAATGTTTCCCTCGTGACCCACAGCTGAGAAAAGAGTGGCAGGAAAGAGTGGGCAGAGCGAACTGGGCACCGTCGAAAAATTCTTTCCTCTGTCACGCTCACTTTGAGGCTGACCAGTGGGTGCAGACAAAGAAAGGAAAGCTTAGACTTAAGAGAGACGCTATCCCATCTATATTCACAGAAACGTCAACGAGGAAGTCTCCTAACAAGAGACGTTTACAAAACGAGCAGCAAGACATTGATGATTGGTCACTCAGTAATTTGAAGAAAATGCGAACACTAGATGACTATAATTACACTTTGGAATTCCTCGACGATGATGAATATGAGTTGACATGCGATATGAAAAGAAATAAGACGAGGATAATTGCGCAGGGTGATGGCACGATGTGCAAATCCATAGCACTGGGTAGTGAGATTGAGCAAGATATCACAGCTGGTGAAGAAAATAATCATGATCTTGCGTATCGTATTGTTACGGAAAAGGAGATCCCGGGATTAAAAAAACAGAACGTGATAATAGTATCTGATGAGAACAACAGGGAGATAGGCAAGCTTGTTAACAACAACGAGAATGTCATAATCGTCGCTGATGAAAATAACAAAGAAATTGGTCATATCGTAGTTGATAACACGTTGTTTATCCAAGAGAACCTGGACGTTGGAAAACAGTCACAAATAAGCACCGAGAATAAGCAGCAGATTCAGAACAGCTATGACGATATTGAAGAAAGATTGAAACAAATTTGCAATGGCGAAGAGGCAACTGATGACCCAAAAGCACCGAAAGATCAGCGAGTTGCTGGTATCTCAGTTCGTAAAGACATCATTTGCACAAACAATTCGACAGTCTCGAAAAGCAAGGGTGCTTTATCAGATAAGATTACGAAGTACACGGATAAAGAAATCCCAAGAAACTTACAGTTAATATTCGGTACAGAAAGTGGAGATGAAAATAAAAACACAAGCAGTAATGCGAATACACAACTCTGTGTATTGGGCGAAAAGAGAGAAACGCAAAATACGAATCAAGGGGAAGATTGTCCTTTAAAAAGGCAGGCTTTCACTAGTAAATCTGTAACCCTGAATGATTGTAATGTAATTAATGTCCCTAAAGCGAAGCCAAGTGATTCGACGGGCATGAGAGCTGCAATGAAACGAAAAAGAACCCGAGAAGAAGTGATGAAATCCATTGAGAAAACTATTGCTGATTTATCGCAAAGAACGTTAAGCGCCGTTAAATGTGATCAACTGACACGCTCAATCCTAAGGGTCGCTAGGGCGAGAAAAAGAGCAGGTAGGGAAGACAGAAATATCATTAGTTCCAGTCACAGGAAACCCTCGGATGTGATTAATGGCAAATTTGAACTTAATAACGGCGAAGGTTCTTTGACAAACCCAAACTTTACCATTAGAGTAACCGGAGTTGCCGATGATGTTGGCGAAATTATTGCAGGCTTGGAAGCTACTTCAGGCCATAGGACATCTGACAAAAATAACGATGTTGGTTCAAGGTTGTCTAGAAATTTGAAAAATATTTCGTCGTCAAAGTATTTATTAGCTGGACAAACAGATACAAGAAATTCGTTAAAAAATGGTAAAAACCCAGATGGGTTGATTGATTTAAGGTCTGACGAAGAACAATTTGGTGATTCTGATAGCATGGAAAGTGAAGAAGGGTTTGTAGTTGAGAGGGACTATGAAACGAACAATCAAACAAATGTATTCAACACTAAGCAAGTGAACTCAAGTACCGAACTATCACATGGGCAAAAAGGGGAATTTCTTCATATAGAATTGGATGGAAATGAAAGGAAGAAAAAAGTGATTCATAAAGATGGAAGTGTCAAAATCAAGGTTGAAGAAAATATTAATTCAGATTATGAAAATGTGCAGTCTGTACAACAAAAGTATTCAAATAAACCTAGTGATCTATCCAAAGAGTTGCGGCAAAAATTGAATGCGCAACAAGAAGTAATAAAAAAATTAACAAACCAGTTAATCATTTACAAAGAACTGGAAACTAAATTAGTGAATCTAAAATTGGAACTACAAGTAAAAAACAAACAGATACAGATATTTAAAGAAAAGCTTAGTAAAAAGCCACAATTGCCTGAGGTAAACTCCAAAAATGAATATGAAATGAAACAGCAGGCCATATATAAACTTAGCAATAGAGTTAATCAGCTGGAAGAAGCTAACAAAACACTGATGAAACAGATAGGCGCCGAGGCTCAAAATAAAAAATATGTTCAGAATCTGAAACAAAAGGATGAACAGATTAAGGTATTGAACTGGAAGCTTGAGAAGGCGTCAAAGTTCTTGGAGAGAGCGGAGAAGAATGCTAATACGTACAAAAAAAAAATGTTCAGCATGCGGACGTCGATCAAGCAGCAAAAAGCTGCGAACGAGAAGCAAAACAAATTTAAAAACCTGTTTATCGATAATGCGTCGCATGAGTTCTCCGAGACTGCACTGCTCACAGCTATCGATATTAGAAACAGTTGCGGACTGAAATGTTATGAAAAGTTATTAAGTTACAAATTTCCATTACCATCTTTGAGAACACTACGCAGACATATTATGAAAGAGAATAATACTGATCGGAATTGGGGAGACAATGACCAGGAACTGATATTTAACGGGTATGAAGAGCAGGGAATAGGCAATGAAGCTGTCGAAAGTGAAGTCACTGGTACTGTCCAAGATATTTTTGAAGAGAGCAATGATCTCGATGACTTGAATTCCAACGAATTGGGAGAGCACATTCTATCGCAGCTGGGTGTGGAGAGAATGATATAGACTTTAATCGATTGTCATGTACATAAATGAGATGTTTTGTCACGTTTCAATGATGTCAGAAATTCAAATTTTGTGCAATAGTTACCATCCAATGGCACAAGCCTTATTGTTTGTTTCTTTAGCAATAAAGCAGGTTTATTTTGATGAAGTACATGTGCAAAAATTGATTATGATGTACGATTTAAAGTTCAAAAACTCTGTGTGTGTGTGTGTGTGTGTGTGTGTGTGCGCGTGTGCATTATATCATATACGGATATGTATAGATACATATGATTTATGATTATATAATATATTCTGCATTATGACTGAAGTGTGAAATACTGTTTGCATAAAAGAAAGTCTCGTTGAAACATGGTCGAGAAATCTAAGCATAATGACTGAATGTTGAAAAATATATAACATACACATCTTGTTATATATAAAAATAGTTTAACAATTGTGCTACATTCTATTTGTCAAAAATCATTTTTCTATGTTTAATCAAAACTTTCCAAAAAAAATCATTGATCATTTTTTAGTGCCTTTTAATGAAACAGGAACAGGCTAGTTGAAAAAAGGCAGATAAAAAATTGTATAATAATTCAAAATTTAATTATGTACTGTTCAAAGATGTCTTTTTTGCTACACAGTGTCAGTTTACATACTTTCATCGCATCATTCTAATGAGATGAATTTTAATTTGCATTTTTGACTGTCAACAAACTGTAGCATGGATTAAAACAATGTAGGCAAAAATATTTTTATCATTATAACCTGTTTATTTTAATATGAGTAATTGTATTGTTTGAAAATTTACAAGTATTTTTAGTCCATGAATGTAATTTTTATCATGTTCGTTACTTGATTATATTAATGAAGTTCGAAAGTAAACTGATAAAACAATTATATGAATTTACAAGACACCATTTTTTTTATACAATCCATAGCTGGGTGCCTTTTCTATCCAATCTCTAAAAAATCAGTCACCTTGTTTTTCTGATGCTCGTTACCATACACGTTATTTCAAATGAATTCATAATTAATAATATTATTGCATACTTATGCATTACCAATTTGATTTACTAATCTGTTGTTTTCATTGAGAGATGCTCAAATTATAGAAATAATTTGCTATCAGCTTAGTACCTTCCATGTAACATCTGAGTGTAATGCATTCTTCATCCTTGTGAATATTGGCTTCACCACTTACCAGAGGTAACAGAAGGATATTAGTTTTTGGCATGATTTGTTGAAATTCCAATAATGCTCGGTAAGAATTGCCTTCGCGAACCAAATTAGCTGGATCTTTATAAACCTATAATTACGTACAATTATTAAATATATTTAAATATATTAAACATATTTTCACACATTGTACAGAAAAAGATTTTTTTTTCTTTTTTTTCGAACATATCCATAAAACGATACTAAAATGGTATTTGTATAATAATATGTACAGAAATTAAAATATTTTTTACTGAAAAATATAAGAGAGTTTTTAAAACCTGTCTTGATGCGAGCTTTGCTGCTTCATAGTTCCAATGTCGATAATCTGCTATCCAAGGCCTCAAAGAATCTTCCATTCGTAGTCTTGCTCTGTTAGGACTGTTTCTCAACTTTAGCACGTTATTAAGGTGATCGCAAATTAATCTACACACTTTTTCTGGAGTTTGGTCAGGGACGATCCTTTTCAAATAGGCATAACGCTACATTAAAGTTATTATGTAAAAATTTAAGGGAGTACATATGAGAAGCTTGAAAAAGTAGATGAATTTTGGGAATCTAAATCTCTACAACCAATTATTCAATTCGATTAGGGTTTTCTATGATTTAAAATTATGTAGATCGAGCCTTATTTATGTATTATTTTTATTACAATCAGTTAATAGGGAGTATCGTTATTAACAAAAACGTGAACTATTCAGCTCGGTAAAATTTTTTGTGGTGCCCACGATTAGATATTTCAAAAATGGCTCAAATTATATACTTCACATTTCGATACAGTATACTTATATAGTTCATTGCCTTTTCGACGATGCCACTTTTCTTTTAATCAGCATAATTTTTTTTGGTAGTTTAATAAAAAAGTTGTAAAAAACATGTCACCGAGCGATATGGTTGACGTTAGTATCAATAATCATGCTTTCTATTGATTGATTATGATGAAAAAAACAATTGAATTAACCTTGATCTACATACTTTCAATTGAAACAAACGTCAACCCAATTAAATATTTTTTTCTGAGTAATAAATTCTCAAAATCCACCAACTTTTGTTAGAAATGTACTCGCATATACTCCTTTGAAATGTGTAAAAATTTTAATTCTCAACTTCATACCGTATAGAAAATCTTGCTTGAGCGGTCTTGGGGATTTTCAAATTAACAGGGCATTCACAGGGCGGCACGGTATTGACATAATGCAGATTGAAACTGGGATATCGCCAAGCATGCATTAGCGATTGCGAAAGACTGGTATCGTGGGAAAATTTCCTGATGCCCGAATCTTTCCTGTACTCATCAATGTTTAACTTCAACTGTGAATAAATTTTCTCCTCATCTGGGGTGACTTGCGCCATGTCTTTGTCAAGGCCTGGAATAACGAGCGTTCCACTCTTGTCCACCAAATGATTGACAATGTAAATCAAGTCCTGCAGTGGTTCTTGAACAATGCCTCCATATTCTCCACTGTCCAAATCTTCGATCAGACCCTCAATGGTCAAATTGAAGTAACACACCCCTCGACAGCCATACAAAATACAAGCATATGTGTTTCCTGTCCACTGACCATCAGTCATCAGCATGCAGTCGATGTTGGTCAGAAAACCAGTTCGTAAACTTTGTAGCATTTCTGCGATCCCTAGACTCTTACATTCGTTCATAGATTCTAGAATGATAACAACGATAGTTATGCAAAAATAAATAATAATAAATATGAATTGGATAACAATAGTTGACCACAAATTATCTTGATATTGATTGGGAGATTAATCCCTAAGGCTTGATAGGTATCGACGGCATGAAGAAAGCACAGTAACGGTCCCTTCATCTTTGCAGTGCCTCGACCGTAAAGTCTACCATTTTTTTCCTCTCTCAAAACGAAAGGATCTGCACCCCACTTATCTGATTGCACTTTGAACACGTCCAAATGACAATAATACAAAAGAGTTTTTTTTCTTCGGTCATTTCCTAGCGTAGCTAATATCACTGGTGGTATGTTCGTCTGTGAAATGAAGAGCAGTTCTGGCAGGGCTTAGTTTAAAACCCAACAATTATTGCAGCAGTGAAAAAAAATAAGCCATTTAAGTTCCTGTAGTAACCAGAGATTTCGGATAAACCTAATAGAATACCACAGCTGTCTGTGCGTCCAGACCTTATAATGAGTATTTTTCAGTTCTACCGCGAATCCAGTTCGAACCAATCGCGCTTGTAACCATTTTATGGCTGAGTCGACATGGTTTCGAGCCGAGGAATTTGAGCTGATATTTGGTATCTTGACCAACTCACGTAACTCCTCAATAAACTTTTTCTGCTGAGAGTCGATGTACTTGTAACACTTGACAACTTGCGATGGAATAGGCATATTCTTGATATATGTGCAAAACGCTCGAACAGGACACAAAGTATAAATTCGTGTAATAAAATCAGTGGCCAGTAAGATAGATCAATGTATTATTTCGTATTTTATATATATTATAATATTATATGATAATATGATTTGTTGAATTGCAAAAGTTTTTGACACCATCTGCACTTGTTTCTTGACATTCAACTGATAGATATAGTTTTATGTAATGTAATTGGCAGTTGAAAATTTGGCATTCGAAATGTTGCGTTACATTTTTACTGATTTTTATCACTAAACAATGGACTTATATTTGGATTTTTTATTTTTTGTTTTTCTCCTCTTTGTTTGTATTTTTTTTTTTTTTTCTTCATTATAATATAGTAAAGTACAAAAGAATGCGATACAAAAAATAAACATGATGTTATACATGTGTAATTATGTGTATGTATGTATGCGCAATATAATCGCTGGATATACGGTGAGGCCTCTATCTTTTATACTAGGGCCAATTTGAGCAAGACATTCTTAATCAGAAGCAAAGAATTTTCGATTCCCACTCATGGTACAGGCGTAGAGTGCTATTTTTTATAAATGAGTGATAATTATTGCAAACTCTAAATTACGCAAATTGTAATTATGTATTGTATTGCTATTGATAGTGCGATGCATAATTTTTTATACCTACTGTAATCAAAGTACAGAGTTGAACATATTTTCTGCTAATTTTACCATAATTTGTACGTTTATATAAAATGTGATTGCAGTGGCTTCACAGCTGTATACAAATAAGCGATGCTTCACATGCAGGACATGTTCGAAACCGAAAAATTTAACTAAAGTAATCCATATCGAAGACTACATAATTTTCAACAAATTTAACAATTCTAACAAACAATTTAAAAAGATTAGAATAGGATTATTGACAAAGCGTAAGAGAATACCTGTTCGAAGTTGTACATGGTCACCCTCGCGAAGCGTTTATACTTATTTCTATATTATTTAAATGGCGAAATGTATACTATCATTTAAGAATGTGCTTATCTTTATCTTTCATGAGTTACCATGATATTTAGTAAGTAACAAATAATATCTGATCTAATGATCAGCAAACGTAAGCTGATATGGTGGCTGACCATTTTCCACATACCAAATGCTACCACTTTTTCCCATGCTTATCACGTGGATTAACGCCTTTGCAACGTGTTCCGCTCTGAAAAGTAAAAACATGCGTTGTAGATGCTAGTGTAATTCTGTTTTGTTTACAGGTAATATCAAAATTAGCGTGCACAAATTTTTTAATAGAATACATGGTATATTTTTCAGAGCTTCGATAACTTTAATCCACTGTAACTGTGGCCTGTTAAAAAATTTGGGCCCAGATTTAGAAAGGTGAACTCACTTTTGAGGAACTGTGGCAGCTGTATCTCGACACCAAGCATCCTCATAACGTGTTGAAAATAACTGTTTTCCAACGTCACGTACCAAATGAGTGTCTGTCGCACTAGGGCACAGCGCCATTACTTTGATACCGGTCAGTCCAACATGATACTGATCCTGGAAAGAATTAAATTCAATGACATGAGAATTGTTATGAATTTTTTTCACTACAGAAATTACAAATAGTCTATGTAGAATAAAATTATGTGAAAATTACTCCGTATGCCCTCGTAAGGCCAACAATCGCTGTCTTCGTAGCCGAATAAATGGGGACGCTGACGTAAGGGTTGATTCCAACGTTGCTTCCTGTGTTGACGACAATGCCCCCTCTTCCACCACGGTCTGTTCCAAGAAAACGTTGAGCGAGAAGCGTACCGCGGATCACACCATTCTAAAAAAAATATTTGCGTAATCAGATGTAGATAGCTGCTCGTAGAATTATTCCACATTGTTTTCATTTTACTCGAAATCTATCACTCATAGTTTTACACTACGGGACATGAGATTCAATGTTTAATTATAATTTACACATATTGGGAATTCAATTAGGGATCCGTAACGTTGGAAGTTTGTAATTTTAAAATTGATTTGCTTGTTTTTGAAACAAAGTCTTACAAGATTGATGTCGACTTCCAGTTCCCAAAACCGATCGTTCATAATCCCTGCATTGTTTATGACTATGTCGAGTCGCCCAAAAGTTGCGATCGTGGTACGAAAAGATTCTGAAAGCAAAGCTTGAGTTATTCTGTAAGCTATTACAGTAAACAATAGAATACATGTTTCACATAAAAAATCACATTCTTTTTACAAAATATATTTATTTCAATGTCGACTTGCCTTCAAATTGTGGGTAATCAGTTACGTCACATGAACAAAATATTACACGGTCTTTTCCATGTCGTACAGCTAGACTCTCAACCAACTTCTCGCCATCCTCGACGTTGATGTCGCATATCGATACCTACAAGGCAGTTCATGCACAATTAGAACTGACAAAATGTCTAACAATAAGCTTATCTTAAATCTTTCCAGTCTCTGTACAGCTGAATTTGTGTGTGTATAATAGTCATGTTTTTTATACAGATATTGCTAAGAATTTAGAAAATTCTATCTTCAAATTTCCAGAGTTTGAAATTAACTAAGTTTTTACTTATGGGATTGTTTTTAAATTACATAATTAGACTTATGCGTCTGGGCGTCGTTACTATCATGAGTTTGAAAACTTCAAAGCTAGTTTTGATAAAAAAAAATTTGCCAGAATCTTTCAATGTTCACCTCAAAAATGACTCTAAATTTCTCTCAACTATTTTTAAACATGGTTCCCAGAACGACTTAAAATGCTTCTAAACAGTAGAAGTACACACAGTATTCAAAATTTTTGGTACAAATTAGCATACCTATAAATTAAAACACAGAGTATTATCCTTAGTTTTTTTAAGAAGTTGCTAAGAGTTTCTCAATTTTCGTTAATGGAATGCAATAATTTAATTATCCAATTTTGCCGATGGCTCCGAATATTTTATTTATATGTCATCTTTACTCATCGCTAGTGTAATTGTTGGAATTTTTGAGAACGAATAGTCGAATCAAATTATTGTATAATCGGGTACAAAAAGTCGGGTAATCTTATAAACTGCAATTGTCCGATTAATTTTAGAAACTTCAGAGAAATCTTCAGAGAATAGTATGAAAAAAAAATTTATCAGTTTGGAAAGAAAGGGAAGCATCTTTTCTTCCACGCATATTTCGAACAATATGATTGATAAACTGTAAGTTTTGAAGTCATTCTTGCAATCGCTTTTATTTATAATTTGGTCATCGGTTTAGCGGAATCGCACTTGTACTTCAAAAAGTACCGATTTCATAATGAAAGTGACGTTTTACTATTTAGTATTTATATTGCTATCACAGTAATTGACAATTTTCGAAGGTCTCACCTTGGCTCCATGATCGAGAAGCTCTTCGGCATAAGCTTTACCGATACCGGAAGCTGCCCCGGTCACAAGGGCCACGCGACCTTTAACTTCCATCCTTAGTGTTATATACTTATCTTTCGGGGATTCTTTTTACGCTAAAAATACCTGTAAAGCCAATATCGATCACGTGATTTATGGTAAACTGGTGAATTGAAATGGCAACCGAATAGAACGAGATTTTTTAGCGATAATATCGCAAACTTGAACGAATGCTAATAATATTAATTTAATCATTCAAATTCAGTTCTTGCAAATACTTTCGTTGAAATAACACCTTAGATTATTATATAGGATATGTTTTCTACCGAAAATCTATAGTTTTCGTCATGTTGAAGTTAGTAACATTATTGTGATGATTCATGCCGAGGATAAACCGTTATTTTGCGATTTTAGAACTGTTTGAAATTCAGTAAACCGTAATAAAACAAAACATACTCATATTTTACAATCTTAGTTCCTTCAAAATTATTGTAAAAATAAGAAACGTAATTTTTTCCGAACGTTTATTCCTTACGATATCGTTACTAACTTCAACCTCGTTCCTTTCCGCATCATTTTTATTACTCTTCTCTGTTACATGAAATCCATTTTACAAAATTAAAGAGATCGAATATTAATAAACGGGTTTTGAGAGAACCACGACTTTCGCTATTTTTGGAAAAACGAACGTGAGTCACTCAAACCAAGACTTACAATCCAAAGAAATAACTTTATTGACTCGTGTGCATACATTCGGTACTCGGTTCGTTAGACGAAGGTGTAAAATATCATCCCAGTAACACAAGCATATAGATTCAACCCCAGAAAAAAACTTATTTGAGACAATCAATCTGAGAAAAATTGTCCTACACTATGAGGAAAAAACAGGCACATGCAATTACCAACTCAATTTTTTTAATGAAATTCATTCGCTTTCAAGGTTACTATTATTTAGCATTTTCTCCCGCTGACGAGCGCAAAAGTATTGTACAACATACAGACCGATTATAAATTGAATGTATCATAAGTCAATTTCAGTAATTATGAATACCGAATTATATCGTGTGTTGTAAAGTCCGCAGATTTTTGAGTTATTAGGCTTTTGTCCAGTACTAAACAAGGAAACCCGGATGCAAACAAAAAGATATTTCATTCAATGTTTATGTGTGTATTTACGGCCAACAATATTTTTCATGAATCTTGCAGCCAACTTGTATGCATATTACATATTTCAAAGCGTATATGATTCACTCGGCCAAAGGGAGACATGATCAAGATTCAAGCATGTCCTGTATGTGTGTTCATATTGAGAGGTTTATTTTATATTATACACAGTTCTTAATTATGAAATGCGTTTAAATCAATACGAAGCGGTGATAAGCACGAGACCATCGTTAAGACACATAGAACAATCCACGTATACGATTATAACACGCAAATAGTATGAAAGATTAATGCGGCATGTTGATAATTGCAGTATTGAATGAAGCGTTTGGAATCTTCAGAAATAACGTACCAATTTTAACTAAATACATCGAATTTAATTATCTGTATATTAAAATTCCGATGTATTTGATTTAAAATGTAATATTCCCGGTACTATTCACTCACTAGCCGTGTACATTATTAAAATAAAAACAAGTACAGTTTCTTATATTTACCTTTTGTGAAACGCAGCACGTATCTCGTACTAAGCTGTACATGCGCTATTTATAACTGTTTAAATATCTATTTATATCTGTATAAATATCTATTCATCCGTGGAGAGATGTAGAACTCCAAAAATACGTAATGAGTATTGGGCGAAAGTTGCCGGTTGAAGCGAGAGGTGTGGTTGTCGAAAGGTCGAAAGTGCGGATATACCTGTGATATTTGTATGAATGTACACTATTGATTCGCGCGGTATTGCGTGCAGCGTGTTGCGTTTTCCCTTCTATATATCTAAACCTACATGCGCGTTCAACGTGCGTATAGAATAAGGCGTGCAGTCGCCGGACATAGACTTATAAAAGTATATGTCGCCGGATGGACGGAGCTCTAACCCTTAAATGCCTCAACTTTTCGCGTCTGAAGCCCCAACACTGGAATTTTAATCCCTTCGGCCTCGCCCAGTTTCGAGATCGCGCACTATGACCTAGCGTTTTGCCGTAATAGCGCGCATGTCTGGAATAAAAAATTTGCAAAACACATTTTTTCCGTCAATTAGGTAAAAGGTGAACTGGACGAAATTATAATCATTTCCGATTCACTCAACAGAAATTTATAATCCGAAATATTGTCTAGTTTGAAAGCGATCGAAGATTGTAATTTAGAAATAACTCCGATGACTAGTTTCTGAATTATTAAACTTTTGACTTTGCTGTCTATTGATTCTTTTGATCGTTTCATCTGATGCTCACTTTCTGATTCATGTTTTCTTATTACTGAAGAATACTGAGAAAAAAATTATTAATAAAAGTTCGTAAATCGAACAATAAGAACATAATAGCCTCAGTCGAATTCTTATAATAAAGGAACGAACTGCACAATAAAAACCTGATAAATATCCTATATACTTAATTAGATATATAAATTAATCGGAATTTGTTAATTGTTGTATATATCATTTTGTTTTCAAAATAATTTCTTGGATCAATACTGGCGGTTCAATTTATAAATTTTCACATACACATTAAAAATATTCATAAAGCACTATTATACTATTATATGCTATCGATTGTTGTACATAAAAAATGTCCCAATACAATAACATATTGAAAAAACTGTACACTATATGTTAGTTTTGTTACAATTTTATGATCTATGTATAATTAATCCATGTTTACCACTATTTTCCTAGTGTAAAACTTTTCGTCTTTTCCCAGTCTTTACCATAAACATATTCTGCAAACTCTTTTCTATAAAAGATGAGAATTTGCTGATTGAATATTATGTCATTTGCTTTGAAAGGGCTGATTGCTCAAGTGGATAAAAATTGAGGCAGGTTATTTTGAATGAATTAAATTGAATTTGAATTACTAATAACACAAATCTGAGAGCAACAAAGAGAGAAAAGACAATAGTTTCTTGGGTTTCACCAATGAAAGATCACGAATTATGAACTAAACACTTTATAATAAAATTAGACAACTGGTAATGAATAAAAAGTGTAATTACTTGGCTGACCTAACTTGGAATAATATGCAACATGGTATTCATTTGTTGAAAAAAAATCGCAAATTCTCAGTTTGAACAATGGAATTTACTAACGTGTTCTGGTTTATTCCGCTTTCAGATTACGTGGCAACCCTTTAATACCTATTATTTTCCTTCTGCAACTAAAATTGGCTCTGCAACCGATTTAGGAGTTTCCGTCTCCTCTTCGGATTCACTATCATAATGTGGGAGATCTGGTTCAGCTGAAATTGGGAACAACTGATTTTAGCTAACAATAAGTGAATATGGCATAATCCTGGATTCAATTATTTTTGGAGAAGGATTATGTGAAATTTAAATCATATACTTGATAACACAAGAACTTACAACTCCTTTGAGATTTCTCTGTCCTAGCATCGGCCAGGAATTTATTTTGAACCCTTATAACTTCTTCACTGTCCACGCAAAGCGCATATTTTTCTAATAGCTCCGAGTTTAGTTCCATGAAAGAATGACCCCAGGAAAATTTCCCAAGATAGTAAGCAGCTTCCTCGGGAAATCCAGTTATAATTAATGTCGCTGCAATTGCTTCGACACAGCTTAGTTGACATGGCTTTCCATAATTTATGGGATTAGCTGCGACCAGAAAAGGCAGCAGCCGAGGATATGGAGTTCGCATTCTTGCAAATGGTGTATCATCTAATCTTGCCCAGCTGCAGTCAACGACTGCACATCCGTGTTCACCAACAATATGTTTATCCAACGGGCTTACACACTACGACAAAAAGAGTTTTCAATCTCTATGCAATTTCGCAGCAGAACTTCGATTGACAGATTTTGACAATAATATTTTACTGATAGTTGTAGTGAGAAGTTTAGCGAAGTCGAATTTTTCCAGCGCATCGATAAGTTTGTTGTTTTAATTGTTTCATATTATTTTCACTGAGATAAAATTTGAAAATGAAACTCGAAAAATTTTAACTTGTTGGAATTCCTGACATGTAATTTTTTACGGATGCTTTTTAGTCCGCTGGGGTTAGCTTCATACATGGAACACAGCTATAGAGTGTTGGGTTTTCGCCATATTACCTCATACACACAAGAAAGCGATCTTGAAACAAAAGTAATCACCTACAAGAATATAATGAGAAGATTAAAATACCTTCTCACCAACTGGGGTCACAACCAAACCAGGAAATCTGGTTCCTAATCTCAAAGTTTCTACGAGACCGTGCCTGGAGAGTTTTCGGCCGGAACATTTCTTCGGGTCGCAATGTTCGAGATCCCACATCGCCACCGGGAATGAAACTCTGAAAGCCTCTTCAGCTGCAAAAGTTAAAATTGAGTATATCACGGCAATAAATAGCGTAGATCAAGTAGCCGTATCTAACCTCCAGCATCTTCAGAGTCCGACGGATCCGATCTGTCGCCTTCTTGACGATATTTCTCCTCTTTTCCAACCGAACGTCGTTTTCGGCGGTCTACGATTTTTCCTTTATATTTCTTGCTCCGTGACGACATTTTACGGCTAGTACAGACACGGTTATTCCGTGGACTGAAGATGCTTATATCTATATCCTCAGCACTGAAATATAGAAATATCCTCAGTCAACGAATATTCTGAGGATTTATACCTCGTTAGATTATTCACTAATAATGGGTTTGCACCACCAGGGTGTAGTAGTTGCGCAAACCATAAATGATTAGTTGCGTCTTCAGTAAACGTCAGCTGTGAGTACGGTGACATATCGCGTGATATCGCGACACGGTTTTGTTTTGGCTGTGCTACATATCCTGCAGGTGCATTTCGAAATTAGCTGGCAGCGCTAAATACTCCCTAGAACGGAGGCAGAGCTACTCACGAACTCCACGCAGTGACTCCACGACGCAAAAGAGATAAAAGATCGTTGATAGCAGTTGATAGCACTGCGAGCTAATATCAGAACGCACTCTGAAATGATAGAGTTTAGTGGATACATAAGTACGATTATGGCCGTAGTGACGTCATTAGACCGTCAGAACATTATTTACAAAGCGCGCAATTCAAATATACTACGCAACAATGTATAACAAAAAAGACGATATTCGCGATGCAATACGTTTCCTTTGCCTACAATGACTGGACAATTAATTTTTAGTAAATGGGCTGAATGTTTATAGAAAGAGAACGGCACGAGAACGTCAGTACCTATAGATTTATGATACACAGTTTAGTATACGCGGGCAGGCCCTTAGAGAAGCCCAAACGTCGATGAGAGTGTTACAATCGAATTGCTAGGGAATGTATGAGGTATTCCACGCGAACTCGACAAATGATTTTCCATCGCCATTTTTGATTTCGTTCACCATTTTTTTTACGATTGTCCTAACTCTAAACAGCACTCTTGAATTGAATACACACAAATGCGCGTGGGCTCGCACGCATGTGTGTATTACCATTATTATTGAAAATTAAGAAAAAACGTATATACAGAGATGAGTAGGGTATATAATATAAATTTATATTGAATTCGATTTTTCACTATTTATACTTGTTTCATCTGTAGCTTCTAAACTAAAAGCTGGTCCACTTCCATCTTGGTCTCAAATTTTCGATTTATATCAAAGAATTCATGAGGAAAACATGAAGCTAATCGATTGGGGCTATTTATTATAAAATTGGGTTTTCATCTTTTTGAGAGCAGTAAAAATCAAACCCGTGATCCAAAAAATCTGAGACCCGGTGAAAGATGTTTTTTGTCCGTTCTACACCATACCTAAAAATAAAAACAATCGCCCGTGGTAAGGTTTATACGTATGTTAATTGGTGTGGACTTCTTCATATATATATATATCTAACTGTGTTAAATGTATAAGCATATGTAATACAAAGCCGAAAAAAAGGCTTGAAGGGTTATTCCACGTTAGGAAATACAAAAATGTGACCATGACCTCACCGATTTCAACCAATTTTTCACAATTGTTTAGATTACTGACAAACGGTAAATCTCAAATCTTTATCCCCTGGGGACAAGCCTAGCGCTTGGAATCGATTTTTTCAGATTTTAACCTAATTTCGAGTTTTTAAATTTAAAAAATCGCGTCTTAGCTATACTTATTGCGTATTATAAGCTGTAAAAAAAATACGAAAAATGAAATAGATCGCAAATTTTCCGGGGAACATGATCCCACCATTAGTGTTCCGATATCTCTGCGTGGAAACTCGCTCGATCGGAAAAACCGAAAACATTGGAAAATCAAACATCTCAAAAATATTTGCTTCAAATTGGCACAAATTTTCAGGAAAGATTCTTGCAATCAATTTCATATTTTGTATTTTTTTTTTTAGCTGATAATTCGCAATAAATATAGCTAAAACACGATTTTTTCATTTAAAAACCCGAAACTAAGCCGAAAACCTAAAAAGTTGATTTCGTGCGCTACAGGCTTGTCTCCAGGGGCTAAAAATTTGGGATTTACCGTTTGTCAGCAATCTGAATAAGTGTGCAAAACTTGGTCGAAATCGGTGAGGTCATGGTGACAGTTTTGTTTTTCCTGACGTGGAATGCCCGCTAAGACTAATTACTTTTAAATGAAATGCAATATTATATATAGCCAGCTGACCTGTCCCTTTGCTTCTGGCCTTGGCGTTGTAAATTGGACCTTCGTGCTTCGAGTTTTTCGTTGCACATAAATTCAACTGAATTCTAAAACCATCAGCTGCGAGAGACTTGAATTCAAAATCAGTACGCCTGCAGATTATGTTATTCTCACAAGGCTGTTAGGCTGCAAGTCCCTTCTTATTGTTCGTATTTTCGTAACATGTGCATAAATTTTCTATTTTCTGACCAAATACTGCAGTCACGAATAAAGAACATAACAGTATAGAAACCTTTTGTTTGTTACGGGCTGAGGGTTACAAGGTTCAGCTTATCTTGCAGACAAAAAGAGGGTATTCCGGCATCTATCATCGGGTTAGAAATCGCAAATGCGCACCCTTCTAATCGTAAGCGGTTTCACGTGTGAACCGAAATATTGTGTTACGTTGAGTAAATCTTACAATTAATTTCGTCTGTGCACGCTGAACAGACTGTATCGCGGTTGACGGTACCGACGGAAAATGACAACGTGTCGCGGGGGATGGCAGTCATTGTAACAAATTTAGATCGTCAATTGTACGAATGGTAATTGGGAGTAGACCATTGGCTTTCCTCATATAGATTATTCCCTTGTTTGACCACACATTCTTAAGGTGCCTATCCACGTGAGAGTAAAATTTTCGACAGTCGCTCTCGAGAGCAGAACTCGCCTGCAGTGGACGCATTGCTGATCGTGAGTGTAACTCGCAGGCAGTAACGTCAAACTTGTCGATAGTAGACTCGTGAGAGCTTGCATTCAAGTGGAAAAGTTCAAACATGCTATCTGCACATAGTTACGGGCACTATATCACTATGCACTTGGACCAAAGAAAATACGTGTGCATTAATTAACCGAAGAATATATACAAAAATTCATCCACCTTTTTTCGCAATAGTCAGCCCAACAAATTTTAATCGAACTGCAGTCATTCGAATGCGATTCCGAAATTGACACGCGCCCGCTATTTTCAATTTACATACAAGATTCTTTGTAACACCGTTTTACAGTCTCTGTGTTACCCAAGAATTAACCAGCCATCTCCTACTTTTTTGTCATTTTCTTCCTCATAATTTCCAATGCAACAGTTATCGCTGCGGTAACTTATTGTTTATGAGACGCCATGGAGCAACTCTCAGAATTTACTCTCCGTAACTAGACACCTTTATACGATAAACTGGCTGCACGTGATTTCGTTTTAAGAAAGAGAGAGAGAAAGAGGAGAGAAACAGACTAAGAAAAGTAGAGCGGAGAGCGAAAGAGAGAGAACGTGTGTATAAAGAAGGAAGGCCTAACAATAAGCGACGCCCTTACTAATCTCCAGAGTGGGGAGAGAAACTGGACTGGCATTCTTTGCTTCCCGCGGGATAAAAACATCACGTTCGTCTCTGACTCCGATTAATTGAGTTCGCTCCAAGTTTCTTTTTACCTGTAGAATGATTTCATTTTGTTATAAAATTTTATTCTATGTTATAACGCGGCTAGATTCTTTCCGAATAAAATGTTATTTATGAGTTTGTTCAATCTAACTTCGTAGTCTACGTTGCTTGAAGTATATAGGGTGTCCCAATTGAAAAGACGCATTACGTTTCCAGCTGACCTAATGGTTCAATTGGAAAATGTAGCCTACAAAAGTTGTATGGTTCAGAGGGGGACGCATGAAGAATTTTTTTCCCGGCGGTCCAGCATCATAGCCGGTGACGCTGTAGAGGATGGACCAGTTTTTTTTTAAATGGAATCATACATTTTTCTTCAATTAAAATATTCCTTATTCAAAAATGTGCAACTTTCTTGGGAATTTTTTTTTTCATAACATGAATAGTTCGTGAGATACGACAAAAAATCAAATTCTGCAATACACGAGGAGATTGAGTCTTCCGCGCCCCGTACGTCCTTGTCGTGTTATGAAAAGATAAGACACAGAAGATTGTTATTGTGTCGTGTTATAAGAAGGTCAGATAGGACGCAACACAAATGCATGCACACACACACGGCGCGCGGAAGACTCAATCTTCTTGTGTATTGCAGAATTTGATTTTTTGCTGTCTCACAAATTATTCATATTATGAAAAAAAATTCCTGAGAAAGTTGCATATTTTCGTATAAGGAATATTTTAATTGAAACAAAAATGTATGAATCCATTTTAAAGAACTCGTCCATCCTCTACAGCATCACCAGTTATGATGCTGGACCGCAGGAAAAAAGTTCTTTATGTTGCCCCCTCTAAACTATACAACTTTTGTAGAACAAATTTTCCAATTGAACCATTAGGTTAACTGGAAACGTAATGCCTCTTTTCAATTAGGACACCCTGTTTATCTTCAGTTGACCTAGTCTAACAATTATAGGAATCTTAATTTAAATTCCTTTCCCGGGGCTTGAGGTACGAATTTCTATTCGTCAAGGCAACACGAATCACGGTCCAATCTACGGACTTACGAAGAGCCAATCAAAAAACTAATCGTAACAAGGCCAAACAGTAACGACATGTGTTCATGGTGACGACCGTGACGACATCTGAAAACGCCAAGTATGTACGATTATTTATCTCACTCACGGACTATCTCACTGAATTAGGCGGTATTATCCAACGTTGCCCGGAGTGTCGCGGAGAAAGATAGAAAATTACGAGGATTCTGTCTTTCTCAGATACACGTTTTTAATTGGCAACGAAAGAGATGGAGTTGGGAGGACTTCATCTCTCTTTCACTAATGGGAGCACATTTCTTTGTTCAACATTTGCGTGGGGACAGAGTGGCAACACGTGTTTTGTACACCGTGCGCGTTCCAGTATTACTATATTTCAGTGATTTATATATCTATTCATATATATATAGTTTATGATGTATATTTGAAAGAATTACTATGCATTTTATACTTCCGTTGTCACATGCACTGTGATATACGTAGAATTTAGATTCTAATTAATTTACATACAGCTGATACGTTTAATTCTCTGTCTTCTTGATTACAATTTCACAATTCAAGTTTAATTTCAATTTTACATTGGAAGTATATAAATATAGTGACGACGTAAGCGAGTGTGATCAGTCGCGAAACAGTGTTGGTTGATTCAATACAAGTATGGTACGAAGTATAGTACGAGATGCATTGTAAACTGCAAGCAAAATCGCCTGCCGCCCGAACCACTCAATTATAACATAACCGTCTTGAAGTGATATTTTAGTTCAATGGCGTGAATGTTGCGAACTTCTTCCATTGAACAGTTAACATGCTACACGACCTTATCCTGTTGAGAGTGCGCATGAGTAACTTGAATTGAATATAGTAAATGGCTTTCGATTATTATGACTTGCACATCGAATGTGTACAGATTACATTATTATCAACAATGTCCATTCTAGACGGGTAACGTCGTTTGTTTAGTCCTATTCACGTTACAGACGGATTTTAAAAATTCGCAGTCAGCTGTCGTCAATGCAGACTAATGTTTACGACAAAAATTTAGCTTCTGTCAAGATCACAGAGATGATGTTCAGTACGTTATGCTTACACCCCATATATGTTTATTTGCCATTTTTAGTAAGTCACAAGCATGCACACATGGAAAGCTGATACACATATGTATGCAACAGAGTAGTAGCGACGTGCCGGCAAGTCTGCATCAAAGTGTAACTACGCACAGAACCGGGAGTGGAACTTGCGACTGCTTACGATTCTCGGTAAATCTGCGGAACGCGACGAACCTCCAGCAGAAGGTGTGATTATAATATATATTGTGTATGCAATGATTGGGTTAAGTTACAAATAGTATTCCGTTAAAGTACGCCAGTCTCCTTCTGGACATACACTGACCATCCAATGAAATCGACAGATATTCAGCGTTACTCTGAATGAACCAGCGAAAAAAAGCAGCTCTGTTACACTTACTTTTTACAACTAAAAATGGCGAGTGCGATTGATTGTAACGAACTACAGGCAAGTTGAATTTATTGTTAATTAACAAGTATCCAGTTTTCATTCTGGTGATTCGAATAGAAATGTTTTAAAAATTTTCAGTAAGTTTAGGCATGTGAGTTGGTTAGCGAGCCAGTAAGTGAACCAGAATTAGTTGCAATCACAGTGTTTTTATGGATGTAGAAAATTAGAAAATCTCTTGAAACCTATTATTAAAAACAAAAGAACTTTATTATTTTTTCCCCTAGAGATAAGAAGGGTCTCAATTTATTTTTATTTTTTTTATTTTCATTCCCTTGTGTTGAAATTTCTGGTAAACTTTTTTGATTATTAAGTTTATCGCAAATATTTTTAATCACATTGATTACGTTTTTGCCATTTCATAGTATATGTATATGTTTCTCTTGTTAGTGAGAACGGTAGACTAGAAATTTGGAAAACACAAGTCTGGTGAGACATAATATTTTTTCAAATTACGGTTGGAAAAAAGTTAGTCTGAAACCAAATAAAAATGTTTATTTCTGTGTTTTTAATCACTAGGTAGTCAAGGAATTAAGAGGAGGGGGGCTTTTGTACCCTAAAAACATACCTGGAGATCGTGGTAATACTGCCCTGATTACACAGATTATATTAACCATTCTACTTATGATGTGTAAGTGTGAAATTTATAAAACTAAATTAAGCTTTTGATCAACAATTACTTCTAAATAGTCTACTTTCATTTATATTTAATTGAACAGGGTGGTGACCGACCAAGAAAATCGGGAATAGTCAGGAAATTTCATCTATTGGGAAAAGTCAGGGAAAAGTCAGGGAATTATGATGGATCATAGGAAAAAACATACTTTCTTTATAAATCGTTTTCAAACTTCAACTATGCTTAATTAATTCAGTTAAGTTAATTTTCGGAAATGTTATTGTTCAATTTCTAATTATTTGTGTAATACGATGCAACACCGTGTGTTTTTTAGATCCGAATTTATATATTCAGGATGCACAACTTCTGAAGCTTTTGGTCATAAAATCTGCCCAACATTATCTAAGTTTCATAGGAAAAAGTCAGGGAATTCTGCATTTTTTTTATGGGAAAAGTCAGGGAATTTTATTTGAGCAAAATGTTTTCCACCCTGTTGAATAATTCTATTTTATTATGCATATTAATTCACATGACTCTTCATTAGAATTATATGCGATGTAATGTCCTTTTTTTCAGTATGTGCTTACTATGCATCAAGGAACCGAGATTTAAATGATTACATTAAATACTGTGGTTAGTATAAGATGTAATGTTGATATAATCAGAAGTTTTCAGTAACTCTATGTAACTTATGGATTCAGATTATAATCCAATATTTATTTTTTACTCAAATTTACTCAATGTATATAATCTAAATTGACAAATGTATATTTTTTTTTCAAGTTTACTGCACTGCAAGTAACGTAATTTTGATCTCATTGTGCAATTTCTTGATGAGAATCACGAATCTTTTCGAAGAGTTACGTCATGTCCATGCAAGATATGATGACAAAATCTTGAAAGTCTTCGCAGTTGCGCTGGAATACAACACATTATGTATAATTATCAT
This sequence comes from Neodiprion lecontei, assembly GCF_021901455.1. Lineage (NCBI taxonomy): Eukaryota > Metazoa > Arthropoda > Insecta > Hymenoptera > Diprionidae > Neodiprion > Neodiprion lecontei. The sequence goes on along the minus strand of NC_060262.1, from coordinate 8,064,129 downwards.
CGCAGTGTGCATCTCGAGTTTGATTGTACGTAGTAATATTAAAGTAATGGATAATACATGGCTTAGTTTGAATTGTCTTTTCAAATTCAGAACAATATACGTTGTTTATAAAATAACTTAAGGGTATAAAGTATAGAGTGAATTATGAGTCTGTGAGCTAGCTTTTGGTGTTCATTACTTATACTGAACACACTTTCAACATGCTCCAATTATTACTAATTTAATGTTCTTGTTCGAACATAGAATTTCATTTTATGTCCTACTATCTTATCAGAGTTTAGTAATGTTACAGCAATCGACTGCTAAATTTTCTTTAAAAATACGACTTTCGTGTACTTTTGTCTCATTGTCAGCATTGCAATTATAGTAAGACCTGAAAATCTACCATTCATTTCGTTATAGGGCTATTCCGCATCAACCGGATCAGTCGTCTCTCAGATATTTTTTTAATTTGGCATGTGGATTGTGTAGGGGGAGTTAGATTTTTGTGCCAAAGCACGAATCTCATAATGCAAAATTCGATTTTTTATTAACAATAACAAATTAGACTCCCATTTTTTTCAAAAATTCGTAAGTGAAGTTTCAGGAATGTGTTTTTCACCGTTTTTTTATTACAGAGATTCAAAATAACGGTTACACACCATGAGAGTGCACATAAATGATAATAATTACATAACTTGCTACTTATTTTAAAATAAAAACACATTCTTGAAACTTCACTTATTGCTTTGAGCAAGTCTTGTGAAGGTACAGTAGTTTTTTCAGATTCTCCAATCATGTCCTACATCGTGAAAATGACTAAAGTAACGCTGCGACGCCACCGCGGGGTAGCGGTGGACGGCAACCGGCCGCCCGCCATTACGTAGAGACTCGGTGCGCCGCAATTTCATGCGCATCGACACCTTTAATGATTTTTTACTCGAAAACGAAGAAAAACACCCCTCTGGAATTAATTCACAGGTTGTAGTACAGTTCAAGGAACATGTCAGAATTTTAAAAAAATTTTTTGATCGTGTCCGTCACTGTTTTAAAAATCTTTGAAAAATTAATTGTTAAATAAACAATTGATAACAACTTTTTTTTTACCATTTCGTATTTTTTTTTAATTTTATGGAGCTTTCCGCGTAATTTGAAAAAAAAAATATATTGTATCTAATTTTTTGCCAAAGTTATGAATTTTTGAAAAAAATGGGAGTCTAATTCGTTATTGTTAATAAAAAATCGAATTTTGCATTGTGAGATTCGCGCTTTGGCACAAAAATCTAACTCCTCCCACACGATCCACATGCCAAATTAAAAAAATATCTGAGAGATGACTGATCCGGTTGACGCGGAATAGCCCTATATCAGAAAAATTACTTCCAATAAAGAGGTGGAGAACAGAGATTTTTTTAAATGATTTACAGTTGTCTAAGATTTCCACAGTTCTCTCTATTCTTCATTAAATTTTATAGGCTATGATAATGGCAGTCAAAAATCCGATCATGTTTCTTTGGAGCCACGGTCCAGAACCGTACATCTGCTCATTGCTTTCTTCAATGATCATACTCCGCCTGATTAATATTGTAAGTATTTGAGAAATAGTGCGCAAGGAATTACGACTTTTGGTAGAAACTCCATAACCATATTTTTACGTCTTTTCACTGCAGATGTACCTCATATGAATCAATATCTTCACAACGTCTATCACATTTTATCCCTGATTTCAGGACGAAAGTAGACTAGATACAGTTTTGAAAGTTTCACAAATGAAAGGTTTGGATTATGGAAGCAGTATGGCATACAGCTACTTCTACGGATACTTGAACATCGTTCTTCCTTCAGTTGGGGATGAGAAGAAAGGTCAAAAATACGTAGTTAATTTGAATTTAACGTACCATGGTTTTAAGACAAGACTGTTAGTAAGCCTGTTATCTCAATTTTTTTTTTTTTTTACTATCACTGACATATTTCCAGGATTCACTAAGCCTAATCCAATAACCTTTTCCATATTTTACGATTTCTAAAACAGATCTATAGTGCGATATCTTTCACTTATAGTTTGACGGTTTGAATTTTGTTTAGCTCAATGTAGTATGAAGCTCTAAAAATAACCAAATCTCATCGATGGCTAGGATAAAAATTCGTTTCAAGACTTTTTTCTCATGGCTTCGTTGCTGTTACGCTGAAATTTTATGGTTTTCACAAGCTGATAATAATTTTTCCAATTTTAAATTTGTCATTAGGCTTATATGAGAACATCAAGGTATATGAAAGTCAAAATGGAGTGGAGGTACCAGTGAAAAAACTTTTCATTCTAATTCCTACCTCGCTTCACATTCCTCCAAATCTTGAAGAAGCTAGCTACTACTGGATGGAAAGTGCAAAGGTATTCATGAAGGCTTAAACCTTCTTTAATTTGAAATAATACACCTAAACAAGATACTTTGAAGATAGAAACTAGTAGCATTTTATGGGGGTGTCCTATCCTTGCTCTTATTGAATATACATAGCTGATAGAACGTGAAAATATTCGATAAAATTCATCACATGCAGACAATATTGATTGAGATTTTGTTATCTTCGTGGTGATAATAGTAGGCGAGCCTGTAACCAAAATCGTGTTTCATCGCAACAAGGATAAAACTAGGTAGAATCAATAATTTAGATGATCCTAGACAGGACTAGGGGGGTAGTAATCATCAGAAATCTTGCAAGGTCGCACAGGGTGATGTAAAAAAAAAACCAGATCATATTGCGACGATATGTCTGATATTGAAAATGTATGTAGATTTTATTAAATTAGTACTGAAAATAGTGTTTTCAGATATTTTGTGTCATGCGTTTGACGTGCGCGCATTTTCAAGAATGTCGTAAAACTTAGCTGACTCGTATGATAGCAATTAACTTCAAATTTGTTTCAAATATTTTGTATGGCTAACGAAATTACCAAAATACTGTTTTCGGACATTTTTAATCTTGCCTATAATACTCTGATAGAGCCCGTGCAATACTCAATTTGTCTGATATCGGTTTATTTTACATCTGGGCAACTTATTTTATCATGTCTAACAGTTTTCAGACGATTTGCGATAATATCAACTCGTTCAATTTTATTACATTTTTGAAATGCTTTCAAAATGTCCAGCAAATAGATTTTTTTTCTGGAAATTAATTATTTCGCATCAATTGACTTAAATTTACTTAAAAATATGATTTTCAGACACAATGCTATATATGGGGCATTCCACGCCAATTGGACCTGGGTTTTACACTTGACCTCTCAGATTTGGCGCGCGATTTTTTCTATGATTTTTCTCACTTTGAAAAGTACTCCGTTTTTTTTTTTTGTTTTTTTTCCACTCAATTTGAATTCTCTACAATTTTAAGAAACTATTTTATTGACCGGCCAAAATTAAAAATTTTTAAAAATTCCGAAAAATCCTGTGTCAGATATCAAAATTGTTAAGGTTGGAGCCGGAGTGGGCCGATTTTCCCCTCTTACTGGTTTCAAGCTCTTTCCGAAAAAAAAAAATGTTAAAAAAAATTAGAAGCGGAAGTAATTTTATTATGGATGGTTGCTGAAACATTTTTATATGTCACATTGGATATTTGAAAATTTTTTCAGATTTTTTGTAAGATTTTTTTTTCTTCATTTTGCCAATAAAAAAAAAATGCAAATGTAAAACGATTCGAAAGTTCTAGCATTTTTAATGAAAAAAAATTTTTTTGCATGTTATTTAAATGGGAAATTTCAAATGGCCAGCGACATTTTTTAAAATTGAGCTAAAAATTTTTCCAAACGGGAGGATTTATTTCTCAGTAATTAAGTCCTTTTAAGACCATAGATTTGATAGGTTAGTTTTTTTTGCTCACCCTAATATATATATATTTTTTTTTATCAGAACTGGTTTTCTGGCCAGGTGCAACGTGCCATTCTTGACATACAATCCGTAAATCAGACTTTTTTATATGATAGAATTGGCTAAATTTTACGACATTTTTGAAAATGTGCTCAGAGCAAACGAAAAACGTAAAATTTTAGAAAATCACATTTTTGGGCTTAGAATCATCTAAACTATCAATTCGATGTAGTTTTACATTTGGTGCGATAAGAAAAAATGTGGGCTCTCGCACTATAAGGATATCTCAACACCATTCTGACTATATATAACTGGCATGTATTGATACTATTCCAGAAACTCGAATCGGTTGTTAAACATCGAGCCGGTGTAGTTCATCGCACGTATCACAATAGTGTCTACAAGATCCATCCAAGGGGACAAAGAGGAAACGATAGTAAGGTATATGTGATAACTGAAGGTGCAACTCCTTTGCTGACGTTTTACGAAGTTCTGGAACATTCTGACAAGGATTCGTGTAAGTTATGTCTAACTTTAAAACTATTGAATCACAAGTTCATTTCAATACCTGAAACGACATGGTGCTTGTTTTGTCACATTGCTACATACCAATTGTATGTTTTGATTTGTGTTATAGCCTCTTATAAGGAATACAAGAAAGAAATTGCGGGATCTTTTTATAGAACTCTGCGGCACATCATTAGAAGTAAACCGGAATGCCGCGATTTGTGTGAATTGATTTATTACGAAGGTAAATTTTTATTTGGTCGGCTAATGTGCCATTCACTTCAAATCTAGCAACGTCTACGTGTCTATAGATGATACTCATAAATTGCATGTGATTGGCCAATCTTAATTACAACTCCAGGTTCTTGCAAGTAAAACATTGACTACCAAAATAAGATAATTGAAAATAAACTGAATCTCATTACAGATTATGATTCTGATGGCAAAAAAGTGAACATTGCGGAGATCCTGCTTGAGAAAATCGAAGAACAGATTTCTCTAGCTTCATATTATGGCCAGTAAAAAGGAAATTAAGAATACCTAATGTTGTCTTATGGTAGAACTTTATCCCACGATAATACTACCATGAAAGAATTTTTGACAAGCCGTAAGGGAAAAATATAATGACAAAGTAAAGTTTCTAGGAACCCTGACATTGGCGCACCAACAGTTATATCGATGTTAAATGAAGTGTGATCATACAAAAGATGCCAAAAAACATACATGATACATACAGATGTAAGGTATATCCATTTTATAAAGAGTTCCTTTAATGCAGTTTAAAATTTTTAATTAAAATACCTACTTGAAACAAAAGTAGGGAAAATTTAAGTCTAATCGTAATCGTGTTTTAAGAAGCTTCTAATCATGCTACACATTTATGACATATTGTTTATCTATAGATTTTTTATACCTTAACCTAAGTTTTTAAAGAAAAGGAACTATTCCAACAAATATATTTATTGCTAATTTTGAATATCATAATACCAATTTATTAGAGTTCTATTATGTCTAACCAGTACCAAAACCGATTAAATCATGACATGTTCAGCTTGAACACATTTTTGAAATTAAGTAAAGTTAGCTGAGTATATTTAAAAATTGTAATTAACTGTGATTTGACCTCGTGCCAGATGCACTTTGCACTTATTTTTAAGCGAATTTACGTCCAATACATCATATGCGTTCAAAATTGGGCGGTTTCCTTCTGTTTTAAAGTTTAACTGTGCTTCAATGACACTGTAATGTCGAATGTGATAGAATATATAATATCCGATGTTAAAATGTACTGTAAAGGTTTGATTTAAGTATACCTTTATAGTAGTGAAGCGAAAACCAATTATACGGATCTGAAAATTAACATTTGCCCACCCACTTACCGTTGAGTTTATACTGTAATTTCGACTGCAGGAAGAAGACTTACGCATTCATAACAAAAACCGTTTCATCCCGAATAACTAACATAAATCTGGATTATTCACACAGATACGCATCCAGCCAAATAAATATTGTTTTTGACAGATTGAAGTACTTTGAATCAAAATATATACGATATTACATAAATTTCGTCTGTGGCTCCTTTCTTCTGTGAGGAAATCGAAACAACAGCGGAAAAGAGGCCTTAAATCGGTTGAACTTGAATCAAGAGTCAATAAATCCGTTTCCATTTTTTCGCACCTGTATGTGCACATAACTTTGTGGACTGATTGTGAATTCCCAAGTATGATTTAGCTGTTATTTTCTTTGGTGTAAAATAACATTTGAATGACTTCTTATACGTCCCAAAGTTTGAATCCACGAATTAAATGTTATAAAAAATAATGTTTTGCTCAATATCGCGAATATAAAATTGTTGAACGTTATGTCACACCACACATTTTTATCAAAGGAACAATTTTTATGTTAAATATTCGTTAGTCAACTTTTCACTTCCGAAAATTTATTTCGCGGAAATCACTTTGCACATTGGGTACTTGCATACGTGTAGGGGCAAAATGAAACTGGTATGAGTGGCTCATTATACGAACTGTTTGTCTGTTCGAAACATAACTTTGGTAGGGCAATTGTTAAAATTTGGAAAGGTGCGTTGAAAGTAGTTTCATGACTTTTGTTATGGAGTCACGATGTTGGCAACTATCGTATTTAGCTTGAAATTTAGTTTTGATATGATATCACTGCTTTGTTATACCTTAAGCATAAACCGAACAGGTATAATACTGTAAATATGTAGGGATATGTCTTAACTAACAGTTTGTTCGATTTTTCACTTCAGAATGACTAAGAGTAACCCAAGTAAAAAGTATAACATTTTCTACAATAAATCTGATAGAAGTTATAAACATTTATTTGAAACCAGTGCTCTGAGTTATTCCGAATCACTGAACTGACAAATCAAACTAAAGATCTACAAATCATATTCTGTGTATAAAGACGTAATTCAATTAGATAATAACTACTATTACTAAAAAGTGTAATTTTTTATGCAATGATATTTTCCCTTGAGGATGAATTTGGAAATGATTTATTTCTCGTTATACTCTATTACTATTAATTACAAACTTGGAATTATATTCTTCCTGGTGTTTTTTTCATTTACCTTTCAACTGGGGCGATTGTAATTAGTCGAATTCAGTTTCCGCTGTTTTTTAATTATTTTTATTTCACTTCGAATGACTTTTTGACATACATAGAGAGCAGAACAACTCCAAACGTTGAAAAAAATGTGTAGTTATGCTTATCTCAAGCATGAATAACATTTTTTTATTTACGTTTTTTTTTTTTTGTATCCTTTTTTTCACTTCAATTTTCATTTACGTACAATTTATTCTGCAAGTTATTACAGAATAATGATGTAGATGCATGTATTTATTTGAGGGTACATATCATGTCATCGCTACATACCTATTTTCTTTTTTCTTTCTATTATTTTTGTTATCTTTCGTTTTGTCCCATGACTTATACTTCATATTTATACCAAGAAACATTCGGGCAAGAGTCTTTGTTTTCAGCCAAGGTACACATTACCCTGGCGATTTTAAGTGCGTTATAAAATAGTATTACATAAGGTAAGTTTAACGTTCCTCACCCAGTCTACAAATACAGATGTTAGATGTAATTGCAGGGCTCATAGTACGTCACTTTTCTCACTTTTAATCAATTTTTTCCACTTTTTTCTTACCATCCAGCAAAAAGTAACTTTTTTCAACTATACCATAATGATCTAGATTTTTTTTTCTTATGTTTTGGTACTTATATTCTCTCTTTATTGGGATGGGGCGAAAATGTAAAATTTGTCAAAATCGATATGGCTGGGTGTGGAAATTTTGTGGGTACGCGTGTAAGTACAGAAAGTTCATTGCTGCACTCCAAAAGTAAAGATCTTCAGCTCTGGAAAAAATATTAAAGTTTTGGTGTTATCTACCAATCCAAAATACATGGTTTTTTCACACTTATACACATATGCACAATTATTATGTTCACTTCTTGGCATCAAATTGGAATATTCTGAACTGAACTGGAATACATGTCATTCTCGTTAATCATATATTATTGAAAAACATATAAAAAATTTTTTGCATAGTTTTACTGTTTAGAAATAAAATCATTCTTTTTTCACATCCAGGCTTGGAACCGTAATAGGCAGAGTTATTTTATTTATTTGTTTATTTTTTTTCAATTTTTTCACTACTTGTTTCTAATTTCCACTTTTTTCTGGTTGGTTCAATATAATACTTTTGTACACTCATTGGCAAGAACCGTAATTTGAACCATCCCGAAAGTATTTGTACGGATTAGAAAATTGGGAAAGAACTATTTTTCCATTCACGCTTTTCCAAGAAACTGGTGAATCTCAAATATGCTCTTCTTTGAACAAAGTCATGAATAGTTCACTACTTGAATTTTTCGAGTAGATTCCTGTTACTTGGGCACTGACTGACTAACTAACTTACTGACGGACTGACTGACTTAGTGACTTAGTCAGTGCCCGAGTGATTTTCAAGTAGCGAATCACCCTCTACGAAGAAGAGCATATTTGAGATTCACCAATTTCTTGGAAAAGCCTGAATCGAGAAATAATTCTTTCCCAATTCTCTAATCTGTAAAAATACTTTCCTGATGGTTCAAAAAACAAAATGACACCAATTCCATTTCGGTTCAGAATGTCCCAATTTGATGCAAAGATGTGAACATAATCATCATGCATGTGTGAATAAGTATGGAAAAAGCATGAATTTTGAATCGGACTATAACACCAAAACTTTAAATCTTTTTCCGTAGCTGAAGATCTTAACTTTCAGGCTGCGGCAAAGAAAATTCTGTACTTACACGCATATCCATAACTTTCTTACAATCGGCCCTTTCGATTTACAAAAATTTTACATTCTCACTCCACCTTGACGAACAGGCACTCGGTATAATAGATGTGAACCATGTACTCCGAAATTGAATGTATAAATTTTCCGAAACATGTCACTTTTTAATCACTTTATTGTCACTAAATGATCACTTTTATCACTTTTTCTGGTCACGGAGACCACTATGAGCCCTGTAATTGGATCAACTTGCCACCACATTTCTAGTTACTCATTCGAATCGCATTGCAATCGCATTGCTTGCAGTTTTTTTTCTTCTTCTGTTATTCTCAATTTCGTACTATGTTGTGTTTATCATATACCATCGCAACCAAGTGTTAAACACTAACTATATATGCAACAACATCTAGGACCCATTCCTCATGTCAGATTATGTTGCATGGGATTTGAATAATAATAATAATAACAACAATAATTTCCAAATCATCCATACTCTTTCGGATATGTCCCTATAAGCGACCAGCTTGTACGGAATGAGGGAAGAATAAATTAGTAACCATTATTATGCGGCTGCATCCATCTTAGAATGTTCAATAGAATTAAAAGAATTGAATTGAATATAATGCTAAAACGTTTTGTAAAAAATGTATCTCTACATGACTATAGTCTCCAACAATATTAACAAATTACAAGAAACTCAAATCAGCTTAGATCTGAAAAGTAACTAATTGTAAATAAAAATAAAATAAACTCCGGCGAACACTTAATTGGAAAAAAAAGAAGAACGAGAAAGACAATCGTGTTTCGATAATTATTTTCGTAGATCAGGAAAAATGTTTCTCTTGTTTGTGTTAAGTCAACAAGTATTGGCTCACTCAGCTGACGATCCACTAGAATAAGAATATGTGCAAGTAGTCTCGTGTGATAAGCAATATGTATCTTATTCCCATATTTACGTGCTCGCATCATGTGTAATTCATGAAAGAGTGAGGGAGTCAGATGGGGCAGCTTACAACAAGAGCTGAATGGTGCTACGAACATGTAAGATTAATCGTTACCTTGATTGACAAATTATGGTTATCAGAAAGTTTTTTGTTTTTGGTTTATGCACGGATGCTATAGTGTTTTATTGACATGCAATCACTTTATTTGTCAATATATCGTTTCATTATAGAAGCATTACACACCCTAGGGTCAGGATTGATTAAACATTAACATCAAGACCATCCACATATAACAACAAATGCTGAATGCGAATTAACTCTGTGCAAACAATATTTGATATAACTTTGTTTTTCATTTGTTTGTTTATTTTTATTTTAATCGATTTTGGTATTCCTTTGCGACGCAAGTTTCAAATATTTCGCCAGTATGTATTATCTATTTACCATTCATTGTTCGTTTCCAATATATCAAATTAAATACTAACAATTTCAATCATAATAACAGTTGTACTAAATTTTCACAATCATTTCAAATTTAATGGCGTTTTACAGCAATTCTTTTTTTTTTTTATACACATTACATATCAATTTAGCATAAGTTTTGTAAATAACGAAAAATTGATCAGTACCAAACTGCACGACGTGTGTGAGAAACATATGTGAATATAAAATTCGTTACAAACAATTTATTAGAAATAATTGCCGAATTAACAATATTGAAGGAAGATTAAGAGATTTTAATAATAGATATGTATGCTGATATTGGGTACCGATCAATATTCAATTATCAACCAGAAAAGTATAATAAAAACAAAAAATAAATTATTATTCCTTTGAAACAGTGGCATTCTGCAGTATATATAACAAAATAAGTTTGCAATATTTTCGCGATGTATGTCTTATTTGTTTTCTTTTAAACTTTTACATATTTTGTACTTTCATGTTTTTATCGAAATGTCATATTTTTTTTTTTTTTATTTCGTTTTTTTGTTTCTTCTTCTAAATTATTATTACTATCATCGTTATTTTTTTCCTCTCGACTGCCCGACGTTATTTTTCTAGTTTTATTTAATAATGTTATCCTTCCAAGAATAAGGAGGTACATCGCAAACATTACTATGTAATAGATATATTCAGGGCACTGGAGAGAGAAAGAGAGAGAGAGAGAGAGAGAGAGAAAAAGAGAGAGAAAAAAGAAAAAGATGTTTCTACACACACCGTACTATAATAATAAGAGGGTGGTATACAATATAAAATTGTACGTTATCGGTAGCCGTGAATCAATTGTCCGTACCTACACGTTGTACGCAGCAGGTATGGTACATAAGTTATAATTACAAAAATTCAATAAAAACTACAAACTTTGTGCAATCTGTACCTGGATGATCGTATTATCACGATGGTTTACAGTACGAGTTTTCAATTTTTGTTTTCGAAACTTCTTTCCTCAAATAAGAGACATTTTCAATTTATGCAAATTATTTCAAAAACTTGTTGTATATATATATTAATTAAAGTGTCACTACGTGCACTGTTGATCGCATGACAATAAAGTTAGTAGGATGTGTAGGGCATTTGCAACAGGCACAGATAGTGACCGTGCTGTGAGATCAATGCTGTTGTAAAGCAGCAGCAGCAGCAGCAGCAGGAGCAGCAGCAGCAGCTAGCAAATTAATTATCTTAAACTTAAACTCTAATTAAAAAGTATAAGTGAGTAAGTAAGTTAAGTAAGTACGTAATTAAATGTTGGAAGCGCATTAAAATTTTAGTCAGTATAATGACAAAAACATATTATCACACGATTTCTTTTTAAATATCAACATCAATTAATTAACACAGTCAGGCATAAAGAAATTTGTCAACACTTGTTTTATCCTTTACTACTACCACTACCACTACTATTATTATTATTATTATCATTATTATTACATTTTTTGTCGAACTAAAAAACAAATCATTAAAGTTAGAGCCTAGCAAATGAAATAATATTACATATCATTTTCATATGTCCGGAAGGAGTTGCTTAAACTTATAAGCTCGCGTTGTGCTATCTTATTCAAATCGTGGAAGGGAACGGTGATCGGAATCACCGTGAACCAAAATTAAAAAAAAAGAAACAAGAAGAAAAGATAAAGAATGAAAATAAAAATAATCAAATAATGATAAATTAAGTACTTGTGATATATATCATAAGAAAAATTACAATTATTAAGACACGTTAAGGATAAGATTACTGACTGGATTCGGAGTGATATATTATCAGTTCAATTCTCTGCGTGTTGTAACTAGGACAAATTATTTTTTACGACACAAGTGATGATAATAATAATGTAGTATTTAGGTACATTGTTGCGATCCTTGTAAATCCTGTGTTGGAGGGGAAGATACGTATCTGTATTTTACATATCATCAACTAAGTATAACAATTACTGTAATTAAATAATAAAATTGAATCGTTTGTTTCATTATTTCTATATAACGCGCCCCTTGTGCAGAGACAATTTCTGCTGACAATGAGTTAAGTTCCAAAGTAAACTAAAAATTTTCTCACTTCAAGTATATTTAAGTCATATACGTATAGTATATGTACATATACATATATGCCTTTGCATGTAACTCAGAAACTTACATGTATTACGTTACATACATATTAGGAAAGATTATTCCCGAATCGGATTAGAAATTAATATTAACAACCTTTTCTTGCGGTACGTTACTATGCCGTGCAAATGCCCAAGTGTTTCATTAACACTTTTTTAAATTTGTTTTTTCATCAAATTCCTATGTATATACATGAGGGTAATAATACCGCTGGACAATGAATAATAGATACATATCAAACTATTAAAATAGGCATCTGGATTTCACCATTTGGCAATAATTAATTTATGGATGTAACGATCGGTATTATAAAGAGAGCATCAAGGCTCGGTAATAGCTTCTTTGAAGTTTCCTCAAGACTTGATTCGCTCTAATCAACTCTGGTCCGACAGTGAAAGGGAAGCGTAGCACTAAGCATGACGTAACTAAGCGTGAAAGGAGGTTTCTGGCTCAGGCCTAACGTAAGTTGACCAATTGTAACGATCTGTACAAATGTGAACACAAATTTTAATACACCTTTCTAAGTAAACACATCATTTATTAAATATGGTAATAGAAACTTTGTAATCATGTTTATCAAGAGGCAAAATTTCACAAGACATTCTACAGTGAATAACATGAAACTATATCGCTAACGTGAATCGCATTGGTAGCTCCTTAAAAAGTGAATATTAGTAAATCAAATAGGAACAAAGATCATTCGAAATTCTAATGGTTGTTATTTCCTCAGTTTTGATAGTTCATTAGCTTCCTGTAACCCACCGAAGTTTCCAAACTTTTACGTTTTCACAGGGAACACCAAATCTATCAGCAGGGCTGGTAGTGGCTACGCCATTTTCAAACAATTACAAATTTATTAACTATTTATTTAGAAGAAAAACCAAACCGACGAAATATCTTGTATTTTAATCATAAGTATAAAAAACGAACTACCCTGAGTCTTGCTTGCTTTTGAAGCTATCTCAGCATGACAGGAGAGATTATATATTTTTGTTACCGATTTTGGTTAATGAATCAATTAGTGCAAGTAAAACTTCAAAGGATGTCATATCTTATAAAAATTATTCAGTTTTTCTGTTTACTGCGTAGCTACACTTTTATCAGTGGACCGGACGCATTTCCGCATATTCTGATGAGTCATATTCGCCTGAATGAAGATTTTCATGCATGTATATTTATTGAGAGCAAATAGTGATGGTGTTATTTCTAAATAAAGCTGAAAGTAACGCAAAAAACTTTTCATCTAGGTATACACAAGCTAAGTGTGAGTTTTTTGTTTATACAATTGTTATAACAGACGTTGTTTAATGGTTCTGAGAAAAGGACAAGCTTTGTAAGGAAAGGTATTTCAAGATTTTCAAATTCCCGACGCCTTCTAATCAGTGGAAAGAAATATTCAAGTGCCCCTGCACCTCTATAATCAACAAAATTTTAATATTTTACATTCCTCACATACTCAATAACATTACCAATATGTGATAAATTAGGATGAAATTATTGTTACAACGCCAACCTTTAAATAAACCGGTGAAAAATTTATACATCACTCAACTTTTAAAGTTTAGCGTAACTTGGACTAAATTTGTCACTTGATTGTTCATGAAAAAAAGTGACGAATATTGATCCGTTACCAGCCCTGTACTGGCATTTTTTTTTTTTTTTTTTTTTACAACTGTTAGAATTACTTGAACCAAACCAACATCATCGGCGAATAAAACGATTGGAATTTAAGATGGGGTCAACTGAAATAAACATTCAACAAACGAAAATTTGTGTCCACAACGGTATGTATAGTAAATCCTCCCGACAATACTTTTCGCTGTTTAAACAATAAATAATTAATAAATTAAATGTCATGAGAGTGCTTTATATATACAAGTGAGATAATGTGTATACATGGCGATGATGGGTGCTATGATATATCCAAACTGGCTTCCCATTTCGAAGTAAAGTATCATCAAACAAAAAAGTTACATTTTCAACGTTTTGACATTAGTTTTAAAGAAAACAATTTCGAACCCCGCTGTGCAAATAAAAAATCAACACGACACCAATGTACAATTTGTGAAACCATCAACAGAAAACCAAGACTGTTGCCTTTAAAGTTTTAATTTACCTAGTTTACTAATTTTTTCTAGTCGCGTCCGCCTGAAATTTCATTAAATTCTCCGTAGCCAGAACGATAGTTGAACCTTACTCTTTCAAGAAATCAGATACCGACCCAATTATAGAGTTTCATATTGTGCAATCTAAAGAGTTCTGCCCAAGGACAAAAAAGAACAAATTTCAGTGCCCCGTTCGTTTAATTTTACCGTTTACTGGTCAAACCTCATCATTGAATGCTTTAAATAGGTAGCAATAAATTGCACTTTATTTTGTATGGTTTTTTTTATACCTTCATCTTTGTGGTTGCAATCAATGATCATGTGATTTTACTGGCTTATTATACTGATGACAATAAATACAATTTTAGGGTGGACTAGTTTCAGGTTACGACTTAAATGAGGGTCAACGTTCTCACGAGTCATTATAAGATTATGAATACGCTGTGCGAAGGTTGCGAAAAAGTTTTCAAAGCAATATTTCTACTTCGCCGTTGGTACTGCCGCCTTAAGTTTACTTTTTCATTTGATCATTCTCATAGTGTTATTATGGTTATTCAAAAATGATTGGATTCACGGAATTTGATGACTCGATTTGTTTACGCTACAAATTTCACTCTCTTTCAAATTGGAATTTGTTATGATTTAAAAAATATATAGCAGTCTTTACGTTACAGATGAATGGACTAAATCGCAATTTATCTCGATAATTAGGTAATCCTTTTAATAACAAACTTCGGAACAGCGTATGTAAGCAGTGCGGATATAAAACGCCAATTCATTCAGGTAAGTTCCGTTCCAAATGTCACGCGTACAGTTACGTCGTGTTGACAACGATCTGATGGTCTGTACAAATCATGTTTCAGGATAACTTCGCAAATAAAAAAAAATTGAGGTTTAGAGCTCGACTTCGATTGCATAAGACTAAAAAAAAAAAAAAAAAAAAAAAAAAATTACAATTTCGAATAAGTAATTTACATTTTGCATAAGAAATTGAATAACAGAGAAAATGCCAATATCCTTTGTTCGAACAATTGAGAAATAACATGTAAATTGAAATATTCATTTCTATATAGGAAAAAATTTGTTTCAGCTGAATTTAACCTGAAACATGTTTGACGTTGGGTGGTCAAGTTTATTATTGGACTCTGGCTTTGTGGGGGCTATGATTTTGAAGTCGAACAAGAGGACCTCAAGCCTCTGTGGACGCGACCAAAGAACCTTTCGGCGTATATGCGGTAGCGTTTGGATCCAGATTGGATACGGTGCATCCCGGAAAGGGATTTTCATTCCCGCGTATTTTATTACCTCCAACTCGTACTTCGTTATTCAAACGAAGCTTCGACGTGGCCGAACTTGGCGCTGGACCCGGACCGAATGAATCTTGAGGCATAACTGCCAAATCTTGTGCAATCTTGGCTTTCAACGTCTCGATTTCCTTCTCCTGTGTTCTTATCAAACCTGAAAAAGAGAAAAATCGTGTAATCACCATGGCGATTTTATTTTCAGGATGTATACTGCAATGGAGAATTTAGATTTCAGGACTATTCCAGGAGTCTCCAGGACAATTCATTGAAAAATTCTAGAACTCTAATTTCGATTTCTTATGAGTTTTTAGAATAGGATGAGGTGGTTAGGAGTTGATTAAAAAAAATGTATACAACTGTAGATGTTAAGCACATGCTCTGGAGGCCTGATGAATTATACTTTCCATAAGAAAGCCGTGTATTACCAATGAAATATGACAGTTTTCAATTAAAACTGTATCGTACCAAATTTTTTAGGATGAATCGAATTAGTCCAGCACTTTTCCAGGACTTAAGGAGCAATTTTTGTATTCCAGGATAATTCCAGAATTTAAAGATATTTAAGAAGCAGTAGACAACCTGTATTCTGCTTTGCAAAATGAATCGATGTGTAATTACTCACTCTCTCTGATTTCCAGCTGACGCTTTGCTTCCCCAAGGGCTGAGAAAAGGTCGAGTTTGATTCGTGTTTCGGCGCTGAGACTATTTTCTAGATGAGCATTCTTATCCTGCAGGGCACTAAATGCTCCAAGCAGGATTTCAGTCTCACCATGGCTTTCCTTACATCGTGAAACATCCTTCTCAATTGATGCGTACCTTTGATTAAAAATTATCAAGGAAAATTATAATCCTACAGTAGTTTTTAGAGTTTTTAAATATTTCGTTTGGAATCAAACTTCAAGATAATACCGAAAGTACGTTACGTGGTACCTAAACCAGCTATTTATAACTTCTCTTGCAGTTAAATAACAAAAAAATTAAAATTAGGTACAACACGCTGAATTCATCTCAAATCAAGAATTTTGAGAAATGTGCGTCACGCATTGCATGTCAAATATCAGAAAAAAACCACATTTATTTTGGGTAAGGAAGAACATACTTCAGTCACAAGCAATTATGGAATATGATGTACGCTGGCCCGCTTGATTTCAAATGGATTCAACCAACTGAAAATTAGGTGTTACGAAAAATCATATTATGAATATGTATTATGCCTCTTATTACGGCAAAATTGCTATTCAATTCACGTTATCTAAATTTTCTGGTAACACATACTAAAATTAAGTCCTAGAAAAAACGAATTTTCAAAAAGAACATGTCAATTTTTCAACATCCAATAGGTCATATCTACTGCAGCGTACCGTTCTTCTTTTGCTTTGAGTTCTCGACGCAGGCTCTTCAGTTCCTGTTCCATTTGTGCTCTTCGGGATTTACAAGCGTCAGTGCACTCTTGCCTTACAGGTGGCGGCGGCGGCGGAATGGAACTTCGAGCTTCCTCTGCCACACGGCGTGCCCGTCTTTCTGCAGCTAAAGATGCCTCACAGGTACTCCGCTGCCTTCTCTCTTCTGTTATTCGTCTTTCCAAAGACGACATGGTCTGTTTGTCTAATTGACGCGCTGTTACCAGCCCGTGTAGTCTGACAATATCAAATCATTAAAAATTATAATGTATAACTGGAACTGATATATGTCTTAAAAACATTCAGTAATATATTACACTGAAGAGGTTTATGTTTTTTTCAAGTATAAAACTATGGAATAAATTGCAGAACTTTACAGAAGAAATACCAGGATTTGAAATTTAATTTTGAAGTGAGTTTGCTTTAGCTATTTTGAATTTTTTTTTACATAACGAAAGTAAAAGGGCTGTACGTAGATTTGTCACCCTTACTTATTCTGCAGCTGATCGTTATCGTGCTGCAGCTGCTGAATGTCACCTTTGGCTTGTCGCTCCCCAGTGACTAGCGCACTGATTTGCAAACGCAACTCCTGTTCAACTTGCCGACTTGACTGGAGGTCTGATTTTAGTCTTTTGATGTCAGCCTCGAGCCTGCGACACACCAGTAACCTATTTCATTGGCAATAAATTAAAATCGTATAGTAATAAAAATAGCAAGAAGATTCTTGCCTTTATAAAATTTTTGAGGTATCCTGATTTATACGCTATTTAAGACACCGCTGACCTGGCTTGTAAATATATATTTCGTGATGTTATAAGCACTCACAGCGCTTTTGGACATTCAACGTTGAACTAAGGCCACTGATTTCATTGGCCTGTTCTGTTAGATTCGACCAATGAAATCACTTACAAGTCGACGTAGACTTCTTGTGGATCATGAGCACGATCATGAGCAGGCTCCTGTCATCTGAAAATTTCTTTGTCGAACTGTGCCATATTTATGTAAAGCTAATGGATGAAATAAGTTTTCCCAAATTACGCGGGTGTTTTTATGTAACTTTAAATGTCTATTGGAAGGGTAAGAGATTCTGAAATCGTAGAAGCAGTGAATATTCAAGTCGGTGATTGTAATTGGCATAATAAACATTATCGGTGATCTACGTCAGCAATGACGGAGTTAGGGACATTAACTTTTATTCAAGCTACGATTTAAAAATTTTCCTAATAGGAGCCGCACCTCCATTCTCGCACAGTTCGATGAAGAAATTTCCCTGCTTCTGAAGTCACGAAATATATATATGAGACATCAGATCAGCAGCACCTTAACTACCAAACACAAAGAATTCCAAAGTATGGTCACAAACCTCTGACAATATTCATCTTGCTGTTTTTGTTGCTCTGCTACTGTTTCGACTGTTGATTTAGCTTGTCGGCCTTTTCGCTCTCGTTGACCATTTACTGTCGTCGAAGAGTCTCGGCTTTCTTTAACATTATTCCACTTTCCTCCGGCAGATCCATTTGACTGTATTTTAACAGAGGTGTGCGCAGAACCTCCCCCTTTCACTGATTTATCCTTTTCTACTTCGTTTACGTCAAAATCGTTCACAGAGCTGAATTTCAGAACAGAGACTCGTCTGAGAAAAGAGGCAATTCTAAAAATTGCTTTCGTTTCCTTAAAACGCTTTTACTTTGAGATTTTACATTGCACAATAAATATACACAGCATTTGACCAATATACTATTCATATGAAATCTGTGAAAAATGAATGCCGTTTTTATTTTAACAGTATTTTTCAGCACAGCATTAAATAAGAAATTAATTAGTACTTTGTGACGTTATTAGATTAAAAAAGAATAACAAAACTAGAATAGCTCTTTCATTGTAAATTTCTGAACATTTAGAGGAAAGTTTCGTTGCAATTGTTTGTTTAAATATCCTGCACAAATCCTAGCGTTGATTCTCATGTTTCAAACTGCGCAGATATGATGAAATTTGGATTAACCAGAATGATGATTTCGCTTACCCAACCCTCTCAATAAATTGTAGGTCGTTGTGAGGCACTGTGGTTCCATTACTGTGTGCAAACTTCTTATCACTTTTGTCATTCTGTGAAACGTTTGTTGCATTCTGTTTGTTTTGTTGCTCGTCCTGTTTGTTATCCCCTTTGTCAAGTGACTTTCTGTGGCTGTTTTTGGTGGCATTTTGTGCTTGTGACGCGCTGTGCGTGCCACTGTGTACTCCACCATTTTGCATGCTCGATTCTGTAGTCACGCTACAACCACCTGTGAACAAATTCGACATAATTCAATAGATTTTAAGAAATGAAAAGAGGCAAGGTAAAACACTTCTATTATTTAAGAGATATGAAAATTATCACTGTCAATTAAAGGTAATGTGCAACTCGTGCTTTAAATTATTATTTGATATTACGCAGGACGAAAAATACCAATGATAACTGGAGAGTAATCTCAATTTTTATCACATGGTAGTTTATTATTTCGATAGTTCAATTTCTTCGGCGCTTTTATTACCGATTCACCATTACTAAAATATTCATAAAACCTCTCAATACTACGTTTGCTAAATGAAATTCTTCAAAGTTGCTTGTAGAATTGAAAAGAGACTAAGACTGGTGTAAGTTTCTGAACTCCAAATCTTCACAAGTAAACACAAATTTAGGGAAAATGTGAGAATCCTTTTTATAGTTGGTACAATGGTATGAAAATATGGATTATATCAAAGATGGTAAAGATAAGAAAT
Organism: Neodiprion lecontei; assembly: GCF_021901455.1. NCBI lineage: Eukaryota > Metazoa > Arthropoda > Insecta > Hymenoptera > Diprionidae > Neodiprion > Neodiprion lecontei. The sequence goes on along the minus strand of NC_060262.1, from coordinate 8,044,353 downwards.
TAGTCCAGTTAGCATAGAATTCCCGATATATATGCAAACTACCTCTACTCTTCTCAGGACTTGTGTTGTACTGTGGATTGTGCCTGTGCAACTGTGACTTTGTGTGTTGCTCCTGAGGGGCAGAGGCTAACTGTGTTTGCAATTGAGCCTGTGGCTGAAGCTGCTGCATAGTTGCAGCCTGCTGTTCGACGGGCAGCGCTTGCTGTAGCAGCTGAAGGTAAAACTCGTTTTCCTTAGCTACGTCTTTTTGTTTTCTCTGAAACGGTGAGATGGTAAATTATCTTCCGTTCCTATCATGCTATATATTTTTTTTGCAATGGGTAGAAAACGAAAAAACAGTAAATTCACATCACCTGTCTCATTCTGTAGCCCACGTAGCTTTTGAAACCAAAGCCTAATGTCACTACAGGATAGCCAATGCTGAAAGTGATAAAAACTTGATTAAAATCAGCAGATTTGAATAATTAAAACCACATTCTTAGGAACAAGTTGCTTTTTTCTTTTTTAAGCAGGATGAGTTATTCACGTATATAACTATTAACCGTTCATTTTGAAGGATTTTTTTTTTTCGTCTTTCAATATCTGTTCTGGATAGTAAGTAGCTAATTGATTAGTTTGGCTAAAGTGATACTGTCCAACCTTAAAAGTACACTCGGTATTCCATGGTCTTTGAATCGATCTCACTAATGTATTTAATTTTCTTTTCTCACAATTCCGATATTTACTTTAAAAATTAAACTATCAATAATTCTGACCAGAAGTATAAAAGAGATTAGCTACCACTTGTCTTATCAGTAAAGGGGTAATTTTTCGAGAATTAATTTAAAGGGAAGTATTACGTGAACTGGTCCTACTACAGTAGTTTACTGGTCTATTGGAATATAATTGTTTGAAAGCTGTATTGCAACGAAACTAAAAGTAATTAGCATAAGGTAAAAACTATGTTGTTTCACAAAAATGTTTTAAATCTTTTAGAAATATTCTAAACTGATCGCGTTTTACAGTACAGCAAAAATACGTAGAGTGTAATTTAATCCAAGAATAACAATGTTAACAGTACAAAAATTGTAAAAATTAACTGAGCTTTGGTATCTGCCTTCCTATTAACTTTATTCACTTATGAAAGGCGAAGTGGGATCCTTTTCAATAAAGTAGATGGACCATTTAATAATGAGCATAAAATTCGAATGGAATGATGCAATAAGATAAATCTACATAGAAGTATAATTAATGTAATATAATGTATGTGCCGGTGGTTTCAAACCAAATTTGATTACCAGAAGTAAAAATATAATATATTTCCCAACATGCCAAAACTACTAACGTCTGCCACAACATAGCTACTCGAAAGTTGTGAAGTAAATTATTTCTTTTCACATCGTAACTTGGATGTCAATACATAAGTTACCGTATTAAAGTTAATTAATTGAGATAAATACCAATGAGCAGCAAAGGGCCTACAGAGATCCAGATGAAACGGCATGTGGCGCAGATCACGTAACCGTACTGCTGCTTCTATGTAGAGGAACAGGAGCCACAGCATCACCGTTGGCAGGCAAACACCTTTATCTAAATAGTAATTTTATATGTTACAATGGTGCTAATTCATTAGTTTATACTGTAAGTAAGTAAATGGATTGACATACCTGTATGCCAGACGTATTGAACCCAAACATATGTGCTAGCGGCAAAGAAGAGCCAATGCACAGGGATGAAGAAGAAGCAAATCATATCTGACGTTAGGGCGATGCAAATAAAAAACACGGAGAAGGCCTGTGAAGCAAAAAAACGTTAGTTCATAAGACCTGTTAATCTTCCATTAAAAGTTAGAAAATCTCTGAATTCAAGGCTGTATTGTATTAATTAATATTTTTGTGTTACAATTTATCAAACAATGCATAAATTGCATGTAAAAAAAATCGAATTGTAGTCTGAAAACAAGCGCGCTATAACCAATAACTGTTGTAGTAAAAGATTCATTGAAATATTCAGAATCCTTACGAATCGAGCAATAGGTTTGTAGATACATTCAAAAACGATAACAAGATTGAAGGATGAAAAAAAACGCTAGTTAATATTATCGTTATTGCCGAGGTACTTACCAAGCCTTGGTATTTGAAAGAATCGTAAACACTTCGAAGGAGAAGCCAGAACGGCCAGAGGAATTCAAATCTGAACTCTAGAATGAAATCTGCCAATATCACCATCGCCCATAGCAGCAGAAACTTCAAGTAAAGCAGCGTACTGTAATAGTAAAATAAAAAACCTCAAGCGATGCGAGCTCATTTTTTGATCCCTGTATTCTTAGTCTATTTGAAGTTTTTTGAACCGTAGAAAGAGAAAATTTGGTACAGATTTGGATAAAACCACAAAAATGGAGATAAAATTATTGAAATATGAAAATTTGTTTTCTTCTATATGTTTTAATGTGATCTTGCGTTTCTGCTGTCCTAATCTATACGCAATTTTAACCAGGGAGAACGTCAAGCAGGACTGGTGGTGAAAATATCTGTTTTGTTTTTTTCCCTCCGGTAATTGGAAATTCTTAAATCGTGGTGAAAGAGTAGGTCTGGGGGCGAAAGATTGCGGGGATCAAGTAAATTGGTACAACGGGGTGAAGGGATGAGTGAAAAATAAACCTCGATATATATGATGAGGTTTTTGGTTATTTTTAAGATCAGCCATTGTGATGCACACATATGGCGACCAGCAGGAACGTTTACCTTCCGTAAATTCCTTCCGTAATTTTGTTTCGTTTCAAGGGCCTCCGAAGCTTGCCGCACTCGGCATTTCTTCTCTTCATATTCCCCGACACTTTCACCACTATGATACAAACTTATTTACCTTGTCAACAGAAGGAAAATGTGTTAAATCCTTCGTAAATACGTATTCCTATGAACCTTCCTAACTCTATCAATCTCTTTTGTTGTCATTCGTCTGTGGATAGATTATTCGAGGGCTCGCAGCGGCACGTCGTGCGTCTGATTGGTCCATCCCGAGACATGGCGGTTAATCAACTTTTAACGATGTTCGTTAACAAAATCTTACTATTATTTTTCAAACAATTTAAACACGTGCCATCATCCTAACGCGCTCATTTCTCTTCGCTTAAAAACTATTCCGGGTTCAAGCCTTTATCGATCGCAGACGTCATGGACACATCATACTTGTGTATACATCCACCAACCATCGAGGTAACGAAAAGTAACGAGAAGTGTGCTGACATCGGTCGGTCGACCTTGTGCCACGAACTAGACATGTGCAAAGATTGCCAACCTTGAACACTTTCTGCCGATACGAAATTCCTTTTTTATCGTTCGAGTACTGTCGACGTTACCCCGTTTTAAAAATTCTATGACATCTTCGTACGTCGACTGCCGATGATCTTCAGTCAACTCTTGATATTACATTGTTTTTTTATATATTTTTTTTAACGTTTTAAAAATATTCGGAACTATTCATCACTCGGAAAGAAGGAAGTCTTTTAAATGTCTAAGGCTAAGATTTCATGGGTAGCAAACAGTAGCAGCAGCAATTGACTGGAAGTTACTAGCAAGTTATTACTGCTTAAAGTTCATTCATCCGAACAGCAGGGGCTCTATTGTCGAGTTAAGGACCTCGTGCGAGATGTCTAAAATATCGAATGCGATATATGTAACTGTATTCTTGATCTTCGGTTAAGTATTCGTGTACGATAATTATCGTCCATCGTGTATCGACTGAGGCCGTGTTCGAAAATTGACTGACAGTACTGTCAGCAATCTTTTATCTCTTTTGCGCTGCCGAGTTCATGGTCAGCTCTGTCTCTGTTCTAGGGAATTTTTAGTACTGGCAGTAAATTTACGAACACGGCCTAAGTAAGACCGTGCGATACTGCAAATCATATGCGATAAAAACCCGTTAATTCGAATTATCTTTTGGTTCAAATAGAAAACTTGTTATATGGTCGTTATTAAATGAATGATTAAACGAGGTTGTATATTTCATTTCATTTCATTTATTCAGAATGAAATTACAAAAATACCATTAAAATCGGAAATTTGTTTCTTCTCAGTTATCGGCAATAATATTATTTCTTAAGTGACAAAGTAAGTAGCTCATTATTCAATTAAAATTAATTTCAACCTCTTCTTATAATTGCACTGGTGTATTGCATCACAACATTCCAGACTGCAATCCAATAGTTGTACTCGCTAGACATATATTTTTGATCGTATTTATTCAAGTTTGAAGCTAATATAATGGATCTGTAGGACGCTTCACGCTTCCTCTCGATGCATTGTTGGGAAAAATCGAAGAACAAACGAAGAATACTCATTGTTACGATACTTTATGGATTTCTCTTGTAAACTGAGCAATGATTGGCTGTTGCAAGATTCTCTCACGCGGCAACACTGCTGGCTTATCGCGTTCGGAAATTATCGCATGTGACAACACGTATGCGACTGCGTGGTATTAGAGAATACCAAATTTGAGTCGTATTTGATTTGGCTGCGTAATGATTCTCACATGCGATAGTTATCGTACGAGTTTGAGAATAGGCCCCCAGTCGATAAAAGGCGAACGAGAATTATCGTATTCGATTTACTAACCGAAGCTCGAGAATAGTTTCATATATCGCATTCGATATTTCAGATATATCGCATGCGATACCTAGGGTCCTCAATTTGAGAACATACTGCTGCTGCGTCAAATTGCTAGACAGATGTTAGTAACATCTAGTAAGTTACTGAACTGCTGCCGCTTTTTGTTGCCCATAAAATCCCACCTTAAGTATGAGTGATTATTTATTAATGCTTTATGGTGCCATCTCATGTAAGGTTGGATCGCTGGAATCCGCAATGAGAGAACGGAACACAAATGTCATCCACTGGATTTCCATGTCCGTTGCGGGCACGGTCTTATAGACAGGGGGCTTATTACGGTTCTCGAGCGAGTTTACTCACTTCTCACATTTTCATCTCACGTGAGTTTGGCACTGATATATATATACACGAGTTTGGTCACTCTGGGAGCTTTCCAGCAAGGAGACACAGTGTGACACTGTGTTACACGGTCGAACACTGTGCCTTGGTGCTTGTTGGAACGCTTTGAGGCTCTTAATTCAGTCACTAGAGTCCGCTCATGCATTATACGAAACATCTAGGAACACTGAGCGCTCCAGGAAAAAAAAAACATTTGTGAAACGCGTGTAGATTATCATTGTATTTAATAAATGAATATAAATAATACCATGCGTCGAAAATAAAATCTCTAACTAAAAAATTGGCAGCAATGAATCCGACAAAGTGTCCAATCATGCTCCGCAGCTGTGTCCGACTGTGTCGTCCTGTGTCGTTGTTGGAAAGCACCGTGTTCGACACAGTGTCGCTCTGTGTCGTTGCTGGAAAGCTCCCTCTATTACGGATCTCTGGAGTGAAAATGTGAAGTAACTAGGCACCTCCGGTATAGGGATCTCATATTTTCATGAAAGTTGACGCCATTTTGTCAGATAACCTATAAAAGTTGTTGTGAACTTCAGAAAGAATTGTTGAAGAAAATGAACGTGACAGAAGTACAATATATAAAATATATAATAAATAACACAAATATATCTAAGTTATATTGAATGGGTCTGAGGCATCGCGTAGTGTTCGTCGTATTTTGAGCATTTGATTTTCCTGATTTTGCATAATCACGATCACTAAATTATTCATTGTACAAGTTCCCACGTATCAATAACTTTTACTCTTTAACCAACAAATATGGAGTAATCTTTGTTCTTTGATGAAACCGATGGAACTTTCAGGCAAATCCAAGCAAATTACGCTCACGAGCATACGCAGAATGATTCTCGACACCGAATTTCGTGCCGAGTTTATTCACGTCGATAATCTCGTTTTTTCACCTCCAGAGATTCACCGTAATAGGGTGAGCCCACGGTCTTACATACAGGTCTGGTAACTCCGGCACTTTTGAGTGGTAGGGGGTGTCACCGTTAGTGAAGCACACGGTCTTGTTTCCTATCTATCCGCTAGGGGCGCCATTGGCCCGGGGTATGATAGATATAGATATATACCGATAAGATAACCTGCTCATCGAAGTTTTTGACAGTTCATAACCACTGATATATATATACACTGGATTGGATATTACCGTATACTCTACGTGTAAGCTCGTGCGTCCAATTGAACAATTTAATTTCCGCCATCTTGTACAGAAAGTTGTCACAAAATGCGCGCTAGATTTGAACTGCGTAATATATGCTATTTAGATCTAACGATATATTCGTCACACAAAAAAGTTTTTGACGAGTAAAATAATGTTTGATACATTAAATGAAGAACAAATCATTTTTTCGAAGGTATATTATTATTTACAAATATATGATGTAAAAGATCATTAAATAATATGACGAAAAACTTGTATTTAAGCGTGATTTTTTTTTATGTTCAAAAGAAGTCCTCAATTCTAAGAAGTTTCCGTCCATTATCCTTTATCCTATGGTGGGCTGAATTTCATACGGATTATTCAAAAATTTATATAACACTAATTCAACCGTTAGGCAATCCATTTACCATCCATTGATCATCAAAGTGGAGCTTAAGACATGTAAAAAAAGTTTTGAATTAAATTATATCGAATTGGGTGAGTAAAAACTTTATTCAAAAATATGGAGAATAAAACATTCCTTGCAAACGTTAAGGAATTTTTATAGAGTTGCGTGCGATAAACCACAACAATATAATTAGTAGTATCAATCCACAATCCATTCACATGAAGAAAAAGTTACAAGCACAATCAAAAGAAAATAAAAAAGATGTACATATCTGAGCATGCAAATCAGGTACAAATGTGTAGGTGCTCATGTAATTTGGTTACATTCACTGTGGTGGGCCGATCGGATTCATCCTGAAATTCGGTCTGCTGCAAGTTTTCACCTACAGATAAGTTACTAATAAATAACGACAATGGAAATACACAGAAATGTGTCACACACGATTTTTCTGTAACAGAGCACTTTATAATCTGTAGGTAATTAACCGCTTCGACGACATTGACGCAATAGTGCATCACATCAACGTGTCTTTATGCACACTGAGTTTTCTCTGACCTAAAAGGGATTAATAGTTTCAGATCTTACCAAATAACGTTGGGATACTGCCTTTTCGTAAAGTTATATAATTTTTACTTTTCTTCTGAAAGCAAGAGAGTTCAAAGTGGTCGGAACACAGAAAGCTATCACTTGATGGAGACCACGGACCAATGTTTATATTTGCGATCCACTGCTTCATAATATCAGGTTCATCCAATGGGAACCTACATAACAAGCAAAGTTTAAATTTATTAATTCACACGTTATGTTGCATTGAGTAACGGTACTTACTTGAAGAATGAATAGCCACGTCCATATTCCCTTAATCGGTGACAAGATGAACACTCTGATTTTGGGTTGTCAAATATAGTTGGTACACTGTTCTTTTTCAATGTAATTAGGAATCCTGTCCTATCGAAGCAGTCATTTGTAAAATGAGCCGAACACAATGTGCTATTTCGGTTTGGCTTCCAGTCCTTCCTCTTCATTTCTTTTAACCACTGCTGAAGGCGCAACACATCTTTCACGGGAAATCTACATATCGAATTATAATTTAATCCCTGAGTCAATAATACCCGAGTTTTCAATTTCAATTATAATAAGATCGGTTCATAATTCAAATATTGTGAATTTTTACTGACACGATTCGTACGTTATAATACTCGTTAAATATAATTAGTAAATACTTCGTATGCTGACATAACCTCTGCAAGTTATCATTTGCAGAACGCTTCAGCGTTGTATACTCACTTGTGAAATGATCGCCCACAATATTTTGATTGCTTTGTTTTGCAAAAAACGCAGGTACTCATTGTTACCTCAATAATTGTTACTGTAATTTTCCATCGCAATCGATTATATACACATACATATATCACGTATATATATATATATCTGAAGTGACAAGAATCTGTACAAAATGGCTACCGTTCAATTGGCGTGACGGCACTACGCTTAATCCAATCCAGTGTATATATATATCAGTGTTCATAACTCAGTGTAAAGTGTGTAAACGGTGGATCATCTATACAAGATCTCAAACTGTCTCAAAAGTTGTGAGCCCTCGCTTGATGTTTATGGATTTTATTGACTTAAACATTTGAGGATTCCGTTGAAATCAAACAATTATCACGCCCGCCATGGAATGCTAGTAAACATCTCAATAATTTTTTATTTGCATCCTTCTTCATTTTTGAATGTTATTCACGATTGTTGATTCCGAAAAATCAGCTGTTCGGATCTGATTTATGATTGGCTCACCCCGAGGGGGCAGTGCTGCAGATGGCGAAGACGAGAACCACGGTTTTGCCTCATTATCTGAGTCATTCCCCACCCTACTAGTTACCAGACCTGTATGTAAGACCGTGGGTGAGCCACTCACTTTCGTCATTTTCACTCGATTCGAGAACCGTAATAAGCCGCCACTCCAAGCCCCTTCCTATATAATGCAGCGTGACCGCTTGAAGCCTGTGTTTCTCAATTTGTGCACCAAAGACCGGAGCGCTGCAATCTCCGAGGCCGGTGTGCAACAAAGAAAGGAATATTAGGCAGCCGTCTCTTTCTCCGTGCGCTTGCGTGCTGAGTAGGCCTCTCCCTTACTAGCGCTAGCGGCAAAAATTCAGAACATCGGCTTCATTTTCAAACACGGTTTTAGCAAGTCTATGGGTTTTACAGCCGGAGTACCCAGGCCTGTGTATACGACCGTGGTTGCGGGTTACGAAAAGCAAATGGTCACTTTTATGTACAATGTCAATACCGAATGAAATAAGAGCTCCCGCAATTATTCACTGTAGAACGTGCTTTAGACATATTCCGCATACAGTAGGGAAACCTGGGAATTTATTGACATTTTTCGTTTACTCGGGAGTTGGACACAATAGCAGAAGATAACGTTTTATCTCATTGTCAGTCCAAAAATCTTATATCTGTTATTCAATTGATCTCTTTGATTACATTTATCTGAATTTGTACATACGCTGAATATATCGCAGTTCTAAGTATACAATTATACACCTTAGGGACTAATCAATGGATGAAGAAAATAGTCGATTTTAAAAACCACAATATTTATTAGTATTATTCAATATCTTAGAAAGCAAACTACAAAAAAATATAAACGTGTGGTGAAACCTTAGTTAGATTCAACAACGATAAGGCATGTTTGAGAGTGAAAAATATTCTCTCTTTATGTGTAGTTATTGAAAAAATATCTCGTCGTGAACGTTTATTCACAGCCATCAAGATGCTAGAGAAAAAATGTAATTAAATGAAGATATTTTCCCGTCCAATTCTGCTTGAGGCACGTTCATAAAGATGGTAATTAGGTAATTAAACTAATGTCCTTCTGAATCACGAGACGTGAACAGACACCGCGGTCATATGCTGATCGTATGATCTTTTTCTTCTATTTTCTCTCCTTCCCCCCTTTGCCGTCCCGATTATCACATATCCATTTCAAATTGCTCCGGAGTTTCGTCGATCACTGGAATATCTGAAATAATAACAATAGATGGTTAAGAAAAGGAAAATTTCTCAAATTATAAAGCAAAACATTTGCTGAGATAATAGTGCACGAAAAATAATTTGTCACAACCGAGACTATTTAATAGAATGAAAATATTTCATTCTTCCGATCAAACAACTTCTTTTTGGACGATAAACAAGTGGCATATATAGGTCCAAAACTCTTGCAAGAATCATTAGGAAAATTATCTTCGTCGCGACAGAAAAAAAAAGAAATGTTAGTCTTACCGATTAGGATTTGCTGGTACAGACCAAAAATACATTTGGGTAGTAGAGATTGGCGTGAAGGTTGAATAAAAAAAGCGAACGTATCTCAAGTGTTTTTGATAGATTGATGCATAAAAAATTAGATCTTGATCTGTTCGAAGTGTGATTTAGTTTATTTTTAGTCTGAAAATTTTTGTTCACGTACCTTTTATCGGTGGACTAGGTATGGTCGGAACTACTAGCGTACCCTTCAAAAGATCGGCCGGAATCGCTGGTATATTTCGCGGTGGAGTTCTCGAAATAGGTGAATTCCTCAAGTTCATTAAGAATGCTCGCTCGTAAACAATGCGGGTACCTGGAGCAGATAGATAGCATTTTTATACGTATTAAAAATAATAGAACAAACGTAGTGAAATTTCAGTATGCCGAGAAAGACAAAATAAACTCTCCATAACTTCCTGACCTCGAAGCAGCGATGGTGGATCTTACCTGTAAATCGTAAAGTCAGAGTTCAATTTTTACCTGACCTGACAGCTGCGTGTGATTGTAAAATATAACATCTAAAGTTATTTTGGTTTAATTTTTTAAATAATCTTGTGTATCGTTTAAAATTGGACACCCCGTATCTCTACTTCGTCGACAAACCAATTCGGTCAATTAGTTTTCAATAAGTGATTCTCGTGATCGTAGCTATTAGAGTATAGGCATAAGTTGGTCGTTATTAGACAATCAGTGTGGCCAGTTGAAGCCTAGTGCAACTATAGTTAGTTACAGTTTAAATATTCCATGAAAACCTTTATACAAGATTAGAAATCTGCACAAATCCTCTTCAATCTCGCATGGAATACATGGGGAAAAACAAATTACTAATGATATAAGTATATATAATGTCAGACTGCAGTTGCAAGTTATACTTGATTCAAATAAGATTCAGTTATATGTATATGGTAAACTTATGTAAACTGATAAAGTTCTAGTTGAATCCGTTGAAAATTCATTATCTCGTATAAATCTACTATAGATTCAACGAAACCACAGTTAAATGAGGAAAGGTGTAATTGAATTAACTAAAACTAGATAATATTGAGTTTTCATGATTATGTCGGCCAGTGAGGGATAAGTAACTGCGAAATTTATAATATAGGGAATTGGAATGAAGTATATGAATACATGAGTACATTTTTTATAAGGTAAATTTTCAACATCGTGCCACACAAGATTCCTCGCTCAAATAATTAATTTTTAAATCTATTGATCGTTTTTTTTTTTTAACTGTTCGAAGAACTTTGGCAGTCACTTTCAGCAATGAAAACTAAGAGTGCAAGCTGTTTCGTGACCTTCTGAGCTCATTCACTTACAGAAATATGTATGTATACAGCTGTATCTTATAGCTCGGTTGGAAAGATCGCGCGGCTGTATAAAGTTGAATATTTTTGCCTGCAAATAATCGAACCAAAAGAAAATTATTGAACGAAGGGGGACAATTAAACAACATTCGAACAAAGAATTGAGCCTCCATACCTGCTAATGACTCATTTCGGTATACATTGATAAGCTTCTTTTTGATAATAATCGAGTTATAATCTTTCGTTATTGAGGTTGAAAACCTTTGTCTACCGAAACCACTACACGGGGACGCCAGCGCGATATATTCGTGCCATGGGTGCGTATGGTTAATTATACACTCGCTCTAAAAGCGACAACTGATAAGCCTGTCCTAGTTTCAACGCGGTTCAATTTGCCAACATTAAATCTTTGCACACATAGTACCATCCAGTTGAAGAACCTCAAGTGGCTTCATGATTACGCGATGAAATTGAAGATTATTCAATTTCAAGATTCGACGACTACCGATATATGGACAATAACAAAGTCTATCCACGTCAGTGGAGCTTAACGGTAAATCAGATTACAAAAACCAGATAACGAACTTATCAACTGCAGGGTAGCACTTCTTTTGCGCATAAGTCTATGGTTTAAGACGTCATAGGGTGACAGGCCGGTATCAAGTCAAACATTACAATTAAACCAGTCTTAAGGAAAATTTTCCAGCAGGGCTATTTAGATCGTAGTTTTATCACAACTGTATTGGTGGACGATTACTAAAAAACAGGAATCCTGATAAGTCAAGAGCCAAAGCATATGAAATTCCAGAGTTTATGTGGAGCGGAATGCACGCAGACGCCGTATAGTATAAAGAATAGTACGCATGCGTCATAGATCCTATAATCTGCTTGTATGACTTAAAACACGTAGGATTCCGGAAGCAGTTAACAAAGTACAATCGCTATAGAACATGTCACGCAGTTTTTTTTTTTATTTAGCTTATAAATCCGAAGAAATACGCAGGATGCAGAGATTTTAGCGCAATTTTCTATTGCTTCATTGTTGTGTAGCGTGGGAACATTTTTGCGAAAAACTTCAAATAAATGGGCACGTAAAATTCAGGTATAAAATTTTGTTATTGTAAACAGTTGTTGATCGATAAATAGACGGTGGGCGGGGAGGGGGGGGGCAGGGGGGGGGACGTTCAAGGCCATTCGAACCGGCACGCGCGTGTTTCCAGCTGGGATGGTATCCTAGGATTGAGAGGTAGAGACTGTGAACAGCTGAAAGTAGTCAACTCGAGGGTAAAAAACGAACTGACCTCCTGGCGTGGTTGAGTATAAGGTGCCTCCAGGCGTCGAAGAGTAATCCGCAGGTAGTTGGTTGGGATCATTGATGAGGACCCGTTTAGATGGAATACTTTGACTCTGAGTCGCTTGCCTCGCGATTGGAGAAGCCGACATATTTAACTACTTATATGAATACTTATTGTCTCTGATTCGAATTGTCACGTATAAAAACAAAATGGCAAATGCGGTTCACACAATGTTGCATTCAAATACAGAACTATATTCAATCACAGAGGCTTGGATCGTTCGAGTTCGACGATTTGAAAAACTATATCGTATTTTGAGGTAATATGTCCCAAGAGAAGCGATAGAACAGTAGCAACGATGAGCGATCAGTTGCTCGCCGCACTCGCAACTAAAAACAAAACGCCTCGTGGCGACGGACGGAGCGCGCTATTGATAGCCGCTGCTGGTTTGCTGCGCAGTGCTGTTGCACGGTTCAACAACAGTTTTGGATCTCGCACGCTCTAAACTGCCGGTGATCACCTTGATGATTAAACTGTAATACCTGTCTGTCGATCATGGTATCGTAATATGGCCGAAAGAGAATAAAGAATCCGGCCTGCACATACGACTTTACTTATTTCAAGCCTTTATTTCGTCACCAATTTTGTCATAATATCGGTACAATTGCGCGTTAGTCTGTTTTATTGTATATATATATAGTTAATTAACAGCTGTGTACACATCACGGTGTCTAACATGTACATTGTACATACAACACGTGCTTGTTGCACTGAAGCCGCACGTACGATGAAATACATAATCATTATACATGTAATATCGATATTGGGCTTGATTGATTATAGGCATCACGTTTATCACGTTTTAATCAATCCGATTATTATATGACAATTATAGCGAGTCTCCGAATCACGTCAATCCGTTTACTTTAAAATAAAAATACCCTTCGCAAAATGTTTTTATTTGAGTAAAGAAACACTTTTTAGACGATTTTCAAATGTTTTGGACATGTTTCAGAAATTGTGTTTATTTTCAATATTTGCGTCCTTCTCGCAATGTGACAATAATTCTAAAAACCAAATAGTGGCAATCAGTTTGTCAGAAAATTTTCGCCCTATTTCATATACTTGACAATTATTTAATACGCAGTATATCACGAGAAAATCGTAAAAAAACGAAGATCAAGATTGTATGCACACTACAGTGTGCAAGAAAGCGAATGGGTTAATTACAATCAGTGCAGCGGACAACCGGGAAATTACTGTAATGAAACATCTTTTTTAAAATCGCCACCAACGAGCAATCGGTTTTTTTTATAGCAGAGGGCCGATAGTCGCGTAATTCGCGAAATTTTTTAGTACAACTCACCGTGTAGAAAATATACACATTACATATACCTGTCGCCTTCTGCGTTTACTTTGTATTTTCCTGCCTATAATACTTATATTACAGCGCGTGTAGAACACAGATGTAACCGCGTAGCCTTGCGAATACGACGATTTTGCCCCTTCCATTTATATCTTCGACCGTAAATATTATCGCAGAATTTTTTATCTCGTACACATCCCAGCAGCTGTAGGCAGCAAAAGAAATGTCTTTTTTTCTTTAATTTTATAACAAAATTTTCCATACAAGACAGGTCATAATATTGTGATCGTAACATATGTATATTATTACTAAATAGTACGAATTTATTTATGTTTACGTTGACGTTGACGTAACACACGGACATCAACACAATTATACGTTTACAGGTGGGAACATTCCTGTTGTATCCGCGTGTTATTTTATACGCACATGCATACAAATGAGGCTTAAAACTGCGCGGGAGTCACGAGGCGTAGCACTTGATTTTTTGTCTATTTTTTTATTGATAATTTGTATAATACATTAGAGGTATGCGTATGCAAATAGTGTATTCATGACATACTGGCATATATAGTGAGTCTGTACGAACGATTTTCCAATTATATTTAGTAGTGTGATAATTCGACATTGTATATCACGTGTATAACACTGCAGGGAAATTCTCGCTTGCTTGAATACTTAAGAGTCGTAGTCGGATACATGATCTATATATAACTGGCATACAATTTTGTTTATCAAGTATTTCGCTACTTACAAACAACCGGGGTTGCGAAATATATCGACGGTTAAATATATATACTGTAACTAGCACGTGAGATGGCATTTACGGGCGGGACAGAGCTTGGCGAAAATCTACCGGTACGACGAACATACACACTTTGCATTTGGTAAACAAGAGAATTCGAATAGAACTTGCTAATTATTCAGCCAGCGTAAATACGAATACCGATTGATGTGTCCTTGTTTACGAATAACCATACACTCGGTATATACGTATATTCATATTACGTATCTTATCCGTACAAAAATTACCAGGATGAGAAAATGAATTGTAAACAATGTAAAGTGAAACCAATAAGTATACATTCATCATAAGTCTGCACATTTTTTTATGTACCGCGTCTATATCAGTGTAAGCGTGCATTTTATATCCTAAGAAACCCATTTTTCACACAACATTATAGAGGTCGCGTATATTGCAAAAGTGCTGGGAGAAATTAGGAAACTATTTGCTGCATTGATTGGTAATAATACCACATAGCAATGGGAGTTATACTTATATCATATACTATACAGTTTGTAAAAATTTCTTGAATCCAAGGCTCTTTGTATGGATAAAATATAATCTCGTTTACGATGATTTATCCTGCTTGATTATACGGTCGAAGAGCTCCCACTTCCTTTAGTCATGCTCTATAATATGTGGGCGCTACTTCCGCCATATAAGCGTCAACATACTGGTGACTACGCAAATATTATAGGCACTGAACTATTATAGCATGTACATATGAAGAATGCCTGAAGTGCGTATGGTGCGTTCAAATTTCCTACCCGTTGGATGAGACGGATCGTCTATCCCTCTTCCTTTTTCTATGACTTCAGCTAACTGGTGGGGACTTTAAACGTATCTGCGCGTAGGCGCAATAACTTGCTCTTACTTAACGCCGAATAGATACATATATCGTTCTTGAGTAGTACTGATAACATGACGTATGTTACGTTTGTCCGGATCCTGAAACCGATGATAATGTTATGCTTAAAGCTTGTGGTTATTGTCCCGAGTCGTAAGTGTATAAACATGTTATGTTTTGATATTATGTAACTTGGATTATACGCCTCGATCCAATTATCATGTATATCAAGTATCATATTTATTTTACTTTTTTTAGTATACTATACCTCGATGTGTATAATGTACGTTCGGTTTTGCGTAAGTACCACGTAACATTACGATGTTTTTCAGAAATATCGTTTACTCATCATCATGTCAATGACGTTGAGCTCACGCGTGTGGTGGAAAAGCGACTCTGCTATTTCTTTCAGTTTTCCGTTACAAATTTCTGCAGCTTCTTTTGCAATTAAAACAATTGACACGGAAAATACGTCAAAAGTGTGAAATTTTGCTGCAGATTGTTTGGCATGTTTCTTCAATATATCTTTATTAGTTTACAGTATTTTTTTTCCACTCATCGCTTTTCCAAGCAGTATCGATTTAATAAACATTAATCGATCCAAATAATCCATGCGTTTGCATAGTCCTGAGAGCGCATTTATTCAAAACGACAATTTCGGTAATTTTTAATTCAAGAAATCCGTATTCAGGAACAATAAAAAATAATTTGAATGAATTAAATAGAGACACCGAGCAGCATAACTCACTGAGTTGCTCTTTGGTTTTGATATTTTTATCCAAGTGCTGCATGCTTCACTCAAACGTTTACAAGGACCAATGGGATATTCTTCCGATCAAAGAAGATATGGCATTGTACAGAAAAAACTAAAATCACAATGACTAACCCCCTAAATTAGGTTAAATAAAATAAATAAAAATTTGCTGGATTACATGATTTTTTTGAATTTCTTTCAGTACGCTACACTATTGTTATTGACTGCCACCAAACAAATGTAGTAGCGTTACTCCAAAATAGTTTTTGGAAAACATTGTTGCATCAAAAAAACATAACCCAACAAATCGCATCACATATGGTTAGCAGATTCTCATGAATCTAGAAATAAATATGTACTTGTTTCAAATAAATTAAACTCAACAGCATATAACATTCAAATCAATGCATCAATATTTTTGTTTCAACTAAAAAGTAGTTGTTCTGAGTGAAAAATTGTTCGAACAAAATAAACTGGAATTCAACAAAATTAGTTGTATGGTTCGATAACTTTCTCTCAGTTTATATGTCGATACTTGGTAAGAAAAAAATGTTTTAACTACTGATTTTGAACTTTTTTTTATTAATGTACAAGACGCATTATATTACTAGTGGGTAGGGGCCTAACAATACATCTAATTCATAATCATATGTCGCTTACGCGTGTTCGACTGTGGAATGAAATACCACTGAATTTTGTGGAATCAAATAGCCGGAGATTAATTGAATAATTTTCAGTAATTTCTCCCATTTTCAATTCTAGTTTAGGATGTTGAACTTCTATATTTAGGAAATACAGAATTTCGCAATGTATTTTGATCGGAAACAAATCTACATAGAATATATTATGCTACATATAGAAATGCGTATCTGCAAGATAGACGCATAATTGCAGCGCACTGGGTCAGCAATTTGCATCTGTTGCCTTTCTCCACGATTGACTTGTGCATGTACATAGAAATGTATACATAGTATAGAAATTTTTTTCAGCATAAAATTAAATAATGCATGAGTCTCAACCAGAAATCAGCCATGATATAACTTACATGAGTTTTATTTTCTATGACTATAAATTATTGCAAAAATTATACAATTCTCAACCGTACGCCGAGAAAAAAGAATTATCGAACCAATCAGCTAATTTATTTAACTTTCAGATTATTTGATTCGAACAATTTCTCACTCACACCAACCACTTTGCGATGTGATAGGTTATGGTTTTATTCATCCGACCATATTGTCGAAAAAGTATCTTGGAGTGACGCTATAACGCTCATTTGTTGGTAGACAATAATATTAGCGTATCGTAATGGAACAAAAAATCCGGTAACACAGAAATCTCTCACTATATTTACATGACATAGAGCGGTACATTTACCTGATCGCAGAACTGGCATAACACTTCAAAAAAAAAAAAAGGATCAATGAATTAGTTAATTGCATGTTTAATCCAAATAGAGGGGTTAGTGTGATTTCAGTTTTTTTCTGTACAATCCCATATCTTTTTATAGAATAAAAATATCCCATTGGTCCTTGTAATTATAATTTGAGTGAAGAGACGATTTGTTTTACATGAAGCATGCAGAGCTTGGATAAAAAATATCAAATCAGAAGAACTAACTCACAAGGGGAGGCTCAAACTTTTCTCTTACCGATTCGATTCAAACTCATGGTACATAATGTTCATTAGACCTGTCCTTAAGAAGGGCAAAATCGAATTTTAATGGTCTTACCCCCCAAACTGGTTCGAAATAATTAAAAAAAATATAATAAAAAAATAAAATAAGAGTTTGTTTTGCGGATGAAAAAATTGAACAAGAATGCATAAATTCCCTACTGTATGGCTCGTATGGTAACAGTACGTGCAGTGTTACGCTACTTGACAATTTTCTGCTGACTTAACCTGGAGTCGGGTATAAGAGGAATTGCTAACTGAATAGTCGTTTGCCCATGGTTGTATAAATGTATATTATACACGTGTCTCTAAATATCTTATAATGTAACCTGCATTGCTTGAAGTTTTTCCGAGATGTTTTGTTGTGAATTATTCTCCACGCCTCGATGGAAACCTCAAGGACATTTTTTTCGCTTCAAATACTTCACGGATGGAAAGGATTATATGAGTCAAGTGATATTCGTTTGATTTAACTAAATGCTATAGTCAAATGCGATGAACACAATGCTGACTTAATTCAACAAAATACTTTTGTCGGACCAAATATTTGTGACAACTTGATATAGAATTGAGTCAAGCCCTTGAATGACCATGCTGACTATAAATTTATTCAAGATAACACGGCGCAAGTGCCTTACAATAATGTGAACTTTCTATCAAGATAATGTCATTGAAATGACTGAAAATCTCGTTGAACGTATTTCAATCGTGTTGTTTTAAGGATATGAAATTTTTGTGTCAAAATGAATTGAGCTTGTTTAATTACATGTTTTGTTGAGTCAAGAATTCAATGATTGAAACAGGCAATGAAATTTGTTGTTACAGAAATCTTTAACATGAGTATTCTTCAATTGATACTATTTTTAAATCTGTTGAATCAAAATTTTCAGGGAACTTACACTCACCTTACCCGATATGTAACGGGTAAAACCTAACAAATTAATTCTGTATGTGTGACGAATCGACTGAACATGGGTCAATGGATACGATCACTTGCTGCCATTGTCAATTCCGATATCTCGTAACTCAGTTTTTGTCATCTAATGTGATAAGAGTGACGACACATTTATCATTGCGTTTTTTTTATCTGATATCTTAGCTCGGTTATAACTATCTCTGAAGCTACTTCCGTAGCGAGAAGGATCACCGCCTAGTGGCCGTTTACAGTACTAGTATACTGATGTTCACGATGAATATATTCTGTCCTTGTTTCGAAGCATACGGTGTTTCTTTTACCTCGCAAACAAAGTAGTGTAACTGTTTCAACTAATTACGCCAAACAAGCTCCAGTTAGATCAATAAATTATAGCATTCTTATTTCATTTGCAGTATTTAATTGCGTTAAAAGGTTAAGGGTATCGTTTAACTAATGAAGGGTGTTTTCGATTCTTTAATGAAGCACTTTATTCTTTAACTTACAATACATTATTTACTGACGGAAGACTCGATTCACACACTGATTCTGTCAGCTAGCTCCCTGCTCTCTTACATATAGGGACTGACTTCGGTCAAAGTAGTGCCGCTACCTGGTAAATTCAATTACGAGGGTCCTTAGGTGGACGGACTTACTCTCCGACATCCTCGGTTCACACACGCAATCTTGACCGATGATAATTATATTTTCGCTGGATTATTTGTGTTTTGAATAACTAACAGGCCGTGCCCCACGGTACTGCAAAGCAGGGACGACCGCGGCGGAGCCGAAGCAAGCTCCAGAAACTCTCCGCCACTTTCCAAAAAACAGTTTAATATTCTGGCTCTCCGATAGAGAGCGTATCAGATATTAAGCTGATAAGAACAGATACTACACATTGATCTTAGCTCAAAGAGCCGAGAAGCGATACTGGTAACGGCTGTCAGAATAGTACTTGAGTTTGTGAACACACAACTATTGTCGCGGGAGCGATGTGTCGCTGCGCCGCATAGCAGTGAAAAGAGGTACTCCGATGCTTTCACCCCTAAGGACCCTCGTAATTGAATTTACCAGGTAGCGGCACTACTTTGACCGAAGTCAGTCCCTATAGCTATATCTTCAGTCGGCGCAAACTATTTGAGATGCCAACTGTCGTTGAACTATTTAAAACCGGCGTAAAGTATCTTTTCAATCATTTCACGTGAGTTTCGGACTTCACACAGATCGATTACAGTGTCAATCAACGATCTACATAAAAGTGAAGATTGAAAAAAAGAACGAAACAAAAAAAAAAAAAAAGATTGGCCATATCCCAGGAAACAAAAGTTTTATCACAAAAATGGTTCCCTTCTAAACTCTAACACCCATGGAAAATTTGACGATAACCTTTCGGCCGTAACTTTCATATAAATTATTTTTAAAATCACTGTATAATCGTATCACTGAATTCGGCACATACAGATACATTCGTATATATTTGTTGTTTCGAGGTCATTACGAAAATAAAAATATCAAGCAAATATTTTCACTCCAAAAAAAATGTTGAAAAAGAATAACCTGAACGGGGGTAATTATGGCGCAAAGATTCCAAGATATGAAGAGCTAGCCATACCCAGGAACAGAGTTGATCACACCAGTAAACATGAGCCCTTCAAGGTATAATGAATACAGAAAATCGAATTAATATTCTACGTGAAAAAAAACTATACACGGTTAGTCGTACACTCGCAACCGGCGTAACAAATCACAAAACCTACCGGTTCGTAAATGTGTACAGGTAAAGAGAGGGGCATTGTCCTATCAAATAACCGATTCGATGAACAAACTTGCCCAGCCACGACGCTTGTACTCGGGAAAAATTGATAAAAAATGAAATGGGACGAAAAACCGCAAAATACTCCAAGAACTTGAATCCAGAAAAGGGTATAAATTTCGATATTAGTGCGAGACGCGTCGCCGATTGAACCGATCGCTTTAGATATGGAAACATGGTTAACAAGATTGGGGATGGAGGTTTCAGTCGAGGAAAAATTGAACTTTAATTTTTGAAATAATTTACGTGGATTATTAGGTTCATAAAAATAATAGATTTGAAAACCGCAGGTCTCATTTCGAAGTCCCCATAAAGAATACACAGTCCGAGATTTCCTGACAGTGGATATCCACGCAAGTAATGCAGCGGTATAACTGCGCTTGAAGTTAAGCAATTTATTATACGTTTCTGAAGGACTGGGTATCATCGTCGGCGCATAACGGCAACTCAACGGTAATCCAGCCTGCTGTAACTGGGAAACAAAAATCAGTTGTTCATGATTCCATAATAAAAATTATCTGGATGGATCTTGTTTGCTTCCTCATTGCCACCTAATCTAAATCACCGTTAAAATCTGTATCAAAATATCGATCTGTTTTTCAGTGTCGTGAAAATAACTTATTTCCACAAGCTCTACATAGTGTGAGTCATCTATAACACGTGAACGTGCTGAATTCGTACATGCAGTTTTTTGTCACCATGTCAAAATTTTCCAGACTATAATTTCTTACTCCTCAAAAAAATTATTATAAATGCCGTAAACCTGCCAATATACACAAAAAAATACCCGCCTAACAATAAATGCAACGAGGTCTTTACGCAAACACATTTTGCACAGGAAATTGTGTGCATACAAGTTCACAGTGTGTCTGGGCTATCTGAACATATTATTATCATCGTAAAGATACAAAAAACCTTTCAACATCATCAAGAAGATTCGTATATCAGATATGTCTCACACCGTGAATGTCATCAGGAACACAATGTCAAGCGATTCGACTCAAGCTTCAAGCTCAAGTTCTTCTTCCAAGTACGCAATATTTCACATATCATTCAATAAAAGCATTAGGTTACTTGTCAGATGATGAACCGATAAACGTGTAGATGATCTCTTTTAGTCGGAAATTACATATTTCATGCTGTACAAGCAATAGCTTCTATTCCTATATTGCTGTACAATGTGGCAAGTATATTTTGTTGGACCTTAAAAAAACTAGACAATTTTCAATTTATAGTACCGGTTTTCTATACGGGGCACTCGCGGAGGCTCAGACACAAAGAAATCGACAAATGAAGATGAAACCAAACTGGAATTGTCCGAGGAAAACGATTAAAAGTGTCGACTTAATAGGTAGAATTGAAGCAGGGCTGAACTTGGAATTTAGGAAACTCCCGACAAAGAGAACTGTGTCGAAGGCAATTTTACATGATAGATATTAACCCCGTTAAATATCACGTCAGGTTTGGTGTGCATTGTGTAAAATATACGATTGGATGTTTTTATCGTCCATAGAAATACAAGAAGAAGACGACTGAACGTGTGAAACGTTACAAACGCCTTCTCGAACTCGCAAAACCGAAATCAATTGCATCCCAGGAACGCCCAAATTCTACTACTTCCTTAAAGGTAAGCGGAAGACTTACGATTTAATATTACGATTTTAATCGAAGAGTATTCTTGGATCTTATCAGATTTTATCAGATCTTATAGCCTAACAAGTAGCAATTTGAGTTCAACTGCCTTGTTCTTTTAATTATTTAGCCAGTGAATACGAGAAACGTCGAACGTTTAGATTGCTCACCATTATCTGAAATGACATTACGAAACTTTGGCGTTTTATTTAAAAAAACTGCTGTTTGTCCTTGATACGCATATCGGTCGATGAGATAAATTCGTTAAAATTTAAGTGTCATGCCTTACCAATAATCGTATGCAAAATTGATACGAAAGTTTGGCAATTAAAGTAAAACCAAACTGGTGATAGTTTCATAGATTTTGAACACGTAAGCAATCGTGTCAATTTATATAGTGGGATATGAAAAAAATTATGATAATATTGACAGAACCCGGTGGAAAATTCATAGACTTGACATAAAGATTATATTTACCACCGCATGATCAAATCATATCAGAAATCATTAAATTACAATATTATTTGTTGTACTTGTGTATATATTACAATTAAAAGCGTTTTTAACCGTTTCCGAGTCCCCGGAAAACTTTCGAAATCCTATTTTCGTAAGTTCTCTGACTTTCGTTTTATCTTCTACAGCGGATAAAAAAATCAAACTTCAAAAATCGCGGCGCTCTCAAGCTGTTCAATTCGGCAAAAGTTTTGGATGCAACTGAAGATATCAAGTGTGAAACTCTCCCAACAAAGAAGTCAGTGCTGGGATACAAGATAAGCGAACGTACTGCCAGACTGGCGGAGCCGAGAATACGCTTCGAAATGGGAATCCGCTCACCAGGAACGGTGCAAGAATCAGCGTTATTCGCCACAGGTTCGATTTCGATAAGTTGAAACATTATTGGAACAAATATTTTTAGTAAGATTTTCGAAAAATCGAGATAGCTAGTAGATATTATACTTTTTGCTTTTATTTGATTTTGACAGCACTATTAATTCTTCGCGTCGATGATTGGAACCAAAATGTTTTGCAGCTTTCCTATTTCGGTAGATAATTTTAATTCATACGGAATAGAAGTTAAAAAACACTTAAAGTTTAAACCCGCCGTCATTTCGACTCTCTGTAATTTCATAATACTTATCTTAATACAGCATCGAAAAGACTCATCGAGCTTGCGACGCCAAAGAATAGCACGCAGCGAACAGACCTACCGCAAGGAAAAAGTCCAAATATAATATCTAATTCCAGCGTCAGTCGAAATGCTCTAAAAGCCACCTGCACCTCAAGGATCGCGAAACTCTCCGTACCTAAACACTCCAAGTCGCCAATTAATGCCAATGAAAATACGAAAGCCAATCATGGTGATACTACTGCCATTCCAATAAAACCTCCACTGGCCAAAGAAGCTTTTGAAAAACAGAGAGAGAAAAAACGCTTTGCTATTCACGGAGAAATGAAATGAACAGTTGTTAGTTTTGGGAGAATTTTCGAAGAATTCGAACGTACCACATACCGATACCTAATAACAACGGAAAAACTTGCGTTTGCAATGAGAATGCTTACTGGCATCATGTTCAAAATAGTAAAAATAATAGTTTCTTGTCCTTTATTTTATACTTGTATCGATTAAAACATATACCGTTCTATGATTTTATTTGTCGAACTATTTTTATATACACTAATATTATAAGTAATTGAAACTTTTATTAATACATAAAATCTCACTTCTACAATGTATTTGGCTAGTTTTTCTAGTTCATCCAAGCTCACAAAAACTAAAAGATCGACTTTCTAAATTGACTTTGATATAAGAGAATCTTGAAAGCTTCAGAAACGAGTTCCGAAGTTTGGAAAAACAAGTTCTCAAATATTTTTGAAGTCAAGACATGAACTCTAAGCATTCAAAACATCAATTCAAGCAAATACTTTCGGTCAAATGTTTCATTTCGATTTTCTGTACCTAAAAGTAGTTTCTGATAGTTGGTTTTCTAATGTGATTGTTCAAATATTAAAACAATTTATACGGACCGTAAGTTCCACTATATATTTTTGTTCTGTAAAAGTTGAAATTATAACAAAAGTCTGAGGCTGAAATACCGAAAAGAACAATATAGTTATCAATCGGTAAATTGTATGAATATAATACAATAAGAGATGCGACAATGGAAAATTTAAAAATAGGCTTGTTTTTATTACTTTCATACACATGAAAAAATGGAGGCTTATACTATGATATATTTATTCAAGGCACTAAAGATATTTGCTTAAGCATCATACTGATGATCGCATATAAAAATGTTACACATATAAATCTAGATAAAGGATTGCATTTTATCGTAGTAATACAATTCTATATTTGCATAATTGTACATGCATAATAAATAGCTCTTACACTATGTACAAAAATTGGACGGATTCGATTACATTGCATATAGACGAGCATTTTAGTTATAAAATATCGTTTACGTTACATTCAAACGGTCTTGTTTCAACTCACCGTATGGTTCTTAAAATTCTAATATATATTCTGATTTTCGTTTCTAATAATAAACATTAAGTAGAGATTTATAATCATTGATGAGTTATTTGTTACTTTATTTTGATATTCGGCGAGATAGAATTCGTAATAGACAGAAGATAAAACGTGAAACAGACGCTCAAAAACGTCGCTAATTCCTGGTGTCGTGATTGTTGGTAAAACTTTTCTTATTGAATAATTTGAACACTTGCTTATACATATATTATACATATATGTAAGTGTGAGCTACCATTTCAGACTTTATTTTTTAACCTTTAGTTTCACCTAACAAGTGTAATTGCTTTTAAGTGAAACGCAGAATTGAAAAAAAAAATTCATTTCAACATTATTAAAAAAAACGTATTATAATACGAAATTTTGTATTCTTTCCAATCGTCTTTAAAGGCACATAAATTTAATTTAGAAAAGCAAAAGACTTTTTAAGATTTTACAACAATCAATACTTATTTCTAGCTTGTAAATCAAAAGCTGATTATGGTCTTTATCTAAGGCTTGGAAGAAAAAACGTATGAGTAAGAAACAAAGTTTAGAAAGTGACATATACCTTCAATTTCTTTTTTCCCCTGAATTGGATGTTTTAGTCGCAAAAAAAGTAGATTTGTTTCTAGATAATCTAGTGTACCATACAAATCTTGAATTCCGAAAAATTAGGAATATTCAAGTCTTTGGAGAATATTATCGATACTTCAAATCTGTGCAGTCCTTGGGAATTTTAGTTCGGCCTAAATATAATGTGGAGTAGGACTAAAAATCAAAATATATAGTGCGAAATAGAGCTGCCCTAATGTATATACCGTATTATATGCTAACTACAAGTAAATTGTTAGTCATATTTTTTTTAACAAGATAAAAAATTCGTAAATGAATTATGCTCGAGTATAATTGATATTTCAAAAGCTGCCTGTAAAGTGACCGAGGTATTCACATTAAATTAAGCTGCCAACCAACTCTGCCAAATTCTCTGATCTTTCCAGGTTTCCAAGACTAAAAATTCATTTTCTCCACACGATTTTAGCAAAATCGTTTAAATACACTATGCACACTGATCTGTGTATATAGAGATCAGTGACTATGCAGCAAAATTTCGTACACGAAATAAAAATTGCTCACATTGTATTACCAATTTTCTTACAAGTACAATCGAATTTTATGAAAAAAAAATGGTCTGTAAATGGTAAAATAAGAAAAAACCTAGCACAATACAATGTCTATAAAATAACTCTTTGTTACCGAAGTAGAACTATAGTTTCAAAAATATCAAGAATATGTAAATTTCAGGCTTGTAATAGACTTTACTGACGTTTCCAGTAACTCGAAAATTTCAATAACTGCTATAGTTTTTGTGATACTTCCTGGAACTGTGAATGAAAGCATAGTTGTGACCCAAGCATTATGTACCTCAAACAGTAAAAAGTATAATTGTAAATGAGATTCAGTTGCGTGAATTGACGTGTACTCAGTCTTTGGAGTTCGGAAATCGGAAATTCGTAATATTTGTGTCATTTGCACAATACGGTACGGGTAAATAAAAAAAATTAGATAAACACAAGCTAATGGTAAGATGATTTTGATTTTAGCTGCCTAGTAGTGTAGCCAAGAATCCCATAGCGATTGATCCGCTGATAGTATACTGAATAGCAGAGGCACCAGCGTTACAGTCAGTGATTCTCCTAGCCCTCATAAAATCAGGTCCCACATACGCGCTAAACTGTCTCTTCTCAGGTGGGATAACGACAAGCTGTTGAGCAGCATCTTGGAAAATTAGATCACTATAAGGTGGTGGGCTGTAGAACATACTGAAACTGAACTCATCGGGATCTTTCCTGCCATAATATTGCTGCGCATAAACAAATAGATTGATATAAGCGTTGATTTCGGTTTCATTATACCCGTAATATCCGCTTCGTGCTACGATTGCATTGGCCGCAACCTTTCCGAGGTTACATTCCATGTACTGTCCCGTAGGTCGTCGCGTTCCGTCTGGACATAATAGCTCGAAATCTTTAGTGAACGTGTTTCGAGCCCAAGTTGATCTGCGCTTACCGTCGGTATTTTCGGCGACTGTTGTATGCTTGACAAAAGCAACATTGCCTCCACCTTCGACTAAACATCTGAAAGCACCGGTGTATCCAAAATAATCTTCAGAAGCATCTCGGCGGCAGTATCTGAAGCTCACTCCGTGGCACAAGTCACACATATTATCGTACGGCACTCCGGTATTATATTCGGTGCTCAGAGCACCGGGTATACAAGATTTAGTAAAATATTCTGCAGCTGCGCGCACCGAATCACATCCATAGCCTCTTATCCAGCCGTTTGAAATCAAATAAGCCAAGGGATAGACCCAGCCTGCTGCAGTGTTTATTCCGGGATGACAAGTGTATTTATTTTTCAAATATGTCAAATCCGTGCTTGGATCTTCTTCCTTGGCTACAGCCACAACGTAGTAGTCAGGGCTGCCCAGATTATAGACTTCAGAAATGAACGGAATGAGTCCGTATCGCAGACCCGCTGTGTAAACGTCACTAGCATCCAGCACTGTCACGTCGGCATCTCTGGTAAAAAAAAAACAACAGGAAATTGAACAATATTATTGTTAGTTAAATTTATCACGAAATTTTTGTTACTTTCTGTTGGCATTATATATTCATCACAAGTTAGATTTCAAGTAGATAATAGTTGTGTTGTCTATTGTAGACTCAACCACTTAAGTGCCAAGGCGTCATAGCAATGTCAAGCACGCCTCTGACATTAGTGCCAAAATCGCGAAATGGCGTCGTGAAATAATTCAATGTTTTGGGTGTTTCAGGTGAATATTTACTTTTGAAAGCACAGGTTTCAAATATTTTTGAGGTCAAGGAATCAGATTATTACCATAAAAAGATATTTTTCCCTAGCATTCATAGTTTTGAGGCGTCGAAAGTTGACGAATTTTTGATCATTTTCTCAAATGGCATCATAGAAGAAAAATATAATTTTCTTCTTTCGGAATGGATTTTTTTTTTTTGAAAAACACTGAACACTATTTTTGAGTTCAATTACGCAATTTTAAGAATTACCGAGTCAATGTGAAATTGCGTATTTTGATTGCGTATAATTATTTTATGACACCATATCGCGATTTCTGGCACTAATATCACAAGCGTGCTTGACGTCGCTATGACATTGTGGCACTTAAGTGGTTAATACAGTATGAAATCGAAGTATAAAAATTTTTGTTTGAAAAATCAATTCGTAATTATAAAATTCATTTTCACGTTATTCTTGTGTTGCTATCTCCTCAGGTTGATATTAAATTTGAAGATCTCCGAGATTTACTCACCCATTTTGTATAGCTTGCATGCAATGTATCTGACTGTGACCCTTATAGCAGACCATTTCTGGTTTTAACAACTGTGCTTTCAACGCGATCTGGAATCAAATGTTTTTTATAATTATAAAATATTCACATAGAATAATTGAATTCATTAATATTTACCCTCATTTTAATACACTTTTCCATTTCAGGCTCAGAAGTTACGCACAAAGTCATCCTGTTCACTGGACAATGTCTAACAGCCAAAATATCATTCAGGGATTGTCCAAGATATTGTGGATAGTTTTGATCCTTTTCAGCTAACGGATGAAACTCTCTGGCAGAATCCTGATGAAATATAATCATTGTTAGGGGAAATAATGGTGGCATGAAATTTAAAATAAAGACTCTTCAGACAATAAGTTCAAATTGGCAATTACCGAAAATAACAAATTATGATGTTCTCCGTATCTTGGAGATGATTCGAACAAGTCGAAATTCTCCAGAGGAAGTATGTCAGCTATATTAGGATTCCCCGCTTGTCTGTTCGAAGGGTTCGGTCCGTAATTGTTTCCTTGCTCAAAATTGTTGTCCGTTCCATTGCGATAATAAAAATTTCTGTTACCAGAAAAGTTACCGTTATAATTACGATCGTCGAATCTATCATAACCTTGTCGGTTGTCAAAACCGGGTCTGATCTCGTAACCATCTCGATTTCCGAATCGATTGTCGTTCATAAATGAGGAATTTGAATTTGAATATGACTTGGAAAATTCCTGACTAGCTGTTATCAGAAATTTTTGATACAGTTTACGCATGTTCACATGCGTCGCGGATGAAGTAATAATCGCTCGCGACGGTACACTACCCCAATTACAATTACGAAAATCGTCAACTGGCCTCCGACTTCCATCAGTGCATAGCAGTTCAAATTGATCCTTGCTAGGTGTATCTATAAAATAATCAATTAATCAACACTTCATATTCAATATCTTGTCAAGGTGATGCCACGATAATTGTTAAGGATGTTATGAGACTTAAATTTCAAAAATACAAAACTTTCGTGTATTGATACTTGAACTTACTCAAATCAAGAGTATTCGAGGTCATCTCTTGCACTGTTGTATCAACAAGGAATGCTATGTCTCCAGCTTCAAGTAAGCATTTGAAAGCACCTTCGTATCCAGCATATGGATCTGCGCTAGTACATTTTCCACCTGGTACTTTACCTATACAGAGCTTACACAATTGATCGGAATTGTCACCTGAAAAATGATAAAGATAATTGAATTTCTTCCGATGTTCATTGAAAATAAATATTCTATACAGGAAATATGAATATTTGATAGTAACATTTATATTGCCAAAATGATATTCATTTCAATATTATAATAAATCAAAGCTCATCTTATTACAGGAATCATTGCTACTTACCTAACGGATTATATTTATCAATCAAAGCATTAATGGCACAGCTTGGACCAAAGTAATTTATTGTTGATTTCACATGGTTGTTGCAGTCAATCACTTCCATTCCACCTTGTTCCATTAACTGAAAGTACAAATTATGATCGTTCACTGATTTTTGATTTTGTCCACATACATGGAATCACCACAGAGAGAAATTTCTAATTACAGTTGCTACACAGTCTTTAACTATTTTAGTTTTCTACCATAAATGAAAAAATATAGATTTGGGTACAAAATGAAAATTAGTTGTGTAGCTGCAACCAGGAAGTCTGGTATGTGTTACTATTCTTTTAGATTACAATCATTCGTACTATATTTTCTTAAAAGTAATACGCTAATTTGATGTTGACGCAACAATGAATTAAAGTTAACGCCTTACTTATCTACAAAAATGTAGTAAACTGAATAGGTTTTGTTGCAATAACTAGAAAATGTAGTATTGATAACTATACAACAATATATAAATAACATAATCACACTAAATATTTTCTTGTACCATATTGTCTTGTAATTCCAACTGAATTGAATTTTTTCTCATTATCATAATGAGATCCGTAAACTAGAGTTTTATAGTATCTGCGAGAAATGATGTTTTTCAGTAATTGAGAAAGAAATGACAACTAATTACAGAGTCGGATGGTACCAATCGCGTTACATATTAACTGATTATGAGTGAACATTTTTGTTTCTGTGCGCTGTAAGCTAGTAAAACAAATCATGACATACCGTGTGTATCGGAATGACCCAGCCAGCCTGGGTTCCTACTCCTGCAAAGCAAGCCTTTTTACCTCTGAGATCCCTAAGGGAGAGAACATCAGGCAGTGAGCCTTTCTTTACTACCGCTACCGCATACTGATTGATTAATCCGCTAACGAGTTTTTCTTGCATAATCGGTAGAAGACTGTGGTATCTTCCAGCAATGAATACTTCTCCAGGATCTAATGTGGTCAGGTGTGCTTTTTCTTCGTCGAGCATGGTCATGCAGGCCTCTTCGTTGAAGGCTTGTTTGCATGATAAAGCTATATCCCTGGCTGTAAAACTGGATATCTTCTGGTCCACCGCTTTGGAGAACGCTTCACACTTTCGCTGTTCAGCATCCGATACCGTGCACCAAACGATGGTGTTGTTAATCAATAGACCTGCAAGAACAGGTTATAAGGCATATTTAGTACACCTTTTATCCGAACATATCACAATTGAAAATTGATTAAATAAAGATTTAAATTTTCAACAAATGAACTAGGTTTATTCATGTTAATATGATTGATACAATTTTATCTTAATAAAGAGCAAATATTGAAAATCGTAGAGTTTGGTTGAGAAGGTTTAGTTGTTAGCAATGTAAAGCAAATTAGATTAATGCCAAAATCATCTAATTCAAATGCTTTGAGAACAATTGTGCAGACCTCAGAAGAATGATCATCGAAGACTTAACCCTAATCAGTCAGTGCAAATTTACGAGTTTTTAATTTTTATCTATACAGAAGGGATATTTTTGCAATCAAATTCAATTTCATTAATTTCAGTTGAACCTGGCGACGTTTTCTTTTTTTTTACTTCTTAAATTGCAATAATTTTTTTACTGATACAACTGACAAATCACAAACCCTCATGATATAAAACAAAATCAGATAATAGAAGTACAAATGAACTTATGAATAAGCATTGTATGAGAGGAATTACTGGAATTTGATGCAGGTAATTATAACACTGGTGCACAAAAACAATAGAAATGATGCAGTAATGAAAAACAGAAAAGAACAAGCTTACAATCCTTTTAGGTATTACATGGTGTTATTTCATCAATCATACAAATTTCCCATGAGAAGTTGAAAATGATTTTATTCATGATTCTGGAACAGAGAATGAGTCACGCGCGACCGAACGTGCGTACAATGCATACGGCGAGAGTGTTAAGCCACGCCCCATAAGCGTAATTTCTAATACGGCTGATCTGAAAATTGATCTGTGAAGCTTAAGAGCGTAAAGGCTTGACGTTCATTTTCATAAGAATTTTCATAAATCGCATAGATCGATCGGAATCTATCATCGTGTATGACAGCGCGTAATGATATAATATTACAATCGGTCACGATGTATTGAGTAGCATCCACCATTGACACGAAACAAGAAACAAAACAAAACAATAACGATATCAAACATAAATTGAAGTGTTAATTGTCGCAATTATTTTTATATACGAGTTGAATTCTAATTCTTCAAACGCGCATGACAAAAGATGAATCAACTCTGCTCGAGGATTATGAATCAATTTACTACTATGAATCGTTTTAAAAGTAACGGTTTCGCAATCATCCGGTTTGCGATTTACTGATACCGATGTTTTTGTTATTAGTAATCGACATTGGTGCGCATTAAAAAAGATGATTGTTATATCGATTATTCATGCGTGGGATTATTCGTATCGTTTTATCTGATACGAGTCTCCCTTAGCTATCATTTAACGCAACGTAAAGGATGGGCACTACATTCACTACTCTGAGACAACATATCAGTGACTGGACAAATGTTTGGACGGAGATAATTCTGTACCATTTGTAGCTTGGAATATCTGATAAACCACAAGCAAGCTGATTAGCAACCACATCCTCGAACCGCAATCCATTCTTACGTTCAATTAACAACACAACATTAAAACGAACACGTAACTGACAACACCCAACATCAACGACGCGCTGTACAGCGCTTCAGCTGTGGCACGCTCTCGTGGTTTATTCGGATTTTCAGTTATTCGGTGAGTTGCAGATAGCCACTGTCAGGTAGCAGCAGCTTCGTGTTATACATACCTCGGCAGGTTTCTCTCTGCTTTCCATTTACATGACTTTGGTGTCGACGACGGTTTTACATCATAGAGATATAAGAATAGAGTACGTGAGTTAGCCGATACGACCAGCACGCAATAGAAAGAGAGAGATAGAAATATCGATTTTGACGTAAAATTTTTTCAGCACTAATACAAATAGAGTTTACGTCATCAGATGCAAAGTGCAAGTCTCCACGATTTTTTAGTTTAGTTAATTTGGAATTGCTGCTGTTATCAGTATTCCCTTCTATCATAGCAACGCACTGTTT
Organism: Neodiprion lecontei; assembly: GCF_021901455.1. Classification (NCBI taxonomy): domain Eukaryota; kingdom Metazoa; phylum Arthropoda; class Insecta; order Hymenoptera; family Diprionidae; genus Neodiprion; species Neodiprion lecontei. Next base: position 8,011,730 of record NC_060262.1, on the reverse strand, counting down.
ACAATGAATTTTATTCTTTAATGAAAATACTGTAGAACCGCTAATATGTTTGACTACTTCATCGATATATTCTGTGGAACACCAACCTCCTTTTTTGGTATAATCATATCCAAATAGAGTACGAAGCAGGTTATGTTTGTGTCAACACCTTCGGCACGCCAGCGCATGCGTGATTAGACAAAGACAACCAGACTCCCCAGTTGTTCTCTCGCTTTCTATCGCGTGCTGGTTTTCACTTATGTGCGCTCCTGTGGCTGACGTACCTTATTCTTATATCTGTCTTACATACAGGACTGGCAACGAAGCCAATTTTCTACAGAGCGGCGTGATTCTCTTGTTGTCCGTGGTTTTTAGTGTTTGAAATAGCCATGTCGCAGCGCTGCTATCTAGGCATGTACGTGGGGTAGGGATGAAAATGTGCCACCGAAATTATATTTGAAATGAATATAACCTAAAATCAGCGCGTGCGTCATACTCACGGTCTTACATACGCGTGAAACGCTGTTGCGTTTAAAAAAAAAAAGATGGTTAAACCATGTGCGGTACCGCGGTGTAAAAAATTATCGAAATTGGTTAACCACTAAAAACAACACCGTTTCTTTAAATAACATACATTCATTTCATTTATTACCTTCGTAGATTTATTATTCGTACATACACGTGAAATTTATATTTTTTTTTTCTTTAAGGTAGTACCGTGATAGCAGCAGTCCTCAACTTCCAGAGAAATATCCCTTGTATAAAACATTATAACTAAAGTAAAAAGTAGTTGAGATACAGTACACCTTTGGGCTTCCTGTCATATGCGCAGAAGTATAAAAATTTTCCCATTGCGTCTTTTGTCTGACTTGGCAACGTTGCATTCTAACTCAGTATCTCTTACCCCTCAAGCATGTGTTGTAGAGAAATGTATTGTTATGAAATCAATTTGAGGTTAGTTATAATTGGAGACTGAACCGTACCGTAACCTATACCCGCAAAGTTCTGACATTTATTTCAATTCGTTGGGCCTTTATGGCATTTTAAACTTCCCGCGTAGGGCAACGTTGCCAAGTCACTATTTCTCACGGGTCAGGTTATGAGAGGAAGTTTGAAAATCATTAAAAGCAACAAACTTTAAGAATTATTTACAAGAAAATAAATACCGCTTGTTTATGTTTTTTTTGAAAAAAATTACTTGTTATATCCTCAATTAATAATTCTCAGTTTTTAAAAAAAATTCTAAGAAAAGTATGGCTGTTATTAAATAAAATGCTCACTCTAACTACGGTCGGGATAGGGAATACATGTAAATTGTACGACTTTTGATCGCTAATATTGCAAAATTTAGTACCGCAAGGACTATTAAAAAAAATTCCTACGTATAAAGGACACTTCAAATTATGTGTATTCAAAAATTGAAAGATATTGTAAGAAAAGTGATTTATCACGGTACTACCTTAAAATGAACGAGATTGATATAGATAATTTGTTTACATTTTTTTCTAATACTTAAGTTAAAACCCCGCTTGGGGTTTAATCAAGCTTGGTGATTTATTCGGTTAGGTCACCGCCTAAATTAATTGAAACGCAAGCGATACAAGTATTCCATAACTTGATACGTAAACCACAAATTTCAATAATGACGGCTGAAAATAGGAAACGGCGATGATACTCTTTGCCTCTAGTCTCCATACATATATGTATTATTCATAATAATTATATCATACTAATATTTATATTAACTACTTGCATTCATAACAATTCATTACTTGTAATAACAATAATAATATTATTATTAGGTTGGCGCTGCATTGTGCTCACGTTGATTATCCATCCTTCGATCACAACGCTAACCCGGCGGCCACAAAGTGAGATAAATAACCGGCCGTGAAATGAACCACCCCACTACCTTTGTTGCCAGACCTGTATGTAAGACCGTGGAGTCGACTCGTGTCGACTCTCGAAAACGAAGAAATGGAACATCACACTTTTGCGCGAGAGTTGATTGCACTAAAGAATCGCTGATTTTTACAGATAAATATACAGATAGTTTGTTTTATTCGTATAGTAATTAGTTATCTGTTTACAGTAACTTTCATTCTTGGTAGATGCAGTTTGATTAAATGCGTTTAAAGTTTGGTGAATCTGTGTTTATCGCGTCTATCAAGCGTCTTTGTTTGTCGTGTCTATTCAAGCGTCTTTGTTGGGTATTTGTGACCTTTTGGTTCCCGCGAACTTTTCCTTGTGCGGACTAGTGTGCTGTATGTGTGATGTTCAACTCTCATAAACTCACCATTCTAGCAGAGCCTTCCCGAGTCGACTTGTGTCGCCCACACACGGCGACACAAATCAAATGGAAAGCACTTTTAGCACGACTTGTGTCGAGCTGTGTCAGTAAATGGAAAGCACCCACTATAGAGATCAGAGTACTAAATATGTATGTATGTACACTTGGGGACAATGAATCTGAGACGACTAATTTTTTACACTAGACAGTTATGTTGGCAACACAGAGAAACCTACAGCGTCATAGTCGGCTGAGCGCGAATCAAACTTAATCTCAATGAACATAACATAACCAATGATCGTCGAATCTAACTTTTGAATACCACGGGGATAATGACTTCTTGGATTGACACGTATTCTAAGGTTAGATTCGATGGTCATGGGTTATGTTACGTTTGTTGAGATTGAGTTTGTTTCACGCTCGGCCGACTATGGCGCTGTAGGTTTCTCTGTGTTACCAACATAACTGTCTAGTGGAAGAATTAGCCGTCTCAGATTCATCGTTCACAAGTGTACCTTGGTCATGAACCTAGAAGAGATAATGAAGAGGTTGCCTCGCTAAAATATAGTAGTACTGGAACACTCGCCGTAACGCAGCGTTGCCCGATAGAGTGTCGTCGAGTAAGTCCGTGGTCGAGAAGGATGGAAAATTGGGAGAAATCTGTCTGTCTCAGATACTTGTTTTTGATTGGCAACGAAAGAAATAGAGTTGGGAAAACACCATCTCTTTTTTCCTAATGGGAGCGTATTTCGATCTTTGTTCAACTTTTGCGTGGGTAAATACATTAAAGGGTATGTTCCGATATACACTGCGAGCACTGTTCAGTGCTCTTACTGGGGAGAAATTCGTTCCGTTATAGACGGACAGTATACAGTCACAGTATCCTAGGGAAATATATGACGTCATAAATCGTCGCCATTTTTCTACTGTGAACACTGGTGCTTTCGAGGTAAGGTGCTCTCAGTGCTTTGATGACGTGATCAACAGCGTTCAGAAATTTAACAGCTTCCACTATTCATAATTATTATTATTGAATATTGTCATTTAAAAATATCGGCCGTTAAAAACAAAAATGGAAAATTTGAATAAATTGTGTTTATTGCAATGTGAAACAAATATTATGTATGAAATGAAAGTAACGCCAAAAAATGTCGATCACAGTATACTGTACTGCGTTCCGTTTTAAGCAGTAACCAGTATAGCTAACTATACAGGAACGGCTTCGCAGTATACTAAATTGACGACACACCTTACAGTGCTCGCAGTGTATATCGGAACATACCCATAGTGGCGATAGACGGGCGACATGTCTGTTGCACATGGTGCGCGTTCCAGTATTACTATATTTCAGTGGTTTCCCCAAAATACTCTGAACCTGCTCGGAGTACGTTAAAATGTTATAATCGAACGCGGCCTATCACTACAACGTTCGATTTATGGTCGAATTTGAATTTGAATTTTAGATTTAAATAATGTTTTAACTAACAAATTCAAGTGTGTAAAAGATCATACTATACTATTATATCATGCGTTGTTACGAATTCATCGACATTGACAATAAATTACTAATAACAAATAGTACTTTGAATGAATAGCGTTGCTAGAGAAACGTAAATGTATGTCATAACGAATAAGTGTAGTTTCGACAGAAACAATTTGACCCTGGCACTGATCATTCGCAACGTCAAAAAAATTTTAATAATTTCAAAAGTCTTGACAAAATTGCAAGTATTTGATCGAAAGATGTCAAAATCTTCAAAAACGTCAATACGAAGCTTCAGAAAATATGGATTGAGGTATGCAAAGAAATGTTATCAAGCATATATGCATGCTTTATTGGAGGTTATCGGAGGGATCAGTGGATAATTTTTAATAAGTATAAGTCATATACGTCATATCAATTTATAAACACTTTAAAGACGGATCTGTACAATTTATTCATTTTGAATGATAACATGTCAGTTCATATATATGTATATATATATATTAGACCTGTCCGTAAGAAGAGTAAAATCGAATTTCGATGGTCGCACCCCTCCAATTGGTTCGAAATAATTTTTAAAAAATGTATTTTTTTTCTCCATATTTACCCACCCCTAGAATGCCTTACTTTTTCTTATAAGAAAAGCATTAATTTTTCGAGGTTTTTAATCAAAAGTGCGTAATGAGTCCAAAAAAAAAATCGTGGATAATTTTCTAAAACAGCAAAATGAATATGAATATACCCCTTTAAAACGCCGCTTGGGAAATTTAGCTATGTTTATTTTTGACTCCGGTATCTGACTTTTGGTGCTGCAGGAAATTTCAAGCAGCGAATCCAAATTTTTGAGCGGTCAAGGAACTTACCCTCACGGAAAAAACCCCAAATTAGGTGTAAATTCATGCCCCTAACTTTTTTCTTATCGGAAATTAGCATTATCTATGAGTTGGGGGTACGAATTTACACCCAAGTGGGGGTTTTTTTCCGTGAGGGTAGTAGGATTGGTCTTAAAGAAAAAGGAACTTCTTGACTCCAAATAATAAATAGAAATTCAAAAACTTCGATCACCTCCTCTTCTTTCTTATGAGAAGGGGGTCGTTTTGCTTTTTTAGAAAAATTTTTACGATTTGTTTTGAACCCAGTATGCATTTTTGATTAAAAACTTGAACAAAATCAATGATTTCTTTACGAGAAAAAGTAAAGCCCTCTAGGGGTGGGTAAATATGTAGGGGGAAAAATACATTTTTTTTAAATTATTTCGAACTAATTTGAGGGGTGCGACATTCAAAATTCGATTTCACTTTCCTGAAAGAGAGGTCTAATATATATGTATATATATATATATATATATATATATATATATATATTATTTTATATAATTTATATATATCTGTATAAATTTATGTAATGCATATTAACAAGGTCATTCGAATTCTTGACATTTTCTGTCAAAAAATGTCATCGTTTTGAATTATTGCGTTTGTTCCTAGGTATAAGCATTCCGATTTTAATTCGAATTTTTATAAGAATAAAATAATCTCGCATGCAACTTTGTTTAAAACAGGAAAAAAACTAAGGGTCTTAAGAACCTTCTAAAGCCGTACAATTTCTGTTGCGATATCAACAATCGCGACGAAGAGATACGCTATGATAAGCGAAATCTACCGTTCTCATCTTCTCTAATGGTGTTATCGCCAATTCAAGAATCTCCAACACTCAAGTTCCGCTATCAATTTACCGAACCAGCAGTAAACGCACGACGAAAAAGTAAATCGAAATTAGAAGAATCGGAGCTGGGTGAAAACCCAGGCTCGAAATCATGTGAACCATTGTTATGGTATCAAGAGGAAGAAATTGAAGTAGCCAAAAATCAATTTTGGTCTGAAAAGCAAAAGTTGTACAACGAGGAAGCAGATAAAAATGCACTCATTGGAGAGAGAAAAGGTATACTCCACGTATGGATCAACTAATTGTAAGGCGCTATACTTTTAGTTAGAGACAATTATTCATACGTGGTGAAACAATCTTCCGAGATAATACCCAAGCAGAAAATCTAAGTCTTAATTAAGCTTTTAATAACGTTTTTGAATAACGGAAAGATGTCTCGAAGTGTTGAAAAAATTAAAAGTACGGTATGATTAGTAGGATATAAGACCATTTTCAGATGTGTTCTGAAAACTTTTTCTTTCCTTATCGTTCTTTGCTATCTGGAATCATTGTTGATACCTCCTACAAACATTTAACCCTTGACTCCTTTGTTTTGTTATGTGAATGTTCATTGACACAAACATACAACATATTTCTTTCAATAAGCAAAGCTCACATAAAAGGAATATTCATTCTCTGAACTTCACCTAATTCGAAACCTTATCCTATAGTCAAGGAAAAGATGGGTTTAATGAAGGTTGCTACTGGTCCACGATGGTATCAAGATCTCTCAATTCCACAAGTATGAGTTACAGTCGCTTATTTTATCATTTAATTACTTGAAAGCCTACAGGATCATCAGGAAGTAAGAATACCACTGATAGAATATATTTTCTAAATGGTATAAGATGAAACAAGTACTGGCACTCGAAGCCACAATGACTGCTGATTATGAGGAGACGATAACTGTTAGAACACAAAAAGCTCTTGCAATCATTGGCGCAACATCTACCTTCTGTAAAATTGATCCTCCAGTTATAAAAAAGTTGCATCGCAGAACTCAGCTTAAGCCGGTTCAATTCTTGCGAGAAATTTATAGAAGAGTTACTGGGCAGTATTTCGAGGAAGAAGAATATAGTTAGTTACGACATAATATTTCTCAATGCTACGATTTTGATTTTAAGTATCAAAAATAATACTTGCAGTTACTGAATAGATAGAAATAAAATTATTTAAGAGCGATGATTATTTTTCTAAGTAACATACCTAGAAAGCATACATTTTCATTAAATATTCGCCTATGTTTGAAATTTTATAAATATTGGAAATTATCCGAGAAAACGATAACTGTTTTTAGAACAATGATTTGATTTTAGAAAAGTCTTACGACTGTAACGAGAGAATTATTCTATCAGCAATTGCATTGTTGGCACTACCTGATACCGTATTGGAATTGAACAACAGGTTACCTCCCATTTCAGAATCAGTATTTCCTCCAAAACGTAAACTATTTTTATTTTGTACTATATCACAAAATTGTACCACACATAGTATAAAGGATCGATCTTTCAATCTTGATTTTGAAAACACGTTTTACAGCTCTACCACCTCGAACGCCACTGCGTGGTTGTAATGTTTATAAATCACCTTATATGGAGCCGCTCTCCTTGCCCCCTGACTGGGTAACGTATAGGAAATGCTTGGATAAATGGCGTGCAAAGTGCAAACTCGTACCAAGACCTAGAATAATTTTACCACAATTGAGAAAAGATAAACCGAACGATCGTCTCGACTTTGGGAATAAGACATACAGTCAGGCAAAGCTTGAGGATGTTGTAAGCTCGCAAAAAGAACAAATACTGGGAAATGAGGCTAACTTAACGGAAGCTGACGTTAAGGGTGTAAAAACACTGTTTGATTTCTCTACTCTAATATTCCCGGAGAATGATAAGCAGACGTTCGACTTTACACTCTCGGGATTGGGAGAAGAACCTGGACCAGTTAATTATGAAATATCCGGTATAAGATTTTTAACTCAATGTTAAGTAATAGTTACTAGACCAAAATGTGAAATAGTTTATATGCCGGGTAAATGTTCGTAACACGAGACTCTAGATCATTATTCAATACTATTATAGGTACTCTGAATCCATCTTTCCCGAAAAGAAAGTCATGGCTAGGAGAAAAGGAAGCTCATTATATAATATCGGGTATATCGGAGCACGAGAATCCCCCAACTTGCCCGGTTACCTATGTGATGACAGGAGTTTCTTGCGTCACTCCAAACAACAGCGACGAACAGTTTTTCGCGGAATTAAAACTTGGTGATGGTCCAAAACGAGTTTACCCTAGAGGTAGAAAAAATTTATCCAAAAACTGGCAAGAATGGTTACAAGATGCAGATGAACAGTTTTTGGAGGTTGAAAAAGAGGCCAATAAGATCATAAAAAGTGTCGAAGCAACGATGAGACTTGTCATTCCGAAAGGACGTTGCGATGCTTGTTGCTCTTGCAGACAAACAAAAAAGACTGATTTGAAATCGCGCGCAACAAAAACTCCTTACATGGTGATTGACAGTATTGCAGAAGGTGACAATCAGAACAGATACATTGTCGGATCTTTGGCCATGCATTCTCCGGGTCCTAGTCCCGCAGAGTCAACGGTGAACCTCTTAGAAGTGGTCGCGTCTAACGAGACGGTGCAGAAAAAACTTTTGATAAACGGCATCACTAGCGAGAGTGGAGAAACAACATATTATATTTCGGGTGTCACACAGGAGACTCAGCATATTCCGAGAAAAACAATTATCACAGAACATTCTCCGAAGCCGCTACGGAACGTTCCGCCGTGTGCTTGTACCATTGAGCAGATGTTTAATGAAGGAAAAACACCGAGCGGAAGTGGAGATGATATACCTCATACTAAGAAGGAAGGTGTTTGTTGCGGGCATAAATACCGACCGAATGAGCTGCCTGCTATCACGTGTAACAAATATCCTGGTGACAGGTCTTGCAGACGCAATCCGTTCGATAATAAGCTGAAGAGAGCTATGCTATCCAGAACCGAAACCCCGTGCTGCGATGAAGCCGATGGGCCGTCAAAAGAGAAAAAAATGTTCACTTTGCCGGATTTTGCGCCATGCGGGGACGAAGACGGTATGGCAATTTGCGGGGGACCGTGGGGTGCGAAGAATGTTCCCGATCCGAAGGTCGTTGCTGCACGAGAGGCTGAGGCAAAGCAGATATTAAAGGCACCTCCGTGTGGAGATACACCTGGTAGAGCAGTTTGCGGAGGTCCTTGGGGCGCTATAAATCCTTCACCAAAGATACGTAAGTCGGGTGACGATGAAGAAGAAGACGAGGAGGATGAAGATGAGAAGAGTGAAAAAAACGAGCAGTTGAGCTCGAGGGAGCAAGCAAAATTAGCGAACGAAGCTAAAGCCAAGACAGAAAAGTTAAGAAGGGAACAATTAAAACGTGACAACCTTTGTTCGGCTAGATTTGAAGATAAGCTTAGTGATAAAGCTGATGGTAAACGATTCATGGTGAAAGAAGCACCACCCGTCTATTGTGATTTTGATAATGAATGGAACAGAACGCGTACTGCTCCCACCACAAATCCATGGAAAAATGAGTATGAAAAGTCTCTGAAATTAACACAAGCAATAAGAGAATCTTCCGACGGTCACAAGATCGACAGACGAGGTGATAAGGAGGGAGGAAATTCATTGAAACGAAAACAAAGAACGGAAGGTAATACTGAATCAAATTGTTTTGGCAGGAATCAATCTCTAAAAGAGGATACAAACAATATGAGGTCCAATATTAAAGGATACGGCGTAAAGACAAAAGATAATGTTGAAATGATTTACAGTGGTAAACAGGCGTCAAAAGGTCAGCCTCGCTTAATCAATTCGAACGCAGTTACCAATGGTCAACAATCTAATGCCAAAAGCGGACCTCTGGCAAGTGACCGTGTGAGAACTAACTCGCCTACTTCTAACAAAAACCGAATAGGTTCTTCGAAAGAAAATCGAATAACTCGTAAGGCCGAAGGTTTAAAAAAGGCCAACGTTTCTTCTGCAATCAAAAAATCACAACCAACTAAAGAATTTGTTAACTCCAAAAAGGTACAAGATGTTGACAAACTGAAAAAAAAACGCACTCAGAGTTCCGAAAAACGTAAAGATGGTAGAAGCAAACCATCGATGAAAAATAATTGCAGCAACGAAACAGATAAGGACCGGTTGAAAAAAATTACAAAGCTTCAAAAATCATCACCCCAAAAATCTCTCAGACATGAGCGTGACGTCACATCCAAAAAACATAAAACTGAAATAACTCCTGGCTCTTCGTCATCTGCTCCACAGGCTCAGGCAACTTTGAGAGTAGGCAAAAAATCTGATCAGTACAAAGTAGAACCTGCAATAATTCCAAATGAACCACGTATGCCTTGCCAAAGACAGGATACACAATCCGACAGCGAGTCGGACAATTGCGGGTGTTCAGACGAGGGGGGAACTAGTATGAACAATAAAATCCTTAAAGCAAAAGAGGGTCCATTTGGGTGGAGAACTATATCCCAACAAGCACTTCCACGAGAGAAGACTTTGGTATATCTTGTGGAACCACCTGATCAAGTAGATATGGTAAAAGTACGAGAAGGTGGGCGACCATGTAAATGCAGAGAAAACAGAAACAAAAAAAAAATTCTCATTTATAATATTGGAGGAGCAGTTAGCGTTTCAAAGGGTGGCAGAAGAAATGACCGGCCCCAGCTCATAGAAGGAGTAACTTATATAACACCTCCGCAAAGCCCTAGAAACAGCAGTGAATACATCCCTGAGTACGAACTCTTTGAATCCCCCTACAAAATGTGCGAACGAAAAAGATCTGACCAGGATCTAAAATATATAGATGAAATCTCGACTCCCCAAGGCCTGTCACCAAAGAAAGAAACTAACGTGGAATCGTGTGCGTGTCGCGATGAACTTGAAGAGTGTACTGTAAAGAATTTACCTACAAAGAAAACAGAGCAACGCACAGATGATCCAAAAGCAAAAAAGCGGTCTTCAGCTCTGAAGGATGACGGCTTGATTGATTACTTTACTAGTTGTCAAGACGCGGTACCTTGTTGGTTGAAGTGCGCAAAGTTTTCGAAAGCTGGTTGTTGCGCGAAGCCAAAATTGTTACAGGTAAAAAAGCCCGTATGTGAATGCCGGTATGAGAGACGGGTAGTAAGAAGGGAAGAAGAGAAGCAAAAATGGTTTGATCGCCAACAGCGTTTAAGAACAGCCAAAAAACAGCCATACATGCAAGTCGCAGGAACATCGAGGCCAATGGGGCATGATACGAAGCTCATCATTTCATCAGTAAAAAAAGTTCTGCGGGACGGTGAGTTCATTCCAGAAGCCCAGTACTGCGTTAGTGGAGTGGCCGAAAATTATGCTATGGGACCTCCTCAGCATATTGTTCCCGGTATTACGATGCAGAGCCCTTTGGTCACCCCGGAACCTAGCAAACCAGATATTCTTTGCATGTGTGGACACAGGCATTGGTCTCCGACAGAAATTAAAGCAAGTGAACTGGCGCCAGAAGGTCTTGCTGTACGCACAAAGGGCGACTATCCGTGTAGAGGAAGAGAGCAGTGGAAGGAGATTCCTAATGATATTAGTAAGAGCATGGAGGAGTCACTGGGCATTGATGATAGTGAACCTTATGTGGCCTACCATAGCTGCGCTGATGGTGGCTGGGGTTGTAGCTCGATCGCTGACAGCGGTGGACAATTGGATGAGATGAAGAAACGGAAACTGCAGATTAATATAGCTGAAAATGAAGTTCGTAACTCAAATCGTAGTGTAAAAAAAGCGAAGTTAAATGCAAAAAAAATTCCTCAAAGTGTAACTGAAAAAGTAAAAACTGAAAATACCCAAGTGAGCACTAGTAAGAATAAGAGTAAAATGAAAAAAACGATTATAACGAGAATGGAAGAATTTGAAAATGCGGAAAAGCAGCAATACCATTCACAAAAAATTGCCTCATTAACAAATAAGACCCCAAAGCTAAATACAGACCCTACTCAAGGTAACTCGGAGCAGGATAAATCAACTTCAGAAACTAAAAGAGATTTACATGAATTGATGAAGGTAGACTATGCGCGCTTTCTACATTCCTGCTTATTGTTAGACACGATGAAATTGAAGATAAAATTTCTTGAAAATGATAAGTTGTTGTGGTCAAACTGATCTAATCCTAATAAATAAAAAATATTTCAGGTTGAATTGCAAAAGATGGCAAGCGAAGATTTCATCCTAGCTAAACTGCCCGAGTGTTGGTTGATACCTCAGTTGAGATCCTGGATTGAATATCGAGAAGGAAAAGTTATCACTGACAGGATGAAGAGTGGGATATTTATTAAATATCTTAATCGTGTTTAACCATCACAATAGTGGTATTATATTACTTCTATTATTCTCAGACAAATTAGGTGACATTTCGAGAAAAAGGTGGGGCATGATGCAGCAAATCAAACAACACAGTATTCCGCTACCATCACTGCAGTTAACTCCGTTTGAAATTGCTACAATGACTTTTGACAGAGCGGTAGAAATGAAAGAAAAGGTATGGCTACTTTTAACAAATAAAATACTATTTTAATGCTAATGCTAAATAAATTAAGCCCCATGCTTATTACCATTCAAAATCATTTACTTCTACGTAACTAACTACGTAAGATGCGTGGTTGCGAAGCCCGTTGGCTGACAAATTGTTAAATTTAAATTGTTGTAGTTCGAAAGTAATACTACGTAATCTAATATTTTTATCAGATTTCAGTCATCAAAAGAAAGTACTACAGTCAACTACGCAAGATGCGTGTTTCTGAAGCCCGTTCATACTGGCCTACAATGGAGTTTGGAAAGTTCCCGAGCCTTAGCTTTAAAGAAGCGTTCTTCACTTATATGGCTGGAAAAGAGGCCGATGGACACGTATTCAGGCCGTGGAAATTAGAAGATTCTAAAAATCATTAACGTTACTAGTTATCAACTAGTATAACGAAGCAGTACTCTTACTTCCTAACCGAATATAGTATTTACTAGAACTAAATAAGTGACCATACTATTCATACACCAACTAATAAGCTATGTATACGTAATTCTCTTACAGTTTATATTGCTCCAAATATTTGGTGAATTTTTCAAATAACTTTACCTGTTGTCACATGAGAAGTGCCTGTAAATTTTCTGTAAATGATCCTATAATCTAGTGATTGTAAATAAGTACTCCACGAATCTCCAATAAATGAAACTGATACGAAAAACAAAAACGACACATGTGAAGATAGACAATTCGTCAGTTACAACTGGAAGGGTAAATCTGCACTCTTGAAATCTGGTAGTTGGTAAGAAATCAGAATTGAACCAGATTAACTCACAATCAGATAATAAATGAAATGTTACTGTGGCTCTGCATTCGATGTGTAACACTGAAGTAATCTAAGGGGATAAAACAAGTGTAAATTTTATATCGAAAGGTTGAGTCGTGTACATAAATAATTTAAAAAAATGTTATTTCAGAAAACTTTTTTCTATTTATCTTTCACGACAAATTTTCAGATCCTGGTCATCCTGGACATTTGTCATCATGATCGTGTTGAAAAATTTCCAATAATCGATCACTGAAATTTTCGATACGACTTTTTTACGATAAGTTTAAACAAAGCGTTAATTTCCCCTGAGAATAGTTTTCTCCGATCCACATGTAGCGGTTCGGTGAATTGTCGACTGTTAAAGAGAACTGCCGGAAACAAAATTGATTAATACGGAGCAATGTTTTTTTAGAACATTTTCTAGTTTAAGGTGATATAAAAATCGTCATGGAACTTCACAAATTATATATATATACCACTATGCTTGTATTTTCTGGGGCAATGATCGACATATCAATTAGATTAAAAGGCCGTTGGCCGATAAGTATATCGAATCGGCCCCAGAAGAGTATCAGGCTCATTATTTCAGGGAATGTTGGTACTATTGAGGTACTTTTATTCTGCAAGTTTCAGATCTCTATCCATTACTGTTTCTGAATAAATCGAAAAATACTGAAAATCAGGAAAAATTGTTATTCTCAGAAACTTATGAATCGATTGATCTGAATACCGGATATGTTTTAGGGGGTGATAGTATCTTCTGGGACAAAAAATAAGAGCTATATCGGTTCATAGGATCCTTAAAAAAAACTAGTTTTTTTCTTTAATTTTAATTTTTAACCATGTTATGATTACGGAACAATTATGGGCTTTAATGCTACTACGTGAACAAAATCACGTCATCAAACCGTGCAATCTCGACTTGCACATCCTCGGAGTCTGACTTTTTTTCTATTTTTTGGAAATTTTAATCCAATTGATATTTCGATCACTACCCAAGAAAATACAAGCATAGTACGTATATAATTTGTGAAGTTCCATAACGATTTTTATATCACGTTAAACTAGATATAAGCGATATATGTATGTATTTAATAAACAAAATCGCGAATATGACATAAAGTCGAATCAAACCGATATCATCCCACCTGAAGTATAAGCGTTGTTATGTTTGATGACATAGAACTTAGACCAAAATCTTAAATGACAGACGTGTAAGGCGAAATCACGTCGGAACTACGCCATTACTCAATAAGAACAGGAAACTGCGAATAGACAGAAAGGCACGTCAAGAATTACTCAACGCCGATTATACAGCTAATATGAGTGTGATATTAAGAATTGTTAAGACTCCCAGAGAGGTTTCTCTCTGAAACTCCATGCAAATTCGCAATGCGTCATAAACTTTGCATAAATTTTCCAAAGTACCATGACAAACCCATAATTTTCGCGGAGAAGTTCAGTACCCTGGTTCAAATAATTTTTTTTTAGATATCCTCGACAACGAAGCAGGCACAGCAAATTTCTAATATAGAGAGGCATAACAACGGGAGTTTGCACGACTCGTTGCATTTTCCGAAATAGTTTCGTGAAAGCTATCGTACCAATTGGAAAATTTTGAGACCACAATTGTTACATCAAGAAACTATCACACATTTGTAAATATAATTTTATTTTATTCATATATTTCATTTTCCAAAAATAAAAATCACTAATTTTCGTTTGGTTAGTTTTTAGGGAAAAATTAATAACCAATGACCATAAGTTTGCATAAAGAAAAGGAAAAAGTAAACCTATGACTCTAGTTTTAGTTGTAGTTGTTAAAAATACATCAATGCTTTATGATGCAAATCAATATTAACATTGTTCATTATGTATTAAAGAAAAAAAAGCATAAGCAATAACAATTGTAAAAAAGTAATGATGAAACGTATCGTTTTAGGCTTAATAGAACAATTGATCAACAACAGTTGACAAGAGAAATAAGTATGGATGTATCACTTTAAGCTCGATTTTAAGCTTGATATAGTTTTTAAAAAGATATATAGATGCGAGTTAAAATTGAATTTTTTATCCTATGTTAAAGATAAAAAGCATAATTCGTAAACATTGGAAACCAATAGAAAGAGAGGAATAATTAAACATATCGTTTTACGATTGATATTCAAATATCTAACAATCGTTAAAAAAAAGGAATAACTCTGGATATATTGTTTTACACTCAACACTTATAGCTGTTAAAAAATACGTCAAAGTATTCCAATGTGAGGTATTAATCTGTTTTCGTTATACGTTGAAAAAGAAGAATAAGCAATAACTATTAAAAAACAAGGAAAAATTAAACGTATCGTGTTACGGTTGACAGAACAACAGAAGTGATACCTGTTAAAAAAAAAAAAAAAACAACCGATAAACAAACGTATCATTTTACGCTTGACAGTTGTAGATGTTAAAATAATACGTCGATGTCTTGGAATGTGAGTTAGCCTGAGCACGTTCTTCGATTATGTCCTAAAAATGAAAGTAATACACAATTAATACAGTATCTTACCGACAATATTAAATTTCTGATGATGAAGTAATTGATAAGGTACTCATACCTGAACCACCACAATTGCCACACGTATAACTACGACGACCACCCCCGGAGTAAGATGGTGATGGAGATGAGTACGACAGTGAAGGAGGTGTGTACAAGTACGAAGGTATGAAAGCGGACGTTAACGAAGTGCTGCGACGGCCGCAAGTTCTACTGTTGTGACCTGACACAAAAAAGTAAAAATAGATTAATTTTTCTCATCTTGATTTGTGATATTAATCATTATCAATATGATAATGATAGCGATAGTTGGTGAAGATATCTGAGACTATACCTTCATTGCCACAGGTGCTGCATCTGGGAGAGGCTCTTGCCGAAGGTGTTGATGTTACAGAATTGCGGGAACACGTTGATCTATTATGACCTGCAAATAAACTAAGTTTTAAGACATTAATTTTATACATGATCTATACATTATCATGAAGTACCTTCTCCTCCACACAATCCACACATATATGACCTGGCAGGAATACTCATAGCAGCAGGTTTGGGCGTTGAAGGAACTGATTTCGACCATGGGCATGTTGTTATGTTGTGTCCTAAGTTTACGAAGCAATTTTTTATATACATTGCAAAATCATACCTCGTTAATCAATATAAGTTTGATTATACCTTCCTTGCCACATCCTCCGCATTTATATATCTTTGGAGTTATAGGGGTCTGAACACTAGATTTCGACGCAGAAACAGCTGATTTATTCATCTGACAGGTCGTTCTGTTGTGCCCTTAAAGTTAAAGAGAATCTTTCCGTTTTATCATTATTACATGTTATTGACTGATTCGACTTTATTTATACCTTCTGCACGACATATTCCACATTTTCGTGATATCTTTGGAGTTTGAATAGCTCCAGCAGGAGACTTCGATGCAAAAGTGACAAATTTATTCAGTGGACAAGAAGTTCTGTTGTGTCCTGAAATTTAAAACCAATTTTCAAGTTACATTGTTAGTTATATTTTGGTGATCAATTTGTCTAATTTTTTTATACCTTCGTCACCACATGCACCACATCTGTATGACCTTTTGGGAGTTTTAGTGATTCTTACGAATTTTGGTACGGAAGTGACTGGTCTGTTTAGCAGACACGTTGTTCGGTTATGTCCTGAATCATTAAAACAAATTTTTATTTATTGCATCAACATTATTCATTTCATCTGATAAGTTTAGTACCTTCTTTACGACAAACTCCACACTTGTACGTTTTTTTAGGAGTCGGAGTCGTTGGTGGAGTGTAAAGATGTGTTAATGGATGCATTGAATTCTTGTATTCTAAAAAAATTCTATTATTAAATGTACTATTCTTGTGTAATTATAATATATTCGTGTATTCATATTTTGTTACCATGTTGATCGTCTGATGCATGGGGCACTCTCTCATCATCAACCTGCTGGTTGGAAAGCAGGAATTTATTATAGATCTCAATCGATGTTTCTAATTTATCCTTTGCCATTACTTCCTTTAGCACAGTTTTTTTACTCTCATTTGTCGCAATATCAGGAGTATCTAATGGAATATCTTGGCTCCTAATTCCATCACTTTTTTTCTCTTTCTGAACATTATCATTTGGTTCTTCAGTTTTGACAGCATCACTTTTTGCTATACTATCGTCATTTTTATGAGGATTTATATCAAATTTTACCAGCATAATATCAACGAGTTCACAGCTCAATTCATTCGTTTGTTCTTTTATCTTAATATTGGGTAATTGATCAATAACATCGATGAAATCACTTACAGCGTTGATGATTATTTTTTCATCCAGCGACTTTTTAACATTATTTTCCTTCAACTGTGAGAGTAAATTATCTCTAAAAGTAGCGCTCAGTGATTTTTGATCTTCCAATAGTTTTTTATCGGATGAATTATTGATAATATTAAAAAAATCTTCGACGCATTTTTCAATAGCGTTGATGATCGCATCCTCATCGTCAGCTTCAGCTTCGTGATTAATTGAAGCTGCGAGTTGTTCATCTTTATTGCCGTAAACATTCTCAAGCTTTGACCAAATTTCACGAGTAGTTGTGCAATTTTCGACCAATGGAAGCAACGAACTGCTGATATGCAATATCAATTTTGATTTAGCTATTTTATTCTCTTTCATCCACAATTCAGCGTCCTTCAATGATTCTTCGTTCTCTTCAACATAATTCCAGAGATCAGATACTCTTAACAAAGCTTCGGCTTTCAGTCGCCAAGTTTTATAATTGTCTTTAGTTAATTCTTCAAAAACCACTGCCGTTGAATCGTCCATTTTTCTCTTTGATACACAACTGAAGAAGCTTATTCTTGGGAATCCCCGAACACAATAGATACCAGGTCCGAAGAAGCACCTGGTCAGAGTATATACTGCGTCACAAAATGTGTACCATATACCGGGACAATCTCTTGAAACTATACATATAATGCGCATGCGCCAAATAATTTAATCTCATTGGTCGGTGAAATCGCGCCGCGGTGATGTTTTCATCTGCTGAGCAAGGCGCCAACGTACACAAAATGAAACAAAAGCTGTAATTCTCTCGCGCGTAAAGCCGTGGATTGAGGTTATGCTGCTGTTTATTTTTACGTATCGTGAATTGTCTAAGAAGAATAGTATCGTTCAGCAATACCGTGGTTGATTTCGGAAGATATTCAACCGACGCAATAAAAAATTTAACGGAAAAGCAAATATCAAATGATACAGAAATTGGGTGTTATTTATTGAAAGAAGAAATCTAACATTCAACGTGAAATGTCATTAACAAGTGGGAATCTGGACAAACAGAGGTAGGTAAGTAAAAACAATGTTTATTGTGAACAGATTCTTTATTTACATAAAATTAAAAATAAATGAATGGTTGAGACCCAGTAGAAGGTATTTCCAGAGTAGATTCGTTACGGTGCAGTGCTCCAGAAGTCAGTAATTAGTGCCGATGAACATGAAATAAATAAAAGAGATGAGTAACAAGGAATAAAGAAATTATTCACCTTAAACACGAAGCTTAGGAGGACAAAGAGTAGCAATTAACAGAAAACGTACCCGACGCAATACTCACAAAAAACCTCGCCGACATCATTGATTAGTTGACAAAGTTTTTGCAGCTCCATTGTACAACAATCAATGTTCCGTTAACAAAGAGGGTTCACCAGATATCCAAGAATCAAAAGAGAAAAAGAACAACAGTTAATATTACAGTGTAAATCATGCTATTAATGAAAAATTAGGAAACAAACAATAACTTACAAGACAATCGTCCGATAACACTGGAAGACCAATCTCCACTCTTCTGATCACCCCTCGTCTGGCCATTGGTGGCCTTTCAAAAAGTGCTGCCGTTTCTTTTGCCTTCAAAAATACCGAAAGATCCTGTTTAATAATAATAGCTTCTAATATTTTCAGGTACGAAATAATTCATTGTCAAAGCGGGACTAAATTTGTCAGGCACGGAAGCATGTAAGTAAATTTCCAATTACGTGATCTTTGACAATGACAATATTTTAACATGGATTCAATGATAAAATTGGTTTTTTTTTCAGCAGGCTCGAAGTTTAAACTTTAATTAACACGAGGAAAATTATGCCTTACCTGATGGTCAAAACGTTTAGGTGGCAAGGATCCTGGTTTCTCGAGCGGTGCAATCATTAGAACCATCGAACCTGGTTGTTTCGTCAGACATCAGGTGCCAGAGTGAATTTTATCAGGCCATCGCCACCTTCTTAACATCAGTTGAGGCAAAATTGAAGAGCGGGATATACTACAGATCATAATGGCTGAATATCCCATCATTTTACTTTGATCGAGCCAATAGCGATAAGTTTGTTACTTAACCGTTGCTGCCAATTCATTCTACCGAGGAATCATTCTGTGCACCATTGTGATTTAAGCATTATTATTGACCAGCATTGTTTTTCAAACTTTATACCATTTGATTTGGTATCTTATTTTGAAGCTTACTTTTACTCTCTTTGGCATTGAATTCAGATAAATAGTTTTTCAAGTCCTCAATTAGATTGTAGGGTTGAATTTTGCTAGGCAAACTGAATCAATCTAAATCTAGAACTGTTAAATAAGTTCAGTAAAAATGTCTTTAAATTTAATCTTAGTTGACGGTGTCATCTGGCTAGCTAGTTGCACGATAACTTGAAACCAAATTCAATTTTACACTCTTTATAGGGTCCTACGCTAAGACTGAAAGCTTGTGAATCTCCATGTACCGCAATTATTTCTGCATTTCATGTTAGCATTATCTGGAGCAAAAAAAATCCCATTTTGAGATTGAAAATGGAACCTGAAACACAGAGTTATTCAATAGCACGAATTGAAAACCAAGAATTTTATAATGGTTTCTGCAACAAAGGGACTCTTTCCAAATATCCTTGTTAGAACGTGATGTTCGGAGGACTATAAACAAGATATTGTATCGGATTACATTATTTGGAAAAAAATCTTCATAAACTTCGTTAAAAATTAGATATTCATTTATTTTGATGGAACAAGGGACACAATCTTTACATTACTTTAAAATTGACATTACTCTAAAACATGATTGTCCTTGAAGCTAATTGTGACATTAAGGCGCATTTTGAGAAACTTGATTTTCAACTTGTGTCACAGGATGTGAT
Source organism: Neodiprion lecontei (assembly GCF_021901455.1). Lineage (NCBI taxonomy): Eukaryota > Metazoa > Arthropoda > Insecta > Hymenoptera > Diprionidae > Neodiprion > Neodiprion lecontei. Next base: position 7,991,706 of record NC_060262.1, on the reverse strand, counting down.
TTACGTTCCTGAGTTCTACGCTTTCGATTAGATTTTCTTTGTTTCGAACCGCACTTACATGAAATACAGAAATCATTTTAATAAATCTAATATTACTTGAATTTTCAATTTGAGTATTAGGTTCCCTTCATTTATTTAATCGAACATCATTGAAAATTTGCGAAATAAATTCTGATAATCATTCGGAAATTTTAAATAGTAGTAGCAATAATTTGTTAATCGGAAAAAATACATTGACTATCGACTATTCGTAAATTTTGTTGAACTATTTTCAAGCAAAAAAAGATTCACAGTTCCGTTACAGATAGTGAGATATTTAAATTTCTTGAACGCTCGATTTAATGTCTCATTTTCGAAAGTGATAAAATTCAATATTACCGCCTGAAATCACAAAAGAGTGAGAAAGTTGCTTAGTTGCTTGAAAGTGGCGATGATCTTTGTACGTCTGACAAATTGAATTGGCAGATAACAGTGAATATCAGAGATGTAATTATTTTAGTCGTATCACCTGTTGATAGATAAAAATTCCACTGTTATTTCTAATGTACGAAATAATAAAAATGATTAAATAAAGTGTTCGCACCTACCTGCTGCGTTTCTTCCAAGCACCCAACATTTAAACAGATTTCTCATTTTAGTCGAATAAAGCTAATTTTCAAAGAGCATTATCATCAACTTTCCGAGTCATTACCTCGACTGTTTGAGATTCTAACCTCAAAAATTCGTATGAACTACAACGCCGCCAGAAACAGAGTTTGACAGCTGAAACTCGGAGTGGCCAACCTGCCCGAGCAGCCGATAAAACTCGCGCATGCGCATTATATGTATAGTTTCAAGAGATTGTCCCGGTATGTATAAGTTTAACGGTAATGTAGCGCAGAGAACTATTGATATAAGGGTATTTGCACGTCACGATGATAATTGTGCATGTCGGTATTAGTCTAAGAATTATGGGTAATACCTGGTCTACACGCCACGTTTAACTCGGTAATACCTTGTCTACACGCCCAGGCCAGCCCCCTGACACTCACCACTGCTAGTATACTAAAGAATTGTATGCGTTTTGTCCCCGTTTTTTAGTTCCTCTACGTGGCGCTAGTAAACTTCTGACGCGCTCGTTGCCCTCGCTGATCGCGCGCGAGCTTGTCAGACAACTACTAGCGCTACTAGTGGTGGAGATTGGCGGCAGAATTGAGGGACATTTTGCGAACCACTTTTAGCAGCGTGTGTCAGAGGGCTGGCCCAGGCTTAACTCTGTCGACTACGGACTAAACAACAAGTATACTTTATTGCTTATCAATCAGGCTGTACTTAAGTATCGATAGATATCTGAATAAGCTGTTTTTATCACTTATCTTTTTACGAACCGAAATTTACACAATTTTTTTATCACCGTCTTACCGTGGCAAATAATTATGACCAACCAATACTATCGATATCTATCGATATTACCAAGGGGGCCTGAAATAAGTCCGTGCTCTGAAATGAGTTTAACCTCCGCGCGGCTCTCTGTTTTGTTTTCGGTATTGACAACTAATCGTTCCATTCAGTATTGATTTGCGGTTTCGAAAAATGCGGCTTTTCGCTTGTTACTGGGGCAGCGATTTCTCCTGCAACATTCGACCAGCTGACCGATAACTTTTCGACCGACGTCCGGAGTAGCCGTTGTCGTTACCTTCACGATTTTTTTCTCCAGGGCTTCTTAGAAATTAGGTGGATCCTTGTATGTACTTCTAAGTCATGCTCTACACGAAAGAATTCAACGGATTCACATCCGCTGATCGTAGTGGCCAAGCGATCGGCGTCTACGGCATATCTTATACCTGTCCTGAAATCTGTCATTCACAAATTACCATGATCAACGAATATCTCTGCTCTACGTTTAAGTAGACGATTATTTAGCAGATCTGGAAGCTTGTTTTTGAGAAACTTCAGGTAAGTTCTTTAATACCATCTTGCGCGTAAAAAGCAGAGACCAATCTGTCATACAAATAACCCCGCATTGATTGAATGTATAATCAACCCATAATGCTCGCTGAATCATTGATTGGTCAAATATTCCATATGAATTTTTCCGAACAGTCATAAAACAGGTCTCCACTTATGAAGTTCAAAATCAAGCCAATGTGATGATAGCAATTTATGTCTGTATTGAAGAACTATTAAGCAAGCTTTCCAACTCGTCATCCAACATGCTGCAAAAACACATTGATAATCCATCGAACTTGATGGCTCGACTTACGAACATTGCGTGGATTTCATTTAGCCCAGTGATAAACGTTGTGGGCGTTTAACATTCCGTCCAGATCGAAATTCTACTGATGTGCAAACAAGATATGAAACATGAACAGCGGTTCCGCTTTATGCTGCTGTAATGCGTTGTCGCAAGAATTTATTCTTTCCGCATGGTCTGACCCATACAGTGATTGAACCTTTGCTAAGAATGGAAGACTAACTGATTAAACCCAGATTATTCAGAAATAATTCATCGAGTACTACTTTCCGGATAACTAAAAATCTCAAATGAAGCTGATTGACCGCGAATTCAAAGTTGCAGTGCACAGAAAAAAGCAGAATGGAAAATTCACAGTTTTTATGTAACGTAGCGCTTCGAAAGCAAACTTGAAAAATCAAAGTTTCAGGTGTAAATTTTACATTTTCTGTCGAAATTACATATTAAAAATGTGAAATTACATTTGTAACTGTAAGAATTCATTTTTAAAATTGAATTCATAAAAATGTTATCTCAAACTGTAATTTTTCCAGTTTTATTTACGAAGCGCCACTTATTACAATTGTAATTTTTCCATTTTTTCCGTGTAGTTACTCATTATTCAGATCATAGATTAACGACTTTCAGACATTTTCAATATATTCTGCTGAAGTAAGTTCAAAGTCTTTCATTTTCAATCGAATTCGTATTTATTTTACACCCGTTGTGTTCGGAAAGTCATACGGCTGCATAGCAACTCGAGAGTCAATTGTTATAAACAACGCGCTTTGACTGGCAACTGGCAAATTTTGCTCATATTGTCTTCGGCATCGCTCGAGTACAAATCTCTTTACGATGGATTTTTCAAATCGCGAGATGTACGATATGGTGCTGATGATGGGAAGGTGTGACAACGTTGCGGGGGACGCAGCTCGCGAATACGCGGACCGGTATCCGTTGAGGCGGCATCCGTCCGCGAAGGTCTTCCGCCGCTTGGAGCGAAGCCTGTGCGAAACTGGCAGCTTCGTCCCGGATCGTTCTAACGCTGGACGTCCGAGATCCAGACGGACGGTGCAGTTCGAGGAACGTATCCTCGACGATCTTGACAGGGCGCCTACTAAAAGTACTCGGGGTTTGGCGGCGGAACACGAGACTGATAAGTCAACCGTACACCGGGTCTTGCGAACTAACGAGCTGAAACCATTTCACTCGCAAAAGGTTCAAGCACTGCACGGTCCAGACCGTGTGGCATAACCGCTTTTTGCGAGTGAATATTGGAGCAGCATCAAGCAGACCCGATGTTCATATTTAACATCTTATTTACGGATAAGTCGAATTTTGATCGCGACGGGGTTTTCAACACCCACAACATCCATCATGGGGCCGAAGAAAACCCGCACAATGTTCGGGAATCAAGCCACCAAGTTCGTTGGAGTATCAACGTGTGATGTGGCATGCGAGGCGACGAGTTGGTAAGCTTGTTTGATAATGCATGGAAACAGATATAATTTGCTACAGTTTTATTGCTTGGCTTTGAAAAATGTCATTAAAGACGTGTTTTATTGCTTTTGATGAAAATAACTTTGTTGAATCACTACAGTCAACATATTTTATCAATAATTATAATATTTGAGCAATCAGTGATAGAGCAAGGATTATAGTTTAATTATGCAATCACACAATACGGGGTAATTTTTGACACAGAATGGTCCCTGCGTTTTACCGGCAAGATTGGATGGAAACTCGTACCGCGAGTTTCTCGAAAATCAGCTTCCGGAACTGCTAGAGGACTTTCCGCTCGATCGCCGCGCCGCCCTGACTTTCCAGCATGATGGTGCTCCAGCGCACTACAGTGCCCGTACGCGGCAGTTCCTCAACGAACGGTTTCCGGGGAGGTGGATAGGCCGTGGGGGTCCCATCGCCTGGCCACCGCGATCAACTGACCTGAACCCTCTGGATTATTGTCTATGAGGCTTGATCAAAGAATTCGTGTACAAGGACCCACCGAAGCAAGCTTAATAAAAGCAGACCTTTGCAAGCTCTGGAGGCTAAAATCGTGGAAGCGACAGCGACGGTGAGTCCGGAAATCGTTCGTGGAGCGATGGAAAATTTCGTTAGACGCTGCAGGCTTTGCATCCAAGAAGGTGGCGGCCCCTGTAGCGAGTCGTCACACTAACCCGATGAAAAACGGCACTTTTCAGAGCCACCAAATAATTTCGCAAAGAACGATTAGTTGTCAATACCGAAAACAAAACTGAGTGCCGTACGATGTTTCTCATTTCCTAGTAATAATAACACAGAATCATGAAACATGATTGAAATTATGTTTCTGGAATTGGAGTACATCGATTTTTTGTGACTTCGAATGGGAAAAACATGAGAATTTTTTTTATCCAATAACATTTGTAGCGCCGTAAACTGATTTATGGAACAATTCAGTGTTGCCGAAAACCGTGCGAATAAATCTATGTAACATGAATTTAGTAAAATTAACCTTTTCCGACTAATCAATAATTTATTCAGTGAAATAAGGTATGGTATGACTCACTTATCACTCAGTTGGTTTATCTAAATTTTCATGTCTTTGAATTCATTCCTTCTTTGCCGTGAAAGGATATTATGCCCTAAAATGCTTCTTTCTGTCTACATAATCGAAATTTCTTTCGGAAATTTGGCAGTGTCCGGGTATAAGAAAAGATGTTTCCAGGTAAAATGAAGCATTGTCGAAATTGCCAAATCCCATTTAATTCGAGCATTAATTTGTCTGGCTATAAAATACATTTTTCGTCGCAAAATAGGCTGCGAAAGCACGAAGGGATACTGAGACTCATCGCTTTTCGATTTTAAATTCGATGTTTCGAAGTTTTTTTTAATGAAAAATCTTGTTGGTATCCCCCCTCATCGGATATGTCTTTGATTGAGGTAATTTTTAAAAAAGGAAATTTACATATTATTGAGAATGGATTCACGGATTTGAATGAAAATTGGTACCATGAGGATTTTGGGGTCGCTGATCACGAATCTGGGGTTAGATTTGAAAAATTCGAAATGGCGAACTCACATGGTGAAACAAAATCTTAAAATATTCGGATTTTGATAGAAATTGGTAAGTGGACATTTTTCCGGTCACCACTAACCGATCCAAGGTCAGATTTCCAATATTTATGATGGTCGATCCATTATCAGTGGTTCAAAATAAAAAAAATCGTAATATTTTTTTATGTAATATGATATGCGAGGGCTTTTGAATCGTCAATCACGACTCTGAATTCGTAGTTGGAAAATTGGAATTAATATTTATTCGTTCCATGAACCTTGAATTTGCAGTGTGAAAACAGGAAGTTCGAGGGCTGGCTCACGGTCAGCCTTAAACCGCTTGTTTACTCACACGAACGATGCAATACAGTATCGATGTATGTGGTTTAATTATCAATTACTCAAAATTTATCAAACTTAAAAATATTTTGAATAAGACTATGAATTATCAAAATATCTCTTCTGATATTAAGACTACACGCAGAAATTTACCAAATCGATTAATTTTTACCAATTCAATCGAGCCGTGTCCGATTATTTTGTTGAAATCGATTAATCGATACATCGATTATTCTCAGATAAGTGGCCATCACTAGCATTGATCTCAACAATTTCAACGTTACTTGCCACTCCAGACCCACATTGAATCGACGAGGAAATAACTGGGAATTTGAATGACACCATATTTTTTTGAGTTGAATTAATTGAATTTATTCATGTAATTCGACTTCATTTTTCTATTCCAAATAATGAATATTATTTTTCCTCAAATTCGGATAGATTTATTAAATTCAAATTGCTTCATGTGAATTCAGATATTTGGAAATTTTCTTCTTCTTGATTTAAAATGACTTGTTTATTTGAATTTAATTATTTTCCTCTCTAAACATAAAATTTTGGCACGAATCTAAAGTTATTCAAAGTAACTTGACTTATTACAACTCTTCCTAATTCAGTTATATCTCAAATAATTCTCATGATTTCGGTTATCATTTTTAGTGATTCAGTGAATTCTCATTTATTCAGTTATTTTTTGTTAACTCAGGTGAATCGTAATTGATTTACAAACCTATTGACACGTCAATTCAGCGAGTTATTTTTCCCTCGCATTATTGAAAAATCGGGTGTCAATGATGAATTTCAAACTAGTGGAAAAATTATGTTGCAAAGACACAAAAAATGTTCGGAAAGCATAATTCAGATTGATTGAATGACTAATCATGAACCCTAACGGCATATCAATCATCTAAAATCTCTAGTTTTATGCATACATCGATGGTTGGAAGTGTTTTATAACATTAAATCTTAAATCCGCTGATTTATTTGGAGATTTATTTTTATTTTCACTCGTAGATGTGTGTTTCGTAGTATTGTATAACTGGGCATTCGCTTATTTTCACACACACGAGCGTGCGTCCGTGGGTGTGCGGCCGGCAGCGTGTACCGTGGCAACAATACCGAGGTCAGCGCCCGAGAAGGGGTACAGCAGGGAGAGAGGGGAGGTGCCGATATTTAATTTGTAAACGAATAATAATAATTCACCCAGCGAACAAAACAGCAATTTCCGTGGCGGCAAATCCAGATGAAATGGTGCACTCTGATTGGCCTAGCGCTATCGCTTGTAATTCAAAAACTATGCGTCGGACGAGCTTCCGGTAAAGAAATTCTCGCTTGGATTTCAGTCAGGTATCACGCTGGCTGGTCGGTATCCCCCAATTTAGGGACATCCTGTATAGCCGGGTATGTCGATTTCTTAGTAGAGAATATCCAATAAAAAGCCGAGGTTATGTTTCTATGTATCACTTTAAATCATTTTTTAGATCTGCAACAATGAACGACGGCAGAAAAAAAAGGAAGGTTTTCGATAATGATGAAACCCTTTTCTTATTGGAGTCGATTATTCCGATATCTATCGATATTTAAGTACAGCGTGTAGACGCAACAAAGTATATGGTTTCGCATGTATACATTATACAGAAAATACGACGGAGGAGTGAGAGAAAATGACCCGTTATAATCTATCTCCCTCGCTCTACACCTGGTTGGCCAGCCTCGTGTTGATCTAGATTGCACACAGTTTATGTCCGGCCATGAGCGCCTCTTGCTATTCCTCCGCAAGATTTGTGAAAATTTGTTAAATGTTATATGTTTTTTTGTAAACATCAAACACACAAAATGTCTAGTTACGTCCTAACAAGAAGTTTCGTTGGTGCGGCAAGTACGTTGTTTAAATGTTGGACAGAAAATATTTACTTTTGAGAATATTTGTTAATAGAATATAACCTACACACAGAAATTTTATTTTATAGAAAAAATATTGTGGCGTACTTTGCATCGACCGATACACGAAGCTGCTGAAAGTCATCAGATTTCAAACGAGGAAATACAGGCAGATCTTGTAAGTTGTCTCAATCACTATCTTCGTATTCAATGTACCCTAATATTTTGTTCAGTTTAGAAAAATTAGAGATCAGAAAAAACAAGAACAAATTTTTTTTGTATACTAACATGGTCTCTTTTTATAGCCAGTGCAGTTGGAAAAAAATCCGTATGAGAAGCCGCGAGTCAAATGCATTTTGTGCAAATACAATATAGAGCCAGATTATAAAAACGTAAGACTGCTCTCCCAGTTCCAGAGCCGTTACACAGGACGAATTTATGGACGCCACATAACTGGCTTGTGCAAGAGTAAACAGGCAAAAGTTGAACATGAGATTCTAAAAGCACAAAATGCTGGTTAGTACCATATATTGAAATACCTCATATCATTATGCAAGATTATTAGCGCCTTAAATGCTAAGGATTAAATAGTTTCAGTCTTTCTCAGATCCCTCAAAAACCAAATTCCAATTTTTCTAGATTTTCTGATATAAAAATTAAACATGCACTGTAAAATATATCAAAAACTATTAAGTTCCAAAATGTTGAAATCTAATACTCCCATTTATTCGTATTGTTCATACTAATGAAAATTGACAAAAGCATGATACAGATCGTGATATAACACTTGGCAAAGGATATATATTCCCTAATGTTTCAGAGTTCTCCAGATTTAGTTTAGCTTGAATAACCACCTTGCATTATACGAGACTGAAGTTAGTAACATTAACATAACGAATCATCAGGGAGAAATTCATTATTGTGCAATTTCAGAATGACTTAAGAAGTTAGCTTTTCCAAATATAAATATGTTTTGTTTATTATGATTTGCTAAACTTCAGACACTCCTAAAGGTTTGAAGCAATGATTTTTCCTAAACATGCATCATTGCAGTAACCTTACTTACCTCAACCTGTTTGAATTATTAAAAACCCAATCGATTACTTGTGTATGGTAATATCCTTCCACATAAAATTCTTTTTTGTAACTATGTCAACAGTTCCTATGGAAATGAACATATTTTGGTGGGCCAGATCGCACAGACATATCTCAAAAGATGGTACAGCAAGTGTATACAGAGCTCTATACACAATTCGTAGCATCTTTTGAGATATGTCTGTTCTAAATTAGCTGGCAAAATACATTCTATCTATCCAGTCCGCCAAAATACGTCTTTTTCTGTAGGACGCATTGATGTATTCAGCAACATAGGCTCAAGTCGATTATTTTGATTAGCAATGCTTTATTTTTGCAATAATTTGATTAATATGTTGATGGCTATCTTGACATTATATACTGTTAATGAATATATCATAGTAATTTATATTAAGGGTACTTTGTGGTCCATCTCTGGTTGAATTACATATCATCTATTTCGATTATCTCTCCAATTTTACTTCAGTCAATGAATATAATTCTATACGTTAAAATATAGGTTTCATGGCTTACTACTTCAAGGATGTGACGTACGTGAAAGACCCCCAGCTCTTTGATCCGGATCATCCATTTAGGCCCCATAATTATTGAGTAATACTTGACTTAACTTTAAGAAACTGATACACAAAGTTTGTCAGTTTGTACGAAAATATGTAAATAAATAATGTTTTTGTAGCACAATATGCTGCTGCTCAAGAAGAAGTTGGTTATCGCTTGAATATATAGTTCACAAATGTTCTCATCCTGACCATTTTATGGATACAAAGAATCTCAACAATCAATGTCTGTCTTTACACCACAAAGTCGCAATCTTCAACTGAATATTGTACCAATTTTGGCGGAATCCCTAACTGCGCCAAAAGCTCTGGTATGCTTACAGCAGTTCCGCTGTGGCAGCTAATATCTTTCTGGAATTGCATAAGCGCTTCTTGACACCCTCGCAGCCATCTTTCCGTAAGATCATTTAAATCATGTGCCTCGTGCTAAAAAAAAAATATACTTTTATGTCTATACACATATTATTTACCTAATTCAATTAATTATAGTTTGGAATATGTACTTCAAGTTTGGATCATTTCAAAAAAGTAACCAAACGAATTGCCTTGGAAATGAAAGGATATAATAAACTTGCAACTATTACAATATTACGTTATTCAAATTGTTGGGTAATGTGACTTATTCCAGATAAGCTTTCTTTCAAATAGTGAAAATTTCTAAAATTCCAAGACATATTTTTAGAATCGCAAACACGGACAAATTTTTTTTGGTTCTATTAGCTACAGTTGACCTTTTGCAACTAGTATAGTATATGTGTACAGTATCTGCTTGGCTGCGATTAAACCAACCCAAAGAATTGAGAATATCAACGGGCAAACACTTGAATACTGCCAAAGACAGCATGAAAATATTTTTCAATAGTATCCCTTTTTCAACAAAGTAATAGGATTCCAAAATCTGACCTTTTTTTTGTACAACAACTGACGTTTCACACTTTCTAATTGTTGTTTCTTTACGCAGATTCTATCTTTGATTTGTTTAAGATCATCCTCAGTAATCGATCTTTCTTTGTCGCATTCTGATGGTGCGTATTCATTTTCTAAGCAAAGTTTTTTGCCCATTAAACACGGCTGATGACTAGTCCTCTTCTTTGGGGTCCATGAACTTGAATTGTAATAATGAAGATGTTTTAAATTAGGGTTGACAGTGACAGTTAACCACAATGTTAACTCTTAAATGTCATACAGATCTAAATTTGAAGAAATTGTATTTTAAAAATAAGATACGTATGTACGCATCACAAAGATACGCGTATACCGTGAACTGTGTTATCCAATTATATGATATTAATTATCGGAATTTTTATCATTACTATTATATGAAACAGTTGAAAAGATGAAATTTGTCAATTGATCCAAATTACATTTATACATTTAGAAAGTTGCAATTCAAGTGCAACATTCAATGATTATTTGCGATGCATAACATCGAAAAAAAACTTACGGAGAAGATGTAACGTTTGAAAACTTGACACGCTTTCCGTTGAGATTGACTTTATCACATGGGCTGAGAATAGTATGAAAGGGTGATCGAAAGGGTCGATTCGCAGCCGTGCTATTTTTCAACGGAGAAGGCGTATTTAATCCGTGCCGCCTGTCCATAATAACTAATCGTTACTTTCCTGCAAACCACATTAATTAAGAGTAATAAAATATTGTCTTCCCCTTCTATAGTAAACCCACTGCAACAATATAAACAACAAATTGCAATAAGACTTCACAAACTAGACAGTCAAGACAATACATCGGCAAGTCTATATACCGAATTCCGTTCGATTTCGCAGCTGACCTTTTTTTGTATGTTCCCCGTGATCCACGATGTGACAATAATGATCAAAACACTTCTACCACGTGGGAAGTAGGTTTGTGTGAATTGCGTGCATGTGCCTGCACGTGTCGAAATTTCAAGCGTGATACTTTTTAATCTTTATTCTTCGTAGTTCGTGGATCAAGAAAAGTGTGCGGGGCCGTTGCGAGACGCACTCGGTTCGAAATACATTCCGAAATACAAGGCTGACTTGGTTATGTCAACAAAACTAAACACCAGGGAAATCATCATTATTGCGCAATTTTATAATGACTTGCAAGGAGTCGTCTTTTGAAAATGAGAGTATGTTTTGTTTATCATGGTTTACTAAGTTACAAACACTCCTAAAAGTGAGAAGTGAGCGATTTTCCCACTGATCTCTATATACGCGATTTTCCCTAATATACATCGTTACAGTAACCGTCGACTGAAGGCATATAAAGACTGATAGTCTCATGGGACTTTTCGTAATGGAAAATGGACGAGATAAATTCTTCGTCAAACAGCGCCCTCTGCGTTCTTCCTCACATGCGCAACTCAAGTCGGCAAGTGGTCGGTGCGTAGAGGCGACAAGAACTGATGTTACCATCGCTCACCGCGTGTACCCAGATAATACAGTCGAGTATTGTTATGCCTATGGAATGACGAACGGGAGCAGACTGAAATTTTCATATAACTCCGTATGAACGCCGTATGCTTTTCAATTACGCAAATTCATTTGGGCCAAATTCAGCAACGTCAATATAACTCCATCGGATCGACAAAAATAATACTATCTAAATAGATTTGCAATAAACGTGCACCTGGTTTACTGTTAACAGAGCTCGAAACCTTTTCTTGATGCAAAGAATGGGAGATGTAGTCGAAAAAGTTAATCAAAGGATGAAGATATACAGTTGATCCTGTATGTACCGTATGTAATTTCTGTGCATATGTTTAATATTTAACTCGTACCGTTAGCCGAAGATAATAAGATGCATCTTGAGTCAACGCTCATATCTTCATTTCGAAAGAAAATGCAGTTGACGTGTAAAAATAATTTCTGACCTGAGGTTAAATTTCCGTGGTTTTTAAAAAATACAGTTTGCTTGCTGCGAAAAACCTAGACCTATTTACACGAAAATACTACTTGGAGATATTTTTTGGAAATTAGGTAAGACTCGATTGTTACTAATGTTTGAGTCCATGCTGTAACAAACCGCGATAAATCTCAGACAACCATTTTCACAAAAGTGATTTTAAAAAAATTTGAGGACGATCAAGGATCCTCTTTTCAACTTCTAATCACATTACCTGGTTAAATTGCGACTCTGTCCGCTAACCCCCTAACATAAGATTGTTCAGAAAATTATTATCAAGTGGCTCAGAATGTAACTACTCATATCTGTCCGCTTCATTATACATCTATGGCAATGCCCGCGTTGATTGTGAGGAATTTCGAGTTTAGGAATACGTATTCCCGACAAAATCGATACTATTTTATCCGAAATTTCAGCATTTTTCCGGTAACTCCTAATAATGATATTACCCACAGGACCCAATTGTGTAATAATACAATATATAGGATATCAGAAACTAACGACTGATATCACCTAGAAATAGATTTTTCGGATTCTTTATAATCAATTTCTCATCAATTATCTACGATATCTCGGTCAAGAAAAATACAGATGAAAGGTTTTGCAGACTTAGGTTATAGAAGAAGAATTTCACGAAGTGAAGAGGAGACAATGGTATAACGTTAATGAGTTACATTATATATGTTAAAATTACAAGATGCTTGTTAGGAATTCATGTAATCATCCAAGAAATATGCATCGTTAATAAGTTTTTGGAACGGCATCGGGTTCCGGTGGTGGACTGATTGTCCGTTTTGGAGAAATACGTAGGTCCGTTAAATTCCAAGCGATACTCTTCCTGCGAAGATCACCATCCAACGATGCCTGTACTAGTCTTTGGAATTAGTGACGAAGCAGCCAACTTATGCATAGACCGTTCAGATATTGATGCATCATTTGTTTCGCGTTTTACGAATTTATCATCTGAAAGTCCGACCTTCCGTTCTGTCGAAAGTAATATGATTTTATGTGTTTAATGTGACAAAAAATTTCGTAAAGTGAAAATTTGAGCGATAGGTAAATGCCAAATGGATAGCAGCCAGAAATTGGAGAACACTGTCGCTTTGAGCGAATAAACATTTTTTCATCTCAGAAACCAGTTCAAATTCACTAGCGGTCAACAAGACCAAGAAAATAATTCCGCTCATTGATCATACTTTTTTCAAAACTATAAGAGAGCAACTGACAGAATTAGTAAATGATTGGGAACCCAGGAGAGATTGGAAGCGTTGACTAAAGAATATAGACAGTTGCCCTTATAAGCTTTGGTGTGACAACCGAAAATCGTCGTGCGCTTGCGCTCCTTGAGATGTTCCAACGCCAGAGTAGAGAACTTATTACAGAACATCAGAGAGTCACCGATTTCGACATGATGCTGGCTGCATTAACCTTCCGAGTAACACAGTCTTCGCAATGGTAAGCCCAAGCCAGCACTTAAATTAATAATGAGAATAAATTTCGTCCAAAATTTGTAGCAAAACAGTGATTTAATTAAAGTATAGGTATCCAAGAAAAGAATGTACACATAGATCATAAATAACAATAGATCAGATTTAATAATAATACAGAGACCTAAAAGTATATGTGTATATGCGGTCCATGTACGATATTAACATATATGATCCATTTACGATTAATACGTGATGCATACTATAAATTTTATAATTTTCCAGGAGACAAACTGGATTATCTACAAGAATACGGCCATAATATGAAAATTGAAGAATTATTCATTTTGAAATGGGATTCTATTCGACACGCGCTCGATGTATTCCATAACATTAACATTCAAAATAATCCCAACAACTTTTCATTTGCTCTCTCGATCTTGAATTTTCGTAGACATAGAATCGAAACGCTGTTTTAGCTAGTCGCAAGCGAAGTATCTACGCTGGGTAAAGAAGCACAATTGTTTTTCGAAAAGTGGTCGTATGGAAAAAAATTCAGACTAATTGTAATAGATCACGGATGCGGTAATTTTTATCAGGATGAAATGGGATGCTCCGTATATGAGACAGTATTTAACGTAGTGTCCTGATTTAACGGCCTTAAAACGTGATTGACGGTGATTTTTTTTTTTTGATCGGGAGGGAAAGAACGAAGCTTCTTAAAACTTCGAGTGTATTTTAACACACATTTGAAAAGTACGAGCAAAAATTTTTATCATCCAACTGTCTCAGAACGGCAGCGTTGTTAGCTGACCCTTAACTGAAGAATATATCTTTAGTCAACGGCTGGCTATCGAAGGGCCTAGCCGATTGAGTTTGGAATCGGCAGGAAAGATAAAGTGCGTATTTCTTGTCTGAAATCTAAAAACTAAAATCATCGTACATCGTAGATAGTATTAAAGTTCGAAACCAAATTTTGGATGTTCGGATGTTCGGATGTTCAGAAAATGACGTCACCCAAAATTTTTTTTCTCTTGACGTCATCGATTTATAGTAATCGTCGACGATCAAAATCAGCTAGCCGAATTCCTCAGTCCAGAAACAACCGCGCAGTAGAGAGGACGTACGAGAATCGCGCTCTGCAGATTTCGAGTACCGGGTTCTTTACCTCCTGGTTCCTGCGCTTCAGGTCCGTTACCTGGTGAAACTCGACTTCCAGGACAAGCGCTCCGTGGTTTTGGCTGTCCAGGTCCTTGACCTGGTGACTTTTGACTTTCCGGACTAATTTTCAAGTTTACAAGTTTGATTATTGAGAACGTGGGTTTTGTATAATCAAACCAATATGCATGCTTCAAATAACATTTTGAATCCGAAAAAAAACCGAACGACCAGGATCAACAAATTGCAATTGGTGAGTAGTTGGCATAGTATACATAGGAATACATGACAATAACGTCGTTCAATTAGAGCTAAAATTGCTGTGCGTTGTGTTTAAAATCTGCTAGCACTTAGCTGATTGTTCTATGGTATTTTTTTACGAAATTCGTTGTCATAAAATCACAATACGTTATACTTACATGCATGTATAAACGTGATTTGTAGCATTACATAGAAAAAATCTTACGGGCAGATTCGGTTTCGATCACATGCACAAAGACAGTGTTCATTCGTTTTAAACCTAGTTATTTTTAATTGATGTACCATATTATTATCGGCGCACCAAAATAACCCAAACAACCGTGCCATCATATCAACCCTTTCGGCCCGATCGGTGACCATAGTCACCCAACGCCCGACGCTCGCTCTGTCCGAGCGGTGACTATAGTCACCCAACGCCTGACGCTCGCTCTGTACATCAAAACATTTCATCCACCGCACCGTTTCATCACACGTGGCTTGAGGAGAAATGCTGTATCCCCGACCAGAAAAAAAGGTACTTCAATGTCTGTCCCAGGGAAGAAATTTGACGGAAGAACTTGCGGAGATTTTTCTGCCAGACGTTTTCCATCTCTGAAATCATAAAAATACCACCATCGCTTTGCGATTCTTCCACTCCAATATCGATGATGGTGAAATTGTAGTTAGCATCGCAAACAGCCAGCGGATGATATTGAACGTTTTTTTGTAATTAAAAAAATAAATACTTTGATACGCTTCCGGAGCATAGATTCGAAAATGCTTCCCATCGATGGCTCCACACAGTGCGGAAATGCCATTGGTTCCAAAAGCCACTCGCAATATTTCGCCAATTTTCTTCGGACAACTGTGGTACCAAGTAGAATGGCTTCAACACCGTAATCAAAACTCGAGTAGTTTTGCTCAATATACATGATATGCTACTTTGGCCACACCGGTAAGCGAAACTTAGCGTATCCTGGCTGTCTGTAGCGGCAAGAAATCTGAAAGGCAGTTCGTTTTTTTTTCATGTTTACGTACAAATGCCCAGCAAAACGCAAATTGAACATTAAATAATTATCTCGTACCACCGGCATTTTGATATCACGAGCAATGTCACGAGTAAAACAAAACGTCACTCATGACCACTGTCATTTAAAACACCTGCGCCGTCGCTACTTTTTGAAAATCCCGCTTCACTACTGCCATACCATTCTAGTTCCATTCCGTTCCTTTCCGTTACGTATCATTACGTTCCGTTCCATTAAGTTAAGTTCATAGTGATCCCGGCTTGATAACGGTAGAAAATTCCTATACCGAAGCTCCCTGCTTCAGCCCTTGCCTAGTTTCAAAAAGCCCCATTCAACTGGCTGTTTTTAGTAATCATTAGGCAATGCAAGAAAGCTAATGTTTTCAGCGTGATATCGAGCATTTCAAATCACCCAAAAACCCTCCAGAAGGGTATGTAACAATAATCAGATGATGCTGTAGTCAGTGTTAAGCGACATCGATAAATGTCACTCATTTGGATAATATTATCAGGTAAAACTGGCAACTGGCGCACTTTTATATGCAAAGCTAACTACAATTAATGTCTAACAACATTTGGTCTTACAAAACAATAATATGAGCAAATATATTTCTGTAATTCTATTGCGACTTATTGCTGGAATAAGTTTTCTATCGTTATTCTCGTATGAAACAAAAACGTTCGCTAATATTTTAGCTCGGCACTGTACATAATTTTGCTTTGAAAATAAGTAATATCTTACTCAGTCGGTAACTACCGACTATAGCATATTCTTTCAATTTGACTCGTTTGGAGAGCTAGTTCCACCACCTGATACACGATAAACACGAGTTCTTTTCACTCGCCCCTCTCTTCCTTCCTGCACTTGCCATACGTCATATACGTCCATGATTGGAACTCGTAATATCTAGATAATGCTAAATCAAGGAGTGAGGTCATCTTTCATACGCAACGTTCAACCCATGCGTTCAACTCAAATGGGTTCAACATACTGCTTCCTGCTGGAAAATATGTGCTTGTCGCGCGGCAAGGGGGGGGGGGGGGGGCTGTTCGTGTGGTTAACGGTGTGTTTGCCTAAATAGATGAATACGCGGCACACGTAGCCGTGTGCGTGGAGAAAACTCGAATACCGAAGCCTGCTACTTGACATTTCTCGTCCGCACGAGTAACACTTACCCGCTTTCTAAACATTCCAACATACGTTACAGCAAGTTCATGTACATACAATCAATTTTTTTTTATTTATATTTTAAGAAGTAGTAAATCTGTTCGGTTACCGGCAAGCGAACAGGAAACTAGGGACAATGTCTTTTGCAACAAAAAGTGAGAAAAAGAACGCCGAGTTCGTTTTTAAAAGCCTTGTTTCCGGCGGTAAGTCCTTGCAACTGTCAGATATTGACTGATGAATATTTGCAAATACATCGTACGTAACTGAATAATCATCATACGAACTTCAGTCTAGAACGTTACAAATGATTATCGTGTATAATCTTTGTACGTATGTAATAATCATCTTGAGGATCACTACTTGTCTGTAGTAGCAGTCTTGTTTTTAAATTTACAATTTATTTGCAGACAGTAGATTTCTACAGCAAAATGGATTTTTTTTAACGTAAAAAAATAAACAGTCTGTTGGGGTTCTTGAGATCTCCACAGTTGCATCTTTGTATCATAACTTTGGTTCAGAATTTCTAAGAAAATTTGCATTATAATTCAAAAAATCCTTCCAAAGAGAGAATATGTATACCTATGTATTTCCACAATATTTGACTCAGCCCTTTTCGAAACTAACTTGATGTGAACTTAAATTAATATGTATCATGTCAGCTTTGCTGATCATGACAAAGATTGATGTTACACTGAATTTTGTATTTTCACAATTTGCTTTTTTTCCACATTGCTCTTTATGTAATTTTTCAAGTCCACAGGTGTCGCAGGTATGTGTTCGAAAACTGCGGTTGCACCATTAGACAGAATAAAAATATTGTTACAAGCACACAGTCAACATTACAAGCATTTAGGTAAAGTATTCGCCAAGTTCAATTACAGAGAATCGATTTTGTGTAACAAAGTACTTATATGTCAAATATTTAACGATAAAATAACAATTCCCTATGTGTATTACGTTTCAAAAAAAATTAGAAACTTTGTTTGGCAGGCGTTTTTGCTGGACTAAAAGAAATAGTTCAACGTGAGGCGTTTTTTGCCTTATATAAAGGAAATGGTGCACAAATGGTCAGAATTTTTCCTTATGCTGCAACACAATTTACTGCCTTTGAGATATACAAAAAGGTAATGTCTAATATAAATCTATGAATTCTCGACAATTTTTTTTACATCCCATTGTGATTTTCACTGTCCAGTACCTATTATTTTCATCTGCATAAAGTGATATGATGTATGAAATGTTGAAAATAACCAGGTTTGCAAATAAAATTTCTTTGAATAAAACCTCATACATTCTATACATTCCATTTAATTGAAAAAAAGGTTGTTGAATTAAGTAGGCAAAGATTCTTTGAAAAAAAATATTTTCACTTTCGGATTTTTTACCATTTTCGAACAAAGTATTTGAAGAGTATGGTTAAATTAGTTGGAAAGAAATGAAACAAAATTCTTTAAAAAAAAATTGAGGAAAATGCTGCAGTGAACTCTGTAACAAATCTTTATCAATATTCTTCACGATATATAACATTTGAAACGAACGAAATAAACGTTTGAATTATGTAACATGATGCGCACGGAATAACAACTCTTGACAGTATTTAGGAGGATTACTGGGTAGTCGCACCCAATTAGATAAATTCCTGGCTGGTTCAGGAGCTGGAGTAACCGCTGTAACTTTGACGTATCCACTCGATACCATAAGAGCACGTTTGGCATTTCAAGTCACCGGAGAACATGTTTACACTGGAATAGCACATACGGCTGCTAGTATTTTCAAGCAGGTAATAAGGAGACTTCTGCATTAATTAGTTTACAAGATAGGTGGCAAAAAATCAGTTTTCTTTACAGAAGAGGTCTAAGATTTTCGCAATTCTTCACCATTGTAAAGTTCTAGTTGCTATGTCTATCATTCCGAACTGCCGTTAGTAGAATAAAAGTTGAATGTCTTAATTACGATCTAAATTGATGCTTCGATGCATCAAAGTTTGTTGAGGTTTTTTAAAAAAAAAGAAGTGTGCAGCTTAATTTTTCCCAAGTGTCCCTATAAATTACAGTACTTTAATTTTGATGACAAGGAAATATGTTCAAGTTCAAGTTTTTCAATGAACTTCTAATCTGCATGCAACTATAAATAAATTTAATTTTAGGAAGGTGGAATCAAAGCCTTATACAGAGGATTTATGCCTACAATATGCGGAATGGTTCCATACGCAGGCTTGTCATTCTACTCTTTCGAAAAGTTCAAGTTCTTCTGTATGAAGTACGCACCAAATTATTTGTGCAACAAATGCAACAGAAATACTGGTAAATGTTTCATTTCAAGGTCTCAAACTATTGAATTCCTCTGTCTTCATCAATCAATATAATTCCATTGTTCCATAATTATTGATTTCCTATACAAATTTGCACAAGTTTATGCAAAATTAATGCAATCATTTTCTCATTGTTAAAGGTGGATTAGTCCTAACATTGCCAGCCAAGCTGCTGTGTGGTGGCTTTGCAGGGGCAGTTGCTCAAAGTGTTTCCTATCCCTTAGATGTAACTAGACGGCGAATGCAATTAGCTATGATGAATCCGGCTACCCATAAATTTGGGTAAATATATTTTATAATCGATACAATGAGAGTTTTCAAAGATGAAGTTAGCAAAAAAAAAAATCAAACAGTGGCGTATAAAACATTACCAATTGATAATATACACGAACAAATATTATATTTAAGAAAAATAAAAATTGCGATCTATGTGATATCGTATGTACTTAGTAGGTTATTTACATTTTATTGCAGGTCGGGAATGGTTGCAACAATGAAGCTTATTTACCTAGAAAATGGGATCATCAAAGGACTTTACCGTGGAATGAGTATAAACTATCTTAGAGCTGTCCCCATGGTAGCTGTAAGTTTTGCCACGTATGAATTAATGAAGCAATTGCTCGATCTAGATACAGGTATGAAATTATAAATAAAAAGTGTTAATTAGGGAGACTGTAGAATAACTGATTATTGTTGTTGAAGTATATTTTTATATTTTGTATATTACAAAAATGGATGATACATCTGTGAATAAGTACATCCACGAAGAGTAGACCGATATAAATGAATGTTAATGTGAAAAGCACAATCGTTTACGTAAATTTACTGATTTGCTTACAAAAAGAATGATACAGCAAAATGAATAATATGTAAAGAGTCACGTGCGTGAAATGTATCAAATCTAGATTTATGGGTCTGAAAAGATTGTTGATGAATGTGAATATAGTAATAGGAAGCAAAAACTTACCGAACAAAAATATTCAAGCTCTCTTTTCATGTGACAACTTTTCTGATATGTCAGACTAAATTTTTTCAACTACATTATTCAATAAGGTTTTACGTAACTATCAAGTCAGTAATGCTGCACAAGTAACGGGGTTTTACGACTAAGATTCCACAGTTGTGATTTGGGCAATATTATGAGCGAATTGTTATTTGAGTTGTAACTCAATAACAAAACGTTACTTCAACATTGCCAGAATAAATAATGTACCTGTTTAGTTATGCAGGAATTCTATGCTAAGAGAATTTGACAGCAATGAAAATGGGCATTAATTGTTGTCAAGTTAAATAAATAATCATACATTACCTAAATCGCAAATTGACGATTTTTCTGTAAGCGTTAGAATTAAATCTTTATAGAATAATGGATTAGTATTAATGAAGGAACATATGCTGCTTGACCTTATAATGTCAAACGTCTGTCAAGCGGGTGTTTCAATATGTCAATAATTTATTGAAATAGGATTATAAGTAAGATACAAAATCGAATCCCAAGTTCTTGCCCAACCTGAAGAGGTGAATAATCATGACAAATTTCGAGGTCTTGTTCCACTTGTTATTGTACTTATCATGTGGAATTGCCACAATAATAAAACTGACTCAGATATTGCTGAATTATTATACCATAGACGAAGATAAAAATTATACAAACATCTATTTGATGTATCCAAATTCATGTTGAAAAAAAAAATTTTTAAAACGGTTGGTAATTACAAAAATTAGTATGTAGATAAATTATTGTATGCTATTTGTATTTGCCGATCACTTATATTATACGGAATCTTTTTTATTCATATACATGTATATATTCTTTTCGATCCCTTTTCATTCCTCTTCTACTTATTGCCGGAGACTGAAAATATGTGTATAAATATAAAATTTTTCGAGTGCAACATCTATGCATTTTACGAGAGCCATATGTAACGAAAAACAAAAAAATTGTGAATTTTTCACGTAAATACCTAAATCTATTGTAAAATTTCACCAGCTATGCCACTTTGCTAATAGGTTATATAAATATAATAAAAAATAAATCGAATCTTTTGAACGGCTACGTCAGTACAAAAAGTAATTATAGTTGACAAGGGATTGTGATATTATAAGAGACTCCATTCATTTTGTACGCTTTTTTTATTCATTTCCTAAATTAAGAATAAACATGTAAAGATTAATGAGAATGAAAAGTAAAAATGTGAAGGATGACACGCTAACATCAGGTCCAAATACAAGTTTCAAATTTTCATCATATCGATAGCGCGTAACAGTCAGGTATTAGTATAGCTACAAGTATGTGTGGCATTTTTAGTATGCCCGAAAATAATTAGGAGCGGAGGTTGTTGTTTCACTTCTTAGTTAAGCGAATAAGATGAAAATATTACTTGAAAGTGTGAATAAGTGAAAATTACTACGTAGAGAAAAGCTGATTTTCAGCAGGTTGACACTATTCGCGAAATTTCGCACGATTACTAGAACTATGTATCGGTAGTGCCAACAGCATGCTTCTCTCAAGTGCAGTCAGCTAAAATTCCTGAAATTACTTCAGTTCTTATGCCATTTACTTACATTAAGTTGCAAGTATGTTTACAACAAAAAACTGTTATAATGATTAATTCAATCAACACCGTTCAAATACTGTTGGCAACTAGTTAGCAGCGACTTCCTTTTATTTTAAATTATTTTTTTTTTTTTCTGAAAGAAAAACTAGGCTTCGGAAGCCGTAAACAAGCGATGATTTTCACCAAGCACGTTCATGTAGTCAATTAGTCACTTTGCAAATGCATCTTGTGCAAATATCTGTAGCATACTTATCCGTTGGTCAAAAAGCAGAGTTTATTAAAGGAAGATGGAGAGAAAAAATATAAAGAAATTCACGTGCACTTGTCGCGATACTTTAGACGTTATACTAAGTTGTTTACAGAGATGTATGCAGATTAAGAGATCGAATCATTGTTCAACTTTACAAGTACACTGTATGTTATCTAATTGGGAAGTGAGTGAAAAATGTATCTACTGACTCGTATTCCAAGTAGATTTCAAAACCATTTTAAATTCAATAAAAATTCATACTCTCAGCGTCTGTGTAAATCCCTTAATAATATTGCTAGCAGTACCCTTCATGTAGTAATTTTAGCAAAAAATGTATGATTGATGAAAAATGAAGAATACAGTGTCGTCTAGCAGCCACAATTCGTTCTTATCGTACATACGTACTTATATGTATTTGTATATGCCATTTTGCTAATCATTTGATGATACTATTGGATTCTAACATCTACTATTTCATTCAACTGCAAATAACTGTTGTATTATTACCATTTATTGAATGTGTTTTGAATATAAAACGAGAAAAAAAATGCTTATTCTGATGTACAGAGAATTGAGTTATTGGACTCAGGTCTTAACGGGGCATGAGAAGAATCGTGTGCTACGTCTCATCTCTCGCTCTTGGTTGAACTATTTACCAAATGTCTTGACAAATGACTAAAAAGTGCGTATTCTAAAGACTTCACGTTTACTTGATCATTGTACAATAATAATAATAATTATAATATGAAAGCCACCACTCTAGGAGCACTACTATAATAATTAATTATGAAGTTATGTATACTTGCAATTTGCACGCTTATGCCTACGAATGAATATATCTGCGTGTGTTTTCTTTCAAAGTTGTGTGTGATTCACCGATAAATTTCGTCAAACCGTACAGATTTTTGTCAAATAATCTGGTGTGGCTCGTAGCTGGCGCGTACATACTTTTATTATGTGGCATGTGGCTGTGTTTTAATTGATCGACGGTTAACACGATACATACCTAGCTATTTATTCAATTCTTTGACTATGTTTTCAATTATCAATTAATCAATTAATTTATCAGACATCGGAAAAGCATCGTTTCATTTGATATCATTAGTAAAAATTTCAGCGTCAACTATCTCGAATATAACGTGCCACCTGTCAATTATAACAAGGATGGCCAATACGTGCGTTTACATGCTTTATGTACACACACACACACACGTCTCTCCCACTTTCAACTTATCTTTTCGTTTCCTATTTCTATGTATAGATATTTGTTACACACCAGTCGTGACCTTGCTGGTCACCAAATACGAACAATCGTTTTTATTTATTTAGCATTAATGTGCCAGTTTCTAAATTTAAGTCAGATAGTTGTATATTCGGTGATTTGCCTGATTTATACAAGTTGCACGAATCTGTTGTAATTATTATCAGAGTGCGTATGTAACATTTCTAACAACCGGCACAGAAACTGGCTACGAATTGCTTTATAATAAAATTACCCCCGTTTTCTTTTCACGTGCGTTTTGAGGATTTGTTTTTGTTTATTACAGTTTATTTCATACGTTTCTTGTCCATTTATTTTCATTTATATATAGTAAAAATACAAGCGTTACATATTGAACTTGTAAAACCGAATGTATTTATAGCTAGGTGAATCGATTTGAGATGTGTAGGATTTGTTTATTATTTAGTTATTTACTTATTTTTCTTTTTATTCATTCTTTTTTTTCTTTTCAGCTCGCATTTCGTAAGTGTGAGATACTTTGAAAAGACTGTAACATAGGTAATACGCGACATTATACATGGCATGTAAGGTTTGCTCCAAAAGCCCTACAGTCACACCGATCTTCCTATTATAAAGTTATGTTAGGGTTCTTGGCATATTTATAAAGCCAAATCCATTCTGTTCTCCTACCTTAACAACTACCTCCAGTTTGTCGTGAATTATTTCCTGCTCTATCTTTTCCATTCCTTTTTGTGTTTGGCTGTTTTTTTCTTTTTTTATAATT
Organism: Neodiprion lecontei; assembly: GCF_021901455.1. Lineage (NCBI taxonomy): Eukaryota > Metazoa > Arthropoda > Insecta > Hymenoptera > Diprionidae > Neodiprion > Neodiprion lecontei. The sequence continues at coordinate 7,967,555 of NC_060262.1, read as the reverse complement.
TCTTTAGAGGAAGTAGTCTGGCGTCCGCCTAGTAACGTGCGGCTCACCGCGTCTCGGTGCTGGATCAAACTGAAGGCTGTAACAAAGAAATTTATATTTTATTACATATTCTTTTTGCATTTCCAATATGTCAAGAGTTTACTCTCGAAGCTATCGACCCCAACTGCAAAATAAATTCTCCAGATTTTTCCATAACTTTCAATGAGAAAGTTTCTTTTTGTTATTGAAATGCTGGTAAACCTTGTATACAAGCCAATTCAATTTTTTTTAGAATCTTCTAACTAGTATGGCAATCGTAAAAAAAGTGATAATATTTTCATTCTAGAAATAAATTCTTTTACAGCAGTGTTACTTTACATAACTCTTATACTCACAATGAATATTTCAATGCATCATCCAGTTCCATAATCGCCGCTTGATTTCCGCAGCGATAGCAATAGTTGGGCGCCGAAAAAATAGTCACAACATTACGATCGTGACACCTGGAAGAAAAATTTTATAGATTATTAAATAATCACAAATTGGTTAGTAGAAATAACAAAAGTGATATTCAACAATCAGAGAAACATCTTATCAACTAAAGCAGGGTTCGTATATTTTTTGGAAATTGAAATCCCCTGACTTTTACAGGTATTCCAGCCTGAAAATCGAAATTTTCCAGCAACCTTCAAAAAATATGCCGCCGATTGCTGACAATTTTTTTTTACATTCAAACTAATACCTTCAATATTACCTAGTAACTATGTTTATCTAATAACTCTATCAATTTACACACAACAGCCGGCGAGTTTTCATAACAAGCAAACGAAAGATAGTTTGGTACTAAGTAAGGAGGTATGTACAATGTATAGTGATGCAAGAAAAAAAATTTTGAGTGCAACTTTCTTTTTCTTAAGTACGATACTACTTTGTATAACAACAAGTTCATTTCTTCGACAGACTCAAAATTCCAGTGATATTTTGAAAACTCCCTGACTTTTCCCTGCTGTAAGAAATTCCCCGAGTTTTTTCGGTTTTCCCTGTGCATACGAACCCTGGAAAAATATGTGATGTATATTCATACAGTTCAGTTATTATTTAAGAATGAATTTTTTTATTGAAAGTTTCCCAACCGATGAACTGCTCTCAATTTATTATTCCATGTATAATTTGTCGAATTGCTAATGTGGTTAATGTGGAGACAGAACTTATTGTTAGCTACAAAAGGAAACTCACCAATTATATCCTTCCATTACCAGCTGATGAGCTCGCGATACAAGAGTTAGACCATTAGAGTGATTGAACGTCTCAGAAATGTCTTGGCCAAAGGTGTATCCTGCTCCACGAGGCGAGATACCCCATCCTCCTCTGTCATCGGGGTCTGACCAGAGTAGATCGCACATTGGACCCTGGAAATCATGATTTTTTTTCCATTTTTTATTACCAGAATTTGATACTGTTGTTATTATAAAAAGGCTCCAAATGGAACAGTATATCAGTACAAACCTCATGCGGAACTTCTTGAAGACGATCCAATGCTCTGATGTGATCGAGAGTATCGATGGAAGGTGATAACCCTCCATGAAGACAGAATATCTGACCATCGACCAATGCGGTGAGTGGCAGATAGTCAAACAGATCGGTAAAGAATTTCCATACATTCGCATTTCCATACTTGCGCAGACACTCGTCATAAAATCCGTAAACCTGTGTAATCTGTCTAGACTCGTGATTACCACGCAAAATCGTTATTCTTTCTCGATACCTCACCTGTTAAATGGTTTACACAATCTTGGAATTATTACTTTGCTTTTTACCATAATCACAACACAATAACAATTATAATCACAAAGATTAATCGAACAGTTTTTAAACTTTGATGTTACCTTGATGTTACCAGATTTTCACTTCTTTAGTCTTAAGAAAGATTACTAGTGTATAAATCTCAAAAAAAAAAATCTGGTTACTTTTTAATATTGAAGTATCAAAATACTCTTTTCTGCATTTTTTACCAAGGCTTATTGCTAATTACAACTAAGCGCAAACAGAAAATATCTTCTCAAATAAATTGTTGAAGTGATTCGTTACTGTTTAACAATTTCACCTTAAATTCACACTGCTTGGATCAAAGTGCTCATCATGGAAATACTGAGTGTTGTTTGTTTTACTATGTTTTCTTTCTTTATCATATAGTTTTATGATCGAAACTGCACTCCACCATTCATTATTATGAATATATTTCTCAAACTCGTCTAATGAATGTCTGGTGATCTCGTACCTTGAGCGCAACAAGGAGAGTAACGGTCTCAACAGAATAATATCCACGATCGACGTAATCCCCCATGAAGAGATAATTTGTATCAGGTGATTTGCCACCTATTCGGAACAGCTCCATCAGGTCGTGAAACTGTCCGTGAACATCTCCGCATACCGTCACAGGACATTTTACCTCCTGAACATTCGACTCCTTGGCCAATATTTCTTTTGCCTGAAAATTAAAAAACAGACTCAAATTATTCTCCAATGTTTACATGCTTGCATAGTCATTATTATAAACACGCTTCATTATGTCATGACTCGAGTATGTTTTAATAATATAACGTAAACTCTGGATGATAGATTTTGAATTTGCAAGAGAAAAAAAAATATGTACAAAACTGCTCCAAGTTTGAAAATACAACAGGCAAGTGGAAGTTTTCAATTTTCCCCCTTATTATGTGGAGTCTATCAATGTTCACTTCGAATAGTACATATAAAATTTCTGACTGATTTTTTTTCTAGAGTTTAAAAACAAATACTCCTGCGATAATAAAAAACTGCAGGCATTGTAGAAATACTGCAACTATGGCCAAGTTGACATTATTACAAGATGCCGATCTATCACTAGCTGATCATTAACATAAAAATGTTTTAAATTCCAAAGTTCCAACAAGTTTGTTTTTGTAGCTTACGCTTATGCTTACAGTGCTGCTATAAAAAGCATAAACAGTATAGAACAACTTGCGAAGCAGCTCACATTACCGATCGAGTTTAATAATCTTCAGCCAAATAAACCCTCAAACAAGTAAGGTTTGATGTGAAACTATACTTTCAAAATTCGAAACATATTTCTACACAATATTTGGTGGAATTATTAAAAAGGTCAACAATTATTAATTGCAAAAAGTGGGAAATCACACAGTTTTACCCATGTCGTAGTTTTCTTTTAATGAAAAATTCAAATTTTATCTAACAAAGAGAGGCGTTTTTATGACCAACCAAAGCTCAGGAACTTATCATTTTACTGTTTTAACGAACTGTTGTTTGGTTATGTTTATACAACAATCATCGTCACGAAAATGTAATATCTTTAGAAACTAATATCAACATGATTAGATCTGGATATTTTCTCTAATTCTCAAAGTTTATGACATATTATATACCAGTCCACTGAATTCCAAGTAAAACTTGTTTTGGATGATCGTAAAACATACGTTAAATCCGGTTCTGGAATTGAACCGAGTTATAACTAAAGAGTTGAGCGATGAGAAAAATTTCTTTCTGTCATAATAGTTGAGTCACTTCTTCAAATTATCTCAACACTGCATTCTGGACATTTGATAATCTGTTAAATACCTATCACTACAGAATTCGAAGTTATCAAAGTGGTTCAGCAAGGCCATACAACTTGTTTACTTATTTCGTGTTTGCAGGAAAAGATTCTTCATTTCACAAGATCAATTTTTAATGTACAAAGAATGATAAGGTGAAAGTTTGTAACGTTCAGGTCATGATCCATTTTCCTGGAAAAATCATCATGTCACAGCTTTAGATTTGTCTGAAATATAGTGAATTAAATAAATATTTTTAATAAAAAAAGTAGAGATATTTTTGAAACTTCTAGCAAGAACATTGAAATTTTATAAAACTTGTCGGAGCTAGCTGAAAAGTTCGCTGGCATGATAAAAAAATGTGAACAAATCTGAATTGACCTTCATTGGCATTAAATTCTTTTTAAATTTTAGGGTCATGATGTAATATTTTTCAGCATTAACTCTGTTGAATGCTGTTTGTTCTACGAACCTTAATACTATAAAATAGTTCTAATAAACCTTGAACTTGATTCGAAAAACATGTTACTTAATTATGAAACAAGGTATTCAATAAGATTTGTTTCTGAAAGTTCAAAGATTTTCCTGAAATTTATAAGGACTCTAGAATGAGGATTATTAATTACATAAGACCATTTTCAACAGGTAACGATTACAAATGATTTCTATCATTCTTGTCTAATAAGAATTCTTTGATTATTTAGACTTTCGAACTAATAATCTACTGTCCCTGAGTGTTTACGAGTACAAAATTAACTAATGACTATTAGGGTTGAAAAATATCGGAATTTTTCCGCAGTTAGACAATAAGAAACAGTGGAATATCTGAATGTTGTAACACAGTAAGTATCCCATGAATTTGGAAAAGGAATAATACAAATAATTCTTATTTTATTTGCTATAAAGTCTTTCGTCCTCAAGTACGTAATAATATTATTCAAAACGGCCCAATCGGTATTTAAATGATCACAGTGGAGCGTACTATGGATTTGACCTAAAATAATCGTATCCAAGGTATCAAATATCTTCTGAGCACAGCGTGGGTATTAAAACGTCAAAGTATTCGCATTTATTTTGACTGTTGTCAGCTGTGAGCAGAAGGGTTTCACAGATACCGACCTTTGAAAGATTGTGTAGAATAAAATATTAGTAACAGGCGTTGATGAAATTGTATTGCAGGAATGTTCTTCGTAGATCTGCTATTCCAGAGAAAATATTGCCCGACGTACGAAATACCGAATATGTAATCCTCTACTGCTAATCTACTAATGCTAAAAATAAGTTAAACTATTGGAAGCGTGAAACGAAGTTGAATTCATTACTATTTGTTTAAAATTTATCGCGACATCGCAGAATGACGTAGTTCGATGTGTTATTCGACAAACAAATGATAAAAAGTGTAATAAAAAATCGTCAGTACATAAAATATACATAGAGAAATAATAAAATCGTTTAAAACAAAATTACTCGTTATTACAGTGTGCGGAATATAACATGTGGTTTACAGGGAAAATGAGCAGCGAGTAAGAGGAAAAAATTCGCGGTGTGGAAGTTAATCCGATTCCGTGTAAAACAAACGGCGGCGTGGTTAATCGTTGGATAATTTTATCCGCCGTGTATTCGAGCTCGGCGAACGGGGGACGTTGGTCGTTAGCCGTAATTCAAGGTGAGTGACTATCAATTTTCGATGACATATCGGCCAATCGTATACGCCTAAGAAGACGTGGGACGATCGGTGATAGAAAGGATTTGGTGTGAAATGTTTGGAGAAGCGAGGGTTGTGTACCGAATAAAATGCTGGATAAGGTTTTTTAGCCGGGAGGCGATGTCGAGGCGCGATAGGCGTGGATAGAGATGCAGATTGTCGGCAGGGAGGAAAGAAGTTAGGAAAGTCAACGGGGAAATGAAGGAACTTGGGGTGAAAAATCTCCGGCCAGCTCACCTTTTCGCACAAAGTTTTAACTTGACTTTCTGTCAGTTGTTTGCACTCGTTCAACTGTTCGATCCATTGGTCAAGCTCTTTCAGAGACGTCACTGCCTTCTCCTCCATCGTTTGGATCTAAGCAATGTTCAATACCCGGTTGACACTTAGCACATGTAACGCAACGGGAAACTATCTTATCAATAAACTAAATCCATTCGATTTCGCTCCGGTATTATTTCAACACAAATATCTCAATCAACCACACACTCACAAAATGGCCGACAAATAGTGATGATCGGGTGACGTCACGTTTAAATTCTTCCGCTCGGCATCGCTCGCCGAGATTCGGTTTGGATCGACTAGGCTGTCTCGCTCTGGCCAATCGTAAAGCATTTTTATTTCGGCCCGCCAATCGGATTCAAAGTATACTCTTGTGGCGAAACTTTGCAGTAAGTGTCACGATCATTTCTTTTGCCCTTAATTATTGTAATTAAATCGAGGGAAGTACCGATATCCGTCAACTTATGATCAGAGTCTATGAAAATTAATGAAACTACTTTTCATTTTGGTCTGTCAGCTATTGGCGGAGCTTCAACTCTGCAACGGTTCGATGGGGTGTGTCGTTTAGATACTATTATGACTACCTGTCGCGGGAGAATTTGAAATCAATTTTGACACGATATGGAATTGGACTACGAAACTGCTTCCGCGAAAATATTTAACACGTTCTGTAATGAATTACAACTGAATTTCCATCTGGTAACCTGTGTATATGATTGTATATCATTTCCTAGAACATTATTTATCTGGTTATACACTTACCTGTAAACATGTGATGCCGGCTCGCGTCTGCATATGCTGATCGCAGTTGGTGCTGCCTCAATTGGTATTTTTACGTTTTTCGTAATTGAATTTAAATTTTAAGACAATTATGTTCGATAAAACGCCATCGTCACAATTGCTTGCCCGTAGTCATAATATGGTTACTTGATGTTACGATGAACTGTACAAGTTTCAAATAATGCTACGCTTGATCTTGCCTGGGTAGCGCAGTAGAAAATTTAAAAAAGTTTGATCATACTTACAGCTAAAAGATTCAGAAATTTGCATTATTTTTACATATGTATAAAACGGCTATATAAATGTTTTGACCATATAAATGTAATGTCTCATTTATTTAACATGAACAACTCTAAGAATTAAAAATTATACAGTCATATTCAATTGCAGAATTGGATATGTAGGATCGAGGATCTATGGAATGCCTACATTGCGGTTTATTTTTTTCATTATTTTTTCTTATAACTCTTCATCAGTTGATTCCGTTCATTCAGAAATCATTGGCAATCTTTGACTACTTCACGAGCAGTTAAAAAAAATCCGAATTGATGGCGGTTGTAATCAAAGTTGGATAGATAGTTCAACATAACATACGTTATTATAGAGAATAAAAATATCAGTTCCGAAGTTTCTACAAGCGATTATCCAATAAATTAAAAAATATTGAAACGTATTAAAACAGATTCATATTGATGTCTGCCAATTTGAAATTTAAAAAAAAACGTATTGCGTAATGAGGAAATCAATCTGAATCGACCTGTGCAAATGTTTGGAATCTTTCTTCATGGATTGACGAGGTTTGAAAAAAGAAAGCAACCAATAGAAAATTATAAAAGCACTAATCTTCGTAATCATCTTCATTTGAGGTAAATTTCAATTTGCATGTAAAATGGAATAGAAATGGATTGGCCTACCGAATTTGTATATCACATGACGAGTAAAATTAAAATTCCGTTACAATCCAATCTGAAAGAAATGGCAAGAAACCAAATTGATTGATGAATTTTCAAAATAATAGTAATCGGTTTTCTTGTAAAATTCTGATTGGTTAACGTCAAAACGAACCTGTACGTTTTATTGTTTTCTCGTGTGCTAGGTGGTTTTCTTTTTTCTGCAGTAATTATTTCGAATTAGTGGCAAGGCGATTAGTTACAGATATCGTAAAAAATTCTGAAAACCACAAATATCATGTCCGCCAGGTATTATAGAAGCAATACGTGGGTATATCAACCAGTTTACAGAGGCTGTAAATACCTATTCGATAAATAACCATAGAACTGTTATTCGAACGACCAAGTTGTAAATCTCATCATGCAGTAGTGAATATTTTCAAGAATTTTCGGCTGTAGATATATTGATTACCGCAACACGGGGGAACATAAAAATTGACATCCCATGTGGAAGATTTCAGTGTAAACTCGTGAATAAACTAATTTTATTTTGGTACAGAAAGAGTTGAGATATTTGATCATCTTGTATGTAAATATAGCTAGACAATGGAAACACGTAATAGCTAGACAATGAGTTTCGTGAAAGGGCGGCTTAATTTCCCCCTCCACAGACTCCCTTCCCGCTAACTTGTGGATGCCGCGTGGCTTTGCTGCTCGTATATCCTGTTTGCCTTTTCTGTTCAACGCCGCGTTGGAGGCGGTCAGTGATATCGAATCCAAGTGATCCGTTCATCAAGGAACGTTGAAAGTACGGTAAAATGTCGGAAACTTTACAACTCAGAGGGACCCTTCGAGGCCACAATGGATGGGTTACCCAAATCGCAACCAACCCGAAATATCCTGATATGATTCTGTCGTCTTCACGCGGTAAGTCTTGACTGCCATACTGTATAATGCCGACAATATTCTAACATCTGAGATCGTCACGCTGCAAAAACAACGTGTTAATCCTGCGACATTCCCACCTCTCTTCTATTATTATCTTTGCTTACAAATTAATTTTGCAGTTTATTTAATGCAACACAAATAAATACCTGCTACTTAAGATTATTGGCTTCTGAAAAGTGTCTTCGTATGTCTTTATTTGTTGGAGTTCCACCTTTTGATGTTGTTCAGTCCGTATTTGTATGATTAAATTGCTACTTTTCATGCCTGGTGTATGTCTAGATGATTATCATGTGTGGACATCCAAATATAACTTGTCCTTAGAAAGTTTGCCACTTTAACATAGGTCCAGTGGAAGTATATTTCAAATAAAATTGTATGACATTAATTTCACAGACAAAACTTTGATCGTATGGAAGTTAACACGTGATGATGCCAATTATGGTATACCACAAAAGCGTCTTTATGGTCACTCGCATTTTATCAGTGATGTCGTGCTTTCATCTGATGGTAACTACGCTTTGTCTGGATCATGGGACAAGACTCTGCGTCTTTGGGATTTGGCTGCGGGTCGCACAACCAGGAGGTTTGAAGACCATACCAAGGTGTGACTAAACCCAAATCCATCTCGAGAGGGGAACAAATATTGTGAAAAATGTACAAACCACTGAAGCTTTTTTTTTCATATTTTTTTTTTATTTCTTATGCTATGGCCGAAGAATCTTCGAGAAACAGGAATATACTGAAGCTTTTTTGTATATATTTTTTTTCATTCTTTGGTATTTAGAAGAGGTGGGATGATGTAGCTATATCTCTGCGCTGTGAGTACTAGTTGTAATTTTGAAATTGTCGATTCTGATGCGACTTGGAAAAAAGCGGATTTTAGAAAGGTTTTTTTTTTTTTTTCTTTATTATTTTCCATCACATCTATTATGTAGAATTTTGTGTACTGCAAACTGTATGTATATTGATTCTAAACGAAATTTTCAATTGGTTCTGTCATATTTCATTTGGAACTAAATATTGGAATCTTACTTCATTCAACAGGATGTCCTCAGCGTCGCATTCTCTGTAGACAATCGGCAAATTGTTTCTGGATCTCGAGACAAGACTATCAAGTTGTGGAACACACTTGCCGAATGTAAATACACCATTCAAGATGATGGTCACAGTGATTGGGTCAGCTGCGTTCGATTCTCTCCTAACCACTCCAATCCCATCATTGTTTCTGCTGGATGGGATCGCGTTGTTAAGGTAACTATGAATTCCAACTACGACTTTTCTGTTTGCAATTTTTAATTTGATAATATGAAATTCAATTGCTTCATTCAAAGTACAGCAAAGGCTCTAACTATTATTTTCTTTCCAGTCATGTCTTGTGAACTTTGCAATTTAAGTACATTATGTCGTATATTATTTTTGCATGTAATTGAGACTTTTCAATGCATCCACAGACCAAAATATTGATCAGAGTAATGTAAAATTATTGACGATAATGAGGCATTTTTTTAAAAATTCATAGACATGGTTTGCAAATAATTTGAACAATTTTTAGTGATTTTCATTGTTGGAAAAGTTTGATAATATTTTGGTCAAAGCATTTTTATCTTGTACTTACAAATTATTGAAAATTTAAGATATTCTAAATGATGTAAATCTTTGGAAAACATGAACTCTGTGAGTGTTAGCGGATATGGGACTGATTAATTGTTCCAAAGTAAAACATTTCAAATTTTTATGCAATTTTCCCTTACAATATTTCCCTTGTTATCATACACAGGTCTGGAACTTGACGAACTGTCGTTTAAAGATCAACCATAATGGGCACACTGGGTACCTTAACACAGTAACTGTCTCTCCAGACGGTTCCCTCTGTGCTTCCGGTGGCAAGGTAAAAATTTATAATATTTACTTATATTTGGTTATTCATTCTACACTACATCTTTTCTTTTTTAATCCATTTTTACCAATAAAATATGATGCAAACAACTAATTCATGATATCCATGAGTGTTTACGGATATGGGACTGACTAAATATAAACCAATCTCTTACTGACTTTCACTATTTCCGGGATTATCACTAATACTCTTATTTGCTTACCTTTCTCATAGGATTGCAAAGCAATGCTGTGGGATTTGAATGATGGAAAGCACTTGCATACGCTGGATCACAACGACATCATCACCGCCTTATGCTTCAGCCCGAACCGTTATTGGCTCTGTGCCGCATTCGGGCCATCGATCAAGATCTGGGATCTTGAAAGCAAGGAAATGGTCGAGGAACTGAAACCCGAAGTTGTGTCTGCCACCAGCAAGGCTGAGCCCGCTCAGTGTCTTTCTTTGGCTTGGTCCACGGACGGACAAACGCTGTTTGCCGGTTACTCGGACAACACCATTCGCGTTTGGCAGGTGTCTGTGTCCAGTCGATAAATGCTTTGTACTATACTATACTGAATAAAGGAGCTGAGAAATTTTATCAAATTTTATTTATTTGATTAATTCCAAGCCTAGTCGCCAATGCCCATTACAGGATGGCCACACACTTGGAAAACCTGGAATTGCCAGTGAAATTTTATTTCCCTAATTAAAAAGTTTGAAAATATTAATATTCTTAAATTTGAATTAGAAATGATTTTGTGAAGTGACAAATTTACTTCTTTCGTAAAGAAAAAGTTGGTTCAAACTGATCTGTTTTATATTATGGTAGTTAGTGGTCCTATACATTGTCGTTTTCATCGATATCATTGCGTTTATACTTCTAACTGAACTATCATTATAACCCTCCTCCTTGTCTTTACTTGAAGGTAAGAAATTTTTTTTTCAATTCGAATTGAATTTGAACAAAATGTAGAGGTAATAAGCTGGACGATTTAAGACTTGTGAAATTTTGACTGAAATTTTTTCATTCAATTTATTTCCTAAAAATTTGTCGTCCTGTGTCATCTTTAGTCAGGACAAAACACTCCGATAGTTTGGCAAGTATTTACCAGATTTTTATGTGTTAAGATTAGATAAGACAAATATCGTCAGGCATAGAGATAAATTAAACGAAATAACTCGTTTCAGTCTTTTAATGAATTTCAACAAATATTAAACTACATAAATTCATACCTCGGTCTAATCTACTATTGTCTGCTGTTTACAGAGCATTGAAGAAATAAAACAACAATTGAACTGGTCACTACAGTTTTTTATGCGAGTAAGTAGAGGTTTTATGAAAAAGTTTCCTGCTTGCATGAAGTAAGGTATTTAAACGTAATCTGGTGATATTCCCTGATTTCCATAAAAATGATAATTGCTAATATTAAATTACAAATATACTTTAGCATTGATAACATCACACAGTAACTCCTTCAACCTGTTGTATCTGCTTAAACTTTGTTTTAAATGAAGAACAAAAAAATATACCAGCATTATTTTTCCCTCAACTACTGAAATATGAAATAAAAACATTTAACGAAACTTCCCCATTATCACAACATATTTCAACGAATAAAAACTGTTCTATTTACAAATAGCTGTTACATTTAGATATGAATATCAGTATTAAGTATATTACAAGATGCTATTCATTCTAAAAATCAATAGAAGTAATTTCAAGATCTTTTGCTCTAGTGTTCGTTACTGGTCTTGCTTGTCTGAATCTTTGTCTCTAATTTCTCAAATTCTTCCTTCGCTGCTCGATCTGATTCATCTTCGACTTGTTCGACACCCTGAACTTCAGGAATATAAAATTGCATCATATTTTGCACACCGTTTTTCAATGTCACTACGGAACTGGGGCAGCTGGTACAAGAACCTTGCATTTTTAGCTTTACTATCCCATCTACGAAACCCTGTGGCAATAAAAAGTATTTTGTAACTTCAAATTGAAAACAGTTGATGGTTGAAGTAGAAAGAAATGTTTTATATCCAATACTTGATTTACGTACCATGTACACAATGTCTCCTCCATCTTCTTGGACTGTGGGCCTGATTCTTGTGTCAAGAAGTTCTTTTATCATTTGAACAGTTTCATCGTCATCATCCTGAATCTCTAATTCAGAAACGTCAATGAATTACAATTAGGAATAGAAAACAATTGAGAGTAATTGTTATAAAAGATCACATGAAATTGTCCAATTCATTTACTTGTATCTAGCGATGGCTGTGCTTCAGTAAGAACAGGCAATCCGCTAGCAAAAAAATCCATTATAGTAGCAAATACTTCTGGCTTTATGAGCTTCCAATCGACGTCTTCGTCAACTTTAGTTACAGTGATGAAATCAGACCCAAAAAATATCGACTTCACTCCTTCAATTCTGAAAAGCATCTTTGCCAATGGCGAACAATATGCATCTGATCCTGTAGGAAAATCCATTGTTTGTCCTGGTTCGAGGACGGCAACTCCAGGTAGAAACTTCAAACTATTGGGATTTGGCGTGTCTTGAGTTTGTATAAACATATTGCGTTTATGCAATTCGTTGAATCTAGTGGTTGACTGCCAAAGAAAAGGCCTTTGCATGTAAGATTTGCTACAGTTGTGAAGACGCTTAGCATTGTTGATAGTCCTGCCATAAAAGGAGATATTTTTGAAGGGCGTTCCATACACGTATTAGAAAATTTGACTCCATGTACTAGTGGATACGACAGTTTACAAAAAAAATTACACAAAATATTGCGAATTATAAGGAAAGAGAGAAAGGAACATCTAAAGTTGCTCAACGTTTCGTAGAGTAACAAATTGTACAGGAATATCTCACGGTTACCGTACGTTAGATTAGGTTATAAACACACGTTAATTTCATCAGTAAATAACAATTTGTAATTCATACCGTAAACTTTGTCGTGCAAAAATTGACCCACAGTTTATCGAACGACTGAGAACTGTTGTTTTTGCGAACATTTTATTCCTCAGAGTTATTCTTTACTTTTGCGTATTGCAATGTCGTACTGTCAAAATCATCTGTAATTTTTTAAGACCACCGTAACAATGCGATATGATACGTTAGTTCCGTTGGATCAAATGATTGTTCGGATCTTTGCGGTCCAAATTCATGGAGATTTAAAAAGTGTTTCCCAAATATACGGCAAAAAAATTATTCCTTCGGCGAAAAGCTTTGACGTGAAACAAGGTCCGACAATTTTAGATTCTCATTAGAGAGGACAACATTGTCTTTGATCATCTTCGTCAGAAGGATTCAAACAAAGCAAAATGTCCGCTGTTACAGTCAACGGTGGGTATTTGAAATTAAAGGAGCATCTGATTAAAAACGATGGAATAACGATTTTGTTTGTCCCATTTGGTGGAATTATGTGGTAATTGTGATCTTAATAAAAAAAAAAGAAAATTAGACCACGGTTAAAATCAATGACGACAGTGATGACGACCCTGACTTATTTTTCCAGTGTCTATCTGACTCAGAACGAAACTTTTTACTTTCAAAAAAGCCGGCATAAGGCCAATTTACTATTCGTTTTCCGAACATTGACTGCGAATAATATAACATTTGTACAACGAATTATATCATTGATGAATTTTTGCAGATACTTTACTGTGCGTTATGTGGTTTGAAATCCAATTGACACGTCAATTGGATCCAGGATTTATATTACGTTACACGTCCATCAAACGTGTCAACGGTGTCAACATGATAATGAATTATTAACAGTTATACTTGACGTCTTTTCAATATTTTTCGACAACGATAAGGAGTGTTAACATTTTTTCTACGCACAACCGGTTATTCTTATTCTTTTTTATTCATCTCTCATTCATCATTTGACAAAATCGTATTTTACTCGCGTGGCCAACTCCAGCTACCCGCAATGTTTCTTTTTATGATATATATGAAAATGAAATATCGCTGAATGCAACGCAAAGGTTTGAGGTTAAATTATCTTTACTGAAAATAATAACAAATAAAGGGTTCTAACCTGAAAGTACCCACAATGTCTTACTCTGAAGACAAACACTTCACACAGTGATCAACGAGAATCATACAACATGCCGCGGCTAGCTATGCTCCCCAGAACTTCCAGAATCGTTGCATTATGTTCCGCTGCAAATTTCATCAATGCAGCTGACAGGGTAATCATGCCGATTGCCATCGTTCCTATGACCGACCAGTACAGATGGAATCTTCATTGGCAAGGCTGGATCTTGTCGGCGTTTGCATTTGGCTATTTTACAAGCCAGGTAAATCTTGACGATTTCTCTCTTATTACTTCCACTCTATCGAGCCACAGCAATCCTTAATGCTGCGATAAAATTATTCTCAAAATCCTATTCATAATAGATACTCAAGCGCTTCATGTGTCTTCTTTGAATGGTCTTTAAATTATCCTAGTCACTTTATAAATTCAAGGAATTTCTATTGCTATTGAAACTTCTACCTAGTATCAGCAATGTTTCAAGAGGTGAGATTTCCAGAAAAAAAACAACTTAGGCTAGAGCATTTTATAATTATGGTACAAAGTTTGATCTTTATATGATATGTCGAACAATTAGCACGAATATTGTAAAATTCATATACCTAACGTTACATCTTTTTTCAATAATTGAAAAAACTCCCCAAGCATATTTTTCGGATTCCTTATACAGCTGCAGAAGCACTTAAAAATATTAAATTACGTTTCTCAGAGAAATATTACTTTCTTGAAATAACTCCCGATATGCAATATCATATAATTAAGTGGGTACAAAAAACAATTTTGATCAAGTTCGTTTTGTGTATATGTAATAAACATGATGTAGCTTGTGATGTTTTTAGGTTATCGGAGCAAGTACGGCTAATCGATTTGGTTGTAAAACTGTTTTGATGTCGGCAGTTTTGCTATGGTCAATTAGCACGGTCATCACACCTCTATTGGCCCATTCGATACCCATGCTCATCATATGTCGAGTTATTCTTGGACTCGGAGAAGGTTTAGGTACGTTGACTGTGCTCTACTTATTGCCATTTAGTATAAAAGTAAGCGGTAAAATTAATAACACAACAGAATGCATTAAAATATTCCAATCGAAAGTATTTTTACAACCAAGAAGAAAAGATTTGACAATGTGTAAAAATGCAAATCAAAATATAATGGAAAATGAAGTTCTCCACACATGACAATTATTACTTATTTCTTGGCTGTTGGAATTATTTTTCAGGTCTTCCAGTTATATTTCACCTGTTTGCTCATAATGTACCAGTTGAGGAGAGATCGCGTGCATTTGGGTATCTTGTAGCTGCAGGATCCGTTGGCCAAGTAGTAGCGTCGGTTGTAAGTCAGAATATGATAACTCCAATTTTTAACTGAAAACAATTAAATCGTCGTCAAATTTAAAGATTATTTAAATTGTTTGTTATAAAATTATTATATAAAATTGATTAAACTTTGCCTGCTAATTTTTATAGATTTGTCCGCACATGTCCTGGCCAAACGGATTTTACTTGTTTGGGAGCCTCGGAATCCTTTGGACTTTATTGTGGATGTTACTTTATAGAGAGTCAAACACTCAAGACGAAATACCATTGTTTTTACCCAAAGTATGCAGACCTTTATTTCAAATAACTCTTAATTGTAGCTCGTTAATTGTTTTATCTGGGCAATTTACATTTCGGATTATACTCAGTTAAAACTCTGAAGCTGTCAAAATTTCGAAGTATCATTTACAATAAGTAAGATACACTGTGTTACGAAGGAAATATGCTACCACTTTAAAACTAGCTAAATACGTTCTAATATTTTTTCAAATACTCAGGTGGCTCAAAATCGAAATATGCACTGGACAGAACTGATAACTCACTGGCCTCTTTGGGCATTGTATATAGCTCATTTTGCAATGAATTGGAGCAACTACATAATCATGCAATGGTTACCGACTTATTTGGCACGAAATTTATCTGCCTACAAGGAAAGCATCAGTTTAACAGCTTTGCCGTACATTGTAAACTCGCTTGTCGGTATTGGTAAGCCATTTATTTGATACGTTGCGATGAAAATTCTATCTTTGAATTAAAATCTAACAATCTGATAATCCAATAATATACTTTTCATTTTGTAGTCGCTGGTCACAGTGCGGATAATTTGATTCAAAAAAGGTGGTCAGTCTTATCTGTAAGGAGATTGATGACTAGCATCGGCTTAATCGGTCCAGGGGCATTTTTGCTCGCCTTTTGCGCCGTTGACAACTTACTTGCAGCTGTGATGTAAGCTTGAATTAAACCGATATTATACCAAGATGTATTGAAATTTTTTTAAATCCATTCAATGGAACAATGAATCTTTCACTTTTTCCTATACTTGCTTTCATATTTCGTATTTCTAACAATGTATGATTTTAAACTTGCGCACTTTATACAGATTTGTGTCAATTTCGATGGGACTTTGCGCTTGCAATTCGGCAGGTCATCTCAGCAATCACGCCGATGTAGCTCCTAATCATGCTGGCATAACTTTTGCTATATCAAACACAATAGTAAGTAAAAAATAATTGACTTTTATTTCTTCATAATAATGTACAATGAATAATTATCATATTTAATACGTACAGTAGGCACTCATCGATTATTCATTTGGCAAATAAAAATACAATGATTCATCCTTGCACATGTAAGAAAGTATTTAGATCCAAAACTTTTGTTCACCAACAAAGATAATTATTACCAACTACCAGGACTTTGTATTGAATATAAACAAAAAATCAATTATAGAATGGAAATATTAACATATTTATTTATTGCAGGCTACCATACCTGGAATTCTCTGTGGTCCATTGACTGCCGAATTAGTGACAGCCTCGCAGGGTCGATGGATGCCAGTCTTCGTTCTGGCAGCTGCAGTGAATTTTACTGGTGCGATAATCTATCACACACATAGTTCTGCGCTCCAAGTGTTATGAGAACTTGGATCGTTGTATGTGGGAAAATGTGATGAACGTGATACGAGGTATGACGATAAACAATGCGAATGAGTGACGATAAACCAAGGGTGTTGCAAAAACGTAAATATTATTGTATAAAATCGAAGTATTTTATCACCTTCAGGCATACTAAGGTATGTATAGATTTAATCTTAGACCAAAATTACATAAATTTATGACTTGAGATGAGAATTCGTACGATTATTACCAATTATTTCCATACGTACACGAATGTTATTACTATTTTTTTCAATTATTATTCTGAATAAAAGCATATATACTTTACGTAAATACATATATTAAGATTTTCAATCGACATGCAAAGAAATGGGTTTAAATGCAAAAAAATTCATTTTACAAGCACTGCTGCGGCTGGCCTATATTACTTCACAAACGTTATCTAATATTTTAGAGAATCTTCTTTTATAGTCTTTTTCCGTGCTTGAAGCTTTCGTGCGATTGTTTTTCTGCTTTTCATGCCTTTCATTGTTTATATTAACACCATTCTGTACGGGACATCATTCCATGCCAATTCGACCAAATTTTGACCTCTCCATTTGTAATGTGGTTAAATTTTTTTTAGATGATTGTAGCATTTCTAAAATAAAATTTTTGTGTTCTCATATGCAACTGTTTTTAAATTATGAATACTCAAATTTTTCTCAATTTCAACTTATTTTCACAACGCTCAAAATATTTTTTATTTTTATGTCGCCTAAGGCAACTGCGTCATTTCCAAATCACCAAAATGGATACTTTTATATTACAAGGACGTCTCCAGATATTTAAATTGAATGGAAGATGAAATTGACTATTAATACAATTTTTGTAAATTCGATGACAAATAGTATAAAAATTATCTTGTACTTATACGTGATTTTAACATAGTTACCATAGAGTTTGACTGAAACACAGAATTTTTTTAATATTTGTAAAACATGTATTTTTGTAGCTTAAACATTATCAGTGTCCTGAGAATAATAGAAAAAAGAGATTCCATCATGGGTCCAATCATAATATAGTTGGTTCAAAACATCAAATTCTGTTGTTTTGTTTTGTTCAAAAATTGCCAAAATGGTGGAAATAAAAAAAATTTGAGTATCATAGCTCTAAAATGGTAAATTAAAAAATAAAGTTTAAAAGTTCTATTATCAGATGAAAAAGTTTCAATTGCGTTAATCAAAACTGCTGAAGTTAAAACCTAGTCAAGCTTTCACGGAATGCCCAATGTATGTATGTAAGTAACACAATTCGATGATTACACAGCAGTATTATTGAAACTGAAAGCATTTACCAAAACAGCCTTCGACACCATGCAATCTGAAAATGTAATGATTTGCTCCTGATCTTATTCGTGGCTTTATCTACTGGGTTTAATAAAAACGGTCCGTAACCGTTAACGGTATATTCTGTGTAATACTCTCAAAATACTTACTAAAACATCTACAATTTTTTTGGTGGTTACACACTTTGCACGTCTCACAATGTGTTTCAAAACTTCGGATGTCTTCGTTGACTAGCATTTGCGAATGCATTATCTTGTTTTCTTTGATTAACTCACAAACGAAATTATTTCATCTTCACCTTCATATTTCATCTTAACTAACACACTTTCGCCGTGTATTTGAATCAAACTGGCTTACACTTTTTCTAAATTTTCAGTCGTCAAGGGACTGAAATGAACCTCCATTGGCGATTAAAAAAAAAAAAATAAACAAAAAATCACAATTGTGACAGGTTTTGTGGCTTAAACTTTCTTTTGTACGTTTTTCACTGTCTCTGTACTGTGAGCCTAAGCAAATCATAGTACGTGATCTTATGCATAGTGTAGGAGATTATTCGGACTTTGAAAACTTTTTATAGTACAAAAATAGACTTTCAGAAAGTAAGAATAATGATAGTAGTAATTATAATAGTACTAATAATATCAATAATATAAGTTTTTATAGTCAGTATTTTGTAAATTTTCTTGTGTAAAGTGTTATTTAATTGGCGTAGATTTTAGCCCAGTTCACTAATTAGCAAATACATACCAAAAGGGACTGACATGGGACTTGTATATTATGTAAACAACTATACTGTATATAAATTATGATTACCATTTAATCTTATAACATTAGATATTTTTGGGCAATGTACACTCATAAGGGGATGCTATGATGCATGGGTCACCAATTCGATCTATCTTTAGTACACATTTAGGTCCTGACCAGGAGTATAACCGATGCAAGTAGGAAGGCACGCATCTTAATCGTTTCCGAGAAATAATAATTAAATTAATTGTCAATTAATTAATAATCAAAATAGAAAATTAAAATTAGTAATCAAAATTTCAGTGCATTCATCTGTATTCTACGTAGAGCTCTACTTCAGTTACAAATCAGGGCTCTTTCCATCGCGCCACGTGGTCGGTAGCTTTTCGTTAATGTAGAATGTACATGAACGGAGCGAAATTTTGATGATGAATTTTAATTTTCTATTATAATTGTTAATTAATTGACAATTAATTTCATTATTATTTCTCGGAAAGGGTTAAGGAGCATGTCTTAGTACTTGCACCTATTATACTGCTGGTCATGACCTACACGTGTACAAAAGGTGGATCGAATCGGTGACTCATGCATTATACCGTCCCTAGTCAGATTTTCTTCGGCACCATCTCAAATTGTATACTTATATTGCATTAACTAAAGATATATACTTCGATCAACGTACATTGTGAAAAAATATCTATTATTCAGTTTGTAAGTATTCGCATGGTTTTTTTTTTTGACACGAAGAATTGTGTTTTGCATAGATTATTATTTTGTTCCTAACGAAAAGGTCGTCCAGGATAATTAAATAAAAAAAGAGACATATATTCACTGCTCCATAACAAGTTTCAATGGAAGCCAAAGTTTATTACTTATCATGTACATTATAGTGAAATTCAAAAAAAAAATTTACCATCATTAACGGCAATTTCATGTTTTATTCATTTTAAGCCATCAAAAATTATTTTTATAGTAACTGCTGGTTAAAAGAGATTCGGATATTTTGTGTGCGCTCACAAAATGCTGCTATAATTTGTACAATATACTTTATTGTTACGCAGTTGCTAGTGAAGGTTTTGAATGATTGAAATTGTTCAATCAAATCAAATTTACGTTAATTAAAAGTGGTATGCTTATTTATTTTCATCCGTATTTAATTGAAAGAGGTAAATAGATTCGTATCAGAGTACAGAATAATTTTTTTTCTCATCTAGCGAGCTCTGCCATTTGACAAATTTGGTAGTCCATTTACCAAACTTGGCAAAATCGCCTGTAATCGAGGATTGATTAATATCTCGTTTTGGACTGCCAAGAACTTTTGAACAAACGACTGTTTTTTGATGTTGACTAATTTTTTCTTATCCTTCCTGTTTTCGGCCAATTTTTTATCTATTATTACATGCAATTTTTCACAACTGTTATAAAACTTCAATTTATCCATATCCTTCAAAGGTTTTTCCTTGTTTTTCGTGGAACAATTACGAACGGTATTTGCCACGGTACGCTGTATCTTTTGCATCAGCCATTTGTCACTATTATTTTCAACACCGAATATGAATTTTTTACCAGAATTTAGAGGGTTACTAAAATTTACAGAATCTTGATACCATTGTGTCGGATGCAATGATAACTCTTTGCTTAGAAACTTTGACTTGCGGATCTGATAGCATGAGTACTTTGGTATCTGTCTTTCTAGTGCATTCAAACCGATTTCAATAAAAGGATTGTCATATTTGACTGCAATTTTATCATTTTGATTTGTGTTGCTACTTTGTTCAACAGTAGATAACTGTTTTCGATCTTTGCTTATCATCTCTGATTTGCGTATCGGCATTTCTGTATTATTTACTACCTCATTGCTGTTACATCGAGCGTTGTTCATATTCTCATTACATTTTGCTGACATTATCTCTTCTGGCAATTCTTCTTTCATCTTAACTGTTTTTCTACCATTTGGAAACGAGTTTAGAGTTTCGGCAATCAACAACTGCCTTGAGTTTTCACATTTTTCTGGATTCATACGAACATTTATGAATTGTTCATATCTCTCTTCGTCTATGTGGAACCCAGTGTCGTAAATATTTAGTTTTTCTAACATATCAGCTACAGCCTCAGAAGTTGGACATGATACTGTCTTCCGGTTATTATCGCTCCTATCCTTATCTGAGATTAAGCCGCACTTATCCAAATACTTCTCTGCTTCAGATTTTATTGCTGTAGTTCTATCGGTCTTGGAATTGGTCATCGTTTTCTTACCTTTGTTTTTATTTTCATTTCCTATACCCGGGTAGTATGTTTTTTCAAAATTAGTATGACATATTTTAAGAATATCATTCTCCGTATTTATACTGCGCATACATTTTAGTGATGCATTTTGAATCAAACTATTATCTTTTCTTTCAAAAAAAGTTGGTTTCAACATTTTCTGGTCCTTCATGGTCTTCTTACTTGGATTTAATACTGAATCTGAAAACAGAGTTTCAGTTTCTTTATCGAATTTACTTCCAAATCTCGATTTCAATGTCTTACTTGTTGCTTTGTGTGGAAGATAACCAGCCTTTTTATTTCTTTCATTGGACATTTTTTCTAACGTTTGATAGAGTTTCTTCGTATGCTGATCGTTGTTGGCATTCTTTGGATGATTCCAGTTTCTCGTTTGCTTCAGTAACTGCCAATTAGATTTAACATTCGCTATTTCTCCGTTGACATTGGCAATTGGCAATTCTGGAAAAGAAAAAAAAGCACTTTTCTAACAGTAAGTCTAATGGAAACTGTTTTTAAAAAATTGCTCGTTGTTGAAAATTGTCGGATAAATTTTTAACGATTAAATGGAAAGTGTCAAAGATTTTTTCAAAGTAAGATTTCTTTTAAAAAAACAATAAGATTTCGTAAAATTGACTGGTTCGCAGTCGAGCTACAAGAATTTTATTTTTACATCTCTTTCTAATCAACCAAAAAGAAAATATAGTGTAGCTCAATTAGTTTCTTCAATTTTAAACAAAAAATTTGTATTGCATTTGTTTAAAAAAAGATAGAACCGCATATGGTATTCACCAATTCAAACGGATTGAAATTATTGCAGGATTTCAATTGAAGAAAATTGATGAACCTGAAAATTGTTCGATGTTTTAACTTATAATTAGTGCAAATTCCGGTTTGCTCATCAGGAATGAATTAGAAATAGCTAGTTCAGATGTTTCTTTTGCAGGCTGCATGATTCAAATTTCATTTCAACTATTTCGAATATGATTGATTTTCCATATCATTTTTATGTCAACAAAGAAATTCACCTCATTAATTATAATTTTTATAGATTCACCCTTACTATTATTGATTACATTCTTCTGCAGTTGAGTTTTTTTCGAACTTGAGTTCTTCTTTCGAGGAATATTGGGTAGTACTGCCATGCTACCATGTAAATTTTTGACTGGCGAACAATCAACATTGTCAGTTCCCAGTTTGGTATAACTTAATTTTGGCAAAAGTGTTACGGACTTCGGTGATTTGTGGCAATGCACCTTTTTTCCATCCGTTAGTTTATACTTTCGCAATCCTAAATAAGACGTAAATGTTTATTATTATTATTTTATTCTCATTTTCCCATGTTTAACATCAAATGACATTGTTACTCACTGTTATCCGTATTAGATAATACTGGACTAATGTTAGTAGCAGTATTCAGTTCTCTTCTTCCTTGAATCGATGGTACACAATGAGTTTTACTATTTTGTAAACTAGTTGCGTCCAGAGCTCCAAACTCGAAGATAAAGTTGTTCGTTGCCATTGTCCTCTCAGCTATAAACTTGATTGATGGTAAACGTTTTTTCAATTTCAGGAAACTCGAGTTTGACTATTTTGTGGTGAAAGCATTTTCACATTTTGAGATGAATGTGGTAAATGGTAATTTTCAATGTCTAATTATTTGAAGCTATTTTTCTAATTGTTTACAACAGAATCGCACCTAATTTGAAACTTCAGAGTCGAGGTTCGAAAGTACATTGTACATTAATAAGAAACCAATGAATCTAATTAACATGAAAACTAATTATTACTAATTTTTTGTGTTTTTGAACGGATCTTTTCAAACCTTGGTAGTTCGTAGAAAATTTTCGCTGAAGCTATTGGCGTTCAACAATTTTTCTCCTTCTGGATAATTTGTTTCTACAGAAGCTGCCTTCTGAATATTGTGCAACGCAATAACTGCAGCAGATACTCTTTTCTTGTCTACTCTTTCTAGACGAGTTCTAAATACATCAATCTTTCATTTCATTTGCAAATCGTCTCATCCTAATTTTCATTAACATCATCAATGGTTACCTGTTATACACGTAGACGTTTATATACTCTGTCACCACTTCTTCCGGATCAGCGAAGTGCCTGAAGTTGAAAAGTGACCTGTCTCCATTATTTGAGTACGATTGACATGATGGCGCGGTGGAATTTGCTGCGCTATTACATTGACTTTGCCTGAAAAATCAGCCGATTAACTGCAATCCGTTATCGGAACTGTTTGCTATGTAAACTGGATAAATCTAATCCAAACGTAGCCCATTTTTTTATTTTACATATTAAACTCAAGTATTAATTTATTCTGCGTCTTACTAATAGCACAAAAAATTCCGATATTTTGAATAACTAACGCCTTCTGCTTGTCTTGCTCCAACGGATCTTCAATATTTTTCTTTAGCTGTTCCGGTGCTCTAACGAAGAAGGATAGCTCCTCGTTGCGTTTGATATTAGTTTTGAAACAAGCTGTTCGAGGTTTCTTTTTATGCTTATGAAGATCGGTAAAACAGTTCGATGATCGGGAATGTATCTTAGTATCCGTAAAGCTGGAAAATCCTCTGGAAATCTTTGACTCTGTAGCCTTCAGAATTCGGTTATCGTCTTGATGATCACCGCAGCACCAATTTACTAATGATCTGTTAAAACCCATGCACAACCAGTTACGGTATAAACTTTCAACTTGCTGCTACTGCTGAGATAATAATAAATTTTTTTCGTCTGTCCATTTACTGTTCAGTTATATAAATGAAAATTGTTGAATCATTTTAATTGAGGTTTGACATTACTTAGAAAATTGGCATGCGTTGCGCAGGTTCACAAAACTGTGACTAGTGCAAAGTTTAGGTCGTTGTACCAAGTCATCAACGTTTTTGTATTTTTTTATCTTATCATCTGCCATCAACTTGCGAATTGATCATTTTATTTATTTCTCTTCATCCTATCCATTGACGAGTTTTTTGTTTTTTTTTGTTTCTCATTCAACCAGAAGCTTGCTGATTAACTTTTCATATTTCCCAGTCCTACTTGTATCTGTGTTCGTGATTATGAGGTAGGATATACTCCTCATAATGAGAAAACAGAATATGTAGGCTGCAAAGTCAGATATTCAACGTCGTGTTGGCCTTGGTTAATTATTCAATATTAACAGATTTGTGTTATGTTAAAGCTCGCACGTATTGTCAATTTTATTCCTGCACTGATTGTTCGGGTGTTATTATATTTCTTAGGAATATCGTGATATTGTTATAACACGTGTGATACATGGGTCATAAGAAATAATCTATGGTCTAAACATTTTCAAAAATGATTACCGGAAGTCGCTAGAGTTGATGAAGATGATTATTCTTCTAATTGAAGAAGTCTACATACACTTGAATGAATTTTGTAGATATTGATGTAGAAATTGTAAAAAAAAAATCCGATTGAATATTTATGACCAGATAAATTAATACATATTTCACGTGATACTTGGGCAAGATTATTGTATCTTTGGGTTATTGTTGATGAAAATGGATGAACCCGTTGATGTTGGAGAAATAGTATTTGACGAGTGAAATATTTGTATGCCCTAGTTGAGTAAGACTATATGGAACTTTTTAGTTCTGCTATCATTCTCAAAACTTAGTATGAGAACTCGCGAAGCACGCGGGCCTGATTCTAGTTTTGTAAAAAAGGAGGATAAACACTAAAAAAATGGAAATTAGGAAATGCATTTTGAAGGCATTTATCAGTCTTTATTTATAAAACTAATCAAGAGATTAAAACATATTTTTGTGGACGCTTTAACAATTATTTATTTAACATGAAATGAATACAAATCATTAGATCACTTTATCATTTCACAAACACATCCCAATTTTTAGCGAAAGAGAGAAACAGTAGAATACTAATTACATTAATAATTATCTATCGAAGAGGATGCCAAGGCCAGCTTGATCCTCATAATTTAACAAATTATATAGTTCAAAATTTTCATCACCAAATTAGTGTCGATTACATAGCAGAAAGTGGTATCAACACTATGCTAAGAAATTAAAGTTATAAATTTATTTCTATCTAGTCAACTTATAGAGCGCTGAATATATTTAAAGTTGCGTATCGTAGCTATATTTATCCTAATCAGTTATTAACAAAGCTGATAGAAATGATCAGCTGGTTCTTCATAATTCGTCATCGAAGTGATTGTAATTCCTATGTTTTTTACATCATAATAATTTAGATTGTTTCACATGTGTTTTAGACCCCTGAAATTAATTATACTATTACATTCAATTCACTATTAATACTCAATAATTTTTTACCACGTACTAAAAATCTGTAGTTTTCCTCTACATTTGATCCATTTACCTAATCTTACTCGGTTTTCTTTCCCATTTGTCATAGGTAGCATAACAATTTCACTAAAAGTGTTAGTTTGAATATTCGTCTCCTATGTTTTATTCACTGAATTCTTGTTCGTCATTTTCATTGAAAATTGCAATTATGATTTCCAGCTTTTAGACACGTATCTTCATGTCCCTTTACATGATAATTTTTGACAAATTTCATTTCACTCGGATTTTCATACTTTCATTAAATTCAAGCGTTTCATGCACCTGAGTATCACAAACTAACAAGGATTATCGATATTATGCTTTCACACAAAGTTTAAAAGATCATTTACAAATCGTCGCTTCTAGCATTTGAAATAAATCATGTAGAGCAGTTTCAAGATTCAAATTCTTTGTACACTCATCATCAATATAATATTCTAACAATAAGTGAAAGCGTTATAATGTGCACAAGTTTTTCAGATACAGTTACCTGAAAAATATTATCATATCTATAACATACGATTATTGATGTTTACTTGGTATTAATGTTGCCGATCATTTTGCTACCCTGGTAAAATATCTCACTTTACATCAATGGTTTCGAGGCCTCACTTGGAAGTACGACTCTTTTTGTTAGTCGTGGCCTTTCGGCAGGCTCTCTATGGTGGCTAGCTTCTTTCAGATCTGACGAGTTATCGGGTATCAAACACTCGTGAATGAAGGTACAGACAATGTTGATATAGACCTCCCGATAAGCAGCGTAATGTTTGACGTGAGGCGAGTCTGTGAATCTGACCATTTGTACTCGGACTCCTCTGGCAGCGCGCCGACTGGCAAATTTTTCTACATCCTGTTCAAGTAAAATGCAACACATTTTTAAAGTGATAGAAGTCATGAACTTTGAAAATCATTTTTTGAAAAAAAAAGTAGAGTAAAATTTCTGCGTCGAGGCAGTTCTCAGATAAAGTCACATACTTTGGCTGGTATGAGGTCGTCAGTATTGGAATAAAGAAACAGTTGTGGCCAAGAGTGCGTTTCTTCAGCAAGTGCTATGGGATTCGTCGGGATTGGGCAACCTTCCTTCAAAGATTGTGCGATGACCTGCAACAGCGTGGTGATGAAATGAGAATTTTGTTATGGGAAAGAACGTTTTGAGACGATATTAAGAAGATTAATCTTTCATAATCCATTGCGTAGTGATAAAAAAGACTTCTCTGAGAATAAAAGTGAAGACTAGAGTTAGATTTGGATATAGTGAAAATTGAAAAGATCTAATGTGCTCGTTCATGCCCTGTCCCATTGAAGATGTTACAGCCTAATATTCATCGTTAGTTCAGAATGATGTTACAGTCTGTGCAATAAAACACACGATCTTCTTGAAATTGGTATTGTATAGAATTTCACAGTATTATTTAGTAGAACACCGTATCACTAAAATCATTAAAAACATTGTAGGCCATTAATTTTTAACATTCTTGTCAATTGATTTTCGTCATTCATGTAACAAAATTTGAGTGAATTTCAAAGCCCTAGAACAATATATTTTCGAATATCATCAAACTATACAGAATTCCATTATGTCTCACGTTATTTTAAATGGATTTCAGAAGTAGTGTTTCTTCAATAGAATAAAAACATGTACTACTCTATGAAATATCATCTGTGCATACTTCGAAAAGCCACAAGATTGAAAGGAAGATTGTGATGACGAAGGACATCGGTATGTTAGTAAAGGGATGTCCGCCAAGAATGGCACTGATTGCCCGAAACAAGGAGCTTATTCTTCGTTCGCCCGGTGCACTATCGAATATCACACCTTTCACCTGAGACAATGAGAATAAAAATTTACGAGATTTTCATACAACTGTGACGTAGCTACAATGCTTATTTACCTTCAATGGTGTTTCCAGCTGCTGCATAGCGAAGCTGACATGTTGGTAAAGAAATGCACCCCCATTACTGAACACATGGAAGAAGATTGGATGCTCGTGTAAATTCATATCCGCAATGACTTGGACGAGCCTTCTCCCTATATCCCTCATTCGATAACGCTTCCAGAACAAACATTCCACCGGTGCGGTATACCTAAGGGTTACGCAGCTGAAAAATGATGAATTACACAATTACTATAATCTGTTACTGCCAATTCACAGATTTAACAGAATAATCGTTTCAGATGTCATTGCACACACTTATGTTTAAATTTTATCATTAAACTACTACTGTTACGATGTAATATGGCTACAATCTTACAATTGAATGTATAAAAAATGCTATCGGTTATACCTGATTAAATGTTATTCTGTTTAGACGAGGTCGCTCTGAACATACATCTAAGGGCATGATCAGATCACTATGTTCATCTAGTTGTAATTTTGAATTATCTATATCTATGTTGATGGCTTAGGAGATAATAATATTATCTTTCTGAGGTACTCGCTAAGACCACTTTTGTGACGCATAAAAATTCTAAAATTTGAAATTGACATTGAGTTTCGTTTCACTTGTCAAACGCATGTCATTGTATAGATTTAGCAATAGAGATTTTGATGATACAATAATTGATCGGATAAAAATGGAAACAATTATTTTTTTCTCAATTTATTACCGAGAGTAGATTGTAGCTAGTTTGTTTCTCATTTAATCTACATTTTATCATAGCGACTATAGATGTCTTTAAATTCTAACTGTTACTAGTACTGCCCCCAGTCTTAATAAGTCTGATGCAGTATCATCAAATACATAAAAAAAAATAACCTTTTGTATTGTGTTACGAAGATGTACCTTTTTTCTTCGTAAATCGCGCTGTATTTAGCGAGATATTTGTCCTGGCAGCCGGCCCATCCTAAGAGGATGACCACTGGTAATTTGTCTTCGTCGTATACGAATACAAATTCCTCATGAGGCTCTGCGGTAGTGTTTCCGGATGAAGGGTCCTTCGGAGCCGGTGGATAAGGTGTTGGAAATTTAATATAATACTCGAGATCATCCTGTTCAGACATCGTGGGTATAATACCTCACAGCCCGGAATCCCCAGGAATCCGTTTTAAAACGGAAGTGATGGACGCTGTAGGTACGCGTGTAAAATATTCTGAGTTTGCGTTGTGGGAACCTAGTCGTTGTATTCGGGAGATGTCGGGGAAATCAATATAACGAAGCTTACGTGGGTCAGAAATAATAGTAGGGCTTGAATACCCAGAAACGGCGCCAATATGACTACGCACTACGACTTCAAACGGTGCAGAAAATTATCATTCAAATCGTCGTCATCGTCCAGTAACTTATGTTGCACGTTGATTTTGAATTTAAAAAAATAGAATGCTGATGTACAACTTATTCGTATATTTTCGACTGCTTCGAAATATTATACTGACGTGTTTTTATATGTACGTCGGTAAAAGTACACTATTCATTTAATTTAGCTATCGGAAGTTGGATTCGCGATTTGACAATTGATCTCTTCGATATTACCGCCGTGGTTCATTGCTAATTGTTACGAATAGATTATATACCCACAGAGGTATGCGTTATATACCGTATCACGCACTCGTTTTGTATACATACATATACCTATAATGTATACTAATATGAAATTCATGCTAAATATAACACGAATAACCATACTACGTCAAATTTTACCATCTGGTATGTACTTATGTACTCGTATACATATTACGTACAAATAGTAGTGGATATTTTCTCTGGGTCAATGGGTCGAATGGGACGGTATAAGTGACAAAGCTATATTGTCGAATGAAAATTTTTGTCCTTGATTAGTGCAAAAGTTTTTACGGATTACAGATGAAATAACAGCGGGAATCTAATATATTATTTGCAACATTTTTCCCGACTTACATAAGTTAGACACTGTGTTGAGAAAAGCTGTTACATGTTAAAGAAAGATCAGCTATGACGTTACGTTATTCTGCCGTACCGGGAAATTCCTATACAGGAGTCTTCAGTATTATATGTTTAAATTTTTGAAACAAATGATGTAAACAATTATATCTAAGGGTTTTCAAGCATGAATTGACCCCCACACACATTCAAATATCGGCCAGAGACATCCGTAGGGTAAACAGAGAGTAAAAAAAAATGATTAGTAGTGATTAAGAATGACGAAAAGTTTGAAGAAATGCAAGCTGTTACAGACATTTGCAAGTCTTTGGAAATCATTATCGTGCATATTGTAATTCAACGGGTGTGTCATGATAGTGAAGAAAAAAAAATTAATGTCGAGTTATTGAGAAACAGGAGCAGCATTACGATAATACTGTTGAAGAAAACTGAGAACAGGGTTATCGTACTTTTCCCTGTGGAATTGAAATAACATGTTTATAGCATTTTCAACTTCAGCACGTGATCTAATTTTGCTACAATCTCTCAATTTGTTCGCTACGCATTGAAAATATATAACACAATCGTTTTTTCGTCACGGATGATGCTTTAAAACTTTGAAAGCCTCTTCCAGTTCCGCATCGTCCTTCCTATCAGACGCTGTATTGCGTTATGCTCTGGGGGAACTGCAGCAGTCAACAATTTTTGTTCATCTACTGCCGATTATTTGTGATTAATCCCCTCCAACAAATACATTCTGCTCAACATCCAAA
Organism: Neodiprion lecontei; assembly: GCF_021901455.1. NCBI lineage: Eukaryota > Metazoa > Arthropoda > Insecta > Hymenoptera > Diprionidae > Neodiprion > Neodiprion lecontei. The sequence continues at coordinate 7,937,254 of NC_060262.1, read as the reverse complement.
TTTGGTTTTAAGAAATTTGGTCAGAATCAATTTCTTACTTTTCGTTACCCTTTTGAATGTTTTTATTTTTATATTTTCGTTCATATACCGTCGATTCGAACGGAGTGGCTCGCAGTTTCAGTAAAGTACGTTATATATTACTTTGAGCGAAAATGTGATAGGCGACGAAGCCATTCTCCGGTACATACCGAAAAAGCTCAGTTGAAAGAATTTTCAACTGGTAATAATGAAACGATTTAGCTACTTCCACTTCGTAACATGTCTCGAAATAAACACTAAGCGGTCAAAGAATTCGAGACAAGATCAGGAAGCATTTTTATTATAACAATGGAGCTTTGGTATGAAAAGATAAATATACCAGACTTAAAAATCAATGTCTAGTAAATAACGTTTTTGTATTTATCATAATTTAATTGCGCTTCATCATTATCCAATAAATAATGCATTCTCCTTATTTTATTTTCATGGTAAGTTTTCTTTTCTGAGAAACGAGTCATCATTGATCTTTCACCTCGAGAGTAAGCTCATTTAAAGGCGATATGTTGAGCTCTATTTCGAATTTTTTCAGTAAAAACTTTGCAATCATCGCTATTAACTTTACCTATATTCATTTACGAGTGTAGATAGACAGTTTAATCAAATTATAAGTGACTTCGTTACAATGCAATGTTAATTACTCATTGTAGCGGTGGTTTGACGCCATATAACGCTATCTGGTGATCTATTCTGATCAAACAATTAGGTATAATGATAAACTTAACGTTTTTGTAGGAATCCATCGCGAGCCACTCCTCGCAATCGCACCCTTTCTATAGTATTCAATATAATGAATATAACGCAAATTCTGTGTAAGAGGACTTTCATATTAATTAAGATATGAAAATTCGAAGACAATTCCATACGTACAACCGTAACCAGGTTAATTCAACAATGATTTAGTTGCAACTGTTATACTTTATCCTTTTTTGAAAGAACCTTTGTAGTTATGCACTGCAACAAATTGGTTGGAAACTGTTTTTATTTAATAATAAAATAGTGAATATGAATAGTAATTTGTACTGGAGTTTAATAATGATAGGTAATATCAAACTTATCAGGTATGAATACAATAAAATCAGTAGTAGTATAATCATATTGATAGTATTTTATAGTAATAATAGTCAAATGTTCTGTATATAGAAGAATAATCTTTGAATACTAATTTGTGCTGAAGCTTGATTATAGGTAAAATAAACCTTATCAATTAGGTCCGAGTACAATGAAATTAGTAACGGGGTAATCATGTTAGTAGTATTTTATAGTCATGATACTCAAATGTTTAGTGGAAGAACAATTTCACGATGCTGCTGACTGAATCGCGATTATCTGAAACTATAAGATCATGACATCATAACAACGAAGATTTTGAATTAAAATAATAGATTAATGTTATAATTCACTTAAGGAAGGAAGTGAAATGTCCTTCCTTCCAATTCGATGCAACGGTTCGCACGGCGAATCAAGTTTCGTCGCGCATTCTCCAACATTTCGGGCTTCACTGTTTTAATCGCTTCCTCAATCTTGGTTTGCAATTCTTCAGCCGTCTGTATGGTGTCATCGTAAATGTGGTTATTCAGGTGAACCCAGAGAAAATAATCTACTGGATTCAAATCCGGGGACCTCATTGGCCATCCCACGGTACCGCCGTAACCGATCCATCCGCCGGGGAATTTTTTATGCAAGAGGGCTCGCACCCGTTTCGTCTGATGTGCCGGGGAGTCGTCATGCTGAAACCACATCGCTTTGCGAACGGATAGCGGTAGATCTTCGAGATGTTCGTGCAGCTGGTCAGAAAGGAAAGACTCGTAGTTCTCATCGTCTAGTTCGTCCTCCAACACAACTGGGCCTATCTGAAAGCCAATTGATTGAAGTATTATTTTATACCGAATATACATAATTGGCGGAATTTACATAATCTTCAAAGTAAGAATCGCGTGATTCTCTTCTGTTTTTCTTTCAGTCACGTTTTTCAACTCAATATTTTCGTCTGAATTTTGTTATTCGGAGGTTTTTTGGGTCACTGATTACGAATCTGAAGTCAGAATATGATAATTTCGATATCCAATATGGCGGATGTAAGATCGAAAAAACTATCAAAATTCGATGATTCTGGAAGACAATTGTTACTCGGGGGGTTTTAAGGTTATACGAAGAAACAGAGATCATTTGAAGTTGTAAATAAATTGTGATAAGGCTAGAGAATGGAAATTTTTGAGGTGGGACGCTGAGCATCCCACTGCGACTGTAAGGGTTAAAATGTATCAGTAGTTGAACCCTATATTTCTAGCATCACGTTGAGAATTTGGAATCACCCACGAACAGTTAAACCAAATAAGCTAATTGTACTCGGTTGATTTTTTCTTCAATGAAAATTAAAGAGAAAATGCATTTCAAGTTCATACCAGAACATCGCCAATGATCCCTGCCCATAGCCGTTTCACTCCAACCGGAACCCTCGGAAGCACAGGTTCGTTAGGGTAAATGTTGTGAGCATGGTAGCTACTTGGGCCCCTCCGGTCAAAGTCGCATTCGCTCGTAAAAAAAATATTTTTCGTAAAATTTGGGTCCGCTTTGTGCTGGCGCACCAACCAACGGCAGAAATTGCGACGCCGCGGGTAGTCTCCAGGGACAAGCGCCCTTTCCATTCGAATGTATTCATTCGTGCTGATAATCTGCTCGCCCGGTTTAGCGAATCGCCTCGATCTTGTAATGATACCTTCCGTCCCGTCGCAAGGTGGAACCGTCTTCCCAGTCTTCAACGCTCGCGTTGTCAAAGCCGTAATATCGTCGGCATCAGGATGACGCCGCTTTGGATACCGGGCAGCGTATTCTTCGGCGGCACGGACTGCGTCTCGTCCAGCTGCTCCGTAACATATTAACATGTCGCAATAATCGTTTCTTGAATATTCCATATTGATGATCAATTAGACTACGTGAAGGCGTCCGTGAATCACGGGCAACCAGAAATAATAGGTAAAATGCAACGCAAGATACTGAGCACACGAGGAAGCGACGCGCGACGTTTTACTGTTCAGTAAACAAAACATAATCGTCGATAATCGATTGCGATGATCGAGTTCTCATTGTATGTCGTATTTTGATTCCCCGTGATTTGTTTATAACCTCGAGCGTGCATTGTGCCGGCGATGCGGTGCTTCTTATAAATATAATACTGCAAAAACCGTACCGAGACACAATTGAATATATGTAAAGCTTACACATGCACAATACATGCGACGATTTCTCACCGCAAAAATTTCCCGGATTTATCATGTTTCGTTACTTGATCATTTTTTATAAGAACTTTTATATCGGAGTCAGAAAGTGACGTCACAGCAGAAGTAACATTCCTACTCTTAATTAAGCTATTTTATATTCTGGCAATTACAGTAGCCATAGCTAAGAGACTTTCCAAGATTTGATCTAAGCAAGTAATGGGAAGTGAAATGATGTATCATAGCACTATTTTCATGAAATATTCAAGTAATTAAACTACGATTTACATTTACAGGACTGTTATCTTTCACGCTATATTGTTTAAAATGTTATCAGGTGTCTCATTTATTACATGGGAAGACAGAATTCAATACCCAGTTACCACGGTTTTCGGGATCAACGTTATGTGAAGACGTCGACCGTAGACGTCTGATAAAGTTCTAACTCACACGTATGAAAAACGTTTTTTTTTTTTACGTCTTTCGATCAACGTTATTTTTATAAAAGTCGGTATGACGCTATAAATTAGACGTATTGTTACAACGTTTTTTTGCCAAAGTCGATTCGACCTTGAATCTGAAAATCGTTTCAAATAGCACCAGAAAATATATTCCTACGGAATTAGTGCAGGTGATTCAATTATAGCAACACATTTTCTGGAATAATTGTTACGTAATATAATTCTTTATTAACTTACCGTTTCTCTGCCTTCAGAGCAAAAAAAATATTTATTGTAATCGCCCCGAAAGTTAAAAGTTGAGATATCACTATAGATCTCGACGTTTCAAGATCTAGAGAATCACCTCCGACCATTTTCTGCTGGAAATCTGTATGTACGTATGTATGTATGAATGTGTGTGATCAATTTTTTATCCGAAGATATCTCCGGAACGAGTTATCGGATTTCAGCAATTTTGGTCTCAATTGACGTGGCTTTTTCAAACTTAGAACAGATTAGATTTTGGCTTTGATTGGTTCAGTACTGTTTGAATCATTTAAATAACAACATTCCAAAAATAGAATAAAGATGATGATACTTTGAGATTGGATTCGAATGAAAATTGGTAACGTAAGGTTTTTGGGGTTGTTGATCACGAATCTAAAATTAGATACGTGAAACACAAAATGGAGAATCTGATATTGTAGAAAAAAAATCTGAAAACATTCGGATTTTGTTAGTAATTAGTAGCTGGAGGATTTTTGGGTTACCGATAACGAATCCAAGGTCAGATTTCAAAAATTGATGTCACAGTGGATCCATTGCATTGGTTCAAAATAAAATCGTAATATTTTCATGTAACATGGTATCCGAGGGCCTTTCAATCTCTAATCACGGATTTGAATTTGTAGTTTGAAATTCGAATTTGATATCAATATTTTTTTGCTTTGTGAACATGGAACCTACGCTGTGAAAACCGGTAGTTCGAAGGCTGGCTTACGTTCAGTCTAAAGCGGCACGTTTTTTTTTTTTTATTTTAATATTTGTGTTCGACATTGCATGTATAAAATTGCTGTGAATATAGTTTATACTGTCACATCAACGATGTGTAGACTTTGATAATAGGAAGAAATTTTCTTGACTGTGGTTCAGTGATATAGGAAGGATAAAAAATCTTACTTATCCTTCCTATAGTTGATAATAAGTATCGCAAGTCCTTTCATTTCATTACATAGTTTATTGGATCGTTGCATGATAGAATACAAACAAGTCACTTTGTATGATGATCTCAGTTACAGTTATCTATAGATATGTTTGGTGTGCATCTTTCGGTGGGCGTTTTGTGCAATTCTGACACGGCTTCGTCGCGTGTTCAGTAACCTTTGTGGATATCATACTGTTAATATTACCAAATGCATATTCTGACGTGTACCCCTCTACTACACGATGCTATTACGTATATTACGTGAGTGATTTTGAACAAATCAAATGACCTCAGACGTAAAGAATCTTTTATTATGCATGTAACAATGATAAGGGAAAACTACAAATCATTTTTACGTTTCAGACACAAAATTTTTCATTTACTGTCGAGTAAACTTTGTAATAAATGTAAAATTTATTCTTTTGTATCTGTGTAATCTGTGGATATAATTGTTATATATTGAGAACAATACACAAACTTTAATCTGATTTCTGCACTACCTCCGTCAACGACTCGACTACTTTTTAGTTTTTGAGTACTAGTGCGTTAAAGTCGACTTTTACGCACTAGTGCTTTAATAAAAACTACAAAGTAGTCGAGTCGTTGACGGAAGTAGCACAGAAAATAGTATTTGTGGCATGTGCGCATATACGAGTACACCGAGAAAAGAAGTTATCGAACCAAACAACTAACTTTGTTGATCTACAGTTTATTTGGTTCGAAAGATTTCTCACTCAGAACAACTACTTTTTAGTTGAAACAAAAATATTGATGCATTGATTTGAATGCTATATATATGCTTTCGAGTTTAATGTATTTCAACCAGTTACATATTTATTACATTGAATTAAACTAAAAATTGCGGAACGACAACTTTGCTTGAATCAACAAACCTTATTTACTTCGTGAAAGAATAGTACTTTCACCGCTGAACACATCGATTCAAAAGTACCGAGAGATTAGAAACAATAATCCCACGCTTACTGATATATTAACGTTATTGCCAGATAGTATATTTGACTCAATGTAATATTTGTCCGACATATTCAATGATAACTACAATCAAAGAAATGTACAATATGTTGAAACAAAAATTTGTTTCACAAGACAAGTTTTAATATTCATTTAAGAATATTATTTTGTTCATCAAGTTATATATATATAGCAACTTCAAATAAAAAAAATCATTCAAGTAAATGAGGATATGTTTGAGTGGAACCAAGAAAGAGTTCTTGAGTTGCTATATGTACCACATTTAATTCAAGTTATCGACTAATACAATGAAATATAACTTTTCTCAGTTTGAAACAATCACATGTAGTTGAAATCTGCAAATATATACTTTAAATTGATTTCAAGAACTCTCGATACTTGCATACGCGCTCGAAACTAATGAATCATTGTTTCTACGAAATTAACATTATTTCACTGAAATAAAATTTTTGTTGAGTTGATAGTCTTCTGATTCTTTGTGTGCATGTTTCGTGTTTTTCAACCGAAATGATAAATTCATTCGAAGTGGTACCAATTTCGGTCAGTAGTCAGCAAGCTGTCCCGCTTGATAAGTAGCTTCAAAGTTTTTCATATACCCGAATCCTTCGCATTACGAATCTGCCAACCATATGTGATGCGATCTATCGGGCTATGGTTTTGATCCAATCATGTTTTCCAAACACTACTTAACTTTGGAGTGACGCTACTACAACTTGTTTGGTGGCAGTCAATGACAATAGTATATCGTATGAAGAAAATTTTTTTATTTATGTCACCCAGCAGCTAATTAAAACTACATTTACATATATATCCTAGAGCACTGCATTACGTGTTCGCAGAACTGGTATAACACTCAAATACTGAAGGAATCATTGAATCAATTAAATACATTATTAATCCAAATATGGGGTTAGTCGTTGTGATTTCAGTTTTTTCTATACGATGCCACTTCTTCTTTGAACGGAAGAATATCCCATTGGTCCTTGTAAACATCATTTGAGTAGAGCATGCAGCACTTGGACAAAAATATCAAACCTAAAGAGGAACTCCTGTGCGTTATGTCGCTTAATCTCTACTTAATTCATTTAAATTATTTTTTATTGATTCTAAATACGTATTTTTTAAATTAAAAACTACATGAATTGTGTCGCTTTGAATAAATGTGCTCTAAGTACTTTACAAACTCATGCATTATCTGTATCAATTAATATTTATTAAATCCAATAACGTTTTTTTTTAGTCTATGGATTTCTTGACTCGTATGAGTTTCGCACTTGCCTTTGGCTTGCGCGGAACTTGACACTCTTCAAAGAATCTCTATTTATGCGCACTTGCCACGAAAATAACTAATTTAGTTCAGTTGCGTTCACGCGCGATTCCTTTTAATTCTGACCGTCGGAATTTTCTAGAGGAAGAAATAAAATTAGCGTCGGCGACCTTCAACATAGTACTCTCCCCAGCTTATTTCTGACCCGCTGAAACATTTAAGGGCGGGGTCAGAATCGACCGTATTGTACGTCTCTGATGTACAATACACACCTATTTGGAATAGGTAGGAATATATGTATAATGCTCGGTCTTGGTATCGCAATCGCATGGCTGACTGGTGGGTTCCTAAATCTGTGATGATGCCGAGTTTAAACCGTGGCGGCTAGACATGATGCGTCAGAATGACGTGTCTAGTATCTCTCACGCAATAATCGTAATCGAACATGTCGTCATGGTGTGCAATAGAAAAAATCAACATTAAATACAATAGCTGGATGCTCACATAGTTCCAAGAGGGATGATATTGTTTTATAAACAAGTGAATTTTTACAAAAGTGCACAACATGAAAAACATCCGCGTTCGAAAGTATACGGCAATAAAATTTATCAAAGGATGGAATAATTGCTAAATTAATTCATATTTTATTAACAATATGGTTATACTGTTGTCTAATCAGCCTTATGCTTGCGATATTCGATATCGTTTTTCCACTGTACCCAAGCTAGGTAATCGTATGCGGTGCGATCATTGATGAATGTTATAACGTTGTCATTCTTACACATAAACACATTACATGAAGAACGCACGCATGAACATTATTTTTCGCATACACGCACATTCGTATGCTTCTGAAACCGGAACCTTACTATACACGTCTTACAATTAAGTCATACTTGTAGATAGCTCTATATAGCGCTGGCGGTGGGTATCCTTGAGACTTCCCACCATGCTTGAGGCTGCGGTCTCATGACGAGAAATGAGCATAACGTGGTCAAATAATACAGCCAATCATTTACAGTCTTTTACACTGAGGAATAATTGGCAATTGGTTACTATTCATTCCTTTGCATGATACAACGAATCCTCACAAACAAAAGCTTCCGAGTTACCGAAAATGTGAGAATCAAAAAAAAATTTATTTTCCCAATATGTACTTTCTCCTTATTTTCAGGAATCTTGCAATGCAATTAGAGAAACTAATAAATATGTTCTATTGCTAATTCGTTTATCAGAAACAACGACATATTCAAATTCTTGATCAATTAAGGGGGTATAACTGTGGAGATTTTGTGATGCGTAAGATATCAAAGTCCAAAAGTTTATATAAATTTATGTAAATGAGAAATATTTCTTTTGAATGATACTTGTAAAAAATTTTAATGATATAAAGTAACGGTATTTTCAAGATCATACATGCTGTGTACGTGAGGAACAATTATTAACAATTCCTGCATGATACAAAAAATAACTAGCAGTCTTAGCTGAATTCGAAGAATGTTTGAAGGAATAGAAAAATTCGACAATACTTTCGTCGCGCGACAAAAATTCAACAATGTGAAATTCAAAATTTCTGAACAATATCGCAGAGCAATCACACAAAATGCTCTGTTCCAAGTTCACAATAATCCGGAAAGATCGATCCATTCCAGATTCTATGGCAAAGAATTATACAAATCCTAAGAAATGAAAATATTGCATTATTATTCGGAAATTCTTTTATTCTTTTCAGTTTGATTGTTCCATCTTTCCTGTAGATATACAGTCTGCATTATTCGGAATTCTAAGTTTCGAATAATCGGTTAACTTGAAGGGAAATTTTTTCCGGAAGATATTGCAACAATTCGGTCCCTCGGTCATTATATGATTCACAATGACGTTCCCGCTTCCACATATGAAAAATAATAATCAAACGAAAGTGTATTGAGAGTGTGAAGGAAAGGCACTGCAGGTTCAATCCCAAATAATGAAGCCGGAAGTGACACCGTATGAAATAGTGATCAGGAATCGCTGAATGTTTCACGAATGTATTGTACATCGATTTTGTACTGATAACAATCCATTTATCGGTTCGGGTTTCTTCGGGAATTTTCGGAGCCACCTTCCACTACCACGTCGTATCCGCGACAGTGGCGTCACCGATACTGTGGCGGTATTCGTCGTTTGATCATTGGTCTCCACTCCCCAAGTTTTGCGTTCACTTTTTAACTGGGCAGTTCAGGTACAGCCTTCCAGTGCTTGTATATCGCGAGTTAGTACGAAGTTACCAAATCGAGTGACCGCATCGCGAAGTACGCCGCAGGAAAGCAACTCGTTCATCGTTAAAAATGGTTCTCCAAATTACTAGCTCGGTAAGTCCACTCCCTTTAACAATAAGTCAAAAATCGGAAGAACGCGAGAGAGTGAGAAACAAAATGAATACAAGTGACATGTTGAACGAGAACACTAACCAGATGAACAAGTTTAACCTAAAGATTATTACGCTGGTGAAGAAATAGGCGGGCGGATAACCTTGATAAGAAATAGAGAAGGAAATAATTGCTGCGTGGCGTGTTAGTTGTAGCTGGCAGAGTGACCGATGGACGTATGTCTTATTCCCGAAGTTAACCAAGTCCAGCGTTATAACCGTTATATCTTTAAGACTGTGCCGATTTGTAAAGAATATCACACTCGGTTGAACGCGTTCGTAGAGTGTGCTCTCAGTGCACACAGGTAGAAACTTTAAAGCCTAAGTACGCATTAGTACAGCACGTTTACGCATCCGAATTGTTTATCTGTTGATAATTGACCAACTATCTGAGCGATATCATTTGATAAAATGTCGGCACTCCTCTTCGCACTATTGCCTCATCAGGCTCACATACAACTTCGGCATTTTTGCCGCCTCTTTTCGGCCTCTTTTATCCTTCTCTTCGACTTTCGCTCCTCGACCGCCCGTATCACACTTGCTTTTGCAATATTGATCACACCAGAAATCGCGAGCCAAATAATTACGAATTCGAGAAATGTGATTCTCATTATGCAACACTATGCTCGGACATTCGTTTTTGTCCTTAGAGTACGTAGTTTATGCAGTACACTCTACGCAATCTGCAATTCGTCGGCTTAAGTACATGTAGGTTTATCGACTATGTAGTTCGCAATGCTCGATGCAATGTGCCGGAAATACTTTATTGATAACCGGCAAACAACCGTCGCTGCGATTACGAATGAAAACAGGCGTGATTCTCTAATTAACTGAACTGGATGCGTCGCTGATTTATCATGTTGAAGTTGGTAACGTTATCGTAACGATTTATGCGATTCATGCGAAGGAAAAACCGTCATAAAACAAAACATAATCATACTTCATGACATTGTAAAAATAAGAAAATAGTGATTTTTTCCCTATTGTTTCCTTAGGAACTTCAACCTTGTGATAATCTTGATTTTTAATGAACATAATCTAGCTCTTCGATGATATAACTTGGAATGTAGGTAGATTAGGAGTCATATTCACTTACGTAACAAATGACGATGAAAATAAATTCAAATACTTTCTTTATCACCGCAATGACGAAATCTATGTTAGATATATGTGCAGACGGATTGCAAAAAAGCGGAAAGACGATTGTGTGCGTTAGCTAATTTTCGCCCAGATATATTGTAACTATTTGCTATTTACCGAATTTTCGATATTTCGGTATCGGTATTGACAGAAGGTTCCCATACCGATACATTTCGAGCAAGGAGATGCCAAAAAAAATTCGGTATACCGAAATACCGCGCACCCCTAATTGTAACATGAATTGGCTCACGGATTTGTTTGGTTCTTTACTTTTCTCGTGACCCGGTGATTTGATGCACCTTTTAAGGACGTGCCCTTTAGTCGATTTCGACGTTGTCGTATATATCTCCAAATATCGAAGTCCACGTGTTTCAAACGCGAAAAAGAGCTTAACAGCCCAATTCTATACACCATTCTGAACAAAAACACTCGAATACATTTCACAATACAAATGGCACGGGTTTTACAAAATCGAAGAAATCGTAGAAATCATACCATTCCTTTATTTTTATGTTAAATGAAAATATTTTAGAATGGTTTTATTCAGAACTGTATGTAGAATGGGGCTGTTATGCCCTTTTTCACGTTTGAGATACGTGGACTTGGATAATTTGAGATGTATACGATAATGTCGAAATAGACTAGGGAACTTCCTTAATTAAGGAGATGTAGGAGTTAAGAAACAACGATTGAAGCGATTACAGCGTCACCGTATTCTGTTACACCGATTTTGTATCCATATTCTACATACAGTAAGTATCGAACATCTCTTAATTAATAGCGGGCACATCTTTATAACGGATGTTCTTAAAAAAATTTCCAGCAAAATGTAATAGTAATAGAACGGAAATTCTTCCGAATAGCAGATGTTGTCATCAGCGGACAATACTTTCATCCCCAAATAGGTTTCCGCTATCAGGAAGTTTCACTGTTTAATTCGTGTTTTAAATCATGGTTTAAAAATGTACTCAAAAATAAAAAGACCTATTGAATTTACGGCAACAAATCCTTTCTCCGTGTAGTATACAATGGAAACGTAATAATTACTTGATATTCTCCGCCTGTCTTACGGATCATGTCAATCGGTTATGTTGGGCAAGGAAAGTTGAAATGTATAAATACTTTGTTCACGAAAAATTGCATTTTCTTGACTACGTGGTAATATAATCTGTATCTCATGGAATACAATTCAATACTATTCATATTACGTCAGGTAAGGAGAATGTACTGCGGGGAACTAAATGTTTTCGACACCGCAAGAATGACTTGTTGGAATAGCGTTAATCAAAGTACAGGTCAACGAGATAGTTTGTTGTCATCTGTTTGAGCTATATATAGAGCATGCGTGTACAATGTTATATACATCTCAATTAAGAGTAATACATTCCGCGGTCTATTGAATCTTTTTCACAAACTACGACACTTCGCGCAATTCACAAAACCATGACCGCGCTATATTCCTTGGGGGGGGGGGTATATATACATGTGTGTGATGTAATTCGGTTGGCATAATCGTCAAATATCTTGATAAGGATTTGGAGCAGTTTTGCCAAATTTTCGAGTATGAAATTTGCCAGATCTCTTGGAGATGTTGTACAATTTTATCTGAAATTTTGAAGAGACTTATTACATTTTAGCGAAACCTTACAAAAGTACGCAACAAAATCTTGTACAGTTTACCGAAATTTTTTAAATCTACGAATAGAATTGTTTCATTGAAACTCAGTAACATTTTGCACAGTTTCGTGATATCGTATCCTATTGAAGGTTGGCTGAAAGTTTTATCGAATTTTACGTTATCTTAAAAAATTACATGAAATTTGACTTCGTATCACGTAATCTTGTCATGTATTTAGGTAATATCCAAACTTGAGATAAAGTTTGAAAAATCATATGAACTTTCAGTAATCCTGCAATCGAATGAAATTTTATGATGGTCCACGCAATTGGTCCAAGTTTTAATGTGTAACACTAGGAAGGTCGACCCCTTCGATTTTGATCTAGTTCATATATGTTGTTGTTGTGCACCAGAAACTGAGAGACTCATATATTTTTTTATCTGCTAATAAACGGTTTAGAGGGATACAAACAACTCCCAAAGATGGGCACCTAACGGGGTGATTTTTGATGCGCTTGATGGATTTGAATGAAACCAGCGGTGAAATGTTTTATTAAGGAATCGAAACATTTCAGCATTGGTTTCATTTAAATCCATCAAACGCATCAAGAAATCACACCCATTGGGTGCCCAATTTTTCTAACGTGTCCATGACTTGCAATAACGATGTTTAGTTTTCAAAAGTCTGCAATTCTGATTATTCAAACCTGTTAATATTACAAAACATTTTTGAGAACATAGATAAACAATATTTGATTGATGAATAAGGACATCACTAAGGCAATTGTCAATTGTTGGACTTTAAACACATTAGCAAGTGTCTAGTATCTAAAAAAGAACGATAACACATACTTTTTATTTGTATTGCCAGACAGAAGTATCTGGGTTGTCAAAACTATGACATGAAATCAATCGATTCTAATGACTGTGAGATACTGTTATATATTTATGTGCGATAGAATTTAGCAGGTACTGAAAAGTTGAGAGGTATAAACTATTTATAGGTTTTGTACACTAAGCCGAGGTTTTAGAGTCTGACAAAATGAATGTATTACATGCACAATTATATTACTGATAAAACTGGAATAATTTGTGAGAGGAAATTCAATACCTATACATACCTATTTATACAAATTGAGACGCCACGTTATACCCTCATAAATTATTCCAGAACTCTGGCATAATAAATTGTTTCGTGCAGAAGCGTGTTTTCACGTAATATACTAAGTCTAAATTACCTGGAATATTTATACTAAACATGTCATTTTTTGCCATTTAGTAACAAAATCGATATTATGATTGAGCTATCTTCAACGTTCTATAATACTATTAATAGGACTACAAACCTTGATTAACATACCCCACGACAGAGTAGGACTTGGCCTTGTTTTTCCTGGTTGCCGTGACAACATTTTGTACATATAAAAATTTCCTTGAAGAGAAACAATGGTCATGTTAGTTCTTCACTGTTAAATCAGCATATTGTCAAAGGTGAATTCTATGACCCATAGTTGATATACTACAATATTTAGTACGCAATTCATTTAATTGTCGTCTTCTGAGCTCATCTTACTTTCCCAATTTTTTTAATACACTCGACCTGCATTCTTTAGTTGAAATTAACTGGCAGTTTTATTAGGATTATGTATTAATATTCGCTTGCACGTTTGTATACACGTGTTTAAAGTCCGCACAATTAGCTAATTTAATGTTTGTACGACTTTGCCTGCTTAAATTAATTACAACTTGGGATAAAGGAACATTTGAAAAACAGTGGTTTACTTTCGTCAAGTACAATTGTTTCGAGAAATTTATCATGTTGAAGTTAGTAACCTTATCCTAATGATTCATGCTAAGGAAAAACCACCATTTCGCAATTTTGTTATTGTTTTCAATTCAACGAATCATAATAAAACATAACAGACTCATATTTCAATATCTTAGTTCCTTCAAAGTCATTGTAAAAATAAGAAAAGAGTGATTTTTTCCTCAATGTTTCGTTTCTATAACATTATTAACTTCAACCTCGTGAAATTGAATATTGTTCATGTGTTAATATAGTATAGCGAGACGACTCTTTACAGTTCAGTTATCGTGGTGTTCTGTTCATGAAAATAATTCATTTCTTATCGAGCACTTTTTTCTTAATAAACTAAATCAATTTCTCTGCTCTATTTTTAGGCTGATCTCAAGGCCAAATTGAGTGAGGCTGGAAATACGCTGGTCGTCATAGATTTCTTTGCTACTTGGTGCGGACCATGCAAAATGATTGCACCAAAGCTCGAGGAATTGTCCAAGGTAAAAACAAAATGCTAATTGCAGATGGACATTGAATTTTTATACAATTCCATTTCAATGTGAACTTGTGCAAATTTATTTTCCTGTTTCCTCTCCAGGAACTCAATGACGTTATCATCCTCAAAGTTGATGTCGACGAGTGCGAGGATATTGCCTTCGAGTATGAAATATCCAGCATGCCCACCTTCGTTTTTATAAAAAATTCTGCTGTGGTAAGAAGCTTCTCACATTATTTTTTTCTACTCTGAATATTTTCTACTTCTGTTTGCGCCGCAAATTACATGCTGCATGAAATATTTGTTAATTAAATATCGCAAATTATTGTTTCAGCTGGAGTCATTTGCCGGTGCTAATTTTGACAAACTAAAAAACACCATTCAGAAACACAAGTGAAAATCTGTGAAAAGAAATCTATTCCATTATTTTTAATTGTAAACAATGCTAAACACAAATAATTACATACATATATATGTATACGTATGAGTATATACAAATATATACATGTATATATATATATACGTATGTATATGTATATAGAAATCAGAAATTGAAATATTCCGCTCATTTTTAAGCTTATTGTCAGTGCGTCATTTGTCGACGAAAAAATCCAGTAAAAAACTGTTGTGCTGTGCCGTCGCACAGATATATTATTATTACATACCAATCTGTATACAATAAACAGTTTAATGTTCAGTTTTGTTATTACTGAAGTAGAATGAAAATAAAGGAAAGGAAACATTGGAATTTAATCATTGATGCTGTAATTATGCACTTGTATCATATAATCATACTCATCAAGTATTATGATTATACAATCATCAGTAATTTTTCAGCCAAATCATTTTCATTCGCTTTATATCGGCCTTTTTATAAAATTCATTGCAGTACATAACACTTCGATTTAAGTTGCTATCGAATATCTGTCCGATTTGTCTACAAAAAGCAATTGTATTTTATGATAGAATACAATACAGACGGTAGAATATATTGGTAATATAAAATAGGTGTCAGATTTAGTTGATTAGTTATGACTGCGATAATGCTAATTAAAATATTTTCTGTCACTGTGTTAATGTAAGGTAACAAACCAAGGAGAATCCATTTTAGAACAAGTTCAATCCATCCGTTTGTTTTCAGTAATTTAGTAAAGTTTTCTTAAAAAAAAAAAAAATTGATAAATATGTGATTATAAAAGTTACAGAAAGTGTATGATCTGTTTTTTAGTAATTGTACTTAATTAGTTGACAATACGCGTTGATTAATACGAATCACAAGCTCCAGATACAAAAATGAATTGACAGATAAATGAACAAAAGAACACTGTTATCGCAGTAAATGATATCATTTATAAATATGATGAAAAAACTCCATGTAAATCATGTCGACTGCGGTTAAAAATGACACACAAACGAATTCGTAATAATCTGTTTATTTTTTAATTGTTCAGGTCTGAAGAATATTTGGACCCAATTTTACTTTGATTAAGTAATTTATTTCATGAATTTCTGCTTTTAGTGGTCACATGTTTGTGATTGTGTAAATATAACTTCCACTCTATTGGTCACTGACCCAGAATGTACCTTTCCATTCTATGCATCAAATCAAATGATCCTGTTCCGGATTTGCAAGGTTGACCGATGATCAAGCGACTGGATGGTGAAACAAGGTCATCTCGTTTGTCTGGAATGAATAATTGTAGTTAAAAAAAACAGTGAAAGTTCGACTTCACTGTGAACGAAGAAACAATGTTTATGGAAATTTGAAACGACTTTCATTTCATTATATACCGTATTGTTCCGAATATAAGTAGAGACCGTTGAGAGCACCGACCAAAATGGCCGTTGTCTTATTCGCGGGCCAGTCTCATTTCCAGTAACTAAGGGAAACACCCTGAAATATTGTCTCAGAATTGGGGGTCTTCTTATCTGCGGGGCCCGCTTATATTCTGAACAATACGGTATTTACTTTCCGATTTTCGAAGGATTGAAACACATTTAATAATACGACTGCTTACTATGGAGCGTAGCATTTTTCAGGAAGGTGAGTGAACTCTCAAAACTAATTTGCTGGAGGGGAGATGCAGAGTTCTCCATTCCTTTACGACTTAGCGGTTGGAAAGTTCCGTCAAAAGTCATGTAGTCGGCGATCAGAAGTAAATGTCGTGGATCAACAGTAATTCCGTACATTTTAAACACATCCTTCACTTCCTTTACTATAACTCTATTCGCTGCTTCGATGCCGTAGGTTTGCGAAATCCCGTATATGTCATTAGAGTATAATCTGTTGAGATCTAGGATTTCATTGTACTTGAACATTTCCTGAGGAAGAAATAGAACGAGTTAATGTTTTCAAACCAAAAGTAACAACAATTAGATTAGATAATGGTCTATACAATACAAGGTAGGCTGTTTTAGCAAAAATATAGAACAAGTAGCTTACCAAACGTTTTGCTACGAGTATTTTTTTTAATTTTACAGAGAGAATGCCAACGATCCGAATCTTTTCATAATGTCGAAAATGTAGCGATTTGAAAGCTGAATTTTGAAAAAAATTCTCTACTATTAAAGCTGTTGTGAACATGAAAAGTAGGACATTTCAAGAATCTAATTGGAAAACCATAATGGAGACTTCAGTTTTACTTCATCTACTTTTTTCAGGGAGTGCTTTACACAATATCAATGACAATTGAAATAAAATGACGATTGTATACTTACCACAATGTTGATTCCATCAGTTTTCAGAACAGTTTCATTGTTCAGATTTTGGAATGTAAATGCTCGCTTTATCTGAGGCGTTTCCCATAGTACGACCTTTTCTGCGACTGATCTAATGATCGTAGATAAGTCCAGTTTTGACATTTTCAAAGGTAGCTGCAAAATGAATTTTTATAATAGCATTTATATTGGTATGATTATTATTAACTTTTTCTAACGATGATACTTACCCAGAACCTTAATTCGCATGATAAATATTTCTTGTCATCAAAATCGTACTCAATAGCATGGGGGTACATGTCGACAATTAGTTTTTTCCTTTTCTCTGCAAGCAGATTTTCGAACTCACTCTTCTCTGTCTCTTCAGCTCTGTTTGATTCAGTTGCCACAGTTTTGTCATCTCGCATTTTCTCGTCTTCGTTTTCGTCGGAGTCATCACTCGTTTCGTCAGGGTCGTCATATTCCTGATTTTCTTGGTGTCTAGAAAGTGACCTAGCTGCGGTCGCATCTGCGTCTTCGGCAGCTTCATCTTCATCAGAAGATTCATGCATTTCTCCGAAATCTAATCTCCCTTTAGTCTGACTGCTAGGCGCACTTTCAGGGTCATCTGCGTCTAGTTGATCGTCGTTCGCTGGTTCCTTGTTCTCCTCAGTGTACAGCAATGCTCCGGGTACTTGAGCTGCCTTTTTTATTTCCTTAAACAGTTCTCTGAAGAATAAATATTCCGTTGCCTGTAAAACGTACTTGCGTTTCACACAGTATTCTCGTTTGTAGCTTTTGTGAGGTAAGAATTTTATCGTCAGCTTATAAGTCATCCTTCTCTGAGGTTCGATTTCTAATCTTCCGTCTACATCAATGCTTCTTAAGACGTTTGACAAAGTGCATCTGGTTAACTTTAATCTTAATTTGTTCGATTGTTTTTCTATATTTTCAAGATTCGGCCTAAACGGAATTTCCATTGAGGGTGTCTTTATATTCTTCGAGGCCATCATAAGGATTTCTCGTAATCTTGGAATTCCGAGGGTTACGTTCATTTCACCACGTCCCGCAAAATGGAAAGTATTCAACGTCATCTGCGTTGACGGCTCGCCAATTGATTGCGCTGCTAGTAATCCTACAGGCTCTCCTGGCTGGCAAAGGGTCTTCATTACTTTGAATGATAAGAGGTCTCTGAGTTCATCTTCGGATATATCTGCGGAGTTTTCGACTTTTCTTTTTGAGATATAATCGTTTATCAAGCCTTCTATTCTTTCCGTTAGAACTCCATAGTTAGAGTCCTGTTTGTATTTTGAAAATACAGGGTCAGGGCATCGTGAGCACTTGTAACTTTCCTTAGTTTCTTCGTCAGTATTTACCCATTCTCTCATCAAACGTAGTGCACCCTTGCTTCTGCCGCAAACTTGATTGATCTTATTATACTTGGGATCACTTAGTCGATTTTTTTCGGAAAATTTGGTAAATTCGCTATTGCGCCGCTTTTGTAAAGGATCACCATGTTTCTTCATCCACCTTTGCATTTTCCGCCCTGATTTCAAGATGTGCTCAGTGCTCAAATCCTCTTTGAGACGGCTTAGCAATTCCTTTTCAACAATCGCGTTTCTATTATGGACCAAAAAATCCAGTTGTTCTTTTTTCAGAAATTGAGAACTCGGTACATCGAGCCCATCTTCTCCGTAATATAACTGAACTAAACTGCCGTCAGAATCGCGAACGGTTGAGTCGTAACTGACTGTTAAGCCTTCCAAATGCTTAATTAAACACCTCTGCAAGTATCCAGATCTACTGGTTTTCACCGCAGTATCAATCAGCCCTTCTCTGCCTGCCATGCAATGGAAGAAGAACTCTTGGGGTTGGATTCCCGTCATAAAACGACCGTCAATAAAACCGCCTGCTCTTGGCATTGGATCATAAGCAGCGAAAGAGGGAAGACTTTTGCCACTGATCATAAGCGGCGGTCTCTTTCCTTCCAATTCGATTTGCCCAAGTAGACAAGAAATCTGCATGGTGTTAACAGTCGAACCTTTTGCTCCGGACTGAACCATAAGTTGCAAATTATTATCCGGAAATTTTTTGAGGAGTCCAGCTGGCAGGCATGTTTTGTTTATGTCATTCGTATAGACATCCAGAGCAGTTTTGTATTTACGATCGATTTGCGCTTGGAACTTGGAATTTATCAAATAGGATTCTTGTATTTTTGATTTGACTTCTGTCATCGGTGTGTCTTCAGGCAACTCAAGCACTGATTTCTGGGTGCTTTCACCTATCTGAAATATGACAATACAGGAAGAACATATTGTCAATCTGGTGTGAATTATATGCTGAGTAAAAATTCAGTACATAGGTCAGACAAGCTTATAACTTAACCCTTATTTTGGTAGATCTGCTACTTAGAATACAAAGTACGCAAGTACACACAACCCAGACGACAAGAGTATGCATATTCTAAAACCGTCTCAAACGATCAAAATTATCTTTGAATGATGACGGAAGTCTCAAAAAACTATCTGGCATTCTATTATATTCTACAGTCCTAAGAGCATTTATTTAAGGATTGGATTTCGTCTTCGCGCTGGATTGAGAATTTTCTGCAATCGCACAACATTTCAGAAGCAGACTTTCATTAAGATTTCTGTAAAACTAGACAAGGTTCCATCGAAGTTACGAATTGTACTTGTATTTTGAATTTCAAATAGATCAATTCCCCATATCTTATGATGCAAAGTATCATTGTTACCTTTCTACATGACTCGATGAATTTCGCACGTTCTTCATCAGCGTTTGAAAGAATTAAGATATCTTCTATTCCCAAAGTAAAGCCATCTCTCTGAAGAAATGCTTGGAATAATTTTCCAAACGCACTCAGCATCCTGCTTGAGTATGTACCACCGTAAAGCTGTTTCAGAGATTTACATCAAACACGTTGAAAAAATTACACATTCAGTTGCAATGAATTACAAACTCTAAAAATACAAACCTCGTATACGCAATGTATCAAGCCATAAGGTGTAGCACCGTAATGAATCTTGTCGAGAACACCGGTTAGCAGTTCGCCATTACGTATAACTACTTCAGCTTCTGACATTGTTTTTGGATCACTGAATTCGGTGCCACATTTCCAACGTCGCGGCTTCCTAGCTTCCCATGCTTTTGGGCCAATTTTTGTGCTAGCTGCAAGATTAATCTTCGCTTTGCCACGTGGTGTAACATTAATTATGACTGTTGATAACAATTGTTTGCCTGACCACAATAACTTTGGTTTGATAATGGCAGGTGGTAATAGCGTTATATCACCCTGAATATCTGATAATGCGCAGTAAACTAACTGCATGTAGTCTTCTCTGTAGAGAAAGGTGTTGTTAATGTCAAACAACAGTTAATTCTTAGGTTTTACTTTATTATTAAACAGTTTTGTAGTAATCACCTTGAAAAGAATTTTCCTCTGAGAGTCAAACGTACTCCAGAAACCATGTGATCTTGAATCAAACCGCTTAATGGTGTACCATCTTTCGGGACAAGGTACTGGTTAGAAACGTTGGCTAAGAAAATTTATGAAATGGTGGGTTATTAGTCTAGTCGAATTTTATACTGGCAAAAAATTTTGCAGAGATTCCTAGGTTTACCTATATTGTATCCTTCACTTCGAGCAAGTTCGTTTTGTGGAAAATGCGCATTCATTTCATCTCCGTCAAAGTCAGCGTTGTAAGCTTTACAATTGGCATAGTGAAGGCGCAACGTTTTCTCCCCTTTCAATATCCTGGCTTTATGGGCCATGATACTTGGCTTATGCAAAGTAGGTTGACGATTCAAAAGCAAGATATCTCCATTGTGCAAATGACGGTGAACTATCTTTACGCCATTAAAAAATTTGGTCGCTTTGACGCTTGTAGTCAAAAGTCGTTTTGCAATTGATTCTCTTTGCACAGCTGCACTCGCGCTTATACGAGTTGTTGAGCCATCTTCACCCTCCACCAAAACTGCCCTGGAATTTAAATAAGTGGTATAAAGGAGTAGAAAATTTTTACGTATATTTTTTATAAGTTTTTCCACTGACGAATGCTTGTCTTTGATTCAGTATGCTTGTTCCCAATGCAATGAATTCACAAAATTATGTTTTAGCTTCAATACGGAGTTTAATTTTTAAGATCATCAAAAATATTAACAATAAAAAACCCTGTTATAAGTATTTTCTGAGATTCGATTTACCAACTGGATGAAAAAAACTATGGAATCGATAAATATCCCTTTAGAAATTAGTTACTCATTTGAAAAATTAATTAATAATGCTCTTGGAATATTACTATACGTTCATTTCGAGGATAAAAAAAAACTAAAAAAAAAAAAAAACATTGCTGCGGAAAAGTTTGTTTCAGTGTCTGTATCGATTCAATTGTTTTAAAATAATACACAGATGTGAAAAGAGTGCATGTAGAAATAAATTACCCTGGATGTACGTTTGGTCCGTTAATTATCATTTGTCGTAATTCGGCAACATTCCAAGGTGTTACCGGAACTGGGTAAGTCAGCTTCAAAGCAAAAGCTTCGGGGATACCAATTTCGTCGATGTTTAAATTAGGATCTGGAGTGATGACTGATCTTGCTGCAAAATTCACCCGTTTCCCCATCATGTGCATGCGAATGACACCCTCTTTCTTCTCAATCACCTGTTTCAGCCCCTGGCAGTTTGCTGATTCCGTCGTTTTATTTACATCACGATCCATCAGATGATCGACATTTGCTTGGAGCTGCTGCCAAGCATTATGAAGTTTTTCCGACGGCGAATTTCCCCTTATTTGTTCAAAAACAATCTATAAAATTTGAAGAAAATTTGTAAAGTTAACTTTTACGGATGAAATGGAACGAAAATACTCTGGCAAATTATAATTTCTTCATTTACTCGGCCTTCTTCGGGAAGTTTTGAAGTGTCTCCATCTTGAATTGTTTGTATAATGTTCCTGAGCACCAAGCAATCCTGTATAATAGCTTTATAGACTTGGGATTGAGGATGTTCTATCAGTTGTCCATTGACGTAGTTAACTGGCCTTACGATCGGTGGAAGTACAGGTATTATACTGAAGAACAGAATGTCTGTTGGATATTCCGTATGCACTGTACTCAAACAAGGCATTATTATTTTCAATACATCTCTTTCTGTATTCCAGAGCTCACGCAAATACTTTTGCGTCTGGTCTGGCATCATCAGAACAGTTTCCAGTCGTCTAACGATTCCTCGTTTAATTTTGCTGAAAAGGTAATCAATCTATGAGTACGTCACCTTCTTAGAATTTCTCAGGTTTCATTGAATATAATGTCATTCCACATTTCAACAAGATGGAGTTATATTGTAAATATCTATAAATTTCCAAAAATTACAGCTAAATTTGGCATACTAATATCAGTTGTACACACGAAAAATACGTCTGTGGTCATTACGAAGTTTAAAACTGATTTCTTTGCATGATATTATAATGTGGGTAGTGCAGTGGAACTTTTCCAAGTTGAGGAGAAGCATGTGAATCGTTCATATTAGCCTCCTAATGGCTTACCTTGCATCCAGCTCATCATTGGCTGATTTAGTAGTCATAATTCGGTTTCTGAACGTACTAATTTTTGGGATACTATCTTGACAATGTATGCAGATAGGTACAGATTGAAATTGCCTGAGTATATTTTCGACGTGCATCCATCTTTGCATATTAACATTTCTTGCATTAGAACGATTCTCTTCAGCAAGAAGGGGCACAATGTGATTTAACCTCTGACGATTATGAAGCCTCTCTACATGAGCCTCAATAACTTCTTTAACGAATTCAACTGTTCCAGTACCATCGCCGCCGGCAGCTATAATGGATTGAACTTCTTGTTCCAAATCACTAAGCCCTGAGACAAACCCCTCGTCCAACAGTTTTATCTTAGCTACCAACAACAGTTTCATAGGCTCTGGTACTTGCAGTTTGAAACAACGCAAGCAAGTCAATTTGATGATGCTAGCCAGCTGCTTGTGGAATAACGGATTTACCACAGGCAATGGCAAGTCTATGTGTCCAAAGTGTCCCGAACATTTTGTTATATTTCCGCCACATGTTCCACAGGGATCTGACTTTTCGCTCACTGGACCTTGAAATGAATGTTTCAATATAATCAAACATGCTGATAATTAAAAAACTGACACATGGTAAGGATGACTTCAATACAGTAGATACATTTACAATTAAGAACTATTTAAATTAAGCTGAAATAGTTTTTCACACGGTTGTAAAAGTAGTCTTCCTTGGAGAAAATAGAATACTTACCTAACACCGGGTCATAGAGTCCGCCTTTCAGTGGATTGCCCAAAATGTTGAAAGACAAAGGTGTGCTGATTTTTGTAACGCTTAAGTTGCGAATATCCTCGTTAGTAAACATTGAAAATTCCAGGTTCTCTAGGACCAGATGTTTTGCAGACATTGTCATGCCTGATTTTAATTGCTTGTACATTTTTCTAAAATTGTTGAAAATTTAATTTAATTACATTACGAGTACCAATCATATGTAGTTAATGGATCGTGGACATATGAAGCAAGTTTAAGAATCTAAAATCAATTTCTCTGATTAATTCTAGTTGTACCCTTCATTAGAGGTTTATCGTAATAAACTTGAAATTAAGATTTATACTTGTTAACTGATGAGTAGGAATTCTCGACCTCGTATATAATCTATTATTGAATTATTATAGATATCACCAAGATTCAATAATAGTTTATACTTGTTAGAAGCAACGTAGTGTCTATTTGTACAATGGAGTGATTTCACTGGATGCTACATCATTAACACAACTCATCCAAGAGTCACTCCGAAAATATGCAAGGAACTGGATACTTATTATATCAACCCTCTATGAACGGATGTAACAGAGATGTCATGAGATTACTGTCAGTACTGCCAAATGCTTTCGGCACGAGACTCATAGCAGACGCTAACAGTCTTCTCAGCTGGTTTTGTCGTATGTAATATTAGGACAGTCATGGGATTCGAGAATTCCTGAAAACCTCTGTGCCTATATAATAGCCTGATTGTGAACGTAGTTTAACCTCCTGTGCGAGACTGTGGCAAGAATTTATTGTGATCATTCAACCGTGTAAATAGATGTTGTGCAAAGTAAAATAACTCAAAAACGACTATCTATGGCAATACATACAGTTTCAAATTCGAAGCTTCAGGTTTTTTTAGCAATTCAAAACTCTAAAATTTCGTGACATTAATTTAGGTAAATGTATCTGTGGACGCACATGGCCGGTGATGGCACGTGGTACACTTTGGAACAGATCGTGTAAACTGGTGTAAACTAAAGATAGAGATGGTAAAGCATGGATTTATGGACTGAGCCTCGCCAAGCGGGGCTGAAGCGAAAGACGGAAGGGGAATCAGCGCCGTCAGCCATATTGATGAGCTAAATAGATATAGGTATACATATACAGCTAAATAGATATACATGTAAGTTTCTGTTGTAGAAACTTAACAATAATGATTGTTGGGCAGGTTGAGATAACCAACACGTGTTGTTGCAGTGAATAATCGCTATAATTAAAGGAATATTCAGTACAATATATATATATATATATAACTATGACTAACTTATACCACTATACGGATCTTACCTAAATCAACACAAATTGTTGGTATTCTATAATTTAGAAATGAGTACGACTATAACGCAGCATAGTTTATCCACGACTGCTCCTTTCGAGTCCAGTCGTTCGTAACGCCCACGCTAAGCCGATCGGTCCTAAGACTCACGCATGTAAACAACCAACAATAAGTTTGGAGGCCGTCAAACTTACATACATATGAATACCACGGATATTCATAAGCGTTTACGGCTTGCACTTTGACGAATCGTTGTTGTTATTGTATAGATTAGATCAGAAGGTAGCCAATAATTTTCCACAGCGATATTTTTAATTGAATAGTGAGTGAGAACAATATACAACATGCCTTATTGTGTAGCTCCTAACTACAAAAACAGATCCTTTTCAAAACTTAAAAATCAATGTGAGATCGAAGTAGAGAATAAGACTACATTTCACCTGTAAGTATAAGTAACGCTTCTGGAACTGTAAATAATGTCAGTGCTGTGATACCAAGTAATGTATTTGTATCTATATTTATTCAGGTTTGGTTTTTTCTTTGTATACATTTATACTGAGTATTATTCTGGTTCTATGTGAGGTGCTTTGCACCTCTATAGAATGTACGCCGGAATTAAAATTGGATTGAAAAAAAATGTGCTTACCTGAACAGTTTCGTATACAAAAAGAATTGAAGCTGTGTTCGTACATACCTATACAGTTCGAGGAAATAGTTTATGACAACGATCTGTCCGAAAAACTAATGCTGCCTAAAGTGAATCGTTTAAACGTGGCGCCCGAAAACTTAGCTCATCAATATGGCCGACGTGCTACCACATGTACCACGGTCTTACCCAGCCCCGTGACACTCACCACTGCTCGTATACTAAAAAATTGTACACGTTTGTCGGCGCCGGGCGGGGGGGGGGGGGGGGGGCTGTCCCTGACACACGCTGCTAAAAGTGGTTTGCAAAATGTTCCTCGATTCTGCCGCCAATTTCCATCACTAGTGGCGCTAGTAGTTACCTGACGAGCTTGCGCGCGGTCAGCGAGGGCAGCGAGCGTGTCAGAAGTCTACTAGCGCCACGTAGAGGAACTAAAAAACAGGGACAAGACGCGTACAATTTTTTAGTATACGAGCAGTCGTGAGTGTCAGGGGCAGTGGTCAGGGGGCTGACCATGGACTTATCATAGACCATAGTGTGGCAAAGCGTAGTGCTCATTTCCACCACTTGGAGCAGTGCAACCACAGGGTAAGCCAATTAAATTAGAATAGGGAGAGTCAGGAGGTAGCTTTGAACAGCCGTGCTATGACAGAAGGTAAACGATATTTTAAATCAATCAAAAATACGTGCAGTGCTCATTAAAACCTAATATTTCTCTTTACGAACGAAAGACGCGTAGGGTTATAATGATTATTTATTTGATATATGTATACGATCTTTTGCAGTAATAAATATCATAACATTTTCAGATGTAACCATCTTTTTACCGCTCAATCTGTGGAAAGAATAGTTATTTTTTATCGTCAAAAGAAATTAAGCTGATTAATTGCCAGACAAACTGTGAATCCTAAGCTGGAGCACACGACATTTGAGACACTGTTCGATACATCAACTTATAGATATAGTATTGACTATTAGTGCAGTGGAAGAGTGCTTGCATGTCTCGTATGTGGTCGACGCAGGTAAAATCCTATTACCGTTTTTTAAAAGTACTGTTAAATTTTCTGGTCTAATGTTTCGTTTATAAATTTGTATTTTTAAAAAATTGTTTTATTATGAGAATTTACAGTACACACGAACACGAGGCTCTATGAGGTTACCGCGAATGTATATTTATAGCTACAATACCCTAGTACGACAGCGCAGCTAGTGGACAAACGAGGGACACAGTTTGGTCACACTGTAACACCGGCCGGAACGTCCGTACGTTTTATCGATTATTATTATTATATGTCACTTTTATCAACTAACCGAACTCGCAAGTACGAGAATCTTGTAACCAGAATGTATCAAACAACTGTCTAACTATTCGAAATATCCCTACATGGAAATAACTGTAAAATTCATTAACCAGGGCCTAAAACTATGTTACGATATCCTCGGACTACAAAGAGCCATGATATCATTATACATTCAGGGCCGGATTTAGGGGGGGGCAACCGGGGCTACAGCCCCGGGGCCTCCACGAAAGAGGGGCCCCCACAATTGAGACTTCGAAAACAAAATTTTCAAATTCCAACTAGTATATAAACACTTGTAAAACTTTTTTTACGCTGTTTTCGCTTTTAGAAATTTTTCTTTCGCTGTTTTACCTTGCAAGTGGCAAGTGTGAGTTTTGTTTCTTTTTATTGTAATCTTCAAAAGCCCTTTGCCTGTTCGTGGCTATCTAGAATAGAATAAAAGTTGCCAATTCGATAAGGAATTATTATATTTATATGTTTGTTAAATAATAAAATAATCTATCCTTGGTTCCACAACAAATTATTCATTGAAAAGCTCAACGGAAAAAAATTGTCCACTTTATTTGGAAAATAATTTGGGGCCAGGGGGCCTCCACTCCTTTGTTGCCCCGAAGACTCTCGACCTCTAAATTCGGCCCTGTATACATTATTATATATTATTACTATATTGACATCATAATTAACTAACACTATTATATCCAATTATTATATAACACTCAACAATGCCATTTGCGCATCCGGAGCTGAGAGCTGCACTATAAACAACTTACGCTGTACCATATAGCCTGGAGATAAGGGCTGTAAAACCATATAATGTAAAACTAGATGCACTGCTGCAATGATTCATAAAACCAGTGACTGCGAAACCTTCAACACCGTAAATACCAATTATCTAGTATGAATTATAGATTTTTCTCAGTAACGCCGTATTGTAGGCAACGCGGATAAACATTTGGGGGTAATGCAGATCTCCCATGTGAAGTCATACAGAACACCTGGAGAACATATTGACGAAGCTTAATGACATAACAATTGTAGGTAAATCAACTCACGGGATGATTCTGTAAGGCGAAACAACCTGACAAACATTTATATTCCAAACAGAATTATAATTAATGTATGAATACAATAACAATCAACCCTTTAAGGTGAACGAAGCTTATACCAGTTGTGAGATGAAACGTAAGAAAACGTATCCCTAGCTGCTTACAAGTATTGCACGATCACCAAGGATTAGACTTAAAAATGTATACGTGGCAACGCCCAGTAATAGGCGACCAACAAACAAGAACAACTCTCCAATAACTTTCAAGCCGATCTATATCAATATAGGAATTAACAATTACCGAAGAGAATTATAAGAAAGCACATACGTAAACCTACTCCAAAACTTTGAACTATCAAAATTCTTAAATACCCTAGCTCTGTTAAGATTGTTACAACACGAACACCTAAGAATATTCACAGCAGCGCAATCCTAGTATTAGCTTAATATTACATAAATAACAACTGTGTTCCATAAATAATCACTATTGTACTCCAGGCGTTGACTGAGGATATATAAGGTGAATAATGATGATAATTAATTATAACATATATGCAATTCTATATATTTACACGCTGTCAAACTAACCAAATAATGAGTAACCGATATAATACTTTCAATATATAGACCTTGTAAGGAACAGGATAGTGAGAATACTTAAGTAGTAAACTACGACTAGAACTCAGCGGGTCGTGACCTCGAGACTGCACACGGCACTAACGTCCGCGACATATGACACCACCACGAAACATGGGTCACCTCAAGTGCACATAACACTGTGATAACCATATTCTGAAATAGCAGCTAAAATCGGCCCACGTCCTAACGTCTGCAAAAAAGGGGGAGGAAGCACGGTAGCCAAGGAGGACTTGCTGCCCGCGGCACCAAAGCTCACACGGATAGGAAGCTAATGGCGCAACGGCTCTATACTTACACTACCACACCAACGCGGTGTTATACCAAATATAAAAAAGCTCGCAATATAGTAATAGCTAAGAGCAAAGATCGCGGGTGAACATGGCACGAGGATATCGTACTCTAGTTTTAATTCCAAGAATAAGGGGGAAGGTGCGCAGTAGTTTGACAATGAATTAAAGAGGGGGATTATTTTGCGCAGCAACCGATCCCCATAAAAACAGCTACTGATCATCGGATCGTCCTCTTGGTTTCTACCGCTAGATTCGTTATCTTGTCCTCGGTACAATCTCGCGGTAAAATTCTTTTGCCTTTTGCATTAAAACTTTTCCTACGAAGTTACTCTGTCTAAACTCCAGCGAGCTTCCCCGTTCCGTTTTGTTATATTAATTTAGAATCTAACACTAGTAACCCCGTTGTTTGTGACTTGAAATCTGACACTACAAAATAAATCCAAGTTAATCAAAGTATCCAAATATATCCAAATCAGTCATTCCTTTAAAGCCTCTCACTAATCTGCGCTGCAATTCATCATGTCCAGATCACTTTCCAAAGGTAAGTCAATTTAAATCTTTTATCTAACAATTATTCCTTCCTCAGTTCGTTTGATTAGAGCGATAGAATAACCGTTGTCCGGTGTATTCCAATACTTTATCGGTAATTGATGACCCAAACTACTGACGTGAGTCTAACCGTAACTGCGTGATCGATTCCAGTGTCTAACATCTGGAAATTTTCACGAGGTACCGTACCGACAACACATATAAAACAACATATAAAAAATTTCTGGTGCATCGGCTGGGAAACCAAACGTTATACTCGTGAAAAACTTTTGTGACGCGAGTAGCGACCGACGGATAGCGGAAACTTTACGTGCTACCGATACAAACCGAAAATCATGCTAATCCCGCTTGATTTAATAAAATAGTTGAACAAACCTAATTTTAAATACGCAGTAACTCGCCAATACCCGTAAAATATCAATGAGTAAGTCAAGGATCTTTCCACTCGTTCCGAAAGTTTGCGTTTAAATATTTCTTTAACATTGCGCCTACTGAGATGTTATATCGCTGATTACTTTGTCTCGCTTGCTGTGGTGTTGTAATCGGAGATTCCTCCTTTGTAACAAAGCACCTTGTCAAACCAAGATTCCAGTCCTTAATTGAAACCCCTGGCAAATAATCTTTATTTCCATAACGAATGCTCTTAAACCGTCGCCGTTTCATCAAGGACTTTTCAAAAATCGCCAAACCTATATCAAATCTATTGGCGAAAGACAATCTTCTTATGATCAACAGAACAACAACAGGCTTTTGAAAAATAAAAGGTTTACTGTGCGAACAACCTATATTACAATATCCAGATTTTACGCGACCATTTGTAGTAACCACCGACGCTTTTTATTTCGCCATCTGAGAAATACTAACTATAAGTCAAGGAGATATCGGAAAAGTTTTACCCATCTTATGCGTCTCCAGAGTTCTCAACGGAGAAGAATTGAATTATTCAACGATCGAAAAGGAGCTGCTCATAACAGTATACAGCGTCCAATGTTTTCGACCTTATTTGTACGGGAGGAAACTTACGTTGGTTACTGATCACAAACCATTGCTCTGGCTGCACTTGGTGAGAGATACAACTTCACGATTATTAAAATGGAAAATTAAGCTTGCTGAATAAGAATATACAGTCGTCTATTAAGCCGATAAATCCAACCTCAACGCAGACGCCCTATCTAAGATCCCTGTCGCCTCACAACTACTTCCAATAAAAAAGTACGCACTGCAGCCAGGCGATTCGAGTGAGGACGAATTCGTTACAATCACTACGCAGGCCGACATAGACCAGGGCTCACCACTAGCTCACAATTCCGAAGAATTCGAAACGACCGACGACGGCAGCTTTAGCGAACCCTGAGAAGAAGCGGAAAGCGAAGATGAGTACGAGCAACTTGAAATGCTAGAGGACTGGTTACAAGCAGACGACCACCCTCATGCAACCGAATTCGAGGACACTATCAGAAACATCGCTAACAAAAAGGCAGACAACGAAGCAAAAAACAAAGAACTAACTAACACTAGAAACAATCCCAGAAACGAGAAGATACCCCGGGACGCATGTAACAGAACGAAACATATCAAGCCTGACAGTAATGACGGTTCGAGAGAACCGAGTGGAAACAAAACAGACAGCAGCAATCAATTTCACGAACTTGAGACGTTAGAAGACAGGCTAGAACCCGACGACGACGCTGGAAAAATTGAAATATTATCACTCGACGAAAATTTAACCGAACGAAAGGGAGGAAAACAAGTCGTAAAGTTTAACCCTGTCATAATCGAAGATCTCCGGATCCGCTCTGATGTAATTATCATTCGAGACAACATAGTAACGAAAAAGAGAGCAATTATTTGGTTTGCAAACGAGCATGGAGAACCCATAGATTCAGGAGGAAAATCACTTGTAGCCTGCGGTAAGGCCATAGAACTAAAAAACATTGACGCAAAGGGAGGAGAAACATGGTTTAGGAAAGGGAAATCAAGAAAACAATTTATAATGATTCTGTCAGAAGAAGGAGTTATAGGCGAACAATTGAAATCGGCTATCCGCGAACTTAAGACTCTTATCACACAACTTAAAATTACACCACTATTCATATCAGAAACTAAAGAAGGAATCTATGAAATCCCCTAGGTTTATATTATTCATTTATTCGGAATAACATTCACCACCGATCCCGTGAAAATTCTAGTTTGCACGAACAAAATTATTCTACCAGCTCGCTCGGAACGATTGACTATTATCGAAGAGGCTCATGCTTCAGCAATAGGTGGACACAAAGGTGTTACAAAAACATACAATCGAATAAAATAAAACTGTTATTGGGAAAATTTAAAGGAAGAAATTTATCATGCAATGCATAAGCTGCCAGAAAAAGAAATTAGTCCGAGTAAAAACTATACAACCAATGGTCATAACCGACACATCTTCAACCGCGTTCGACAAAATATCATTGGACATAGTAGGGCCACTTTCGACGTCGAAAAACGGATACTCATTGTTATCAATGTTACATCCGGCGTATTGCTTGGGCGTACCTTTTTCGAAATCACGATATAACTAGGACTCTCAATACGTGAAGTGTTTTTCAAAATTCACTTTCAACGTTGTAACAAAAGCTACAGCCATAGATAACATTAAAATATGGTATTGCCAAGTCCGGCGAGTTCCACCCCTCCTGGCAAAAGTCACGTAGAGACCAGTAACGATCTCTAGTATAATGTTCAACTTTGTTTCTTATAACTGGTACCAAGAACTGAGACAAGATACTGCTGAATTAGCATCAGTAGCGCTCAGCTTGGAAATATCTCTCTTTTTAAGTCAAAATTATCATTAATAATTAGGATAAACCACTACCTTTGGAATCACCAAATTAAAATAGATTATCTGTTAAGATGTGTGGATGAATGCGTGAGAATTATCTTAAGATACTTTTTGTCAACATCTTACACGTGTAAGCGACTAGATTGAGAATCGTCGGAACACCGTCGAAGAACGCGAAGTAACGCTGACCGTATAGATTTGGGCACCAGGAGGTCGCCCTCGCACTTCATTGGCTAATTACCGTTGTAACTTATTGCAACTGCAGCTCCTTGGACCCTCAGGCCCAAGAAGTCATGTCTTACGTCTGTCAATTCGCGAAGTGCGTGGACGTCTTTTTTTCCGGATTAGTCCTCTAGAGCAAGAGTAGCGTAATATTAAGTGCTTATAATAATAACCACCTACATTATCATCTTTAATTAATAATCGTTAGAATCATTTTCAATATATATATATATATATATCAATCGTGAGTGAACCAAATTGACTCTTTTAAACAATAGCTTTCGATAGTAGTGTACCGTTCTAAATTCACAAAGCTCAGTGCCCGACGTTCATCATCGTTCGGATTCAGCAATCGTTCCGATCTCGAGGCGAGGCTCTGCTCCAGAATTCTAAGGACACCGACCTACACGACCGACGGCTCTCAATCTCGCCGAACTTCGCAACTAAAGATAAGTTAATTCGAGTAGTCTTCTTCAACATCATTCCAAACTTTGAATAACGTCTTATTAAATAAAAACGAGTGGCAAGCTTCACGAGCCACTGTCGAACATTCAGTATTGTTTTCTGAGAATATCAATATAGGTTTTCTCATAACAGTTCCATAGCAAAATACAGCAGGATAGAATTGGCGCCAAGCTGTAGATAATAACCTTGGCTATTCAGAGAGACACTCTCCTGTCTACAGCTTGGCCCCCAAATCATATTTTTGCAAGCTCAAATCAGAGCTAAGTAACGCATATAATTCTACGGATCGACTGATCCGTAGCGTAGGATTGGACTATTAACATAAGTTACATTTAATCTAAAAAGAGAGATACTATATAATAATAACCGACCAGAAGTAGAAATAATAGTCGTTCAGGATAGATGTTTTTGACGAGCATTATGTTTAGTTATATATTATTCGTATATTATTAAAATAACCCTGCGTTTTGGAAGAAGCGTAAACGATCGAATTCAACTAGTTCTACAGCTTCTCTGTATTTGAATATCAATTCGTCCGTCGACGTTGTCTATCTTTAAATTCGGACATTTTACGATTATTTGGCTTTTCTTTTATATCATTGATTCATTTCATAATTAATCGTTTGAAGAATATACGTTATCTTCTACCAATCAAAATCATATTCAACTATTTATTTTGAACGATACCCTATCCCATTTCATTATAAATTGGCCTCAACCATTTAAACAACTCTCACAGACCTGTATAGGACTAGGCAACAACGTACCCACATTACCGGCTTATCGAGAGGTAAGTTTTTCTTAGTTTTAATTTTTATTCATTGTCGTTACGTGGGAGCATCTTTGATTATTCATTAATCATTAACTACCATCGCTCAGTACACTCTCACCCCCACGTAACATCAACAATGCAGGATAATCTAACAAAATATTCATTAGCCGTACTCCTGAAGAGAGCAACGGCACCGGAAATTGGCGAAGTCTGCGTAAAGAAATTTATTTGCCAATTCGGTGCACCAAGAGCCGTACTGACCGATCAAGGACAAGCATTCGTAGGAACTCTACTCAAATCAATAGGCAAATATTTTAAAATTCAACAATTTAAAACTACAGCGTTCCACCCGCAATTGAACGGTTCGCTAGAAAGATCTCACCACATGTTAATAGTATACCTAAAGTACTTCATAAAAGATAAACAAGACTGGGACAGCTGGATCGAGCTCGCTATGTTCTCATAGAACACAAGCACGCACGAAGCTACGAAATACCCTACGAATTGGCATATGAGCGCATAGCACGCGCGCCATCGAGTCGAGTGCCTGCCGACGGAGAATTAAAACTATACAGCGAATATACATATATTCGACCTGTTAGACACGTTCCACAGTATCCAAACCGACGCGAGAGAAAATACGGAAAAAGTCAAAGTCAGGTACAAAGAATATTACGATCGTAAGCTGAACCTGCAAGAAGTCAAAGTCGGGCAAAAGGTGGTCGTAATGAAGGATAAGGAGGGAGAATTCGGAGACCATTATACAGGTTCTTATGAAGTTTTAGAAGTATTGAGTAAGGAAAATATTAAAATTCAAATGGAAAACGGTAAAACAAAAGTCATACATTCAAACCGCATGAAGATAGCCCGCACCCCGGAAGAATCACACGAAGCCCCTCGAGAAAAAACAGTAGAGAGACACGTTCGTTTTGGACCTCAAATTAGTGAATTTCCCGGCGACATCCTTTCATCGCCTAAAGGAACGACATTGGTAACAACAATATTTAGTGACCTTGATATGACTACGGGCCTATGTAAAAAGATTAAAGAGAATTATAGTAGCATTCGATGATTACAACATTTCGCCAACAATGAGATTTCTGATCTTCGGAAGTATCATTTACGCATTAATCGGCACTGGGACCCAGTGTAGTTTGATCGACCATGCCGCTGTACTTTAGCTAAATCAACTGCAAGAACGAAATTCCGAAGTAGGTGACGCACTCACATTACGATGGGGACAACGCTTGATATTCTATTTAATAACCAAAAGAAAACCTACGTACGACGACTTGAAAGATGACTTGCAAACCCTTTATCATAAATGCTCCGTACTCAGAATTAATAAGATAGCAATGTCAAGAATAAGCTGCGTATTGAATCGACTAGATTGGAACACTGTAAAGCATGTGATCAAACAAGTATTCTCAAACGAGTTTCAAATAAAAATCCACACAATATCAGAAAAATGAAACATGCCACTACGCAATTGCCAAAACCACCGGAATTCGTAGGGAAGTCGTAAAAACTTCCGATCACCCGTTCACCCGTCAAAACGCGCCATTATAAAAGTACATGTATATATCGCCATGGCGAATCCGAATTCGACTATAAGTATACCCTAACCGGGCAAGACCGCGGTCGTTAACCTTTCTTCCCTCAGGCGTAAAAATACAACCAACGAATAGCAGGTCCCGTGACTAAACTCCACTCATACAAGGTCCACCTACCTTGAACCTGGACAGCCCTACGCGTGAGACTACATCGATGTATGTATATATTCTAAAAGAATATAGCCACTCCACGGGGCCAGCTAAGCCCGCCAACCGAGACGAAAAAAATACATACGTAACACCCAAAAAGAGCGAATCCCCCACAAGGTCTTCGTGACCCATTCCACAAATGCAACCACTTGAAAACAGGGTCAGTAAAGCGACTGGCTGAACATACAAAATCACCGACTACAGCGAAACAATACGAAAAGAAAATCGAACGGATGAAATCATAATATAAATAAAAAAGGGGGGCAACTTTCTTTATCAAGACTCAAATTAAAGGATTAAGGGAACATCAAACTTTGACGGGACCTACGAAGGCATACGATACTTCGATGAATATGGAACATGGAGTAACGTGACAGTCCAAGGATACGTAAGAATCAGTCTAACCGAGTATATTTCACAGGTAAACTTAAATTCAAACTAAATTATACTTCGATTTGAAACAACATGTGACTTCAGCAATGGTAACTGCATAGACAATGAGGAAGGAAGCACATTTTGGGAAACCTTGCCAAATGATTCCTGTCAACCGGACCGATACGACATCTTGTATGAAGGTAGAGCTATGAAAATCAAAAACAGGGACGAGATCTATGACGAAATGTATAGTTACCACTCAGGACATAATCCTCGCTTTTTCGAAGAAAAGACGTCAACAACTATGCGGGTTCGAGATGATTCGAACCGAACACCCAAAACTACTCATTATTGAGAAACCGACTAAAAACGCGTTCACTCACAAAAAAACCATGGCGACCCTTAATCTGGACATTTTTATCTATGTAAATTCAAAGTTCGTATACGTGGAAAGACACATGAGAATTCAAATGTCAGCCTTATACCGAGACGTACTCTTGAAGAAGTGTAAACTGGAACAACAAGTCTTACGGAACTTATTGACAACCGCAGCCCTAACGCCCGCCGACTTTGCACATCAACCAATGAAAGGATCTGGTTACATGGCAACAACAGCAGGAAAAGTCATCCACGTAATGAAATATATACAATTCGACGTAAAAGTAAGGAAGGACAAGAACTGTTACTAAGAATTACCGGTACTCAAAGGAAACGCCAGTATGTTTGTATCAGCCAAAGAACCGCATGTTGTTAAAAACCGGAGCACAAATAGAATGTAACCCTTCATCCGAATAACGTTCAACCTCGATAAAAAAATGGTGTAACCTACTACCAGAGTTGATCGAATCAATGCAACCAGGTACAATCGAACCTTTGACTACGTCAAATTGGAAATACAATAACCCCAATAACCTAGCCACCAGCGGAATCTACTCCCCAGAAGATCTGGAACGACTAAGAGATCACATCATGGTCCCAGCAGAAAGATCTGGAATATTAAACGACATGGCAAGAGGAATATCACTTATCAGGATAAACCATAGCCAACCAACAATTATCCATTATGCAATTTATGACCGCAGAAGCAATGCAACAAATAGCAAAGAACACATGGACAAAAATGTGGGGCTGGTTCGTAAGCTTCGGCACTCTCACCGCAAGAGGAATCGGAATTTGGGCAACCCTCCAAATGACCAAATTCTTCCTCGACATAATAATTCATGGATATACTCTGAAAAACGCCTACGAGTGTAGCTTTCACATGCTTGGAGCTGTATGGAACTCCCTGACAAACCTGCTCCAAAAACTAGCCAGACAGAAACAGGAGGAAAATACGGGACCCAAGGGACCACCTAACACAGTTATTTTTTATGATGTTCAGGTCAGAACCTGTATCTAACATGAAAGTACTCGGATTTTGTAACTCGCTCGCTTCTAATTTGATCGTAGGGATTATGTTCCCGAAAATGAGATTTGATTCTCTCGCGGTATTTGATTTAATATATCATTTTGCTGTTTGACTGGGCATTCGCCGACCAACTGACTGTAGTTCGGAAAATATCGGCAACATTCGCGTGGTTGTTTTCTCTGGTATTCGTTAGGTCGGTTCGAGTTGTAGGTTTCACAATTTAGTTGCGGAGGGTAACGTGTTTGTCTAATTATTTGATTATCGTCGTACTGATTCGAACGTTGATTTCCCTGTCTAAAATTTTTTTGTAGCCTCTGCGGGCTCAGGTTCCTTGGATAAGTGCTTTCACGGTATGAATTATTCGTGGGATTTCCGCGTTTCCGCAGTATTTATTGTTTCCTTGATAGCAATTTTCGCGATATTGATTATTTCTAGGATAGCGTTGTGGATTAGGAGTGTTCGACCTTGGGTTACTGTAATTGTCTTGATTGCCAAAATTCGGAGGTCCCTGTTGTCGATTTGGATGTTTTTCTCTTGAGTCGAAATCGGGTTGCGGTTGGTGATTTATTTGACGATTTTGATGGTTCGGAAATTTATTTCTTAAGTTAGTATTATTTTACGGTTGGTAGGTGTTCGAGTTACGTCAAGGATATGAATAGGCATTTCTTCAGTTATAATTATTCCGATTGTCTGCTTGATTACCTTGGATAACATAAGTTTAATTCCGAGGCTCACGGTGAACGTGATAGCTTTTGTCTGAATCACATTGGAAATCGTACCTGTGGTCGTTTGCTCCACATACGATGCAATTAGATGGTTGGAACATCGCGTAATTTATCGCAGCTTCTTGAGTTGTGCTTGGTTGGTCTCCTCGTCTAACAAGGAATTGTAAGTGGAATTTTGATTTTCTCCTGTTTTTCTACTTTCATCACCGCGTCGATCAGTTCTTTTAGAGTACCGGGTACTGTGAGGATTTTTCCACCGATTTCAGGTATTAGCCCATGCAGAAAAGTAGCTTTGCCGTTCGCTTCTGTATTTCGCGTAAAAACTTCGGAGTCGTCTTTACGTTATTCTTGCAACAACTTCCTGTCTTATATTTTCCAGCGCTTCACGTACCCTTGACGCGTACGTCACGACATCTTCATTTTGCCTTTAAAAATTTTTTCCTATCTCACCCTGACACGGATCGACGGATTTGGCTGGTCCATAAAGTTCATTTATTCGCGCGGTTAATTCATCTACGGTATCGAACCGTTTGTTCTCGATCACACGTCGAGCTGCTCCCTTGATATAATTACGTATTATTCGCGCGAGACTCAAGTCGACTTGAGGCGGGAAATTCAAATCTTGATGGTAAGGTGGTACGGATGAGACGGTTGCGCCTGCACTTGTAGCAGGGTTCCTTTATCACCGAGAGACTTTTTCTGTCAAAAATCAATAAAAATATATCAAAGTTTAGTATGCTAACGTTTAGAAGTAGAGAAGTCCTGGGTTACTTGTCAGAATTCATAATGTGCATACTACTGAGTAAAATTCATATTCTTCTTTCAATGAATGAAAAAAATATATCAGTACTTAATACAAAACACAGTAATATTTGAAACGCACCATGTCAATGTTAGCAACTCGACAAGCACGATTTGAACAGTGAATGTGACAGATTGAAATATTCGTTTCAAAAGACGTCACGAAGAATATCAGTTTTTAATATGGACCATACGAAAAACTATGACTCACCGCTGCAAAAAGAAAGAAGTAGAGGCAGCGAAGACTTCACAAACACACTGACACTGATACACGTTGCTAGATACATATATATTCACAAAGACACCTTACGCAACTTTATCACACAATACACTTATAAATTAAACCGGGACCTAAACCTAATACATTTACAATATACAAATATACAATACAATTACATATCGGAGTCTTCAGGAAACTTGTATATATGCTAAGTTTAGAACGACCCACCGCTTGTGAGAAAGGATTCCAAGAGTTTTTTTTAATTTTATTTACATTTTCCGTTTGCGAAGAAATAAGCTACTACTGGACGGGTAATCCCAACCAAAAGTTAGTCTCAATGAGAATATTGAACATTTTGTGATGAGATAAAAATCTAACAAAAACCAATGTAGAAAGGACTTTATTTATTCCGCTTCCACTAATTAGGGTACGATTTAAATTGTATCGAATATGAATAGATTTCGGCTTAATCCGTCTCGTGTCCTAACTAGCAGTCGAATGCTGCCAGGACCACCTTGCTCCGAGAGCATTCCTCAGTAATCCTCAGGGTTCTCCCAGTTTGTGTTCCGTAGCGTAAACAGCCGATAACCGATCCCGCATGGTTTTCGGCTAATTGTGAGCCAGTCCTATTCCGAAAATGTAAATATTTACTTCACCAATCATAACCAAGTTGATAAGATAATTCGTTTTGAATAATGATGATGCCAAAAAGTTCTTGATAAATTGTTTAAACAAAAAATTGTCTAACAAATCTTTAGTGAATTTTTTTTTATTTCATATAAAATGATTTCATTAAATTGTGTGAATACCTACGAATATTTTTGGAATTTTCGGTGATTTTGAAAAACTTGTATTCCAAAATTATCTAACGCTTGTATTTGTGAAACTATTCGTTCCATGCCTCTAAAACTTCTTCAGTGTAACGTATAACCATTCGACGAAAACCGATCGAAATTTCAGGACATCTGATCCATTTTTCAAAATTGAAATAATTTTGGAAAACGGGTTTTTCAAAACCGCGAAAATTCAAAAAAAAATCATAGGTATTCAAAAAAATCAATGAATTCATTTTATATGATGTGAAAAAAAATTTCACTACAGATTTGTTAAACAAATTTTTGTTTAAACATTTTACTAACAAACCACTCGTGGCCAATCGGGAAACATTTTGATAAGCAGCATACGAAAAATCGAGACGTCCCGTTTCAATTTCTACTATTCTTTTCAGTTTCACGGCTAGTTAATACAGACCATGTCAGTTTTTTGAATATTCGTCCAAGTTTATAACATTCACTGCACTGATTATTGAGATACTTTCGTACACAATTTATTACGAGGAATATCAATTTTTCTTATGGTCAATTCTGATATACAGTATCATAATATTTCATATCCACCATACTAAGTTTACGTATTATTTTGTCAAAGACAGCTTTGGCAATGTCAAACTTCGATATGACACTACGAATAATTACTAATTAGTTTTGCACTCTCTTCCCTACCTTCTACTGCGGGTAACAAATTAAACTTTGATATAGTTTTACCGATTTTTCATACAAAAAGTCTCTCAGTGTAATTTTCTCGGTTTCTGGATCGATAATCGATACGGGTTTGATGACTGGATTCGATTTTGTAATAACAGGGCTTGTTTTAACTTTGGGATTGTCTACTACGCGATTATGACCAAGAGTTGGTTCCTCTTCTGATAAAGATTCCGTGTCGGAGGAAGAGGAGGTGGAAATAGGTAGAAGTTTGAACGGGAAGTATTCAGCGATATTCTTTAGCTTTTTCCTAATTTTCGCGTCTTCTTTGCTAATCGTTTTGGGTGGTGTTAGGGGCTCGAACAGCTTATTTCTTTCTTTTGTTTTTTTCCCGTGTCTCCTGTGTAGTAGTAAATAGGTATGGGTATGGTTAGAATTCTGCGGTCTATCGAGATAAGGCTTCTTCACAGAGTCGGGCATTTCGCGCGGATCGTTTAGTACAATCGGCTGAATATGTTGTTCCCAAAGTTTCACTATCTTTCTGCGTTTTCCTCCGTTTCCTTTGCTTGATTTTGGGAGCATTCGTTATGGGAATAAAGGGTATTTGCCAGGGGTTTCAATTAAGGACTGGAATCTTGGTTTGACAGGGCGTTTCGTTAGGAAGGAGGAATCTCTGATTACGACACAGCAGCAAGCGAGACGAAGTAATCAGCAATTCTATAATATCTCAGTAGGTGCAATGCTAAAAAAATTTTTTTTTATATGTGGCGTAGGTACGGTACCTCGCAAAACTTTCCAGATGTAAGATACTAGAAGCGATCACGTAAGTACAGTCAGACTCACGTCGGTAATTTGGGTCACCAATTACCGATAAAGTATTGAAATACACCGGACAACGGTTATTCTATCGCCCTAATCATACGAACCGAGGAAGGAGTAATTGTTAAATAAAAGATTTAAATTAGCTTACCTTTAGAAAGTGATCTGGTTATGATGAGTGCAGCGTAGATTGATGAGAGCGTTTAACGGAATAACTGATTTAAATATATTTGGATACTTTGATTAACTTGGATTTATGTTGTGGCTCAGATTTCAAGTCACAAACAACGGGGTTACTAGTGTTAGATTCTAAATTAATACATATAACAAAATGGAACGGGGAAACTCGCTGGAGTTTAGACAGAGTAACTTCGCAGAAAATGTTCGAATGCAAAAGGCAAAAGGATTTTACGGCGAGATTGTATTGAGAACAAGATAACGAATCTGGTGGTAGAAACCAAGAGGACGATCCAATGATCGGTCGCCGTGTTTATGGTGATCGATTGCTGCGCAAAACGATCCCCCTTTTTAATTTTCCGTCGAACTACTGCGCACCTTCCCCCTTATTCTTGGAATTAAAACTAGGGTAACATCCTCGTGGCATGTTTACTCGCGATCTTTGCTCTTACCTATTACTATATTGCGAGCTTTTTATATTTGGCATAACACTGCGTTGGTGTGGTAGTGTAAGTATAGAGCCGTTGCGCCATTAGCTTCCTATCCGTGTGAGCTTTGGTGCCGCGGGCAGCAAGTCCTCCTTGGCTACCGTGCTACCTCCCCCTTTTTTGCAAAGGTTAGGACGTGGGCCGATTTTAGCTGCTATTTCATAATATGGTTATCACAGTGTATGTGCGCTTGAGGTGACCCATGTTTCGTGGTGGTGTCATATGTCGCGGACGTTAGTGCCGTGTGCACTCTCGAGGTCACGACCCGCTGAGTTCTAGTCGTAGTTTACTTCTTAAGTATTCTCACTATCCTGTTCCTTACAAGGTCTATATATTAAAAGTATTATATCGGTTACTCAGTATTTGGTTAGTTTGACAGCGTGTAAATATATAGAATTGCATATATGTTATAATTAATTACCATCATTATTCACCTTATATATCCTCAGTCAACGCCTGGAGTACAATAGTGATTATTTATGGAACATAGTTGTTATTTATGTAATATTAAGCTAATACTAGGATTGCGCTGCTGTGAATATTCTTAGGTGTTCGTGTTGTAACAATCTTAACAGAGTTAAGGTATTTAAGGATTTGATAGTTCGTAGTTTTGGAATAGGTTTACGTTTGTGCTTCCGTATAATTCTCTTCGATAGTCGTTAATTCCTATATTAATATAGATCGGCTTGAGGGGTATTGGAGCGTGCTTTTATACTTGTTGGTTGCCTGTTACTGGGTGTTGCCACGTATATAGTTTTGAGTCTATTCCTTGGTGATCGTGCAATACTCGTACATCTCTGTAATGTTAGCAGAACCATGTTGGAAAAATCGATCATGACAGGTACCATAATTAGGTGCTCTTTAGGTTCTAATTAGGCACCCTATTCAAAAATTAAGTGCTGGATTCCGTTACCGATAAAAAAGAATTTTCACTCTGAGCTGCTGCTGCAATGTCATGCTGGCAGTGCATAGTCTAAAAATGCCGAATATTGGCTACGGAAAAAGTTACTTTGCGCAAGAATTTTATGCTCTTTAGATGCTAATTAGGTGCCCTATTCAAAAATTGAGTGCTCGAATTCATTGTCTCAAGAAAAGTACTTCCACTTCGAAAAATCGTCAATTAATGGCGTTAGAAAAAAATTGATTTACTCAGGAATTGGGTGCTCTTTTTAAGTGCTCCATTTCCTATCGTCCGCAATTGATTTTTACGTACGGTAGCTGTGTCACATCCTCGATGCCCCCTGACCCTACCGATTAGTTTTATTTTTGATTACCTTTCAATTTATCATTGAATACATTTATATTTTCTATTTTTTTTATTTGAGTCTCCGTACGCATTGCATGCATACGGCTCTCTTCGTTACCTTTTTACTACTTCTGGAAATGAACACCCTAAGCTATCAATAACCTTACTGTTTCGATAATTCTTCGAGACAATCCTTACCCAAACAGACTCGTATATACAAACTCCCTAAGAGGAACCAAATGACCTAACACGTGCAACGGATAGATCCGTATGGGTCTATCTCAAGTGTCTGTTTGGGCAGTATTGTCCCGAACATAAAATAAGGGTATCTTTATTATATACAAAACACAGCACGGAAATTCGTACCCGCACGTGTGGAAAAGGCGAGATAGTTCATGATAAATTCTCATGGTACACCGTACCCGAAGTGCGGGGGTAGTCTAGACAAATGAAAAGACTCAAAATTTTATCAGGACCTCCTGATTGGTCCAGCATCCCTTAAGGATACTGGGAACCAATCAGGAAGTAGTTTAGACAACAGCACGCGAATCTTTAAAAAGCGTTGCTTTTCGTCAGTCGTAAGAGAGTAGTCGTGAGAGGGCAGTCGTCAGACAGTCGTCATTCATTTTCGTCATTCAGTCTTTAACAAGAAATCATTCTGTCAGTTTTAGATAATCCAATCACATCAAGCTCTAAGTGTATTCCGTGTTCTTTTACTTAAATATAAACGTTTTTCCACCATTATACATAACTAAAACCGTTTTAACCATTTTCATAAACCTAAATTGAATAAACGAATAGTTGTGTTTTAAAACTTATATCATGAGTAAACCAATCAATTACCTTTAATGCATTCATTCAATTAATCCATTTAGTATAATTATTTATCCTTTCTTTTGAAACCCCACATGTAAAGTTGTACAGTTTACAAGCTAATAAAAGCTAAATAATCAGTCAATTAATACCGTATCCAGTCCTCGCCGAGCACGCAGAGCCGCCTCACAGAGCCCGAATCAACGGTTAACAACAAAAGGTAAGTGACCATTTTTATACCAAAGCCAGTTCAATTAAGAGGGAAAACGGTGTCAAAATTCCAATAATTCATATCCGGGAAAATTAGTCTGAACTAAGCGTTATATTTATGGAGTGGTTTGGTCATCAGCCAACCCAGCCCATAACAGCTGACGCAAAGTGTCGTCATGCTTAAGGAGCGAGTCACCCGGCTGGTGATTTTTTTCTTAGGGTGACTTTTTACAGAAAAAGCTGGGGTGAAAAATATAAAATTTTTGGACAGCTCTGAGTTATTTAATTGCGAAATAATAAAGGTATCTCAATATTCATATTATTAGTTCTTTCGAGTGTCATTTGAAGCTTAAGTAAAAAGTTGCAAATCTTAAACTCAGTTTACACAAATTTCAAACGTTTATTGACAGATTAAAGTGCGTTTTAGACAATTTAATTGAAATAATTCCGAAATCAAGGCTCTAAGCATAAAAATGTACAGGACGTTTTTTGTTTGCTATAAAATTTCCGACAACCTGAAATTGTTTCCAAATTTTTAATTAAAAATTGGAGATGAACAATCGTTTTTTCAACTGCTTTGAAACAATACTCAGTCTAAACAGATGGTTTCGCAAATCGAGGATTGAGTGGTTCCTTCCATCCCTAATCTATTTTCAAGCTCCCGTCCTCGTGCGATTATTAGATTGTGCAAAATCGGTGTTTGAAAAAAAAAATGAAATTTGTTCAATCCGAGATGCAGCATGAACGGGAAC
Source organism: Neodiprion lecontei (assembly GCF_021901455.1). Classification (NCBI taxonomy): domain Eukaryota; kingdom Metazoa; phylum Arthropoda; class Insecta; order Hymenoptera; family Diprionidae; genus Neodiprion; species Neodiprion lecontei. The sequence continues at coordinate 7,892,268 of NC_060262.1, read as the reverse complement.
CTCCATATAGGTGCTGATTTCTTGACGCAGATTAAAAAATTCAAATTTTCATAAACCGCTATGAAAATGAATTTTTTTAAAATTGATATTAACTTTTTTGAGTTTTTGAAATTTTTTTTTGTGAAACCGTGAATATTTCAGTTGCCTTTAGAATTACAGAAATTTGAGGGTCAGATATAAATAGAGCTCGGAGTCCCGCTTATTTTAGGAACAATTGAAAGATTATACATTGCGTGACCTTTGCTCACGTCAGTTTCAAAATTTCCAGGTTTTTTCTGCAACGGGTATTTAACCCATTACGATGAAGTTTGAACGGATGGAAAGATAAATTTAAGTACTTCAACCGTATTTCTTATCAAAAATAGGAAAGAATGATTTCTAGGAGATAAAAAACGAAAACGTCAACGGAACTTGGCGCCTCCGCGCGCTTAAAAACGAATCGGCTGTAAAAAATAGACTTTTCTCGGGAACTACGACATCTTTTGTACCCAAAGCAAGGAATTCCGACAAATTTTTGCGTAAAAAATATCATTTTCTTTGGTCCGAAAAATAATGTCCACAACAATTTTAGATGTCACGTATATAAACAATGATTTCTTGGGGATAATAATTTCATAGAAGTAGGCATCATTTTTATTGGTGTTTACTAGGATGTTTCAAAATTACATTTAAATAAATAAATAAAATGGTTTTTGTAAACAAAAACAGTAAAAAAATATTTGATGTACGTCACACAGAGAATACTGATGTGAAAGGATGGTGATAATAAAAAAAAAATTTTGTTGTAAATATTCTGATCCAGAATGAAGAAGAATGTTTTTCACAGTAATTTATAGAAGTAAGCGTTTTACCGACCGTTTTAAAGTGTACTTTTCGGGAAAATGAACGGAACAGTAATTTATTCAAAGCTCTGAAATTTTCTTTAAAAATAAGAATAATCGCTATGAAAACGAAGCATGTTGTAAATGACAATTTTAGGACGTCGAACCAAGCCCAAGCATTCGTTTGTTACAAGAATTTCTTATAAAGCGTCAACAAGTATTGATCCGTCGAAAACATTATAATGTAACGTAAATTTAAAAATGCTTATCGAAACACCATATATTTCACTTTGTTTAAATCATTTTTAATCAAACGTATGTTCAAATTTTTTGCCAAATTTTCTATCTTATTCGAAAGAATCGAAAATCCTATTCAAGCTTTTATGACGAAAGTTAAGAGTAACCCATGAACTAACAACTCTGCAGTATTAAAAAGTTGATGCAAGAAAATCCATTGCAATGGTTAATTTCGTGTCTCGAGGTAAACGGAGATTAACTCTACAGCTGATAATTCACAAAAAACACATTGTATATAAAGATATTATATTCCAGCATGACTGTTCCATCTTCGTTTTTCGTAAATAGTCTGAAGTAATTCTCATCACTATTACTGTATCACATGGGGCCATCCATAAATTAAGTAACGCACTTTTTGGCCGATTTTGACCCCCTCCCCACTTGTAACGCTCTGTAACGCTAAGCGTATGTCAATAATAACAATACAATAAATATAATTCTATTTTCAAGTAGAAACTGGGTATTTGGGTAGGTACTATATAATAAAAATACACACAAATATTTGAACTTGGTTTCATCCATATTTGTTGAAAAACAAGTATGGCGACCATAGAAGATGTGAAAAACAAATCAAAACATGATTGAAAATTTGTAGGTCGGATTTGCATACAGGATTTGCTGGAATACTTGAAATGTTTTTTATTTTTCATTCGCTTTATGTTACGTGAAACAAACCAAATATTTTGTAGCTCGGAATTACCACGATCTTTATATCGCATGATAAGCGTGATATTATAGTAATTTTTTCCCGTCATAGCAGAAGATTTAGTTACCTGAAAGTTGTGTTTTCAATTAGTCTATAATTGGTACATTTTTCCGTGATATAAACAAAAATATTGAATCTTATGTTCGTTGATTATAAAATTCTAATGAGATTCTTGGGTCAAGGTTCATTTTATTCCATCGTTCACTTATACTTTGTTATAGTGAGAAGTTGTGCAGGAAAGTCCGGCGGGATTTATCTCAGAATGTGAGAGTGGAAAAAGCAGTGGTTGGAAAAATAGAAAAATCATTTTGAAGCTAATTATCACACTTATTTCACAATGTGAAAAAATCGTATTTTTTAAATATCGCAATGAAATTGTGAACAGTCCTATTATTTAAGTATAATAAATATATAATAAAATCTATTCAGAATGTAGAGAAATAGAGCACCTCTTCCTGCGTAGCGCAATTTTTGCTGGCGCCATTACTTGGCGATTTTTTTTTTAACACGGCAGTACAACGCGTTCGCAGCTGGAATTCGAAATCAATTTTACACGTAAAAAAAAATGGAGCATCCGATTTTTAAGTGGCAAGCTCGATCAGCATCTGAAGCGCACCTAATTCAAAACTTCAATGAACATGGTTCAGAAAGCGAAAGTCAAGGAGACAATTCATAATGATCTTCTCGGCAGAAGGAAATGTGATGAATTAAAATCAAGCTCAAAATTCTTACCGCGAAATTCGAGATTACAGCACTTTTCATATCAAAAACCAAGGAAGGAATAAATGAAACACCCTGAAAACACGTAATCAATCTACTTATTGTTAGACTAACATTCCTCAATAATCCCGTAAAAGTTCTAGATTCCACTAACAAAATTATGTCGCCATAGGAATCGGAACGATTAACTATTATCGAAGAGGCCCACGCATCGGTAATATAGGAGGGCACAAAGATGTAACAAAAATATATAATCCAATAAAACAAAACTGTGACCGAGAGAACCTAAAAGAAGAAATTTATCAATGGTAGTACATAACTGGCATATCTTCCACTTCGTTGCATAAAATATATTTGGATATAGTAGGGCCACTTCCAACAACGTGTCCTTTATTAACCCTAAGATGGAGTAATTTTAACGACAATCTTAACCCAAACAGGCTATGTGCACGTGCTCACCAAAAAAATTTTGCCAAACAATGGGCGGTGTCCTTTTGGTACTTCAGGTCAAGGGAAAATATATTTTACGATACATCTTGCCACTTTAGACATTATTCTCATGCATTTTGAACGAAATCTGTTTAGAGTTAGGCAACAGTTTGTTAAAATAAACCGAAAATCCGAAAATATATTATAAAACTTTTCGTCCTTCAGGTAGGTTGTTGTTGTTTTTTTTTTTTTTTTGAAACGACGACCTCACGCTTATTACTATACATAAGACGAAGATGGAATTTCATAGGGCACCCTTTGGATGTGTCGGAGTGGGCGTAACTATCACTCTGCCCTGGGCCCAGGAGGCAAGGGTAAGCAGGGCGAATAAGAAAGCTCGATATACTTTCTACGCATATGAATCTTCCTCGTTGGGCAGGAGTATATAAAATTGGAAAGAACCAAACAGGAAGTTCGTTAGAAATTGGAAACTAAAGAACGGACGGTAGGAGAAGTGTTGCTCAGTTTGAGTCTTGGCAGTTCAATAGATAGCCTCTCACTGAGCACTCCTTAACAAGTTTCTTCCAGTAGAAGTTTTAAATCTTAACCTTTCAGCAAGATATACGTACTTAAAAATTCTTAGAGAACAAATCTCAAAGTTCAATGTTCGTGAATGAAATAAAGTAAGATTTGTGGTTTGAAAACTTTGTCTTTCGTCAAATAATCCCATTTTTTAATAACTACGTTTACTTTTATCTTAAATCAATTATTTTTAATTAACTTTTTTTTATTGTGTTTAATTTAAATTGTGAGTCGAATCAGTTAACACAGTTTTAATCATCACTCAATACTTTAACAGTGATTTGTTATAAACTGCGAGCCAATTATTTTCGTTACTATCGATGCCCCACGTTGGGCGCCATTTTGTAACACGATAAAATTTCTCGCGAGGGTTAAACGAAGAAATGAGACAATTGGTCACCCTACGGCGCAGTCACTAACCTGAATAATTAGACATAGAAAGAGATACGATAAGAGAAAGATATGATTGTTGGGCGCCAGACGCACATGCGTCAAAAATAGATAATTAGAGAAAAAGATAAAGGTAAAGGTAGAGATAAAGATACTAGGCAAAGGTAAGGTCAGGTTCTACGACGGTTTTGCACAGCTTGCTCAGTATAGGCAAGATAATGGTAGAGGGGAGGGGTCGAATCCAATAGACAAAATAAGAAACAGGTGAAGCAAAAATAGTATCGAATATATTGATTAAGAAGCGATAAATTTTAATAACAAGCAAACAACTGCAGAGATTGAGATACCATTAAAATAGATGCGATAATTAACAATCTTTACAGCCAGAGAAAAGTTAAGCGAGAGATTTAACAAATAACGGAACGTTTTCCGAATAAGCGGGAAATAGGCGTAAGCTCGCGATACTATGATTCGAGGTAATAACTAATACGGTTTTATAATGAGTATGCAGAACAGAAAAAGATATACGGTACTTAAATTAAGCATTAAGCAAGTAAACCATAAAATATGAGAAGCGATTATAAAACACATGCGAAATACAGAAATTGCAATAGTTATCACATTACCAGAATTATCAGAAATATGCAGAGACAAGGAATTATGAATTACAAGGTAAATTCAAGGCAACAGGTCAAGTAGAAAATTATTATAAAATATAGGTACTAACAGATAATACGTAGTCTCTAGTTTGCGGTAAGTGCTAGAGAAAGAGAGATAATATTCGGTACGATAAAAGGTAATTTAAGATAAGACAAACAATATTCAAGATACTCAATATGCAACGTACGGCAAACCAAAGAGACTACGGACAACTACGATCAGCGATATTAGCGAAGAAAATAATGAAAAAGATGTTATGCGATACGGCGCAATACTCCAATGTGAAGTGAACGACGAGCGGGACCGCGCAGCGATGTAGGATCGCTCCCGCGGTACACTCACTAAGATACGATAATCAACGGTAATAGGTAAAGAGACAGATATGAGCTAATCAGAGAAAATATAGCGGAATAGCAATGCTCAATAGCTAAGATAACAATTGATCATTTAACAGAACGCGCTGCTATACAGCGATATTAGACATTTAGATATTCTAGAAGAGAAAGATAACAAAATAAAGCAATAGTCACTAACAATGCGTAAGTAATAGTTAACCAGTCGCGAGGCTACTTGCAATAAGAGAAAGGGACAAGATAAGAGATAAGAGAGAATAAGGTACGAGCCCAGGTGGCTCAAGCAGACCAACTGCAAGATAAAGAAAAAGAGAGATAAAGGTAAAGGTACGATATATTGCAAGTAATCTCGTGGCTTCACAAAATAGAAAAGGAACCTCACTTCCGTAAAAGAAGATCTAACAGGTGCTAGAGAATGCGATACGATAGCGGTACGACGACTTGCGTAGCGATAACAAGAACACGTTTGCAATTAACGAAAGCTGAAGGTAGAGTTAACAAAAGCACATCTGCTATTAACGAAACTGAAAGTAGAGTTAACGAAAAGCACGTCTGCTATTAGCGATAACTCAACGTAGAGTGTCGAGACGAGCGATGATCCTGATCCTCGTCGCGCTGCTGTCACGTGATTTTAACTCAAAATTTCCGGTATTCTAATTGGTCAGCAGGTCGCGTAGGTCTGGTCTACGGATAGGCGGCGATAATCCCTCGCCGCTAGTTTTTCTTCTTCCGCGACGACAGGTATCGAGGTATCGGGACGTCGCGTCGGAAGGTGGACGGAGATGTTTTCCCTCAGCTGTGCGGTATCGTTGGTGAGAGGGGAGGTCGTACTGCCCATGTGTTGCGATATTGAGGTGTGCGGCAATAGTACGTCACCGATCCTTTGGACTTGCGACCGACTGTAACTCACTCCTTGCTTTACTGGTACTCCCCGTTGTAGCTATTTCGTCGGCGCTGCATCCCGGCCCTCGCTCATTGAAGCCCTCATGCCGGAACGATCTGGTGGTGATGGCCCTCAACCCGGATCCCCACACTAGATCCACCAGATCCACGTGGTCAGCATATCATTAGCCAATTCCACGCCGCAGTCCTTCGATAGGACGGTTCGTGAAGAGAAAACCGTCCTCTATTTGATAGGCAACGACTTAGTAGGTGTTAGGGTCGGTTCAGCTCCAGGCTGATAAGTATCGTCGACGGGAGGCTTTGTTGTGTTTTTGACGCACAGCCCTGTACGCCGCCTGACGATGCATCCGAGCGGTAGAAGCATTCGTTCGTGGTTCGGCTCCTGGCCGATAAGTCTTAAATAGTCGGAGGTACTGTTTGTGCATCACGCACAACCCTGTTCGACAACTAGATAGGCATCCATCGGGAGTGGTTTCAGCGGTATTCGTTCGTCTGTAGTCGGTGGTGGTCGATGTTGAGCTGGTACGTGACCCCTGTTAGGCAGTGCCCAGGTATCTTGACGCGAAGGTCTCGTAGATGTTTCTCGTAGAGCATTACAGAATTAGAAAATGAGATAAAATTAGCTTAATAAAGAGAATTCAACTTAAAGATAATTAGTCGTTCATTTTTGGAGTATTGGCCTCAGACGTGCTTTCGTTATTTTTAACGATATTTGTACTTAGGGGAGTGCGATAGTTAAACAAAGTGACGGGGTACGAAATACCATGTCACAAAACATAGGTAGTTCATCTCATATTCAGTCGCCGCTGATCACGCAGAACCGCGCACAGCCCGAAATATTAAAGTAAGTGACAAACTTTATTCCATAAATTCATTCCCACTCGGAATAAATAGTAAATTCGAAAATTTTCAAGAGAGGAAAATTCATCATTGACTTAAGGTAGGTCGTGTTTGTGGATCCCTCTCAGAACTTACAATTAGCGTTAAATTGTGTGGCGAGTTGGTTTTTCTTCACATTACCAATGCATCCAATCCATCCATCCAATCCAACACCCTAAGCAAGATAATTTGACGAAGTATTCATTAGCCGTACTCTTGAGAAAAGCAACGGCGCGGCGCAAGAAATTACTGAAACCTTCGTCGATCAAGGTCAAGCTTTCATTGGGACTCTAATTAAATTAATAACCAAATGTATTAAAATTGAACAATTTAAGACTACAGTGTTCCACCCACAATCGAATGGATTGCTGATGGAACATTTAAAACACATAAAGATATTCTCAAAATTCCTACTCACAATATAATTTTGAATGAATTTACGAACCCAGTAACTAACCAAATTTAGTCAATTTTCAGAATGTTTCAGTAAATTTACGGTGTAGTTGTCACAAATTTTAAATTCAATTACTGATTCCAAAATTTACATGGTAATTTTTTGGACATTGCTCAAATCTGATACTGTTAGGGATATCGTATAAAACTTATATCTGCACAAGTTGAGTGGATTCCGAAAAAAATTCCGTAATTTCCAAAAACTGTTACGAAATGATTCAAATACATTACGTTCAACATTTTAGAAATCAGTTTTAGGAAATTCGAAATCGGACTAATTGCAGAGCAAAATAATAGAGATGTACATTGATTCCTTTAACCACAATATCTCATGAAATATGTACAGATAAACAGGTATTTTGGAATTAAAAGTAGAATTGAAATTGTCAAATATTTCTAAGTAATATGCAGCATACAACCGGACGGATTTTCGGGAGGGGCGAAGAAATATGGCACGCAAATGTTAACTGCAATCCTTCAAAGTAATTCAGAAGGTACAACAGAAAAATTGACTAGAGTACGTCCCTTTACCTAGATTTCCATAAAGTCGAACTTTAAATTCGAAAATATAAACGTAGCGTTGATAGTTTTTCTGTCGCAGACAACACAGGAAGCAAAATCGTTCAAGTTTCCATGTAGCTTATTTTTATACAAATATCTGATAAAACTGAAATGACATGGGAAAAACTTTTTCTCACAGTGTATATTTTATTGTAAGAGTAATAACGTTCCAAAAAAATCTGTAACTCCGATGCCTTAGTGGGCATTAGTGCTACTATTTGAAAAAATACACAACGTCACACCAGACAATCTCGACGGATTGCACACCCTCGAAATCTGACTTGTTTTTTATTTAGAGGAAGTGTAATTCGTCTAGATTGCTTGGTACGATGACGTGTATTTTTTCAGATAGTAGCACTAATGCCCACTAGAACCTCGCAGTTACAGATTTTTTGGAACATTATTACTCTTACAAAAATATATATACTGAGAAAAAAAAAATTTTCCCATGTTATTTCCATATGAAACTTCGATCACAAAGCGTACAATCTTAGAGCTGAGGCAAAACTCGGCAAAAATTATGCAATTGTTTTTGAATTATTTGAAGTTGATTCGGGGAGTGGGGTGAAAAAAATTCGTCAACACCTTAAATAAGGACCACCCTATGTGTTCGCGTATTGTGCTTTCTCTTTCTAATTACGGCTTTAGCTCGGTGCCCAAACCGCCTAGCTTATCTCTGTAAGTCTATGGTTACACCAGTCACAACGCCGAGGAGCTCTCTTTACTTGACGTTCAGCTTGCTTCGCCTGCGGACGAATTTCGCCTGTCTCGCGTGTTTCTTTCCGTTATTAACGTGTATATTGTAATATCGATTGTAGTTGTGGTTTTGTGCGAACCTTTTCTTGGATTACCATATTAATGTTGTTGATTAGTAAGTGAACTTTTTATTACTGTTCGGCTGTCCCGAAGTTGTAACCTTTTTTTCTTTGTTGAGTTCTTGTGCCTCACGTTACACGGCCCTCCCCCCTTCTTCTTGTGTGTAGCGTCTTCTCATTATTCCCTCTGTTTCCCCTGTAAATATTGTATTGCTTAGTTTGTAATTACGTCCAGTCGCGTTAAACTTAGGATTTTAGTCTTTGATCGCGGTTGTTCGCCATTATTTGTCACAAGTAACTCGTTTTCTTTGTTATAAAATTCGGTTGTACGTTAATAGTACTGGCGGCCATATTGGTGGCGTCCCGTGTGATCGAACGCAGCCTCGGATCGATATATCGATCCTTCAAATGTGAGTCGAATTCAGCCCCCTGACACTCACCACTGCTCGTATACGAAAAAATTGTACGCGTTTTGTCCCCGTTTTTTAGTTCCTCTACGTGGCGCTAGTAGACATTTGACACGCTCGCTGACCGCGCGCAAGCTTTTCAGACAACTACTAGCGCCACTAGTGGTGGAGATTGGCGGTAGAATCGAGGGACATTTTGCGAACGACTTTTAGCAGCGTGCGTCAGGGGGCTGGTCGAATATCTCGAACACGTCTGACAGCCGCCATTTCACTCTTGTCATCGATATCAGTCGACCTGTCCGGTCGATTTACCGTGTGTTCCCCATATTCCCTATGTAATATCGATTCTTATCGTAAAACTTTGTTTTGTATTTAGCTAGGTGTGAGGTTTATTCTCATGCAACGTGTGTTCGTGTTATTAGGTCATAATTTATGTTGAGTTAGGGATAAGATTGATTTCCGTATAGTTCCCATTATTATTATTGTCGCGTCTCGGTTACCTTGATTTAAATGTAGGGTCAATTCGAGCGTGATATTCCGTTAAGTATAGTGTATTTTGTTCTACATCGAGACTCATGTAGAGTACATTCTCGTATAATGTTGCGCTGTATTATTATTTCGTTTTGATTTATCTTTCGTTACCGTTAATGATTCTTATTTCGTGAGATTGTACCGTAAGTTCAGAGTTTAGTTTGTTCTTGAGTTTGTTTTAGAATAATTTTCCGTATGTTCCTGAATTCCGTTATTATTGTTGATTTTATATCAAGTGAATCATGTTTTTATTCCCATGCTGTATGAATCTGGTGAATACCCTGTTGAAAATTATTCTATAAAATTTTCTATCAAATTCTATGAAAGTTCATACGAATTTCTACGAATTTTTATGGAAATTTCTATGAACAAGTGTAGGATTAGGGTCATTTTATAGTTTTCAATTTCACCAACTTATTATTAGATTTCGTAACAATTCGTAGGTTTTCGTAGATTATAATTATAATACTTAAGATTATAATCTACAAAAAATTACGGATTGTTACGAAACCTAAGTTCAAAAACTGCGAATCGGTTCAAATCCTATACTTTTGCATAGAAATTTCCGTAAAAATATGTAGAATATTTCATATAAAGTCATAGAATTATTTTCACCAGGGTTTTTGGTTTAGTAGAATAACAAATGTTGGCTTTTTCGTAAGACACGCCTATTGAGATAATCCAGTTCAAAAATATACAAAAGATTCTCTAAATTCGTTTAGATCATACTTACAATCAGAAAAGGAGAAGATGTGGACCTTCGAGTTCCGTGGACCTAGTCCCGAATTTGCTTATAGGAACTAATTAGATTGTCTGCAGTATGATTTCCTTGTGAAAGAGAAGCGATATCTAGCGATGGTTCAGAAATAGTATTTCATACTTTCTCATACATATTCGTAATCTTATCGATCTAAATTGAATTCTCAAATTGCCGACCATCACTTTTTTGCGTAAAAATTTGTACTATTTTATGATAATTCATGAATCAATTACGCAAAGTTGTACTTTTCAACACTTCGAATTCAAAGCTTAGAATTTCGTAGGTCGTGTTAGTTTTGTTCTGCTTAACTATCATAAACTATTATATTTGATTACGGTTAAAGTTTTTCCGTAGATTTTCATACTTCCAAATTCAGGCTCATCGTCAGATTTTTGTACATCGTCGTAGTTTTGACCTGCTTCGAAAGAAACTATTCCGTTCAGCTACGGTGGTAGTTTTTCATCGATTTTTTCTTTCATTTTTCGAAATGTACGCGAAACTATTTCTCATAATTTAAATTGTAGATCTTCGTAGGTATTCATACTTTAGATCCAAAATCCACGCAAAACTATTACTTATAAATTTTTTAAATGCTCTGTTTCATTTTTACCAGTTACTACTATATCGTCAAGAAAGTTTAGTACTCCTTCTGCTCCTTGGTGAAGTTTTTCTACAATCTTTTGAAAAATAGCACACAGTGGTTTGGTACCAAATGGCATTTCTTGAGTATATATATTCCCTGATGCGTACTCCATGCTAAAAGCTTACCAGTCTTGTCAGTAACTTGTAATTGGTCGTATGCGGTTGTAAAATCTATAAGCCTAGTGAATAGTTCTCCACCACTCAGCGCTGCAAAAAATTCTTCAATTTTAGGTAGTGGATACTAACCATCCTGAATTACGTTCTTCACTGTAGTATTATAATCCCAACAAATACGGATTTTTCCGTTTTCTCTTATCACGGGTACCACAGGCGATCCCCAATTGTTATCGTCTGTTAATCTAATAACCCCTTTCTTTTCCACGTCATCAAGCTGCTCACGGGTACGGGTATAGGTTTTGCATCTTTATTAGCTGTAAGGTCTTTTTCTTTTCTTGTTTATAACGCCCCAGTTTCCCATCAAAGAGGCTCACGTACTCGTCTAACAAAACTTGTGACCCGTTTTGATTTTGAATCGAGTTTAGAGATATTATGTGGACCCCTAATATTTTCATTAGATCTCTCCCAATTAACGGATTACCGCCTTGTTTAACTGCAACAAATGACCCTTTATGCCACCTCTTTCCATACTCAATACTCACTTCTATTTGTCCTTCCGGCACAATAATTGTTCCATCGTAAATTCTTAGTCTTCCGTTTGTACTTACTAATCTGCAGTCTTCAAATTTCTCTGAATATTTGTTCAATCATTACCGATCTAGCTGCTCCAGAATCTATTTCAGCTCGCAAAGGCTTTTCTCCTACAATTAAATTAACTATTACTGGTTCTGTGTCTTCGCTAACAAGGCTAAACATGTCAATAAAATCGAGACGTTTCTCGAACATCTCGCTACTTTTCTCGCCTACGTCTAAAAAATTTGTTCCTAATACTGTACTTATGCTAGCTTTGCATGCTTTCCTTATGCGTCCTACTTTTTGACAATTAGAACATGTACAGTCTTTAAATTTACATTTTGCGAAATTGTGTCGTGATTAAACTTTTTGACTTTTGTTGTCCCTGCTTTCTCGGTTTCTGGTCCACTGCCTGCGTTGATCCCGTGTACTTCAGTATATTGCATCCTCGATACTATAGCTTTAGACAAGATGTCAACGATCATACGTTACATTATCAGCTTTCAGCTGAACGCGTCATTATCAATTAAACTTGGCCGCAAATACAGCGATCGGTATTACTGAGGAGACTGAGGCAATCAGAGGCCATGAAGTTCGCGCAGTCAGAACTAGTACTGTACGATTAATCGATCAATCGGCAGCATTGATTAATCGTTGTTTCGATTAATCGATTAATCGAGTTTTTTTATTAATCGACGGTTTCGCTGATTCGTTTTTTCGATCAATGGATTAATCGGAGTTGCCTCATTTATAAAAAAACGATTAATCGATTAATCGAAACCGTTTCTTATTCGATTAATCTGGAAAACGATTAATCGAAGCTGCCGAATTAATCGATTAATCGCACAGCATTAGTCAGAATAGCAGCATAGTTCAGACACGGTCCTGAACATTTGTAAAAATGTACGGATAGCTTACGATTAAACTGAATTGAGAATTTAGGTTCCAAGATTAGAAAATTTGATTAAACTCAGCATCCGTTAAACTGAGATCGCTTTGACACTCGCAATTCGGAAACTGCAGCAACGTTTAAAATCGCTTCATTCTGATTTAGAATTAGCTTGATACTGCGTTGGGGTTGGTGAAAACGGTTTAAATAAAAATGAAAGAAGCTCCGGGCTTAAATTGTGTAAAAAGTTCGACAAACTATTTATTTAAAATATTCGGTAAAGGAAGATAGGCGATGGAAAAGGGCTTCTGGAGAAGGTTGTCCGAGGACGAGGGTACCTGGAAGCATGGTGGATTCTACCAGAAAGGTTGTGTCTTGGGTTGTATAGCTTGCCGTTGGTCCCACGCACTTGGCCCGGAGTTTGGGCCGGGTCATCGACGGACTGCAAAATTTATAACCCTATATAAGTCCCCGGTGCCTGGTTGCTTCCCAGACCACTTTAGAAGCATAGAGCTCAGGCCCTTGGGCCCGTTATCTGCTGCTCTGTTTATTGTAACTTATTCTATTTATTGCCAAATATTATCCCGAGCAGAAATCCGTCCTGGGATTTTTCCACAGCCGGAGAGGCGCGTGTGACAAGATTTTTTTGGAATCAATATTTTTACAGGATATTATCCTTGCAGGTATATTTCTTACGCAGAGAAAAAGGATTTGCTAAACCAACTCAATATATTTAGTCAAAAGAAATTTATTTGAATTCACCAACGCGTATTTAAATCGAATGTAAAAGAATGTTTATGATAACTTCTATTTAGTTGAGCTTAGTGAATAATTTAGTTGGGGGAGTCAGTTGACTCAGACCGACTAGTGCTTGAAAGAGTATTTTGTTTTGTTTTTTGATAAAGATTATTTGGTCATGTCACGTCTGAAAGGTTATACTTACATGCCTCATTTTTGAGTTTATTTCTGAGTTAACCTAAGACGAGAGTTTCCTGCGTGTGTATTGTCTCAATACCTGTCAGATCTCTGCAGTGCCGTAACGAGGGTATGAAGCGCCTGTGACAAATAGCTAAATTGCGCCTCCCTGTAACCCAATAATGACCAAAAAAAATAGAAAATTTTAATGCAACAAGTTAAATTTTACTAAATGCGATGTATTAAATACTATTAACTTCATCAAATTGAGTTGCCTGTACATATAATAATGTATTTATCAAGTTTTTTGTATGACTGAATAATCCTTAACCTAAATAAGAACAAATTTTTTATTCATATTCATTGACGACAAAGTAAAAGAAACGCTATTCTACGTTCAGAGAGCTCAGAAACATTCTTGTTTATACACCACGGTGAGTCTTAATATTTTTAAATGAAAAGTTCGAGGACCCCAAAACTACGATTGGGAATTTGTTATAAATCGTCTCTATAATACATTTTTCATCAACTTGAAATAATCCCCTGGGCCGTTTTTTTTATTTCTTAAAAATTCGTCAAAATTGCTATGTATAATAACTTAAACGCTAAATAAGCTGGTTCATTCTTATGATACGAGTTTGAATAAATATTTAAGTAAGTTAAAGTACTTGCAAATCATTATTGTAATAGTAACATGAATATTTTATTCAAGTATTTTTCAACAATCACTAAAAACTAGTCATATTTATAAAATTAATAAAATAATTTTTTTTTTTGAAAAAGAAATTTTTATTTGAAAATAGTTACACGAACTTACAATGTGTATGTATTTTGTTGTTAGTACGTTTTGAACTAAAAAAAACTCAAAGTTACATAAAATTTAAAGAAAACATAGTAAATTTCATTCAAGCAAGAAACTAAAAAAAATGTATTTGAATATTTATAACTTTAAGTATTTGCAAATCAAAGATGTCTGCTGTTATATTCCCGAACAGCTTTGAGTAAATTTTCTGCATACTTAGGATGTGACTTTTTCACTTTATACTTAATCCATATTTTTTTAAAGTCTGCATGAGCTGATTCCACAGCTTGTTCTGAGTAGTATCCCAATCCTTTTTTGTTTTTTTCGCAAAAATCTTTAATATGGAAAAAAACGGCGTGAACTTTCGGAGTAACTTTAATCTCTAAATCTAAATAGCTTTTTTTGAAAACAGCAATCTTGTCAAGGTAATCCGATTTTAAATCAATCGAAAAACAAGAATTTACAACTTCTTTGAACTTGTCAAAACAAGTAACAAATTGCATACAAGAAAAATTACAGGTTGTTGTGCAAATTTCACGTAAGAGATCCACTTTGTTTAGTAACGTTTTACTCGAATTCCCATTAAATCCTGCACTTCCGTATAAGATTATTTTGTTCGCTGTTGAATTATTATTTAAAGGTGCATTATTACTAACGATCCATAAAGTAAATAATTATCATATCGATAAATAGTAAAGTAGGATAAATATTCATGTTACTATTATAATAACGATTTGCAAGTACTTTAACTTACTTAAATACTTATTCAAACTCGTATAATAAGGATGAACCAGCTTATTTAGCGTTTAAGTTATTATACATAGCAATTTTGACGAATTTTTAAGAAATAAAAAAAACGGCCCAGGGGATTATTTCAAGTTAATGAAAAATGTATTATAGAGACGATTTATAACAAATTCCCAATCGTAGCTTTGGGGTCCTCGAACTTTTCATTTAAAAATATTAAGACTCACCGTGACACGCTCGAAAAGATCGATTTTGCCATTATTATTTTTGAGCTGTTCGAGCTTAAAAAATTTATCTCTTTTGGTGGAAGTTAAAATATTTAAAAAATAGAAACAAATAAACAATATTCGACATTTTATGGCTTCGAAATATCGACGGTAATTATAAAAATAGTGCTCTTCTGATTTATTTATTGATGTCTATTTATTGAAATACTGAATTCGCAGAAATAATATACTTCATTATTGGAATTCACTACAGAGACAAAAACCTGATAAATTTTGAATGAATAAAAACCGTACATTGTATAATATTTGGAGAAAATTAAGAACATTATTATTTTTTAAATATTTGTTAACAACATATTTTTAACGAATTCACTGATTCGAACGTGGCTTGTGTCATTCGACGCGGTTTCTTAAGTGCAAAGTGATTCGATTTCACAAATCGATCAGTCGTGATATATTAAAATTGTTTGGAAAAAACCTTTTTTTGAAAATATTTGAACAATATTTTTTAAACGCATGAATTGATTTTAATCGGCCATGAAGCATTGGATGCAGTATTTCAAACGCCAAAAGTGATTGGATTTCAAAAATTGACTGGTCAAAAAATTTCACTTATTTTGATTAAATAGTATTGTAAAAATTTTTCAACAGCGATATGTTTCGAACAAATCAAGCGATTTTGACCGGGTTTGCGGCAATCGACGCAGTGTTTTGGGCAATTGAGCGGATCAGATTTTAGAATTGATGTCCAGAGTAGTTAAAAATTTATTCGAAAATAACATTTTTTAACATGTTAATTTTCAGATTTCTCAAAATCTACTTCACCGATTCATTTTAAGTTTGTAGAAAATTTGAATAGAGAAACAAATTCGAATATTGAAAACCAAATCTGAATCAGTCAATTCGTTAAAAAGTTATAAGATATTTACGTATATACATGCACAAACATACATATACTCAGACATCATCTTGGAAATAGTCGGAATATCTTTCTAGAACCTTAACGTCGACATATGATTCGATTTTCGAAAATCTGACGAATAACAATTAATTTCCGAATTTTTGAAAATGTACAATTTTCTTAACTGAGAGTTGAAAATATTTGAATATAAATAAATTTAGATGTTTCATATCTGCCAAGCATCACACGACGGCCTACATTTCTTTTAAAAAAACGGTTTTTAAACATCGGCTTTTTATAAAATTGTAATAACAATGTTAAATGTTAAATGCAGGGCCAATGGATTTCTTGTGCACCAAATTTAGTGCCAAGCCTTTCAAAGGAGAAAAAGTGTCCAACAAACTATCATTTGGAGACTGCTGTCCTTATGCAGAAGTATATCGAGAAATTTTATACCAAGTCCTCCTCGTGAATTGAAAGAACTATTTACTAGTGAGCATCCCAAATCCCAGGATTTTTTCAAGTACATTACTTTAGTTATTCAAAGTAGGTCTGAATTACATTCACGCTTCATATTAAAAACAGGGCAAGAGCACCGTCCTTTCAATTCCCCAAGACGTAATAAGGTAACAGCTATTTTTTCTACTCCAGTGAATGGAGAAATTCAAGAATCATATGTCACTATTCGAAATAAGAATACTAATCGATCACAAAGTACAAGTTTGATAAAGCCAAACGTAGAGCCCTTTGTTATTCATTATTGCATCCACGCGAAACGAGAGGTTGGCATCCTAATTTACTTCGTGTTGATAGAAGGGTAACTACTTATAAACGCGGGAGCAAATCTGCATACATACAATACAGACTATTCGCGAAATTGAATTTGACATATTTTCATTAGGGCGCCGATTTTTCAACAGCAGGTTGTAGATAATTATGTAAAATGGGTCAAGATCGATTAAGATTCTGTATTGATAATTAAAAAACATACATACGTTCAGAAACATATCGAGGTGTAAGAAACTGTTCAGAAAGTGTCGCACAAGATAAATAATAATATAATTGTGTGTATGTGTATGGCTCAAAATTAACAAGAAAAAGTCATCCAGCTTATAAGCGCAATGTTTATAAGTGATAAATTAAAATTCACAACCTTGTGTTCCCCTGGACTAGTGATTGGTAATTTGAAACTTTTCTTTCTAGATTTAAAAAACTGATAGATTTTTCGCGTCAACTGTTCTTTCGTTTAAATTGAAACGCCATATGGTACAATCAATCAAATACGGTAGAACTGGTTTACATCCACAATATCCTTTTTCAATATTCCCCTTCCCCAATATTATTATGCGATTATTAATGTTCGTACAATTATTTATTTATTTACTTAAACAATAATAATAATTTATAATAAATTCGACATCAGGGGTGAATTGTATCCAGATGAAATTTTATCCGGGGGAATTTTGTCCAGGGGTGATTTTTTGAGGAGTGATTTTGTTCGGGGAATTTTGTTCCGGGAGATTTTATCCGCGGAGATTTCGTCACAGAGGGATTTTTACCGGCCACCGTAGAATTTCTATAAATTCGATTTCACGTACAATACTATTTTGGAGGGGAAGTTGCTTCTTCTACCCTTTCCTCTTTTCAATGCGCCTACTTTACAGCGCAATACGTAAAACATGCGCAGACACCGACAAAGTATGTATTGGATGAGTATCTTGATGGAGAGGGTAAGCCGCAAATCCTAATTCTTAGAATTCTCAGCCCCGTATCTTTTCTACTGTATTCAGTCAATGCAATATCAGCGACCGATCGGGCTGAAGAAATAGTCGTATGAAGTAAGCGAATCGTGAACTGATGTAACCGGATATTTACTCATTTCAAATAGCTCGATCAATTGAATAATTTTTTTGTCTTAAGTGAGTGCCGGGTGGTATTCAGTTAAGTGACACAATATTCACTTCATCCAACAAATCCTTATTCTCTGGGTAAGCGATTCGTGATTTACTTTACTTACGTCATTGTGGAACTATTCACATTTCTCGCTGCGTGACAAGTCTTTGAAATAAATACATCCGAAATTCGTGCTTGTTTTGTTACGGCTCGGGGATTTGGGTAATACAGCGTTTCAATTTTGAACGAAGTTTATTTTTTGTAAGATAGATAAGAGCGATAATTGGACCTCTCACTAATTTCCAATGAATTGATTTCAGTCTGATCACGGACACACGGGGTGGCCAGAGGTAAAATTTCACCAATCAGACAGCGTGAAGACTTATCGTCCGGGTGATCATATAAATGCTCGTACAGAGGTCGATTGCTACTTGTCAGAAGAAATCAAGTTTCCGATATGGAGCGCATATATAAGAACCCTGCATTGCGAAATTCACCGTATGTTGGAGATGACGAATACGAGGCATTGGACGGGCAAGGGCGTCTGCGAGGCTTTATTTATCAGCTGAAGCTATTGATGCTCTTCATGATACGCGGATTACGGACGAATCTCACGTTTCGTTTAGCGACTGAAATGATGGCGGCAGGATATTTCGATGACTTGGTGCTTGAGTGTAAATGTGATGCCGACACCGAGAGTAAGACGGTCTACCGATTTCTTCAGGCCAAACATAGTCAGAATGATTCAAGGGAAACCAATGCTCACGACCTTTTCACAGACAAGGACTTCAACTTAAATAAATATTTGAATTCCTACTGTCAGATAAAACAACATGCCATTTTGAGTCAGGGCGAGTTAAAAGATTTCACTATTTGTACGAACGTAGATCTAGACGCGAAGAAACTCGAGTCCCAAGGGATTAAGCTGATTCTGGATGAACGAAGTGACAAATTTCTGGATCTCGAAACCGCAAATAATGAAAACAGGCGATACAAGTTCGACGGTAAAGGACCATCAATGATATACGAAAAACTAGCATCGGAAGCCTACAATTTAGCTCAGACATTGGTTGAGCACATCCTCAATTCAAAAAAATTAACAACCGACAAGATTGTTCTGAAAAAATATCGTACCGCCGTCAAAAGGGAAATTATTAATGTGAAAGAAAAAAAAATTTCCGATGCTTTTATTGAAGGCAAAAATTTGTCTGACGGGGCAAAAAAATTCCGCGACCAATTTTATTCCCAGGTTTTGGAACAAATGGGACTCCCAGAAAATGACATGCACCCAGAAGATGTATGGATGGAAATGAAAGATAAATCTATTGAATTTTCGCAGAGTTTCGTTTCGGACTTCGAACCTGAGGATTTGGAAAAATTAGCCGCGGAATTCGAAAATTTGTTGGAACATGTCGATGATAACAAAGTAGTCAAAATAGACATGTCACCGGGGAAAATTTCCGAGAAACACGGACAGAAAGCCTGTGCGCCTAACATTGTACGTAACATCGACACTCTGTTGGAACGCGTCTTGGTTGAAATAAGTACCGACAAGATTCAATTCCAGCCACAGTTTTTGGACGTTAATGTCAAGCCACGTAGAGACATATTGAAACTCAAGCAAGCTCTAAAGTCCAAACTGAGTAATAAATTCGATGATCTTGGTCAATACCAATTCGAAATCGAGAATTTGAACACTGTCAAAGAAGAACAGCTGCGTTTAAAGAACAGGTTTCCCGATAGTAACGTCAACGATAAAGAAATCCGAAGTTTCCTTGACAAGTTAACGGTCGCGGTGAAACAGCCGAACGAATATGAACTGGGCGAAATATTGAAGAAAGAGATAAGTGAGCATTGCAAGCTAGATTTGCTACATGCCGATTTAGTTATCACGTCTTTTGAAAAAGAGATGCGAGATTGGTTTTTAAATAGAAAAGGTTCATTTCTGACAATGAATAGCGGCCGTGAATATCTTGATGCAATTACGGGTAAGATTGGAACTCTCGTAATGTCAGGGTTGAGCTTGGCGTACCCGGAGCAGCTAAGAAATTACGATATGCATTTCAGAGAAGAAAATCAAGAGCTTCGGGATTATTTGACCCGAAGAGATAAGAACAAGATAAATGCAGCTTGTAATTTAGTTGCAACTGAGGAAACGCTGACAGCAGCCATTCAAGTTTACCGAGCTGTCGAGAATTCACCCAGGTTTGGAGGAAAATATGACAATATAATTATTCCTCTGAACGACTTGTTGTTACCCAGCGTCAGAAAACATGTAATCGATGCATTCGGGATGCAGGGTCGGTATGATTTGCTGGTTGTTGTATCTGGACGGTGCAACGACGAGGAGCCTCAGAAATTAAGTAGATTGTATGAAGATTTACAGGAAATGATGATGGATGACCGATATGAAATGAAAAAACTGATTTTTGTTACAAGCATGGAGTTACGTTTCAAAAACTGTGATCAGATTCACTGTAAATTAGGTTTTAATGACCTTACAGACGAGTCACAGAAAAAGCTGTTGAATAAACAGCTCGTTAATTTGCAAGGTCGAGAAGAAAACATGAGTTTTGCAGAATTATTGCGAATTCGCCCAGCAGAGAACATAGATTCGAAGGGTTTCAAAAACTTCGGTTCCGCTATAGACTCGAGAACGTTAGTGAAGCTGATCCATGGTAAAGAGAATATAAGAATAGGCTTTCCCTCGGAAAGTTTGGATAGGATAGAAGATTATTTCATAAATCGTACATTACATCGACGAGTTATCATCAGTGCCGATATTCTGAACTCCAAACAAACTTTCGATATCTATGCTGTCGGCCACGCCGACAAAAATTTCTTACGGGACCTAGAGTTGAGTAGACAAAGAAACTGTTTTCAGCGAATCGAATCCTTGAAATGGCAACCACCCAGATTCGTTAAATTAAGCTATGGTAAAGAGGAGGAACAGTTCAAGAAGCTGTGTGACGCACATCCAAAATATAACGTTCACTGGTTCATGGCGGCACAGGGACAATTACTATGGATACGATCAAAAGGTAGTATCGCTACGCTAATTGAGCACAGAGACTTGGGAAATTTTTTTTCTTGCAACTGTCAGTGTTACGTATGTCGCACAGCAACCAGCAATAAGGTGGTTGACGAACTGGCCGCCCAGAATGTGGGGCCCGTAATTATTTCTGATATTGCGGGCACGGGGAAAACGACCATTCTAACTCATTTCGCGAGGATAATACAAGAGACAAATCCTCGGATGTTGGTGATCCACATTAATTTGAACGATTGTACAGATGCGTTGGAGAAGGAAAAAAGGAAACGCAATGTCAAGACAGGTGACCAGGAAATTGTGACCAAATTTCTCGTCAACGATTTATTGAAGCTTGACACTGAATTGGAAAGAGTGGTTCTAAAAAAACTCATCACGGAACGGGGTGGCGTGGCCTTATTGTTCGACGGTTTTGATGAAATAAGTCCCGACTACAAGAAAACGGTAATAGCCGTGCTGCGAGCGCTTAAAGAAGGTAATGCTGTGAAACTGGTCGTTTCCACCAGACCTCATATGCAATGGCCGTTAAAAAGGACGCTTGGAACATTTGCTTACGCGATGAGACCGTTTTCTCAAGAAGATCAAATCCATTTCCTAGTCGGGTTTTCGAGAAAATTATGCGGTAATGTTGATGAAACATTGCTGAGAATACGTGCTGAGACGGTGTTGAAGAAATTTGCAAATTCCGTCTTTGATCGGCTCAATAAATTCGCTGGTATTCCACTACACACTCGGATGATTGCTCAAGTATTCTTTTGTGATAAGGACGATATGGTTTCTGTGAATAATCACGGAAATATGGAGCCAGATGTGTCAGATCATATCAAAGTAGCTGATCTCTACCGAATATTTGTTGACAAAAAGTATGAAATATATCGTAAAGAAAAAAAGAAAGAAGTCCTAAGCAATCTTGGTGGGCAGGAGGATGCTGAGGAATTGAAGACAAAATGGCTAAAGGGTTATCGACGATTAGCTATGTACACGTTACTCAAAGAAGAAAATTCCGGGAGGTGGAATTTAACTCTAAAGGAAATTGCCAAAGTAAAGAAACTGAGCGATAAAATTAGTGAAGGTACAGAGCGGACTGGCATTGTGACAAATATAATCAACCAGAGAGCGAATTTCATACATCGTACTTTTATGGAATATTTAATCGCCAGTTATTTGTTCGAAAACCTCGAAAATTTGAAAGAGAACGATTCGACTGAGCGGTTCAGAATGTTTATATTGAATGAAATTCTGGTCAAGTCAAAATATAACGTAATTCGTGCCTTTCTCAACGATCTGTTATCCAAACCGCCAGTGAACTCGACACACGGTGCTCCTTTCTGGACGGTAAACTTGGACGACTTCGTACGTGACCTAAACCGCAGAAATATTTTTCACATCGCTGCGGAGGAAGGTAACTATAAGATAATGAAATATTTCTTCACTCGAATTGCAAAGAATTTTCGAGATCCGCAAAATTTGATTAACATTAAGTCCAAGCGTTACGGGAGAACTCTGATGCATATAGTGACTTCGAAAAAGCAGCTTGGAAAATGTCAGAGTTCGTCAGGTGAAGACGACTTGGCAGTTCTGGAATGGTTGCTGGACCAAAGAGCTAACGTTAATGCTACCGATGAAAACGGAAATACACCAATGCACACAGCTGTCAAAAGTGGGCATTTGATGGCTTTGAAGTTATTGGCAGGTCAGCGAGATGCTGTTAAAACAGCACGAAACCACAGGGGGGAAACATTGCAGCACGTGGCTGCTCAATGTGGTAACCTGAATGGCCTAAAGTGGCTGATTGACTATCTAGGATGCAATGTTAATGCTCGAGATGATTCGGGAAAAACATTGCAGCTCATGGCTGCTGAAAATGGGCACGTCGACATGTTAAAGTGGCTGGTGGACGAACGGGGCTGCAATGTTGAAGCTGAAAATAATTGGGGGACAAGAATACACCACATAGCTGGTGAAACTATGAATTCCGAGATGATTTTGTGGTTGGTGGAAAAGGAAGATCGCGATCTCAGCGCTCGAAATGATTTAGGGACAATGTTACATTGTCGATGCCCACTGCACCAAAAAAATAAAATCCGTCCGCGTCACTTACCGTATATTATGGATTGATATATCATTTAGCGACTCTTTTTGTATTCGTATCCATAACTTTTATAATATGATTTTGTATTTTGTTTTAAGTTGTTCTTATACAGGGTATTTCATTTCAATCGCTCCAGGCCGACCACGCCGAAACCAAGCAAGGTACGCAAAAATGTTTCCTACAAAATATTCCGGGTTCAAAAGGGGAAAAGCAAATGAGATTGCCAGATATTTCCGTAAGTGGATCTGCCAAGGTCATGTCAAGGTCAACTTGGTTTTTTTTTTCCACGCAGCAGTATATTTTTTTCACTGACACCTGAAAGGGCATCAAATCATGCGTAAAAAAAGTGCACTACTTACCATCTAAACTTAAGCGGTAATGGAATACGAGTCGATTAAGTTGCTACGGAGCAAGATACCGATAACCTATCGGTTCCGTGGAAATATTTGGGGACTCAAATATTATAATATCATAAGTTGTTAGAATAGTTTTCTACGTGGAGTCTACGAAGTCAGATAAAGGTCAATTGGATTGTTTGTATCGTATTTCATTTACTCGATACTAAAAGATAGCGCAAATTTGCTTTCTATTTTCCAAATATAGTTCAAATCCTTTGTGTGTATTTATTCATCAATATCTTGTTCTTCTCGGTGAAACCTCACAACATATCGAGGATAAATATTTGAATGTTCCGTTAAAAAAAAACCCAAGTTGATGTTCACCTGATATTGGCGGCTTCGGTTACAAAAAGTCTGACACTCTCATTTTCTTCCCCCGCTTCGAACCCTGAATATTTTGTAGGAAATATTTTTTCGTATCTTGCTTAATTTCGGGATAATCGGTCTGGGGCGATTAAAATGAAACACCCTGTATCTTACGTGAAACCTTAAAGTGCATTGAATACATATGACTTACATTATCTCTTGCTAGCTTTTGGAAAACTGTCAGGTTTACTTATATTAACCTCAAGATGAAATAATTTTAGCGACAGTCTTAACCCAAACAATCTACGAGCACCTGCGCATCAGATGAATTTCACCAGACAACGAGTTGTGTTCTTTCTGAAATTGCAGGCCAAAGGTCAAAATATTTTACGATGCCTCAATACCTATCAATACGATAAAACCCGTCATTACTCAAGTGGTATCTGCTTTGTGAAACGACGTTTCGATATTAGAATAAGTTAGCATAGACAATCTCACCATTATTCCTATACATAAGAGAAAGATGGAAATTCATAGGGCACGATTTGGATGTCTCGGAGTGGGCATAACTATCCCTCTTCCTTGGGCCCAGGAGGCAAGAGTAAAAAGGGCGAATAAGAAGGCCCGATATACGTTTTACACATATGAATCTTCCTCGTTGGTCTGGATTCCATAAAATTGGAATGAACAAATTAGGAAGTTCTTTAAAAATTGGCTTGAAGAATGGCTGCCAGGAAAAGCGTTGAACAATTTGAATTAAGGCAATTAGCAGAAGTTTCAAATGTTATTCTCCCAGGGAGGAAGGGATTCTTAATTAAAAATCCACAAAAAACAGGTATCAAAGTCCAAAGCGCGCAAATAAAACGATCAACGAAATCAAATTAGTGATTTCGCAACTTTGTCTTTTGTCAAATAATACTGTTTTTTAATAACTACGCTTACTACGTTTACCGTAAACCAATTATTTTTAATTAACTTTTGTTACTGTGACTATACCATTTATTTTGAATTCATTTTTGTTAATGTGCTTAACCCATTATTTTGTAATAAACTTTTTGTTATTGTGTTCAATTTAAATTGCGTATCGAATGAATTAACAACCTTCTAACCACCACTCAATTCTGACTCTAGGTGGTAATACACAAATCGTTACACACAATGTGCTTACTGATTTCACAAGAACGTGCGATAAAATTATTCGTACAAAAAAAAAAAAAAATGAACTTGGATTACTTGGAGACTCCTGAGCCCCTAAATATGGCTGTGAAAGAAGCACGTCCTTTAAATTTTGCACGCAGTTCGTAGGCCGAGCAGTTGATTTATAATAAAAGTCAGTGCGACAGTGCAAAAGTAATGTTATGGAGCTCATATTAGAATCTTGGGGCTTATCCGAACTTCTCCCAACATATAAGGGGGGAGACCCAGTTGGAACGTCCAAAAAAAGACTTTTTTTCCGAATTTTTTTTGGCCAAACGACAAAATAATTTTTAACCACAGTTTTTCCATATGAAAGATATATATTTAAAGTACACATTACAATTTTTTCAAAGAAAAATATTTAAATGTAAACCGGTAGGAAGCAATGGGCGAGACGTCTGCAAAAAAAAGGGTGTTGCGGTGATCACTCTCGCTCTGCAATGGATCATCTGTAACCAACAAAAGAGGGGGGGATCATTAGTTAATGATATAATGCTGTGGACGAACGAAGGGTTTTGAAATTCTTCAATTTTTCACAAAATGGCGGACGTTGAAAGTCAAAAGTGTAGTTTTGACCAAAATTTCGCACACATTTTTGGCTATAAAAAAAAAAATAATTGTCCAAAAAAAAAAAATTCCATCGTTCATCCGGAGGACAACTATGTATAGAATAAGTGAGACAAATTTCAAACCGATCGGTAAGGCCGTTCTCGAGTTACAGTGATCACCGACTTCGAAAACATGGTTTCGAGAAAAACGCGTTTAAAGTTTTGACTACGATTTGCATGCAGATGAAAAAATTATTTTGTAAATTACATTGAATCGTATATTCCTGAGTCATATACTGCGGCTTCCTCTGCTTTGTTATTAAATAAACAATAAAGGCTTTAACGGACCCTCAAATAGTTGAGCGTCCAGCTGCGGCTACCTGCCTACTTTTATGCCTCAGACACGATGCCTTTCAAAGTTATATATTTCGGCGAATAACGGTCCGATTCGCCTGTAATTGGCCGGAAAATACTCTTCAAATATTGTACTTTTAGAAAATGGAAAAAAAATCGATTTTTTCAAAATTCTAACTGGGTCTCCCCCCCCTTGAGTATTAGTGCAGTGTGTTTTTATTCATAAATTCCTGATCTGGATATGCGAAATCATGTTTGAGGTTAATGTGTGCGATACAAGATTTAATTTCGACTTAAACGGGGAAAATTCGAACGTTCGACTCATCGACTCGATTCAAACTCACGGTACGTAATATTCGTGCCCAAAGAACGACGTGCGCTTTTCGAACGTTTCAAAGTGAGTCGGTTTGAAAAAAGTGACAGCAGCTATACATATACGTAGTACGGTAATGAGGCAACAAGCGTGTAGTTTGATGTAACTAAATAGGATTGATTAACTAATAATAAATATTTCAGTGATCGAACATCTTGTTTGATTGTTTTGTGTAACAGGATCCTGTTTCTAAATAAATAGATAACTTATTAATTATTAAAAAATCTTCATCACACGCAAAGAAGTATATACAAGTGCACGATTTCTTATCTATAAATAAATATTTAATTCGCCACATTCAAATATATGATTTGTTGACAGCACGGTCGTATATACAGGTCTGGGCACTCCCATATATTTCGTATACCCCACAGTGTGCCTCTATCTGAGGCACATTTTTCCCACGTTGGCCGCAAAAGCGCGGAGCACCGCAATCTCGGGGGCACGTGTGTGACAGAGACAGAGCGACATGCGCGCGCATGCATTAGCGAGGCTGTAATAACTGCGCGCATGCCCCTCCGTCACTAGCGACGTGGCGAAATTTGGGAATATCGGCCTCAGTTAGAGGCACAGGTTTTTGGATGGAGTACCCAGACCTGTATACACGACCGTGGTTGACAGTAAACAAGTCCTGCTCACTTTAATAAGACTCTTTTCTCGGTGTAGGTGAGTGAGAAGAAGTAAACACCCGTATAAAATTACACCTGTATACATTCCAATGATGAGACATGAAGCTAACTTATCAATCCATCTTTACACCAGCTGGGAACTGACGTTTACAACTACGGAGTCTCTACTCGACTACAAAGTCAACAAATACGTTGCATTTTATGGATGGTTCATTGCCGTTCAAAGACGTCCCTGATAGTTAAAGACATACTTCTGGAAAAAGATTTAGCAAAATTTAAGAAGGTGCCCTAAAAGTTATTTTTAATTGTTTCAAGCGATGCTTTTAACTTGACAATTTTTAGTGGGATTCGTATAAAGTTATGAGTATGCGTTAAACCCTTTGATAAATTATTAGATTTGTTAGTTACAAAGATGTTTTCATAAATACAAAACTTGGAAATAACGGAATTATCAACAGAACCGATGCTTTATATCAAATGATTTTGGAATGATGAAACATTTATTAGATTCTCAATTATACTCTACTTTGGCTTATTTTACCAAACGAAATCTTTCGCAATAAATTGATTGAAATGAGTTTTTCCACGATGTCGGAATCGTTGAATACCGAATTCAGAAAGCGCCTGAGGTTGTATCGAATTCTTATCGATAAATATATATTATTATTTTGTGAGAATTTGTTTTCACAATTCTATATTACGAGTTATAATTTTGCTCAATTGAACGACCGATGCATCAACATTCACGACACCTTACGTTTGTACAGTTAAAAAATCGATTCGTGGGATATAATTGTATGAATAAAATTTCAGATATTAATTATTTTAAATCATTTATTCGTCCATCCATTTATTCGCAAAATTAAAATACGCCTTTTAGACAATGAATAGTCAGGGGAAATGAGTTTTATGAAAATGCTTTTAACTAGTCTTCTTCTTCAAACAACAACACTTTACTCATTGTTCTCCCTTTTCTTTGTTTTATTTAACTTTTATTTCCGTCTATCGTAGTCGAAGTCGGTTCGCCTTCTTCCGAAATCGCTTTCACCCTAATGGTTAGAAGCAATCAAACGCAGGTCATGACTGAGTCACATTGTGCGCCATGCACCATGGAAAATAGTAAAGAAAAAGAGCTAATCTATTCGCTTTCACACTTTCTGGGAAGTTGCATTTATTGAACTTTTATGGTCACTAAACTAAGAGGGTCACTAAGGCGGAAAGTCCTAATGGTGTCATAAAATGGCAGATTGTCGCAGCTCGCCGTCCCAATTAACCCCGGATCAGAGACATTTTATGGTACCTTTTGTGTACTTCCTACCTGCGATGCCTTGTAGTCAAAATGAATTGAGGTTGAAATTTCACTTCATTGTTTTTCTATTTTAATTGTATCAGGTATACATTTTATGTTTTCGGATTTCTTGCGCCAGCCGTCGCGGTTTAGATATATCAAATTCTTACTTTCGTAATCTGGGAAACTTTGCATTTCATTGCGAAGAGTTAGATTATGAAAGAAAAAAATTTATATGATGTACCTGTATAAGAATACGATCGTTTGTGAATTACCTGCGAATCTTCAATCGTTGTCTTCAATAAGAAATATACGACGATGAAAGCTTCTTCTAAAATCCATTTCTGTATCATTTTATGTTTGTTTGTGAATTTTCTTGGATTTCAACGCGGAAGAATATCCAACTTCGTCAAACCTGAATAAAACTATGTTTTCGTCATTCGCTTTTGAAGGTTTGTTAAAAAACAGTTTAAAACGCAGACAAGTTGCAGTACCGACAATATTATGTTTGAGAAGAGGCGTGTAATTCTTGAAGAAAGATCATAGCCACTTTTTAATCAACGTTGCAAGAAAAGTTTTCGTTTCAGTTTATGCTGTTGGTCCTACGTTGTTTCCGATGTCCGACTCTGAATGTTTTTTGCTTGAAGAAAAGCAACGCTGAAAAAAAAAAATAATATATAGAACGAAATAAATGGATTAGTAAATGATATTAAACAATTAGATTCTATTTATATAATTTAACGAAATAAATGGATCAATAAATAATATTAATCAATTACAATTTAATCCATTTATTTCGTTAAATGGTGATTTCTTACTTTAAGACACAACTTTGATGCGCTGGTACTTTGTTAATTTCATCGTTGTAAATCGCCCAATTTTTCGTAGAATATCTATGAATATAGGAAAGACATATGGCAAGTTTCAGATTTTTTCAAAATACTATTCAGGCGGGGGCGAAAAAAATAGTGCAGTAAGTCCGAATTCCCATTGAAATTACATTGGAAGATTCATGGCCTTGGCGGGAGTACTTAGGGTTGGCTTACAGGCTTCCAGTTTCGCGTACTTTTTTATTTGTTTATTTGCAAACTTTTTTCGCCTTGTCCGCAGAAAAATTCGAAAACACCCCAAATAAGGACCAACTTAATGGCACACCCATTGCTTGTTTCGCATGGTACATTTCCATGCAATATTCGCAACAGATATCTTTCCGTGTAGTTCAGTTCACTTGAACTTTGCATTCGGACAGTGCAGTTGTTCTGAAAATCTTCTCGCGAATACTTCAAAACTTGAGTAAAACTAAGCAGTTCTTTAAAAAATCGTGTTGTAAACTCTTGAATAACTGTTGAAAATTTTTGAAACTAAGAGTTCTACATCTAGTCTTGACTGTAAATTGAAAGTGAATTTCAGGTGCGAGAATAAAAACAAACCAGTATAAAGGTCAGTAAGTTTGTTTTCTTGAAAAAAAAAGTTCAAAAAAATAATGAACTTCCGGTTCAATTAATTAACAGTCTATTTTTAAATTATAATCCGTCATCCTGAAGACATCTAGCGAAACAAAGGGGATTATTAACCAGTTCAACGAGATCGACGAAAAGTGAGTGACAATCTTTTCTTTTATTCCAAAAGCTCATTTTCTCCTCAAACCCACCGATATTCAGTGATTTTAAGCAAACATGCACTGAAGGCAATCGTGTTTTGCAAAATTTTTGCTTTCGAACGAGCGTTAAGTCACCAGGTAGAAGAAAAATAATTTCTTTCTTCAAACCGGTGTAATCAAGTGAATTACCCTGGGTACGGGACCTATAACCGATCGTCTACTCCGCGTCTTATTGGTTCAGCCGGCGTTGGGCCTCACCAATGACGCGCCTTGTCTTTGGGCCTTCCCCCCTCTCTGCCTGGCTCACTCAGGCGTTGCTCCCACCCGGCGCATTTCGGTCTCCGCCTGCAGTTCACATAATTTTTGAAGAGATTCGCAAATTCAGTCGTCAACACTTCGTGGTCAGAGTCGGACGGTATCGAAGACGAGCAAAATGCGCTGTTCGGTTGATCGCGTTTTAGTGACGATCTCAAGTTTCAGTGAGTTATTTTCTTTTGTTCAACTTTACATCAGGAATAATTGTTTGAAAATGTCATTGTACACAGCTAACTTCAGTCACGGGTCACATGTATTATATTTTCTTAACGTACGAAGCGTTAATGTTTTACGTAAAAATAAATTTTGTGAATAAACACGGTGAAATAATTTTTAATCGTGATTATATTTTCGATGAACGTACACTTGTCCTCATAGCGTGAATTAGCGCGCCAATTCTACTTTTCACAATTCAAATAAGTGACGCCGAAGCTACAGCGAAATAGCGAGCTCATCGTGAAATCACCGTGACCTGGTATTTGCGCATCGATTAAACGTAAGTGACAGTCGAAATACTAAATGTTATTTTCGTTTTTATACCCGGATGTTGCTACAGTAAGTAATTTGCGTCCTCCGTAATGTGGGATAAATTTAATTGACTTCGATTCATATACGTTGATAATATTTTCATCGGGCAAATGATATGACTTCCGATAAAGTCGCGTTATTGTACAAACGTTTGTCATAATAGCCCGAGGCTTTGATACTGATTTTGGTGATTGAGTGATAAAATTTAGAACAAATATCCAGAATGGATAAATTTAATGTATAATTGGTAACGAGAGCCTTAGATCCCGTAGTTCGTAAAAAAAACAAAAAAAAAAAATGGGTGCGTGTACTTATGTAGATACGCGCGTGAGAAGTTATACTTCTTTGGCATCATTGAACAAGCCTTGCCGAATTTTTTCAGCTTCCTTGGCAGCTTGCTTTCGATTGTAATAGTTTTTACACATTTCCGCATTTGTTTTACCCATCTTGAAAACTGGAATAGAAATTGAATAAATAATTTATAAATAATAATACGTAAGGATAGTTAACCTTAATTATATTGGAGCACTTGAAAAAGTATATAAGCACAATTTTTTTCACTAATATTTACGAATAGTAAATGATATTAATCAAAATATTCAATTTAAATCACCACTGAATATAATTTATTAGCACATATATAATTCGCACTTGTATGAAACTAAAACACATGTTGTGAATGTAGAAACTAGAAACATGTGGATAAATATTATAAATATGAAAACAGTGATCAGAGGCGACAAGCGTGCCAACATGCGCGACTAATGGAGGTTTTATTTCTATTTTGTTGGTAGCTATGAGCGGTTTAGCGGGCAGCTTCAACCTGTTACTTTTGTGTTACAGTGATGCGCGCGCATCTTAAAATTTCACTCTCAACGCGCCTAAAGAAGTATAATTTCAATAATAAATTTATATGACATAATTTGTACTAAATATTATAAGACGTAATTTTAAATATTTATTATTGACTATTTAATATTTTAATAGTAAATTAATAAATTCAAAAATTGAATTAAAGTTATTTTATTCATTTTTTAAATATTTATTATTTTTTAAATTTAAGATTCACTTTTCATTTTTATCAAAAAGTTTTTATTAAATTTGTTCATTTATTTTTATAAATATTTATTCTTTGTTCAATTTAAAAATAAATATTAAAAAAAAATAATATTTTAATTTGATGCTCGATTTTAATTTTATTGAATTATATTTGACGGGCAGTAAATATTTTTTAATAAATATTTAATTAAAATAGAAAAATACACAACATATCAAAATCTTCTGTCACACAATGATAAATAAAAGAAGTATGTAATAAAAAACAATAAAACAAATAACGGATGTCTTACATTATATTTAAATAATCTATTAAATTTTTGTCACGAACTTTTTATTAAATTTTCTATTAAATTTATTTCTTTATTTTGTAAATATTAAAAAACCAATAATAAATATTCAACATTGATAATTTAAATAATATTTAGTATTAATTATATTAAATAATGATATTTTAATTTATATCAATAAATAATACATACGGATAACTAACCTCAATTATATTGGAGCACTTGAAAAAGTATTTTAGCACAATTTTTTCACTAATATTCACAAATAGTAAATAATATTAATCCAAATATTCAATTTAAATCACTACGGAATATATTTTATTGCCACATATATAATTCGCACTTCTATGAAAATAAAACACATGTTGTGACTGTAAAAATTAAAACCATGTGGATAAATATTTAGCTTTTTTTCGAGACTTAATGAATTTGGTTGAGTGAGCAACTTCATCCTGTTAATTTTGTGTTACAGTTTTGTGTTACAGTGATGCGCGCGCATCCTGAAATTTCACTCTCATCAGTTTTTCATAACGCGCCCAAAGAAGTATAACTTCAAAAAGAACATGACAGATTCTTAAAGGAAATTTAATGTTCTACAAAAAAGATCTCTTAATATTTTTGCCTCAATTTAATTTTTCAAAAGTTATTCTCAAAATTGAAATTTCAAGTTTTTCTTCAATTTTATTTCTCAAAATTGAAATTTCAAGTTTTTCTTCAATTTTATTTCTCAAAATTGAAATTTCAAGTTTTTCTTCAATTTTAATTGAGAATAACTTTTGAAAAATTAAATTGAGGTAAAAATATTAAGAGATCTTTTTTGTAGAACATTAAATTTCCTTTAAGAATCTGTCATGTTCTTTTTTATACATTCATTGATTCGTTAGTCACGAAATTCCAAATTAAAAAAGTCAAATCGAGAAATTATATCAATTTGTTAAGCTTAATTACTCGGAAACGGCTTGTCTGACAAAAATCTATAATCAGACCTTTTTTGTAGGGAATTTAATTTTATAAAGGGATAAGTGAACATAAATTTTTTTCACTTCAATATTTCGACAGTTCTGACGTAAAACATCAAATTATTACTAAAAATCAAAAATAGCGATGATAGACCTCTTAAAGTTAATATTAAGGGCTTAAAATTTCATGAAATTTTTTTTTTTGCCATACTGAATGATATTCTCAATATATTTTTCAAAAAAAAAAATAGTCAATTTTTTTGGCCCAGTCTATTGTATAGCATTAGTTCTTACACCTTATCAATTAGATTTTACCAAAAAAGTTTCGAGTGAATTTGAGTGAGTGTAAATTGATCGACCATCAACGTTGTAAATTTATTCGGAATAAGCGTTCGCGACTCAAATTGATATCTGAGCGTCTGAAGCATAAGGAATAGCCTTTTAATTTCAAGTCAAGATTATTTGTACGATGCTCTAATATTTGTTTTGCACATCACACATTTTCCTTTCCCGTAATCAACAACTTCGAAAAAAAGGGAGGTAGCCACTTTGCGTAATTCACCATTTCTCCGCCTCTGTTATTGTAAAAGCCAAAAGTACCAAAAGTAAATTACCGTAGTTCATAGTTCATATTCATAGGGCAATTAAGTGCTTCATTACGCGAGGCATCGAGCTAATCCTTTTTTTCGTTAATATCTACTATCACCACGTGTTTTCCTTCCGAATTGCGGAGTTAGCCCAGTCACTATGTAATTGGAACCTTGCAATAATTCCGTTGTCGCCCTTCATTAGTTGAATCGTTGGGTAGGGTGACTGGCTCTCTAAATTCAAAATGGCGATCTAAAAAAAAATATATCGCGAGATTCTGTTGGGCGTCTGGCGTGGTTGACACGCCTTGAAATCTTTATCTTCGTTAACCCTCGGGAATATGCTCGGTAGCTCAGTACCGCGGAGAGGGGAAGGGTAATTTTGGAGAGAGAGAGAGAGACACTCGACAACAACACGCTATTTAAAAAGAAAAGTAAAATAAAATAATATACTTTACAACAGCGGTGATACAAAAACAAAGAAAAAGTAATTTAAAATTCGCTCTTCGCGATCCAAAATCACGTAACAGAAAATTATTCGTAACCTACGTTATTTCTTAATCTGTTGAGCTTGCAGCTCCCTAAACAAAATCTACCTCACTATTTACACGCAACTCTCAATTCGAAACCTAGATACGTTCACTCTACAGTAATAATTGCTCGAAACCGAAACTATTACTAATTTCTTCAATATCACCTGACTCGGAGCTTCGATTCTACCGGAACCCTTATTCTCCACTTATCTCAGCTGAACAACATCCACAGAGCTCAACCGTACGTGAAACTCAATTAAACCAATTCTTGAACGCCATCATAATTCAGACGCAACTAAAATTCAATAACACGAACCTCTCATCTCAACCGCTACTCAACTAAACTCAACGAAATCGTAATCTCAACTAAACGCAATTTCAATTTAACTCAACTCAACTAAAGACCATCTTAACTAAACGGAAACTTAACTAAGCGCAAGCGCAACTAAACGTGACCTCAACTAAACGCCGTCACAACGTATCCGAACTCAAACTTTCTCCTCAAAAACGCTATTCGCTAATTCGAACACTCCATTTCGGCAATTCGTGATCTACTCGAGAGGAGACACTGAAAAATACAATAACGCGGCTCGACCCGGTACAGCGGAAGGAATTCAATATATACATACGATGAATGTTGAAGCCAACAAGCATGGTATCAATAGTTCTGCAGGTCAAAAGTTGGAAAAAATGACATGACTTCTCATTATGGTCCGTACGCAGTCAGCTCACTTCAGAACAGCAACGTCTGAAGTCTGCGAGCCGAATATTTACGTTCACTGAATCGATTGATTATAATTATTTGAAAATGTCGCTGATCAGAATTATAATGGACTCGATCGGGAATATGAAGAGTGAGGTCGAAGCAACTCGATGCTCACTCGAAAACGTTGATATCTCATGCTGAGAGCAAAACCTTCGTTGTCGGTGTACAAAATAGATGTTCAAATATATTTCTGACCGGGACTATGTTCGAATAGACTGCGACGATGGAGAAAACGTTCGGCACAGCTCGGAAATCTCTTTGGAACACCTGCATCTCACGTCATAGAGCCAAAAATTCGAGGTACCCGTTGAAGAGAATCATTTGCCGGAACTGATGTTTAATTACACCGAAACTATGAAAAGACTGGTCAAAGCGATTGGGAACTCACTCCAAAACATCAGCATCTCGCATACGGACGACAGCATGTAACGTCGTGGAGAAGAAAGTGAGGGATTCATGTTTGATATATTTCTAGGAGTATGTATCTCTGATCAGGACATTGTTCGATCAGACCAGAGCTGTCTGGGAAAAATATCGATCTGGAAAATTTCTTCCGTTTACCAACAGCTCACGCCGACACGACAGAACTGGACGTCTTGGCGCCGACAATTGGGGTCAGCGTTTGATATGTTAATTAAAGTATATGTTCCTCATCATAAAATTATTAGATGAGCCAACAGCTTTCGTAAACGTTAGAAAAAAAATACTCGAAACATGTTTCCGAGTTTTGGCGCTTGAAATTGTCGAGAGTGTTTGATATATTTGTGAAAATTTGAATTTCATGACGGAAAATTATTCGATCGGAACTCAGCTCTCGAAAAAGTGACAAAAACAAAAAAAAATCGAAACTGACTCCCGAGTCTTGGCACCGAAAATTGGGGTAAGCGTTTGATAGGATCTCAAAAATTCATATTTCTCGTCAGGAAATTATTTGATTAGTCCACAGCTTCCGGAAAGTGAAAAAAAAGACCCGAAACTTCTTGCAGAGTTTCGGCACGGCAATTGATGTAAGCTTTTCGTGTGTTCATAAAATTTCGAATTTCTCATGATAAAATTATTTGTTTAGCCCACAACTAACGAAACACTGAAAAAAATGCCCGAAACTTACTCTCGAGTGGCAAGGCCGGAAATTAGCGTAAGTGCTATTGAAGGCATGAAAATTTGGATTTCTCATCCACAAATTATTCAAGTGGAACAAAGACTTCAACGAATTGAAAAAAAAAAAACCGAAACTTGATGCCGTGTTTAGGCACCGAAAATCGGGCCAGCGTATGATATATCTATAAGAATATATACTTCCTAATGTGAAATTGATGGATCAGACCTCAGCTCTCAGAGAAGTAAAAAAGATATACTGAAAACTCGCTCCAGAATTTTGGCGACGGAAATTGGCGTGCGTATTTGATATGTTTACATTGATTTATATTTTTTATCAGAAAGTTATTCGATCAGACCTCAGCTTTCAGAAACGTGGCATAAAATACAGGAAACTTTCGTCAGAGTTTTGGTGACGCCAACAGGCGTGAGTGTTTGACATGTTTCACTTTTCATTTGGAAATTATCGGTAAGACCTCAGCTCTCCGAGTCGTGAAAAAAATTCTGCAAACTCGCTCCAGAGTTTTGGCAACGAAAATTGGCGTGAGTGTTTGATATGTTTATGGAAATATATATATTTCACCTGAAAATTATTTGATTAGCGCACAGTTTTCGGAAAAGTGAAAAAAAAACCGAAACTTGATGCCGTGTTTAGGCACCGGAAATCGGGCCAGCGTTCGATATATCTATGATAAGACATACTTTTTATTGTAAAATTTATGGATCAGACCTCAGCTCTCAGAGAAGTGAAAAAAATTCTGGAAACTCGCTCTAGAGTTTTGGCGACGGAAATTGGCGTGAGTGTTTGACATGTTTGTGATGATATATATTTTTTATCGGAAAATTATTCGATCAGACATCAGCTTCCAGAGAAGTAAAAAAAATTCTGGAAACTTGCTCCATAGTTTTGGCGACGGAACCAGGCGTGAGTGTTTGACATGTTTCACTTTTCATTTGGAAATTATCGGTAAGACCTCAGCTCTCCGAGTCGTGAAAAAAATTCTACAAACTCGCTCCAGAGTTTTGGCAACGAAAATTGGCGTGAGTGTTTGATATGTTTATGGAAATATATATATTTGACCTGAAAATTATTTGATTAGCCCACAGCTTTAGGAGGAGTGAGAAAAAAACCGAAACTTGATGCCGTGCTTAGGCACCGAAAATCGGGTCAGCGTACGAAATATCTAAAATAACATATAATTTCTATCGCAAAATTCATGGATCAGACCTCACCTCTCAGAGTAGTGGAAAAAAATTCTGGAAACTCGCTCCAGAGTTTTGGCAACGAAAATTGGCGTGAGTGTTTGATATGTTTATGGAAATATATATATTTGACCTGAAAATTATTTGATTAGCCCACAGCTTTAGGAGGAGTGAGAAAAAAACCGAAACTTGATGCCGTGCTTAGGCACCGAAAATCGGGTCAGCGTACGAAATATCTAAAATAACATATAATTTCTATCGCAAAATTCATGGATCAGACCTCACCTCTCAGAGTAGTGGAAAAAAATTCTGGAAACTCGCTCCAGAGTTTTGGCGACGGAAATTGGCGTGAGTGTTTGAGATGTTTATGTTGATATATATTTTTTGTCGGAAAATTTTCCGATCAGACCTCAGCTTTCAGTGACGTGGAAGAAAATAGAGAAAACTTTCTTTAGAGTTTTGGTGACGCGAACAGGCGTGAGTGTTTGATATGTTTATCGAAAGATACGTTTTTTATCGCAAAATTATTCGATCAGTCATCAGCTTTCAGAGACCTGGAAGAAAATACAGAAAACTTTCTTCGGAGTTTTAGTGACGCAAACAGGCGTGAGTGTTTGATGTGTTTTACTTTTCATTTGGAAATTATCGGTCAGACCTCACCTCTCAGAGTGGTGGAAAAAAATTCTGGAAACTCGCACCAGAGTTTTGGCGACGGAAATTGGCGTGAGTGTTTGAGATGTTTATGATGATATATATTTTTTATCGGAAAATTTTCCGATCAGACCTCACCTCTCAGAGTAGTGGGAAAAAATTCCGGAAACTCGCTTCAGAGTTTTGGCGACGGAAAGTGGCGTGAGTGTGTGATATGTTTGTGGAAATATATATATTTGACCTGAAAATTATTTGATTAGCCCACAGCTTTAGGAGGAGTGAGAAAAAAACCGAAATTTGATGCCGTGCTTAGGCACCGAAAATCGGGTCAGCGTACGAAATATCTATAATAACATATACTTTCTATTGCAAAATTCATGGATCAGACCTCAGCTCTCAGAGAAGTGGAAAAAATATACTGAAAACTTGCTCCAGAGTTTTGGCAACGGATATTGGCGTGAGTGTTTGATGTGTTTTACTTTTCATTTGGAAATTATCGGTCAGACCTCAGCTCTCAGAGTAGTGGAAAAAAAATTCTGGAAACTCGCTCCAGAGTTTTGGCGACGGAAATTGGCGTGAGTATGTGATATGTTTATGGAAATATATATATTTGACCTGAGAATTATTTGATTAGCCCACAGCTTTAGGAAAAGTGAGAAAAAAACCGAAACTTGATGCCGTGCTTAGGCACCGAAAATCGGGTCAGCGTACGAAATATCTATAATAATATATACTTTCTATCGTACAATTTATGGATCAGACCTCGGCAATCAGAGAAGTGGAAAAAATTCTGGAAACTCGCTCCAGAGTTTTGGCGACGGAAATTGGCGTGAGTGTGTGATATGTTTATCAAAAGATACGTTTTTTATCGCAAAATTATTGGATCAGTCCTCAGCTTTCGGAGACGTGGAAGAAAATACAGAAAACTTTCTTCGGAGTTTTGGTGACGCAAACAGGCGTGAGTGTTTGATATGTTTTACTTTTCTCTTTAAAATTCTCGATCAGAACTCAACTTTCAGAAAGGTGGCAAAAAATTCTGGAAACTCGCTCCAGAGTTTTGGCGACGGAAATTGGCGTGAGTGTGTGATATGTTTATGAAAATATATATATTTCACCTGAAAATTATTTGATTAGCCCACAGCTTTAGGAAAAGTGAGAAAAAAACCGAAACTTGATGCCGTGCTTAGGCACCGAAAATCGGGTCAGCGTACGAAATATCTATAATAATATATACTTTCTATCGTACAATTTATGGATCAGACCTCGGCTCTCAGAGAAGTGGAAAAAATTCTGGAAACTCGCTCCAGAGTTTTGGCGACGGAAATTGGCGTGAGTGTTTGACATGTTTCACTTTTCGTTTGGAAATTATCGGTAAGACCTCAGCTCTCCGAGTCGTGAAAAAAATTCTGCAAACTCGCTCCAGAGTTTTGGCGACGGAAATTGGCGTGAGTGTGTGATATGTTTATGAAAATATATATATTTCACCTGAAAATTATTTGATTAGCCCACAGCTTTAGGAAAAGTGAGAAAAAAACCGAAACTTGATGCCGTGCTTAGACACCGAAAATCGGGTCAGCGTACGAAATATCTATAATAATATATACTTTCTATCGTACAATTTATGGATCAGACCTCGGCTCTCAGAGAAGTGGAAAAAATTCTGGAAACTCGCTCCAGAGTTTTGGCGACGGAAATTGGCGTGAGTGTTTGACATGTTTCACTTTTCGTTTGGAAATTATCGGTAAGACCTCAGCTCTCCGAGTCGTGAAAAAAATTCTGCAAACTCGCTCCAGAGTTTTGGCGACGGAAATTGGCGTGAGTGTGTGATATGTTTATGAAAATATATATATTTCACCTGAAAATTATTTGATTAGCCCACAGCTTTAGGAAAAGTGAGAAAAAAACCGAAACTTGATGCCGTGCTTAGGCACCGAAAATCGGGTCAGCGTACGAAATATCTATAATAACATATACTTTCTATTGCAAAATTCATGGATCAGACCTCAGCTCTCAGAGAAGTGGGAAAAATATACTGAAAACTTGCTCCAGAGTTTTGGCGACGGAAAGTGGCGTGAGTGTGTGATATGTTTATCGAAAGATATGTTTTTTACCGCAAAATTATTGGATCAGTCCTCAGCTTTCAGAGACGTGGAAAAAAATACAGGAAACTTTCTTCAGAGTTTTGTTGACGCAAACAGCCGTGAGTGTTTGATATGTTTTACTTTTCGTTTGGAAATTATCGGTCAGACCTCACCTCTCAGAGTGGTGGAAAAAAATTCTGGAAACTCGCACCAGAGTTTTGGCGACGGAAATTGGCGTGAGTGTTTGAGATGTTTATGATGATATATATTTTTTATCGGAAAATTTTTCGATCAGACCTCACCTCTCAGAGTAGTGGGAAAAAATTCCGGAAACTCGCTTCAGAGTTTTGGCGACGGAAAGTGGCGTGAGTGTGTGATAT
The DNA here is from genome assembly GCF_021901455.1 of Neodiprion lecontei. Taxonomy (NCBI): domain Eukaryota; kingdom Metazoa; phylum Arthropoda; class Insecta; order Hymenoptera; family Diprionidae; genus Neodiprion; species Neodiprion lecontei. The sequence continues at coordinate 7,852,017 of NC_060262.1, read as the reverse complement.
GCTTGTGGAAGTATATATATTTGACCTGAAAATTATTTGATTAGCCCACAGCTTTAGGAGGAGTGAGAAAAAAACCGAAACTTGATGCCGTGCTTAGGCACCGAAAATCGGGTCAGCGTACGAAATATCTATAATAACATATACTTTCTATTGCCAAATTCATGGATCAGACCTCAGCTCTCAGAGAAGTGGAAAAAATATACTGAAAACTTGCTCCAGAGTTTTGGCGACGGATATTGGCGTGAGTGTTTGATATGTTTTACTTTTCGTTTGGAAATTATCGGTCAGACCTCACCTCTCAGAGTGGTGGAAAAAAATTCTGGAAACTCGCACCAGAGTTTTGGCGACGGAAATTGGCGTGAGTGTTTGAGATGTTTATGATGATATATATTTTTTATCGGAAAATTTTTCGATCAGACCTCACCTCTCAGAGTAGTGGGAAAAAATTCCGGAAACTCGCTTCAGAGTTTTGGCGACGGAAAGTGGCGTGAGTGTGTGATATGCTTGTGGAAGTATATATATTTGACCTGAAAATTATTTGATTAGCCCACAGCTTTAGGAGGAGTGAGAAAAAAACCGAAACTTGATGCCGTGCTTAGGCACCGAAAATCGGGTCAGCGTACGAAATATCTATAATAACATATACTTTCTATTGCCAAATTCATGGATCAGACCTCAGCTCTCAGAGAAGTGGAAAAAATATACTGAAAACTTGCTCCAGAGTTTTGGCGACGGATATTGGCGTGAGTGTTTGATATGTTTTACTTTTCGTTTGGAAATTATCGGTCAGACCTCACCTCTCAGAGTGGTGGAAAAAAATTCTGGAAACTCGCACCAGAGTTTTGGCGACGGAAATTGGCGTGAGTGTTTGAGATGTTTATGATGATATATATTTTTTATCGGAAAATTTTCCGACCAGACCTCACCTCTCAGAGTAGTGGGAAAAAATTCCGGAAACTCGCTTCAGAGTTTTGGCGACGGAAAGTGGCGTGAGTGTGTGATATGTTTATCAAAAGATACGTTTTTCATCGCAAAATTATTGGATCAGTCCTCAGCTTTCAGAGACGTGTGAGAAAATACAGAAAACTTTCTTCCGAGTTTTGGTGACGCAAACAGGCGTGAGTGTTTGATGTGTTTTATTTTTCATTTGGAAATTATCGGTCAGACCTCAGTTCTCAGAGTAGTGCGTGCTTCACACACACAGATCAAGTTTGACCCTCAACCGTTTACACGGCCTATGATGTTCGGTTTATTCCACTCGTGCCTTTGCACATGAGGGTGAGGAAACAACCTCTGAGGCTACCTCGTAAAACTAAGTTGAAGCGGTCAAACTGTTCAAGCTTTACCAGGAGTTGATCACACAATCGACAAGTAATCATTTTCCACCTTCTTTCCGAGTCCAGAGACCGAATCCTACAGCTCCATCCAAGGGACAGGAAATTTTTAAAATTAATATCACATTCGAGCTTGCGCGAAATCTCCACGTTATCTCACGTATCACGTGTGAAATTCTGAAGAAGTGCAGCCCGCGAACAAACTCGAAACGTTTCAATACATATTTCACCTGAAAATTATTTGATTAGCCCACAGCTTTAGGAAAAGTGAGAAAAAACTCGAAACTCGATGCCGTGTTTAGGCACCGAAAATCGGACCAGTGTATGATATATCTGTGATAATATATACTTTTCATTGTAAAATTTATGGAACAGACCTCAGCTTTCAGAGAAGTGGAAAAAATATACTGAAAACTTGCCCCAGAATTTTGACGAGGGAAATTGGCGTGCGTATTTGATACGTTTATTTTGTATATTTGTATATTTGTATATTTAAACCAGCAATTTACATGATATACATACTTGACTTAAGACTAATAGTCTCAAGGACAATAATATATACCCTGCAGAGACATTTAGCATGTCTGTGCGCAGGACTGGCGAAAGTAGATAGAGAAAAAAATAACAAAATAGTTATTTAAGATATAACTAAGAAAGTTTATCAACAATAATATAACAAATTATAATGTGAAATATAAGATAAAATGATCATTTTTGTTGTAGTTTTTCGGTGCTTGAGTAGTTTCTTTGTGATATTTGGTAGCTCTTTAATTGCCGCTTTGTATTTTTTTTACTACATTCTAATATTTTCAGCTCATGCGTGAGTCTGTTATAGCTCTTTATTCCCTGAATCACATGATCTTTGAAGCCTATAGTTTCGGAGGTCTTTGGTATAATAATGGTTTTGTTTCTAGTATTGCCTCCCGATTGGGTGTATTCGGTTTTCAAGTCGTCATAATGATATAGCAGTGACTCCAGTGTGTAAGTCTCGCGGATGTTTAGCGGTTTCATCAAATCAGCATTATTTCGCGCAATTATCTTCCATAGTCTGTGCTGGACCCTCTCAAGAGAGTCCATTACATTTCCGTATGCTCCACCCCATTCTATTATACCGTAGTGAGCTACACTTCCAAAAAGTGTATAATACATCATTACCAGAATTTTTTTATGAGCGAAATGCGATAGTCTCCAGAAAACGTACAGCAAATGTCTGGTTTTTTTGATAATGTGGTCTATTTGAAAATTCCACCTGAGATGACTATCAAAGATAACCCCTAAGTACTTTGTACTCTGTACTCTCTTTATTTCCATACCGTTAATGGTAATTGTGAACTCTGTCGGAATGCTGACTTGATAAGCCCCAAAAGAGATGAACACAGTTTTTTCTACATTTAAAGTCAATTTATTATGTTTGAGCCAGTCTCCAATTTTATCTAAATAATTCACCATTTTGAGTCTTGCTTGCTCCCAAGTTGACTCGGTGCTAATTATCGAAGTATCATCAGTAAAAGAAACAGTACATCTTTGTGGCAATTCATCGAAAATATCATTTATGTATATAACAAAAAGCAGTAGCCCTAAAATTGAACCTTGCGGCACTCCCATTTCAACCTTTGTTTCTTTGCTTTTGGTGCTATTTAAATTTACAACCTGCTTTCTATCTGTCATATAGCTTTTGATAATGTCTAATGCCTTTCCCCTAATACCGTATCTGTGTAATTTCCTGAACAAAATTTCAAAGTTCACGGTGTCGAAAGCCTTTGCCAAATCCAGGAAAGTGACAATGGTAGCATTCGTTTTGTCTATATTTTGATAGAGTGTATTTGTGACGAAAGCCAGCGCATCTTTTGTGCCCTTGCCTCGTCTAAAACCGTATTGCATGCTAGCGATCAATTCATTTTCCTTGATGAAGTTGGAAAGTCTTTTGTGCAACAACTTTTCGAAAACCTTGGCAATGTTAGACAGAAGTGAGATTGGTCTATAGTTTTGCACAAGGTGTTTATCCCCAGCCTTATGTATGGGGATGATTTCAGCTTTTTTGAGTGCTTTCGGCCAGACAGAACGCAGGATACACAAGTTAAAAATGTGCTCTAGCGGTTGGCTTATGTACCAGGATATGTGTTGCAAAACAGTAATTTTTATGCAATCTACGCCCCCTGCCTTAGGCTTCAGGGCATGGATGGTGTTGAAAATTTCTTCACAACTTGTGGGTTTTATATAAGCTGTTTTCGAGTTGTATTTAGGCATTCTGATCTGATTTTCTGGTGCTACTATTTTTTTTGCAAGGGATGTTCCCACCGTACTGAAAAAATTGTTGAAACTATTTGCCATTTCTTTTTCTGACCCTACTTTTACCCCATTTACATTCAAAAAATCAATATTATTCTTTCGTTTCTTACTGCCATTTATTTTTGCATTGATGAATTTCCATAGTGTTTTATTGTCCCCCAATTTAGCGTACAGCTCTTGGTTGTCGTGGGAGTTCTTTGCAGTTTGTATAATTTTTTTCAACCTTTTTTCATAATTTGTGTATTGTAGTTTCAAATCTATATTCTCTGGTTCGTCTTTCCGTAATTTATATAGTTTCATTTTGTTTTGAGTAGATTGTATTATTGCTGGAGTGATCCAACTTTTTCTAGGTTCTACTTTATTTCCCTTTTTTTTGAAAACTAGATTCTCGAATGACTGTTTGAATTAACGAAATCAAATGGTTAGTAGCCATATTTGGATCAGGGATGTTCATTATTTCACGCCAATCTGTTTTTTCACAAGTGAGTTTCAACTTTTTATAGTTAATATATTCAGCTTCCCTGCTTTCTTCCTGAACTTCCTCGTTCCCGAGTTGCAAGAGCAGAGGATAGTGGTCTGGGTATGGGATAGTTAGTTTTAGAGATCTCATGAACCTTTTTTGGGTTTTGACGAAAATATTATCAATACATGACTCCTTATTTGGATCACAGCTACTGGACTTTGTCATTTTGTTGAAGCATGGCGTATACCCATTTTCTAAGTAATTATTGAGGTAATTTTCTGTGTCTATGTCATCCAATTTTAGAATGTCGATATTAAAATCACCGAGGATCATGTGATTTTTATTTTTTGCACGCATTTTTAAAAATTGTTTCATTACATTAACGAAAAAACTTTTGTCACAGTCGTGACATCTATATATACCTGACACCTTGAGCTTTCTTTTGTCAACTACTATTGTAGTTGTTATTATTTTTAAATTTCCAAACACTTCTACCATACTTTCCTGCTGTAGCTCTGTTTTTACGTACATAACCACTCCATCTGACTTGTTTATCAGACCATAGTTATAGTACAAGTTATACCCTTTCAGGTTATTACTATCAACGTGTGGTAAATTCCAAGACTCCGCGCAAACTATTATATCAGGCTTGGTTTTGACACTCTCAACAAAAGTCTCTAATAGTTCTGAATTACATTTCAAGCTTCTTATGTTCAATAATAAGAATATGATGTTATTTTTATTTCTAAGGCATTTGTCGAGTGTGTATAAATCAGGAATTTCTTCTTCTAATGTTGTGCCTGTGTATTCTTCACCATTCGTTTCATCTTCTGTTGTGTGATAGTCCCCGCCGGGGACAAAATTTCCTTCTGCTACGTTACTTCTGATATTTACGTTGCCCGCGCCTTCTGGTGACGTATCGCTGCTGGTGAAGCTGCTTGGCTCGCCCTCTTGCGTTTGTCCTATGTTATCGATATATCTCGGAATGTCGAGTTTAGTTGGGTAATCTGTGGTTCCAATATACTTTGAGATCTTATATCTCAGATATTCGCATTTACTAGTGTCTGTCGCCATGTGGTTGACGTCACAATGTTTTGAGTATTTAGAGTTCCCGTAAATACAGTTCGTACACTTCACAGTTTCCTGGTCGCATGCGCTAAATACATGGTTTCCTGCACATTTCAAGCAAACTTCAAGTTCGCATTTTTTCCAGCTATGTCCGTACCTTCCACATTTTATGCACGGTTTCATGTTGAGATCATCATAAGCCCTACAGCACTGGTGTCCCACATAGATCTTGTAATTGTTCTTCCTGATGAAAGTGTAGATTTCAGCCGTAACCTCAATTATTGCCGCTTTCTGCGTGTTTTTTGTTTTGTATGTATCCACAACAGTGCATTTTGTTTCAAGCGTACTAAAATTTCTCTCGTTGATGTCAAATTCTAGATCTTCCTTGTTCATGTAATTTTCGATACCCACCAGTTTCATTCTTGGGTTTTTTAGCTTGTCGTGTTCAATTTCGAAGTTTGTTCCAATTTTTTCTATCAAAATATCTTGCATTTCTTGTGTATGCTTTTTAAATTGGCATTTAATAATGGTAGTGCCGTCTTTTTTATTGAAAACTCGTTTCACTGGTAAGGCTGTTTCTTCACAAATAGTTTGAAGAACTGTGTCGTAGATTTGTCCATTCTTGTCTGATTGTTTGGCTTTTACTATGATGTCAGGTACTTGTTGATTTATGCTTGTTTTTTCAGTGAGTATGGTTGCGTATGATTATCCTGCTTTTTCTGTGTTTACTTCTTTCAATTCTTCCAGGAGTTTGCATTTTTTCTGTAACTCACAGTTCAACTGTTTCAGGAGAGCATTTTCATTTTTTAGAGCATATATCACGTCCTCGTCTTTCCCGAGGAGAGTTTTGTCATGCTTGCTAGTCTCACCTTTTGAAAGGCTACTGGAGATATTTTCAAGCATTTCATCCTGTAGTTTCTTTTTCTCATGTAGTTTCACTTGCGCGATAATTGTTTTTGCATTTTCATTCAATGTTTTCTCACTCACTTTTGAGGTTAGATTCACATGTGCACGTTTCGAGCAGATTATTAAAAACTTCCCGACATGTCTTGTTTTTTCATCGTATTCAGAAATGTGATATGCATCTTCACAAATCACACAGATTGCTATTTGATTTTTAACGCGTGGGTGACAAATTGATCAATCCGATTTATCAGGCGGTTTCTTACTTTGATGCCCCATGAGCGCCATCCCAATTACTTACCCAATTACTTATGATGATATATATTTTTTATGGAAAAGTTATTCGATCATACCTCAGCTTTCAGAGACGTGGAAGAAAATACAGAAAACTCTGTTCGGTGTTTTGGTGACGCGAAAAGGCGTGAGTGTTCGATGTGTTTTACTTTTCATTTTAATATTATCGATCAGAACCCAACTTTCATAAAGGTGGCAAAAAATTCTGGAAACTCGCTCCAGAGTTTTGGCGACGGAAATTGGCGTGAGTGTTTGATATGTTTATCAAAAGAAACGTTTTTTATCGCATAATTATTGGATCAGTCCTCAGCTTTCAGAGACGTCCGAGAAAAAACAGAAAACTTTCTTCGGAGTTTTGGTGACGCAAACAGGCGTGAGTGTTTGATGTGTCTTACTTTTCATTTGGATGTTATCGGTCAGACCTCAGCTCTCAGAGTAGTGGAAAAAAATTCTGGAAACTCGCTCCAGAGTTTTGGCGACCGAAAATGGCGTGAGTGTTTGATACGTTTATCAGAAGATACGTTTTTTATCGTAAAATTATTGGATCAGTCCTCAGCTTTCAGAGACGTCCGAGAAAAAACAGAAAACTTTCTTCGGAGTTTTGGTGACGCAAACAGGCGTGAGTGTTCGATGTGTTTTACTTTTCATTTGGAAATTATCGGTCAGACCTCAGCTCTCAGAGTAGAGCGTGCTTCACACACACAGATCAAGTTTGACCCTCAACCGTTTACACGGCCTATGATGATGGGTTTATTCCACTCGTGCCTTTGCACATGAGGGTGAGGAAACAACCTCTGAGGCTATCTCGAAAAAACCAAGTTGAAGCAGTCAAACTGTTCAAGCTTCACCAGGAGTTGATCACACAATCGACAAGTGATCATTTTTCACCTTCCTTCCGAGTCCAGAGACCGTATCCTGCAGCTCTATCCAAGAGACAGGAAATTCTTAAAATTAATATAACATTCGAGCTTGCGCGAAATCTCCACGTTATCTCACATATTACGTGTGAAATTCTAAAGAAGTTCAGCCCGCGAACAAACTCGAAACGATTCAATGTATATTTCACCTGAAAATTATTTGATTAGCCCACAGCTTTAGGAAACGTGAGAAAAAAACCGAAACTTGATGCCGTGTTTAGGCACCGAAAATCGGGCCAGCGTACGATATATCTATGATAATATTCACTTTTTATTGTGAAATTTATGGAACAGACCTCAGCTTTCAGAGACGTGGAAGAAAATACAGGAAACTCGCTTCAGAGTTTTGGAGACGGAAATTGGCGTGAGTGTTTGATGTGTTTATGGAAATATATATACTTCACCTGAAAATTATTTGATTAGCCCACAGCTTTAGGAGGAGTGAGAAAAAAACCGAAACTTGATGCCGTGTTTAGGCACCGAAAATCGGGCCAGCGTTCGATATATCTATAATAATGTATACTTTCTATTGCAAAATTTATGGATCAGACCTCAGCTCTCAGAGAAGTGGAAAAAATATACTGAAAACTTGCTTCAGAGTTTTGGCGACGGAAATTGGCGTGAGTGTTTGATATGTTTGTGATGATATATATTTTTTATCGGAAAATTTTCCGATCAGACCTCAGCTTTCAGAGACGTGGAAGAAAATAGAGGAAACTTTCTTCAGAGTTTCGGTGACGCGAACAGGCGTGAGTGTTTGATATGTTTATCGAAAGTTACGTTTTTCATCGCAAAATTATTGGATCAGTCCTCAGCTTTCAGAGACGTGGAAGAAAATACAGAAAAGTTTCTTCGGAGTTTTGGTGACGCAAACAGGCGTGAGTGTTTGATGTGTTTTACTTTTCATTTGGAAATTATCGGTCAGACCTCACCTCTCAGAGTAGTGGGAAAAAAATTCCGGAAACTCGCTACAGAGTTTTGGCGACGGAAATTGGCGTGAGCGTGTGATATGTTTATGAAAATATATATATTTCACCTGAAAATTATTTGATTAGCCCACAGCTTTAGGAAAAGTGAGAAAAAAACCGAAACTTGATGCCGTGCTTAGGCACCGAAAATCGGGCCAGCGTTCGATATATCTATAATAATATATACTTTCTATCGTAAAATTTATGGATCAGACCTCAGCTCTCAGAGAAGTGGAAAAAATTCTGGAAACTCGCTCCAGAGTTTTGGCGACGGAAATTGGCGTGAGTGTGTGATATGTTTTTTAAAAGATACGTTTTTTATCGCAAAATTATTGGATCAGTCCTCAGCTTTGTGACGTTGCACCTAGAGTGCAAGTCACAACAAACCCCAAACCCGCGGGGAAGAGCCGAACGGGTGAGTCCTGTCCCGTCGGAAAAGGCCCGAACGTAACCAAAGCCCCCCGACGCTCGGCAGAGCCGAGCGCCAGCAGCAGTACGATCACGGCCGTGACAGCATCCAGACCAGAGCAGCCTAGGCTACGAGCGAAAGAGAGAGAGAAAGAAAGAACGAGAGAAACCACCACACTCACACCGACACCCCGCTACACGCACGCCGACGACCCCCGGAACCAGCGAGACCCAGCCACACGCCACCGCACCTCGACACACACACACACACACGCACCGACCACACCAGGTTAGCCTGCATTCTACAGCCGATCTGCTCCTCCCCTCGCAATACTAACCCTTCCGACCTCACATTCCCCGTCACCTCCCACACTCCCCCCCCCCCCCCCCGCGCGTACCTGTAAGTTAGTATTAAGAAACGCTAAGGGCTGAGGCGTGATCAGCCCCCGTTCCAGTCTACAACCCTCTTGTAACTTTCATAGTTTAAGTCGACTCACCTCCCCCGATAGCAACGCATGTACCACCCCCCCCCTTACTTGTTGCAAATACACACACCAAGTTTTACCTATTACATCCGCCCCATCTCTAATTGTCTCCCTCCCCCATATTATTCGTGCGGACTCAAAACCCGTCACAAATTGGCGCCCAACGTAAATTACCCACATTTTTACCCCAAATACGAACAATTAAGAGACAAAACACAGGAATAAACGCTAACAAAGCACACACAGACTCACGAAACAAAGCTACACAGTCACGAAAATTCGAATAAAGACCGTTGAACACACACACTACCAAACACGAGACACACAATGGCAGACCAAGGACACAGAGAACCGCAAGGCCTAGCGCGCGAACACATGGACATACACACACCCGAACGCAACCAAAACAACCCGACACAGAGCGAGCCGCGCGCGACACGAGATCAACAAACGCCGACCCAACCGCAGGAAATAAATAGACGACGCACGATAAATTCACCAAACGCAATAAATATAATCGATGCAGCTATCATAGAAAATACACACAATTTACATAGTACACAAATTTAACATCAAGAAAGCCCAGAACCAACAAACCCCACACAAAGATACAATATAACCCCAACACCTACACACACGCAAACTAACACGGTAACAACCAGTCAAACAAACCGACACTTCACGGGAACAGACACATTTTTAGCCACCAACACACGTAACACACGACTTATTCAAAACCTGATAGACCTCGGAACACTACCAAGCGACAGAAACGAATACGAAGACCCACACATATACAGCACACAGTCAATACACCCCACAAACAACCAAAACACGACACACCTAAACCACACACCAAACCCGAACAATACATACTGGAATCAGCCAGCAATGGCAATGAAAACAATACAAACATGGAACATAAAATACTCAGGAAACACAAACGAAGACATAGACGAATTTTTACAAAATCTCCGCGACTATAAAACGGGTTATGAAATACACGATACACAATTAATCAACAACCTCAGCCCGATACTCGAAGGTGACGCAAAAAACTGGTACAGATTAAATAGAGGCAAATGGCGAACACTGGAAGAATTCGAAAGAGACATTACACACGTATTTCAAGACATACAACATAGAGACAGACTGGAACAAAAAATTAAAAACTACGTACAAGGACCAACACAAAAAATTACACAATTCCTAATACAATTTAGAACACTACTATCAAAACTAAAACCACCATACCACCCACGAACACAACTAGACTTGGCATACAGAAACATGAAAATAGAATACAAGGCATACATAAAACCATACGACTTCGCGAACTTCGAACAACTGGAAATAGCCGCGAAAGAATGGGAAGCAAACATCGAATGGGAAAACACAAGACAAACAATATTAAATAACTACACACACCCACGACAAACCTACACACACCAAACACACCACACACAATACATCCCATACAAGTACGCACAAACACAACCCCGCCCAGCAATACTCCCAACACCAAATATACCACCGGCACTCACAGACAACATACGACGAAACCAAACAAACCAAAACACGCAACAGACTCGATACCCCGCAATCACGTATAACTCACCACACTACACTCCGCAACAAACACAAACGAACTCAAACACAGGCACAACACCACGTAGATGCTTTAACTGCAACCAACCCGGACACTTCAGATGGCAATGCACACAGGTACAGAACCAGGGAAACGAGTAAGGGTTGACCCAGCAAGGGTGGAGGGCAACCCCACAAACAACACGAACACACCCGAGACAGTAGCACCTACAACAGATAACAACAGAACGGAAAGTAGATTTCACATCAGAATCGAAATCCACGGTCACGAATTAAACGCATTAATAGACACAGGCGCGACACACTCATACCTAGGCGCAGAAGTAATACAAATACTACACAACACAGACACACCGATAGACGACACACCCGACAGAACAGCTACAATGGGAAACGGAACACAGGTGACGATAGAAGGAGCAGTAACACTCCCAATACGCCTCGGCAACATAACAAAAGAAATTAATTTCGGATTAATACCAAACTTAGGCTCGCAATGTATCATTGGGAACAGCGGCTTAATAAGATTTGGAATACAAATAAATTATGGAAAAAACACATGGTCACTTATAGACGACCCACAGACAAACTACCACATGCAAGCCAGACCACAAGAACTACCAACACCACTCAAAGAATACATACAAATACATCAAACACAAAAAATACGACACCAATCAACACAAACACACACAAAACAAGCAAAAGCAGCAGAAAAATTAGAAGCAACGAAACAACAAACGAACCCGAAAACAACAGAAAGACACGAAAACACACAAAAAACAACCATAAAACAAAAACCACTAACACAAACACTACCCAGCACAAAGACACCACCGGAAAACACCCCCCCAAAAGACAACCCACAGATCACACAAATCACTAAGCAAAAAATCATACCCACAAACGCACAAACAACAGACGACACACAAACCGACAAAGAAACCGAACCACAGATATGCGCAGGAATACAAGAACTCACACAATCACAACACACACAACTACAGACGACAATGCAACAGAAAATCTCAACACTACCAGGCCAACTCGGCCTAACACACCTAATCAAACACAAAATAGACACACAAGGACACGCACCCATAAAACAAAGATATTATATGGTATCACCAAAAATTAGAGAAGCCATCCACACAGAAATACACAAAATGCTGAGAGAAGACGTAATAGAACCATCAGAAAGTGAATGGTCGAGCCCAATTGTCATGATAAAAAAGCCAAATAACACATATCGCTTCTGTTTAGACTTCAGAAAGTAAACTCAGTATCAAAAAAAGACGCATACCCACTACCATACATGACAGCAATATTAGACAAACTACGGACAGCACAGTACATATCAAAAATCGACTTAAGCCAAGCATACTTCCAAATACCCCTCGACGAAGACAGCAAACACATAACAGCCTTTACAGTCCCGGGAACGGGCTTATTTCAATTTAAAAGAATGCCATACGGACTGACAGGCGCACCGGCGACATTCCAAAGACTACTAGACAGACTCATAGGCCCAGAATGCGAACCATATGCATTCGCATACTTAGACGACATAATAATAGTAACACAAACATTTGACGAACACTTACAAAGACTAGAACAAATACTCAAAAGAATTACAGACGGGGGACTAACAATAAACCCAGAGAAAAGTAAAACCCACAAGTAAAATATCTCGGATACATAGTAGACAGACACGGACTACACATAGCCCCGACAAAACACAACCCATAGAAAACTACCCAAGCCCAAAAACAATAAAACAATTACGGAGACTAATGGGCATGGCCTCTTGGTACAGACGATTCATACCTAACTTCGCACACATTACAGAACCACTAACACGACTACTGAAAAAAGACCAGAAATGGCACTGGGGAAAAGAACAAGAAAACGCAATGAACATAATCAAACACGGACTCACATCACCACCCACGCTCGCATGCCCAGACTACACACAAACATTCACACTACAAACAGACGCTAGCGGAACAGGGATAGGTGCCGTAATAACACAATCTTTCGATGACGAAGAGCACGTCATAGCATACGCTAGCCGTGCGCTAAGCGAAGCAGAACGTAAATACTCCACAACTGAGAGAGAATGTTTGGCGGTAATCTGGTCCATTAAAAAATTCAGACCCTACGTGGAAGGATACCACTTCAAAGTTATTACAGATCACCACGCACTGAAGTGGCTTAGAGAATTAAAAAACCCCACAGGCCGACTTGCACGATGGGCACTAGAATTATTAGAATACGACTTTGACATTACACACCGAAAAGGTACAATGCACGACGTACCAGAC